>NC_139344.1:260694576-261894576 GCF_055883805.1 Amblyomma maculatum
GGCTCATTTTTGTCACAGTCGCAGATATGTGCAGCGATTACGTTTTATTTGAAGAATGATTTAATGCACGTTTTCTGGGCATAAAAGGCTCATTTTTGTCACAGTCGCAGATATGTGCAGCGATTACATTTTATTTGAAGAATGATTTAATGCAGGTTTTCTGGGCATAAAAGGCTCATTTTTGTCGCAGTCGCAGATGTGTGCAGCGATTACGTTTTATTTGAAGAATGATTTAATGCAGGTTTTCTGGGTATAAAAGGCTCATTTTTGTCACAGTCGCAGATATGTGCAGCGATTATGTTTTATTTGAAGAATGATTTAATGCAGGTTTTCTGGGCATAAAAGGCTCATTTTTGTCACAGTCGCAGATATGTGCAGCGATTACGAAGAAACTTTCCCAAACAATTATTCCTAGCTGATGGCGCCGCTCCATACAGTTACCCTTCGTTCCTGGTATGGTGAACACTGGTCGTGATGGGAGGCTAACTAGTCTTCCGCCTCAGCGCACTGCGGGAATGGTGAGCCTCTACTTGCCCTTATTATTCATTCCAGCCTGGTGGTGCACCAGATAAAAGGCACTTATCTGGTGCTCCATCCATCCATCCATCCATCCATCCATCCATCCATCCATCCATCCATCCATCCATCCATCCATCCATCCATCAATCCATCCATCCATCCATCCATCCATCCATCCATCCATCCATCCATCCATCCATCCATCCAAGACATTGGCTGTAGTTTGAAGTTTCAAGTTTTCGATAGGTATTTTACCCGACATATGTGCTTGGTGCTTGGTGAGCACCGATATGACAGTTTCCTTACCCCCAGAAATTTTTTATGCGAAGAATTTACAGCTCCTCTGTCGAAAAGCCATCGCCATTCCCCATTTTCGGCTCCGTTTTTGTCAGAAAAGATAGGAACGTTTGTTGATTTGGTTTGTAGGGTTTCACACCCCAAAATCGAATCAGGCTATGAGACGTCGTAGTGAAGAACAACGAAATTTGACCACCTGGGGTTGTTTAATATGCAGTGATATTGCGGAGTGCACGGGCCCCTTGCTTCTCGCCACCACCGAAGAGCGGCCGGTATTCGATTCCCTGTTCTTGGCTCAGTACTAAAGCGCCTTTAGGTGTTCTAACCATTTGGTGGCAGTATTGAGGGAAGAACTCGAGGTTTGACCAGGAATTTATATTTTAAATTGATCAAGGAAGTTCGGTAGGAGCAGATGGCGGCTTCATACTGTGTCCTTTCATGCTACTAAAGGTTCATCTGCTTAGAACCTCTGAAGTGAACATACATTTATTGATTTTGCCACCATGTTATAGAGACAGGTATTTGTTTCGACATAAGGCAGCCTACTTTTTCTCTTTCAATATATTATAGCTACTTTTATTTTTATTTTTCTTGATTCGCTGTTAAAGCGTGTTTGAAAAAAAAATCGCACAACCAAAAACGCCGCCATACTTGTAGCGGCGCCGCCATCAGCGGCGCTGATATGAGCGAAACGGTTGATAGTATCTGTGGTAGAGTTCACCGGCTCTATTTAATTGCATTGTAATCGAAGCTGTTTTAGTACTCTCAGTTGACGTTTCAACAAAATCTGTCTATCTTAGTTAATGACACGTTTTGCACGCTACTTAAGCGGTGCGGCCCTCGTGTTCAGAGCTCCATAGAGTTTCTATACTAACTCTATATATGCTTATCCACGTCAGTGTTTGCAAACGCGGACTACCACTGGGAAAATGAGACTTCAATATATAGAAATTAAGTTTTAAATGATTCTGAGATGTTTTTCGGCCGGCAGCCGCTGAGGAGCTGTCAGGAATATCGCTGCTGGTGCAGAGGCCATCGGAAGCACCGGTTGCTTGGCTGGTTCCGCCAAGCGAGCGCCGTTTGAGGTTTGTCTCCAACACCGCAAGGGGCTGCCTCTTAGCCTGTCTCATTTTATTGTTTTTCACGTCCCTCCGCTGTACGCGATATCGTTAGTTCCAATCCAACGTGCCGAATGTGGCTCTTTTCTTTTACTCACTCTTAAATAGATGCATGATACAACTAATTAAGCACAATAATTAACGCCAAAGAAACAAAAGCATTGCCCGCAAACTTTGCCTAATTTAAGCGGCTGTTGATTATTACTTCTGTTAAGTATCCAACAAAACCGTCAGCTCTCTGCCTTCGTCTACTCGTCCGCTTGAAGATGGCTTGCCTCTAACGGGACTTATACTCCCATCTAGGCTGTCACTTGTGCTCTAGAAGGAAAATCAAGTACTTCCTCGCTCCGAGTGTTTTTTTTTTATTTATTATTTTATTTTTTTTTTTTTGTATGCGCGGCAGACTCGGAAGACCCGTTGCCTGCCTTATTCGTCGCCGCGAACGCACAGCAGAGCGTTCTCTATGCAATAGGTGTGCAAATGAAAGGGGGACGGGATGCTGCTCGCATGTTCTTCGCAGCTTGAGCTTCCGCCGTTGCACATTCAGGCATGTCAAATACAATTCGAAGAGACAATGGTCATAGTATAGGAATATTAGAAGTACCCGCTTCCCAATTCCGGAGAAGTCGGTTAAGGCGACACAGATGCGCTGAGTATTGGAAGCGTTTTAGAGTGTGTTCTCAGAAACTGGACACAAGGCTGACGGAGATGAGGATTACAACAGCCTTCAGGTCTGTAGAAATTATAAATATTCTGTTGCTGAATATGTATATTTCAGAGCGCTGCTCTTAGACGTTCGTTTCAGCATTGCGCGTCTTGTACAATTGAGCATATATATGAAAAGCTGACCACTGTTTTTCTAAGAGATTATTCACTTTTTTCTCCGACGTGACGAATAGTTTGAGATGTGGCTTGGCCATCATAACTAAGTTTATGTAACAGCTAGTCATTCTGCTTTAACCATTTACAAATGCTTTAGACTTAGATTACGCACGCGTTCAGCGAAATTTCTACCGGCACATGGATGATTAGATAGGGTATTTCTCCACTGCAGAATCTGCAGTGGAGAAATACGTTGCTGCTGCACACGGTACATATGCACCCCTTTTCGAACACAACCAGCTTTCCGTTAAACGCATCGAAGTTCACTGGCGTTAGGGCCGAGCAAAGACCCTTGAGGAATACCCTAAATGATGTTTGTGGCTGAAAATTGGTAGTTATTTATGACAGCGCGTTGTGAACGGTTAAAAAGGCAACAGTAGAGCTAGGATCAGACAAGTGGGTCAAGACGGATGCTCGAAATTTAAGTTGTAAGGATACGTTGAGGTACGCAGTCCGATTCTTTTGAAAAGTCGAGATAAATGACATCAGTTTGCAAGCCAGAGTCACTATTAAGGTGAAGGTTAGTTTTGATTTCTAATGGCTGTGTTTTGCATGAAAGGCCTCTGTAGAAACCGTGTTGCTTTGTAAAGAAAGATCGAATAGGCGTCAAGGGGCAGTTATCAAGCAGTTTGCAAGATATACACGTAAAATAAATAGGGCGATAATTGGAAGGGTCAGGACGATTTGTGCACATCTATAACAATGCTATTTATCCAGTCGCATAGTATTGTTGTTGTGGCGATGGGCTTAGTAAAGAATTAGAAGGGATCAACACTGCTGAACCGAATGTGGAGCGAAAGCATTAGCTGCGGGTGACGGAGTCTTTTTCTACTACTTCTACTTCTTCTTTTTCTTCCTCTTCCTCTTCTTCTTCTTCTTCTTCTTCTTTTCCTTTTCCTTTTCCTTTTTCTTTTCCGTTTTCTTTTTCTTTTTCTTTTCCTTTTCCTTTTTCTTTTTCTTTTTCCTTTCCTTTTCCTTTTCCTGTTCCTTTTTCTTTTTCTTTTTCTTTTCCTTTTCCTTTTTCTTTTTCTTTCTCTTTCTCTTTTTCTTTTAATTTTTCTTTCTCTTTTTCTTCCTCTTTTTCTTTTCCTTTTTCTTCTTCTTCTCCTTCTTCTTCTTCTTCTACTTCTACTTCTTCTTCTTCTTCTTCTTCTTCTTCTCCTTCTTCTTCTTCTTCTTCTTCTTCTTCTACTTCTATTTCTACTTCTGCTTCTTCGTCTTCTTCTTCCTCTTCCTCTTCTTCTTCTTCTTCTTCCTCTTCTTCTTCTTCTTCTTCCTCTTCTTCTACTTCTACTTCTTCTTCTTCTTCTACTTCTACTTCTTCTTCATCTACTTCTTCTTCTTCTTCTTCTACTTCTACTTCTTCTACTTCTACTTCCACTTCTTCTTCTTCTTCTTGCACCAGGACCCATTTGCTACGTCTGAAACACATTTGGAAGTCCTCCAGGCTGACGCGGGACCTCTTACACTACTGGGCATGGCAAACAATGCAGCGTATGTGATTTTTTCTCCGAGTCGCTTCACTGCAGAGACCGTCCAGGCTCACAAATATTTTGAATCAGGTGGATGCTCATCAGCGGGCATATATGCTAGCTAAATATTTTTTCGTTTATTTTCTTTTCCCCCGTGGTATCGCCATGGCTCTGATATAACGTTCTGCCCTTCAAGCTGTGCCGTTTCCTCGTCCTATTTTTTTTCTTTTTTTTTTCGTATGGCGCAGACCATGCAGCGCTTGATGGGCGTCGCAATATAAAGTTAAAACTTTGCTTACGATCTGCTCACTACATGCGTCTATCGCGATGTAACTACATATGCAATCATTTTAATACTTACCGCCTCTGCTTTACCACCATAGATGTTTCAAGAACGGAATGACCTCATGTCCGTTATTTTGCGTTTTATTCCTCTCAACTTACAAAGTGCACCTTGTATCGAAGACATCATTACTGCCTTACGCGGCTCACGCGCGTCGCCATCACTTGCAAAGTTTTTGTTCTTTTTTACTTCCGCCGTGACACATGATGTCGGAGCATGGTAGAAGACGTTCACTAAAAAAAAAAAAAAAAAAAAGTCGCTTTTGCTATTTGCCTCCTAGACGTGGGGGTTCGTCTGGAAATGCTCCGCGTACATTTATTGATAAATATGAGTTACAGAGGTGTCAGAAGCGAAATGTTGCTGCATACTTATATTGATTGACTTAAAATAATGCACCACCTCTTAACACACGGCTGCTTTCGTAGCTGAAACAGCAACTTCTTTGCGAACTGTTCTTTACATATATTTTGTTTGGGCCGCGCTACAGCAATGCCATTGTAACTCGGATTCTAGACCACGAGGGGTTTTTAAAGATAGATCGCCTCCGCAACGACGCAACATACTTTGTCACATATTTGCTCAAAGCGCTGGCGAATGTTTAATGACCGGCCACCACTTCTGGTGCTCTGAGAAACGAGAAAAATGTTGTGGCAAGTTGTGTTTACATGTGTTTCTATGGGTTGCCCTCCGAACTCGCACCCCCATACGTTTGGTGATATTTTAAAAATACTTCGCCTCGGTAATGAGATTTCATGCTTTCAATATCTGTTCTAGGATGTTCATGTTTGCTCTGTGCGGAATGAGGACATCATAGGTGCCCCGTGAAATGAGAAAACGGCTTTGAAATGTTTCGGTTCCATGTATTCGTATGGCTCATAACCCTAATTTTCACCCCCAGTCGGCCCAGCCTGGCGACAGAAGCGCCGCCGCATCGTGCTTACGTCAGAGATCGGTGTTGGTCGATACGGTTTCACGAGCGCATGCGAATGGTACGCGTATATTAGTCAAATGGCAGGCTATAGCTCACGACAGGTATTCCGACCGGTGACAAATATGTACTACCTTTCCTCATTTCCTCCACATTAGTTTAACAGCATTCTGGTGACGTCATTCCATTTCTCGTCGCCCATAGAGCATTGAGCTATCAGTCAAGTTGGAGGCTAGCTCGTCAGAGAGATAGCAACCGACGACATTCAAGATGAGACGTTCATTTCGCCTTCACAACACATAAGCAGTTGTGAAGCGCAAGACCAAAGAAATTTTCTTTTGACGACAGCACCTGTTCATGCGATCAGTGAGTCCTAAAAATAACCGCAACGAGGTTCTACGGTTCTTTTCAGGAGTGCAGTTCTCTACAAGCGCTTTAAAAGCTCTCTAGGAGACAGCACGGTAAACGGCGGCGTGCCGTGGAGTCAAGTAAAATCACCGGAGATGACAGTGAAAATACACTCGGGAACTGTCCTCATGGTGTGGACGAACGGTCTACGAACGGGGTGCAGTAAAAAGATGGAACCGCTGCTAGAAAACAACATTTTTTTTTCGCGATTTCTCAATTCATGGATAGGACAATGACTTATGGGCCGAACGAGATCAATACAATATCGCGTAAAACAGAGCGTGTCTCCATACAACTCGTTTTTTTTTGTTTCTTTTCTCTGCCAGGTTCTCAATGGGGTGGCAATATGTTTACCTCAGCAATGAAAACTTTTAGGCCGGCAGGTTTGGTGAGAGGCCTCGGCAAGATACGCGCTATCTGTTCTCTAACAGTACAAGAGACCTTTACTCACGTTGAAGAAATCCAGCTATACGATGACATTTAAACAAACACTTTAATGCTGGTGCATGCCTCTACAGCGGTCTTGTCTGGCGACGGATTAGGAGTTCACGCGTACTTGAACTTCTTGAATGGGTGGGATGACACAGTGTCGGACCGCCTCTTTCGGTTTGGCGCTGCATTCATGGCTGTGTCCTCCACAGTCTTGCACTTCTTCCAAGGGGTAGTTATCTCCGTGTCTGACGGCCTCTTGGAACCGGGAACTCCCGCCGTGGCCGCACCATCAAACATGGCCGAGGGGACCGCCTGAGAAGTTCTTGCGAAGCCGTTTTCGATGACGGCATGCGCCGCTGTAGACGTGCCAGGTGTGCTGACGACGTCAGCACTGAAGCCAATGGGCCCCATTGTTGCATTCGATGCAACGATGTCAACTGGGTGCATGGAAGGGTGTTGTCCTGACGGCGGTCCCGCGAGCTGGGACTGCTCCATCAGGTACTTTTCCACATCGCGTAGAAACGCCGTCATGTCCGGCGGCACGTCTGGGAAGAGACTTTTGAATATGAACCGATCCATGTTGAGGTAGAAAACGCCTGAATTTGGATTTGGATATGGATCTATAGTCTGGCCACCTCTTCGTCTTTCCTCAGAGGACATGGCACATATGCAAGGTTATTGGACAGATACCTGATGATCTTTGTCCTCTTTTGGTCCATTGGAGATGGCAGCTTCATTTTCTAGTTCACTGAAATTCTGTGGCATTCTACAGACACGAAAGGCCTTGATGTCCGGGTACCGAACGGCTGATGATTCTACTTCGCCCCGACTAGCTGCGGTTACTTTTTTTTTTATTATTTGATCTGAATCTTCCCTCGCATGCCTTACGCTCCGCGTGTCGTGCCTAAGCAGTGTCGTCTTCCTCCGATTGTGCAAATCTTGCTTCGTCGTCTCGCCTCTTTCTTGCCCTGTGGTGCGATCGTTTAACTGCTGAACACAGCGAGCTATCCTGTGCTTCCAAATAGGCATCAGAAACATTTTGCGCATTCGTCAAAAGGTTGTGAATTTCTGATGACAGAACCTGTCATAGCGCCAAATGTCAAGCATATGCAATGATGGGTCGCTACGAGTTACATGATTCTTCATGACGACAGTAGCATCACTTATCCCACTAATCGGCAGTCTCGCAATGGGCTGCGGCGGAAAACTGGTTAACCTCCCAACCCGATCAGTGTTCACACTACCCGGAACGCAGCGTAACTGTATGGAGTGGAGCCGCACCATCAGCTAGGAACCATTACTTGGCAGGTTTGTTCATAATCGCTACACATATCTCCAACTATGGCTCGTGGCAACCTGACTCGGGGGACACATAATTGGGGGAGGTATGTGTGTGTGCGGGCGGGGTTCCCGCTATTGAAACTGCATCAACACTACTAACTGCTCAACAATTAAGAAATTTTGTAATCGTGACCGGTAACGGTTACTCAGTGAAACATTTATGGTATTTTAAGCAATACATTCCATGGAACTCCCAACGTAGTACGGAGTCACAGCCTAAAATCCGGCCCCACAGAAGGAGGGTTCTATAGTGATCCGAGCACATGTGGAGAGTGAAATAGAGGTAGAGGGAAAGCTTACGACGGTCTGTTTTACGTACAAGTTTCTACAAGAAGAAAGAAATTATTTTTAAACGTTTCCTTTGTTGCTCAGTTTATGGCAAGTACAGAGGAATTTTGAAGGGGATTTTCCTCAGTTTATGACACATACCTGGAACAATTAAGCGATTCGTGTACGCTCTGCCACAGTGCTCGACGATTTCTTAAGTCAAATGTCTTACAGTTATACAAAACGTTGGTAATTCTATTTTATGCTATATTATTCGTGAAAGTGCTTTCTTTATAGCATTTTGGT
This sequence comes from Amblyomma maculatum, assembly GCF_055883805.1. NCBI lineage: Eukaryota > Metazoa > Arthropoda > Arachnida > Ixodida > Ixodidae > Amblyomma > Amblyomma maculatum. The sequence continues at coordinate 260,702,890 of NC_139344.1, forward strand.
CGTGCTGGAGGTACAGAATGAAAATAAAGATAATTCCGCTAACTAGACATGTGACTATTTTATCTCAGCAAGCAGAAAAAAAAAAAAGATTCTCAACGGCTTAAAGCCGTTTTGAACATTTCTGGATGCTAGCAGCTTTGTTTACCCGTAATAACTGCCGAGTAGAGGCTTTGCATTGTGTGTCCGATTGATGATGCGCAGCCTTGTAGCTTTCTCGTGTGTTTATATCACAGGTTCCCTTTTTTCTTCCAGCCTGTGCGTAACTCTTCCCATTTTTTAAGGCGAAAGTCTTTCTAGGCTGATGGAACGAATTCCCGTCGGTGAGAGGTGTGCGAGAGTTCTGTGCGTCGGATCTGTTCGCTGATGTGTCACTTGTCAGTCATCCTGAGGACGTCATCAAAAAAAAATAATAATAAAAATCCTGTCTCTACCGGGAATCGAACCTCTATTCCTCGGATCCCCAGCCGAACGCTTTAAATAACTGCGCCACGCCCGGGAATGCATTATTTACAAAGTAATCAGCCTGCACCCGAACAATTTCAATTCAATTACACGACACCACACAACTAAAACACGTCTTAAAACAACACTAAAGCTGTGGCTAAGAAAAACACATATCAATACACAACACCAACATCAATATACAACACCACAGAACTACGACATCTCAACACAACTCCACTAAAACGGTAGCAGAGAAACACAACACATCAATAATGAGAGCCAGTCCGGTTTACAGTCATTATCTTCATAAGTGCCATTTACCTGGTGCATCACCTGGCTGGAATGAATACTAAGGGAAACTAGAGGCTCACCATTCCCGCAGTGCGCTGCGGCGGAAGACTAGTTGGCCTCCCATCACTATCAGTGTTCACACTACCAGGAACGGAGGGTATCTGTATGGAGCGGCGCCATCAGCTAAGAACATTTATTTGCTAAAGTTTCTTCGTAATCGCTGCACATATCTGCGACTGTGACTAAAATGAGCCTTTTATGCCCAGAAAATCTGCATTAAATCATTCTTCAAATAAAACACAGGTCAGGCCCTGCTGGCAATGTACAAAACAAAATGAGCCATGTCCGCTCGTGAGAGTCTTCTATGCCAGCTTTTGCCTCACAGAGCGAGTTGTTTGGAACATGTTTAATTTATTCTTTCTCCAGCGCTACTTTCCGATCGACTGCTTAGGACATTGCCGCGAAGTAGAGTAATATTTATTTATTGCTGGCAATAGCCGCCGGCCTTATGCCCTATCACTTTGAGTGACGATCAGACGGGTCTGTTGTGAGCAGGCTGTCGAACACGGAATGGCACGCATGTGCTTTCTAACGGAATCAAGTTTTATCCATCCATCGTTCCATCCACCCATCCATCCATCCATCCATCCATCCATCCATCCATCCATCCATCCATCCATCCATCCATCCATCCATCCATCCATCCATCCATCCATCCATCCATCCATCCATCCATCCATCCATCCATCCATCCATCCATCCATCCATCCATCCATCCATCCATCCATCCATCCATCCATCCATCCATCCATCCATACATACATACATACATACATACATACATACATACATACATACATACATACATACATACATACATACATACATACATACATACATACATACATACATACATACATACATACATACATACATACATACACCCCCCCATACACACATACGTACGGCCGTGTCCGTCCGCCCACCCGCGGTGGATGGTGACGCGGCGATCGTCGTTTTCGACTCTCCTTCCCTCCTGGTTAGTGATCTGCCAGGAGGGAAGGTGAGCTGAAGGACAAAACGTGTGTGCCAGCTGCGTCTATGATGGGACTCAAAGCAGTCTTGGGTGAGCTCCCATAAACAGTTTTCCGACTAGGCCAAACATGCGTCCTCCCTCCCTCTCTTCTTTCTAGCCTTTGCTTTCGTGGGTGGCTTGACAACGCATGAGTTGTGCTGGGCTTCTCGACAGTAAGCCAGTGCGACTTGCGGAGGCGCAGGATCGACCCAAACTACTGAACGGCAAAATCCAGCCTCCTTGCTTGCCGCTAGCATTTAAGTACCTCAGAATAAGCAACTCAAGTGAGCCCCTTGCGCTACGGAGGTAATTCTAGCGCGAAAGCACTAATCCGGCGGCTCTAGCTTAACAAAATCTTAAGAGATTTGTATGTCCGCTTCGCTTAGGTATTCGCCTAAATGTGAGGCAGATACTGCGCTTTTCTTTCCCCGAAAACAAAGTGTTTATTTAGTTAAGCTTATAAGGTATAAGGTCCCAAATGAGCTTGGACTGTAAGAGACGCCACAGTAGAGGGCTCCGGAAATTTCGACCACCTGAGGCTCTTTTACGTGCGCTGACATCGCACAGTACACGGGCGCCATACAAACTGTGCGTAAATTGCACATTGATGTATAGGAATGGAGAGGCGCAATATGCTATTACACTTCTCGCTGGATACCTAAGCCACGCCCATATGAGAAGGGGAGAGGGTGAAAGTGAAATAAATAAATAGGTGCCGCAGTGAAAGGCTAACGAATAACTTCCACTACCCATGGACTTTTACGTACATTCACATCGCTGTGACGGTTTCTCAATGCTAAACCGTCATGCGAAACAGTGGCAGTGCTTTCCATTTAAGCAGAAAGAAACCTCGTTTAATTTTTATTCCTTTGGGGATTGTACTAAGTATAAATAATTAGCTATATATTTGTTTATCTAACAAAAAAATTTAAAAAACACAGCATAATCTGCATTGGAGTAATGCGAAAGCACGGATGCTGCTGTTGGTTGCTTCTGGATGCTTCTGGTTGCTTAATTCACTTGTGATTTAGCCATTTTAGTCTTTGGTAATTTCAAATTGCGCGCCAATCCCTTTCTATGCCCTTTTCCCGCTCTACTTACGGTTGCGTGATGTCACATCCTTGACGTCACCATAATTGACTGGTTTAATTACCTATTTTAGTATTTGATACATTCAAATCTGGCGCCATTCCATTGGCTAATGAGACCATTTTCACCTTTACTTTTTCAATTTTTGCCTCTAATTAATTACCTAATTACCTTATTGCCCTAAATCTTTTCGGACACAACATTACTTCACCCTCAATCGATTGACACCACTCATTAACCACTGCCACTTCTCAATTACTCACAACTGCTGCAGACACTATTTTGCATGTTTTCCCTCTAATTAGTTACCTAATTAAGTTATTGACCTAATTACTTTATTGGATACAACACTACGTCGCGTTCTATTGATGGACACCACTTATTAACCTCTACCGCTTCTCAATTACTCACAACTGCTGCGAACAACCTTTACGTTTTTTGCCTGTAATTAATTACTTATTAGCTTAGTGACCTACTTATTTTTTCGGACACACCAGTACGTCACCCTCTATCGGTGGATAACCCTGATTAACCTCTATCGCTTCTCAATTACTCACAACTGCTGCAGACACGATTTTCCTGACGCGGTCTGCTGACGCGGTCTGCGGACAGAAATCTGTGAACATAGCGAAGTAATGCTTTCCCGTAATAACAGCAATATGCACGGTCGAATACGAGATGAAATGAGTGGACCTACGACGATTTGCAACTGGAGCGATTGTGAAGGCACTCTACAGGTGATTGGTTTGCATCAGTAAGAGCGTTTTCTAATGTAACATCAAGCATTTTCTCTCGCAGTTTCGTTCGCTTAGCGTTCTGTGAAAGGCACATTGGCTGTAGGTTTTCGATAGGTATTTTACCCGACATAAGTGCTTGGTGCTTGGTGAGCACCCATATGACAGTTTCCTTATCCCCAGCAATTTTTTATGCGAAGAGTTTACAGCTCCTCTGTCGAAAAGCCATCGCCATTCCCTATTTTCGGCTCCGTTTTTGTCAGAAATGATCGGAACGTTTGTTGATTTGGTTTGTAGGGTTTGACACCCCAAAATCGAATCAGGCTATGAGACGTCGTAGGGAAGAACTACGAAATTTGACCACCTGGGGTTCTTTAACGTGCACTGATATCGCGGAGAGCGCGGGCCCCTTGCTTCTCGCCTCCACCGAAGAGCGGCCGGTATTCGATTCCCTGTTCTTGGCTCAGTAGTCGAGCGCCTTAAAGGTGCTCTTACCATTTGGTGGCAGTATTGAGGGAAGAACTCGCGGTTTGACCAGGAATTTATATTTTAAATTGATCAAGGAAGTTCGGTAGGAGCCGATGGCGGCTTCATATTGTGTCCTTTCATGCTACTAAAGGTTCATCTGCTTGGAACCTCTGAAGTAAATATACATTTATTGATTATGCCACCACGTTATAGAGACAGGTATTTGTTTTGATATAAGGCAGCCTACTTTTTCTCTTTCAATATATTACCGCTACTTTTATTTTTATTTTTCTTGATTCGCTGTTACAGCGTGTTTCAAACAAAAATCGCACAACCAAAGACGCCGCCATATTTGTAGCGGCGCCGCCATCAGCAGCGCTGATATGAACGAAACGGTTCACCGGGTCTATTTAATTCCATTGTAATCGAAGCTTTTTTAGTACTCTCAGTTTTACTTTCAACAAAAGCTGCCTATCTTAGTTAATGACACATTCTGCACGCTGCTTAAGCGGCGCGGCACTCGTGTTCATAGAGCTCCATAGAGTTACTATGCTAACTCTATGCTTGTCCACGTCAGTGTTTGCAGACGCGGACTGTCACTGGGAACGTGAGACTTCAATATATGGAAATTAAGTTTTAAATGATTCTGACATGTTTTTTAGCTCCACAGCAGGCAGCAGTGGAGCAGTAGAACACGAAAAGCGTCACCGTTGACTAGTAGCAGCTGTCTTTTTAGATATGAAGGGGGCTTACGACAACGGGCTCCATGATGCTATTCTTGATGGACTTGATGACTTGGGAGTTAATGGCCGGCTGTACAAGTGAATTGTGAACTATCTCAACGGCCGCTCTGTTTACATGACTACGCCTGATGCAGATACTCCCCGCTATCAGGTCAGTCGCGGAATTCCAGAGAGAGGAGTCCTCAGCCTAACTTTATTTAACCATTGCGCTAATTGGCCCGGTGAGTGCACTGGCAACTAACATCCACATCACTGCATATGCTGACGACGTGTGTATCTGGGCTTCTGGTTCAACGCGCCCACATCTACGTGCGAGATTGCAGCGAGCTGTCATCGACATCGATGTAACTATACAGCGTCAAGGTTTGCTTTTAGCGTCAGAAAAGTATGCAGTGATTGCACTTACGGAAATGTTAGATGTATCAGCAGCTACTCAATTACTCTTCATGGAGTAATGATACCTCATGTCTCCTATCACAGACTCTTGGGAGTAATTATTGACCGCGGATTATCTTGGTCGAAACCTATGAATATTGGGAAGAAAAGGCTAATCATTTTTGTAATGTTCTTCGTTTCATTGCAGGCATCAAATGGGGTCCAACTGAGCGCTCCGCACTATGGCTTTACGAGACTCTGTTTGTTGGCTATATCCGGTATAGTCTCCCAGTACTCTTTAATATGATTATTTTCTACTTGCAAATTTTAGAGAGCGTACAAGGGCAGGCACACAAGATATGCCCTCGACTGCCCAGATGCACCTCCAACAAAGGCACAATTGAAGAGGCACATGCTCTCCCAATATCCATATACTTGTCACACGAACCACTTCGTGTATATTTACGAGCACTTATCCGATACCGTTTTCACCCGCTGAGCAAGATTCTGTATGAGTGAACGGAGCGCAATTTTACAAGTGCACTCCGCTGACAGTCGCAAGTGCTAACAAGATATGCAATCCCGCATTGTCCCGCGAAACCACCATGAGTGATGAATAATAAACCTTCGGTGCACCTACGTGTTCCCGAGATACTAAAGAAATCAGTAATGCCACTCAGTGGGCTCAAACAACTTACTATGGCGCATATCTGGTCAAAATATCCCAATTATAGTCACGTATACACTGACGGATCTGTGTCACAACAGAAATCCGCTGCAGCTGTGATCATACCCGCTCAGAAAACGACTCTACATTTCCTTTTGAGACATACTTCTACGTCAACCGCTGCTGAACTTGTAGCCCTTCGGGAATATATTCGCTACATATGTGGAGAACCACCTTAAAAATGGTGTGTATTCACAGAATCAAAGACGTCAATGCAAAGTTTGGAAAATTTCTTACGCAACACCGTCTACCAGTCTCTGGCACTCAACATCATAGAGCACCTTACATCTGACCGACTGCAAGAAGGCCATAGGATAATATTTCAGTGGATCCCTGCCGACTGCGGGCTCAATGGAAATGAACAGGCCGATAATAAAGCGAAAAGTGCACTCAGCAATGGCCTTCAAACAGCTGAGCATTTTCAAGAGTGGATGCGACGTGCCTTCTTACGAACTGTATGAAGAATGCTACAGCAGCTTATTGGGCCCAGCCAGACGCCTTACACATTCGTCTAAAAAGGCTCGATCGAACATTCAAATTTTATGTTCCGCGTGATATTCCGCGTCATCAGTCATGGGTGCTACATAAACTTCGCTTAAACGTGGCTTTCACGCGCAGGTACTTACATTTAATTGGACAGGTGGACTCCCAGGAATGTTCAACTTGCGGCATCCCCGAGACTGTGGCCCATATATTATTGGTGTGCCCAGTGTATGCCCGTGAACGAAAAGTGCTAGCAGTTTTCTTTGAAGCGTTTGTACAAGAGGCCTCTGTCGGAGGAGTCGCTGCTGTGCGCTTGACAGGACAAGGCGAAGGGTGTCCAGACAATGCGGCTGTTTGCCGTTTTTGTGAGCCACCGATACTAACTCGCACTTGTAAGTAATTTGCCGTGGCTGTGTATTTATTCATATGTCTTCTCCCACACCATCACCCATCACGATCCTGTTTTTTCTCCCCTTCCTCAGTGCAGAGTAGCCGGCCAGAATTGAAATATTTAGGCTAACATCTGTGCCTTTCCTTTCAAGAAACACATCTATCTATTTTGTGGTAGTCCCTCACCTTATAGCGCTGTTAAGGTGTCCACCGATAACTGCGACAGATACTACCTCCTAACGAACGAGTTGTATACTCTTAGTGTAAAATTGGTTGCTTCTCAGGAAACTGTCATCTTGGTGGACATCTCTTTTGCAATTAAGTGCATTTGATTGGACACACATATCTCTTTGTGTCGAACACCTATCGCAAACTCCAGAGTTGAATGTTTAGCAAGAGTGCCCAGCTGCTGAGCTCTTAGCGAGTCAGAGCCCTCCGTGACAGTGCGTGACGTCACATTAGAAAACGCTCTAACAGGTACCAAGTAAGCGCGCGTTTATGCAGTGCCTTCATTATAGCTCGTAATCAAAAATCAACAGATCACCGTTTTTTTTTTCTTTTTTTTTTATTTTACACTGGACTGTGTGTATTTCTGTTATTTCTAATGGATGCACCACCGCGGCTCAACTTACGACGACGCGACGCACAAGTAAAGCCGGAGTCGGGAGACTGAGTCTTGGTTCGGACGCCGATTCGTCGTCGCAGACTGGGTGATGCACAATACCCCGATCTGTACAAAGTCCTTCGCCGCGTCGAAAAAACGGACTACGAAGTCGATCCTTCGGCTGCAATCTTCGAGGCTGCAATCTACGCTTGTAAACGCATGGCTGCCTAAATTCTATCTTATATAGGTGAAAAACAGATTCGCAATATTGAGGTGAGCTCTCATCAAGCCCATGCGTTGCACTCATGGCAGTTTGAAGGACGCAGTCCGCAATGAAATGTACACATGCACCGGCACAACCAACTGCGGGCTCTTCTGGAGCGACGTGGCGGCGACGTGGCGGAGACAAGGCCATGAAGCAGGCAATGCGATTTAAATCAGGCTGCCATGCGTGTTTTGATGCCGAAGGCTGACGTGCCATGGATCCGGGAAATGGGGAGATCGCGGAAGGACTAATGTAGTCAACCGCGTTGCAAGCGATTTAGCGGGCCTATCGGCCGGCAGTCGTTGAGGAGCTGTCGGGAATATCGCTGCTGGTGAAGAGGCCATTGAGAGCACCGGTTGCTTGGCTGGTTCCGCCAAGCGAGCGCCGCTTGGGGCTTGTCTCCAACACCGCAAGAGCCTGCCTCCTAGCCGGTCTCATTTTATTGTTTTTCACGTCCCTGCGCTGTACGCGATATCGAGGCTCCGATCCAACGTGCCGAATGTGGCTCTTTTCTTTTACTCACTCTTAATTAGATGCATGATACAACTAATTAGGCACAATATTAAAGCCAAAGAAACGAAAGCATTGCGCGCATACTTTGCCTAATTTCAGCGGCTGTTGGCTATTACTTCTAGTAAGTATCCTACAAAACCCTCTGCTCACTGCCTTCGTCTAATCGTCTGCTTGAGGATGACTTGCCTCTAACGGAACTTATACTCCCATCTAGGCTATCAGTTGTGCTCTAGAAGCAAAATCAAGTACTTGTTCGCTCTGAGTGTTTTCTTTCTTTTTTTTTTCTTTTTTTTTTCTTTTTTTTTTTTAATGCGCGGCAGACTCGGAAGACCCTTTGCCTGCCTCATCCGTCGTCGCCGCGAACGCACAGCAGAGCGTTCTCTATGCGATAGGTGTGCAAATCAAAGGGGGACTGGATGCTGCTCGCACGTTCTTCGCAGCTTGAGCTTCCGCCGTTGCACATTAAGGCATGTCAAATACAATTTGAAGAGACAATGGTCATAGCTAGGAATATTACAAATACCCGCCTCCCAATTCCGGAGAAGTCGGTTAAGGCGACACAGATGCGCTGAGTATTGGAAGCGTTTTAGAGTGTGTTCTCAGAAACTGGACACAAGGTTGACGGAGATGAGGATTACAACAGCCTTCAGGTCTGTAGAAATTATAAATATTTTGTTGCTGATTACGTATATTTCAGAGCGCTGCTCTTAGACGTTCGTTTCAGCATTGCGCGTCTTGTAAAATTGAGGAGTGTTGGGAAACCGATCGAAGCGATGTGCAATGCGTTTGTGTTTGGCCTGCTCGAAATGTCGACAAACCTGCAAAACGGAGTCAACCGTAGCACAGTCCCGACAGAGTAGAAGATTGAAGGCATCGTCGGCTATGCCTTTGAGGATGTGCCCCACCTTATCAGGCTCTGGCATGTCTTTATCAACTTTTCGGCAGATGGCCAGAAAGTCTTGTATATACGTAATATAAGGCTCGGTAGATGTCTGGGCACGTTTGGCGAGGTCCCTCTTGGCGGCGAGTTGATGGCCAACCGGTTTTCCGAACAGGCCACGGAGTTTTTCTTTGAAAACATCCCAGGAGGGTATATCTGCTTCATGTGTTTCGAACCACACGCGTACCGTGCCAGTAAGGTAGAAGATGACATTGGCCAGCATCAGCGTGGCGTCCCACCTGTTGTGCTGGCTAACACGCTCATAAAGCGAAAGCCAGTCCTCGACATCGACCTCATCTGTACCGCAGAATGGGCCAGGGTCACGGGGGTGGGCTACGACGACAGTTGGAGTTGCGGAGGTAGATGGAGCCGCGTCGGTTGTCATAGTGACGGTTCCGAGGTGACGGCCACTGCGGAGATCCAGCGTCAGATTGTGTCGAACCCGCGACCTCCACCAAGATGTTACGGGGATGTACTTAACGTAACAATATATATGAAAAGCTGATAACTGTTTTTCTAAGAGCTTATTCACTTTTTTCTCCGACGTGACGAATGGTTTGAGATGTGGCTTGCCCATCATAACTAAGTTTATGTAACAGCTAGTCATTCTGCTTTAGCCATTTACAAATGCTTTATAGACTTAGATCACGCACGCGTGAAGCGAAATTTCTGCCTACAAAAGGATGATTAAGTTTGGGCTTTTCTGGAAAAGAGTCACTGTGCAAAGGGTTAGAAGAAAACTTCCGACAGCACTGCAGAATCTGCAGTGGAGAAATACGTTGCTGCTGCACAGGGTACATACGCGCCCCTTTTCGAACACAAGCAGCTTTCCGTTAAACGCATCGAAGTTCACTGGCGTTAGGGCCGAGAAAAGACCCTTGAGGAATACCCTAAATGATGTCTGTGGCTGAAAATTGGTAGTTATTTATGACAGCGCCTTGTGAACGGTTAGAAAGGGAACAGTAGAGCTAGAATGAGACAAGTGGGTCAAGACGGATGCTCGAAATTTAAGCTGTAAGGATACGTTGAGGTACGCAGTCCGATTCTTTTGAAAAGTCGAGATAAATGACATCAGTTTGCAAGCCAGAGCCACTATTAGGGTGAAGGTTAGTTACCCCGGCAACGTTTAATGCTAGAACCGTAGCTAGTGAAGCTAGTTTAGCAGTACTTTTACAGGAACTAGAAGGTATGAAATGGGATGTCATAGGGCTTAGTGAGGTTAGGAGGCCGAATGAGGCATATACTGTACTGAAGGATGGGCATGTACTATGTTATCGAGGTTTACCGGAGAGGCGAGAACTAGGAGTAGGTTTCCTTGTCAATAAGTATATAGCGGGTAATATCGATGAATTATATAGTATTAATGAGAGGGTGGCAGGCATCGTAATTAGGCTTAATAAGCGGTATAAACTGAAGGTTGTACAGGCCTATGCACCTACAGGTAGTTATGATGACCAGGCAGTTGAAAGCTTCTACGAAGATGTAGAATCGGCAATGCGAAAAGTAAAGACGCAGCATACTGTACTAATGGGCGACTTCAATGCCAAGGTAGGGAAAAAGCAGGCAGGAGACAAGGCAGTATAGTGACTATGGCATTGGTTCTAGGAATAGCAGGGGGGAGTTACTAGTTGAGTTTGCAGAGCGCAATAACTTACGAATCATGAATACCTTCTTCAGCAAACGGAAGAACCGGAAATGGGCATGGAAAAGTCCGAACGGGGAGACTAAAAATGAAATCGACTTCATAATGTGTTCAACCCCCGCCATTATGCAAGATGTAGAGATAATCGGGAAAGTGCGATGCAGTGACCACAGGATGGTGAGGTCCGAATTGGCCTAAGTCTGAAGAAGAAACGCAACAGATTAGTAAGAAACAAACCCATCAACGAATTAGCGGTGAGGGGGAGGGCAGAAGAGTTCAGGATCTCGCTACAGAATAGGTATTAAACTCTAACCGAGGATGGCAACATTACCCTAGAAGCAAGGAACAATAATTTCAGAGATATCATTAGTGAGTGCGCGGTAGAAGTAGGCGGTAGGATAGTTAGAGAGGATACCGGTAAGCTGTCTAAGGAGACGAAAGATTTGATTAAGAAACGCCAGAGAATGAAAGCTTCCAATCAGACAGACCGGATCGAATAGGCCGAGATATCAAAGCTAATCAATAAGCGCAAAGTGGCCGATATAAGGAAGTATAACATTGAGAAAATTGAGCATGCTTAAAGCAGCCTTAAAGCACTAAAGAAGAAATTGAGAATAAGCAAAACCCAGATGTATGCGATAAGGGACAAAGCGGGCAACGTCATCACGAATATGGATAAGATAGTCAAAATAGGCGAGGAGTTCTGTACAGATCTCTACAGTAGCCAAAGTAGTCAGGACCGTAATGAGATTGGCGGTAGGGAAACACAGTCAGACGTTCCGCCAGTGACGAAGGACGAGGTCAAGAAAGCATTGGAAACTATGAAAAGGGGGAAATCAGCTGGAGAGGATCAGATAACTACGGATTTGCTGAAGGACGGGGGGGATATCATGTTAGAAAAACTGGCCACCTTGTATACGCAGTGCCTGGTGTCATCGACGGTACCGGAACCATGGAAGAATGCAAACATTATCCTCATTCATAAGAAAGGGGACTCTAAGGACCTTAAAAATTACAGACCAATCAGCTTACTGTCTGTTACGTATAAGGTATTTACTAAGGTAATCGCTAATGGAATCAGGACAACCTTAGACTTCAATCAAGCAAAGGATCAAGCAGGGTTTCGGAAACGGTACTCTACTATCGATCATATTCATACCATCAATCAGGTGATAGAAAAATGCTCGGAATATAACCAGCCCTTATACATAGCATTCATTGATTACGAAAAAGCATTTGACTCAGTTGAAACCTCGGCGGGGATGCAGGCATTGCGAAATCAGGGGGTAGACGAGCCGTACGTGAAAGTGCTGGAAGATATATACAGTGGCTGCACAGCAACCATAGTTCTGCATAAAGAAAGTAACAAAATTCCCATAAAGAAAGGTGTTAGGCAAGGAGACACAATCTCCCCAGTACTATTCACAGCTTGCTTAGAGGAAGTATTCAGAGACTTGGAATGGGAGCAGTTAGGGACAAGGGTAGATGGAGAACACCTCAGTAATCTGCGATTTGCTGATGACATTGCCTTGGTAAGCAACTCGGGAGATGAACTGCAAATAATGACTGATGACCTAGACAGGAAAAGTAGAAAGGTAGGCTTGAAAATCAATATGCAGAAGACTAAGGTAATGTTCAACAGCCTCGGGAAGGAACGGCAGTTTACATTAGGTAGCGAATTACTGGAAGTAGTAGGCGAATATGTCTACTTAGGACAGGTAGTAACCGCAGATCCGGACCATGAAAAGGAAATAACAAGAAGAATAAGATTGGGATAGAGCGCATTTGGCAAGCACTCGAAGATTATGTCTAGCAGCTTACCGGTATCGCTAAAGAGGAAAGTATATAACAATTGCATCTTACCTGTACTCACCTATGGCGCTGAAACGTGGAGGCTAACCAAGAGAGTTCTACTTAAGTTGAGGACAACCCAGAGGGCTATGGAACGAAAAATGGTAGGGGTAACATTAGGAGATAGGAAGCGTGCAGATTGGGTCAGATAAATAACTCAAGTTACCGACATTCTAGTGGACATTAAGAAGAAGAAATGGATATGGCCAAGACATGTAGTGCGAAGAGAGGATAACCGATGGTCCCTTATGGTAACAAACTGGAGTCCAAGGGAAGTAAAGCGTAGCAGGGGGCGGCAGAAATTTAGGTGGGCGGATGAGATTAAGAAGTTCGCAGGGGTCAAGTGGATGCAGCTAGCGCAGAACCGGGTTAAGTGGAGAAATATGGGAGAGGCCTTCGCCCTGCAGTGGGTATAGTCAGGCTGATGATAATGATGATGATGATGATAGTTTTGATTTCTAATGGCTGTGTTTCGCATGAAAGGCCTCTGTAGAAACCGTGTTGCTTCGGAAAGAAAGATCGAATAGGCGTCACGGGGCAGCTTTCAAGCAGTTTGCAAGATATACACGTGAATGAAATAGGGCGATAATTCAAAGGGTCAGAACGATTTGTGCACATCTATAACGATGCTATTTATCCAGTCGCGTAGGATTGATGTTGTGCCGATGGGCTTAGTAAAGAATTAGAAGAGTTCAACACTGCTGAACTGAATGTGGAACGAAAGCATTAGCTGCGGGTGACCGATTCTTCTTCTTCTTCCTCTATTCTTTTTTTTTTCCTTCTTCTTCTTCTTAGCCCACTTGTAAACCCACTCTTTAACCAAGCCGTATGAGCGTGCCTTAGTCGCCTATAGAGCAACACCGATCTGTGACGTAAGCACAATGGCGGCGGCGCTTCTGTCGCCAGGCTGGGCCGACTGGTGGTGAAAAGTAGGCTTAGCACCTATAAGAATACATGGAACTGAAAGGTTTCAAAGCAGTTTTCTAATTTCACGGGACACCTGTGATGTTTTTATTCGGTACAAAGCAACCATGAGCAACCTAGAACAAATCGTGAAAGTATGAAAACTCGTTTCCGAGGCGACGTTTTTTTAAAACATCGCTAAGCGTATGGGAGTGCGAGTCGGTAGGCCAACCCATAGAAACACATGTAAGCACAACTTGCCGCAACATTTTTCTCGTTTCTCAGTGCACCAGAAGTGGTGGCCGGCAAATAAACATCGGCCAGCGCTTTGAACAAATGTGTGACAAAGTATGTTGCGTCGTTGCGGAGGCGATCTATCTTTAAAAACCCCTAGTTGTCTAGAATTCGAGCTACCATTGCATTGCTGTAGCGCGGCCCAAACAAAATATATGTAAAGAAGAGTTCGCAAAGAAGTTGCCGTTTCAGCTACGAAAGCAGCCGTTTGTTAAGAGGTGGTGCATTATTTTAAGTCAATCAATATAAGTATGCAGCAACATTTCGCTTCTGACACCTCTGTAACTCATATTTATCAATAAATGTATTGCGGCGCGTTTCCAGAGAAACCCCCAAGGCTTTTTTTTTATTATTCTTTTTTCTTTTTTTTTTTGTTAGTGAACGTCTTCTACCATGCCCCGACATCATGTGTCATGGCGGAAGTAAAAAAGAACAAAAACATTGCAAGTGATGGCGACGCGCGTGAGCCGCGTAAGGCAGTAATGATGTCCTCGATACAAGGTGCACTTTGTAAGTTGAGAGGAATAAAACTCAAAATAACGGGCATGAGGTCATTCCGTTCTTGACACATCTATGGTGGTAAAGCAGAGGCGGTAAGTATTAAAATGATTGCATATGTAGTTACATCGCGATAGACGCATGTAGTGAGCAGATCGTAAGCAAAATTTTAACTTTATATTGCGACGCCCATCAAGCGCTGCATGGTCTGCGCCATACGAAAAAAAAAAATAAAAATATAGGACGAGGAAACGGCACAGCTTGAAGGGCAGAACGTTATATCAGAGCCATGGCGATACCACGGGGGAAAAGAAAATAAACGAAAAAATATTTAGCTAGCATATATGCCCGCTGATGAGCATCCACCTGATTCAAAATATTTGTGAGCCTGGACGGTCTCTGCAGTGAAGCGACTCGGAGAAAAAATCACCTACGCTACAATGTTTGCCATGCCCAGTAGTGTAAGAGCACCCGCGTCAGCCTGGAGGACTTCCAAATGTGTTTCAGACGTAGCAAATGGGTCCTGGTGCACAACGCCGTCAATAAAGAGCTTTTCATTGTAGCGCTGTTTATCCGATTCTGACAAGCTTTTCACGTATTCCGTCATTGCTGAATCCCACACTACATTCCCTCGCAAGCACTGAACGTCTGACGATTTACAGGCCTCCTCACAGCAGGATAAACTGACCGCGGACAGTTACAGACGACCATGCACCACCGGCGACGTCGTTAGCAGACGCTTCGGACCTGGCGGCGGCTGCGGCGTCGTCTGCTGCAGTGCGCGATTCTCGTTAGGTCCATATTGTCGTTTGGCGTTTGACAGCTGCTCTTTAAAGGTAATTCTGTCTAGGCTGTATCACTTGAGCAACAATATTATCAAGCTAACTTACCCATGCGGCAGCATATCAGACTGTAAACAAAACTGTGCGATTCGCTACACCAAGCTTTTTTTTTTTTTGGGAGGGGGGGGGGGGGGGGGGGAGGATTCACAAATCAAATTTTTAAACGTAGACTGCCTATGAAATGACGAAGCATACTTTGTCACACATTTCTTCAAAGTGCTGGCCAACTAGAAAAATGTTGCGGTAAGTTGTGTTTACATGCTTTTCTACGGGTCGCTCTCTCAACTCGCACCCCCATATGTTTCGCGGTATTTTAAAAATACTTCACCACGGTATTGAGATTTCATACTTTCATGATCGGTTCTACGATGTTCATAGTTGTTTAGTACCGAATAACCACATCATAAGTACCCCGTGAAATAAGAAAAGTGCTTTTGAACTTTTCGGTTTCATATATTCCTATGGGCGCTAGCCCTACTTCTCTTCCCCAGTCGGCTGTGGCGCAGGGAACGTCTCCTTTGTTTGTAAACATGGTGTTAGTCTATAGCATCACTAGGAACGCTGTAAGAGCGAGCGGCTGCACTACAGTGTTAATACGTAAGACCGTTGTACGATGAAGTGTGGCGCCACAAGTGGAGGTACATATCTCGTCCCTTCGAATCTTCATCGCATTCTGGCCTTCTATTTGACTAGCATATGGATGCTAAACGGGAAGAGTTCCTCGCGGGGGCAATCTCCCGCTAGTAACCCAGTCAGAAACCCGTCATTACTATTCCAGGCTAGTTATATGGCAAACCCTACTCGCGCACGAACGATGCATTTTTGCTCGCGGTGTCGTGCCCCACTGGGCTGCGGAAATGTGTATGAAAACACCTGTGCAACATACTTTCCTCCTACTGCCGAGCATACTTTTACCTTTCGTTCTTTCTCATCACTCCGAATGACGTAGAACTGAACCCCGGACTCTATTACAGTGATCCTTCCGTTTCCCTGGCAGAAAAGTTCTCAAACTCTGTCTTTGCCTTGAGTTAAACAAGGGCACAATATTGAGTTAATTAGCATTTATTCCGTGCCGCACAGCACAACATAGAGAACCTTGTCTTTCCTCCCGTGTCACACCCTCGAAAAAAAAAAACAGTTGAAAAGGTTCAGGCCTCTGACCCAAAGGCATCTCCTGGCTCAAATGGCGACATTATCGATTGGTATCTGAAATCGAAAACACTTACAGAAAAGTGTTACTATGAGTCGTCTACGCCGATGGAATTTGCTTTTTTCTTAGGCGATTCAAGTCTCCAACAACGAAACGTGGGCTCAGTCTGAAACACGTATCGTTACTGTTTCATCAAAGGAGCAAAACATTGCCATCAGAACTGACGACATAGAGAGCACTCGAGTTGGGCCGCTTTCAGACATCCAACGTAAAGATACATCCAAAATCCTTGCAACGGCATCATAACTGAACGGCATGCCTTTTTCTATTCGACAAGACTTGTCTGCACGACTGCGCAAAGCAAAAAAAAAATAAAAAATAAATTTACTTACGCGCATCTGAGTATGAATGCAAGTTTAAGATCCGATGTGGCAGCTCCACATATATAATAAACAGTTCAACTACAAAGCTGAGTCCGATTCATTCGTTTAACTATCATAGGCAGCAAAGTGCGCACGTGTTCCTTTGCGTACTCATCTGCCTCTGCACAGCCATGGAGCGTCAAAAGCACCAAATTAACGCAATGTCTATTATGTTCTCAAACGTCCGCAGTTGCGTGTGCAAAAAGAAAGCCCTGGAAACGTTTCTTCAAGGTAACGATACTGACATCACTGTGATAAGATAATCACGGATGAGCGCTGAAATTAAGGCCCACGAACATATCAGAAATATTGTCACTTCTGCCATTCTTATGCTTGACCGGATAGTGCGCACAGGAGGAGACGTCTTGGTATTTATGAAACTCAAGCTCGTCTGTCAGTGGCATAGCCATTAAGTCTTCCGTCCCGAAACAATTTGCATCCATATTTCACTCCCGCCAAACGCGCTAACACTTATTTCTTGCTACCGCTCACCCGATTGCGATAGTTATTTTTCTTTTTTAATTTCACTCGGTGATATCAAACTGGCATTGGCGCTTCACACAATCAAATCACTTATTGTGCGGCGACTTCAATGTCCTCCATATTGACTGGGAAAATATCTTTGCTAAATCCCACCCTATCATAAAAAAAAAAGAAAAAAAAAAACCTCCTGAACCTTGCCCTCGCCTTCAATTTCACTCAGACAGTAACTTTGTCAGCCCGTTATCCTAACATTCTGTATTTGCTCCTCGTCCTTACCACCGAGTTAAGTATGTACGAGACATAAATGGCGTATGTAATCACAATATTCTCTTATTGAACCTTTCCATTCTGTTACAATATCGCCAACCTCAAAATCAGTCCATCGGGGACTACAACAAATCTAATTTTAACGAGATAAATGCAGAACTACACGTCTTTCGGCAACAGCTTAGTCCCCTAATTAGTTATAGAACAGGGGAACAAATTTAGGTCCTTATTCAAACACAAAATACTGCCTCCCATAGGTAATTACGTCCCCCCCCCCCCCCTCCACCTTTTGTATTCGATGGTGGGACGGAGGGGAATCTAGCCGGAATAAAACATATCGTACTTTTCGGGAAGCTAAAAAGCGAATAACTTCCAGAAGTGATCTTCCTACTGCAAAGCACTGAGTCAGCACACGGGCGTATTGAAGTGCTCCGAGCGAAAGTTTTTTCCCCAGGAACTTCTATTAGCGACAAACCAGAAATATTGCAGCTTGTTAGCCCCTAAACAATCTTCACCACAAGCGGCACTGATCAATGCTGATGGCACGCATGTATAAGAGAAAACGAATGCGCTGAAGTCATGAATTGGTATTACGCTTCTGTATACAGTCAAGGACCCAATTCTGACGTTCCCTACCAACCCTGTTTTGATTTCTCCGAAATGCATCCGGTCACAATCGTACTTGAAGGCATAGCAAAACAGACAACCTCAAATATAGCAGTTCAGGCCCGGACGTTGTTATCACCTGAAATTCTTAAGCTGACCAAACGGTCTCGTAGTTTGATTTTAAAGATAATTTTATTGCGAAAACAAGACTACGCCAGGTCTAACCTCTCGTCGCTGTGTGCCGTGTCCCCGTCCTTGGTCCCCTTGCAGGAGCTGCCAACTTGGGTCTCTCGTTTCACATGGGACGATTATGTCAGAATCAGCCTGCCAGGACCCTGGCATTCACGTTACCTCTATAGACCAACACCGTGTTTACAAACAAAGGGGGCGCTCGCGGCGCCGCAGGCGACTGGCGGTGAAAAGTGGGGTTAGCGCCCATAGGAATTCATGGAACCGAAAGATTGCAAAGCAATTTTCTCATTTCACTGTACACCTATAATGTCGCTATTCGCTGCAAAGTAAACATGAACATCCCAGAACAGATCGTTTATCGTGCTGTGAACAGTGCCATAAATCATGAGACTCGCAGCACATGCGAGGGAATGTAGTGTGTGGTGCAACAATGTCCGACTACGTGAAAAGCTTGTCGAGATCGGATAAACAGCGCTACAACGAAAAGCTGTTTATTGGCGGCGTTGTGCACCCGAACCCATTTGCTACGCCTTTGAACACATTGGGAAATCCTCCAGACTGACGTGGGCGCTCTGATATCATTGGGTATGGCAAACAGTGTAGTATATTTGATTTTTTCTCCGAGTCGCTTCACAGTGGAGACCAGGCTCACAAATATTTTGAATCAGGTGGATGCTCATCAGCGGCCATATATGCTAGCTAAATATTTTTTCATTTATTTTCTTTTTTCCCGCGCTATCGCCATGGCTCTGATATATTGTTCTGCCCTTCTGTGCGGTTTCCTCGTCCTATTTCGTTTTTTTTTTTTTTTGTTTTCCTTATGGCGCAGATCATGCAGCGCTTGCATGGTCTGCAATATAAAGTCAAAAGTTTCTTTACGATTTGCTCACTACATGCATGTATCACGATGTAACTACATATGCATTCATTTTAAAACTTACCGCCTCTGCTTTACACCACAGACGTTTCCAGAACGGAATGACGTCATCCACGTTATTTTGCGTTTTATTCCTCTCAACATACAAAGTGCACCGTGTATCGAGGGCAACATTACTGCCTTGCGCGGCTCACGCGCGTGGCCATCACTTGCAATGTTTTTGTTCTTTTTTACTTCCGCCATGACACACGATGTCGGGGCATGGTACAAGACGTCCACACACACACAAAAAAAAAAAGCCGTAGGGGTTCGTCTGGAAACGCGCCGCAATACATTTATTGATAAATATGCGTTACAGAAGTGTCAGAAGCGAAATGTTGTTGCATACTTATATTCATTGACCTAAAATATTGCACCACCTATTAACAAACGTCTGCTTTCGTAGCCGAAACAAGAACGTCTTTGCGAACCATTCTTTAGATATGTTTTGTTCGGGCCGCGCTACAGCAATGCAATGGTAGCTCGGATTCTAGACAACGAGGGGTTTTTAAAGATACATTGCCTCCGCAACGACGTAACATACTTTGTCACACATTTGTTCAAAGCGCTGGCCAATGTTTAATGACCGGCCACCACTTCTGGTACTCTGAGAAACGAGAAAAATGTTGTGGCAAGTTGTGTTTACATGTGTTTCTATGGGTTGCCCTCCCAACTCGCCCCCCATACGTTTGGTGATATTTTAAAAATACTTCGCCTCGGTAATGAGATTTCATGCTTTTAATATCTGTTCTAGGATGTTCATGTCTGCACTGTGCGGAATGAGGACATCATAGGTGTCCCGTGAAATGAGAAAACGGCTTTGAAATGTTTCAGTTTCATGTATTCCCATGGCTCATAACCCTAATTTTCACCCCCAGTCGGCCCAGCCTGGCGACAGAAGCGCCGGCGCATCGTGCTTACGTCAGAGGTCGGTGTTGGTCTATACGGTTTCCCGAGCGCGTACGAATGGTACGCGTATCTTAGTCAAATGGCAGGCTATAGCTCGCGACAGGGATTGAAACTGGATACATATGTGTACTATAAGTTTCGTTCCTTTCCTCCGCATTTGTTTAACAATTTTCACGCCTCTGTGTGTCCTACAGCATTCTGGTGACGTCATTCCATTTCTCGTCGGCCATAGAGCATTCAGCTATCAGTCAAGTTGGAGGCTAGCTCGTCAGAGAGATTCCAACCGACGACATTCAAGGTGAGACGTTCATTTCGCCTTCACAACACATATGCAGTTGTGAAGAGCAAGAGCAAAGAAATATTCTTTTGGCGACAGCACCTGTTCATGCGATCAGCGAGTCCTAAAAATAACCGCAACGAGGTTTTACGGTTCTTTTCAGGAGTGCAGTTCTCTACAAGCGCTTTAAAAGCTCTGTAGGAGACAGCACGGTAAACGGTGGTGTGCCGTGGAGTCAAGTAAAATCACTGGATATGACATAGCAAATACACTCGGGACTGTCCTCATGGTGTGGACGAACGGGGTGCAGTAAAAAGCTGGAACCGCTGCTAGAAAACACCATTTTCTTTTTTCTTTTTTACGCAGCGAGAAATATTATGCTTGAAGAGCCCTCAGTGGCGTATTTATTTATCTATTTTGCGGCGAAAAACAAATGAAAAAATATCAAGGTAAGAAGGCAACAATTAACGGGGCGCACACGCTTCAGAGCTAAGGCGTTTCAGACCTCAAACCGCTTTTTCATTTTTTTTATTATGTTGTTTAGGTTAGCTTTTGGGGAAAATAAGGCGCGGTATGTGTCTCACTTGTCGGTGGAGACCTGCGCTTCTAATTAAGGGGGCAGGGTAGTCCACTTCAAGTTAGAATCTCGCTCCGTGCTGCTGGCGCTCCGAGGAGCGCCTCCGGCGGGCGCCGTAGAACCTATTGCGCAGAAGCAGAGAGGACATATGTTGTTGTTTCGAATCCCATTCGCAAACTAGTCTTCAAGTTGAGCAGCAGATGGGGGCCAAATGGAAAGCGGATTCGCATGACACCCTCCTGAATGCTGAAGAATGGTTGCACCAAATTTAGACAAGAAATTTCGTCCGTGTTTTGCCGGCATTTTTTTTTACGCGATTTCTCAATTCATGGATACGACAATGACTTATGGGCCAAACGAGATCAATACAATATCGCGTAAAACAGAGCGCGTCTCCATACATCTCCTTTTTTTTTTTTTTTTTTCTGCCAGGTTCTCAATGGGGTGGCAATATGTTTACCTCAGCAATGAAAACT
Source organism: Amblyomma maculatum (assembly GCF_055883805.1). Lineage (NCBI taxonomy): Eukaryota > Metazoa > Arthropoda > Arachnida > Ixodida > Ixodidae > Amblyomma > Amblyomma maculatum. The sequence goes on from NC_139344.1 coordinate 260,724,336, forward strand.
TTTAGGCCGGCAGGTTTGGTGAGAGACCTCGACAAGATACGCGCTATCTGTTCTCTAACAGTACAAGAGACCTTTACTCACATTGAAGAAATCCAGCTATACGAAGACATTTAAACAAACACTTTAATGCTGGTGCATGCCTCTACAGCGGTCTTGTCTGGCGACGGATTAGGAGTTCACGCGTACTTGAACTTCTTGAATGGGTGGGATGACACAGTGTCGGACCGCCTCTTGCGGTTTGGAGCTGCATTCATGACTGTGTCCTCAACAGTCTTGAACTTCTTCCAAGGGGTAGTCGGTTCCGTGTCTGACGGCCTCTTGGAACCGGGAACTCCCGCCGTGACCGCACCATCAAACATGGAAGATGTTACCGCCTGAGACGTTCTTGCAAGGCCGGTTTCGATGACGGCATGCGTCGCTGTAGACGTGCCAGGTGTGCTGACGACGTCAGCACCGAAGCCAATGGGCCCCATTGTTGCACTCGATGCAACGATGCCAACTGGGTGCATGGAAGGGTGTTGTCCTGACGGCGGTCCCGCGAGCTGGGACTGCTCCATCAGGTACTTTTCCACATCGCGTAGAAACGCCGTCATGTCCGGCGGCATGTCTGGGAAGAGACTTTGGAATATGAACTGATCCATATTGAGGTAGAAAACGCCTGAATTTGGATTTGGATATGGATCTTTAGTCTGGCCACTTCTTCGTCTTTCCTCAGAGGACATGGCACATAGGCAAGGTTATTGGACAGATACCTGATGATCTTTGTCCTCTTTTGGTCCATTGGAGATGGCAGCTTCATTTTCTTGTTCACTGAAATTCTGCGGCATTTAACATACAAGACAGGCCTTGATGTCCGGGTACCGAACGGCTGATGATTCTACTTCGGCCCGGCTAGCTGCGGTTACTTTTTTTTTTTTTATCTGAGCCTTCCCTCGCATGCCTTACGCTCCGCGTGTCGTGCCCAAGCAGTGTCGTCTTCCTCCGATTGTGCAAGCCTTGCGTCGTCGTCTCGCCTTCTTTCTTGCGCTGTGGTGCGATCGTTCAGCTGCTGAACACAGCGATCTTTCCTGTGCTTCCAAATAGGCATCAGAAACATTTTGCGCATTCCTCAAACGTTGTGAATTTCTGATGACAGAACCTGTCATAGCGGCAAATGTCAGGCATATGCAATGATGGGTCGCTACAAGTTACGTGATTCGTCATGACGACAGTAGCATCACTTATCCCGCTAATCGGCAGTCTCGCAATGCGCTGCGGCGGAAAACTGGCGCGGTACTGTTAAAGAACTGGCTGGGTACACGTGAGTCTTCACTCTCCTGTTGATGACCGCGGCGTCTTGTCGTCGATCTCGCAAGGCCCACGGAAGCTCATGAGCCACGCCCAACGCTGTGAAGCACGATCGAGTGCCAAGATCGAGCTGGCGTTAAAACAAGCGCCCTTACCTCCGCCTTCTCCTATGAGATGGAGCAAGTGACCAAGCAAAACGTTCTTTTACGCACGGCACGACTGCGGAGCCGCGCGTTATGAACCGCAGAAAGGCAACGCACTATGAGAAGCAAAACGATCTGCCTACTCATCTGCCGTCGCCTTACTTAACGCGACTGCATTTCTTGGCTCACGCGAGTGGCAGAGAGTGCAATCATCCATTGTATGCCTTTTAGCGTGAGTGGCGTTACCAGTGTGTGTCTAATCTAATTCGAGTGCGGCTGGCTCGATGGTCACCTTCAAGTCTGAATGGAGGACTACCTCCAAAATTTGACCTCGTTGGTATTGGACCAAAATTGATGTCTCTCCTAATACGAGCATGATCATTTCGATGGCGACCTGGAAATTGAGATGGGCCATCCTCTAAAATTTGTCCCTCTGAATACCCAAAAATTGACCTCGTCAGAATTTGACCGAAATCGATGTTTAATTCAATTCTAGTATGGCAAATTATGTGGTCACCTCTAAACTTACTTGGGCCACCCCCGAAATTTGGCTTCTCTGGACCCTCAAAACTTGACTACGTCCGAATTTTGCAAAATTGGGGTCTAATCTAAGTAGAAGTGGCCAACTCCATGGTGACTTCCAAGTTTGGGTGCGTCACGCCAACTGTTTGGTCCCTTAATCCTTAAAGTGTGATGTCGGAATTTGACCAGTGGAAAGAGCAACCAAACAAAGATACTAAGCGACGAAACGTATAACTCATAACGAACTTAGGCACGGAACTCGAAATGCTTTCGCATTTCTGCTCGCAAACGGATATGTGTACCCCTGTATTTTTTTAGCAACATATTGCAGCCTTTTCATCGTAACCGAGCACTAGCAAGCGCAGCAGCAAGATTTCGGTTTCGCGATAACTTAGCCGCCCTTTTGCGCCTCCAGCCGCGGTAGCCGCATTTTTCATTCATTGTAAAATCTATTACCCGATGAGGCCAAGAGGGGAAGTGCCACCCAGTCGGGATGTCAAGTGTATATACTCTGCACCGGCTCGCACCTCGTGGTATCAGTCGTCCTGCCAATCGAGTAGAGCGACAGCCACTACGCGACGCTAGCAGTACGCCCGAATCTCTATCGCAGGTCCTTGTATCAACAAGTGTTATATCGTTGTCTGGCTTATGCTGAGCATAACAGCCGCATGTCATAATGTTGGATAGCTTACGTAGAGTATAACTGCACTCGGCGAATGGTAGGTCTTAATTAATTACCGTTAATTACTTCATCATAACAATTGGTTCACAGGAAAGGAAAGGCACAATATCTGTCATACACGTCTTGTGGTGACCTGAACCGTGCCGTATGAGACGGAAGGAGGGAAAGAGGAGCCGTAGTGGAGGGCTACGGAGTAATTTCGACCACCTGGGGACCGCAAATAACATCAACCGGACAATAGGCAACCTTCCTGCTGTATACTTGCAAGGTCTTCGCTCGGCTCCTGGCCATTTCAAAGAAGAATAGAAAAACGTTGCCAGCGAGCACCACTGCACCTGCGGCACCACGACTCGTCTTAAACCCCTCCCCCCGCTCCTTCCTTCTCATTTCTTTCACACCCATCTCACCCCCTCCCTTCCCCCCCCCCCCCTTCTTCTCCCCCTCGACCATTCCTTTACTTATAGCTGCCCGCAGCCCCGTGCCCCGCCGGGGTGGTGCAGTGGTAAGACGCCCGACTACTGTGCCGTAGTACCCGGGTTCGAACCCGACCTCGGCGGCTGCGTTTCGATGGAGGCGAAACGAAGAGGCGTCCGTGTGCTGTGCGATGTCAGCGCACGTTAAAGATCCCCAGGTGGTCGAAATTACTCCGTAGCCCTCCACTACGGCTCCTCTTTCTCTCTTTCCACTTTCACTCCCACCTTCCTCCCTTCCCTTACGGCGCGGTTAAGGTGTCCACAGAAAACAAGTGAGACAGTTACCGCGCCTTTCCCTTCCTATAAAGCAATCAGGAGCCCGCAGCCCCGCGTCATGCACCCTTGAAGGAGCCGAGCCGGCTCAGAAATGTGGGGTTTTGTAAAATAAAAAAAAAAAAGTGTTTGTTGGAGAAATTTCAAGTTTTACTTAGTTATCAACCCAACCGGACAGGCAAATCTGTCGAAATGTTTAGCTTTCGCAGAAGGAGGGAAAGAGGAGCCGTAGTGGAGGGCTACGGAGTAATTTCAACCACCTGGGGATCTTTAACCTGCACGGACATCGCTATCGAAACGGAGAGGCGTCCGTGTCTGTTCAATGGCAGTGAACATTAAAGATCCCCAGGTGCTCGAATTACTTCGCACCCCTCCACTATGGCTCCTCTTTCTGTCTTTCCACTTTCACTCCTATCTTCATGCCTTCTTTTACGGCATGGGAAGGAAAGTGGAAAGAGAGAAATCGGAGCCGTAGTGGAGGGTTGCGGAGTAACTTCGACAACTGCGATTAAAATTTCAAGTTCAGTTTACAGCACCAAGTCATATATAGTTGATTAGTTTAATCGAGTACGATTGCAAGCACTAATTACAAGTGTTAATTTCCGTTAATTCTTTAAGATTAAATTAATTTGAGCATCACAACAGCGAAACTGGAGGAGCACGGAAAAAATTTTGTTGAGGTGAAATCAGCCCAAGAACACTCTCAGATCGGACTGTAGTCCAAAAACGTCATTTATCTACAAAGGAGTTGGTCAACTGGTTTTGTTTTTGTTTTTGTTTATAGCCATGAGGGTCGTGGTGCGATTTTCACACTTGTGAGCAATAGCATCGCGACGTCCAGTTGCGGGCACCAATAAAACAGCGATCACATAAAATGCGTCCTTCACGGTTAGTGCAGGTGGTAGTGCCAGTGCCGATAATATTGCTACAAGGCACGGATTGATTGTGGCTCTTGCTCGGCAAAAACAGTAGCTTACACCAGCACCTTGTCCTAAGGCAGTCAGCCTGATCGTCAGCACCATCAAACAAATGCAGCTTGCGCATGTGCGTGTGTGAATTGGTGGGTCAGAGGAGCACATATCAATTTCAGCGGAAGTTTTTACTGAAACAAAGAAGAGTGGACCTTCGAAAGGGTACAGATGGGTGGTGATATGCTTGTTTTATTTTCAAATACATTCTTCAAAATTTCTTCAAAGCAGAAACGCAAGAAATTTGTTCCAATAATTTCTATGCTGAGCTGGGGACTCGGGAATATTTCGTTGAAGTGGCGTTCGTTCTAGTGGGATTCGACTGCATACTGTTCAAGCGTTACCGGCGAGTAGAATCCAAAATAAAACGCTACACCAGGTAAACACCATGTAACATGAAGCTCGTCTAATTCTGTTCAAACGTGGCTGCCACTACCAATTTTTATCCCCATCGCCGGGGAAGTATAGGGGCATCCCTATTTCGTTATATTAAACTTTCAAGTCTCAGTTCTGGATCCTTGATAGCGAAATGACAGACGCGGACAGAAAGCGAAAGCAAGAGCGCTTGTCGTTGTTTTGTGACCTTTCTGCGTCTAACATTTCGCTACTAATAACGAACTTATGGCGCTACATTGAATCAATATCAGTTCCCTCAACTACACGCTTATCTAATTCTCTCTTCCACTCTCAAAGTGACAGCACAAGAAATGAAGGCTCTGACTTCAGTACCTGATTGCAGTAGAAGCCTGCTGTTTACACTTGCTTGCTTGTTTTGGCACAACAGCGCAGTGTCCGTGATTGAGCATGATAAATGTTCTAATTATTATACTGCTCAGTTGAGCTCTAAACATATTAAGTAGTATTTTTAAAAAAGAGCTTGAATCAAGACTATAGAAAAGAAGCTTCTCAAACAGAACTGGTCTAATTTCGAGTATAATGTCGAATATATACGCGTTCATATTGACCAAATCCTTCGAATACATTTCCAACACGTAACTACTTTAACTTGCATGTAACACAGAGCATACACCAGCTAGATAAGCGCTACTGTTTACACGAATGAAATATTTTTGCCTTTTCTTTTAGTTAGTGCTCCCGAAAATTTTATTCAGTTTGGAAAAGAAAACTTCGCATTGTGACCTTTTCAAAAGACTAACGCTAAATAGTTAAATGACTAAGTAAATGCCTGTAGGGTACTTCGTGCTAGGCATGGATTATGCAATACTACATAGATTTCTGCAATATATTTTTTCATCCAGCAAGCGCCGTAATTCTCGTTTCGTTTCTCGTAACAAAGCTCTGATAGAGAATCACGTATTCTTCGAGGCTGCAATCTACGCTTGTAAACGCATGGCTGCCTAAATTCTATGTTATATAGGTGAAAATAGATTCGCAATATTGAGGTGAGCTCTCATGGAGCCCATGCGTTGCACTCAAGGCAGTTTGAAGGACGCAGCCCGCAATGCAATGTACACATGCAAACAGCAAACCCAACTGCGGGCTCTTCTGGAGCGACGTGGCGGAGACAAGTATAGATGAAGCAGGCAATGCGATTTAAATCAGGCTGCCATGCGTGTTTTGATGTCGAAGACTGACGTGCCATGGATCCGGGAAATGGGGAGATCGCGGAAGGACTAATGTAGTCAACCGCGTTGCAAGCGATTTAGCGGGCCTATCGGCCGGCACTCGCTGAGGAGCTGTCGGGAATATCGCTGCTGGTGCAGAGGCCATTGAGAGCACCGGTTGCTTGGCTGGTTCCGCCAAGCGAGCGCCGCTTGCGGCTTGTCTCCAACACCGCAAGAGCCTGCCTCCTAGCCGGTCTCATTTTATTGTTTTTCACGTCCCTGCGCTGTATGCGATATCGAGGCTCCGATCCAACGTGCCGAATGTGGCTCTTTTCTTTTACTTACTCTTAATTAGATGCATGATACAACTAATTAGGCACAATATTAAAGCCAAAGAAACGAAAGCATTGCGCGCATACTTTGCCTAATTTCAGCGGCTGTTGACTATTACTTCTGGTAAGTATCCTGCAAAACCCTCCGCTCACTGCCTTCGTCTACTCGTCCGCTTGAGGATGACTTGCCTCTAACGGGACTTATACTCCCATCTAGGCTATCAGTTGTGCTCTAGAAGCAAAATCAAGTACTTGTTCGCTCTGAGTGTTTCTTTTTTCTTTCTTTCTCTCTTTTTTATTACTTTTTTATTTTTTAATGCGCGGCAGACTCGGAAGACCCGTTGCCTGCCTCATCCGTCGCCGCGAGCGCACAGCGATAGGTGTGCAAATGAAAGGGGGACGGGATGCTGCTCGCAAGTTCTTCGCAGCTTGAGCTTCCGCCGTTGCACATTCAGGCATGTCAAATATAATTTCAAGAGACAATGGTCATAGCTAGGAATATTAGAAATACCCGCTGCCCAATTCCGGAGAAGTCGGTTAAGGCGACACAGATGCGATGAATATTGGAAACGTTTTAGAGTGTGTTCTCAGAAACTGGACACAAGGCTGACGGAGATGAGGATTACAACAGCCTTCAGGTCTGTAGAAATTATTAATATTCTGTTGCTGAATATGTATATTTCAGAGCGCTGCTCTTAGATGTTCGTTTCAGCATTGCGCGTCTTGTAAAATTGAGCATATATATGAAAAGCTGATCACTGTTTTTCTAAAAGATTATTCACTTTTTTCTCCGACGTGACGAATGGTTTGAGATGGGGCTTGCCCATCATAACTAAGTTTATGTAACAGCTAGTCATTTTGCTTTAGCCGTTTACAAATGCTTTATAGACTTAAATCACGCACGCGTTCAGCGAAATTTCTACCTTGAAAAAGATGATTAAGTTTGGGCTTTTCTGGAAAAGAGTCACTGTGCAAAGGGTTAGAAGAAAACTTCCGACAGCACTGCAGAATCTGCAGTGGAGAAATACGTTGCTGCTGCACACGGTACATATTCGCCCCTTTTCGGACACAAGCAGCTTTCCGTTAAACACATCGAAGTTCACTGGCCGAGCAAAGACCCTTGAGGAATACCCTAAATGATGTTTGTGGCTGAAAATTGGTAGTTATTTATGATAGCGCGTTGTGAGCGGTTAGAAAGGGAACAGTAGAGCTAGGATAAGACAAATAGGTCAAGACGGATGCTCGAATGTTAAGTTGTAAAGATACGATGGAGGTACGCAGTCCAATTCTTTTGAAAAGTCGAGATAAATGAGATCAGTTTGCAAGCCAGAGTCACTATTAAGGTGAAGGTTAGTCGTGATTTCTAATGGCTGTATTTTGCATAAAAGGCCTCTGTGGAAACCTTGTTGCTTCAGAAAGAAAGATCGAATAGCCGTCAAGGGGCAGTTTGCAAGCAGTTTGCAAGATATGCACGTAAAATAAATAGGGCGATAATCCAAAGGGTCAAAACGATTTGTGCACATCTATAACGATGCTATTTATCCAGTCGCATAGGACTGATGTTGTGGCGATGAGCCTAGTAAAAAATTAAAAGAGTTCAACACTGCTGAACTGAATGTGGAGCGAAAGCATTAGCTGCGGGTGACCGAGTCTTCTTCTTCCTCTATTCTTTTTTTTTTCCTTCTTCTTCTTAGCCCACTTGTAAACCCGCTCTTTAACCAAGCCGTATGAGCGTGCCTTAGTCGCCTATAGAGCAACACCGATCTGTGACGTAAGCACAATGCGGCGGCGCTTCTGTTGCCAGGCTGGGCCGACTGGTGGTGAAAAGTAGGCTTAGCACCTATAAGAATACATGGAACTGAAAGGTTTCAAAGCAGTTTTCTAATTTCACGGGACACCTATGATGTTTTTATTCGGTACAAAGCAACCATGAGCAACCTAGAACAAATCGTGAAAGTATGAAAACTCATTTCCGAGGCGACGTATTTTTAAAAAATCGCTAAACGTATGGGAGTGCGAGTCGGGAGGGCAACCCATAAAAACACATGTAAGCACAACTTGCCGCAACATTTTTCTCGTTTCTCAGAGCACCAGAAGTGGTGGCCGGTCATTAAACATTCGCCAGCGCTTTGAACAAATGTGTGACAAAGTATGTTGCGTCGTTGCGGAGGCAATGTATCTTTTAAAATCCCTCGTTGTCTAGAATCCGAGTTAGAATTGTATTGCTCTAGCGCGGCCCAAACAAAACGTATGTAAAGAACGGTACTAGCAAAGAAGTTGCTGTTGCAGCTACGAAAGCAGCCGTCTGTTAAGAGGTGGTGCATTATTTTGAGTCAATGATTATAAGTATGCAACAACATTTCGCTTCTGACACCTCTGTAACGCATATTTATCAATACATGTATTGCGGCGCGTTTCCAGACAAACCCCCCAAGGCTTTTTTTTATTATTTTTTTTTAGTGAACGTCTTGTACCATGCCCCGACATCATGCGTCATGGCGGAGGTAAAAAGAACAAAAACATTGCAAGTGATGGCGACGCGCGTGAGCAACGTAAGGCAGCAATGATGCCCTCGATACACGGTGCAGTTTGTAAGTTGAGAGGAATAAAGCGCAAAATAACGGGCATGACGTCATTCCGTTCTGGGAACATCTATGGCGGCAAAGCAGAGGCGTTAAGTATTAAAATGAATGCATATGTAGTTACATCGCGATACATGCATGTAGTGAGCAAATTGTAAGCAAAGTTTTGACTTTATATTGCGATGCCCATCAAGCGCTGCATGGTCTGCGCCATACGAAAAAAAAAAAAAAAATAGGACGAGGAAACGGCACAGCTTGAAGGGCAAAACGATATATCAGAGCCATGGCGATACCGCGGGTAAAAAAAATAAACTAAAAAATATTTAGCTAGTATATATGCCCGTTATTGAGCTTGCGCGCACCCCCCTGATTTAAAATATTTGTGAGCCTGGACGGTCTCTGCAGTGAAGCGACTCGGAGAAAAAATCACATACGCTATAATGTTTGCCATGCCCAGTAGTGTAAGAGCACCCGCGTCAGCCTGGAGGACTTCCAAATGTGTTTCAGACATAGCAAATGGGTCCTGGTGCACAACGCCGCCAATAAACAGCTTTTCATTGTAGCGCTGTTTATCCGATTCGGACAAGCTTTTCACGTATTCCTTCATTGCTGCATCACACACTACATTTCCTCGTAAGCACTGAACGTCTGACGATTTACAGGACTCCTCACAGCAGGATAAACTGACCGCGGACAGTTACAGACGACCATGCACCACCGGCGCCGTCGTCTGCTGCAATGCGCGATTCTCGTTAGGTCCATATTGTCGTTTGGCGTTTGACAGCTGCTCTTTAAAGGTAATTTTGTCTAGGCTGTATCACTTGAGCGACAATATTATCAAGCTAACTTAACCATGCGGCAGCATATCAGACTATAAACAAAACCGTGTGATTCGCTACACCAAGCCCTTTTTCTTTTTTTTTATCTTTGGCGGGGTTGGGTCCGGATTCACAACACATATTATTTGCGGAGTTTTAAAAGTAGACTGCCTCTGAAATGGCGAAGCATACTTTGTCAAACATTTTTTTCAAAGTGCTGGCCAACGTTTAACGACCGGCTACTACTTCTGGTGCTCTGCGAAACGAGAAAAATGTTGCGGTAAGAGCCATGGCCTTCTACTAGCGACAAACCAGAAATATTGCAACTTGTTAGCCCCTAAATAATCTTCATCACAAGCGCCACTGATCAATGCTGATGGCACGCATGTATAAGAGAAAACGAATGCGCTGAAGTCATGAATTGGTATTACGCTTCTGTATACAATCAAGAACCCAATTCTGACGTTCCCTACCAACCCTCTTTTGATTTCTCCGAACTGCAGCCGGTCACAATCGTACTTGAAGGCATAGCAAAACAGACAACCTCAAATATAGCAGTTCAGGCCCGGACGTTGTTATCACCTCAAAATACTTAAGCTGACCAAACGGTCGCGTAGTTTGATTTTGAAGATAATTTTATTACGAAAACAAGACTACGCCAGGTCTAACCTCTCGTCGCTGTGTGCCGTGTCCGCGTCCTTGGTCCCCTTGCAGGAGCTGCCAACTTGGGTCTCTCGTTTCACATGGGACGGTTATGTCAGAATCAGCCTGCCAGGATCCTGGCATTCACGTTACCCCTATACACCAACAACGTGTTTACAAACAAAGGGGGCGCTCGCGGCGCCGCAGCCGACTGGGGGTGAAAAGTAGGGTTAGCGCCCATAGGAATACATGAAACCGAAAGATTGCAAAGCAGTTTTCTCATTTCACTGTACACCTATAATGTCGCTATTCGGTGCAAAGTAAACATGAAAATCCCAGAACAGATCGTTTATCGTGCTGTGAACAGTGCCATAAATCATGAGACTCGCAGTACTTGCGAGGGAATGTAGTGTGCGGTGCAACAATGTCCGACATACGCGAAAAGCTTGTCGAAATCGGATAAACAGTGCTACAATGAAAAGCTGTTTATTGGCTGCGTTGTGCACCCGAACCCATTTGCTACGCCATTGAACACATTGGGAAGTCCTCCAGACTGACGCGGGCGCTCTGATATCATTGGGTATGGGAAACAGTGTTGTGTATTTGATTTTTTCTCTGAGTCGCTTCACAGTGGAGACCAAGCCACACAAATATTTTGAATCAGGTGGATGCTCATCAGCGGGCATATATGCTAGCTAAATATTTTTCGTTTATTTTCTTTTACCCCACGGTACCGCCATGGCTCTGGTATATTGTTCTGCCCTTCAAGCTGCGTCGTTTCCTCGTCCTATATTTTTCTTTTTTTTTTTCCTTATGGTGCAGACCATGCAGCGCTTGATGGGCGTCGCAATGTAAAGTCAAAACTTTGCTTACGATTTGCTCACTACATGCATGTATCGTGATGTAACTAGATATGCATTTTAATACTTACCGCCTCTGCTTTACCACCATAGATGTTTCCAGAACGGAATAACGTCATGCACGTTATTTTGCGTTTTATTCCTCTCAACTTACAAAGTGCACCGTGTATCGAGGGCAACATTACTGCCTTACGCGGCTCACGCGCGTCGCCATCACTTGCAATGTTTTTGTTCTTTTTGATTTCCGCCATGACACATGATGTCGGGGCATGGTAGAAGACGTTCACTAAAAAAAAAAAGAAAAAAAAAGCCGCTTTTCCTACTTGCCTCCTGGACGAGGGGGTTCGTCTGGAAATGCGCCGCATACATTTACTGATAAATATGCGTTACGGAGGTGTCAGAAGCGAAATGTTGCTGCATACTTATATTGATTGACTTAAAATAATGCACCACCTCTTAACAAACGGCTGCTTTCGTAGCTGAAACAGCAACTTCTTTGCGAACTGTTCTTTTTCATATATTTTGTTTGGGCCGCGCTACAGCAATACAATTGTAATTCGGATTCTAGACTAGGGGTTTTTAAAGATAGATCGCCTCCGCAACGACGCAACATACTTTGTCACATATTTGTTCAAAGCGCTGGCGAATGTTTAATGACCGGCCACCACTTCTGGTGCTCTGAGAAACGAGAAAAATGTTGTGGCAAGTTGTGTTTACATGTGTTTCTATGGGTTGCCCTCCCAACTCGCCCCCCATACGTTTGGTGATATTTTAAAAATACTTCGCCTCGGTAATGAGATTTCATGCTTCCAATATCTGTTCTAGGATGTTCATGTTTGCTCTGTGCGGAATGAGGACATCATAGGTGCCCCGTGAAATGAGAAAACGGCTTTGAAATGTTTCGGTTCCATGTATTCGTATGGCTCAGAACCCTAATTTTCACCCCCAGTTGGCCCAGCCTGGCGACAGAAGCGCCGCCTCATCGTGCTTACGTCAGAGATCGGTGTTGGTCGGTGTTGCTGTATAGGTCACGCCACTGTGTGTCCTATACAGCATTCTGGTGACGTCATTCCATTTCTCGTCGAGCATTCAGCTATCAGTCAAGTTGGAGGCTAGCTCGTCAGAAAGATTCCAACCGACGACATTCAAAATGAGACGTTCATTTCGCCTTCACAACACATATGCAGTTGTGAAGAGCAAGAGCAAAGAAATATTCTTTTGGCGACAACACCTGTTCATGCGATCATTGAGTCCTAAAAATAACTGCAACGAGGTTTTACGGTTCTTTTCAGGAGTGCAGTTCTCTACAAGCGCTTTAAAAGCTCTGTAGGAGACAGCACGGTAAACGGTGGTGTGCCGTGGAGTCAAGTAAAATCACCGGAGATGACAGTGAAAATACACTCGGGAACTATCCTCATGGTGTGCACGAACGGTCTACGAACGGGGTGCAGTAAAAAGCTGGAACCGTTGCTAGAAAACAACTTTTTTGTTTCGCGATTTCTCAATTCATGGATACGACAATGACTTATGGGCCGAACGAGATCAATACAATATCGTGTAAAACAGAGCGCGTCTCCATACAACTCGTTTTTTTTTTCTTTTTTCTGCCAGGTTCTCAATGGGGTGGCAATATGTTTACCTCTGCAATGAAAGCTTTTAGGCCGGCAGGTTTGGTCAGAGGCCTCGCCAAGACACGCGCTATCTATTCTCCAACAGTACAAGAGACCTTTACTCACGTTGAAGAAATCTAGCTATACGATGACATTTAAACAAACACTTTAATGCTGGTGCATGCCTCTACAGAGGTCTTGTCTGGCGGCGGATTAGGAGTTCACGCATCCTTGAACTTCTTAAATGGGTAGGATGACACAGTGTCGGACCGCCTCTTGCGGTTTGCAGCTGCATTCATGGCTGTGTCCTCCACAGTCTTGCACTTCTTCCAAGGGGTAGTTATCTCCGTGTCTGACGGCCTCTTGGAACCGGGAACTCCCTCCGTGTCTGCACCATCAAACATGGCCGAGGGGATCGCCTGAGAAGGTCTTGCGAAGCCGCTTTCGTTGACGGCATGCGTCGCTGTAGACGTGCCAGGTGTGCTGACGACGTCAGCACCGAAGCCAATGGGCCCCATTGTTGCACTCGATGCAACGATGCCAACTGGGTGCATGGAAGGGTATCGTCCTGACGGCGGTCCCCCGAACAATGCCTTTTCTATCATCAACTTTTCCAGATCGCGTATAAACGCCTGCATGTCCGGGTCTTGGAAGGGACTTTGGAATGGCGCCCGATCCATGTTGAGGTAGAACACGGCTGAATTTGGATTTGGATATGGATCTTTAGTCTGGCCACTTCTTCGTCTTTCCTAAGAGGACATGGCACATACACAGTGGGTTATTGGACAGATACCTGATGATCTTTGTCTTCTTCTGGTCCTTTGGAGGTGGCAGCTACATTTTCTAGTTCACTGAAATTCTGTAGCATCTTATAGACACCACAGGCCTTGATGTCCGGGTAACCGAAAGGCTGATGATTCCACTCGCCCCGGCTAGCTGCGGTTACTTTCTTTTTTTTTTTTTTTTTTGATCTGAGCCTTCCCTCGCATGCCTTACGCTCCGCGTGTCGTGCCTAAGCAGTGTCGTCTTCCTCCGATTGTGCAAGTCTTGCGTCGTCGTCTCGCCTTCGTTCTTGCGCTGTGGTACGATCGTTCAGCTGCTGAACACAGCGACCTTTTCTGTGCTTCCAAATAGGCGTCAGAAACATTTTGCGCATTTGTCAAACGTTGTGAATTTCTGATAACAGAACCTGTCATAGCGCCAAATGTCAGGCATATGCAATGATGGGTCGCTACGAGTTACATGATTCTTCACGACGACAGTAGCATCACTTATCCCACTAATCGGCACTCTCGCAATGCGCAGCGGCGGAAAACTGGTTAACCTCCCAACCCGATCAGTGTTCACACTACCCGGAACGCAGCGTAACTGTATGGAGTGGAGCGGCACCACCAGCTACGAACCATTACTTGGCAAGGTTTGTTCATAATCGCTACACATATCTCCAACTATGGCTCGTGGCAACCTGACTTGGGGGACACATAATTGGGGGAGGTGTGTGTGTGGGGGGGGGGGGGGGGGCGGGGTTCCCGCAATTGAAACTGCATCAACACTACTAACTACTCAACAATTGCGAAATTTCGTAATCGCGACCGGTAACGGTTACTCAGTGAAACATTTATGGTATTTTTAGGCAATACATTCCATGGAACTCCCAACGTAACACGGAGCCACAGCCTAAAATCCGGCCCGGTTATATAGTGATCCGAGCACATGTGGAGAGTGAAATAGAGGGAGAGGGAAACTTTACAACGGTCTATTTTACGTATAAGTTTCTACAAAAAGAAAGAAATTATTTTTAAACGTTTCTTTTTTTGCTTAGTTTATTTCAAATACAGAAGGAATTTGAAGGGGATTTTCCTCAGTTTATGACACATACCTGGAACAATTAAGCGATTCGTGCACACTCTGCCACAGTGCTCGGAGATTTCTTAAATCAAATGTCTTACAGATATGCAAAACGTTGGTAATTCTAATTTATGATATATTATTACTGAAAGTACTTTCTTTATAGCATTTTGGTCGTGCTGGATGTAAACAGTATTTACCACAGCAGTATGATAGTGAAAGAAGAATTGACAGAGAACTGCATGGGTACAGAATGAAAATAAAGAAAATTCCGCTAACTAGAGGTATGACTATTTTAGCTCGGAAAGCAGAAAAAAAAAAGAATCTCAACGGCTTAAAGCCGTTTTGAATATTTCTGGATGCTGGAAGCTGTCAGCCTGCACCCGAACAATTTCAATTCAATTATACGACACCACACAACTAAAACACGTCTTAACACAACACTAAAGCTGTGGCTAAGAAAAACACATATCAATACACAACACCAACATCAATATACAACACCACAGAACTACAACATCTCAACACAACTCCACTAAAACGGTAGCAGAGAAACACAACACATCAATAATGAGAGCCAGTCCGGTTTACAGTCATTATCTTCATAAGTGCCATTTACCTGGTGCATCACCTGGCTGGAATGAATACTAAGGGAAACTAGAGGCTCACCATTCCCGCAGTGCGCTGCGGCGGAAGACTAGTTGGCCTCCCATCATTATCAGTGTTCACACTACCAGGAACGGAGGGTATCTGTATGGAGCGGCGCCATCAGCTAAGAACATTTATTTGCTAAAGTTTCTTCGTAATCGCTGCACATATCTGCGACTGTGACTAAAATGAGCCTTTTATGCCCAGAAAATCTGCATTAAATCATTCTTCAAATAAAACACAGGTCAGGCCCTGCTGGCAATGTACAAAACAAAATGAGCCATGTCCGCTCGTGAGAGTCTTCTATGCCAGCTTTTGCCTCACAGAGCGAGTCGTTTGGAGCATGTTTAATTTATTCTTTCTCCAGCGCTACTTTCCGATCGACTGCTTAGTATATTGCCGCGAAGTCGAGTAATATTTATTTATTGCTGCCAATAGCCGCCGGCAAGCATGCCCTATCACTTTGAGTAACGATCTGACGGGTCTGCTGTGAGCAGGCTGTCGAACACGGAATGGCACGCATCTGCTTTCTAACGGAATCAAGTTTTATCCATCCATCGTTCCATCCATCCATCCTTCCATCCATTTATCCATCCATCCATCCACCATCCACCATCCATCCATCCATCCATCCATCCATCCATCCATCCATCCATCCATCCATCCATCCATCCATCCATCCATCCATACATACATACATACATACATACATACATACATACATACATACATACATACATACATACATACATAGATACGTACGTACGTACGTACGTACGTACATACATACATACATACATACATACATACATACATACATACATACATACATACATACATACATACATACATACATACATACATACATACATACATACATACATACATACATACATACATACATACATACATACATACATACATACATACATACATACATACGTACATACGTGCATACGTACATACGTACATACATACATACATACATACATACATACATACATACATACATACATACATACATACATACATACATACATACATACATACATACATACATACATACATACATACATACATACATACATACATACATACATACATACATACATACATACATACATACATACATACATACATACATACATACATACATACATACATACATACATACATACATACACCAACACCCCCCCCATACACACATACGTACGGCCGTGTCCGTCCGCCCACGCGCGGTGGATGGTGACGCGGCGATCGTCGTTTTCGACTCTCCTTCCCTCCTGGTTAGTGATCTGCCAGGAGGGAAGGTGAGCTGAAGGACGAAACGTGTGTGCCAGCTGCGTCTATGATGGGACTCAAAGAAGTCTTGGGTGAGCTCTCATAAACAGTTTTCCGACTAGGCCAAACATGCGTCCTCCCTCCCTCTCTTCTTTTTAGCCTTTGCTTTCGTGGGTGGCTTGACAACGCATGAGTTGTGCTAGGCTTCTCGACTGTAAGCCAGTGCGACTTGCGGAGGCGCAGGATCGACCCAAACTACTGAACGGCAAAATCCAGCCTCCTTGCTTGCCGCTAGCATTTAAGTACCTCAGAATAAGCAACTCAAGTGAGCCCCTTGCGCTACGGAGGTAATTCCAGCGCGAAAGCACTAATCCGGCGGCTCTAGCTTAACAAAATCTTAAGAGATTTGTATGTCCGCTTCGCTTAGGTATTCACCTAGGAGTGAGGCAGATACTGCGCTTTTCTTTCCTCGAAAACAAAGTGTTTATTTAGTTAAGCTTATAAGGTATAAGGTCCCAAATGAGCTTGGACTGTAAGAGACGCCATAGTAGAGGGCTCCGGAAATTTCGACCACCTGAGGCTCTTTTACGTGCACTGACATCGCACAGTACACGGGCGCCATGCAAACTGTGCGTAAATTGCACATTGATGTATAGGAATGGAGAGGCGCAATATACTGTTACACTTCTCGCTGGATACCTAAGCCACGCCCATATGAGAAGGAAAGAGGGTGAAAGTGAAATAAATAAATAGGTGCCGCAGTGAAAGGCTAACGAATAACTTCCACTACCCATGGACTTTTACGTACATTTACATCGCTGTGACGGTTTCTCAATGCTAAACCGTCATGTGAAACAGTAGCAGTGCTTTCCATTTAAGCAGAAAGAAACCTCGTTTATTTTTTATTCCTTTGGGGATTGTACTAAGTATAAATAATTAGCTATATATTTGTTTATCTAACAAAAAAATTTAAAAACACAGCAGAATCTGCATTGGAGTAATGCGAAAGCACGGATGCTGCTGTTGGTTGCTTCTGGCTGCTTCTGGTTGCTTAATTCACTTCTGATTTAGCCATTTTAGTCTTTGGTACTTTCAAATTGCGCGCCAATCCCTTTCTATGCCCTTTTCCCGCTCTATTTACGGTTGCGTGATGTCACATCCTTGTCGTCACCATAACTGACTGGTTTAATTACCTATTTTAGTATTTGATACATTCAAATCTAGCGAAATGCCATTGGCTAATGAGACCATTTTCACCTTTACTTTTTCATTTTCTGCCTCTAATTAATTACATAATTAACTTACTACCTAAATGTTTTCGGACACAACACTACGTCACCCTCTATCAATTGACACCACTCATTAACAACTGCAACTTCTCAATTACTCACAACTGCTGCAGACACGATTTTCCTGACGCAGTCTGCGGACAGAAATCTGTGAACATAGCGAAGTAATGCTTTCGCATAATAACAGCAATATGCACGGTCCAATACGAGATGAAATGAGTGGATCTACGACGATTTGCAACTGGAGCGATTGTGAAGGCACTCTACAGGTGATTGGTTTGCATCAGTAGGAGCGTTTTCTAATGTAACGTCAAGTATTTTCTCACGCAGTTTCGTTCGCTTAGCGTTCTGTGGGAAGCACATTGGCTGTAGTTTGAAGTTTCAAGTTTTCGATAGGTATTTTACCCGACATATGTGCCTGGTGCTTGGTGAGCACCCATATAACAGTTTCCTTACCCCCAGAAAGTTTTTACGCGAAGAGTTTACAGCTCCTCTGTCGAAAAGCCATCGCCATTCCCCATTTTCGGCTCCGTTTTTGTCAGAAAAGATCGGAACGCTTGTTGATTTGGTTTGTAGGGTTTCACACCCCAAAATAGAATCAGGCTATGAGACGTCGTAGTGATGAACTACGAAATTTGACCACCTGGGGTTCTTTAACATGCACTCATATCGCGGAGTGCACGGGCCCCTTGCTTCTCGCCTCCACCGAAGAGCGGCCGGTATTCGATTTCCTGTTCTTGGCTCAGTAGTAGAGCGCCTTTAAGGTGCTCTTACCATTTGGTGGCAGTATTGAGGGAAGAACTCGCGGTTTGACCAGGAATGTATATTTTAAATTGATGAAGGAAGTTCGGTAGGAGCCGATTGCGGCTTCATACTGTGTCCTTTCATGCTACTAAAGGTTCATCTGCTTGGAACCTCTGAAGTGAATATACATTTATTGATTATGCCGCCATGTTACAGAGACAGGTATTTGTTTTGATATAAGGCAGCCTACTTTTTCTCTTTCAATATATTACAGCTACTTTTATTTTTATTTTTCTTGATTCGCTGTTAAAGCGTGTTTCAAACAAAAATCGCACAACCAAAGACGCCGCCATATTTGTAGCGGTGCCGCCATCAGCAGCGCTGATATGAACGAAACGGTTCACCGGGTCTATTTAATTCCATTGTAATCGAAGCTTTTTTAGTACTCTCAGTTGTACTTTCAACAAAAACTGCCTATCTTAGTTAATGACACATTCTGCACGCTGCTTAAGCGGCGCGGCACTCGTGTTCATAGAGCTCCATAGAGTTACTATCCTAACTCTATGCTTGTCCACGTCAGTGTTTGCAGACGCGGGCTGTCACTGGGAACATGAGACTTCAATATATGGAAATTAAGTTTTAAATGATTCTGACATGTTTTTTAGCTCCACAGCAGGCAGCAGTGGAGCAGTAGAACACGAAAAGCGTCACCGTTGACTAGTAGCAGCTGTCTTTTTAGATATGAAGGGGGCTTACGACAACGGGCTCCATGATGCTATTCTTGATGGACTTGATGACTTGGGAGTTAATGGCCGGCTGTACAAGTGAATTGTGAACTATCTCAACGGCCGCTCTGTTTACATGACTACGCCTGATGCAGATACTCCCCGCCATAAGGTCAGTCGCGGAATTCCACAGAGAGGAGTCCTCAGCCTAACTTTAATTAACCATTGCGCTAATTGGTCTGGTGAGTGCACTGGCAACTAACATCCACATCAGTTAATATGCTGACGACGTGTGTATCTGGGCTTCTGGTTCAACGCGCCCACATCTACGTGCGAGATTGCAACGAGCTGTCATCGACATCGATGTACCTATACAGCGTCAAGGTTTGCTTTTAGCGTCAGAAAAGTGTGCAGTGATTGCACTTACGGAAAAATGTATCAGCAGCTACTCGATGACTCTTCATGGAGTAATGATACCTGATGTCTCCTATCATAGATTCTTGGGAGTAATTATTGACCGCGGATTATCTTGGTCGAAACCCATGAATATTGGGAAGAAAAGGCTGATCATTTTTGTAATGTTCTTTGTTTCATTGCAGGCATCAAAGGGGGTCCAACTGAGCGCCCTTCACTATGGCTTTACGAGACTCTGTTTCTTGGCTATATCCGGTATAGTCTCCCAGTACTCTTTAATATGATTATTTTCTACTTGGAAATTTTAGATAGCGTGCAAGGGCAGGCACACAAGATATGCCCTCGACTGCCCAGATGCACCTCCAACAAAGGCACAATTGAAGAGGCACATGCTCGCCCAATATCCATATATTTGTCACACGAACCACTTCGTGTATATTTACGAGCACTTACACGATACCGTTTTCACCCACTGAGCAAGATTCTGTATTAGTGAACGGACCGCAATTTTACAAGTGCACTCCGCTGACAGTCGCAAGTGCTAACAACATATGCAATCCCGTATCGTCCCGCGAAACCACCATGAGTGATGAATAATAAACCTTCGGTGCACCTACGTGTTCCCGAGATACTAAAGAAATCAGTAATGCCACTCAGTGGGCTCAAACAACTTACTATGGCGCATATCTGGTCAAAATATCCCAATTATAGTCACCTATATACTGACGAATCTGTGTCACAACAGAAATCCGCTGCAGCTGTGATCATACCCGCTCAGAAAACGACTCTACATTTCCTTTTGGGACATATTTCTACGTCAACCGCTGCTGAACTTGTAGCCCTTCGGGAATATATTCGCTACATATGTGGAGAACCACCTTAAAAATGGTGTGTATTCACAGAATCAAAGACGTCAATGCAAAGTTTGGAAAATTTCTTACGCAACACCGTCTACCAGTCTCTGGCACTCAACATCATAGAGCACCTTACATCTGACCGACTGCAAGAAGGCCATAGGATAATATTTCAGTGGATCCCTGCCGACTGCGGGCTCAATGGAAATGAACAGGCCGATAATAAAGCGAAAAGTGCACTCAGCAATGGCCTTCAAACAGCTGAGCATTTTCAAGAGTGGATACGACGTGCCTTCTTACGAACTGTATGAAGAATGCTACAGCAGCTTATTGGGCCCTGCCAGACGCCTTACACATTCGTCTAAAAAGGCTCGATCGAACATTCAAATTTTATGTTCCGCGTGATATTCCGCGTCATCAGTCATGGGTGCTACATAAACTTCACTTAAACGTGGCTTTCACGCGCAGGCACTTACATTTAATTGGACAGGTGGACTCCCAGGAATGTTCAACTTGCGGCATCCCCGAGACTGTGGCCCATATATTATTGTTGTGCCCAGTGTATGCCCGTGAACGAAAAGTGCTAGCCGTTTTCTTTGAAGCGTTTGTACAAGAGGCCTGTGTCGGAGGAGTTGCTGCTGTGCGCTTGACAGGACAAGGCGAAGGGTGTCCAGACAATGCGGCTGTTTGCCGTTTTTGTGAGCCACCGATACTAACTCGCACTTGTAAGTAATTTGCCGTGGCTGTGTATTTATTCATATGTCTTCTCCCACACCATCACCCATCACGATCCTGTTTTTTCTCCCCTTCCTCAATGCAGAGTAGCCGGCCAGAATTGAAATATTTAGGCTAACATCTGTGCCTTTCCTTTCAAGAAACACATCTATCTATTTTGTGGTAGTCCCTCACCTTATAGCGCTGTTAAGGTGTCCACCGATAACTGCGACAGATACTACCTCCTAACGAACGAGTTGTATACTCTTAGTGTAAAATTGGTTGCTTCTCAGGAAACTGTCATCTTGGTGGACATCTCTTTTGCAATTAAGTGCATTTGATTGGACACACATATCTCTTTGTGTCGAACACCTATCGCAAACTCCAGAGTTGAATGTTTAGCTAGAGTGCCCAGCTGCTGAGGTCTTAGCGAGTCAGAGCCCTCCGTGACAGTGCGTGACGTCACATTAGAAAACGCTCTAACAGGTACCAAGAAAGCGCGCGTTTATGCAGTGCCTTCATTATCGCTCGTAATCAAAAATCAAGAGATCACCGTTTTTTTTTTCTTTTTTTTTATTTTACACTGGACTGTGTGTATTTCTGTTATTTCTAATGGATGCACCACTGCGGCTGAACTTACGACGACGCGACGCACAAGTAAAGCCGGAGTCGGGAGACTGAGTCTTGGTTCGGACGCCGATTCGCCGTCGCAGACTGGGTGATGCACAATACCCCGATCTGTACAAAGTCCTTCGCCGCGTCGAAAAAACGGACTACGAAGTCGATCCTTCGGCTGCAATCTTCGAGGATGCAATCTACGCTTGTAAACCCATGGCTGCCTAAATTCTATCTTATATAGGTGAAAAACAGATTCGCAATATTGAGGTGAGCTCCTATGGTGCCCATGCGTTGCAGTCATGGCAGTTTGAAGGACGCAGTCCGCAATGAAATGTACACATGCACCAGCACAACCAACTGCAGGCTCTTCTGGAGCGACGTGGCGGAGACAAGTATAGATGAAGTAGGCAATGCGATTTAAATCAGGCTGCCATGCGTGTTTTGATGCCGAAGGCTGACGTGCCATGGATCCGGGAAATGGGGAGATCGCGGAGGGACTACTGTAATCAACAGCGTTGCAAGTGATTTAGCGGGCCTACCGGCCGGCAGTCGCTGAGAAGCTGTCAGGAATATCGCTGCTGGTGCAGAGGCCATCGGAAGCACCGGTTGCTTAGCTGGTTCCGCGAAGCGAGCGCCGTTTGGGGTTTGTCTCCAACACCGCAAGGGGCTGCCTCTTAGCCTGTCTCATTTTATTGTTTTTCACGTCCCTGCGCTGTACGCGATATTGTTGGTTCCGATCCAACGTGCCGAATGTGGCTCTTTTCTTTTACTCACTCTTAATTAGATGCATGATACAACTAATTAGGCACAATAATTAACGCCAAAGAAACGAAAGCATTGCCCGCATACTTTGCCTAATTTCAGCGGCTGTTGACTATTACTTCTGGTAAGTATTCTACCAAACCCTCCGCTCACTGCCTTCGTCTACTCGTCCGCTTGAGGATGACTTGCCTCTAACGGGACTTATACTCCCATCTAGGCTATCGGTTGCGCTCTAGAAGCAAAATCAAGTACTTGTTCGCTCTGAGTGTTTTCTTTCTTTTTTTTCTTTTTTATTTTTTATTTATTTTTTTTTTTTTTAATGCGCGGCAGACTCGGAAGACCCGTTGCCTGCCTCATCCGTCGCCGCGAGCGCACAGCAGAGCGTTTTCTATGCGATAGGTGTGCAAATGAAAGGGGGACGGGATGCTGCTCGCAAGTTCTTCGCAGCTCGAGCTTCCGCCGTTGCACATTAAGGCATGTCAAATACAATTTGAAGAGACAATGGTCATAGCTAGGAATACTACAAATACCCGCTTCCCAATTCCGGAGAAGTCGGTTAAGGCGACACAGATGCGCTGAGTATTGTAAGCGTTTTAGAGTGTGTTCTCAGAAACTGGACACAAGGCTGACGGAGATGAGGATTACAACAGCCTTCAGGTCTGTAGAAATTATAAATATTCTGTTGCTGATTACGTATAGTTCAGAGCGCTGCTCTTAGACGTTGGTTTCAGCATTGCGCGTCTTGTAAAATTAAGGAGTGTTGGGGAGCCGATCGAAGCGATGTGCAATGCGTTTGTGTTTGGCCTGCTCGAAATGTCGACAAACCTGCAAAACGGAGTCAACCGTAGCACAGTCCCGACAGAGTAGAAGATTGAAGGCATCGTCGGCTATGCCTTTGAGGATGTGCCCCACCTTATCAGGTTCTGGCATGTCTTTATCAACTTTTCGGCAGATGGCCAGAAAGTCTTGTATATACGTAATATAAGGCTCGGTAGATGTCTGGGCACGTTTGGCGAGGTCCCTCTTGGCGGCGAGTTGATGGCCAACCGGTTTTCCGAACAGGCCACGGAGTTTTTGTTTGCAAACATCCCAGGAGGGTATATCTGCTTCATGTGTTTCGAACCACACGCGTACCGTGCCAGTAAGGTAGAAGATGACATTGGCCAGCATCAGCGTGGCGTCCCACCTGTTGTGCTGGCTAACACGCTCATAAAGCGAAAGCCAGTCCTCGACATCGACCTCATCTGTACCGCAGAATGGGCCAGGGTCACGGGGGTGGGCTACGACGACAGTTGGAGTTGCGGAGGTAGATGGAGCCGCGTCGGTTGTCATAGTGACGGTTCCGAGGTGACGGCCACTGCGGAGATCCAGTATCAGATTGTGTCGAACCCGCGACCTCCACCAAGATGTTACGGGGATGTACTTAACGTAACAATATATATGAAAAGCTGATAACTGTTTTTCTAAGAGCTTATTCACTTTTTTCTCCGACGTGACGAATGGTTTGAGATGTGGCTTGCCCATCATAACTAAGTTTATGTAACAGCTAGTCATTCTGCTTTAGTCATTTACAAATGCTTTAGACTTAGATCACGCACACGTTCAGCGAAATTTCTACCTACAAAAGGATGATTAAGTTTGGGCTTTTCTGGAAAAGAGTCACTCTGCAAAGGGTTAGAAGAAAACTTCTGACAGCACTGCAGAATCTGCAGTGGAGAAATACGTTGCTGCTGCACACGGTACATATGCGCCCCTTTTCGAACACAACCAGCTTTCCGTTAAACGCATCGAAGTTCACTGGCCGAGCAAAGACCCTTGAGGAATACCCTAAATGATGTTTGTGGCTGAAAATTGGTAGTTATTTATGACAGCGAGTTGTGAACGGTTAGAAAGGCAACAGTAGAGCTAGAATGAGACAAGTGAGTCAAGACGGATGCTCGAAATTTAAGCTGTAAGGATACGTTGAGGTACGCAGTCCGATTCTTTTGAAAAGTCGAGATAAATGACATCAGTTTGCAAGCCAGAGCCACTATTAGGGTGAAGGTTAGTTACCCTGGCAACGTTTAATGCTAGAACCGTAGCTAGTGAAGCTAGTTTAGCAGTACTCTTACAGGAACTAGAAGGTATGAAATGGGATGTCATAGGGCTTAGTGAGGTTAGGAGGCCGAATGAGGCATATACTGTGCTGAAGGATGGGCATGCACTGTGTTATCGAGGTTTACCGGATAGGCGAGAACTAGGAGTAGGTTTCCTTGTCAATAAGTATATAGCGGGTAATATCGGTGAATTATATAGTATTAATGAGAGGGTGGCAGGCATCGTAATTAGGCTTAATAAGCGGTATAAACTGAAGGTTGTACAGGCCTATGCACCTACAGGTAGTTATGATGACCAGGCAGTTGAAAGCTTCTACGAAGATGTAGAATCGGCAATGCGAAAAGTAAAGACGCAGCATACTGTACTAATGGGCGACTTCAATGCCAAGGTAGGGAAAAAGCAGGCAGGAGACAAGGCAGTATAGTGACTATGGCATTGGTTCTAGGAATAGCAGGGGGAAGTTACTAGTTGAGTTTGCAGAGCGCAATAACTTACGAATCATGAATACCTTCTTCAGCAAACGGAAGAACCGGAAATGGACATGGCAAAGTCCGAACGCGGAGACTAAAAATGAAATCGACTTCATAATGTGTTCAACCCCCGCCATTATGCAAGATGTAGAGATAATCGGGAAAGTGCGATGCAGTCACCACAGGATGGTGAGGTCCGAATTGGCCTAAATCAGAAGAAGAAACGCAACAGATTAGTAAGAAACAAACCCATCAACGAATTAGCGGTGAGGGGGAGGGCAGAAGAGTTCAGGATCTCGCTACAGAATAGGTATTAAACTCTAACCGAGGATGGCAACATTACCCTAGAAGCAAGGAACAATAATTTCAGAGATATCATTAGTGAGTGCGCGGTAGAAATAGGCGGTAGGATAGTTAGAGAGGATACCGGTAAGCTGTCTAAGGAGACGAAAGATTTGATTAAGAAACGCCAGAGAATGAAAGCTTCCAATCAGACAGACCGGATCGAATTGGCCGAGATATCAAAGCTAATCAATAAGCGCAAGGTGGCCGATATAAGGAAGTATAACATTGAGAAAATTGAGCATGCTGTAAAGAAAGGGAGAAGCCATAAATCAGTAAAGAAGAAATTGAGAATAAGCAAAACCCAGATGCATGCGATAAGAGACAAAGCGGGCAACGTCATCACGAATATGGATCAGATAGTCAAAATAGCCGAGGAGTTCTATACAGATCTCTACAGTAGCCAAAGTAGTCAGGAGCGTAATGAGATTGGCGGTAGGGAAACACAGTCAGACGATCCGCCAGTGACGAAGGACGAGGTCAAGAAAGCATTGGAAACTATGAAAAGGGGGAAATCAGCTGGAGAGGATCAGATAACTACGGATTTGCTGAAGGACGGGGGGGATATCGTGTTAGAAAAACTGGCCACCTTGTATACGCAGTGCCTGGTGTCATCGACGGTACCGGAACCATGGAAGAATGCAAACATTATCCTCATTCATAAGAAAGGGGACTCTAAGGACCTTAAAAATTACAGACCAATCAGCTTACTGTCTGTTACGTATAAGGTATTTACTAAGGTAATCGCTAATGGAATCAGGACAACCTTAGACTTCAATCAAACAAAGGATCAAGCAGGGTTTCGGAAACGGTACTCTACTATCGATCATATCCATACCATCAATCAGGTGATAGAAAAATGCTCCGAATATAACCAGCCCTTATACATAGCATTCATTGATTACGAAAAAGCATTTGACTCAGTTGAAACCTCGGCGGTGATGCAGGCATTGCGAAATCCGGGGGTAGACGAGCCGTACGTGAAAGTGCTGGAAGATATATACAGTGGCTGCACAGCAACCATAGTTCTGCATAAAGAAAGTAACAAAATTCCCATAAAGAAAGGTGTTAGGCAAGGAGACACAATCTCCCCAGTACTATTCACAGCTTGCTTAGAGGAAGTATTCAGAGACTTGGAATGGGAGCAGTTAGGGACAAGGGTAGATGGAGAATACCTCAGTAATCTGCGATTTCCTGATGACATTGCCTTGCTAAGCAACTCGGGAGATGAACTGCAAATAATGACTGATGACCTAGACAGGAAAAGTAGAAAGGTAGGCTTGAAAATCAATATGCAGAAGACTAAGGTAATGTTCAACAGCCTCGGGAAGGAACGGCAGTTTACATTAGGTAGCGAATTACTGGAAGTAGTAGGCGAATATGTCTACTTAGGACACGTAGTAACCGCAGATCCGGACCATGAAAAGGAAATAACAAGAAGAATAAGATTGGGATAGAGCGCATTTGGCAAGCACTCGAAGATTATGTCTAGCAGCTTACCGGTATCGCTAAAGAGGAAAGTATATAACAATTGCATCTTACCTGTACTCACCTATGGCGCTGAAACATGGAGGCTAACCAAGAGAGTTCTACTTAAGTTGAGGACAACCCAGAGGGCTAAAATTGGTTCCCAGGAAGGGAAAGGCGCAGTAACTGTCACACTTGCTCTGTGGACACCCGAACCGCGCCGTAAGGGAAGGGAGGAAGGTGGGAATGAAAGTGGAAAGAGAGAAAGAGGAGTCGTAGTGGAGGGCTACGGAGTAATTTCGACCACCTGGGGATCTTTAACGTGCGCTGACATCGCACAGCACACGACGCCTCTTCGTTTCGCCTCCATCGAAACGCAGCCGCCGAGGTCGGGTTCGAACCCGGGAACTCCGGCACAGTAGTCGGGCGTCTTACCACTGCACCACCCCGGCGGGGCAACCCACCCAGAGGGCTATGGAACGAAAAATGGTAGGGGTAACATTAAGAGATAGGAAGCGTGCAGAGTGGGTCAGAGAAATAACTCAAGTTACCGACATTCTAGTGGACATTAAGAAGAAGAAATGGATATGGGCAAGACATGTAGTGCGAAGAGAGGATAACCGATTGTCGCTTATGGTAACAAACTGGAGTCCAAGGGAAGTAAAGCGTAGCAGGGGGCGGCAGAAATTTAGGTGGGCGGATGAGATTAAGAAGTTCGCAGGGGTCAAGTGGATGCAGCTAGCGCAGAACCGGGTTAAGTGGAGAAATATGGGAGAGGCCTTCGCCCTGCAGTGGGTATAGTCAGGCTGATGATAATGATGATGATGATGATGATAGATTTGATTTCTAATGGCTGTGTTTTGCATGAAAGGCCTCTGTAGAAACCGTGTTGCTTCGGAAAGAAAGATCGAATAGGCGTCAAGGGGCAGTTTTCAAGCAGTTTGCAAGATATACACGTGAATGAAATAGGGCGATAATCCAAAGGGTCAGAACGATTTGTGCACATCTATAACGATGCTATTTATCCAGTCGCGTAGGATTGATGTTGTGGCGATGAGCTTAGTAAAAAATTAGAAGAGTTAACACTGCTGAACTGAATGTGGGACGAAAGCATTAGCTGCGGGTGACCGATTCTTCTTCTTCTTCCTCTCTTCTTTTTTTTGTCCTTCTTCTTCTTCTTAGCCCACTTGTAAACCCGCTCTTTAAGCAAGCCGTATGAGCGTGCCTTAGTCGCCTATAGAGCAACACCGATCTGTGACGTAAGCACAATGGCGGCGGCGCTTCTGTCGCACGGCTGGGCCGACTGGTGGTGAAAAGTAGGCTTAGCACCTATAAGAATACATGGAACTGAAAGGTTTCAAAGCAGTTTTCTAATTTCACGGGACAGCTATGATGTTTTTATTCGGTACAAAGCAACCATGAGCAACCTAGAACAAATCGTGAAAGTATGAAAACTCATTTCCGAGGCGACGTTTTTTTAAAACATCGCTAAGCGTATGGGAGTGCGAGTTGGGAGGCCAACCCATAGAAACACATGTAAACACAAATTGCCACAACATTTTTCTCGTTTCTCAGAGTACCAGAAGTGGTGGCCGGTCATTAAACATTCGCCAGCGCTTTGAACAAATATGTGACAAAGTATGTTGCGTCGTTGCGGAGGCGATCTATCTTTAAAAACCCCTCGTTGTCTAGAATCCGAATTACAATTGCATTGCTGTAGCGCGGCCCAAACAAAATATATGTAAAGAACAGTTCGCAAAGAAGTTGCCGTTTCAGCTACGAAAGCAGCCGTTTGTTAAGAGGTGGTGCATTATTTTAAGTCAATCAATATAAGTATGCAGCAACATTTCGCTTCTGACACCTCTGTAACTCATATTTATCAATAAATGTATTGCGGCGCGTTTCCAGACAAACCCCCAAGGCTTTTTTTTTATTATTCTTTTTTCTTTTTTTTCTTAGTGAACGTCTTCTACCATGCTCCGACATCATGTGTCATGGCGGAAGTAAAAAGGAACAAAATCATTGCAAGTGATGGCGACGCGCGTGAGCCGCGTAAGGCAGTAATGATGTCCTCGATACAATTAAGGTGAACTTTGTAAGTTGAGAGGAATAAAACGCAAAATAACGGGCATGAGGTCATTCCGTTCTTGAAACATCTATGGTGGTAAAGCAGAGGCGGTAAGTATTAAAATGACTGCATATGTAGTTACATCGCGATAGACGCATGTAGTGAGCAGATCGTAAGCAAAGTTTTAACTTTATATTGCGACGCCCATCAAGCGCTGCATGGTCTGCGCCATACGAAAAAAAAAATAAAAAAATAGGACGAGGAAACGGCACAGCTTGAAGGGCAGAACGTTATATCAGAGCCATGGCGATACCACGGGGGAAAAGAAAATGAACGAAAAAATATTTAGCTAGCATATATGCCCGCTGATGAGCATCCACCTGATTCAAAATATTTGTGAGCCTGGACGGTCTCTGCAGTGAAGCGACTCGGAGAAAAAATCACATACGCTACATTGTTTGCCATGCCCAGTAGTGTAAGAGCACTCGCGTCAGCCTGGAGGACTTCCAAATGTGTTTCAGACATAGCAAATGGGTCCTGGTGTACAACGCCGTCAATAAACAGCTTTTCATTGTAGCGCTGTATTATCCGATTCTGACAAGCTTTTCACGTATTCCGTCATTGCTGAATCACACACTACATTCCCTCGCAAGCACTGAACGTCTGACGATTTACAGGCCTCCTCACAGCAGGATAAACTGACCGCGGACAGTTACAGACGACCATGCACCACCGGCGACGTCGTTAGCAGACGCTTCGGACCTGGCGGCGGCTGCGGCGTCGTCTGCTGCAGTGCGCGATTCTCGTTAGGTCCATATTGTCGTTTGGCGTTTGACAGCTGCTCTTTAAAGGTACTTCTGTCTAGGCTGTATCACTTGAGCAACAATATTATCAAGCTAACTTACCCATGCGGCAGCATATCAGACTGTAAACGAAACTGTGCGATTCGCTACACCAAGCTTTTTTTTTTTTTTTTGGAGGGGGGGGGGGGGGGGGAAGGATTCACAAATCAAATTTTTAAACGTAGACTGCCTCTGAAATGACGAAGCATACTTTGTCACACATTTCTTCAAAGTGCTGGCCAACTAGAAAAGTGTTGCGGTAAGTTGTGTTTACATGCTTTTCTACGGGTCGCTCTCTCAACTCGCACCCCCATATGTTTCGCGGTATTTTAAAAATACTTCGCCACGGTATTGAGATTTCATACTTTCATGATCGGTTCTACGATGTTCATAGTTGTTTAGTACCGAATAACCACATCATAAGTACCCCGTGAAATAAGAAAAGTGCTTTTGAACTTTTCCGTTTCATATATTCCTATGGGCGCTAGCCCTACTTTTCTTCCCCAGTCGGCTGTGGCGCAGGGAACATCTCCTTTGTTTGTAAACATGGTGTTAGTCTATAGCATCACTAGGAACGCTGTAAGAGCGAGCGGCTACACTACAGTGTTAATACGTAAGACCGCTGTACCACGAAGTGTGGCGTCACAAGTGGAGGTACATATCTCGTCCCTTCGAATCTTCATCGCATTCTGGCCTTCTATTTGACTAGCATATGGATGCTAAACGGGAAGAGTTCCTCGCGGGGGCAATCTCATGCTAGTAACCCCGTCAGAAACCCGTCATTACTATTCCAGGCTAGTTATATGGCAAACCCTACTCGCGTACGAACGATGCATTTTTGCTCGCTGTGTCGTGCCCCACTGGGCTGCGGAAATGTGTATGAAAACACCTGTGCAACATACTTTCCTCCTACTGCCGAGCATACTTTTACCTTTCGTTCTTTCTCATCACTCCGAATGACGTAGAACTGAACCCCGGACTCTATTACAGTGATCCTTCTGTTTCCCTGGCAGAAAAGTTCTCAAACTCTGTCGTTGCCTTGAGTTAAACAAGGGCACAATATTGAGTTAATTAGCATTTATTCCGTGCCGCACAGCATAACATAGAGAACCTTGTCTTTCCTCCCGTGTCACACCCTCGAAAAAAAAACAGTTGAAAAGGTTCAGGCCTCTGACCCAAAGGCATCTCCTGGCTCAAATGGCGACATTATCGATTGGTATCTGAAATCGAAAACACTTACAGAAAAGTGTTACGATGAGTCGTCTACGCCGATGGAATTAGCTTTTTTTTTAGGCGATTCAAGTCTCCAACAACGAAATGTGGGCTGAGTCTGAAACACGTATCGTTACTGTTTCATCAAAGGAGCAAAACATTGCCATCAGAACTGACGACATTGAGAGAACGCTCGAGTTGGGCCGCTTTCAGACATCCAACGTAAAGATACATCCAAAATCCTTGCAACGGCATCATAACTGAACGGCATGCCTTTTTCTATTCGACAAGACTTGTCTGCACGACTGCGCAAAGCAAAAAAAAAATAAAAAATAAATTTACTTACGCGCATCTGAGTATGAATGCAAGTTTAAGATCCGATGTGGCAGCTCCACATATATAATAAACAGTTCAACTACAAAGCTGAGTCCGATTCATTCGTTTAACTATCATAGGCAGCAAAGTGCGCACGTGTTCCTTTGCGTACTCATCTGCCTCTGCACAGCCATGGAGCGTCAAAAGCACCAAATTAACGCAATGTCTATTATGTTCTCAAACGTCCGCAGTTGCGTGTGCAAAAAGAAAGCCCTGGAAACGTTTCTTCAAGGTAACGATACTGACATCACTGTGATAAGATAATCACGGATGAGCGCTGAAATTAAGGCCCACGAACATATCAGAAATATTGTCACTTCTGCCATTCTTATGCTTGACCGGATAGTGCGCACAGGAGGAGACGTCTTGGTATTTATGAAACTCAAGCTCGTCTGTCAGTGGCATAGCCATTAAGTCTTCCGTCCCGAAACAATTTGCATCCATATTTCACTCCCGCCAAACGCGCTAACACTTATTTCTTGCTACCGCTCACCCGATTGCGATAGTTATTTTTCTTTTTTAATTTCACTCGGTGATATCAAACTGGCATTGGCGCTTCACACAATCAAATCACTTATTGTGCGGCGACTTCAATGTCCTCCATATTGACTGGGAAAATATCTTTGCTAAATCCCACCCTATCATAAAAAAAAAAAAAACTCCTGAACCTTGCCCTCACCTTCAATTTCACTCAGACAGTAACTTGTCAGCCCGTTATCCTAACATTCTGTATTTGCTCCTCGTCCTTACCACCGAGTTAAGTATGTACGAGACATAAATGGCGTATGTAATCACAATATTCTCTTATTGAACCTTTCCATTCTGTTACAATATAGCCAACCTCAAAATCAGTCCATCGGGGACTACAACAAATCTAATTTTAACGAGATAAATGCAGAACTACACATCTTTCGGCAACAGCTTAGTCCCCTAATTAGTTATAGAACAGGGGAACAAATTTAGGTCCTTATTCAAACAAAAAATACTGCCTCCCATAGGTAATTACGTCCCCCCCCCCCTCCTCCTTTTGCATTCGAGGGTGGGACGGAGGGGAATCTAGCCGGAATAAAACATATCGTACTTTTCGGGAAGCTAAAAAGCGAATAATTTCCAGAAGTGATCTTCCTACTGCAAAGCACTGAGTCAGCACACGGGCGTATTGAAGTGCTCCGAGCGAAAGTTTTTTCCCCAGGACCTTCTATTAGCGACAAACCAGAAATATTGCAGCTTGTTAGCCCCTAAACGATCTTCACGACAAGCGGCACTGATCAATGCTGATGGCACGCATGTATAAGAGAAAACGAATGTGCTGAAGTCATGAATTGGTATTACGCTTCTGTATACAGTCAAGGACCCAATTCTGACGTTCCCTACCAACCCTGTTTTGATTTCTCTGAACTGCATCCGGTCACAATCGTACTTGAAGGCATAGCAAAACAGACAACCTCAAATATAGCAGTTCAGGCCCGGACGTTGTTATCACCTCAAAATACTTAAGCTGACCAAACGGTCTCGTAGTCTGATTTTGAAGATAATTTTATTACGAAAACAAGACTACGCCAGGTCTAACCTCTCGTCGCTGTGTGCCGTGTCCGCGTCCTTGGTCCCCTTGCAGGAGCTGCCAACTTGGGTCTCTCGTTTCACATGGGACGATTATGTCAGAATCAGCCTGCCAGGACCCTGGCATTCACGTTACCTCTATAGACCAACACCGTGTTTACAAACAAAGGGGGCGCTCGCGGCGCCGCAGGCGACTGGCGGTAAAAAGTGGGGTTAGCGCCCATAGGAATTCATGGAACCGAAAGATTGCAAAGCAGTTTTCTCATTTCACTGTACACCTATAATGTCGCTATTCGGTGCAAAGTAAACATGAACATCCCAGAACAGATCGTTTATCGTGCTTTGAACAGTGCCATAAATCATGAGACTCGCAGCAGTTGCAAGGGAATGTAGTGTGCGGTGCAACAATGTCCGACTACGTGAAAAGCTTGTCGAGATCGGATAAACAGCGCTACAACGAAAAGCTGTTTATTGGCGGCGTTGTGCACCAGGACCCATTTGCTACGCCTTTGAACACATTGGGAAATCCTCCAGACTGACGTGGGCGCTCTGATATCATTGGGTATGGCAAACAGTGTAGTGTATTTGATTTTTTCTCCGAGTCGCTTCACAGTGGAGACCAGGCACACAAATATTTTGAATCAGGTGGATGCTCATCAGCGGGCATATATGCTAGCTAAATATTTTTTTCATTTATTTTCTTTTTCCCCGCGGTATCGCCATGGCTCTGATATATTGTTCTGCCCTTCTGTGCGGTCTCCTCGTCCTATTTCGTTTTTTTTTTTTTTTTTCCTTATGGCGCAGATCATGCAGCGCTTGCATGGTCTGCAATATAAAGTCAAAAGTTTCTTTACGATTTGCTCACTACATGCATGTATCGCGATGTAACTACATATGCATTCATTTTAAAACTTACCGCCTCTGCTTTACCACCACAGACGTTTCCAGAACGGAATGACCTCATGCCCGTTATTTTGCGTTTTATTCCTCTCAACTTACAAAGTGCACCTTGTATCGAAGTCATCATTACTGCCTTACGCGGCTCACGCGCGTCGCCATCACTTGCAATGTTTTTGTTCTTTTTTACTTCCGCCATGACACATGATGTCGGGGCATGGTAGAAGACGTTCACTAAAAAAAAAAAAAAAAAAAAAAAAAAACCGCTTTTGCTACTTGCCTCCTGGACGTGGGGGTTGGTCTGGAAATGCGCCGCATACATTTATTGATAAATATGCGTTACGGAGGTCTCAGAAGCGAAATGTTGCTGCATACTTATATTGATTGACTTAAAATAATGCACCACCTCTTAACAAACGGCTGCTTTCGTAGCTGAAACGGCAACTTCTTTGCGAACTGTTCTTTACATATATTTTGTTTGGGCCGCGCTACAGCAACGCAATTGTAACTCGGATTCTAGACAACGAGGGGTTTTAAAAGATAGATCGCCTCCGCAACGACGCAACATACTTTGTCACATATTTGCTCAAAGCGCTGGCGAATGTTTAATGACTGGCCACCACTTCTGGTGCTCTGAGAAACGAGAAAAATGTTGTGGCAAGTTGTGTTTACATGTGTTTCTATGGGTTGCCCTCCCAACTCGCACCCCCATACGTTTGGTGATATTTTAAAAATACTTCGCCTCGGTAATGAGATTTCATGCTTTCAATATCTGTTCTAGGATGTTCATGTTTGCTCTGTGCGGAATGAGGACATCATAGGTGCCCCGTGAAATGAGAAAACGGCTTTGAAATGTTTCGGTTCCATGTATTCCTATGGCTCATAACCCTAATTTTCACCCCCAGTCGGCCCAGCCTGGCGACAGAAGCGCCGCCGCATCGTGCTTACGTCAGAGATCGGTGTTGGTCGATACGGTTTCACGAGCGCGTGCAAATGGTACGCGTATATTAGTCAAATGGCAGGCTATAGCTCACGACAGGTATTCCGACCGGTGACAAATATGTACTATCTTTCCTCATTTCCTCCACATTAGTTTAACAATTTTCACGCCTCTGCGTGTCCTACAGCATTCTGGTGACGTCATTCCATTTCTCGTCGGCCATAGAGCATTCAGCTATCAGTCAAGTTGGAGGCTAGCTCGTCACAGAGATTCCAACCGACGACATTCAAGATGAGACGTTCATTTCGCCTTCACAACACATATGCAGTTGTGAAGAGCAAGAGCAAAGAAATTTTCTTTTGGCGACAACACCTGTTTATGCGATCAGTGAGTCCTAAAAATAACCGCAACGAGGTTTTACGGTTCTTTTCAGGAGTGCAGTTCTCTACAAGCACTTTAAAAGCTCTCTAGGAGACAGCACGGTAAACGGTGGTGTGCCGTGGAGTCAAGTAAAATCACTAGATATGACATAGCAAATACACTCGGGACTGTCCTCATGGTGTGGACGAACGGGGTGCAGTAAAAAGCTGGAACCGCTGCTAGAAAACACCATTTTCTTTTTTTCTTTTTTACGCAGCGAGAAATGTTATGCTTGAAGAGCCCTCAGTGGCGTATTTATTTATCTATTTTGTGGCGAAAAACAAATGAAAAAATATCAAGGTAAGAAGGCAACAATTAACGGGGCGCACACGCTTCAGAGCTAAGGCGTTTCAGACCTCAAACCGCTTTTTCATTTTTTTTTTATTATGTTGTTTAGGTTAGCTTTTGGGGAAAATAAGGCGCGGTATGTGTCTCACTTGTCGGTGGAGACCTGCGCTTCTAATTAAGGGGGCAGGGTAGTCCACTTCAAGTTAGAATCTCGCTCCGTGCTGCTGGCGCTCCGAGGAGCGCCTCCGGCGGGCGCCGTAGAACCTATTGCGCAGAAGCAGAGAGGACATATGTTGTTGTTTCGAATCCCATTCGCAAACTAGTCTCCAAGTTGAGCAGCAGATGGGGGCCAAATGGAAAGCGGATTCGCATGACACCCTCCTGAATGCTGAAGAATGGTTGCACCAAATTTAGACAAGAAATTTCGTCCGTGTTTTGCCGGCATTTTTTTTTTACGCGATTTCTCAATTCATGGATACGACAATGACTTATGGGCCAAACGAGATCAATACAATATCGCGTAAAACAGAGCGCGTCTCCATACATCTCCTTTTTTTTTTTTTTTCTGCCAGGTTCTCAATGGGGTGGCAATATGTTTACCTCAGCAATGAAAACTTTTAGGCCGGCAGGTTTGGTGAGAGGCCTCGACAAGATACGCGCTATCTATTCTCTAACAGTACAAGAGACCTTTACTCACGTTGAAGAAATCCAGCTATACGATGACATTTAAACAAACACTTTAATGCTGGTGCATGCCTCTACAGCGGTCTTGTCTGGCGACGGATTAGGAGTTCACGCGTACTTGAACTTCTTGAATGGGTGGGATGACACAGTGTCGGACCGCCTCTTGCGGTTTGGAGCTGCATTCATGACTGTGTCCTCTACAGTCTTGAACTTCTTCCAAGGGGTAGTCGGTTCCGTGTCTGACGGCCTCTTGGAACCGGGAACTCCCGCCGTGACCGCACCATCAAAAATGGAAGATGTTACCGCCTGAGACGTTCTTGCAAGGCCGGTTTCCATGACGGCATGCGTCGCTGTAGACGTGCCAGGTGTGCTGACGACGTCAGCACCGAAGCCAATGGGCCCCATTGTTGCACTCGATGCAACGATGCCAACTGGGTGCATGGAAGGGTGTTGTCCTGACGGCGGTCCCGCGAGCTGGGACTGCTCCATCAGGTACTTTTCCACATCGCGTAGAAACGCCGTCATGTCCGGCGGCATGTCTGGGAAGAGACTTTGGAATATGAACTGATCCATATTGAGGTAGAAAACGCCTGAATTTGGATTTGGATATGGATCTTTAGTCTGGCCACTTCTTCGTCTTTCCTCAGAGGACATGGCACATAGGCAAGGTTATTGGACAGATACCTGATGATCTTTGTCCTCTTTTGGTCCATTGCAGATGGCAGCTTCATTTTCTTGTTCACTGAAATTCTGCGGCATTGTACATACAAGACAGGCCTTGATGTCCGGGTACCGAACGGCTGATGATTCCACTTCGCCCCGGCTAGCTGCGGTTACTTTTTTTTTTTTTTTTTATCTGAGCCTTCCCTCGCATGCCTTACGCTCCGCGTGTCGTGCCCAAGCAGTGTCGTCTTCCTCCGATTGTGCAAGCCTTGCGTCGTCGTCTCGCCTTCTTTCTTGCGCTGTGGTGCGATCGTTCAGCTGCTGAACACAGCGATCTTTCCTGTGCTTCCAAATAGGCATCAGAAACATTTTGCGCATTCCTCAAACGTTGTGAATTTCTGATGACAGAACCTGTCATAGCGGCAAATGTCAGGCATATGGAATGATGGGTCGCTACAAGTTACGTGATTCGTCATGACGACAGTAGCATCACTTATCCCGCTAATCGGCAGTCTCGCAATGCGCTGCGGCGGAAAACTGGCGCGGTACTGTTAAAGAACTGGCTGGGTACACGTGAGTCTTCACTCTCCTGTTGATGACCGCGGCGTCTTGTCGTCGATCTCGCAAGGCCCACGGAAGCGCATGAGCCACGCCCAACGCTGTGAAGCACGATCGAGTGCCAAGATCGAGCTGGCGTTAAAACAAGCGCCCTTACCTCCGCCTTCTCCTATGAGATGGAGCAAGTGACCAAGCAAAACGTTCTTTTACGCACGGCACGACTGCGGAGCCGCGCGTTATGAACCGCAGAAAGGCAACGCACTATGAGAAGCAAAACGATCTGCCTACTCATCTGCCGTCGCCTTACTTAACGCGACTGCATTTCTTGGCTCACGCGAGTGGCAGAGAGTGCAATCATCCATTGTATGCCTTTTAGCGTGAGTGGCGTTACCAGTGTGTGTCTAATCTAATTCGAGTGCGGCCGGCTCGATGGTCACCTTCAAGTCTGAATGGAGGACTACCTCCAAAATTTGACCTCGTTGGTATTGGACCAAAATTGATGTCTCTCCTAATACGAGCATGATCATTTCGATGGCGACTTGGAAATTGAGATGGGCCATCCTCCAAAATTTGTCCCTCTGAATACCCAAAAATTGACCTCGTCAGAATTTGACCGAAATCGATGTTTAATTCAATTCTAGTATGGCAAATTATGTGGTCACCTCTAAACTTACTTGGGCCACCCCCGAAATTTGGCTTCTCTGGACCCTCAAAACTTGACTACGTCCGAATTTTGCAAAATTGGGGTCTAATCTAAGTAGAAGTGGCCAACTCTATGGTGACTTCCAAGTTTGGGTGCGTCACGCCAACTGTTTGGTCCCTTAATCCTTAAAGTGTGATGTCGGAATTTGACCAGTGGAAAGAGCAACCAAACAAAGATACTAAGCGACGAAACGTATAACTCATAACGAACTTAGGCACGGAACTCGAAATGCTTTCGCATTTCTGCTCGCAAACGGATATGTGCACCCCTGTATTTTTTTAGCAACATATTGCAGCCTTTTCATCGTAACCGAGCACTAGCAAGCGCAGCAGCAAGATTTCGGTTTCGCGATAACTTAGCCGCCCTTTTGCGCCTCCAGCCGCGGTAGCCGCATTTTTCATTCATTGTAAAATCTATTACCCGATGAGGCCAAGAGGGGAAGTGCCACCCAGTCGGGATGTCAAGTGTATATACTCTGCACCGGCTCGCACCTCGTGGTATCAGTCGTCGTGCCAATCGAGTAGAGCGACAGCCACTACGCGACGCTAGCAGTACGCGCATCTCTATCGCAGGTCCTTGTATCAACAAGTGTTATATCGTTGTCTGGCTTATGCTGAGCATAACAGCCACATGTCATAATGTTGGATAGCTTACGTAGAGTATAACTGCACTCGGCGAATGGTAGGTCTTAATTAATTACTGTTAATTACTTCATCATAATAATTGGTTCTCAGGAAAGGAAAGGCACAATATCTGTCATACACGTCTTGTGGTGACCTGAACCGCGCCGTATGAGAAGGAAGGAGGGAAAGCAGAAGGAGGGAAAAAGGAGCCGTAGTGGAGGGCTACGGAGTAATTTCGACCACCTGGGGACCGCAAATAACATCAACCGGACAATAGGCAACCTTCCTGCTGTATACTTGCAAGGTCTTCGCTCGGCTCCTGGCCACTTCAAAGAAGAATAGAAAAACGTTGCCAGCGAGCACCCGTGCACCTGCGGCACCACGACTCGTCTTAAACCCCTCCCCCCGCTCCTTCCTTCTCATTTCTTTCACACCCATCTCACCCCCTCCCTTCCCCCCCCCCTTCTTCTCCCCCTCGACCATTCCTTTACTTATAGCTGCCCGCAGCCGCGTGCCCCGCCGGGGTGGTGCAGTGGTAAGACGCCCGACTACTGTGCCGTAGTACCCGGGTTCGAACCCGACCTCGGCGGCTGCGTTTCGATGGAGGCGAAACGAAGAGGCGTCCGTGTGCTCTGCGATGTCAGCGCACGTTAAAGATCCCCAGGTGGTCGAAATTACTCCGTAGCCCTCCACTACGGCTCCTCTTTCTCTCTTTCCACTTTCACTCCCACTTTCCTCCCTTCCCTTACGGTGCGGTTAAGGTGTCCACAGAAAACAAGTGAGACAGTTACCGCGCCTTTCCCTTCCTATAAAGCAATCAGGAGCCCGCAGCCCCGCGTCATGCACCCTTGAAGGAGCCGAGCCGGCTCAGAAACGTGGGGTTTTGTAAAATAAAAAAAAAAGTGTTTGTTGGATAAATTTCAAGTTTTACTTAGTTATCAACCCAACCGGACAGGCAAATCTGTCGAAATGTTTAGCTTTCGCAGAAGGAGGGAAAGAGGAGCCGTAGTGGAGGGCTACGGAGTAATTTCGACCACTTGGGGATCTTTAACCTGCACGGACATCGCTATCGAAACGGAGAGGCGTCCGTGTCTGTTCAATGGCAGTGGACATTAAAGATCCCCAGGTGGTCGAATTACTTCGCACCCCTCCACTATGGCTCCTCTTTCTGTCTTTCCACTTTCACTCCTATCTTCATGCCTTCTCTTACGGCATGGGAAGGAAAGTGGAAAGAGAGAAATCGGAGCCGTAGTGGAGGGTTGCGGAGTAACTTCGACAACTGCGATTAAAATTTCAAGTTCAGTTTACAGCACCAAGTCATATATAGTTGATTAGTTTAATCGAGTACGATTGCAAGCACTAATTACAAGTGTTCATTTCCGTTAATTCTTTAAGATTGAATAAATTTGAGCATCACAACAGCGAAACTGGAGGGGCACGGAAAAAATTTCGTTGAGGTGAAATCAGCCCAAGAACACTCTCAGATCGGACTGTAGTCCAAAAACGTCATTTATCTACAAAGGAGTTGGTCAACTGGTTTTGTTTTTGTTTATAGCCATGAGGGTCGTGGTGCGATTTTCACACTTGTGAGCAATAGCATCGCGACGTCCAGTTGCGGGCACCAATAAAACTGCGATCACATAAAATGCGTCCTTCACGGTTAGTGCAGGTGGCAGTGCCAGTGCCGATAGTTTTGCTACAAGGCACGGATTGATTGTGGCTCTTGCTCGGCAAAAACAGTAGCTTACACCAGCACCTTGTCCTAAGGCAGTCAGCCTGATCGTCAGCACCATCAAACAAATGCAGCTTGCGCATGTGCGTGTGTGAATTGGTGGGTCAGAGGAGCACATATCAATTCCAGCGGAAGTTTTTACTGAAACAAAGAAGAGTGGACCTTCGAAAGAGTACAGATGGGTGGTGATATGCTTGTCTTATTTTCAAATACATTCTTCAAAATTTCTTCAAAGCAGAAACGCAAGAAATTTGTTCCATTAATTTCTATGCTGAGCTGGGGACCCGGGAATATTTCGTTGAAGGGGCGTTCGTTCTAGTGGGATTCGACTGCACACTGTTCAAGCGTTACCGGCGAGTAGAATCCAAAATAAAACGCTACACCAGGTAAGCACCATGTAACATGAAGCTCGTCTAATTCTGTTCAAACGTGGCTGCCACTACCAATTTTTATCCCCATCGCCGGGGTAGTATAGGGGCATCCCTATTTCGTTATATTAAACTTTCAAGTCTCTGTTCTGGATCCTTGATAGCGAAATGACAGACGCGGACAGAAAGCGAAAGCAAGAGCGCTTGTCGTTGTTTTGTGACCTTTCTGCGTCTAACATTTCGCTACTAATAACGAACTTATGGCGCTACATTGAATCAATATCAGTTCCCTCAACTACACGCTTATCTAATTCTCTCTTCCACTCTCAAAGTGACAGCACAAGATATGAAGGCTCTGACTTCAGTACCTGATTGCGGTAGAAGCCTGCTGTTTACACTTGCTTGCTTGTTTTGGCTCAACAGCGCAGTGTCCGTGATTGAGCATGATAAATGTTCTAATTATTATACTGCTCAGTTGAGCTCTAAACATATTAAGTAGTATTTTTAAAAAAGAGCTTGAATCAAGACTATAGAAAAGAAGCTTCTCAAACAGAACTGGTCTAATTTCGAGTATAATGTCGAATATATACGCGTTCATATTGACCAAATCCTTCGAATACATTTCCAACACGTAACTACTTTAACTTGCATGTAATACAGAGCATACACCAGCTAGGAAAGCGCTACTGTTTACACGAATGAAATATTTTTGCGTTTTCTTTTAGTTAGTGCTCCCGAAAATTTTATTCAGTTTGGAAAAGAAAACTTCGCATTGTGACCTTTTCAAAAAACTAACGCTAAATAGTTAAATGACTAAGTAAATGCCTGTAGGGTACTTCGTGCTAGGCATGGATTATGCAATACTACATAGATTTCTGCAATATATTTTTTCATCCAGCAAGCGCCGTAATTCTCGTTTCGTTTTTCGTAACAAAGCTCTGATAGAGAATCACGTATTCTTCGAGGCTGCAATCTACGCTTGTAAACGCATGGCTGCCTAAATTCTATGTTATATAGGTGAAAATAGATTCGCAATATTGAGGTGAGCTCTCATGGAGCCCATGCGTTGCACTCAAGGCAGTTTGAAGGACGCAGCCCGCAATGCAATGTACACATGCAAACAGCAAACCCAACTGCGGGCTCTTCTGGAGCGACGTGGCGGAGACAAGTATAGATGAAGCAGGCAATGCGATTTAAATCAGGCTGCCGTGCGTGTTTTGATGCCGAAGGCTGACGTGCCACGGATCCGGGAAATGGGGAGATCGCGGAAGGACTAATGTAGTCAACCGCGTTGCAAGAGATTTAGCGGGCCTATCGGCCGGCAGTCGCTGAGGAGCTGTCGGGAATATCGCTGCTGGTGCAGAGGCCATTGAGAGCACCGGTTGCTTGGCTGGTTCCGCCAAGCGAGCGCCCCTTGGGGCTTGTCTACAACACCGCAAGAGCCTGCCTCCTAGCCGGTCTCATTTTATTGTTTTTCACGTCCCTGCGCTGTACGCGATATCGAGGCTCCGATCCAACGTGCCGAATGTGGCTCTTTTCTTTTACTTACTCTTAATTAGATGCATGATACAACTAATTCAGCACAATATTAAAGCCAAAGAAACGAAAGCATTGCGCGCATACTTTGCCTAATTTCAGCGGCTGTTGACTATTACTTCTGGTAAGTATCCTACAAAACCCTCTGCTCACTGCCTTCGTCTAAT
The DNA here is from genome assembly GCF_055883805.1 of Amblyomma maculatum. NCBI lineage: Eukaryota > Metazoa > Arthropoda > Arachnida > Ixodida > Ixodidae > Amblyomma > Amblyomma maculatum. The sequence continues at coordinate 260,767,002 of NC_139344.1, forward strand.
CGTCCGCTTGAGGATGACTTCCCTCTAACGGGACTTATACTCCCATCTAGGCTATCAGTTGTGCTCTAGAAGCAAAATCAAGTACTTGTTCGCTCTGAGTGTTTCTTCTCTCTCTCTCTCTCTCTCTCTCTCTCTCTCTCTCTCTCTCTCTCTCTCTCTCTCTCTCTCTCTCCCTCTCTCGTATTTTTTTTCTTTTTTTTTTTTTTTTTAATGCGCGGCAGACTCGGAAGACCCGTTGCCTGCCTCATCCGTCGCCGCGAGCGCGCAGCAGAGCGTTCTCTATGCGATAGGTGTGCAAATGAAAGGGGGACGGGATGCTGCTCGCAAGTTCTTCGCAGCTTGAGCTTCCGCCGTTGCACATTCAGGCATGTCAAATGCAATTTCAAGAGACAATGGTCATAGCTAGGAATATTAGAAATACCCGCTGCCCAATTCCGGAGAAGTCGGTTAAGGCGACACAGATGCGGTGAATATTGGAAGCGTTTTAGAGTGCGTTCTCAGAAACTGGACACAAGGCTGACGGAGATGAGGATTACAACAGCCTTCAGGTCTGTAGAAATTATTAATATTCTGTTGCTGAATATGTATATTTCAGAGCGCTGCTCTTAGATGTTCGTTTCAGCATTGCGCGTCTTGTAAAATTGAGCATATATATGAAAAGCTGATCACTGTTTTTCTAAGAGATTATTCGCTTTTTTCTCCGACGTGACGAATGGTTTGAGATGGGGCTTGCCCATCATAACTAAGTTTATGTAACAGCTAGTCATTTTGCTTTAGCCATTTACAAATGCTTTATAGACTTAGATCACGCACGCGTTCAGCGAAATTTCTGCCTGCAAAAGGATGATTAAGTTTGGGCTTTTCTGGAAAAGAGTCACTGTGCAAAGGGTTAGAAGAAAACTTCCGACAGCACTGCAGAATCTGCAGTGGAGAAATACGTTGCTGCTGCACACGGTACATATGCGCCCCTTTTCGGACACAACCAGCTTTCCGTTAAACGCATCGAAGTTCACTGGCCGAGCAAAGACCCTTGAGGAATACCCTAAATGATGTTTGTGGCTGAAAATTGGTAGTTATTTATGACAGCGCGTTGTGAGCGGTTAGAAAGGGAACAGTAGAGCTAGGATAAGACAAATAGGTCAAGACGGATGCTCGAATGTTAAGTTGTAAAGATACGATGGAGGTACGCAGCCCGATTCTTTTGAAAAGTCGAGATAAATGAGATCAGTTTGCAAGCCAGAGTCACTATTAAGGTGAAGGTTAGTCGTGATTTATAATGGCTGTATTTTGCATAAAAGGCCTCTGTGGAAACCTTGTTGCTTCGGAAAGAAAGATCGAATAGCCGTCAAGGGGCAGTTTGCAAGCAGTTTGCAAGATATACACGTAAAATAAATAGGGCGATAATCCAAAGGGTCAGAACGGTTTGTGCACATCTATAACGATGCTATTTATCCAGTCGCATAGGACTGATGTTGTGGCGATGAGCCTAGTAAAAAATTAAAAGAGTTCAACACTGCTGAACTGAATGTGGAGCGAAAGCATTAGCTGCGGGTGACCGAGTCTTCTTCTTCCGCTATTCTTTTTTTTTTTTTTCCTTCTTCTTCTTAGCCCACTTGTAAACCCGCTCTTTAACCAAGCCGTATGAGCGTGCCTTAGTCGCCTATAGAGCAACACCGATCTGTGACGTAAGCACAATGCGGCGGCGCTTCTGTTGCCAGGCTGGGCCGACTGGTGGTGAAAAGTAGGCTTAGCACCTATAAGACTACATGGAACTGAAAGGTTTCAAAGCAGTTTTCTAATTTCACGGGACACTATGATGTTTTTATTCGGTACAAAACAACCATGAGCAACCTAGAACAAATCGTGAAAGTATGAAAACTCATTTCCGAGGCGACGTATTTTTAAAACATCGCTAAACGTTTGGGAGTGCGAGTCGGGAGGGCAACCCATAGAAACACATGTAAACACAACTTGCCGCAACATTTTTCTCGTTTCTCAGAGCACCAGAAGTGGTGGCCGGTCATTAAACATTCGCCAGCGCTTTGAACAAATATGTGACAAAGTATGTTGCGTCGTTGCGGAGGTAATGTATCTTTTAAAATCCCTCGTTGTCTAGAATCCGAGTTAGAATTGTATTGCTGTAGCGCGGCCCAAACAAAACATATGTAAAGAACGGTACTAGCAAAGAAGTTGCTGTTGCAGCTACGAAAGCAGCCGTTTGTTAAGAGGTGGTGCATTATTTTGAGTCAATGATTATAAGTATGCAACAACATTTCGCTTCTGAGACCTCTGTAACGCATATTTATCAATACATGTATTGCGGCGCGTTTCCAGACAAACCCCCCAAGGCTATTTTTTATTATTTTTTTTTAGTGAACTTCTTGTACCATGCCCCGACATCATGCGTCATGGCGGAGGTAAAAAGAACAAAAACATTGCAAGTGATGGCGACGCGCGTGAGCAACGTAAGGCAGCAATGATGCCCTCGATACACGGTGCACTTTGTAAGTTGAGAGGAATAAATCGCAAAATAACGGGCATGACGTCATTCCGTTCTGGGAACATCTATGGCGGCAAAGCAGAGGCGTTAAGTATTAAAATGAATGCATATGTAGTTACATCGCGATACATGCATGTAGTGAGCAAATTGTAAGCAAAGTTTTAACTTTATATTGCGACGCCCATCAAGCGCTGCATGGTCTGCGCCATACGAAAAAAAAAAAAAAAAATAGGACGAGGAAACGGCACAGCTTGAAGGGCAAAACGATATATCAGAGCCATGGCGATACCACGGGTAAAAAAAAAATAAACTAAAAAATATTTAGCTAGTATATATGCCCGTTATTGAGCTTGCGCGCACCCCCCTGATTTAAAATATTTGTGAGCCTGGACGGTCTCTGCAGTGAAGCGACTCGGAGAAAAAATCACATACGCTACAATGTTTGCCATGCCCAGTAGTGTAAGAGCTCCCGCGTCAGCCTGGAGGACTTCCAAATGTGTTTCAGACGTAGCAAATGGGTCCTGGTGCACAACGCCGTCAATAAACAGCTTTTCATTGTAGCGCTGTTTATCCGATTCGGACAAGCTTTTCACGTATTCCGTCATTGCTGCATCACACACTACATTTCCTCGCAAGCACTGAACGTCTGACGATTTACAGGACTCCTCACAGCAGGATAAACTGACCGCGGACAGTTACAGACGACCATGCACCACCGGCGCCGTCGTCTGCTGCAATGCGCGATTCTCGTTAGGTCCATATTGTCGTTTGGCGTTTGACAGCTGCTCTTTAAAGGTAATTTTGTCTAGGCTGTGTCACTTGAGCGACAATATTATCAAGCTAACTTAACCATGCGGCAGCATATCAGACTATAAACAAAACCGTGTGATTCGCTACACCAAGCCCTTTTTCTTTTTTTTTTATCTTTGGCGGGGTTGGGTCCGGATTCACAACACATATTATTTGCGGAGTTTTAAAAGTAGACTGCCTCTGAAATGACGAAGCATACTTTGTCAAACATTTTTTTTCAAAGTGCTGGCCAACGTTTAACGACCGGCTACTACTTCTGGTGCTCTGCGAAACGAGAAAAATGTTGCGGTAAGAGCCATGGCCTTCTACTAGCGACCAACCCGAAATATTGCAACTTGTTAGCCCCTAAATAATCTTCACCACAAGCGCCACTGATCAATGCTGATGGCACGCATGTATAAGAGAAAACGAAAGCGCTGAAGTCATGAATTGGTATTACGCTTCTGTATACAATCAAGAACCCAATTCTGACGTTCCCTACCAACCCTCTTTTGATTTCTCCGAACTGCAGCCGGTCACAATCGTACTTGAAGGCATAGCAAAACAGACAACCTCAAATATAGCAGTTCAGGCCCGGACGTCGTTATCACCTCAAAATACTTAAGCTGACCAAACGGTCTCGTAGTTTGATTTTGAAGATAATTTTATTACGAAAACAAGACTACGCCAGGTCTAACCTCTCGTCGGTGTGTGCCGTGTCCGCGTCCTTGGTCCCCTTGCAGGAGCTGCCAACTTGGGTCTCTCGTTTCACATGGGACGGTTATGTCAGAATCAGCGTGCCAGGATCCTGGCATTCACGTTACCCCTATACACCATTAACGTGTTTACAAACAAAGGGGGCGCTCGCGGCGCCGCAGGCGACTGGCGGTGAAAAGTGGGGTTAGCGCCCACAGGAATACATGAAACCGAAAGATTGCAAAGCAGTTTTCTCATTTCACTGTACACCTATAATGTCGCTATTCGGTGCAAAGTAAACATGAAAATCCCAGAACAGATCGTTTATCGTGCTGTGAACAGTGCCATAAATCATGAGACTCGCAGTACTTGCGAGGGAATGTAGTGTGCGGTGCAACAATGTCCGACATACGCGAAAAGCTTGTCGAAATCGGATAAACAGTGCTACAATGAAAAGCTGTTTATTGGCGGCGTTGTGCACCCGAACCCATTTGCTACGCCATTGAACACATTGGGAAGTCCTCCAGACTGACGCGGGCGCTCTGATATCATTGGGTATGGGAAACAGTGTTGTGTATTTGATTTTTTATCTGAGTCGCTTCACAGTGGAGACCAAGCCACACAAATATTTTGAATCAGGTGGATGCTCATCAGCGGGCATATATGCCAGCTAAATATTTTTCGTTTATTTTCTTTTACCCCACGGTACCGCCATGGCTCTGGTATATTGTTCTGCCCTTCTGTGCAGTTTCCTCGTCCTATTTCTTTTTTTTTTCCTTATGGCGCAGACCATGCAGCGCTTGATGGGCGTCGCAATATAAAGTCAAAACTTTGCTTACGATTTGTTCACTACATCCATGTATCGTGATGTAACTACATATGCATTCATTTTAATACTTACCGCCTGTGCTTTACCACCATAGATGTTTCCAGAACGGAATAACGTCATGCACGTTATTTTGCGTTTTATTCCTCTCAACTTACAAAGTGCACCGTGTATCGAGGGCATTATTACTGCCTTACGCGGCTCACGCGCGTCGCCATCACTTGCAATGTTTTTGTTCTTTTTTATTTCCGCCATGACACATGATGTCGGGGCATGGTAGAAGACGTTCACTAAAAAAACAAAAAAAAAGCCGCTTTTCCTACTTGCCTCCTGGACGTGGGGGTTCGTCTGGAAATGCGCCGCATACATTTACTGATAAATATGCGTTACGGAGGTGTCAGAAGCGAAATGTTGCTGCATACTTATATTGATTGTCTTAAAATAATGCACCACCTCTTAACACACGGCTGCTTTCGTAGCTGAAACAGCAACTTCTTTGCGAACTGTTCTTTACATATATTTTGTTTGGGCCGCGCTACAGCAATGCAATTGTAATTCGGATTCTAGACAACGAGGGGTTTTTAAAGATAGATCGCCTCCGCAACGACGCAACATACTTTGTCACATATTTGTTCAAAGCGCTGGCGAATGTTTAATGACCGGCCACCACTTCTGGTACTCTGAGAAACGAGAAAAATGTTGTGGCAAGTTGTGTTTACATGTGTTTCTATGGGTTGCCCTCCCAACTCGCCCCCCATACGTTTGGTGATATTTTAAAAATACTTCGCCTCGGTAATGAGATTTCATGCTTCCAATATCTGTTCTAGGATGTTCATGTTTGCTCTGTGCGGAATAAGAACATCATAGGTGCCCCGTGAAATGAGAAAACGGCTTTGAAATGTTTCGGTTCCATGTATTCGTATGGCTCAGAACCCTAATTTTCACCCCCAGTCGGCCCAGCCTGGCGACAGAAGCGCCGCCTCATCGTGCTTACGTCAGAGATCGGTGTTGGTCGATACGGTTTCATGAGCGCGTGCGAATGGTACGCGTATATTAGTCAAATGGCAGGCTATAGCTCACGACAGGTATTCCGACCGGTGACAAATATGTACTACCTTTCCTCATTTCCTCCACATTAGTTTAACAATTTTCACGCCACTGTGTGTCCTATACAGCATTCTGGTGACGTCATTCCATTTCTCGTCGAGCATTCAGCTATCAGTCAAGTTGGAGGCTAGCTCGTCAGAAAGATTCCAACCGACGACATTCAAAATGAGACGTTCATTTCGCCTTCACAACACATATGCAGTTGTGAAGAGCAAGAGCAAAGAAATATTCTTTTGGCGACAACACCTGTTCATGCGATCAATGAGTCCTAAAAATAACCGCAACGAGGTTTTACGGTTCTTTTCAGGGGTGCAGTTCTCTACAAGCGCTTTAAAAGCTCTCTAGGAGACAGCACGGTAAACGGCGGCGTGCCGTGGAGTCAAGTAAAATCACCGGAGATGACAGTGAAAATACACTCGGGAACTGTCCTCATGGTGTGCACGAACGGTCTACGAACGGGGTGCAGTAAAAAGCCGGAACCGTTGCTAGAAAACAACTTTTTTGTTTCGCGATTTCTCAATTCATGGATACGACAATGACTTATGGGCCGAACGAGATCAATACAATATCGTGTAAAACAGAGCGCGTCTCCATACAACTCGTTTTTTTTTTCTTTTTTCTGCCAGTTTCTCAATGGGGTGGCAATATGTTTACCTCAGCAATGAAAGCTTTTAGGCCGGCAGGTTTGTTCAGAGGCCTCGCCAAGGCACGCGCTATCTATTCTCCAACAGTACAAGAGACCTTTACTCACGTTGAAGAAATCCAGCTATACGATGACATTTAAACAAACACTTTAATGCTGGTGCATGCCTCTACAGAGGTCTTGTCTGGCGGCGGATTAGGAGTTCACGCATCCTTGAACTTCTTAAATGGGTCGGATGACACAGTGTCGGACCGCCTCTTGCGGTTTGCAGCTGCATTCATGGCTGTGTCCTCCACAGTCTTGCACTTCTTCCAAGGGGTAGTTATCTCCGTGTCTGACGGCCTCTTGGAACCGGGAACTCCCGCCGTGGCTGCACCATCAAACATGGCCGAGGGGATCGCCTGAGAAGGTCTTGCGAAACCGGTTTCGTTGACGGCATGCGTCGCTGTAGACGTGCCAGGTGTGCTGACGATGTCAGCACCGAAGCCAATGGGCCCCATTGTTGCACTCGATGCAACGATGCCAACTGGGTGCATGGAAGGGTATCGTCCTGACGGCGGTCCCCCGAACAATGGCTTTTCTATCATCAACTTTTCCAGATCGCGTATAAACGCCTGCATGTCCGGGTCTTGGAAGGGACTTTGGAATGGCGCCCGATCCATGTTGAGGTGAGTGAGTGAGTGAAAACTTTATTGAATATTTTAAGGGTTTCGCGGTTGTGAAGTCTCCGTCGTCTTCTCTGGCGCTGGCGACTTGAGACTTCTCGTCAGCAAGGGTGGGCCCCTATTCCAAGGCTCCACTGAGTCGTGCTGCATCAGTCGCGTGCTGCACTAAGGCCCTTTGGGTCGCGAGCTCGCTGCTGGTGAGCCGACTCTCCCATTGCTCCGCACTCGGGTTTTCGTGTTGGTGGAATGCTTTGTTGCGTTCGCATTCCCACGTGATATGATAAAGTGTAGGTGTGGCATCGCACCAAGGGCAGGTGGCTCTGTATTGTGTCGGGAACATTTTATTAAGTATGTGTAGGTTAGGAAAGGAGTTGGTCTGTAATCTGCGCCAGCCGGTCGCTTCCTCCTTTGTTAGGGCTTTGTGTGGTGGTGGATATCTAATTCTAGCTCCCCTATGCAAGTGCAAGATCTCTGCGTATCCCCCCTCGCAAGCCTGTAGGCGGAGCTCCGGAGCATTTGACTGCCCTGCTCGGAATGCGTAACCTCGAGCTAGGCTGTCTGCTCTTTCGTTCCCCCCTATGCCCGTGTGGCCCGGGATCCAGATTAGGCTATGCCTGGGTTTCTCCTCGGCGGAGGTTGCCCCGCTGAGTATTTTAAGGGCTGTTCTGCTGATCCTGCCCCTCGTGTAGTTCCTGCACGTCTCCTTCGAGTCCGTCAGTATGTTGAGAGATCGGCCCGTTCTGTAGCCTTCTGCTGCCGCCAGCGCGACGGCAATTTCTTCGGCCTCCGCTGTGCCGGCGACCTTTGCCGTGGCACACGTGATCATGTTTCCTTCCTTGTTTACCACTACCGTCGCGGCTACGCGTTCTCTCTCGCGCAGATATACGGCAGCGTCCGTGTATACAGTGTTGTCTAACTGGGCTAGCGTTCTCTCAACGTACTCGGCCCTCGCTTTTCGTCTGCTTTCGTGAAGATTGGGGTCCATGTTTTTCGGCAATGGTCCCACGTTAATGGTTTTCCTAAGGTGGTCCAGAACACGGCTGAATTTGGATTTGGATATGGATCTTTAGTCTGGCCACTTCTTCGTCTTTCCTAAGAGGACATGGCACATACACAGTGGGTTATTGGACAGATACCTGATGATCTTTGTCTTCTTCTGGTCCATTGGAGATGGCAGCTACATTTTCTAGTTCACTGAAATTCTGTAGCATCTTATAGACACCACAGGCCTTGATGTCCGGGTAACCGAACGGCTGATGATTCCACTCGCCCCGGCTAGCTGCGGTTACTTTCTTTTTTTTTTTTTTTTTTTTTATCTGAGCCTTCCCTCGCATGCCTTACGCTCCGCGTGTCGTGCCTAAGCAGTGTCGTCTTCCTCCGATTGTGCAAGTCTTGCGTCGTCGTCTCGCCTCCTTTTTTGCGCTGTGGTACGATCGTTCAGCTGCTGAACACAGCGACCTTTTCTGTGCTTCCAAATAGGCGTCAGAAACATTTTGCGCATTTGTCAAACGTTGTGAATTTCTGATAACAGAACCTGTCATAGCGCCAAATGTCAGGCATATGCAATGATGGGTCGCTACGAGTTACATGATTCTTCATGACGACAGTAGCATCACTTATCCCACTAATCGGCAGTCTCGCAATGCGCAGCGGCGGAAAACTGGTTAACCTCCCAACCCGATCAGTGTTCACACTACCCGGAACGCAGCGTAACTGTATGGAGTGGAGCGGCACCACCAGCTACGAACCATTACTTGGCAAGGTTTGTTCATAATCGCTACACATATCTCCAACTATGGCTCGTGGCAACCTGACTTGGGGGACACATAATTGGGGGAGGTGTGTGTGTGGGGGGGCGGGGTTCCCGCTATTGAAACTGCATCAACACTACTAACTACTCAACAATTGCGAAATTTCGTAATCGCGACCGGTAACGGTTACTCAGTGAAACATTTATGGTATTTTTAGGCAATACATTCCATGGAACTCCCAACGTAACACGGAGCCACAGCCTAAAATCCGGCCCCATAGAAGGGGGGTTTTATATAGTGATCCGAGCACATGTGGAGAGTGAAATAGAGGGAGAGGGAAACTTTACAACGGTCTGTTTTACGTATAAGTTTCTACAAAAAGAAAGAAATTATTTTTAAACGTTTCTTTTTTTGCTTAGTTTATTTCAAATACAGAAGGAATTTGAAGGGGATTTTCCTCGGTTTATGACACATACCTGGAACAATTAAGCGATTCGTGCACGCTCTGCCACAGTGCTCGGAGATTTCTTAAATCAAATGTCTTACAGATATGCAAAACGTTGGTAATTCTAATTTGTGCTATATTATTCCTGAAAGTACTTTCTTTATAGCATTTTGGTCATGCTGGATGTAAACAGTATTTACCACAGCAGTATGATAGTGAAAGAAGAATTGACAGAGAACTGCATGGGTACAGAATGAAAATAAAGAAAATTCCACTAACTAGAGGTATGACTATTTTAGCTCGGAAAGCAGAAAAAAAAAAAAGAATCTCAACGGCTTAAAGCCGTTTTGAATATTTCTGAATGCTGGAAGCTGTCAGCCTGCACCCGAACAATTTCAATTCAATTATACGACACCACACAACTAAAACACGTCTTAACACAACACTAAAGCTGTGGCTAAGAAAAACACATATCAATACACAACACCAACATCAATATACAACACCACAGTACTACAACAACATCTCAACACAACTCCACTAAAACGGTAGCAGAGAAACACAACACATCAATAATGAGAGCCAGTCCGGTTTATAGTCATTATCTTCATAAGTGCCTTTTACCTGGTGCATCACCTGGCTGGAATGTGTACTAAGGGAAACTAGAGGCTCAGCATTCCGGTCCAACATGCACGTTTTTCACAGGCTGTGCAGTCCGAGGAGGAAAATCGTGTCAAAGGGTTCATAGTCATGTTGGATGGCCGTTAGGTGACGGACACAATGTTCTTTGTAGAACGTCCATAAGTAATATCGCATCTTTATAGGCAATAATTCAGTGTTCGATGGTTTCAGGTGCATCAAATAGCCGACAAAATATATTTTTTCTTTGAAGCCACACTTTAACAGGTAGAACTTCGGCATGCAGATTAATGAAATAGTAAAAGGCGAAATCGGCATTTTTCGTACTCTTCTCAACACATCATGCTCCATGCAATTCGAATAGAGAGAACAATATAATGGAGCTGGGAACAGCGTAGATATTAATTATTTGTACGAAGTTTGCCGTGAAACAGAGAATACGTACTCATAAGAAAAGCCAACTGCGAGAAAATGCTCTGAATCGTAAACTTCTTTCATAAAACCAAACAATATGGACCGGTTGGTAAAATTGGAAGAGACCACTAAGTTGGGAAGAGAGTTCCCTAAGTTATTTTTCAGGGACGCTCTGATAATTGGATGGGAGCTATTACGGCGAAAGACGAACGAACAACTAACTCTCGGACATAGAGGTGTGTCAAGTCCGCCAGCAGAAACAGGACTGAATATGTTATCGTCCCGCATTCGCTCAAAACTAGAGGACCATAAGAACGTCGCAAACGTTCGTTGAAAGCTATGGATCTAGTGCCTCGCACAATAGAGTACATGGAAAACATAAAAAAAAAATTGTCGTCATAAACATATTGTAGGCCTGACTTGGCCAAAAATTCACAGGCGATGCGGAACAAATGTCTGAGCGTAGCTTTGAAGGGCTGGGACCCGCTCTCTCCAGTAATGCCCACTAAACTTGAATGAATGAAGGGAAACTCCAAGGTATTTAGTTGGACACGAGACCATTCAATTCCAGCATAATGAGCCGGCACTGATCTTCATGAACCGAACCACAGACCCAAACGTTTAGGGCTATTCATTTGAGTGCCAGAGACAATGCCAAACTGCTCAATAGTGGTTATAGTTTTGTCAATACTGGGTTTATCAATGTAAAACAAAAAATAAAAAAAACGGCACATCATCGGCGTGCGCAAGCACTTTGACTTCATTACTAAAGAAAACATAACCACGAATATTACTGTTTCGCAGTACACTCAAACAAAGTGGCTTTAGGTGGAGGGCAAAGAGTAGCGATGACAAAGGTCAGGATGATCGGATGATTGAATTGGCACAGGCTCTGAGAAATGACCATTAACAATCAAGCGAGACGAACAGTTGTAACAAAGTTGCACCCCTCAAGTACGGTTCATCCAACATTGGCATGCTTAAGAGAAAAATGGAACGAATGCCAGACGCGATCAAATGCCTTCGCAAGGTCAATCTGTAGTAGAGCAAGCTGCTCATAAGAGGCAGAGCAAGATTCGAGAATTGTACGTGCAATATGTATGTTACTTTGTATGGAGCGGCTTCTCAAGCCACACGTCTGATAAGGGTCAATGAGAACCGTCATCGCATATTGTAGATGATTTGATTTTGTAGTCCACATTTGTCAACGTGAGTGGCCTGTAGCCACCTGCTGAGAGCATTTTTTTTTTTATTTGTCCGTGCTCTTTGGAATTAAGACTGTGTGATTCCTAGTAAACGAGTGAGGAGGGACCCGTAGATTTGAATTTAAGCGAAAATTTGAAGCAGGACAGGGCTCAGCAAAGGCTGAAAACCTTTGTAAAGCTCGCATGAGATACCGTACAGGGCCAGGTGTTTCGGAGAGAGGTAAATAATTAATTGATTGTCCTATTTTTTCAAACGTGAAATGGCCATTGATAACAACAGAGTCATCATCTGATAAAGAAGAGCTATGAAGTTAGCTAGTAGGTGCGAAGTATTAGTAGCAGGAGTGTCACTGAACAGTTCCGTGTAATAGCTCACAAACACAGAGATCACATCACAGGTTTTGGCTTCTTTGTAGCCACGCCTGGGATCGTGAAACACACATCATTATTCTCCTTCTCTACAGTGAGGATGGTAGTAGTTATGACGATGACGCTACAATCAGTGATAATGACAATGATGGCAGTAGCAATAACAATGAGGGTGCATTTAGTTGTTAATGATAATGAGAGCAAACGTGATGCACCGTGTGTAGCAGCAGCGCTCCCGCATTTCTGCAGTGTAGATTTCACAGTGCTCTAGGAATTTTTTAAATTATTTTGCATTAGATTTAAAAGCAAAAAATGCAATAAATCTTGATGAAAATCGCACTGAAATTTTCGAAACGATACAGAATAAATTTTACGACCCTCACTAACAAGAAAAAACAAATTATCGCCTGTTTCGGATTATTGCCACCGCGCAGCCTCGCGAGAGGACACTCAAACCCCTTTTCAATATTGGTGGGTGTCTCAGACCCCCCTGATTGAACCCTGCACAAAGCTGTGATAAATTGTCATTAGGTGGTTCGCCAGGCTTGAGTCGAGCCACAATGCGACCGCTTTCGCTATTCTCGCAGTGTTGAAGGCGGCTAAGTAAAGCGTAATTAAGCAAGACAGGCTTCGGCAGCTGGAGGCCCGAAACGAAAAAATCAGAGCAGGTGATTTTGATTGGGGCACTGGCGTTCAGGAACGCATTTAACCGAAAGTCGCGTCGGGAAGCGCTCCTGGAGTGAAAACAGCAAGTCCGCCGTCGGCAGAGGTCACATGGTGATGAGAGGCTCACGGAGCCTATACGTGCCTCGAAATGTGCGACTAGACTACTGTGATCTCAACGACAACAAATGCTCGGAGCATGTGTTCCTGCTTCGAAGGGGACTGAACTCTCTGTCAACATGACATATGCCGACATGTCATTAGATGGAGTCGGACACGAATGTCAGGTCCAAACATGCCGAGAATACACCAAAGACGACAGATCCAGAAGAAGCCGTACCGTGCACATATGCTGGCATCGTCGTTGAAGCTCAGGAGAACACAACTGTCATCAAAATCGGCAACAGCCCGCCTTCAGCGTTTGCGACGGTGCCTGCCAGGCAAGGTGTTGTGCACTAAAGTCACCAACAATCGGGTCCTGTACTACAATGATGAATTAATTTCAAATGCAATGCGCATAATATACATCCCACAGAGAGGCGATCGACGTAAACCACCGAGATCCTTTATCCTTTAGACTTCAGGGTTGTGGCTGCATATATTTGGCTGGTGTGCTCTGAAACTTGACGCCGAATGTCCGTGAATTCGCGTCGCATGCACCGCGGCGATATATAGCGTTTTGATACTGTGCGCCGAAAAGACACCCTGAATTTAGGACTCGTATATCTGTACGGCACAAAAAAAGAAGGAAATAGTCTCCACTTGTAATGTTGTATAATTACCGCTTTTATTGCCTTATCTGTTGTGTCGTCGTGTTGAAAACAACTCGGTATCCCAAAATAAGGGAAGCAAGAGTTCGGACGACCACGAGATAACATCTCCAAGTTGTCCGACAATGCAGAAGGAAACACAGAAGGCTCGTCTTCGGAACACTAAACATTGGCCAATACAAGACATGACACCAGCGCAGACATTCAATCGCTTCGCTGCTCTCCAGTGGGATGACGACGAGTGGCCAGAGCTTTCTGAGCCCGCTTCGAATGCACCTTCAGCTAAGACGAAGTCTAGCGATACAATGCTGAAGGACATACATGGCAGTAATTGAATTACAGTAATGGAATTACTGTAATTTAATTACTTTTCTCGGTAATTTGTAATGTAATGAATTCCTTTTTCGGGTTGGTAATTTAGTAATGTAATGAATTACTTTTTGGCAGTAATTTCGCAGCAAAAGTAACTAATTCCTTTTGAAATTACTTTTACTGAAATGCGCCACTACTCCTTCAATAGATGACGAAGTAGAGTGCCGCGAAAGCAGGAACGGCGTGCGGCAAGCGTAACGGATCGGCAAAGGGGGACAGAGTTGAGCAGAACATTCTCCAAGCACCAGGATACAAGGTGTCAAGGGAATGCTGAAGGGAGAGATGGTGCAAGAAGGCTGGAGCTGAAAACTAGTTTGGAGCGCAGCGTAGCGGCACTCCCTGTTGCGTCGGCTAGGGCACAGTGGTGCCTGGTTACACTCAACACCACGGGGCGAAGGAGGATTGGGGTTGGGGGAGATAGGCAGAAGGGTCCATGACGTGAGGCACCGTGACTTGAGCATTACTGAGCAGTGAGCACAAATGTGCCGACATCGATTCTTGGGACTGCGGAAGCAATGAATAAGCTAGCTTCTTCGGGCGCTTCAAATGGCGGAGACAGCTCCGGGCCAGCAAGACGCTGGGTTCGCCGGTCATTTCAGTACCGTTCGACCGTATTCTTTTTTTGCGGTAGTCTTGTTTTTGTAATGGCACGTACTGTAGGAGAGAAGAAATAGCTCTCTGGGATGGAATTTGGCGGGAAGACGAAAGATTGTGTGTGCTTCGCGTCTGGAGAAAAAGTTCTTGTTTTGTTTACTAGCTTTGCTTAGTTTTTGCATGGATGGAAACTAGAAAGTAATTTAAAAGTAATTTAATTACGCAGTAGAAGTAATTGTAATGTAATTTCATTACTTTTTGGGAACAGTAATGAGTAATGTAATTTAATTACTTTTCTGCGATTTTCAGCAAAGTAATTAGTAATGTAATTTAATTCCTTTTCAAAAGTAATTTTGCCATGTATGCTGAAGGAACGCTGTCGACAACAGCCAATACAGCAGCGTACTGAACTACCGGAGGACGATATAGCTGCAGTGGAGGAGCAAATCACTCGGCTCTTAGCAGAGGTCTCCAAGCTCCGACAACACCACGAAATGCTTGCTCGATGTCGACGAGCTGCGGAATTAACAGCCAATTCTATCAATGGCGCAGCACCGTCGTCTTCTTCCCGCGCAACAGTTTCATTTGCTGCCTCTTTCCACGTGTACCACAATGCCCACGGATAACTCTGCAACATGGCTGCTCCGCTATTGGTCAACTATTTGTTCAACATGACGTCCTTGATACAGCAACGCTTGGACTAGTACCCGAAAATGGAGAATACCAGTCGGCCTGGTTTGCTATATGTGGAACATAGAGGCACTTCCAAGAAGGTGGGCGAGCTCGAAACCCGACTACGAATTAATAAGCTCCGGGTATTGGCTATGTCACTACAGGAAACACGCCCAACCAACTGCTCCGGATATGGGCTAGGTCACTACAGGAAACACGCCTAACCAACTATTCCGGGCTTCAGTGGCTGCGTGTCTCCTTCAATGACCGGTCGTCGCGTGCAGACTCCTGCTCTACCGGTAAAGGCGGCAGTATATGTTGATACGCGATTTCCTCATGTACGCTTTTCTCTGGAAACCTGGTGCACATCACATCAAGAGGTAGTTGCAGTTTCTGTGAAAGTTCCGGAACTGTTGTGATTTATTCATTGTACGTCAAACCAGCCGGAGGCGCCCCTTCCCGTATTAATATTGGCTGGTTATTAAGTGTCCGTCGACAATACACAGGGTGTCCGATTTTAGTCGGAGGCGACTTAAACGCCCCTCACCCGGATTGGGGGTATCCACTTCAAGCCCTCGTGGTAGGCATGTGCGGAACGCCTTCACTGATGCCCTGTTTGTTCTGCTCGGTCACCCTAAGGACAGCAACATGGCCTGTGCGTCGCATGCGTAATGCTGCCTATGCTCCGTACTTGACGTGGTGGTCGGGCGCGGGAACTCCCTCGCGGCACATGAATCCAGACTGCTGGGGAAGTGATCACCACCCTATCATCATCGGTCTCCATCCCTCACGTCTCCGCCCTTTACGCCGCAAATATTCTCTGATCAACTATAGGACAGCTTTCGCTCATGTCTCGACAGTATGACTTCAGATTCGTCGTTACTCATTGTTGAGCGCATATAAAAAGCACTAAACAGCGCTACGACTACTAACTGGATTGATGTGTGTCGACCGGTAGAAGATCTCGGCCTGCTTAACTTGTGGGCAACCAGCTGTCAAGCCTATAGCTGGCTGCAAGACGAAACCCTACTTCGGCGCAGGCATGGACACGACTGCATTATCTTACTGCTAAGGCTCGGAGATATGAACGCGATCTCTCGCGACGCTAGTGGCATGCATGGTGCAAACAATTGTCTGCTAAATACTCGAATACCTCCCTCTGGCGAACGTTTCGTTCAATGGAATGTGTTCGCCGTTCTACAGACGCAGCAGCAACTGCATGCTTTGCAGCTAATTTGTCGCCGGGTGATTTCACGAAAGAAGCAGCACGAAAATTTTTCCCAAAGCATGATGCATTGCCTCCTTCAGCTGCTAATTATAATTTGGCAGGCATCCCTGCAGACGCATACAAACTACCATCTGCTGCTGGCGCAGATGGAATTGCGAGTCCCTTTTATATGCCTGAGCTACTGACTGCAATTGATGATGCGACACGAAAAACAGCGCCCGGCCGGGACAAAATTCAGTAGGAAGTTTACAAGAATCTGAGTGCCGTTGCACTCCCTCAACTATTAGACACTATAAACAATGTATGGCTGCATGGTTTCGTACCCGAGAGCTGGAATCCGCTGTCCTGATACCTATCTCCAAACCAGGAAAGCCTCCAACAGACTTCGCCAACTTGCGATCAATCTCCTCAATACAGAGAGAATGCTGGCTACACGACTTTCTTGGTGGCTGGAACAGCACGGTTTTTATCAGCCCGCTCGAATTAGATTTCGTCCATACGTAGGTACAGAGGACGGGTTGGCATCAGCAGTTCTGTCATCTACCCGCAGCCGCAATGTGCTTACCACATTAGCAATGGATGTATAAAAAGCATAAGACAACGTCAGTCATGCTGCAATCCTGAATGCCATTGACATGCTTCATCTCCCTCCGAGAGTACGCACTTTTGTCGCATCATTTTTGGACGGAAGAATATTTGCAATACGCCTCAGTGGTGACGCAGTTGGTTCATTCTTTTCGCTACATGGCGTGCCCCAGGGATCAGTATTGTCACCGATGTCGTTTAATATTGCTTTCATCCCACTGGCATGGCGCTTACATGACATCCTTGAAATCAAGTTTGTGCAATACGCTGATGATGTCATGATATGGAGCACTGACCAAGATCAGCTCACTCAAGAGACTGCCCTTCAATCTGCTTTATAGATATTACCTCTGATTACGCTTCCTCCATTGGCCTTCAGCTTTCCGTGTGTAAAACTACATACGCGTCTGTCGCCAACCGCTGGGGACGCCGTAAACTTACTGCAAATCCAACTAGTCTCTGTCCATCAGGCACCCCACTACAAGAAAGTCCGAGCGTAAAAATTTTGGGCTTAACGATTCACCAGTCAGGATCAGTGACTGCTTGGCTTTCTAAGGAAAAAAAGCAAGCTATTCAGACTATGGGTCAGATTAGACGAGCTGCTCCTAAAACTGGTGGCGCTGACTCGTCTTTTGTACGCCAGTTGGTGAGGGCGGTTCTGCAGCCACGTATTGTTTATCAAGCCCAGTTCTAGCATCTTACAAGAGCACAATGGGATCGCCTTGAAGCCGTGAACGGAGAAGCTATGAGAACTATTACATGCTTACACGAATCACCCAGCTCTTAGGATTACTAAAGAATGCGCAGCTCAACACCATCAATGAGCTGGTGCAGCAGTGCCGTGATGCTCGCAGACTTAAGGCCTCTCTATTGCATTACACGCAAGCTCTGAGGGCATGGAACTTCACATATTATTCTTCAGCAACCTGCGCCAGTTCTCCCTCCCTGGAAGTTTATACAGTTACGCGACAACAAGCCAGCTGATAACCACAGACCAACGTCTGGCAACTCGGCATCGTCCCTTCGCCAGAGATTTGAAGAGCAAGATGCTCACCTGCCCTAAGGATCCATTGTAGTGTACGTTGACGCAAGCAAACAAGGCTGTAAAGCAAAAACAGCAATCTACTGTCCGTTGCGACCTAGCCTGAATAAGATCTCTACGTTTCAACTTTCGGAACAACCTACATCTTCCTGCTTTGAGCTCGTGGCAGTTCAGGAGGCACTCTGCTACGCGGCCACCATTACTATGCTGCCTACGGTCCACGTTGTCATCCGCACTAACGCACTTCAAGCGGTACGTTTGCTCCAACGTGTCAGCCGTTGCCCAAAAATATGTCAAGACATTCACCAGCTTGCGGCGCGCATCCCGCAGTCAATACGTATTGAGGGGACCGCACGGGGCCTTCTGCCTTCCCAAAGTCAAGTAGATTTAGTGACCCGCCTCATGACCCAAGACTTATCATTACCACGGCTCCTTGATGTGGACGACGCTACCCTCCTGTTATCAGGAAAGGAACACCTCCAGCGCCGCACACGTGCTCTTATCCCTCCTGGTGCGGTATCCCTCCCCCGCGATCTCACCCGTGCAAATGAAGTTGCGTTTAGGAGGATCCGGGTCGGTGTTGCCCTCACACCAGCTGTCACTCGGACGTGGTCTCACTGCCGACACTTATATCTTCGCCTAAGGTGTCCGATGTGTAAAGACGAAAATGTTGAAGCCGACATTCACCAATTGCTGTGGGTCTGCCCAGCTCTGAAACCGACACGAATCTGGTACTGGCGGATAGCTAGCCTTTCAGCAAGCAATCTTGCCTCGTATCTCGCTTGGACGCAGGGACCACATCATCGCTCACTTCTGGACTTCATAATATTAGCCAACCTTTTTCCATTCATTTATTCATTTCCTCATTCTTCATCTTTTACCCTACTGATGCCCTGAGGCAATAAATATCGATTAAAAAAAGATTTCTGACTTAAGCCTTAGTCTGGTAGCCAACAAGTTCAACAAGAGGACTTGTCATAATGTCATCACCTTTTCCGAAATGAAGTCCTCTTGTCTCAACAAATGGACTCAGAGTCCTTTCCCGAGGCTACATCTGTACCCTTATTTATTTATTTATTTATTTATTTATTTATTTATTTATTTATTTATTTATTTATTTATTTATTTATTTATTTATTTATTTATTTATTTATTTATTTATTTATTTATTTATATGGTGCACCTTGTGCGATACTCTTGAGGCCTTCATAGGTATCATAAATGATGATCATTATGATAATAATAATGATTTGCATATGGTGCTATATAGTGACAGGCACCACATGTGGATGAATCGAATGTTTGTACACAGGATTCAGAAACGTGCCGTTGCGCACTGCTTGGCTTGCTAGAGGCTGCGCTAGTAATGTGCGGGAATAAAGATCAGAGTGCAGCTGTGTGTTCGCCCAGCATGTTTGTGGTGTTTTTAGATCGTTATTCCACTCAGGTAGCCAGATTGCCCTTGAACTTGCACTTTACTGCACAGAGAATAACAACTGACCTATTTTATTAGTTTCAGCAGTCCTAAAGCAACAATGCAGTATGTCTACACGTTCTATGTAAAAATTTTACAATTTTGCGAACGGTTATTACCAGCCTCATCGCAACACAAATGGCGTCGTTACATGCCCTCGAATTATTACCAAGCTAACTCTTTCTACAAGAAGTTTTTAAACGCAATTTTTCTCTTAAATTGTTATATAGCCTCATACCAATCGGACGGACGGACGGACGGACGGATGGACGGACGGATGGATGGAGGGATGGATGGATGGATGGATGGATGGATGGATGGATGGATGGATGGATGGATGGATGGATGGATGGATGGATGGATGGATGGATGGATGGATGGATGGATGGATGGATGGATGGATGGATGGATGGATGGATGGATGGACGGACGGACGGACGGACGGACGGACGGACGGACGGACGGACGGACGGACGGACGGACGGACGGACGGACGGACGGACGGACGGACGGACGGACGGACGGACGGATGGATGGATGGATGGATGGATGGATGGATGGATGGATGGATGGATGGATGGATGGATGGATGGATGGATGGATGGATGGATGGATGGATGGATGGATGGATGGATGGATGGAATATAGGAGCGTCCCCTTTGTAACGGGGTGGTAGCAGTTGCTATCATGCTCATTTTCCCCCTATATCTTAATTATTGTTTTAAATTGGTTACGTATACCATCATTCTATTTATTAAATTTTTGTTTCTACATTACTGACATTATGTCACTTTTCTGCTTTTAAGCCACCAATCTTCCAATCGTTTTTTGCTAGCTTCCACCACAGGTTCATTCACCCGGCCGCGTATTGACAAACCATATCCCGTAGGAGCACTCGAGCAGACGACGCTCGGACGCGCTGGCACGTGACACAATGTCACTTCCGCGAGTAGCAGCGACGCTGTTTCTCCCTAGCGCCTTGTGACGAGACTACTCATGGTTTCAGTTTCGTTTCACGTAGGGCTCGTATTTACGTTTTTTTTTTTCAGCTGGTATTTGTCAAAGGTACTCATGTTTCAGTGTCGCTTTCGAACAGCGCCCGTATTTTCGCACGGCTGTCGGCTGAAGTTCACGTAAAAATAACGCGAATTGCCGTCGGCTAAAAGTTCGGGCGCGCCTTATGACGAGACTCCTCATGCTTTCAGTTTCGAGTTTCAGTTTCGTTTCACGCAGGGCTCGCATTTACGTTTTTTCCCCACTGGTGTTTGTCAAAGGTACGCATGTTTCGGTGTCGTTTTCGCGCAGGGCTCGTATTTCCGCACGGCTGTCAACTGAAGTTCACGTAAAAGTCGCGCAAATTGTCGTCAGCTAAAAGTTCGGTCACGCGATCACGTTAATTTCGGTCCAGTGACCACTGCGCGGGCTTTTTGCTCTGGTGTTCTATAAACGTCGGTCGGTTACCGGTCACGTGTCACGTAAATTTCAGTCCAGTGGTCACTTGCGCGGCTGTTCCTGTTCTGGAACCGTCGCTCGGCTCGGCTACACCCCGAAGTTTGCACTTCAACCCATCCGCATAGCTCCGCGCACTTCGTCCGGTGCTTCTGGGTTGTACGCACGTGCACTTGGCTCATCCGTTGCGCGCTGCGCTAACCAGGGTGATTTTGTGCTTGACGAACTTGTGTGTCAATTGCGAATAACTAGAGATGATGGACGAGCTCCCAGAGCCGCTCGAGCTCGTAAAAGATGAGCTCGCGTCTAAAGGGCACGGATCAGTGTATCGGGCGAACCTGGCAAACGAGGCAGCAGTCAACGAATGGCTGGAAGCCTACAGCGTCGAAACAAACACGTCTTGGATCGTGCAAAAGGTTCAAAGGGATGGAGAAAGGTACGTACATTGCCGATCAGCCCGTATTGCTATTAGCAATATATTTCAATCATTGTCAAATAATTTATACTCGGCTAGTGCTATATGTGGGTTGAATTTTAGTCAATTTAATAAAAAGCGGAGCTACATTTCTAGCTTATACTGGAGTCGAAAGTACACGAGCGCAATATATTAGGCGATAGTTTCCATGCAGACCTATGCAGTTAGCTGGCAAGCGCGAGAGAAGAGACTTTTCAACGAAGTCATCACCTCGAAGCTAAATGACTAATTGTAGAAATGATGACACAAAGTGCTAGTCACATGCCGTCAATCTGATAACTTTCCCTTGTAAACGTTCATTAAATTAGTTTACAAAAAAAAATCTTAGCCAAAGAATTTATACTCAGTGAACATCCAGTGAATATTTGCCGCAAATATTAATAATAAATCATTATAGTATACATTGTAATGTCCACGTTGAAGAGAGTAGAGAGTGGACATGTACCAAATACCCACATATGCCCACACATCTCTTGATGGGATATTAAATGATATTCTGTAGATATGTAGCCAACATATTTTTATGGGTTGTGAGCTGTGTAGTAAGAGTACAGCACTTTATAACTAGAGCAATTGCTGAAAAATGCCAAAGATGATAATTGTTTATTTAAGGTAAAAATTTCCTACTTGTTTCTTGCTGGGATCCTACTAGTTCCAGTAGTACTGGTATATTAACACATTCCCCATAGCCACTGGAATCGGTAGCGGCTGGGTCTCCCTGCAGAAGGTCGGTCGGGTGCATTGGTTCTGGTGGGCCTGTTGACCTATGAAAATCTTGGTGCAGCAGCTGCCTAGGGCCGCACTATCAAAAAGAAGACAAGGCCAAAGGTTTCATAAGTATGATTCATACTTTATTATTTTCCATGTCTACAAAAGTTCTGCAATCTGCATGGACACTTTTGTCTTGTTGTCTGGTACTGCTGCAGGTGTTCCAGCTTCAATCAGATGTTGCAATGAAGTTAGCTGCACAGAAAGATTTTTTTCAGAAAAACATGCTAGCAACACCACACTACTTTAATTTAAATATCAACAATTTGGAAAGCAGCCATTCAAGAACAATGCATTTGGATTACGTTTGTGTACTTGCCTCGCCAAGGGCTTAGATTACTTCCAACCAAAGCCATCATCTCAGCTTTTAGACATTAGTTGATGGCATGGTACCCTGTCAATTTAACAGTCAAACCATTCTATATGTGACACACCACAAATTGTTAGTGCTGTGCTTCGCATGCCTATACAGCTGCTTACAGTGCGATCAATCATGTTTCTGTCTAGTTTGAGCTTATTCAGAATCAGTTCGTGGCGAGCCTGTGTATGCATTTGGACCAGAATATGAGAGTGAAAGTGTGTGCAATGACAACTGGTGCATGTGGAAACATGCACTTCATGTGTTATACGTCGACTTTGCGAGACGAGTGCAATCCACTGTGTGCGTGGTCTTCTCTATAACTCGAACCAATTCACTGCACTACAACATTGTCATCAACCATTTGTATCCTCATTCTCCTTTTATTTCCCTTTTCTCCCTTCTCTAGTGTGGAGCAGCACGCTAGGGTCATATTGCTGCTGGCCGAACTCTCCACCTTTCTTTTCATTGAATTATTTTCATCGCTATCTTGCTTATTCACTGTGCTTTGGGCCTCCTTGCAAACACAAATGTGGCTATTTGCAATTCAAAGTAGGTTCTTTGATGGCTGCATGGCTGCCCAGTGTCATTTGTAGAACTGCAGTCACATCTGCCACTTTTTCCTGCCAAAAAGTTGAAGGCATTTGCCAGTAAAACAAACTGCTTCTGCATAAATGGTTTACAATGTATTGCTTGCCGTGCATTTACTAAACAGTAAAGGCATTGTTTCACCTAAATTTAGAAGCAGTGCATTTCACTTTTATTTAGTAGTGTCCCAAATTGACTTAGGCTCTGCAGGATTCTGTAGTGTAGGTCTCCGGCTCATTTTTGACCAATGATTTTTGTTTTTTAACATGCACTGACATCACACAGTAAATGGGTGCCTTCATTTTTCTCTATCAAAACATGGTCGCTATGGCTGGAATCGAACTCGGGTTCCTCAAATTTAAATGCCTAAAACCGTTGTTTCATATTATTTCCTAGACTACTTTCATCGGGGTAGCCTTGTAGTACCTAATTTACTATAAACACACTTGTGGCACATGATGATGACATTAACAAGCGTTTCTTCTTGATTTCCTCTACCTTTTCCTTGCTATCCCTTTAATTCCGCCGCCCCAGTCCAGGTGCTTCAGATATCAGATAGCAGATACCGGGACTGGCAAACATCTTTTCTTTCCTTTTGTATATACAATAAATCACCACTACCACCACCACCACAAGCGTTTCTTGAAATGTTGGATTGCTAGCTGACCAGTGTGCAAACCATAAGGGAGTGATGTCAAAATACTCTGGTTCTCCCCTCTTCAAGTGTTGCTATAATTTGAGCTTAATTCTTTAATTTTGTAGCAATGCTTCCTTCTTCAAAAATATTGGTAGGCATAATGGTGCAAGTACATGTCACCTAATTCAGAAGCTTTTGAAGTGGCTGTAAGATAGTTTGGAATTCAAGTTAGCCAAGGTCACGTTGAGATGTATACTAGGAATAAACAGTTGCTGTGAAAGCCAGCACTTATTTATTTGACTCAATATTGAACTGCACCATTCTGCATAAGCATGTTATGAGGTGCCAACGACTTCAAAAATAAACACTCTTGTTTCTTCTTGCCATGACGCATGAGCAGAATACCAATCACATACATAAAGAGTTACAAAAAACAAATTACACAGCATGCTATGCCACTGCCTCTGCTTAACAGGTGCAGTTATGTTAGCTACTGCGCTCAAAAAAATGCCTATTCAACGCAGTGCTCTCAAACAAGCGTGAGTACTTTAAGAGGGTGGAAATTCTGGCTTGTTGGTGCATGACCTGTGGCTAAAAACAGCGCTAACACGAGACGAAGCAGACGAAACAGCGTCGTGTCCCCTCTGCTTCGTCTCGTGTCAGCGCTGTTTTTAGCCACAGAAGCGTGAGTACTTGGTTATCGAGTTCACCTAATATCTCACTTTCAGAATCAATAGTTTGATTATGGGCTTCAGAAAAGGGCGGTTGCCGCTATGACCAGGGCGCCGTAATCATGCGTGCGTTCACAAAACGAGAGCATGTTTTCTTTTAAAGGATTATTACTGCTAGTTTCAGAAAACTAGCTTCGCTGTCCCAGCATGTTGACATATAGAAACATTTCCGTATTTAAATGCCAGAAACTGGAGAAAAAAAATCCTGAGTGCAAACAGCTGCTCACAAGGTAGCATAAAATGAGAGACGGTCTTTGAGATGTAATTTAGCATCGGTAGTAGTCTACATACGCCCTTGGGTAGGCCAGTAGCTTTAGCATCCTTAGCGAAGACCCCCTCGAGCAGCGATGCAGCATCACAGCAAATGTTTCACAAATACACCACGTAACCATGTTTTTTTTTTCTCTCTTTTTCTCCCCTTTTTACCCCCCCATATTCCAGCAGTGCTCATCCAAATATTGCAGTGATACTAACCAAGGCCCTTTCAGCGACTAGTGGCTCCAAGGCGAGCATCCAACGGCACTGCGCAGCTTTCTTGGAATCGACGCACTTGCACATCCAGCACCAGCACAGTCGGCATCCAGCATGCTTAGGCAGCAAAAGTTCAGCAGTCGTGGCTTCACAAAATCGCTTGCTGTCAGAGTCAAACACCAGACTTCGAGATGACGGCCAAAACGCTTGTTTCGAACTGCAAGCATCACAGTATCCAGCATCCAAATGGCACGGCTTGGGCCACTGCGTTTATAAAGCCTCAAAACTGCGGCCGCAGCACAGGCACTACCTCTAAGCCATGGTAGAAGGATACGCTCTTGTCTGGCTAACCAACGCCCCAACGCCGGCGTCGGCGAAGCAACGGCGCGCGCGTGTGCGTCGCCATCTTTCTTTGGCGTAAGAAAAATAGAAACAAGCAAAAAACAACTTAAAGGAAGTGACGTCGTGTCACGTGCTTGCGCGTCATAGCGTCGTCTGCTCGAGTGCTCCTACGGGATATGGTTTGTCAATACGCCACCCGGCCACTGGTATCTCTAAACCCGAGAGCTTCAGGAAGAGTGACTGCGCCTGCATCGACTTTCTAATTTGCTTATTTCGCATGCTAGCAAGGTGATGTTGAAAATCCTCCAAGGTAGGCTGCAGCAGTAATTGGATCGGGAGCTTCCGGACGTGCAAGCTGAGTTTCACAAGGGCAGAGGAACTAGAGACCAGATTGCCGACCTTCGCTGGATCATGGAAAAAGCAAGAGACTTCAAGAAACCCATCTTCTACTGCTTTATTGATTATGCGATAGCGTTTGACTGCGTAGATCACAGCAGATTGTGGCAAGCTCTCCAAGAGATGGAAGTTCCAATTCACCTCATCTGTCTCCCCAGGAACCTGTATGAAGGGCAAGAGGCCACAGTCAGAACTGGGCATGGTCTTACTGGTTGGTTTCCGATTGAGAAAGGAGTGAGACAAGGTTGCATACTGTCGCCCTGCCTATTTAACCTATATGCAGAGTGCATCTTGAGGAAGGCCGGTCTGGACGAGTCTTCAGCTGGAGTGAAGATTGCTGGAAAACGTATCAACAACCTCAGATATGCGGATGATACCACTTTAATGGCAGAAAGTGAAGTGGAACTCAAGAGACTTCTGATGCGCGTACAAGAAGAGAGTGAGAAGTTTGGGCTTAAACTGAACAATAAAAAGACAAAGATCATGGTGTCTTGTCCTGTCAAGTCCTGGAGCATCAAGGGACAAGAAGTGGAAGCTGTGACAGATTTTCTCTTCTTGGGCTCCAAGATTACCTCGGAAGGAGATTGCAGCCATGGAATTAGGAGACGCCTGCTTCTGGGAAAGAGAGCAATGGTTAGCCTTGACCGCCTAGTAAAGAGCAGAGACATTAGTCTGCCAACCAAGATCCGTATAACTCGTGCTATGGTATTTCCAGTTGTGATGTATGGATGCGAGAGTTGGACTGTGAAAAAGGCTGACCGCCGAAGAATTGACGCGTTTGAATTGTGGTGCTGGCGAAGACTCTTGAGAGTTCCTTGGACTGCCAGAAGATCAAATCAGTCGATATTGTCGACCATAAACCCTGACTGCTCATTGGAGGGTCCAATTTTAAAGTTAAAGCTCAGCTACTTTGGTCATCTGATGAGAAGAGAGGAGTCGCTAGAGAAAGATTTGATGTCGGGAAAAGTTGAGGGTTACCGGAGAAGGGGTAGGCAGCGAACGCGATGGTTAGATGGCATCCTCGAGGCGCTGCAGATGAAGTTATGTGATGTTAGGAAGATAGTGAGAGACCGGAAAGCGTGGCGTGATATGGTCCATAAGGTCACGAAGAGTCGGACGCGACTGAACGACTGAACTGAACTGAATTTCCATTTATCGAGATTTGTAGACACCATTCCATACAGTACAGGCATCTTCAAGCAACGGATGCCATGTAAGTTTTATAGAATACTTCAGGAAACGTCCTTGTGTTGCGCCACAAAATAAATTAAAATAAAATAAAGACCACCTTTTACGACTTTTTCCAGAAGCGTAATCAACATACTGATGCGACTACAGTTTAAAGGGACACTAAAGAGAGCCAAAGATGGTATGAAAATGTAATAAACTACATTTGGTGACACTGTCGCCGCATATCCGGCAGCAAAAGATCGAATAATTGCTGAGATATTGCGATAAGAAGTTGAGGTTTCTTCTTGTTCCCGCCGGTCGAATTCAAACTGTGGCCTCCAACTACGTAGTTGGAGTTGAGTGACGCACACTATGACGTAAGCAGAGACTCCGTGATAGCTAGCGAGCCGGCGCGGCCCGCGGCATCCCTCAAGGGCCAACTTGGCAACAGCGTACTCGCAATGACGGCCTCAGCCGAAATAAATAAAACGATGAAGAGAGTAATTTACCGAGCGATGGGCCCATAAAGGAAGAAAAAAAAAAACATAGAGCGCTTGTAATGCACAATACTTTACATGTTTCTCAAGCTTTTGCGCTCCTTCTTGCACTGTGTATAAACAAACCGAGCTCTCGGTCATCGCAAAGCTTCCTGACATGTTTACATACAAATAAGATTTAGTTACCAGCAAAATAGTGTCCTCGTTGCTGCGCTTGTCAGTTTTGAAGCTTCGCCGCACTTTTTTCCTTCAAGGTTTGTGCTACAGCTCCGTGTTCAGCGAAAATTACGTCCACGGTAGCAGAACATAACCGAAGTGCCGGCGCCACTACATTTGCCAGCGCTGTGAAATTCCACATGTTAAAATGGATCCAGTGCACAATATAGTGCGCATAGGCATCCAGAACATTAGTTGCAAGACGTGAGAGCAGGCAGCATGCGCCGATGATCAAGAAGTTGTAATTTTTAGACCGGCAGCAGTAACACTTTATTGTAAATGGGCTCATGACATAAAAACTAGAAATATTTCCAGTTTTCTTGTGGCGCTGCGTAGCCGAGCGGTTAGCGCCGAACGTTACGGAGCAAGCAGTAGCGAGTTCGAGTCTTACTGCCTTTTTTTTTTTTTTTACAAATAGATTTTTTTTTAAATTATTTGTAATGTATTTCTGGTGCTTCGTTATTTTTAGTTTTTACTTTTTACCCGAGGCCCTTTTTTTTTGCCGGGCGACGAGCGCAATATATCGACGCTCTCCTTGGTATGAGCGGCAAGTATGCCCCTTTTGTTTACGACGCCTGCAAATTGCACGTTGAAGGTCTTGTTGACGCAGTATATGTTGGTCAGATGTGCCATGATTTAGTGAACAATTGAATGATAATGCGTTTTTCCTTCGGTACTTAGCATATGTATGCTTTTCGTGTCGTACGTAGCTGCAGTCAAGCGGTCAGGTCGCAGTCGAAGCGGCAACGGCGGCGATATGTTGGCGCAGAAGTGTGAACGAAGGAGTGTGTCGGCGGTAGCGGATTTCGCTCGCTCGTGCCTCCGAATGCTCAAATGGGAACCATCAAGGCGCATCTGCTGCTCCAAGCTCGTAATTCAGGCGCTGCAGGTTCAAACAAACTATCCGAGTGCGCACGAAATGCCTGAGCCGAAACATAATCAAAACTGAAGTGGGCGCCTGTGGCGCCTCCAAGTATATTTTTTTATTTGCCTTGCAACGTTTACGTTGTCTTTTCGCCGTCGTTTACGTATGATAAAAGCGTATTATCATCTTTGAGAAAAAACGTACTACCGCATTCAAACATGCAACGTAATTCGCATTTGTCAGCTTCCGGGATCCCTAGCGCGTCACGTGATTTGTAGTTGCGAGCCTCGGCCGTTTGGCTGTGGTGGCGATACCTGTATTTCTGTTATTCTTCTTTACTACCTTATAACAGCTCTGTTTTCAGTAAGAGTGGTTTTTTTGTAATCAGGAACTGGCATTCTATCGATGCAAACCCACTTCCTTTCTCTCTTTAGTGTCCCTTTAAAATTGACAACCATACCTAAAAAATCGTATTCGGCTGCAGTTTGCAACACGTGTCCGCTTATCTTGCATGAACAGATCCATTCCTTTTTCTTATGAAACACTTGGGCACTGTTTTTTTTTTCCTCAAAGTTAAATTTTATGTTCCATTGTTAGCACCACCTGTGCACCATATCTGCAGGGCATGTGAATCGTGGGCCTTTCAAACTTCTCTATCGAACGCACAGTCATCGGCGAACGATATTCTTCTTGCTTCAGATGAAGAGGATTCTGACCGCATTGTAATGACGGTAGATATACGACTATATGCTAATAATTACGCTTTCTGCTCTGTGGGCGAAAAAAAAAAGAAATGCTGGAATTTAAGCATGGCTTGATCGTGATACGAGCGAAACCTGTGAGTATAGTCGTAATATCCTATTATTACCGCCTTTCAATCCGCGTTTCTTTTTTTTTTTTTTTTTTTTTTTATCGAAAGCTACACTAGGCTAGTGAGCGGCACATTTCTGGTAACCGTCGCTAGTCACTACTGCGCACGCGCCAACATCATGGGTCCGTAGCCACTGTTCCAAGCCACAGAAGAAGAAGAAGAAGCAGAGAAGAGGAAGAAGAAGACGAAGCCGGTCAAATTGAGCAAAAAGATTCGGAACATGGAGGAAGAAAAAATCTAGGAGGGAGCGCCGCTGCGGAAAAGTGAAGCCTAGTCATAAAAAATATAATGGAAAGAATCATGGGAAATTAGCCGTCACGTGATACGGCAAGCGGTAGCCGGTAGCTGGTTTCGGTTGCAGTTTCGCACGCTTCGCTCTGAAGGAATGCCTTCGCGTGGCCTTCGCTACGCGACGCCTGCACTAGACACCTGAGGCGCGCTCTGCGAGCAGGCGATGGATGGAACTTAGGACTTTTAGACAGGCTGATCCCGTAAGGGCTGCCGCCGCCGCGCAGTGCACCCGTATATTTTGCGAAGTATGGCTGGGTCCTCTCAGCTGCGCCATATGAAATGCTTGCGGGGCTCGGCGCACAAAGACGAAGCACGCGAGAACAAGAAGGACGAGGGGACGAAGCGCTGATCATCGCTTTTTCCTGTCGTTCGTTGTGTTCTTGCGCTCTGTCTTTGTGCACTGAGTCCCGCAAGCATGGAATCAAACCAGCTAGCCCAACAAAAAGTACTGCTATATGAAATGCTGCGTGCCGGGATGCAAAAGCTACACGGATATACCTCTCGGGGCTGCCGCTCCAACGGTGAGTATCCTGTTATGCGCACTCCTCGAAAAACGAAACGTTTGTTTGTCAGGGCATGTGCATGTATTGTTCGAGACGAACATCGTTTGATTCATTTAGGAAATGCAGACCTCAAATACACATTGTTACGATGAAGCCAGTTCCTCAGGCATGCAATGTTATGTCGAGTTCGTAGTCTCCCTGACGAAACCAAAGATGAAAAGGCCACCTGCAGTTCTCGTGCCTATAACCACGGAGTACAATGCAACAATTGTAAACAAAGTAACTTATGTGTTACGACAAGACGCACAACTTTCAGCCGACCACTGCGGTAGGCTTTCCGCGGGGACCATCCAAAGTCACTGAAAAATACCATGTACCCTGCTGCTTTTGAGTCTGGCAACTATGTTGGCTAAATTCCCAAGAATCATTGCGCGCAAGAGAGAGAAGGGAGCGGCGTCAAAGGAGGTTGGCTTGCGGAGGCTGCGCGCGCTCCCTCCTAGTTTTTTTACTTCCCCCATGATTCGGAAGACGTCTAGAAGAAGAAGAAGAAGGGAAGAGAGAGAAGAGGAGGGAGGAGGAGAAGAAGCCGGCAAAATGGAGCAAAAACATTCGGAAGAGGCCAAGTGGACGCGCCGAATCGCCGATCACAACGTACGGGTTGCCGCCAGTGCTTCGGCGGCGAGAACGTTCGAATCGGACTTTGTGAACAATCCGTTTGGCAGCTTGCGCTACGCATATCTAGGCTTAACTGATTTGAGCCGCAATTATTTTTTTTTTTATGTTTTATTAATCAGGAATGGGAAGGGGCTGTAACACTCACTTTTTCCGTGGACACCTGACTCGCTGCAATTGAAGGGAGGAAGGTAGCGGAAAGGGAGAAAGAGTGTCATAATAGAGGGCTACGGAGTAATCTCGACCACCTGGAGATCTTTAACGTGCACTGACATCGCACCCTGCGCCTCTATGGAAACGCAGCCGCCAGCGGTTGCGTTCGAATCCGAGTATTCTAGAACAGCAGTCGGGCGTCTTAAGCACTGCGCCACCATGGCGGAGCACATATTTATTTCTAATAAATAAATAAATAAATAAATGGTTCACAGGAAGGGAAAGGCGCAGTATCTGTCACACTTGATTCTGTGGACACCTTACCATGCCGTAAGGGAAGAGAGGAAGGTGGGAGTGAAAGTGGAAAGAGAGAAAGAAGAGCCGTAGTGTAGGGCTACGGAGTAATTTCGACCACTTGGGGATCTTTAACGTGCGCTGCCATCGCACAGCACACGGACGCCACTTTGTTTCGCCTCCATCAAAACGCCGCTGCCGGCTGTCGGGATCGAACCCGGCTGCTCCGGAACAGTAGTCGGGCGTCTTAACACTGCATCACTACGGTGGGGCGTATTTATTTCTACAAGCTAGGTTTTGAGGAAAGGAAGGCGCAGTATACTTTTCGGTGAAGACCTACACTTAGATGAAGGTCACACCACCTTTGTGAAGGTCAATTGGCCAAATGTTTGGGGAGAAGGAAGGCAGAGTATATTTATAACTGCACTTTGTCCTTGGAGGTCAATGGCTAGCCCACGCTGGCATTGTGTGCTGGTTTGTAGGAAAGGAAAGCCACATTATCTGTCAATTTTTCTCCGTTTACACCTGAACCGCATAGCAGCAGTTTGTCTTTTTGCTTCTTGAAGGTCGAATGAAAGTAAAACGGAAGCCCACGCTGACCTTGATCCGACGCGGCGTAGTGAAGCTTTAACTACAAAATCGTGAGCATGCCTCCGGGATGGGTCATCGCATAGTACTGCACTTCCTGACGGCCTTGTGCCCTGAGAAGAGGCCTCACTTCGAATGTTGTGCCTTCGTGTCGCCCTCGCCACGGCGGTAACTTGGTTGTAGCCGGCACAGTATCATGATCCGTTCGAAAAAACCTGCCTCTTTTGTCCTGCTCCTGTCTCCGAGGAAGACAATCCACATATGTGAAAGATAATGCAAGCGCAAATTAAGGGCGTAAGGATTAAGCCAGGTACAGAGTGAATTTTGCGCGGACTATGATACGGAAGGGGTGCCGAAAGCGGAAGCTATTAAATCTTCCCAAGTCGCAATGGTGATGGTGTCATCACTGTTGACCAACCCGATAATTTTTATGCGGCAATGAAAAGTTCTCTGGTGCTGACACATTACTACAGGACTGAAAGTTTGAATCTGGTTTCCCACGAGCGCGCCTTAAGTCTCATGTCTCCACGCTCCTCTCAGTGGGACCAGTACCATGGCCACCACCAACGTCCGTCACTGTTACGGGCACGGAAAATTTTGCAACGTTTTATTGACTCATATTGTTGCACCATGGAAAAAAAAAAAAAAAGTCTAGGACAGGAAAGAAACCATGTGTTGAGTACTATCCATTTTTTTTTTTTTTTTTCCCCTGCAAAAATTTGGGTTCCCCCAGAAGTGGAGATTTCTAAGTCAACACGTTCGGAGGCAGACTCCCCGCAGGAAGCGTCTTTTATTCTCTAACAGTTCACGAGAGATCCACTCACAGTGCAGCAATCTATCTGTGATGTCATTAAAGGAAGCTCTTTAATGTTTAGCGATAGATCTCTAGGTGCTTCGAGTGGCGACAAATGCAGTTCAGGCTTTCTTGAACGTTTTGACGGGGTTGCTTGACTCAGCAGAAGCCCGCCTCTTGCGATGTGGAGCGCCAGTCATCGCTGTAGTTTCCAGGAACCCCGAAGCTCCCGGTTGTGTCCTGTCTACAATGAACCCGTGGCCCGCAGTGCAGGAGCCAAAGGGGTGCTCCCGCCGGTACCTGGAAAGGTACCAGCTGCGTACACTGAAGGGGCTTGTCGGGGGTCCGGCACCACGACCTGGAGCTGCGGAAGCTGCCCGTGGTTCGTCACTTATTCTTACATTTCGAAAAACTCCATCATCCAGTGTTCCGGCCCGTCCGGGTACGCGCTTCATTTATCGAGGGAGCCATCTTGACGCGT
Source organism: Amblyomma maculatum (assembly GCF_055883805.1). Taxonomy (NCBI): domain Eukaryota; kingdom Metazoa; phylum Arthropoda; class Arachnida; order Ixodida; family Ixodidae; genus Amblyomma; species Amblyomma maculatum. The sequence goes on from NC_139344.1 coordinate 260,800,060, forward strand.
AGTCAGTGGAGGAGCTCTCCACTTAGATTTGTATGTGTGGACTTGCCATTCCTTCTTCTTGCCGCCAGAGGAAAAGGATTAGGACCGTATTATAATGACTGTATGCTTGCGACTGTACGCTAATAAACATACGTGCTGGAAAATAGAGCCACAAATAAAGGGTTACTGATTAAGCTTTTAGCAAAGTGAATGAACGCGAACGAGTATCCGAAAAGGGAACCGCGAAACGGGGGCATCTATCTTTAATTTCATCAGGCTTTCGCTTCATGACCTTAAATATAGATAAAAATGCAGGTGAAGTGCTTCTGGAATTTTTTGTTTGTTTGTTTGAAGAGATATCGCTAAAGGCCTCCTCCTGCAGAAAATCCCGAGCTTGCATCTGGCAGGTAGTAGTCGGCACTGACACAGCCGGGTACTGATTGATCGTCGGGTTCTGTGACGTCATGAGACCACGTGACCTGGCACTTACAGAGTTCCTCGACTACTCTAAGGCACTGATCGTGTTTCACACTCCTTTCTAATAGCCAAACTATGAGCGCTGCACTTACATTCTTTAATTATCTTCTGGATGCGTAATTTTTTTTTTTTCTCATTTCACAAGCAGTTCACCGCCGTTGACGAATACTCATCCGATCTAACTGCTGTATCCTCCGGTGTTCACATGACAGTGTCTTGGGTCCATTACTGTTTTTAATCATCACTCATCTGTCATCCAATATTACTTCAACCATTCGGCATTTCGCTGATGACTGCCTATTATGCCGGAAAATTCGCTCACACTCTGATCACCTTTAACTTCAAAAATACTTGGATCAGATCATTAACTGCTGCACATCGTGGAAAATGAAGCTGAATGCTGATAGGTGTAAAGCTGTGACTCTTACCCGCAAAATGACGCCTTAAGCTTTCACATACTCACTCAACTTTAATCCTTGTGCGCACGTGTCGCCTTATAAGTACGTTGGCGTAAACGTGGCTTTCAATCTTAGCTGGAAGACCCACATACATATTATTGCTGCCAAGGCATCCCGTACTTTCGGCTATTTGAAATGCAGTCTTCGAGAGGCTCCAACAACTGTTCGAAAGCTAGCGTATCAGACATTTGTTCGTCCCAAACTTGGATTCTCCTCACCAGTCTGGTCGCCGTATCAAGCCTATTTAATACAATGGCTCGAACGCATTCAGAACCGCGCTGGATATCTTATAACCGGGAAATATGATCGACAAACATGCGTCACTAATCTCAATTTATCGATGTCACTCCCGACACCAGAGGTACGCAGGAAGGTCGCTTTGCTTTGTCTTTAAAAAAAAAAAAAAAAAATCATAATCAGCATCCTCCGATGTTGCGTTGTACGTGCCATGGTTGCCAGTAAAGCCGCAGTGACGTCACGTGAATAAGCTCTATATGCTAATTGACGATGATTGCAAGGAAGGTCAATTAACCACAACAAATGAAAAGGGCCGAGCACGGAGCCCTAAGCAACACGCGAAATGATATTTGTTGCTGAAGGACATGGATTATTTATGACAACGCGTAGTGAACGGCTAGAAAGGAAACAGTATAGTATATAATATACAGGATGAGACAAGTGAGTCAATGCGGAGGCTCGAAAGTTTAGCCGTAAGGCTACTATGGGGTACGCAGTCGACTGCTTTTGAAAAGTCGAAATAAATGACGTTAGCTTGAAAGCCATGCAAAGTCAAGATTAAGGTGAAGATCAGCTATGAATTCGAATAGCAGTGTTTTCTATGAAAGGCCTCTGTGGAAACCGTGTTGCTTCGGAAAGAGAGAACGGATAGGCGTCAAGGTGCAGTTTTCAAGCAGTTTGCAAGATATGCAAATAAAAGAAATAGGGCGGTGATTCGAAGGGACAGAACGATTTGTGCACAGTTGTAACAATGCTACTTATGCAGTCACTTGAAATTGAGTTGTAGTGATGCACTAGGTGATACAATTTCGGCGCCTGGAATGCTACATACCTTAAGGTTGTCTATTATTTTCTCTATGCCTTCAATGTGATTGTGACCGGCTCCATTTCGGAGAAGTCGAAACAGCGTTCCACGGGAACATCGGAAGTGGGTTCATGACTGTGTACACGAGCGTAATACGAGTTCATGATTTCAGCGCACTGGTTACTTGGTGCATGCGTGCCATCAGGTTTGATCAGTGTCGTGTGTGGTGAAGAGTGTTTCGGGGTTAGCTCCAGAATTTTTTCGGTTTGTCGCAAGGAATAGCTAGAAAGTCTTGGCGAAAAGCTTTATCTTGGAGCACTTCAATAAGCCCGTGTGTTGACGCAGTACATTGCAGTAGGACGACCACTTCTGGGGAGTATTTGCTTTTTAGGCTCCCGAAAAATATGTTGTTGTTTTTTGTTAGTTTTCATTTTCCTTCATTCCCCTCGAAAGCCCACGAGGTGCACGTACCTATCGATGAGGGGCAGTATTTTGTCAACGAGGACCTAATTTTGTTCCGCTGTTTTATAACTAACTAGGGGACTAAAATGTTGCAGAATGAAGTGTAGTTCTGCATTTTTCTTATTAAAATTAGCTTTGGTGTAGTCGCTGATGTACTTCGTTTTAGGGTGATGATTTTGTAACGTAATGGAAAGGTTGAACAAGGGAATAATGTGATTATTTACGCCGTTTAAGCTTTGTATCAACTTAGCTCAGGGTTAGAGACGAGGACCAGACCCAGAATGTTAGGACAACGGGTTGACACAGTGATCATCTGACTAAAACTGAAGGTAAAGACAAGGTACAGGATGTTTTCTGATAAGGTGGATTTAGCAATGAAATTTCTCCAGCCAAAATCAAGGAAATTGAAGTTGCTACACAATAAGTAATTCGCAAGAGGGAAGCGGGAATTCAAGTTTGATATCACCGAGTAAAGTTCATCAAAGAGAGAGACAGAGAGAGAGAAAGTAGAATCGAAAGGCAGGGAAGTTAACCAGGTGATGTCCAGTAGGCTACCTTATACGTGGGGAAGGGAACAAGGGTTAAAAAAGGAAAGAAAGAGCGCCAAGGAAAGGAATCTGTCACATGTTCAGACATCTCTAGTGAAAGGGAATAGATCGTATACCTTAAAGTCTTGAACTCAACCCCGAGTCCTTTAAAACCTTAAGAGGCGCCTTCACTGATTTCATTTGTGATGGAGTCACCCAAGGGCCCAGAATCTTATCTTCAGTAAGAGCGCGAGAGTCCAAGCGGCGTAGTGTAGCAGCCAGGAAGGCACGCTCTCGCTCAAACTGAGGGCAGTCACAAAGTATGTACGGAGTAGTTTCAACACACCCGCACTGCTCACACGTTGGGGAGTGTGCCATTCCGATGAGATGGGAATAGGCGTTTGTAAACAACACTCCTAGCCACAGGCGACACAACATTGTAGCATCACAGCGGGGGAGACCAAATGGTACCTGCAGTTGAAGTAACTGGTCAAAGTGGTGCGAGCGGGACGTCCAGCCTCCAGGCGCAGACCATGATTGTGTAGTCACGTTTCAGGCCATCAGTCGAAGGTGTCTTGCTGCGTCGGCTCTTGTCAATAGTGTCTCGACAATATTGGTTGCTTTGTAATCTGATCGAGCAGCATTGTCAGCTAAGTCGTTGCCAACAATTCCACTATGGCCTGGTATCTCCTGGCAGATTATTTCCTGACCCTTTTGTAATGCCTGGTGGTGCAGATGTCTAACCTCCGGTACAAGTCGCTCATGGTCGCCATGACTCAAGACCGGTTGAAGGCATTTTAGGGCAGGTTTGGAATCACAGAAAACAGCTCATTTTTGAGGAGCTTGTTCAGAGATATACACGAATTGCGGCCAGTTCTGCTCCAGTATTGGTAGCCTTATGCGAAAGTAGATGGTAAATGTTTGCTTGTCTCGCAGGAACGACGACGGCGCATGCAGAACTAGTAGAGGTTACCAGACGTGAACACGGTCCCAATAGTCATGGTGTTGCATGAACAGTTTACAATTATATATGGGGTTTTGTGGCTCAAAGGCAAGTGCTGCCAAACACAAGGTTAGAAATGTAACATAAACAGTGTCAGTTGGTGAAGGGCTGGCGTAGAAAAGTTCGATTTCTTCGATATCCCCGGAACAGCAACGCGCACGCATGGGAGCTGCAGAGACCACAGTGGCGACGGAAGTCTTGCTGCCTGAGTGAACTATTTTGTGATAGAAAAATAGTGTTTCTATGATTTTTGCAAATGCAGAATGCGGTCTCAGCAGAGGCATCTGCGCAAGGTGATGCTGTGGAGCTCTGAAAATATGTCGTATGCGCATTCGCAAGGAGTTTAGAGCAATATCCGTTGAAAGCGGGTGGTCTTTGGCGAGTGCAATACTTCTCAGTGTTGATGCTCTCCGAGGGAGGCCCAGGCATGTGCGAAGGCATAGACTGCCTGGAGGGCGCGCAAATTAATCTTGCACGCGCATTTCAAAGTACGGGCTTACTATGCCGCAGAAATCCTAAAAATAGTGCCCTGTACAACTGCAGCATTGACTGTACCGACGAGCCCCATGATTTTCCGCCAAGAAAGCGGAGTAAGTGAGCAAAGGATGTTAGCTTTTTCTATCAGAATCCCTAAGAAACGATGAGGTTAGTAGTAAGAAATGTTGTGACCGTCGATGCATACCGGTTATTGATTCCTAGATTTGCGTGTAAATGCCACCAGCGCGCACTTTTCAGGTAAAACGCGGAGACCTTGCTTCTGTAAATGAGATGGAGTTATTTTTGCTGCCCCTAGAAGTCTTGCACGCACCTGGAGATGCGTCACAGAGGAAGCCCAAAGGCAGATGCAATCAGTAAAATAATAATCGGATGCGCGGTAGCAAAAAATAAATATTGGCGCGTTTGGCGAGAGTGAAACATCGAGGCAAATAATTTGTTGATGGCAGAGTTAATTGCTATGCGCTGAAAGATGAGTTTGGGTTTCATAAATACCAATACGTCTCCTCCTCTGCGTACTATCCGGTCAAGCATAAGAATGGCATAAGTGACAATATTTCTGATATGTTCGCAGACCTTAATTTCTGTACTCGGTCATGATTCTGTCATCATAGCGATGTCAGTATCGTTACCTTGAGAAAACGTTTCCAGGGCTTTCTTTTCGCACATGAAATTGCAGACGTTTGAGAGCATAATAGACATTGCGCTAATTTGGTGCTTTTGACGCGCCATGGCTGGGTAGAGGTGGACGGGAACGCAAAGGAACACGTGCGCATTTCGCTGGCTATGATAGTTCGACGAATGAATTGGATTAATATTTGTGGATGAACTGTTTATTATCTATGTGGAGCTGCCTTTTAATGCAACTCAGATGCACGTATGTAACCTTTTCTTCTTTTTTTTTTCTTTACGCACTCGTGCAGAAAAGTCTTCTCGAAGGCATGCTGTTCAGTCATGATGCCGCTGCAAGGATTTCTGATTTATCTTAACGTTACATGTCTGAAAGCGGCCTTCACTGCGTGCTCTTCCAATGTAGTCAGTTGAGGTGGCAGTGTTTTGGTTCCCCGACAGAAGTGTTACGATACGTGTTTCAGACTGAGCCCACCTTTAGTTTTTGGAATCTTGAATCTCCAAAGGAAAACAAATTTCATCGTCGTAGACAGCTTTCCGCATTTCTGTAAGTGTTTTCATTCAGATACCAGTTGATAACGTCGCAATTTGAGCCAAAAGATGTTTTCGGGTTTGTGGCTTGAATTCGACTATTTTTTTTTTTTTTCGAAGATGTCAACGCGGGAGGAAAAAGCATAATTAGACAATTCTTTCTATGCTATGCAGTGCGGCACGAATTGAATGCTAATTTACTCGGTATTGTGCCCTGGGTTAGGCGCGATATAGTTTGAGAAATTTTCTTCCAGAGAAACAGAATGATCACTGTACTACAGTCCGGGGTTTAGTTCTACGTCATCCGGTGTGATGAGAAAGAACGAAAGGTCAAAGTATGCTCGACAGTATAGAGGGAAGTATGTTGCACACGTGTTTTCGTACACACTTCCGCAGCCCACTGGGGCATGACACCGCGAGCAAAATTGCATCGTTTCTGCCTGCCCAAGTGGAGTTTGCCTATTACTAATCTGGAATAGTAATGACGGATTTCTGACTATGTTATTCGCGGAGGAAACGCTTCCCATTTAGCCTCCATATATGCTAGTCAAATAGGGAGACCAGTGTACGATGGTGATTCGAACCAACGACATATGTACCTCAACCTGTGACGCCACAATCCGTCGTACAGAGTACTTACGTATTAACACTGTAGGGCAGCCGTTCGCCTTACAGCGTTTCGAGTGATACTAAACGGTTTCGCGAGCGTGGAGCATTCGTCTTTTAGACAAATTGCAGGCTATAGCTCGCGACAGTGATCCCAACTGGATACATATATGTACTATACGTTTCCTTCAGTGGTTACGACGTTCGACTACTGATCCCAAGAATAGATGCGGGATCGAATCCCGGCCTCGGCGGCCGCTTTTCGCTGGAGGCGAAAAGCAAGGCGTCCGTCATGTGCTGTGCGATGTCAGTGCACGTTAAAGAATCCCAGGTGGTCGAAATTTCCGGAATCCTCCACTACGGTGTCTCTCATAGCCTGAGGCGCTTTGAGACGTTAAACTCTACAAATCAAACCAAACCTTTCCTCCACATTTGTTTAACGATTTTCACGCCACCGTGTCTCCTACAGCATTCTGGTGACGTCATTCCATTTCTCGTTGCCCATAGAGCATACAGCTATCAGTCAAGTTGGAGGCTATCTCGTCACAGAGACTCCATCCGACGACATTCAAGATGAGACGTTCATTTCGCCTTCACAACACATATGCAGTATTGAAGAGCAAATGCAAAGACATTTTTCCGTTGGCTACAACATCTGTTCATGCGATCAGTCAGTCCTAAAACTAATAGTAACGAGGTTTTACGGTTCTTTTCAGGAGGCTAGTTCTGTAGTTGCAAGCGTTTTCAAAGCTCTGTAGGAGACAGTAGGTTACATGGCGACGTGCCGTGGAGTCTAGTAATGTACTGCATATGACGTAGCAACGGGCACTCGGGGACTGTCCTCATGCATGGTGTGAATGAATGGTCTACGAACGGCATGCAGTAAAAAGCTGGAAGCACATAATCCGGCCTCGAGGTGATGGGTTTTGTTACAGAGGTGAAGTTTTCATAATTTCTGTATAGCCCTCCAGTGGACAAATACATGCAATGGGGCCAAAACCCGAGCCGCATGTATTTTGGAAGTCCAGAAAGTATAGGGGAAAACAAATTGGTGTCCATGTGGGTGACTGGCGTTCGTCCGCAGTCCTGTAAATTGGATCGATCCGTGTTTTCCCTTCCTCACAATAACCCATTATAACGCGTGCCTACTCGCTGTGCTTTCTACACGATGCAGCAAGAAGCTAACACGCCACAACTACCGCTCCCGAGGGTCCGATTGGGCCTCTTGTGCGTCATTTCTGGATTTTAGTAAGGCAGCCCTTTTATTTGCTTGCTGTTTGAATAGCGTCGGTTTTTGTCTGGAACACTTGCCTCAGTTATGAGTGTCATGTTATGTTCCTAATGCTCTGTCTTGACCCGCTACTAGAAAGCACTTTTTTTGTTTTTACACACCGAGAAATGTTATCCTTGAAGAGCCCTCGGTGACGTTTCTTCTTTTTTTTTTTTTTTTTTTTTTGCGGCGTAAAAGAAATGAAGAAATATTAGGATATGAAGGCAACAATTAACGGGGCACCAAAGCTTCGCTTCAGACCTAACGAGTTTCAGACCTCAAACAGCGTTTCATTTTTTTTAATAGTTTTGTTTATGTTGGTTTAGGTGGAAAAGAAGGCTCAGTATATATCTGTCTCACTTGTCGGTGGAAACCCTACTTCCAACTGAGGGCATACCATTGAAGGTACATGTGTCTTCGGATGGAATCCCTCCTGAAAACTACTTCCAACATGACTAGCAGATGGATGCCAAATGGAAAGCGGATCGGTATATGACACCTTCCTGAGTGCTGAAGGACGGTTGCACCAAGTGGTGGTAAAAAAAAAAAAAAAAAAAAAAAAAAAAAGAAACTATGAGCATGTTTTTCCCGGCACGGTATTTTTTTTTTTTTTTTTTTTTTTACTCGGTAACTCAATTCTGGAATACGGCAATGATATATGAACCGAACGAGACTATACGAAGCACGTCTCCATACCTGTCCTCATGTTTGTTGTTGTTTTTTTCCGCGGGGCTTCCGATGGGGTGACAATATGTTTACTTAAGCAATTTAAATCTTTAGCCCAACACGTTTGGTGAAAGGCCTCGCGAAGATAGCTTCTATCTATTCCCTAGCGGTCCAAGAGACGTTCACACACGATGATGCAATCCAGCTATATACGATGACATTTAAAGAAATACATTTAGTGCATGGTGCATGCCTCTACAGCGGCCTTGCCTGGTGACGGAACAGTGGTTCAGGCATTCTTGAACTTTTTAAATGGGTCGCATGGCTCAGTGTCGGACAGCCTCTTGCGATTTCAAGCTGCATTCGTCGCTGTGTCCTCCACAGTCTTGAACTTCTTCCAAGGGCCGCTGGGCTCAGTCTCGGCCGGCCTCTTGCATCCGTGAGCTCCCGCCGTGGCCATACCGTCAAACATGGCCGAGGTTCCCGGCTGCGGAGTTTATGGAAAGCCGGCTTCGATGAAGGCATGCGCCGCTGTAGACGCGCCAGGCGTGCTGACGACGTCAACATGGAATCCAATGGGCCCTGTGTTTGCGCAGCTCGATGCAACGCGGCCATCTGGGTGCATGGAAAGGTGCGGTCCTGACGGCGGCCCCTCGAGCAGGTGCATCCAGTTTTCCCTGGATGCCATCAGCTGCTTTTCCAGCTTGCGTAGAAAATCCGTCAAGTAGGCAGGCACGTTTTGGAAGGGACCTTAGAATTGCCTCTGATCCATGTTGAAGTCCTTAGCGTTGAACAAGCCTGAATTTGGATTTGGATATGGATCTTTAGTCTGGCCACTACTTCTTTTTCGTCTTTCCTCAGAGGACGCGGCATATACACAGTGGGTTATTGGACAGATGCCTGGTGATTTTTGTCTTCTTCTGGTCCATTGGAGATGGGAGCTACATTTTCTAGTTCACTGAAAGTCTGTAGCATCTTGCAGACACCACAGGCCTTTATGTCCGGGTACCGAACGGCTGATGATTCCACTCGCCCAGGCTTGCTGCAGTTATTTTTGTTTTCTTCGATCTGAGCCTTTCATCGCATCCCTTACGCTCCACGTGCTGTGCAGTGTCGTCCGCCTCCGGGATCTGCTTGTGCACCTCCTGCGTCATCGTCTGGTCTTCTTTTCATGCGCTGTGATGCGATCGTTCAGCTGCTGAACACAGCGAGCTATCCTGTGTTTCAAAATAGGCATCAGAAACATTTTGCGCATTCGTCAAACGATGTAAATTTCTGATGACAGAACCTGTGATAGCGCCAATTGTCAGGCATATGCAATGATTGGTCGCTACGTGTTACCTGATTCGTCATGACGACAGTAGCATCACTTAACCCGCTTAACTTCTTGGCTGCCCATCACAATCAGTGTTCACACTACCAGGAACGAAGCGTAACTTAATGGAGCGGCGCTACCAGCCGGGAACAATTATTTTGAAAGGTTTCTTTACAATCGCTGCACATATCTGCGACTATAATTCTCGTGGCACCGATTCGGTGTATGAAATATGGGGAAGAGGATGGGGGGGGAATGAGGTGTTGAGAAGAAGGAGGGTCTTCTGTCTTAAAAAAAAAAAGTGGTTTTCCCCACGGAAAAATGCCCGAGGAATACAAGGTTGCAATACTTCCGCCTCTCCAGCTGTGACTCATACTGGCTAGCCTCTGTCGTGTACACCCTGGAATGAAAATATATTTGATGTGCTTTCTCATTCTACATTTGCAAGTTTTCCATTTTGATTTATTGAGGCTCTTGTACTCTGATATATGCGTAGTCTGAACACTTTTTTGTGTTCATGTGCCTGCCTGGGCGAACTCTGCGTTCACCTGAGCAGTTTCCTCTTCTCTGCCCCAGAATGACACTAACTATAGGCTGAAAGAACTCGCTTCCATGTGCCACTTATCCTTAATAAACTGCCAGATTAGATGTTCAGAATCAATTTTTGCAGAGGAATTTAATTAATTTTGTTTCTTTTTTCACGTACCTCATAGGTTCCCAAGCTTGGAGCCTCGTGTGAGGGGCAGGGGTACAATAAATTTGAGTAAAAAAAGGTACATAGCACAGGTACAGTAATATACAATCTGATCGGCAAATAACTATTAAAGAATGCAATAAGAAAAACAAATAGCACACGAACATTTATAGCACTGAACAAAAGTTATGGCAATGGGCGAACTCATAAGCTCCTTTATAGGAAAGGAAAGGTGCAGTGCGCTGTAGGCACAATGATTTGGCAAGCATGAAGCTATATGTTCTTCTGTATATATTCTTCTGAATAAATAAAGTCGCGAGTATACGCGCCTGTATTTGGGCTCTTCTCGTCCGTGTCTTTATTTCATTTCTCTTGTTTGACCCGCCGGGGTGGCGCAGTGGTTAGGGCGTTCGACTACTGTTCCCAAGGACGCGGGATCGAATCCCAGCCTCGGCGGCCGCTGTTCAATGGAGGCAAAAAGCTAGGTGTCCGTGTGCTGTGCGATGTTAGTGCACGTTAAAAAACCCCAGGTGGCCGAAACTTCCGGAGCCATCCACTACTGCGTCTGTCATAGTTTTAGTCGCTTCAAGACGTTGAAACTCCACAAACCAAACCAAACTTAGTACTCGGCCATATCAGCTGCAGCTACCATCTTTCAAAGTCATGCTCTTGATTCCTCGTTCACAACGCCAATGCCGACGCCTAATTTTCGGTGAACGGGACCTTTAACGCTATCGCGTTGAAATCACGAACCTGGTGCCGTTTGGCATCTGGCAACTGTCATGCCCGCGCACTGACTGTACGCAGGGTTGCCTGACGTTACCTTTGGCAGGAGCTGCCAGCTAGGGCCTCTCTTTTCATATATGGGAGGGTGATATATCAGAATCAGCCTTCCAGGACACTTGCATTCACGTTTATGGCCCTAGGCCACGCAGGCACGTTCATGTGGCTTGGTTAAATCGGGGCATAATATGTCAGGTGGTAGCCTATGATGTTATGTACCACAACCTTAAAGACGGAGCTTAAGTGTGCCCCATAATTTTTATTTTAACTATACATCGAATCTGTCACTTGTCAGGGCACTGCCATTGACGTAGTTTTTTTGCAGTAGCTGGTCCGTAAACTGTGTGCTTTGCTTATATAATAAGGATGTGATTGTGGTTACGATTATGGTGGCGGTAGGTCAGGCGGCTTCCATGGCGACACGTAAGGAGCTCGTTGCTCCGGCAGCGTCTTTTGTCTTTCTTCTAAGGCAATTGCGCGAGTTTCTTCTGCCACGAGGAACTATATTTATCGTCTGCCTGTCTGCGAGCAGAGCGATCAGCTACCATCCCTAGTAGTCTCCCCTCCGAGGTGGCGCAGTGATGAGGGTGCTCGACTACTGTGCCCTATGATGCGGGGCCGAATCCCAGCCGCGGGGACTGCTTTTCGATGGAAGCAAAAAGCAACGCGCCCGTGTACTGTCCGATGTCAGTGCAGGGTAAAGAACCCCAGCTGGACGAAATTTTCGGAGCCCTCCACTACGGCGTCTCTCATAGCCTGAGTCGCTTTGGGACGCTAAAGCCCATAAACCAAACCAAACCAAACTTAATGGTTGTTGTAAACATACAGACGCAGGCTTGGGGTGGTCACACCATGTATTCGTATTGGATACGTACTGTTCGCACGTTACGGAAGTTGTGGAGTACAAACAAGTACATCATGGTTGCTGGCACAAGGCTGACATGTCTTGATTGTACACGCAGTGCCCAGTTGCCGCAACTTTTCTGATTTGAGACACCTACAATCGTCGAGGTGCAACAAAATGTTTCGCAAATACCGCCTCCACATGCGAGGCTAAAATGAGTCTCTCAGAAACCAGCGTTGTACGCCCTCGGCCGCCGTAAGCAGTAATGTCAGCAATTCTTATGTTGGTGGACATCTAATAGGGTAAGCCTACCTCTGAACCCAAACTGTGGTTGTGTTGCTTCCGTCTGCGGAGATGTCGAGCGCCTTAATATTCCTAAGATTTACAAGACTTTGACCGTGACTAATATTTGAATACATCGATAGAGAAACTGCTCCTTCCAGCGTTCACACGAGGTTCGTTCATGGGGCAAACAGCTATCCAAGATACGCAACCACTGCTTGCTTTTAAGAAATTTAACACCGTCTGAGCCCAGGCACTGGCATTAGGTGGGTGGGCTGAGACTCTTGATGACCCAGTGTTAACACTCAACCTCAGTGCCAAAGAGATTGTTTCGAGGCACCAGCTCAGGATATCAGTGTAGCCGCTGTCATACCGCATGCTTTCCCAACCCGGAAATGTGGGCCGTTTCGGGACCTCTGAAGAGACGTCGCTAACGTTTCGGTGACTTTCATGTTGCTGACGCCTACCCAAGGGGAGCAGCGGCGGCTATGGGCCATCCACCGCCGTTCTTTACAGAGCACCTGTCACAAGAGATTCACAGGGTCATGCACCATGGTTGTGTTATGCAAGCGTCCAATGGCACATACCCGGACACAGGTATAGGCCAAGGATCAGCGCAGCTTCTCTTCGTCTTTTCTCGAAAGAAAACCTCCTCACTCGCGAACTTGGCAGCCAATATAGGACATGAGACTGCATTGATTGCGAGATATACTTAAGCACCCCAACAATGCAGTGTATAAACGACAGCAACTAGAGTTAACCAGCATAAAAGATATCTTTTATGCTTATTGTATAGAGCTATCTGTTGCGTCCTAGAATCCTGAAGCAGCAGAAAGAGGCATCCTTAAAATATCAAATTAAGATTAAAACCGTCAAGAACATTCACTTTTCATGATTACTATTCAGAAGTAACGGGCACTAAAATTGCCCTCTGGCATACCATATCACAATGCAGTATGCCGATACTAGTCACATCATGAACATCCCCCTGCTCCCACTAAAAGGAAAGCAAGGTGTATAGCTGGCTAGCACCAGCAGGTGATTAATAGGAAAGCAACCTCTTACATTATAGCGCGCTCAAAAACTCACAGCCGCCAGGAGGATAACTGCAATTGATGTTCGCGAAGGCGTCGCACCCATCGCCATAAAGCAACGTGCTTATTTGCACACCGGGCGTAGGAGCATTCGTTGTCCGCCATTTCCGTGGTGGCAGCCCCTTCTATCATCCACGCCGAGCTCTCGGTCATTACTGGCAGGCACGGCAGGTGCCCGGCGGCAGCGCTGCGCCTGGTTCTGCGTGGCTTAAAAATTGATTCAGGCGCAATCTCGCCAGTCTTTCTAGTGGACCAAAAATAACTTATAGTTGGTTGGCCAGAGTAAGGTAGTATGGCTAGAGTATGGGGCTTGAACCGTTTATGGCTGGGCTCAGCGCTATAATCTGTCTCAGTGGAAGCTGACAACGTTGTAGAAAGCGCAGCTGAAGCCATATCAACAGGATCTAGATTCTCCTTGACCTCGTTAACATTGGAAGCCTATCACGATAGACAAACACCTTGTCAGCTAATCGCAGTCCGATGTCTGACCGATTTTGAAAATTGAGGCCTCATCTGCTGGCGTCACAACAGGCTGATCTCTCTGCATGGCATGGTGGACAACGAAGGATAGAAATTTAAGTTATGGAGCCATAGGCTAGGGTACAGTGGTTAGATCTGGGAAAGAAACAAAGTACGAAATGAATAAAACGGCTACTTTAATTCACCATGCAAGATGGCGCTCCCTTTCGCCACAATTCAAATGGTATGCCACTAAGACCACTCTGTCTATGTTTGCTGAGATAGCGTTGCCATGCGAGACAAATGTGCGATCGGAGGTCACTGGGAGATGTAGAAGACGGAACCTGAAAAGCTATAACAATTTTGGTCGAAAGTGGTGCGCGTTCAGTCGTCATTTTGCACTTTGGGATCACCGTCCATGTGAAGCCCAATGGTCAACCGATTGGCGACGATCAAGGAGCCTACACGCAAAAAAAGACTTCGTTAAATCGACCTCTAATTTGGCTGCCTTTGTCAAGGCAAATTGATGCAGTTTTGCTGTGCCCTTTGCTTGTCAATGCTTGCGGTAGTAATTTGGCCACAGGCATCCGCCGGCTTATATGTCGAATCATTTGTCCGCCGTGAAATGTGAGCACTAGGCTTGAGGAACGCTTTTATTAATTACGAAAAGCGGTGGGTCCCAGATAGCAATCTATACACCAGCCCATCCCGTACGCAATCGCGGATGCTCCACCATCGCTCAGCATTAGCAATTCAGCGCCGCGCAGGAACCACGGGGGAGAAGGAGGAGGATCCTAGTAGTGGATGGGGTGCATTTGTTGAAAAATAGAAAGAAGTGGAGAGGAGAAGCTGGTGGCAATTAAGAATTCGGAAATGTAAGGACGAATTCATCACGCTATCAATGCGTATATTTGCTCCGTGTTGACGAGCCACGATGTCCAGCGTGGATGCAGCCCATGTGCTGACCAACCATGAAGCAATTCTCAAAGACATTTGTTTCTTTGGTTAGGCTTCTTGCAATACCTCCTCCTTAACATTTGTGTGTCAGGGTGGATTTTGGTTCGTAACTGATAGGGCAATAATTGATCTGCGGCCTTGTAAGCAAGAAGACAGCGTGTTTTCAAACGCTCTGTCGAAAAAAGAAATAACATAATGAACCCCCCGAGATGCACGGTCGACCGTGAATCGGAGCCTCGCAAATTCGTTGCACCCTAATTCCAGTGCACGAGCCGAGCCGAGACAACGGGGAAAAACTCGAAGCCCAACGAAATTTGAACGAACGGTGTGTCAGTATCCCTCAAGTGATTAAGCGATAGCATATGCGTGCTTTTTCCCGCTCGGTCCCGCTTGCTCGCTACACCCATCAAAAGTGAGTCCTGGTTATTAAAATGTGCACTTTTAAAATTTTGCGCGCCTAAATGAACAACACCGGAACTCTAAGCAATCATCGCTTGCTCCGGCCGTGTTTCGGTAGCTGCCAAGAACCCCTACCGCCAGTGTTTTGCTTCCTCGACATTTATTTATAACCTCGGAGGAATAGCAACAGCGACGACAACTCGCATACTTCTTGGCCTCTAAAACCTCTCTTTCTCCCCTCCTCACCAAAGCGCGCCCTGTAGGAAGAGGAGGAGATCATTAGCTCGCCCGCATCTCGCCACATTGTGGCATGGTCCTCGCTTGCTTGCGTTTCCTCGATGGTGCCCCACCTACGAGGCCCAATGGCGCCGCCGTCCCCATCGCTCCTCTCTGGAACGCGGCCCGTCAACGGGGGGACTATCTTTGCTCCGCCACCTGGCCTCGAACGGGGCAGCCACCCTAAGCGAAGAACAACACTGGCGCCTGCTGTGTTTGTTGTCACGGATGGCGCGGTACCTGCTCCGTGCGCGAACTTGCCATTCACAGAAACAAGAAGACAACAACAAAATCCCTCGACAAACTGCCAAGCTGGCGACTTGCGCAACGCTGAACGGAGGAGAAGTGTCTTACACGATAGTAAACAAAGTGTGCGCATGTCAGAGTTCACGATTATGCAACCGCTCACCTGACGAGTTGTCTGTGCTGAGAAAAAGTGGCAGTATTAGATCGATGTGGTTATTGCGGAACTCTGTAACATTCGCAGTTATTGATTTTTTTTTAACTCACCGTCTTGCGGTATTTAATCGGTCACTCACGGCTAATTGCTCAAATTGGATAATTGCTCAGTTATACTATTCGTTTCGTTCGGACCCCTGTAAAAATTTTAGTCAGTTTAGTTTGTTGGGTTTAACGTCCCAAAACGACTCAGGGTGAGAGACGGCGTAGTGGAGGGCTGCTGAAATTTCGACCACCTGGGGTTCTTTAACGTGCGCTGACATCGCACAGCACACGAGCGCCTTGCTTTTCGCCTCCATCAAAAAGCGGCCGCCGCGGCAGGGATACGATCCCGCGTCCTTGGGCGCAGCGGTCGAGCGCCCTAACCACTGCACCACCACAGTGGGGCTCTATAAGAAATGACCGACCCTGTGGAGAAGCTTTAAACTGATGTGGTTGGAAAATGAGAGGCAAAGAGGACAAGAAACTCCTGAGGCAGAATTAAAGCAAATTTAAAAACATATCTAAAAAGTGTAGTCTCATGGGAGGCTGCAGTAGGCAAAAAATAAACAAACCTATAACAAGAATAACCAAAAAAGTGCAGCAAATGACAGGAAACGCTGCAATTAGAACGAAGCTTGTTGTAGAATCACTATTCACGCGGTCTCATTAATGAGGCCTTGTTTGGCGAATTAAGGTTTTTCCCCACAGCTATCAGCTAGGTTTTCCGGCAACAGGCGCTGGTTTTATTTTTTATTTTTATTTTTTTCTAGGGCCTAGTGCTCGGCGAACATGGAATCAAACTCTGAATTTTCTCCGGTTGAGAGTGGATTACAAACATTTCCTTTGTCACCTGTTCCAGGCACCAATTCTTCCTTTTTTTCTTTTTTGGAGTTCACTGGCCTAAGCCCGCGATAACTGCGCAAAGTGCCGGCTCTTTCTTCTTCCGTTTTTGCCTTTTTCTTCCCGAAGGGCCCTAATGACGGAGAGAAATTTCTCGGAAAATGAGTCTGGGGCCTAACTCGTGCAGATCAAAAGACTGTTAGCAATAGCGGCGCTGTGCGACCATTGAAATCAAATCGTCATCATTGGATGTGTGACAATACCCACCTCTCACGCCTCTGCGGGTGCACTTTGAGAAGAATAGTTAAGCATCAGCACATGTGCCAATTTCATTACTAAGATAAATAAGCATCGGTGAAATTTTCAAGCCGATGGTGTGTTGCGATTTCACACATTGATCTTTGCGTGCAGGGCTGGAAATCGAAATTTAGGTTGGAAGCCTGAAGAGAAGCGTGCATCCGTTATGCGTTTTGATAATATAGCATTAGGTTCGCATTCCGGGCAAAATCTGGCGCGTGTTATTTTATTTTTTTTATTTTTCTTTATTGCAGGATACACAGACATTCACGAAGTTTCTTGATAGGTCGATATGTGTGACGTGGTATTGGGACTTTGCAATTCCTTCATCGAGCCAGTGCTTGGCCAGGTCACTTGCCCATGTGACCTTATCAGGTTCTCGACCAATTAGGCAATTAGGCAATTACGCCGCCGAGTTGGTGGTCCGGCAAGAAGAAAAGCGAAACGAGCTCGAGCGGAATCAAACTGCAGCTGTCCTTTGACGGCCGCGAGCCGTTCGCTTACTCATGCCGTAGATAATTACATGGAAGCATCACTTAGTTAAAGTTAGGACAACCACTTAGCACTACTTTTAGTGCACCCCCTCTCCTTCCCCTAAGTAGCACTAATGCTTAGCTATACTGCTTAGCAATTCTATGTAACCCCACTCCTAGCCTTGATACTCATTACTACTAACGACGACTTCTAGTTATCAATGAATTAAGTCCAATACTAAGCACCGATATATAAATCAATGCTATCGCATCACCTCTTACGGATACCTCACCGTCCACATAAGATTATTTCGGCAACTGGCAGTCATGTATTTTCTGATAACCAGTTCGCAGACCCTGTCTCGTCGAGTGCAGTTCGAGCATATTTGGCGAAATCCTGTTGATTTTCTTTTTTGTCATTTTAATAACACCCCATGTCGCGAATTTACTACATACCGTTTTCAGGCCGTGCACTCGTTACTACGGAGAGCTGGGATAAAACGTTGCATGTCAGCTTAATCTCAGACAAACGAGAAAAAGGCTTCGAAGCAGTCTTTCACACAATTCGGACTAGCTGAACAAAATAGATGCGATAGCCGAATTATCGACGTACCGATTTCGCGATTTTCCGCTCAGCTAACCGTGTCTTAATCTAGCGTATCATTAGCTAGGATAATGTGGAGGCATAATGAGTTTGCTTTTATTCCTGCATAATTTTGGCATTGAAAACTTAATATTCGGGGCGGTCAACCCTCAGCTCTTTCATATGGGCAGCTGACTCTGAGCTTTAAAAGTTCTGGTAGCGGAATAAATTTTACGCTCATTTAGAGAAGGCAGTAAGGATTTGACACGGCTAACTATTGAAATTTTTTCGCCTCTAGGGTCTGCCAGCATAGCGGAGCTCGTGAGCATGACCTACTCGCAAAATTTTTATTATATGGTAAGAGAACGCCAGCGATCATGTGTATGAAATCTGCTAACATGTGCAGATTAGCATACATATCAGCATGCATATTGTGCGAACGTGTACTAAGGTCGTGTACAAACTGGCGCTTCCTGTTTCCTGCCGGTAAGGAAGGCTTGTTTACATTCGGGAGGACAGTTTGTCTTTCGCGCGAAGCAGCCCTTGAGTATAGCGAAATCGTCGCGCGCCGGGATGAAATTATGGCCCCCCCACGCCGACAGACGAGGGCCAGACCATTCTCTTCTCAATCTGCGGCGCTTTCATTCGGGCAGCGTCGCAACGTCGGTCCATTCAGCGCGGCTCCACGTGGCCTGAATGGAAGTGACCGAAAGCGGGAAATTAAGGCCCGCGTTAGAGGCGGCGGTGAGCCGCCGCTGAAAGCAGTCACCGCGCGTTAGAAAAGGGGGGCAGGAAGCAGCGAGGCTTTGTGCGCGCGTGTTTTCTTGGTCCAAGTCCTTGCCGCCGCGTTAGCTTAATATGCGCAGGAACAGCCCTCGAGCGTTCCACCCTGTTGTGAAACGAGGATTCCCCGCTGCCGCCCCCGCTCAGAACAAGGGCTGAGGCTGCAGTCATGTACTGTCGTGGACATCGCACGCATAAAGAACGGTGCAGTTTTGGCGAGGCGAACGCCGTTAGCTCGAGCGCTTCACTTAGCGGTCCATGAAATTGCCGCTGATGGTGCTGGACTGCTGATCCGGAGGACGCGGGTTCGATCCCGACCGCGTCTTGATGGAGGCGGAACGGAAGACACCCGTGTACTGTGCGATGTCAGCACGTGTTAAAGAACATCACGTGGTCGAAATTATGAGGAGCCCTCCACTACGACGTCCGGAATAGCCGATGTTCATTTGGGGCCCTCAAAACCGCTACCATACAATGCAGTACCCCATACCATACCTTCCTACACTGAATTGCTGCCAGCAGCCTCCCAGCTTCCTTTATTGTTGAAAGAAGACGGCGTACGTGAGGGGAGGGGGGTGGGGGGAGTGTTAACCACAGCGGCCGAGTGACATGCTTGATTTTTCACGCCATGAGCAGCGTTGAAATACGCCACGATACTTATGTCCATGTCGTACTTGCATTTATAAATCAAGCAGTCATGCACCGCGGCGCACTTGCGCCTTCGAAGGACCGTGCGCGAGAATGCGCCCTGATTACAGCTTGACGAACAATCCTTTACTTTTCTAATTAACCCTGCTTTTCGGACGAATGGTCTGCCCTGGCCTGTGCAGTGCGCTACAATGCTGGTGGCCCCTGGCGCGTGTACTGATTCTCCTACCTTGACGGGCAGCCTCTTTGCGGGGATGTATTTAGGGCATTCCAATAAAGACGTCGGGGAACGCCTTCGCATATCCTGGCACCCGCGCATGAGCCAAAAGCTGACACTGCGCGGGGAGGTTATGAAGGAAAGCATTACAAAGTCATTAGCGGCAAACTTAATCAGCGATGAACCTGTTTTGGAACACACCCAAGGAAGGCGTGCTCGGGGGCGAGTGGGAAAAAAGGCCGCAGCGGCCGCGGTAGCCGTCGCGACCTCCACGCCTCCCGCGCGGACACGCGCATCGGTAGAGATGAGAGCTATGGCACAGCGAGCACTCTGCGTGCTCGGTACGAGGATGTCGGCGGCAACTCGTGCATGTTCCCGTCAGTATAATATTTACGCGCTACAAGTAAAGGTCGCTTGTAACGTGTAGTCATACGTCTTTTTTTTTTCTCCGTCCTCTGATAACCTCTCAAGAAAGTGATTTCGTTGTCGCAGTCATCATCATCACTAGCAGTGATGATGATTATGATGATGATGATGATGATAGTGATGATGATAGTAATGATGACGACGTCCAGTGCAGGACAAAGGTGTATCTTTTCCTGACCCCCAATTAACCTCAACCTGCGCCAGCTGCATCTCCTCTATATCCTGACCTCTTACGCCCACCTGACCCTCTACCGCGCTCCGCCACATTAGCCTTCCGTCTCTACTTGGTTATCCCTTGGGAGAGTCATTTATCTTTTCTCTGCATTACGTGGCATGGCCAACCCCATTTCTTCTTGATTTCGGCTACAGGCTACAATCAACTCCCGTTTGTTCCCTCACCCGCTTTGCTCTGTTCGTGTTTTTTAAGGAAAGCCTATCATCTTCCTTACTAGTTCGCAGCGATGCCCTCAATTTAACTCCGTCCCTTTTCATTAACATCCGAGTTTCTGGCCCGGAAGTGAGTACTGGCACGGTACAATCTTCAAACATTTTTATTGAGGGATAGTGGAAGCCAGGTGTTTATCAGCCTACACTGCCAGCCGAATGTCTATTGCATCCAATTCTTACTTTTCTGGTTAATGCAGTTCCTTCGCACGGGTATGTGTTCACCAGTTAGCCCTGATAAGCGCATCTCCTGACCTTTCCAAATACGTTGGTGCGTATTGTGAACCGTTCTTCCTACGTCACAATGTTTAGCATTGCTTATATATACGTATGTGACGACTCAGTTGAGGAAAGGCCCGCGTTTTGCCGCCCTCTCTTCTCGGGGCACCAGCTGGAGCCGTTAGGAGGGAAGATTTTTTTCTTACTTTGCTTTACATTACTTTTTTTCCCTTCCTGCTTTAATGTATATATTGGTGGTGCTCAAATATTAGCTAAGCAATGCCACTTTTTGGAGCTTTCCCTCTACTTGTTTTAATAAAATTTGATTTGAACTATCCACGCATACTCTCTGTTTTCTAGCAGTGGGGAGACGTTTTGTTGAAGTTTAATTGTACGTGGCGGGACTAGAGCTGGCAGCAGCTTGGACTGCCTTGAGGACACCTTTCTTACTGCTCCGAAAAGGCATCTGTGAAAAATAATAATAATAAAAGAGCCTGGTGCAATTCCTCTCACAAGGCTCTGGCTCTGCCTTGTTAAATCATCGTGACGGGATGTAGGAAACACCCCATGACAACAGCATCAAAAGCGAAACACCGGCGTGCATGCACAAGCTACGGGCTACACTTCCTCCGCCAGTCATTAGGAATCCAGAGAGATCCAACTCGCACAATACAGCGCGTTGTTAAAATCCAGACAGGCCTCTTGCACGGCTGCGAACGAGAGGAGAGGACGATGGTGCGGCGGTTAGCGCAAATACAAGCGCATCTAAACACCATGCTTTTTTTCTTTCTGTGTGAGATTGAATTCGCAGATTAGAATCGCAGATTAGAATCGCAGATTAGAATCGCAGATCAGGGCAAACTCCCAGGTTTTTCACCCTCACTTGACTCAATGTGCCAGTGGCACTTGTCTCGTAAATGTACTAGACAATCGCTGTGGCGCAAATTTGAAGCCCTGGACTGCCAATCAGAAGGACGCCGGTTTAGACTCCGGCCGCGGCGGCCGCTTTTCGATGGCGGTGAAAAGCAAGGCACCTGTGTACTGTGCGATGTCAGTGAACGTTAAAGATCCCCAGTTCATCAAAACTGTCGGAGCCCTCCACTATATACGGCGTCACAGCTTGAGTAACCTGAGATGTTAAACCTCTATAAATCAAACCAAACCAAACCGAAGCAATCTTTTGATCCCTGAATTGGTCTCAGCGGCGATACAGTGAAGTTGCCACGTAGGTGAACCTCGAAGCGGCATCAGCGACAGCCAGGTCAGTCAACTGTCCTCATAACGTTTGCTTGAAGCTAAATCCACGTTTCCACATTTTTTCGAAGTTAGGCTGAAAAGACACTTATCTTTTTGTGCCCTTGAAACGCGTGCACTGAAACTACTTTTCGACCCACTGCGACAGAGTAAGCCCAAGCTTTGTTCTTTCTTATTTATGCAGCAATTTCTCACGCGATTACTCTCTGGAATGCCCTACCTAACGACATAGTTTCATGCTACGATCGCAAATCATTTCGCACAAAACTCGCTAGTCATTTCCAAGATGTGTAAGATTTCATCTGTGTTATCATCAATCATTCATTGGCTTTCAACTTTGCTTGCCGCCGCACGCGCATTTCTTGATTTTTCTGCATGATCGCACGGATACCACGTATTTATTTTATTTTTCTTGCCTCTTACAATTTGTAGGGTTAGTGTTAATTGTGCCTGCATTCATCAAAATTGTATTTACCCCAACTGTAGCCCCTCCTTATGTAATGCCCTCGGGCCCTTAAGGATGAAATAAATGAAATGAAATGAAATGAACAGAGCGCGAGACTTGAAATTTTCCATGCCACATTGGTATCACTCTTTTTAGGCCTTGACATTCTTTCAGTGACACGAGAATGAAGTTCGACTCCGATGCTTTCATGCGATTACGAATATTACGCTGGCGGCAATAGCGAAACATGAAGCTCTTAATGAATCCTAACCATAATGAGTTTAGACTTCATCTATGTGATCCAAAAGAAAACCGTCCTTACGAAATTAGAAAGCCTTCTGCCCTCTTTGTGCTTCTACTCGCACAAAAAGCAGAACGCGGTGCCACCTGGGTGCAAGTGAAAGTGAGGGCTTATATGATATAGGCATCGCTCGCCTGGAAATAAAATTTCGCATTGTCTTATTTGTTTCGTCATTTACCTCGGCTCCCGTCAGCCAACTAGCGGCTATGTAAAACGGAATGATTAAAGTAGGCAATCAAAACCAGGAAAGGACCAAATTCAATTTCGTTTCGCGATAAAATGCCGCGAAATCAGATAAAGAGGCGCCGGCTGAGGCGTTGCCGGGTTTCCTGCCGCCTTTAGGGACGCCGCTCCTCGCAGGCACACACCCGGCCGACCCGTCGGCGGCAGTGCACTTCGCTGGGCGGCTCTCGAGGCCGGCCTGAAATTGGCTCCGCGGTGGGCGTTTATGCGAGCAGCGCCTCAGATTCGGCCCGGTGCATAGCGGTTCGCCATCAAAGCTCATCGCTCTTTCAACGAATCTAGGCCTCCCGTGCGTACACTACACGCGCGACGATTAATGGCAGCCTTCTCTGCTGAACGACCAATATGCGCTGCTTGGCCAAGAAGCACTGCCAGCGCAGCGTGTGGTGAGACACGATGTGTAGCGGCGATAACGAGGCGCGTCTTCGTCGAGAATTAGAGCAGGGGTTGATGTGTGCACACGTGAACCCGCTTATAGCGTGGCGGCCTCACGATGAGCCGCGCCGACGCTGATCACGCGTACACAGCGAATAAAGCCTCACGAGGGCCGAGCAGGGTGTTTATTCATGCTGCCATATACCGTGCAGACGGCGCCGCGAAACAGGGAAGGACGGGGATCGTTCAGCGCGCTGCCACGCGTGAGAACTCGGTTTCGTGAACAATCAGCGTGCGCCATCGCGAAACGTATACTTGATCGCAGTTGAGGACACTTCAGACTGCACGCGCGGCTCGTAGCTCACATACCGGAGATAGAATCTCCTGCCACCAGCGCGCTTCGATGCGCCGCACGTTGCCCTTCCTGGTGCCAGTGCAGCTGAATTGCCTTGGCACTGACCCTGACCGGAGTGGTTGGCATGGGGCTTCGCCTCCAGAGCGCGCCACTGTAACTAACCGCTAGTCACTCTTTCGATTGGAGAGTGGTTATGACGTGGTTATGACGTCGGCGATGTGTGTCATTTGTAGTGCTCCAACTCACGATTGAGCGAAAGGGCGTTTCAAGGTGCGCGCTTGTATAAGACTCGTGGCCTGCGCTGTCCTACTAATGTTATAGTATGACGTTTGGAGCGTTTTGCGGCGGTAGCCAGTTCTGCAAAGAAAACCCAGTGGTTCGAGAATGCGTTCGCGTGACACATCAGCGTGCAACTCTTTACCCTCCTTATCGTACGCTTCTTTTACGCAGAGAGTGACGTGAATCGTACGCTTCTTTTACGCAGAGAGTGACGTGAAAAGAAGGAAGAAGGCGCCGTGAAGAGCTTGCGACGTTAAGTGCCTGAGAGGCGCGAAATAGTATCTGAGTTGGAATAAACACGCCGGTTGCACGTTAACCCTGCGGCGTACATAGCTGTGCCGACCATGCTGCCAGTGGCAAAGAAACGGGTGGCTACTAGTATATGTGCGCACGTGTATAGCAGGCCTCAGGACAGAGCAAGGAGCCCGTATAGGCGAAGTGCAACCGCCACCTGGGTCAAGCAGCAAAATGCTGATACGAAGACGCAGTGCTAGTTTGGTGTTTAGACCTGCACCGCGTGTATTGTTTAGATTTAGCGACGCGATTCATTTTTCAAACGCCTGCTATGTGTGTTATGAGGAAGTAAATGTGCTCAGGAAGTGTGGTTGTTCGTGGCCTTTATGCAGCACTACGTGTGTGTAGCGCCTTGAAGTTATATTTGAAGCAGGCAATAATGGCAAAATTAATTGGTTGCAGAACCTACATTATTTGCGATGACAGTGTGTTATCATTAATGCTCTCTGCATCATACTTTCTTTCGCACCCACCGCACCCACCACCCAATTTGCAGTCTACACACACTTACTAGCACCCAAGCACCGCAATCACTAACTAGTGCTACCCATAAGTAGTACCAGTCACTAACACTATGGACTAACTGGTACCAACAATAACTTTGAATTTCTATACTTGATATACCGCTCCTAATAGCAGAACCCACTGACAACAGCTAGCGTATCAATCGCACCTAATTCTGTCACGTCTCTGTAATACAATCACACGTCGATTTATCCTTCCATTTGCTTCCCATATCACCCGGGTCACAGCAATACACAATATGCCGGACGCCGGCTTCACGAACTGGCTTGTAATGCTTAAAACTTGCGCTGTGAAACACCGCTTTTCCGCAACATGCGCGAGGAGTGCTCGAACAGAGGTTTCTTTTTCAGCTACAATTTCACGCGCCAAGCCCGTCTGTTGCACAAAGGCAAAGCTGTTATCTTTCAGCGAATTCATCGGGAAGTCTTCGTCTCTGTCAAGCAAAATGAATAAAGGATGCGTATTATACCCAATGTATCTCATTGCTAAACATACATGACCATAAAAAGCTCATCCAGGGAAACGTATCTCTCGCTACGTATCCCGGCATATAGCCGAGCTAAGCCACTATCATTTTCTATTACTGTAGCCCAACAAACCAAGACATCTCGCTGAACGACAAGGTACGCGCAGGCCCGGGTCGTATACCGAGGCCGCCGAGTGTTACGGCCCGCGGAGCAATCACTGTCTCGGCCAACGGCTTATTTTGGACGCCTCAGCGCGACCTCGACGGCACGTTCTTTGTCTCCGGGGCATTCCGTCATTTTGGGTCAGCAGCACCCTGTGCACCTCAGTGGATCGGAATTAGCATGGCCCAAGTGGTGACGAAAAGCGCGGAAAAGCAGCGGTGCGTTTCCACGCGACCTGAAATGTCATGGGCGCCCGGATGACGTACAACCCTTCTGACCCACTCCTCTGTTCGACCCGGAGGCCCACGCCGTTCGCCCGCGGGGCGGCCAAGTTTAGCGCCGATTTTTAGCGCAGCGGCTATTCAGTCTATCTTTAGTGAAGCGACGTTGTAAAAATGAATGCTCGCCTTCGATTTGGTGGTGCGTACGTGACGGCTCGCGGCCGCTGGCAGCGATTAGAAAAGCGTGGAGTACCCCGCATGCGGCGAGCTGCTTTCTGCTCAAGTCTAGAAGAAACGGGGAGAGCGCTGAACGCGTTCTCTTGGCGGAGAAAACCGCGAGTGAAGGACAAATGTAACGGCTGTTGCCCACCCGCATGGTTGCGGCTAAGGGGAGGCTGAAAGAGGGAGCAGGTGACGTGCAGATGCCAAGATATAGCAAATGTTTCGGAGGGGAATCAGAATTCAAGCGCCCGGGATGGTCTGAATTATTCAGGAGCTTCGCACGGTCTTTGATAGTCTGCGTTGTTGGCAAGAGCAGTAAAGCCTCCGCATGTTTTTCGCAATCGCAGCATTCATGTTTGAGTTTCTGGGAAGTGTAAGTGGCGTCAAAAACATCTCAAGGGTGCTGTGCCGATGACGCGAGCTGTCAATGCTTGTTTTGAAGCAAGTCGCGTGAAACGAATCTGAAAAAAAAAAGAAGAAAGAAAAAAGAACTACATGGAAGCTGAACACCGTGTCACTTAACTTTGGAGCCATTTTTTTTTTATCATTCGTTATTTCTTTTTCTGCTGCAGTTGTAGTTATTGCTATTGCTAATAATACTAATGATGATACTACGAGCACCGTCAACAAGATCAATTCTGCTGCTGTTACTACTACTACTACTACTATCGCTACTACTACCACTACTACTACTGCGACTACTACTAAGGCGCCTACCGCTGCTGCTACTACTGATACTACTAAGGCACCAGTGCCAATGATTCCGATATTTACCACTTTGGTGTATTAATTCACACGAACAATACACGAACTCTTAGTCAACGCTTCTCGGCACAGGTGCTGGCAGACGCAGTAGCAATCAGATATTCTTGTTAGCAGAAAAAGTAAGATCTTGTGACGTGCATGAAGTTATTTCAGCCACTGTGCCTGCCCTCGCGGACTCTCAGTGCACCCTGGAGCTCCAAAGCCCCGAAAGTGCGATAGAACGCTCCAAAGTAAATCAGGTCGTCAAGATGGCCTCGAAGTGACATGATATATACTCATATGACAGATACCGTGTAAAAATATTACTTCGTTATCTCAATGCCCTGCAGCGGACTCAGGTGCGCGCGTTATTTTTCCCCATCCTAGTGCATATACCTTGCGTGAAGACGAGCATTTGTAAGTATTTTGCTTACTCGATTTCACACCACTTCCCGGTTGGTGAAGTGAAAATGGCTCTACTGGGCAGTTTCTTCGGTAGGGGTGACTTTATAGTCATTCGTTTACTCCTGGGCTTTCATGCAAATTGCAGCTAGCGAGCAAACTTGGTCGAAGAAATAGATAGTCTGGCTCCTCCAATCAATCTTCAGTAACAGACAAAGAAAATAACTCTACAAGTACAGTTAATTTCTGAACTCCGGGACAAAGCAAGAGTCACAACGACAAAAAAAAAATAATAATAAGGGAGACCTTCGTGTTTTTATGCGCGCGTGTTTGCTCGCACATATGTGTACGACGACCGCACACTACTTTGTAGCGGACCGGCGCTCCATCATAAAGGGTGAGAGCTCCCGGTACTCTGACGTATACACAGAGCAGAAGAAAATGGAGAGAGACAGAGACGAGTGTGCAACGAATCCGCGCAGTGCCGCGCCGGACAGCAGGGCACGCACCTCGTGCCGCCCAGAAATGGCAAAATTGGAAAGCGTGCGAGAGATGTGATCGAAGCCCGCGAATAATCGGATACCCCCCATCTTGGAAAAAAAGAGTGGGAGGGGTGAGCTTCTTGTTTATCCCCCAGGGCAGACTTTGCGGCTCGTGCAAACCGGAAAGCGGGCCGAGCGCGGAAGAGAGCGCGCCGCATGCGGCCACAGCCGGAGATGCATGCCGACTGGCTCCATAAATTACGCCGGCGCCGCGCTCTTCCCGGAGGCAACACGGAGCAGCGCACGCTCTCTCACGCGGCCCCAGAGCTGCACTGCGGCCGATCTGTGGGCGAAGCCGGGTCGCCGCACCGCTGGACACGCTTGCGATCGAGAGCAGCACAGCAGTGCATTAGGTGAGGCTCCCCCCCCCCCCCCCCCTCCTTGTTTCTACACCAGAAGCTTGTACGGTCTGCGCGCGACAAATCTCTCGCGCGCGCCTCCATAAAACGGCCGCCGATGGTGGCTGTTTGTGGCCGCTTAAGGCACTCCCCTTTGTCGCCCCGCGCCCGGCCCACCTCATCAACCCCTTTGACCCCCTCTACCATCACATCTGCGCCACACCGATTGCGTGAAGCCCCTTTGCTTTTATGGGTGTTCCCGTGAGTTCATCGTCTTTAGTTTTCGCCTTTTGTATCACCTGGGTGTTCCACACTCTATTAATCTGCACAGGAGTAAAAGCAGTAGAAGCTAGAAATTGGTCCAGAATCGCGTTTCTATGTTTAGAATTGATACATCGATAAAATAGAGAGACAATCCGAATGATAACGGACATACGAGGAAAGAGGTGAAAACAGGAGGGAGGGATGAAGGTCAGTTTCGTGCGGCTGCACTTCCCTCGCCTTGCCTCCTCAGGGTAGGTGTGCCGGTAAGGCCATGGCACCACCCAAGCCGACAGGCGGCTGTAGCAAAGCGGTTCGTGAAAGACTCATCGTTCGTTCGGCTCGCAGTCTCCAACCTTGCGGTTTTTGGCAGACAAGCATTTTCGTAGAAAACGTGTGAGATTGTGTGAAACGCCCCTTCGCGCTCCTTTTGTTTCGTCGAAACACTCAGCAGTTTGATGCCGAGCATACTTCTCCAGATTATCCGCAATACAATGCTTTTAGCACGTCTAGTACGGTTATCGCTCCTCCCCCCCCCCCCCCCCCCCCAACGGTTGCACAAAGGCGGCAAACTCTGGTACAAATGCTGCTTTTATTAGAAACGCCATTGTGTCTTGTTTCCTTGCATTGTTTCTCGTTTGCGGATATACATTTTTTTCTCTTTGCCACTATATATTCTTCTAGGCGTTCTTATTTATTTTATTTTTCATCAATCATTTTCAATTTGCGGCACTTCGAATAACAGGTTCATGTTGAATTCACACGTTCGGGCTTATTAGTGTTTTATCATGAAACGACATCAACGCTTTTTCTGCACTGTGTATTCACAGTGCTGTAGTCTCACGCACATGCCAGATTCAGGATTTCTTTTCGACATAGCAACAACCATGGGCACCAGCTTTGCCGAGGAAATCAAGTATCTTCTTGTTCCAATGAATTCCACTAACAGAGATGATTTGTGCCCAGCGGTGGGTGCACAGGAGTTTAAAACAAGAGTCGAGCAAACCTCCTACAGGAGTGTTACGTGCCGGTGATGTTGTGTTGAAGCTCGAACACTACATTCGCAGCATCAGGCATTAAAAACAGTCATGAATGCCGACTTAATATTTATAAACATGGACTTTCGACCGAGCTTGAATCAGACATATATATTGTGATGGAAGCCAAAATTTAAAACTTTCGCTAATTTCCATCACCTAGTGTTCCTAAGCATGCACATCCAGGTAGAACGAGATGAAGAAGATGGCGTAAACGGTATGAAAGAGCACTGAACAAGGGTAGAGGGGGGGAAGCGTCAGTTCGCAGGTCGAGACAAAGTGTCGACAAGTGGATTTGTCTTCATCTGGAAGAAGACAAGTCCACTTGTAGAAACGTTATCTCGACCTGCAAACTTCATTCATATGAAAAGGCGATAAATGTCACCAGATCATTTAACATAGAATCTCTATCTCTAAAATATTACGGCGTGTATTTTTCTAGTAAACGAGCAACATAATATGCCAGCATGTTCACGTGCTTTTGTTTGTTTTCTTTGCTTTAGCTGATTCAACATCCCAAAGCGCCTCAGGCTATAAAAGGAGCTGTATTGGAGGGAACCGGAAATTTCTTTAACGTGCAATGACATCATCCAGCACACGGGCGCCTTGCTTTTCGCCTCCACTGAAAACTGGCCGCCACGGCCGGGATTTGATCCCGCCTCCTCCGGCGCAACAGTCGAGCGCCATATAGAACCACTAAGCCTACGCGGCGGGGATGTGCAGATGCTTGCAAGGAAGTTCGCATGAAGCGGTAAAAAAAGATAGTAATATATATGCGT
This sequence comes from Amblyomma maculatum, assembly GCF_055883805.1. NCBI lineage: Eukaryota > Metazoa > Arthropoda > Arachnida > Ixodida > Ixodidae > Amblyomma > Amblyomma maculatum. Next base: position 260,829,926 of record NC_139344.1, read on the forward strand.
ATATTCTACATTTGTACAGTAGCAGCAAATTCGAACCTTGGGGCACGTTTTCACGGTCATTCGCTGCTTTTGTTTTATGCACGCATGCGCCTGAAAATTCTTGGGTGGCAGTTGAGCTACGCCTCTAAGGGTATGACGCGGAACACAACGCCCCGACATGTAAAGGTCCGCTTTAACCAAGCCGTATGAACAAGCACTCAGTCAGCTCCTAAGAGCACTGCAGGGTTGATTCCACTTTCCCAACTCAAATCAGCAAAGGCAGCCAACTTGCTGATATCATGTGGTATTTTTATGTAGCACAAACCGGTCCAAGAATCAGTACCCGGTCATGCCAACTATCACCACCTGCAAGCGCCATGCCTGTGATTTTGAAGCGAATGCTTTGCTATATGTTAGGTATAGAGCCGGTCTTCGCGTGGGATTCAATCCGATCGTAATTTACCTTCAAAGAGCAGGAGGACAAACTATTGCTCTGCGGTTGAAGAGTCCACAGAAAAATGTGATAGCTGTTGTGCCTTTCCTTTCCTATAAACCAACACACAATGTCAGCGTGGGCTAGCCATTGACCTTCAAGGAGCCACAGGACAAAGTGTGGACACAATACTACAAATATACTGTGCCTTCCTTTCCACAAAACATCCCACCACTTGAAGTGTAAACTTGTGGACAGCCTTGGTGTGGCACCACAAGGTTATGACCTTGACTCTTTGACCACTGGGTGACCTTTGACTTCAGGGTGACTTTTGAATTTTAAAACTTGGAGCTGAGGAGAGAGCGGAAAGGGCTGGAGCACGTTATTAATCACGTGGGTGACGTCACGTCGTGCCATCGTGTGATGGAAACAGCCATAACGTCAATCGATGGGTATAATAACGAGGAGCAGCCGCACCTTGACCGAGAGCCAGCCATGGAAGCCTGGGACGATGACGCTACGCTTAGCGCGTCGTACCGATGTTAGTTAAATTGGGCTAAGAAAGAGTTCTACCAAGCGTAACTGCGCTGTGAGCTTTCGCTGAATACCATGTTTAACTTTGCTAAATATCCGCTAATTTTTTTGCTCACAACGCCGACACCGTCCTCAACGCCAACGTCGGACTTTCTGCTAAAGTCCTCCTTAACACTATTCTGTTAAAAATGGGCAGATAACGCGCATGCCAGTCTTTTACGGCGACGACAGCTCTTATTCCAGCGTTTTAGCAGAGCCGTACATCGTATACGGCGGCAAGTACGGCAACGCAATATCGTTTCTATTGCTGCCTGGCTTGACAGGTCACATGCATTTTACCGTACAGTCGCAGTTGTGCAGTTAGCGTATTTACCGTGCGGCAGGGCTAAAGCTCTCTTCTGGTGAGGAAACCCAGAGTACAAAAATGTTTTCGTGAGTGCATTCGAGATTTGGAAAGGAGAAAGGAGTGACGAACGAAGTGTAAAAAAATATTGCTTGTGTAGAATCCTGCATGCGAAGCAACAGCGGTGACAGCCGAGGCTGTGCACGCTCTGCCGCACACGGACTATACACAGCCACACTGCCAGAACAAAATTTATTGCCATTCAACGCACAATAGGGCTATAGGTTGGCTAAATTTAGACAGTCGAATTTACGAATGTCATTTCCGTAGATGCAATATACGCGATTGTTGGCGGTTGGCTCCGTGTCAGCGTTGTGCGTGTGCATGGCAAGCTGGCCGTCACTTCTGCGTCGTTGGTATACGAGGATGAAATGTGGTCGCGACGGCAGCGTTTCGATGGAGGAAGAAAAGATGCACGCGGCGGCACGCTTGCTGCTTGTCAGCGCATCGTAAAAAGCCCAAGTTGATTTAAACTAAACCACAGCCCTAAAACAAGGTGCCTGTTCATTTATTCTCTCTATCCCATCTTTCGAATCCGATCCCTCGCGGCGCGGCTGATGCGCCAATTGAGAGGGAGTCATGCAGCTACGGTGTCTCTCTTCCCAAGCAATACATTTTAGGCTTTGCTCTTCCCTCCTCCCACATTTCCAAATCCCGAATGCACTCACGAAAACACCTTGGCACTCCGGGTTCCCTCACCAATAGAGAGCTTTAGCACTGTCGCACGGTAAGTAGGCCAACTATACGAATGTGACCGTACGGCAAAATGCATGCGACCTCTCAAGCGCGGCAGCAGTAGAAACGATATGACGTTGCCGTAGTGGCCGTCGTACTATGTAAGGCTCTACTAAAACGCTCGAATAACAGGTCGCCGTAAAAGACTGGCATGTGCGTTGCGTTGTATATTGTAAAAGAAGGCTAGGTCGAGACGGCGAGGTCGTGACGGCAAGGACAGCCAAGCCTTGTCTAGTGTTTTAATCCGATCACGAACCCAGGCGCGCGCCGGAGCCGGCGCCGCGGGATGATGATGATGATGGTATTTACAAATGAAAGAAGAAGATCATGGCATGTACAAATGAAAGAAGGTCCACAGAAGGCTCACAATATGCAGGATACACGACCGAGAGCCGGAAGTGTTCTTTTTTTTTTATGCGCGCAAGAAAAAAGAACTTCAAATATGGGAGTTACTCCGACATGTATACAACGGCTTTGGAACTTATTAACCTGCCAACTACGGCTTCCCCGCCGGGGTGGCGCATTGGTTAGGGCGCTCGACTACTGTTCCCAAGAACGCGGGATCAAATCCCGGCCTCTGCGGCCGCTTTTCGATGCAGGCGAAAAGCAAGGTGTCAGTGGGCTGTGCGATGTCAGTGCATGTTAAAGAACCCCAGGTGGTCGAAATTTCCGGAGTCTTCCACTACGGCGTCTCTTATAGCCTGAGTTGCTTTGGGACGTTAAACCCCACAAAACAAACAAAACAAACATACTGCGCCAAACCATTGACAGTTTTATTGTTGCGAAAGCTACTCCAGGCTAGTAAGAGGCGCATTTCGGGCAAGCGTCGCTTGTCACTATGCAATCGGAATTAAGACGCCAAGAAGACGCGCCGAATCGCCGATCACACTATACGGTTTGCAGCCAGTGCATTGGCGACGAGAACGTTTGAGTCGGTGAACAATCCGCTTGGTAGCTTTCGCTACGCATATCCAGTTTTGACCGAGTGTAGCGGCCATCAATTTTTTTATTGTTTTAAACAGCTGCCAGCGCGGCCTTGTCGCTGTGATTGTAGCGACTATGATCTTGCTCATGCTCGTTGCCGCGAGACACGGCTTCGTCAATATTTCCCGAATAGTCGCAAAGAAGCACAAATATTTTCGCATCATTCCAGACGTTTTCAGGTTCCTTCAGCCGGTTATCTAGATGGTTCTTCTCGGGCTTTATTTGAGCGCTCACGAACGCAACCAGCATTCTTTGCTCGACGACCGACGAGCACAATTGTTGTTAACGCCTCCGCTTAGTTCTTTTGGGGGAGCAGGTTAGGCCAATAAAGAGGTAACTTAAGCTCAACACCAGCCTCTTCGTTTCGTGCGTTGTCGTCGGCATTGTCACGACCACGTGACAACTTATACAGCACAGTTTGTACCTGCACTCTTTGTACCTTTGGGCTGCATTTGCCACCGGCTGCGTGGACATTTATCCCGCCGCTTATGCCATCGCAGTGGCAGAAGCAGAGCCCGATCATTGCACAGACATTATAGGGGCGCTTCAAGCTTATGTAAATGTAAGTATGGACTATGATCTTTTACGTACAACTACCTTCATTTGTCCAACGCTTATTGAATTTGAAATATATGTTCATATAGCACAGAATCAACGCACCTTCCTTCTCTAATATCAGAGCTCGTTGCCATTCGTTACGGTTTGTCTACATTAGCAGAAGACCTCTGTACTGCACCGCCGACCTATTTGATCTTACTTACAGAATCCACACAAGCAGTCCGAGCCTTACGGAGTATAGCTAATACCTTTGACCTCATCAACGATATCTGCTATATTGTGCAAGCATTTCCTTGCCCTGCGCGTGTGTTGTACGGGCGCCCCACATTACACACCGTCTGACAGAAATTGATGATGCGTGCTGTTCCCAGAGGGTGACATATCCACTGCCTATGTTAAAGTTGTCTCCAGGAGACACCGTAGTGCCTGCGAAAGAATTTCTTCGCCGGTCCAAGCGTGCTTTAATTCCACCGCGTGGGTCAAACCTTCCCGGCGGTCTAACTCGCCGTGAGGAGGTGGCGCTGAGAAGGACCCACGTCGGTGCTGCGTAAAACGCCTGCTGTCAAATCCTCCTGGACCACCCAGACTGCTCCCCTCAACTGCCCTTCTGCCCTGCCCCGCTACGGAGGCGACACTAGACCATTTCCTTACAACTTGTCCTGGTCTTCGCGTGGCCCACAAGGTACACCTTAGAAGCCACACTTACCACCCTACCAGACCGCCCGACACAAGAGTATGGACACACGGGCCACACCACCGAGAGCTGTTGGCATTCATTGGGGCCTGCATCAAAGACCCTTATGCCGAAAGGGCATATTTGCGCAATAAAAAAAAAAAAAAAGAGAGAGTATACAGCACAGTGGGACAAAGTTGCTTGAACGAGAAGAACATGCATGCAGGTCTAAAAAATGCCATAATTTTCACCGTCTTCGTTTGCTTGTTTTGTGAAATCACTATCGCCTAAATGAACGAGGAGAATTCCCTGAAGCTGCTACGACCTACAACACTACACTTATTAGGCGCTAACCGCATGTGGCGATAATCCAAGGCGACACGCTGTGCGATGTTAATTATTGGGGAAAGGCATGGCAGAAGTATACTTCCTGTAAGTCCCTGTACCATGTCTGACACCTAAATTGCTGCCGTCGTCTTTGTGAAGTTCCATCTGCGCCACTCCTTCATTTAGTCTAGGTAAATACGCCATACACAAACGCCATCTTGCTAATAACAGAGATCGCAGCCGCTATAGACAGGCTGTCGAGACCATCGAACAAGGAGAAACCAGACTAGCCCGTTGCCGAGAAGCTTACCTTGCGCGGAAGAGAGCCAAGATCGAAGCAGCAGCAGTGGCTTCGGCCGATGACTAACGCTCGTAAACATTGGTTGAAGAACAGTTTAACTTCCGCACGAACCACTATTTAACGAAGAAGCATATGTATACAACGTGACTTCGCATATATCGAACACGTAACCTAGGTTATAATGAAAATGCATGCATACCACTTGACTTTGGATATAACGAAATTCGAACTTTGTAATGACGAAGATGTATGCATCTTTGTCATAACCGAGATCAACTAACGCTAGATATCCATGTTTGGTAGCGTCGAAATGGTCATTTTTTTATTATTATTATTATTGACAGTTCGTGCAGAAACGCTCCGCCGAAGATCCTGTCCAAAAACCCTGTCTACTCCGCTCATGAATCAAGAAATGATTTAGCATTAAAAGTGTAGTTTATTGCCACTGCACTGTCCGCCCCGCTGTGTCCTTTCAAAATGCATGGGTGCTGCAAGAATTTGCTTCTCTGATTTTACTGTACTTCGCTCTACTTCGTCCAAAAAAAGAAAAAAAGAACGGGGTACTCTCATATTATACTTCCCTGACGGTGCAAGGTGACTCAAAGACGAAGCGGCTGTAACAGAGCGACGCTGTAAACGCGCCGCTCCGTTGCAGAATCCCGTCGCTTCGTGTGAGGTTGACCAGCGGCATCGATAGGCGGCCGTGTCGTCATCGCGCGACGCATCGCCAAGGATCATCACCTCATGCGGTCACCGTTTTAGTAACCGGCTCATTTACAGCGCGGATATTGTTCTCGTCCACCTTTTGAATCACACTAATATTAAACGAACTACACCATTTCAAATCATTTTTTATTTGCCCCGGTGCAGTGATTAGGGCAGTCAACTGCCTTTCCCAAGGACACTGGACCGAATCCCGGTCTCGGTGGCCACTTTTATGAGCCTTCCACTACGGTGTCTCTCATAGCCCGAGTCGTTTAGAGGCGTTACACCCCATAAACCAAACCAAACCAACCAAGGATGTGGTATCGAATCCCGGTCGTGGCGACCGTTTTTCGATGGAGGCAAAAACAAGGCACCCGTGTGCTGTGCGATTTCTGTGCACGTTAAAAAACTTCAAGGGGTCTAAATTTCTACAGCCGTCCACTACGGTGTCTCTCATAGCATGTGTCGCTTTGGGACAATAAACCCCCTAAATAGAGGCTTTACAAAAGTTAGCGCCATCTAGTGAAAGAAACAGAAACTGTGCGCGGCGGCCATGTTTTGCTCAGTCCGACCGCGCCTCCCATCGAGTACGCTGTCAACGTGCGCCTTCGTAGAACCCGTGCATGCACCGAAAGGTGCATTGGAATGATCACAAGCGATTGTTTCATTTTTTAACATCACAGCAGTCGCTGTTAGCTCCAAGGTCTATTCGGAATGATGCCAGTATGTTGTTGCGTGCCCTTCTGCAGCCAGCGCACCGTCATAGACTCGCACGGAATCAAGGTATACGCGTGTATGCGACCGTTCGTTTGCAGTCCTAATCGGCTTTACAAGGGTCACTTGCATCAGGTAAAGCATTACTGCACGTCCCTGTGACTGGGAGCTAGCTCACAGAATGTGCTATCACCTAAAACAGCAAGGTTAATTGTTTTGCGCGCTATGGAGCCTTGTGAACTTGAAGGATAAACTTATGCTGCGATGGAGGACACGGGAGAAGGAGCAATGCATGTGTAACGAATGCTATTGTGCAAGTATACGTTCTTTGAAACATTTTGTACGTAGGTTACATTTACCATTGTGTATTTGATTTAAGACACGGGCATGATTACCGAAACTACTTTTTACAGTCGTACGAAATAGTAGTGCTTGGTGCAGAGAGCAATACGGTTATCTATAGTGCGCCCGAGGTGCGTGTTTCACGCTGCAAAAGCAAGCGGCTGCCAAACCCGCGGCGTCTAGAAAAGCAGGAAAAGATGGCATCCCTCTAGTGTGTTGTAACATGCTCACGTACAGCCCGTTTCGACCGGTCCACGTCCGGAGCGCGCAGCTCAGGTTTTATACCTGCCAGCGCGGCCGATAAAATAACGAAGCGTGCGCTTCACTTTTGTGTTTTTTCGAGTCACCCTTTGGTTCGCTAATTCACAGCTACCTGAAATTCACTGCAATTTTTAAATATGTCGATTTCTTGTTTATTCCCTCTGTCAGAAAGCAAACATTTGAAGCAGTAATCTCATATGAAAGCGCTGACATGGGAAGCTTCGAGGAACTCGGGGGAGGAAGAACTCGGCTGAAACGAAAAGAAATTTGAAAAGTCAATTCACATTACTGCGAAGTGTTTGTGCTTTGTGCAACTGGCTGTGTTCATAAAATGAGATTTATATTATATCATATCGTTATAGAAAAATTAAAGGGTCACTTAAGCTCCGCCGTTAAAGGTATAACGCGATAGTGCTCTCTCTCATACACACACACGCACGATGTTTTTTCTCTTTGTGTGTTATATTTTAGCTCTTTTATTTATTTATTTATTTATTTATTTATTTATTTATTTATTTATTTATTTATTTATTTATTTATTTATTTATTTATTTATTTTATTTTATTTACCAAATACTGCAGGCCCTAACTGGGCTCTAGCAGGAGGGGCTTAAAGAATACAATGCAGTGAAATATGAATTCATCAAAAGTAACATACTACACACAAGTGTAGTATGTTATATGTTGTTATGTATGTTATATTTCTATTATTTCTTTATTTTTATTTTATTTGACGTTTTATATTTTATACACCAATACGCATGCGTCAGCAACAATCGGCTTTCCATTCTGAGCAATTTGACACTTTTGAACACATTCTTCAACTATTTCAATTAATCAATTACACATTCTAAATTTTCTTCCTTAGCATCACCAAGCACTGGTTTTGCATTCTGACACCTTTAAACCCTTACTTTCCAATTTTTCTTTTTTTTTCGTTTCTTTATTTCATCAATTGATCAATTAATTACAAAGATTTATTAACTCGTCATCGCCTATAGCACACCAATCAATATTCAATCACTGGAAGCACAAATTACCATTTGTGCTCCCATTTACGATTCGTATAGCAATTTGTAACTGCGCTCGGCAGCGCAGCCGGTGGGCCCCGCCACGTCTCGGCTGTCAACATACGCTTCTAGGCGTCTCTAACAGAAACCGCCAGGGACCGAACAGAGGTCCGAGCACAGCACACTAGGTTAAAACGTGAAATGCGCGAACAGAACGGCGAGCGCTGACGGACGGACACGAAGCGAACGGATGGAGCGAACAAAATATGGCGGCCAGCGCGGGATCAGGGTGCCGCTCACGGTTGCCAGACGTACTTTTGTAAACCCTCTATTTACCAAATCAAACCAAACTATTTCAAATCACATCTCGACCCGCATGAGTCTTCGGTGCCTCGCGCTACGTCCTCTTCGCCGTGAAAATCACCCTCTATTTATATTATATAAAACGCAAGATAATTAGGCGACTGCGCGTTGACCGGTGCGAACGCGCCGAGATAGGTAAATGAGCGAGCCAACTGTGGAAGAGTACGCGTTGCTGATGCGCTGCTAATATCTGACCCGGTCGCTTTCTTCTAGCAGGCAGAGATGAGTAAGGTTCTTGTTTACTCAAAATCCATTTACAAGGCGCTGTCCGTGCGAAAGGGCGACTCGTAAACGGTTAGTGTCAGCGCGCTGTGAAGTGATGACGACTCGTGAAACGATAACCGACGAGAGTCAATCATTGGCCCATCGCACGTGTAAGATTCTTCTGCAGTTATGCCCCTGACGTCAAAAGGTTTCCTCTGAAACAAGGTTGAAAGCAAAAAGAAAGCGGGAAAAAGTAGATGTGATCACGTGACAAGAAAGGTTTATATATCGCAGTGAGTTGCTGATTCGGTCTTTAGCAACGTCCGAGAACAACTTAATTCAGTGCTTGGGTACACCAGTCTCGCCTATTTTGCGAAAGGCAGTGGTTTACGAAAAAATGGGCGTAGACATTTCCTGCAGCTGGTTTGAAGCCGCGCTGTAGCACCAGTATCGCAAACCCCGAGCGAATAGTATGTATATGTCCAGAAAAAAACAACAACGGGGAAAGCAAAAGCGTAAGCATATCTTACCACTATCTCTGAATGAAGCGTTTCCGAGCAAAGTGCTTTGACCGATGAGAAATGTTATTAAATAGCTCAGACGGCGCGTGTGGGATAAAGAAAAGAAATAAACCGTGTCCATAACCATATTGCAGGCAGATCACTTATCATGCCGTAATAGGTTTCCGCACCCGAAGTCCTCCCGAGTACCCAATAATTTCTACTTCCCTCGCAGCGATAATAAGGCTTTGATAAAGCACGCTTCGATGATGGCCGCCATGTGCATCCTCGCTCCATTTGTTACGGCTTTCGTGTACTTACGACGGCCGCGCGAGGGCGCCGACAGCGTGAGCTGGATAAAGCCGGAGCCCTGTCGCCGCCACTTGGATCATCGCCCATAACCCGAGGCCCCATCGCTCAGCAAATAGAGGAGAAAAAGAGGACGCGGACCAATAAGTGCGGGCTTATGAAGACGTGACTGCCTCCGTTCATCGCTGCAGCTTGATGCAGCCGGGCCTTGAGACGCGCTATCAGCGATGCTTCGTGAGAGCAACTTCTTGCAGCGAACCCCCACACGGCGCCTCGCTCTGGAACAAAATGAGCAAAACTTACCTTTGTGCTTCACTTATTTTTCTGCTCACTGAAGAAATTAGAAAGACCAGTGGCAGGCTGCATGCCGCCTCGGGGTTCGCATTGATTTTCGATGCCACCCAATTTGGCAGGTCTCTCTCGGTGCAAGAGCGCGAGGCTTCGCTTCGAGTCGGCGACCTGCTTGGAAGACAGCCTCGTAGTCCTAGCCAAGCCGCAGCGTCGTACTGATCGCGGCAGCGCGAAGCGTGGGCAGCGCGGACGGTGCCCCATTTCTTATCCCATTTGGGCGGCCTGGGTGCGCGACACTTGCATGCGCCCCCATGGCACTGTCCCTCCAAAACGGGCAACAATGTTTTCATGTCGACGCGTTATAAACGTCCTGACCGGTAGCACAGACTCTCAATGCACTCTCAATTTTCCGGCACTGCATGCATGGGGTCTCAAGTTCGCCTCAAGAGGTGCGCATCGCTCTCGCGGAATTCACCTCCGGTCAGTAAGCCTTCCAATTTCAGGATAAATGAAGGAGTTCGTGGGTAGCGAAGACGCGGCTTTTCGAAAGGAGGCACTTCATTTCACATCTCGGAGGGTAGCGAAAGCTGTGAATTCATTCCTTAGAATCGTCAGTGGCCCTATGCGGCGGGGTCAGCATTCGAGCTGCGGCCGTTGGCATGAGACTCAGCGAAGTGCACGACCGTCGGAGAAGTGAAAAAATACTACGACCTTTGCATTCCACGACTTTTCCTTCTTTTTCTTGTGCGAAATTTTAGGTTCCTGGAAGGTTTTAGGTATGAGGAGAATTAGCAAGCAGTATCAATCCTGAATTATTTGGGAGTGCGGTTAGTCGCTGCTTAATAAATAGCCCAGGTATTCCGCGTTCTCAGCAGGTCGTAGCTTCTGGCAGCGGTCATTTCGTTGCTAGTGGCACCATCGTGTCACTAAAAGAAAACGAAATTTTTGAAGAAGAACGGAAGTTTCTACTTAAGAAACTTCCGCACAAGCCCTTACGGCGCAATGATTCGGCAAGTCTAGCTTTCTTGGACAACAATTTTAATTGAATGAAGCAACTGCAAAAAATGGTAAGACATCGTTAGGAAAATATTGAAGTGAATGGTCGAGTCCAGTCTTCGGGTACGTAGCAAAATGTTTGTTTTAAAGTTTGTCCCTCGCTCGAGCGGAGTGGTCGAAGACTGCCGTATGAAACCAATGGGGCACGCTTTTGACGCGGAATGGCAAAAACCTGGAATCGTCCCGAGGGAAGATCTGCGGATGTGTTGCTTGTTACAGTGGAATCTTCCGATATTTGAAAAACTTGCTTTCTTTTGTAAACAACTTCCTGGTGAAAATGAGCACGTCGAGAATTCCTGGGTATGGAAGGTCTTGTTTACTGCCATTTTATACAGCTTATCTCCGAAGCGCTGTTTCTTACCGAACAACGCAGCAAGCGTATATGGAGGCCGACCCTACAGCAGCAGCAACAACAACACTAAGAAGATAAGATAACTCTATAGGGACCTTGATTGCTCTTATAGACCGCTCTTGATATCATCAGAGATAAATCTCCCAAGGAGCCTTGCGGCTTGTGCACCTCCGTGCGTTCTTTCTGCACACTTTGGGCGTTATTTTGCGTTAGGTATATTTTCGGTTTGTTTGTTTGTTTGTTTTGTTTTTTGTTTGTTTGTTTGTTTTTTTGTTTGTTTGTTTGTTTGTAAAACAGTTAACTTTGCCAAGCAAGCATTATGAAGGCATTAGCGTTTAATCAAATTATTCGGAAAGTTAGATAATTGTTTTTCAAGCATGAGAGTGTCTGGAAGGAAAGAACGGAATTTAAACGGAATTAACAGAGAGCGTTACGAATTCTTTCAAGCAGCAATTTTAGAACCTCGTGGCAACTTCACAAATCATGTGCGCAGAAGCGCTCTCTTTGCTCCAGCTGTCAAAAGCGATCTCTTCCGGCGGTACGTGGTGCCTGCATACTTAATATGCATTGAGGAGACAAAGAGAGGAGAATGTATACGTCTCGTCTTGAACGAGAGGCGTGCTCTTTTCAGTTCTCCGCAAAGTGAAAACATCCTTTTATGGTAGTCTTCACACTGCTACGCAACGCTGACCTGTTTAAGTTTACGGGAGAGCTATATATCATGGGCGTGAAAAGCATTTTCTTTTTTCAAGTGGCTGAAACGTACAACCGCAAAGGTAAAAAGAATACAATCTTGTCTACATATTACAACTGCAAATAAAGAGATGTTGATATTTCGCTGTTCCTAAAAAACAGGTGACCCTTTCTGGAGATATGTCTTACTTGAAGCAGTGACGCGTGCGAAATTCGGAAATGGCACATAAAATCCATCTACGGAAAGACGTGCAGCTATTCTGCACTTGATGCATCTTTCTGAAGACGGGGCGAAAATTTCTGCAGCACAAGTTAATTATGTTAAAGAAACTGTTTATTTTCACACAAGCCTAAATGTTATCTCGAGGTTGACAACTTAAGGGGCACGTGCGTTTTATGCTTCACTGCGATACAGCCGCAAAGGCCTACTCTTCGTACTCGTACGAACCGACGAAGAATTTTCATGCGTTGCACACATCTAGCTGGGATGCACGACGACAAACTTCTATACGCAAATAAAACAAGCAATTTTTGCATGTCCGATCATCACATACACCGAAAGGGGGGGGAGGGGGGGGGGGGCGTCATTAAGGCAAAAAAACATAAAAAATGGCACTAGGAGAAGGTGTCGGCGAAGCTTTGAACGCGCGCAACTGCATATATAGACTACATGGCCTATAGTTACGAGGCTTTATTCTCACATCTGGTGTTAGCAATTATACGAGCCATGACACGAGGGCCGTTATGCCGACGTCGCTTGTTCTGGGGAACACAATCAGTTTGCGCTGAACCCCAGCAGCGAAGTAACCGCTTGAAAACAAAACAAAACGAGTCAAACCTTAAGTATTTTTACCTCGCGTTTTGCGCAAGAAGCCAAATAAGCTTTTGTAGCAGGGTGCTTCAAATTTTCGTTAAGTGCTCAGCGTAGTGCACGACACCACTGGAAATGACAGCAGGTACGTGAAGTAGATCGGCCAAGAAGTCACGACTTGAAACCTGCAGATCTCTAGCATAATAGTGCTTTGCGACAGTCAGTTGGAAGCGTGTCGCAGTGCTCTTCAAAGTCGTGCACTTGTGGGCTAGTGTCGTCGTGTCAGTGGGCGCACTTTGCATCAATTATCGCGGTTCTAAGCGGTTGTTTTTTATTGATGTTCCGATTTATCAAACCCGGTGTTGTTTTGACTCGTCCATGTTTCCTTTTGTTTGCCTCGTAGTACCATGCCACTAACCAGGCGGCGCTCCTTTCACCTTATCTACTCAGTGCTACAATGTGAACAAGGAGACGCTTACATGAATGGCAGACACAAAGGCGCCCCATTCACGTGTACCGCAGAGGCCATGGAACTTCGCCGAGAATGAGTAAGCATTGTGCCCTCCACAAGCGAGACTTCTGAAGCGCAAGAATATCTTCGCACAAACTATTTCATTGACTCGTCGCTTAGGGTGTACGCATGCGCTGTTCCGACGTCCTGCACCGCCACGACGAGAAGCAGTGATCACCGCAGCACGGACTCGGCTCGCCTCTGCTGAGGTGGCGTGGTCCAGCGAGCGCTACTCCGTAGGGCATGAAACGCAATGGTGCGAAAAAGCAAGGGCGAATACACGTAGTAGACAGAACAAGCGTCAGCTAGCTAAAACCAGTCTTGCTAGAAGAATGCTCCGTAACTCTAGGAGGGACGGCTGCAGACAGCGGCACATATCAGCCAAAGAATTACTGGCTTCTGCGGCAGGTCTCGCAAAGGAACCCGACTCTACTGAGGTGCGGAAGACATTGCGTGCCCTTTCACCTTGCGCGTCCTCTTTCTGGCAGCAACACAGGCACCAAGCGACAGCTCCTCTACGCCTACAATCAGAGCCCGGCACCAACAACGGCTCTGCACGTGCTGTAAGCACATTGCTGCCCGTACCAGGACCTTCTTACGACAAAGATTAAAATACTCAAGCAAGGATATTGTTAAATGGCCCGATTGGAACGCGTCGGCAGACTCTTTAAAGCCCACACAGGACCGTCGACGAAGACCTGTCCCCCGTCTCAGATTGTCAACTGACAAGAACGCAAGGCGCAACCACCAAGCGCTGCTACAATGCGCGCTCAGAGAGCCCTCACAGTGCTCTCCGCACCCTGTGTGGTCCCGTGCACCCAGGAAACGCTGCGGGAGACGGCGCACGATTACAGCCGCGCTCGCAAGCGGTGCCATTGAATCGAGTCGTGACAGGATTGCTAGCATGTCGAACACGCCTTAGTCTGCGTGCAATCCCCTCCCCCTTCCCCGCCATATCCATTGTGGTCTTAGCCATACCTCGGCATCTGTCAGATAAACGTCGTTAATTGACCGCCCCTACTACTGTGCCAAACAGCATTATCAGCCTAGTCCGCCAGCGCATATATATACGTTATGCGCGTTGCTCTGGTCGCCGCAGCTTTCAACGCCGTCTTCCGTTGACGTGCGTCCTCTTCACTTGTTCTTTTGACCGCGCGTCCGGTCTCTGGGATCTTCTATGACTGGGTCACCCGCCCTCCCCCAACCCTCTATAGTATTGCGTTGCTTTTGCTTGCAGTGTTGGAATGAAGCTGTGTTGGAATGAAGCAGGACGCATAATAATGCTTGTTGAGTGAGTGAGTGAGTGAGTGAGTGAGTGAGTGAGTGAGTGAGTGAGTGAGTGAGTGAGTGAGTGAGTGAGTGAGTGAGTGAGTGAGTGAGTGAGTGAGTGAGTGAGTGAGTGAGTGAGTGAGTGAGTGAGTGAGTGAGTGAGTGAGTGAGTGAGTGAGTGAGTGAGTGAGTGAGTGAGTGAGTGAGTGAGTCAGTCAGTCAGTCAGTCAGTGAGAGAGTGAGTGAGTGAGTGAGTGAGTGAGAGTGAGTGAGTAAAAGTAAAAGTGAGTGAGTGAGTGAGTGAGTGAAGTAAATATAAGTCATCTCAGGTTGATGAAAAAAATGTGTCCGCTGCGGACCCATCATCGTGTCCGTACAATGCGTAAAGGGCAATGTGCGTTTCCACTCCGTTTGAGTCTTTAACCTTCGGCCTTTCTCACGTACAGAAAACGCATTCGTGTTCTGTGGTCCCCATTCTAGCGTATGACAACTCACACCTATAGACATCGCTGTGTCCTCTTGAGCGAACCCTCCTCCCACTGGGTAGCTCGAGTGTGTCATGCCGCCGAACGATGTCATGTATAGGCGCGGGAGCATCTCAGCAGTCCTCTGGTCAGGTGTTCGATTTCAATGCCGTGCAGGTGACCCGGAGATTTCTCGCACTCGCTCTTTGTAACGGGAAACATCGCGAATGACGTAAAAAGGCTTAAACAGCCACATCTGATTTTCAGAGACTGGCCAGTAGCAATCTGTAAGGTAGAAAGATTGACGGCCAGGAAGCAATGAAGAAATGGCAGTGTATTTGTGAAACCTAGATGAAGTAACTGCAACAATTTAAATCCCAAAAGTGGCAGCGAGCCAACTGTAATGACGGGGAGACCGTACGTAAGCGTCGCTCTCATGAAAAAAAAAATAGAAATAAAGAGAAACAGTAAAGTGCGAAGGCCGCATCTGCATTACAAAGAGGACTGTTGTACCGGAAATCTGGCAGAGCGTCCAAGTTCCAACGCATGCCCACCTGGCAGTGAAATGGGTTCTCCTGTCCACACACAAAAATATCTCCAGACGGTGCCACATGTCGGCGAGCTGAACACATGCCTGCCGCATCAGGATTGATTACCGCACACGTATTTGGAAAATTTACTCAATGCGTATATATTGTGACCTTGAACAAACGCATCAACATGGAAGGAACCTTCTGTGTCCACTATGCCAATATCAACGTCAGCATCGGGGCGCTTTAAACATTACGCTTTTCATTTGAGGGGACTTAAACGCTAAACAATCGCGCTGGTTACTGAAATTTTTTAGCCCTGTAGCGAAGTTCATGCCCGAAGTTCTCAGCGTCACGACTGCGAACAACCCTGTCGAAGCGACCACCAGAACCACCGCTTGCATCAACTACATGTGTGCACGACATGTCGATGTGATCATATGAAATATTCTTCGTACTTGAAGTACCACCCGCCCTGGGCGACAGCACTAAACACACTAATGATCGAAGCAAATTTCCTCAAAATTCCTTGCTTCTTTATGGCTCCACAGAAACGGGTTGCCACGCGTGCATTTCTAAAGTGGGATATATGCTATGCGTAGAAAGGGAAACGTCAGTACTTTTTGAGGCAAAGAGAAAAATTTGGCGGAATATTAACACCATTTCTGAAGGACGTAAGAAATTAGAGGAATCATGTTAACTACGCAGCTAGTCACCTTATATTGATAGAACTTCTAACTGGTACAGATAAGCACCTGGTAGCAATTAGTGATTTGTAGCTGCGCGCTAGCAACAGCTATATAAACATTTAGAATTTCGAAAACAAAATAGCCCATGGCGCCGAGGTTCGACCAGTTTTGTACCTTCCTGGGGTAATTGGAAGATGCCATACCTTCGTGCCACGCCTCGGTTGGAGCTTAAATCCAGCAACGGAGCACCTCAGCGCGGGCGGTGCAAAGAAGGCCGTATGCGCCACAGCATGACGGGCTTGATGCACATCGTCGATAGCCCTCTTTTTTTTTTTTTTTTCGAATTCCACCATAAATGGCAAAATTTGGTATGGTTAGACTGCGATCGCTAATTGCGTTCTCGAAAGTCTCAGCACTGATATGGCTGTTGCTAATAAACAGCAAGGAATTCTACCTGCAACTATGGAGGCATATGTAATAGGTAGAAAGGTTCACTGGTATAGAATTTAGTTAACTAGCTGCCTAGTCAGCATTATTGTGTCCGCCAGCACTGACATTACTGTGCCAGAAAAGTAAGCGCATTTCGTCGGAGGGTCAGTTTTTAAAGGAAAGTAGCGGGTTTCCCTGAAACACCTGGTATAGCACGAGACCTTGGTACACAGGTAGTCGAATTCCACGAGTATGTGGCTTCCGATTACTAAAGCTCCACCCCGGCTTCACTGCAGGGACATCGTTCGATCGAGGTAGCCAGTGTGACGCATTCAGAGGCAGACGGGCCTCCGTGACGCACGGTCATGCCGTGGCCGGCGCACGGCAGCGCGTGACCCGCGGCCGAGCGCTGCTCCTCCCGGAACCCGGGAAGAGCGGGCGAGATTAGATTTCGGCCGCACCGGGCGACCCGGAGTCCCGAAATGATGGGCGGCCGTAATAAATGAACCTGTGCGAGCGCCACCTCCACTCTGTAATTGCCGCCGCCCGGCCAGCCCGTAATTCTAGCAGCGCCTCCCTACGCGGATCACGAAAGCCGCGGCGAACTCACTTCCGCGCGCGCGCCGCGGCCGCAGACACTGACGAAGCGAGTGCGGGGGCCGCCGGAGTAATAGGCCTGTCAGGAGGGCGGCCGCAGAGAGAGTTCCGCCTGCTGAAGGGTGCTCTGTCACTGACGCCGGTCACTGCGGCGGCGGCGCTGGACACGGCGCCGTCGACTCCGTCGGACCTTGCCTCCTCACCGGGCGGCGGCCGGAGGAGCGCACGCGCGGTCAATGGACGCCGTCAATGGAGCCGACGAAAGCGAGTAGCGCGCCCTCGCCCCTGAATGGCACCGGCCGCCGCGTACGCGCTCGCCGGCGGAGTGGCCAAGTCGCCGCGTACGCAGATCAATGAGCGAGTTAGCGAAGGACGACGACACCGATGAATGACGGGTGCGCGCGATGGTGAGCGTGGTGTGAGACAGTGCGCGCTACAGCGAACACTTCTGCCATCAACCCCGGTCGGTGAGTGAGTGAGTGAGTGAGATAAAAACCCTTTAGGCTTGCGCTGCTACCAAAAGACGCAAGTTGAGGGGCCGAGTTGTGATGATCAGTACGAAAAGAAAATAAATAAACGTTCCTTACTTGAAATATTTGAAAGGATATACGCATAGAAACGCGTGTTAATAATTTATTAATGCGAAAGCATAGTAGGCTGTTTCGGCGCCGGAAGTGTCTGTAAAATGTGCCGCCGGAAGTTGGTCCCTTTGGGACGGCATCACCAAGTGACGCCATCATTCAATGACCGGATGAGAGTTGTAAGTCATACTATAAAGAATTGCTGTATTGTCGACGAGTCGTAAGTTATTAATCATGACGCGAAAGTGTCAAGTCACGTAATTCATGAGTCATGTGAGTCGTGGGTCATGAGACAAAAAGTACTGTGTCATGACATCTGGGTAATTAGATGTAGAATGGCGTCGTCTAGGAGTCACCAACGTCGCGCGAACGCTAATACTTTCTCATTCTTACAGTGTAGTTTCTGCAGTGATCACAGTTTCTTTTTTTATAATGACGCATAAAGCATTGAGGCACAGAGATCGCCACGTGGTATTTGCCTACGACTATTAAATAATTTATTCTAGAATTTCATCTTTATATATCCTGTTTCAGTTTTGACTGAAACAGTCGAGTGATGGCTAGCTGTGGCGTCAAAGTTGCATATATGTCACGCGAGGGAAAAAAAAAAAAAGCTGCGGTACAGTCGCTGTATCGTCACTCATTGTAATTATGGCTCTTGCTGAAGGCTATCTTAGTGTTGTATAGTAAATCAGAACGCAAATGAATTCGTGCAGTTTTTTTCATTCCTCACGAGACCTAAACGCTACTTTGACATTGCCATCTCTCGGCTGTTAAAGCCGAAACCGAATCAAGTTAGCGAAAAACTAAATGGATTATAGATTATTCAGCTGTCGTGGGCAAATACGACGGGGAGATACCATGTGATGTCTTATGTATCATTAACAAGAAAAAAACATGCAACCAAACGTTGGTGCCTACAAACCCTAAAGCCGCCATTCGTGCTGGTTTTCGTTGTCGTCTAGTGTAGCAAGGTTCATGCCGCGGAGCCACTTCAGTCTGTACGACAGTGTAATAGTTCTTGGCGAGCAATTAAGTCTATTGCAAATGATAACTCGCAACAAATTAAATAAACTAGCTACAGTACACGAGTGAGCGGACGTGCGTAATTGCACCAGCTTAGCTGGTTGTAAATTAGCAGTTATAAATTGTAACTAGCTAGACTTTATTCCTGGTTGCTTCGTAAGTGCAAGAGTCTTCATAAATACTAACTGTATCTTGTTGCGTTTGTCCTCACTGCTAAAAAGAAAAAGGCAGCCCTTCCGTTAGAACTGCGGAATGATTAGTTAGACACGCTTTATTAGAGGACGCCGCATCATAATAGTCAGCCTAGGTTTAATTACGTCTGTAAAGAACCACGAAGTCTCACTACCGGACAGTGTCCTCGTTCCCCCTGTATCAAAATTCTGACGTAGAAAACCGGAAATGAACAGACGGACCATCGTGCTCTCAGCTCTGGAACAATACATCCGCTGAGACATCGCGGAGGGTGCTTGATGGTATACACCAACCTATTCTGGGTGGTTCTTGTTCGACATGTAGAGAGGCAGATTTCCTACATCATTTTCACTCTGCAACCTTCGTGTAACCAATTCAGCGACACTTTATAAATTACTCGCCAGCTTGCGTTTGAGTTGACATAGCAAAACTGATATAGCCAACTAAAGGGCCCTCCCGGTCGAACAGTTTCCTCAGACTTGCGGCCTTCCGACACTTCAAGGGTGCCCTGGGTTTGACGAACGCGCTGTGTAAATGGCGGAGCCAGACTTCTTTTTCAAGGTCTTTAATCTGCCGAACCTAAACTCTCGTGATAGCGACATCTGGCAGTACATTTGCATGGTGAGTTATCTCTACGACATGCCCAGGTGCCCATAAAAGTGGGAGACGCTCGCCTTACGATCAAGTTCTACGATAAAAGAGTCATTGTACATACAGACATGGGTCCCCCGATGTTGCGAGACCTATATAATTGGGCGCTAATGAATAACAGGCGCCTCGGAAATGCGTCAAAAGGCGAACCATTGGAATAGGCCTTACATGCGAAGCGTGCACTGGAGAACTACCCCCCAGCACTTCACCATCTTTCTGGTGCGCTCTCGATTCCACAGCGGTGCTTCTTAGACGAGGCAGCATGAGATGCGCCAGTGAGGCCGAGCTATGACCGGATTTCAGCGCAGCTGTCAAATGTGGCTGCATTCCGTCTGCTGGGTTGCAGCTGCCTTCAAGCACAGCAAGCAGTCGATAATAGATGGGGCTCAATGGGAGAAGTTTACAACCCCGAACAAAGGGCTTAATTCGATTACATCTCGCCTATAGTTGAACCAAAAAGTAGACTAAACTATTCCCCTAAAAAGCGATCAGTAATTGCTCTGCGTATCGCGTCCTTCTTCTGAGTACTTCAGGTCCATAATGAAATTGTAAAAATGGTCGAGAATTCTGATCTCTTCCTCGGTTTCCACTGCGGTGGTCGAGGTGGTACTGAAAACCGCGCATTTATTCTCCTAATCTCCTCCTTCTCACAGCTATGAGCGTTTGCTGAGCGCAGCAACAATAATAATAATCAATCAGTTATTGTTTATTTCTAGTGCCTGCGAAAAGCGTCACCCTATGTGCTGGTGCACCCTGCAAGGAGAAAAAAAAAAAGATCTGGGAGAAACACAATGCAAACTACGTGCAGTGACGTTAAAATGCAAGTAACGAGGGGAGAACACGTTATGGAAGTTACAAGAAACGAATGGGAGCATGATATCGCAGATCGCAACATTAGGATAAAGAAATTAATGCAAATTAATAGTCTCAGTTCAGTCCAGTCGTTCAGTCGTGTCCAACTCTTCGTGACCCTATGGACCATATCACGCCACGCTTTCCGGTCTCTCACTATCTTCCTAACATCACATAAATTAATAGTCTAGTGATACAGAAAAAAGGAAAAGGCAGAGAAGCGACGAAGAAAATGTGAAATGGTATTTATTCAAAACAGAGTCACAGCAGCAGTGAACAAAAGAAGTTAATAAGACAGTAGAGAAAAAAGGTAACAGTGGGAATCGTCTACAGATTAGATCACTCCTTATCTCCACTTTCACTCTCACTTGCCTCCCTTCCCTTACGACGTCGTTCAGGTGTCCAGAAAAAGAAATGTGACATATACTGCGCCTTTACTTTCCTGTAAACCGATATATTTAGGTAAAGAGGTTGCGTAATGAATATAGGCAGCCAAACCAGAAGCACGAACTTTTGTTGTTGCTAGCATGTTGTTGGATTTACTCACGTGTTTCCTCGCGCCACCCCATGTATCTATACCCCCTACAATAATACCGCCCAGGGGACGTAGGTATACTGAATAAACTTCAGTCCGGAAAGAATACAGTACGTGCTGATATTGGTCAAAGTCATCTGCGTGCATTTATGTTCGTGTTGCAGTTAGAGGCAAGAAAATTTCTTTAACGAGATGTGAATCAGTGGAAAATGGGAGAATTTCAGTAGTTTTCGGCGGTATGTTCTGAGAGAAAGAGGGAGAAGGACTTTTTATTTAAACCAGCAGATGAACAAGCCCTGGCCTTCCGTCGCTTAGGGCGGAGAGGGGGCATAGTATCATAGGAAATAGGAATCTATAATTTGAAATAACTTTTCATTATAGTGCGAGCTTCGTGATGCAAAACAGGTGACGAAAAACCTGACGCACCGCTCGCTTTCATGCCGATAGCCGTCATTGTTGAGAGCCCATTCCGCGCACACGCCGTACGAAGGGAACGCCGCCTGTACTTTTTATTACTCTGGTGCCGACGTACAAAGCCTGAAACCGGCTACGCTGCCGAGAGCATCGTCAAATTCCTCCACGGCGGTGCTTGACTCGACTTTGATTTTTACTAAGGAATCGGGCCTTCTCCGTCGACTTTAACTCGGTCCTCGGTTGCCATCCTGAATTTCCCTTAGGCCACCCCACCTATATACATGCATAGTCTATCACTTATTGGCGACAAAATCCAGCAGCTGCGCGTGTGGTTGTCGGACTCATATGCGGGACTTCGCCTGATATTTCAACCTCTTCTCTTCTTTTGCAGTGACAGCCGGTACTGGCGGGAAAAATGAGGAAGTTGCCGCGAAGAACACGACAGGAAGAGCGCATCAGAGGAGCTGCAGCTATATTCGAGCTGGAATAAACGCATCTGCCCCGCCCTGATGCTAGTCTTTCGGAGTCGCTTCCCAGGTGCAGCATGCTTGGTCGTGTTGCCTTTGACACCTTGGGAGAAGGCGGTCGCCGCTGCGTTCAGATCGCCGCGGTGAGCGTGTGTGCGCAGGACAGCGTGCATGCAGAGCCGCTTTCCGAATGTGTACCTGCTGCGCTGCTCCGAAGGGAGACACTCCAAGTTCTTCAGATGTCTTTTTATCAAAAGCGACGGATGGCAGGAACTTAGAACGCTATCCAAATGCTAAGTCCCCTAATTCTAAGGGCGAACGAGCCCCCTATCTCCTGTAAACAAGCCCCTCTCTTTCTCTTTCTCTCTCTCGTTCTCTCTTCAGCGCCCACCTATCTTCTCGCGAGCAAGACTTCTTTTACTGTCAAAGATAGCAGTTCTTTTCGACCGGCACTTGAACTTTATTTTCGAGCCTACCACAATCAAATGCTGCTGAAAAAGCCGGGACCTCGAGAACTGTACACCTAACGCTAGAAGGAGATTAGAAACATGTGTGAAGTAAGTCGTATTTTCTTATCTGCTTGCTTTTTTCTTTCTTTTTCTTTTTCACAGTGGAGCTCTTATGGACTCGTTGGACGGTTGGGCCGCGTCGCCGTTGTAGTTGGTAGGCGAGCAAAAGAAAGTCACGAGCCATGAAAAAGTCATCAGCAAAATAGAATTTTTCAGAAGAGTTGCGAGCTCGTGGCTCTTCTTTCTCCTCCGAGAATTCTTTGTGAGAAAATAAGCGGTGCTTTGGCCGCGCCAGAAGCTCTTGTCGTTATAACCCCAGCTAACGAGAGTCACGAATCACAAGAGAGCCACAAACCAAAGCAGAGCTCGTGGCTAATTTTTTTTCTCCTTCTGAGAAATTATCTTTGGTTCGTGAGGAAGGAAGGCACTCGACAGCATGACGGCCAGAACAAGAAGAAATAATGTTTATTGATGGCCATCGTATTTGTAGGTTTCCATAGCACGGCGCACGCACTGCGCATGGCACGTGCACCGTCATCAGGCTGATACATCTTGATACATCCTTCCACGGTTAACACAAGATCAACGCAAATGTTCATGTTAATTGATTAAAAGTAGCATCATAATAAAGGCGCTGTGGCGGATCGTATGGTGCGAGTCGACCTTCTGAGAATGGTGGTCGTTCTGGTTTGATCTGGAAGGGTGACTGCAGCTGAGGGCGTGGCACCATTGTCTGGAAGTGGGCTGCTGTGTTGTAGCAGTGTCAGTGCTGGAAAGCTGTGGTGTCAAGCTACCAAGGCTGTCGGTGTCGTCGTCACTTGCTTCAGCATACTTCTCGCCAGTGTGAAGCACATGTCGCCTGTTTCGTCGAAGAACACGACGATATTCAGTCATGACGTGGTATGACCTCGGAGCAGCTTGTCCAACAATCTTCTCTTTCAGTGACCAAGTCGCATCTCTTAGCCGCACCACGTCGCATTTAGCGAGTTGTGGCAACGGCCGCCCTTCGTATGTCTAACGGTGCTTCACCACATCAGTGGCCATGATTTTTCCGAAATCTGGAATATTAGACCGAAAGCGTCTGCCTTGAAGAAGTTCACCAGGGGATTGACCATCGGCCAGTGGTGTTGAGCGGTAGGCCAGAAGATCTAGCCAGAAGCCGTCTCTTGAAACTTTTGTTTTCTTCATTAAGCGCTTCACACCTTGGACCCCTTTTTCTGAGAGACCGTTAGACTGCGGGTAGCAGGGACTGGACGTGACGTGTGCGAAGTCGAACTGCTTGAAGAAGACCGCGAACTCTTGGCTTGAGAACTGGGTTCCATTATCCGTGCTGAGTTCCACAGGAACGCCATATCGAGCAAAAATGGCGCTGAAAGCCGCAACAACGCTTCTTGAATTTGTGTCCGGAAGCCTCTCGACACCTGGGAAGTTTGAAAAAGAGTCATATACGGCAATGTATGAATGTCCCCCGAAACAAAAGATGTCCGCTCCGACACTGCACATGGCACCAAGCGCATAAACAAGGGCTATTTGGCTTGTTTGTACGCAAGCTTTCTGCACGTTGAACAGTTCTGAATCAGCTCAGTGATGTCACTGTTGAAGCCCGGCCAAAAAACGAGACGTCTGGCTCTTTCTTTGCATTTGTTCAAACCAAGGTGACCAGAATGAATTCTTTTTAGCATTTCCGTCGCATGCTTTTCGGTATGGCGGCTTTCGTGCCCTTAAGTATTCCGCTCATTACGGACAGTTCAGATGAAAAAGGCTTCAGTTTACTTTGAATTTATTGGTCTGTTGATAAGTCGGGGATGACAGTCTTCAAGTAGCAATCCCGAGCTGTTTCTTTCGCCAGTTCCTGTTGTGTTGTTTCCGTGACCATGCAGTTCAGGAGCTGAAGTGCGTGAACTTCTGCGTCTGCCGTAGCACCCGCATTGTGCACTTCGCCTGCCGAAGTCGCTTGCGACAGCATGTCCGCCAGGACGAGGTGCTTCCCCGGAACGTACTGCAGCACATAATAATACCTAAAAATTCTTAAAAAAAAAAAAAAAAACAAACAAAAAAACAAAAAAAAGAAAACAATCTGTGATTGTGGGGGCATGTCACAAATTCCTTTATAAGAAATCGATAAAAGTGGTTTGTGGTTGGTACGTCTCAATGATAACCCTCTGTCCGTACACAAACTTGTGACACTTCTCGCAGCCGAACAAAATTCCGAGCGCCTCTTTCTCAATTTGTGCGTAACGTTGTTCAGAAAGTGTTAGCGCTCGGGATGCATGAGCCACTGGTCGCCAGGAGCGCCATCTTTGGATGCATCGTATGTTATTTTCATTTCCTTTTTAGGGTCAAATATTGCTAATACGGGCTCTGTTGCGAGTACCTGCGGGACACTTTTACCTTCTTTCTCGTGACGTTCGGTCCACTCAAACTCGACTTGAGGTTTGATAAGCGCTCGTAGCAGCGCTGTTCTGTCAGACAAGCGAGGCACGTATTTTACAAAGTAGTTGACTACCCCTAACATGCGCTGAACATCGGCTTTGCTTTTTGGCGTTGGCATTTGAACCAAATGGCGTACTATCTTTGGACTTTGGGAAATTCCGGTTTGTCCAATGACGTCACCCAGAAAATGCACCCCGGTTAGATCAAACTTGCATTTTTCGGCATTTAATGTCAGTCCTGCCTTTTCGGTGGCTTTTAACACGGCCACTAGCCGCTCGTCATGCTCTTGCCGTATATCCTCCACACAAAAATGCCGTCGATATACACATGCACTCCTGATAGCCCCTCGAGCATCTGACTAGCATTTTGTAAAAAACTTTCGGCGCAGATGCGATGCCAAACGATAGACTTAAGTAACGATATCTACCGAAAGGAGTGGCAAATGAGTATAGTTTTGATGTTCTCTCGCTCAGTGCTATCTGGTGAAATCCAGAATTTGCATCTAGACAGGTAAAGAAGCAGGCACCGGTCAATTCCGCTTCAATATCTTCCCGCCTGGGAAGCTGGTAATGCTGCCTCTTTATACACTCATTAATCCTCCTGGTATCCATGCACACCCTAATTCTGCCATCTTTCTTTTTGACCAAGACCAAAGGGCTTACTCAGTCGGTAGGGCCGTCTTCTTTTTTGATGATGCCGGCCGCCTCCATTCTCTGAAGCTCGCCACGCATGCGGTTGCCGTAAGGACAGGGGCACCCGCCGTGCTGGCTTTGGGCGTGCCACAGTTCCACAGTCGGCGTTTTTTTTTTTTCTTTATTGCCTACTCAATTCCACAGTCAAAAGAAAGCTAGGCAGTCGTTATAAACCGAGCGAAAGAGACTCCCGAACCACGAGAAAGTCACAAACCAAAGGATTTCTTAAAAGGAGAGAAGTGGTCTTTGGCTCGTAAGAAAGAGTGCTTTGGCCGCGCCACAGTTCCACAGTTGTCGTCTTTTTTTCTTTGTTGCCTACTCAATTTCACAGCAAATAAATAGCATAAACAGACATATAATATGGTGAGGCTTCCCAAAAAAAAACATAAAATATAAACAGACAGTCGTTATAAACCGAGCGAAAGAGAGTCACGAACGACGAGAGAGTCACAAACCAAAGAAAATTCCTTAGAAGGAGAGATAGAAGAGCCATGAGCGAGCGGCTATTCTTTCTCTTCTTCTGAGAAATTCTTGGCTCGTGAGGAAATAAAGGGTGCTTTAGCCGCGCCACAGTTCCACAAATGTCGCTTTTTTTTTATTGCCTACCCAATTCTACACCAAAAAAAGAAAAAAGCATAGAGAGACAGTCGTTATAAATCGAGCGAATGAAAATCACGAACGACGAGAGTCACAAATCAAAGAGAATTCCAGGTGAGAAAGAAGAGCCATGAGTGAGCAGCGCAGAGCTTCTGGCTCTTCTTTCTTTTCTTCTGAGAAATTCTCTTTGGCTCGTGAGAAAATAAAGAGTGCTTTGGCCGCGCCACAGTTCCACAGTTGTCGTTTTTTTTTTTTTGTTCTTTGTTGCCTACTCAATTCCACAGCAAAACAAAAAATAAGCAGACAGTTGTTATACACCGAGCAAAACAGTCACGAACCACGAAAAAGTCACAAATCAAAGACAATTCCTTAAAAGGAGAGAAAGGAGGAGCCATGGCGTTGGGGCGTTGGGGCCATTCCCAATGCATTGGAGAAAGTGTGGCGGAAGTGACGTCAAATTTTGGGTTAGCCAAGTCGGGCCATTAGCAACGGCATCGTTGTTGCTATGAAAACTCGGGCCACTAGCAACAACGTTGCTAAGGGCTCGAGCCCGAGGTACGTAGCGTCGCGGAGATAGAAAATGAGGAGGGTAAAGGAGGAGGAGAGACGTTGCAACGTCCGGTTGCGGCGCGGCCGCGCCGGCTTCAAAAAAGTGACATCAGGGCCTCTCCTAAGTTCTTTCCTTCCTCCATGCTTGGACCCCAAAATAGAAAATCCGAGTGTAACGCAGTGGGAGTACTTGCTGGCCAGCGAGGACGAGGAAGAGCAAAGATTCCTAGTACTCCGAGCCACAATAGCAGAAGTGAAGTGCGGCATCCTGGACTGAGGATCGAACGGCGCTCAATTAAGTGACCATAAACGGTCACAAACACATCGAATCTGAAAAAAAATAACGTCTTTTTTTTTTTTTTTTCATTCCATTCTATTCGCCGCGCAGCCATTTGGTATGACGTCACACCGCTTGCCTCGCCCACGGTGGCCTCGTCGTCGCTCTCGCCTCCACTCGCTTCGCCAGCTGTGTCGCATGCCTGATAACATGTCTGAGGATTGAAAAGTAGAGCTCGCGTGCTCTGTAACCACAGTTGAGGCGGCGGCAGTATGGACGGCAACAAGTATTCTATGTTTCTATAAGAAGGCCTGGAATCGACATCGAAACGAGATGAAAAGGAAACGAATCGCCCAGGAAACAGAGGAATCGGGAACCGAACGACTGGCTTAAAGCCGTGAATATGATTCCGCTTTGAATATGATTCCATACATACATACATACATACATACATACATACATACATACATACATACATACATACATACATACATACATACATACATACATACATACATACATACATACATACATACATACATACATACATACATACATACATACATACATACATACATACATACATACATACATACATACATACATACATACATACATACATACATACATACATACATACATACATACATACATACATACATACATACATACATACATACATACATACATACATACATACATACATACATACATACATACATACATACATACATACATACATACATACATACATACATACATACATACATACATACATACATACATACATACATACATACATACATACATACATACATACATAAAATATCGCTTAGATGCTTAAGTTGCTTCGCTAAAATTTTGCATTAGGGACTGCCTTAATCGTCCCTTTAACATTTTTTTTTATTTTGAAAGTAAAACCCTAGACAGCTTCATTTCTTTCTTTAACCCTGATCCCAGCTGTTTATTATCTGGGGAACTGCGGACGCCGGGTGTTTTGGTTGCACAGCGGCCGGCCACCCACCACGAGACATTTTACTCTGACTTCTAACAGCTCCCATATGGGCTCGCGGTTAGAGAAACTGTTACTGGCAAGACTGAAACTCAAGTGGGAAACACGGCGAACGTTTTTCGAAATGAAGAGTTGTGCACATAATGATTCGTAGTTCGCAACCCCAGAAAAACGCCAAGTTTTCTCATTGCCTATAGGCGCGGTTAGACATTAAGGGTAGCGGGTTGCAGGTCGCACCCTTAAGCTATTAGCAGCACGCTGCGTCTACAGAACAATTAAAAATCTCTTCAGTTTTCGTATGCCGAAAACCGTTGGGGGTACCTGCCTGTGATATCCTCAATGATTAAGGCGTGACATTCGAGTATATGGTCTCAGCTAGATTCGGCGGTGCTTGAAGTCAAGGTGGAAAACTTGCTGCATTAGTAGCTCAAGGCCAGGCGATTTAAGTGTGCTAGCTAGTTTCAACCCCTCCCAACCGCCGAACCTGTCACGTGTCACGCGCTACACCTCGCCGCAATATGTGCCGAAGGCCACGCGGCCCCCATCCGTCATCGTTTGGAAAAGGAATATGGCTCTCGCCTCTTAAGAATTTCTGCGCATACATTCAAGCTCATTCTCTTCCGTTACGCCCTTAAGGCCATAGTGATTTTGCGCGTCTGTCCCGCTAACTACGATGCTGCTTGCGCTAATGAAGTATCGGCTATATAACAAGTAACTTTTGGCATAGCTGGCCAACTAACGGATTCCGTTTGGGTACACAAAGATAGGTGCACTTTTGGCATTTAAATTTCTTGATTTGTGCAATATCGCTTAAAGGCTCCTCTCAGAGTGCACTAAGTCGCTGAAAAACTTGATTTCCGTCTCCAAGACTGAGCAGGAGAGGTGAGAAACGTCGTGAAGTTTCGACGTCAAGAGGTTTATCTCAACCTCAAAACGACCTTAACCTCACGGAATGAGGTGAAGTGAGGTTGGGGTGAGGTTGGTGCAGCTCGGAATTTTGTGAGTGAAGTCAGCAGATCGACTCAAACTCATGCGTGAGCTTGAGGTTGAGCGAGATCGTCTTTCAGTGAGGTCAGCTTGTAGGGTCGAGGCTTTTTATAGTTGTGGTGCCTTACCACGGCGAGCGCTCCTTCTAAATTGGAGTCAAGTGCACTATCGATATGCACAGTGATGCTTGCCCGTATTCGGTTGCTGCCCACGCACTATGAATGACCGGACGCCGCGGCCCGCTTCTATAATTCTTTGGGCAGTTCTACCGTTATATCCTTTCAGACCGACCTTACAGAACTCTCCCCACTGACCTTCTTGGAAAGAGCGCATAGAAACACACGTTGCAAACACATGCTGCAAATACATTTACATACAGAGACACATAGAAATGCATGTAAGTAAAACATACCGAAATGTTTTTCTCGTTCTGCGTAGCACTGCGTAGCGCTGAATCCGGGTGTGACGCAAGCTGCGTCATTCCAAAGTCAACCTATCTTAAGAGCCCAACGAAAAGGCAACAGGATAAAAAGAGATCAGACATGTGTGTGTGTATATACCGGGTGTCCCAGCTAACTTGAACCAAGGGTTACAAAATAATATATTTGAGGTAGGTGAGTGAAATCAGTTGCATACAACTACCAGCCTGCTTGCGCACTACAGGCAATTTTTTGTTTCGCAATTACTTAATTGGCTAATTATGTTAATTTTTCTAATTTAATAAATATCGACTTTAGACCAAACATGTGAATTGGAAACTTGTAGAGCACCTTTAGAAACCCCCATTCCATTAATTGCGATAAAGAAAGTCTCACGTGTATCTTTTTTTCCGGGCTCAAAAGAAAGCCCGCGAAATACAAATAATACCACGTGACTGGCGCATTTTTCCGCCGCGATTGTGGTGCTCTCAGTCGTGATTTGAGCGAACGAAATCAGCTGCGGCCGTGACCCGATTGTCCCGTTGCAGCGGCAGGCAGAAATGTTGGCGATGGTTGGAGCGAGCTCGAGCTCGCCTGTCGCCACCGCGATCTTGGCCAGGCACCGCGGCAGCCTACATCACGACAAGCGGATGACGATAAAGAACCGGCAAATGAAGATGCAGCGCTAATTTTTGTCGAGTCACATGATGTCATCTCGCCCCTTTACCCAAGCCTGTATGCGCAGATTCAGTGGCTGATACCGTATCGCTCATCCGTTTGTCGTGACGTTCGCTGATAGGAGAGAAGCAGGCCTTGTTAGAATCTCCGTGGTGTCGGCTCGCCGCTCTCGCCGCTACTTGCACCGTCACGTGGGCCAGCTGTCTGACGCGTGCGAAGAAGCCATTGCAGCATATCGGCCTGCCGCTTTAACGGGGCCGAGATACGGCCGCCGCTAATTTCGTTCGCTCAAACCACGACTGAGAGCACCACAATCGCGGCGCACAAATGCGCTAGTCACATGGTATTATTTGTATTTCGCGGGCTTTCTTTTGAGCCCGGAAAAAAAGATACGCGTGAGACTTTCTTTATCGCAATTAATGGAATGGGGGTATCTGAAGGTGCTCTACAAGTTTCCAATTCACATGTTTGGTCTAAAGTCGATCTTTATTAAATTAGAAAAATTAACATAATTAGCCAATTAAGTAATTCCGAAACAAAAAATTGCCTGTAGTGCGCAAGGAGGCTGGCAGTTGAATGCAATTGGTTTCACTGACCTACCTCAAATGTGTTATTTTGTATCCCTTGGTTCAAGTTAGCTGGGACACCCGGTATGTATATATATATATATATATATATATATATATATATATATATATATATATATATATATATATATATATATATATATATGAAGGAAAGAAGCCAACAGTCGGCGAGGCCAAGGAAAGCGTTGGGGATGGTATTTTATGTCTTTTTTTTTTAAATGTTTACTTGGATAAGCACAGAAATTAGTAATGTAATCTGTTTAGGGGAAAGATAATTAGACACAAAGTAGAAGAAAAAACAACGTGCCGATGGTGGGATCCGAACCCACGACCTCCGAATAACGCGTCCGGTGCTCTACCAACTGAGCTACATCGGCCGCTGTCCCCCCTGCTACTTTCTTGGGTATTTATGTTGTCTGTACACGAACCTTGAGAGTGTTCACCAGCGCCACCCTCAGCCATAGCGGCGGACGTGGGACGTCCTTTGTTACCGCCAGCGTCACGTAGAACGTGATCGAGAGCGAGGGCGAAAGCTGTGCTAGAACCCTCTTACGCTACCTATGGCTTCAAGACTGCCAGAACCGAGACCCCCGTAAGCTACAAGCAGATCAATCAAGGGGAAATGAGGGTGCTCGTTATAATACATGAAGGAAAGAAGCCAACAGTCGGCGAGGCCAAGGAAAGCGTTGGGGATGGTATTTTATGTCTTTTTTTTTTAAATGTTTACTTGGATAAGCACAGAAATTAGTAATGTAATCTGTTTAGGGGAAAGATAATTAGACACAAAGTAGAAGAAAAAACAACGTGCCGATGGTGGGATCCGAACCCACGACCTCCGAATAACGCGTCCGGTGCTCTACCAACTGAGCTACATCGGCCGCTGTCCCCCCTGCTACTTTCTTGGGTATTTATGTTGTCTGTACACGAACCTTGAGAGTGTTCACCAGCGCCACCCTCAGCCATAGCGGCGGACGTGGGACGTCCTTTGTTACCGCCAGCGTCACGTAGAACGTGATCGAGAGCGAGGGCGAAAGCTGTGCTAGAACCCTCTTACGCTACCTATGGCTTCAAGACTGCCAGAACCGAGACCCCCGTAAGCTACAAGCAGATCAATCAAGGGGAAATGAGGGTGCTCGTTATAATACATGAAGGAAAGAAGCCAACAGTCGGCGAGGCCAAGGAAAGCGTTGGGGATGGTATTTTATGTCTTTTTTTTTTTTTAAATGTTTACTTGGATAAGCACAGAAATTAGTAATGTAATCTGTTTAGGGGAAAGATAATTAGACACAAAGTAGAAGAAAAAACAACGTGTATATATATATATATATATATATATATATATATATATATATATATATATATATATATATATATATATATATATATATATATATATATATATATATATGCGTGTGCGTGTGTGCGTGTGTGCGTGTGTGCGTGTGTGTGTGCGTGTGTGCGTGTGTGCGTGTGTGCGTGTGCGTGTGCGTGTGCGTGTGTGTGTGTGTGTGTGTGTGTGTGTGTGTGTGTGTGTGTGTGTGTGTGTGTGTGTGTGTGTGTGTGTGTGTGTGTGTGTGTGTGTGTGTGTGTGTGTGTGTGTGTGTGTGTGTGTGTGTGTGTGTGTGTGTGTGTGTGTGTGTGTGTGACGCGCTCCACGAACTGCGCGTCAAGATGACTCCCTCGCTCAACGAAGAGCGTACCCGGGCTGGCCGGAACACTGGTCGATGGACTTTCTGCGCGACATGGAAGAGCGCACCTGGCGAACAGCGGGCAGCTCCGCAGGCCTCCTGACAAGCCCATTCAGTGTACGCAACTATCGGCTCTCTATGGAGTAGCGCGAGCACGTCTTCCAGCAGCTTCAGTCAGACGCTGGGAGTACACTTGGCTCCAGAACCTCGCAGCACGCATTCACCGTAGACGTTGCATAACCGGGAGCTTCAGGGAACCTGGACCTTATACAGCGACGACTGGGGCTCCAGATCGCAAGAGGCTGGGGTTCAAGAAGGCCTAAGTGCTGTTTTCTCGTCGAAGCACCTTCGCTAAGCATTACAATCTTTATTTGATGACATCACCAGCTGGATTGCTGTATACCGTGAGTGAAAGTCTCTTGGACGGGCAGAAAATAGTCGTTAAGGCGCTTTCTTCGCAGAGTCTTCTTCTGAACGTTCTGAAGGTAAAATTCTTGAAAAAGAAAAACCAGGTCTTTTACATTGTTTCCTGCCCTCGTTTCTTTTTGGGCGCTGCAATATTATTAATCCATACGAACTTGCCTAGTTTCCAACGTCTATCACAGTCGCGGATGTTGATGGGCTCTGATTGTGATCCCATTGAGAGCTGCAACGAAATCCCTTGATTGGTCAACGCACTGATGACGTCACGGGTCATCACGTCATTCAACCACTGTTGCGAAACGTCAGTGTTAATGACTTCCGTCGTCGCCATCCCTTTCGTATCCTCGTCCGCGTAACATTTACTTTGATACTCGCTTAATCATTACGCCCTCAACTTGTCCCTCCATTATCTCTCACATGCTTACTCCCAATGGACTAACAGCGCGTTTACAAACAAACTAGGCGTCACAGCAGACTGGGGGTAAAAAATAGACGTATTGTGCCCATAGGAATACATGGAAGCGAAAGTTTTCAAAGCAGTTTTCTAATTTCACGGAACACCTATGATTCCATTTTTATGTACAGAGCAACCATGGACATTCTAGAACAGATTGTGAAAGCATGAAACGCAGTACCTGTAAACGGGGTACAAGTTGGGAGTTGCGGTAAGTTGTGTTTACATAGAAACACCTATGTAAACACAACTTGAAGGTTTTGAAGAAATGTATGACAAAGTATGCTGTGTCCTTCCGGGGGCAATCTATTTTTAAAACGCCAATAAAATATATGTTCCCATGCCGTGCACTCGGCTGACAGGCTCGTTATCCGCTGGATGTTTCTCCGAATCCCTCAAGCTTCTCTTAAAGCCTGATATGCTGCCATATGCATTGAATTCGCTCAGATATAACATTCCTTGAAGCTGTGCAGCCTAGGGAAAACTAAATTCAAAAAGTACTTCTCAAACTTCATGACGAATGAACTAAAGAGAACGGCCCGGTCATTGTAACAGACGGCGGCGCAGACGACGGTCTTTCGAGCGCGGACCACGCCGCGTCCGGGAACGCGACCTGTGTGAGCAGACGTGACATTTTGGTTGTCTGCTGCTACGGGAAGTTCGTTTATCGTTCTGTGTGAGCACTGCCTTCAGCTTAAATGTTCGTATCATTGGAGCGGCATATTTAAGACGGAATGCATGTTGCGCGGCAGCATGTCGGGCAACACGACAAGCTGTCGCGATTGCGAGAAGCACCCCGCAGATAACTACTTTTTTAGGGGTATGTCGGTCTTCAATACACATGTATCGAGGCACTTTAAAAGCTTTTTGGCTTCAAGATGACGTAATATACTTTTCCACACTTTTTATTCAAAACATCCGCAAACTTTTAACCATCTGCCGTGTTTATAGTGCTCTCTGAAACCGAAAAATTATTTCGGCAAGCTTTGCTTGCATGTGTTTCTATGAGCCTTTCTCCAGGCGTGTATCCACATACGTTTCGCGGTGTTTTGAAAATGCTCCGCCTCTCTAATGGGGTTTCTTATTTTCACAATGTAGTCTACAAAGTTCATCGTTACTCTGCACCTAATGAAGACATCATAGGCGCACTGTGAAATTAGAAAAGTGCTTTGAAACCACTTGGTTCCATGCATTCCTATGGGCGCCTTCTTTTCACCCACAGTCGGACCAGCCTGGTGACAGCAGCGCCCCCGCATCTTGCTTACGTCACAGATCGGTGTCTGTCTATAACTGTAAACTAGTAACTACCACATTATGTGAAAGAGCCCACAACACAGCAAAAGTCGCACATAAAGCAAGCCGTCCAAACATGCCTACGAGGCCTAAGAGTAGCTTGACCTTGGCCGATTTGCCTGAAGCTGCCAGCTCGGTCAGCGCCATGTGATGTGGTTTCATGACGTCAAACACCCCGACGACCAATCAGCGTCCGGCCACGTCACTTGCCAACTACCGCATGCCATGTGCTTGCTCGAGATTTTTCGTTCACAACATGAGAACGCCGGATTATCTGCAGAAGGATGCCTTTGGCGATATCTCGTTAAAAATATTGCAGACATTTCAGTTATATTTTTCTCTAGATTTAAAGTGATGAAGCAAAAGCCCCTTGGCGTTAAAAATAGATGGCCCGAGTTTGCCGGTTATCCTTTCGGATCCTCGCTCGCATCCATGCATTTTGTCATTACGTAAATAAGTAACCCTTTATTTGTGGCTGCTTTTTCCCGCCCGCTTATTCGTTAGCGTAGAGTCGTATGCTCGCACTCATTAGAATGCGGTGTCAATCCTTCTCCTCTGGGGGCAAGAAGCAGAAGAAGAAAAGGGAAGGCCACAGACCCAAATCCAATTCGAAGACGAGAACTGATACACAAACTGCGCGTTAAGATGGCTCCCTCGCTCAACGAAGACGCGTACCTGGTCGGGACTGAACACTGGATCATGGAGGTTCTGCGCGACATGGAAGAGTACCTGGAGAACCACGGGCAGCTCCCGCAGCCCCAGGCCATTGTGCCGGACCCTTGGCAAGCCCCTGAAGTGTACACAACTGGAATCTTACCATGGACCGGCGCGAGCCTGCCTTCGACCAGCTTCGGTGCAGGTGCTGCGAGCACAATTGCCTCCAATACCACGGAGCATGCAATGAACGCTGACGGGGCCCAACCAGGAGATTCGGGGATCGTGGAAGCTACGGCGGCGACTGACGCTCCACAGCGCAAGAGGCGGGCCTCTGCTGAGTCAAGCGACCCCGCCAAGAAGTCCAAGAAGGACTGAACTGCTGTTTTGTCGCCACTGGAAGCGCCCGGGGAGCTATCGCTAAACAATAAAGAGCGGCCTTTAATAACATCACAGATGGATTGCTGCACTGTGAGTGGATATCTCGTGAACTGCTAGAGAATAGAAGACGCTTCCTGCGCGAGGTCTGCCTATACGAACGTGTCGCTTCTGACTTTATCATATTTTTGCAGGGTGGAAAAAAACGAAGACAGGAGTCACGGCACTGTCTCTTCCTTCTTTTCCTGTTCTCGATTTTTTCTCCGCTGCAAAAATATGAATCAATACCACGTTGCCCGACTTGCAGTGCCTGTAACAGTCAGTCACGGACATTGGCAGTTGTCATGGGAGCGGTTCCATTATGAGTAACGTGGTAGCAAGTCAATGTAGGTGCGCTCGTGGAAAACCAAATTGAAACATTTGAGTCATGTATTAAAGCAATAGCCCGTGAACTGGGCGATGTCAGTGCAAGGTAAGGAAACCCCGGTGATTGAAATTTCCGGAGCCCTCCACTACAGCGTCTCTCTCAACCTGAGTCACTTCGCGACGCTAAACCACATAAACCAAACCTATTAACTCAATAGCGCTAGAGAGCAAACTCGCCGAAAGCCCTAAGACCACAAAGGAATTCCCTGGTTGGTCAACACAGTATTGACGTCAACGGTTGTGACATAATTCACCATTTTTGAGAAACGACAACGTAATGGAGCCCCGTATGCGGTTCCCATTGCGAATCCTGTTTCGCGGGACATGTTCTTTGCTGCTCGCTTAATCATTGATCCGTTAATTTGTGCCGCTATTAGGGAGTTTTAGAATAGGGGGACCCTATCGGTTAGGGGGATAGGGTAATAGCGGGGCGCGAGTGCGCATGCGCAGAACACAAGCGGGCCTTTTTGGGTCAGCGGGGTCTGTACAGGAATCATATCGATTATATCTTAGCCGGCAGAGATGGAGAAGCGCTATACAAGCAGTAAACACAAGGCCTGGGGCCGATTGTGGCACCGATCATCAGCTTCTTGTTGCCAAAATTAAGCTTCGATTGAGGAAAACGCAGAAAACTAGAAGGCCTTTCAGGTATGATCTGGATCAAATTCCATTAGAAAATGCTGTGGAACTGAGGAATCGATTTCAAGAATTAGATCTAGAAGACAGAGAGCCCGAAGAGATGTGGACTGATGTTCGTGATAGAATACAAGAAGTTGCTACTAAGGTAGTTACAAAGCAAAAGAAATGCAAGAAAGCAAACTGGTTATCTGAAGAGGCTTTGCAAATAGCTGAGGAAAGGAGGATGGCAAAAGTTATGGCGGAAAGAGAAAGATACAAGGTTCTCAATGCGGGTTTTCAGAAAATAGCAAGGAGAGATAAGAATGCCTTCCTGAACATACAGTGCCAAGCCGTTGAGGGCAACAGCCAATAAAGGAACACAAGAGCTCTGTATAAGACAATCAAAGATATCAAAGGAAGCTTTTGTGCTAAGCTGGGCGTGATAAAGGACAAACGAGGCATGGACCTCACTGAAGCCTCAGAGATAAATAAGAGGTGGCAGGAATACACAGAAGAACTGTACAAGAAGGACCCGAATGTGCAAACCCAACATAAGACGGTTGTGATTACTGATCTCGAGCCGGGTATCCTGAAGAGTGAAGTTGAATGGGCCTTAGCCAGCCTTGCTAAGAACAAAGCTAGCGGAATTGATGGCATTCCAGCTGAGTTGCTTCAAAACCTCAACCATGACGACGCTGTTAACATTCTGCATACATTATGTCAGAAGATTTGGACAACCCTGCAGTGGCCACAGGATTGGAGGAGGTCAGTTTACATCCCCATTCCAAAGAAAGGCAGTGCCAAAGATTGTTCCAAGTACCGCACGATCGCGCTTATTTCGCATGCTAGCAAGGTAATGATGAAAATCCTCCAAGGTAGGCTGCAGCAGTATGTGGATCGGGAGCTTCCGGACGAGCAAGCTGGGTTTCGCAAGGGCAGAGGAACTAGAGACCAAATTGCCAACCTTCGCTGGATCATGGAAAAAGCAAGAGAGTTCCAGAAACCCATCTACTTCTGCTTTATTGATTATGCGAAAGCGTTTGACTGCTCAGATCACAGCAGATTGTGGCAAGCTCTCCAAGAGATCGGAGTTCCAATTCACCTCATCTGTCTCCTCAGGAACCTGTATGAAG
Source organism: Amblyomma maculatum (assembly GCF_055883805.1). NCBI lineage: Eukaryota > Metazoa > Arthropoda > Arachnida > Ixodida > Ixodidae > Amblyomma > Amblyomma maculatum. The sequence continues at coordinate 260,867,478 of NC_139344.1, forward strand.
GACAAGAGGCCACAGTCAGAACTGGGCATGGTCTTACTGATTGGTTTCCAATTGAGAAAGGAGTGAGGCAAGGCTGCATACTGTCGCCCTGCCTATTTAACCTATATGCAGAGTGCATCATGAAGAAGGCCGGTCTCGACGAGTCTTCAGATGGAGTGAAGATTGCTGGAAAACGTATCAACAACCTTAGATATGCGGATGATACCACTTTAATGGCAGAAAGTGAAGTGGAACTCAAGAGACTTCTGATGCGCGTACAAGAAGAGAGTGAGAAGTTTGGGCTTAAACTGAACATTAAAAAGACAAATGTCATGGCGTCTTGCCCTATCAAGTCCGGGAGCGTCAATGGACAAGAAGTGGAAGCTGTGACAGATTTTCTCTTCTTGGGCTCCAAGATCACCTCGGAAGGAGACTGCAGCCAAGAAATTAGGAGACGCCTGCTTCTGGGAAAGAGAGCAATGGTTAGCCTTGACCGCCTAGTAAAGAGCAGAGACATTAGTCTGCCAACCAAGATCCGTATAACTCGTGCTATGGTCTTTCCAGTTGTGATGTATGGATGCCAGAGTTGGACTGTGAAAAAGGCTGACCGCCGAAGAATTGACGCGTTTGAATTGTGGTGCTGGCGAAGACTCTTGAGAGTTCCTTGGACTGCCAGAAGATCAAATCAGTCGATATTGTTCACCATAAACCCTGACTGCTCATTGGAGGGTCAAATTCTAAAGTTAAAGCTCAGCTACTTTGGTCATCTGATGAGAAGAGAGGAGTCGCTGGAGAAAGATTTGATGTTGGGAAAGGTTGAGGGTCGCCGGAGAAGGGGTAGGCAGCGAACGCGATGGTTAGATGCCATCCTCGAGGCACTGCAGATGAAGTTATGTGATGTTAGGAAGATAGTGAGAGACCGGAAAGCGTGGCGTGATATGGTCCATAGGGTCACGAAGAGTCGGACACGACTGAACTGAACTGAACTGAACTGAACTGTGCGTGTGCGTGTGCGTGTGCGTGTGCGTGTGCGTGTGCGTGTGCGTGTGCGTGTGCGTGTGCGTGTGTGTGTGTGTGTGTGTGTGTGTGTGTGTGTGTGTGTGTGTGTGTGTGTGTGTGTGTGTGTGTGTGTGTGTGTGTGTGTGTGTGTGTGTGTGTGTGTGTGTGTGTGTGTGTGTGTGTGTGTGTGTGTGTGTGTGTGTGTGTGTGTGTGTGTGTGTGTGTGTGTGTGTGTGTGTGTGTGTGTGTGTGTGTGTGTGTGTGTGTGACGCGCTCCACGAACTGCGCGTCAAGATGACTCCCTCGCTCAACGAAGAGCGTACCCGGGCTGGCCGGAACACTGGTCGATGGAGTTTCTGCGCGACATGGAAGAGCACCTGGAGAACCGCGGGCAGCTCCCGCAGGCCTCCTGGCAAGCCCATTCAGTGTACGCAACTATCGGCTCTCCATGGACTAACTAGCGCTAGCACGTCTTCCAGCAGCTTCGGTCAGACGCTGGGAGTACGCTCGGCTCCAGAACCTCGCAGCACGCATTCACCATAGACGTTGCACAACCGGGAGCTTCATGGATCCTCGACCTTATACAGCGACGACTGGGGCTCCAAATCACAAGAGGCGGGGGTTCAAGAAGGCCTAACTGCTGTTTTCTCGTCGAAGCACCATCGCTAAGCATTACAATCTTTATTTGATGACATCACCAGCTGGATTGCTGTATACCGTGAGTGACAGTCTCTTGGACGGTTAGAGAATAGTTGTTAAGGCGCTTTCTTCGCAGAGTCTTCTTCTGAACGTTCTGAAGGTAAAATTCCTGAAAAAAAAAAAAAAAACGAGGTCTTTTACATTGTTTGCTGCCCTCGTTTCTTTTTGGGCGCTGCAATATTATTAATCCATACGAACTTGCCTAGTTCTATGACACGTCTACGACAACGTCTATGACAGTCGCGGATGTTGATGGGCTCTGACTGTGATCCCATTGAAAGCTGCAACGAAATCCCTTGATTGGTCAACGCACTGATGACGTCACGGGTCATCATTCAACCACCGTGGCGAAACGTCAGCGTTAATGACTTCCGTTTTCGGCATCCCTTTCGTATCCTCGTCCGCGTAACATTTACTTTGATACTCCCTTAATCATTACGCCCTCAACTTGTCCCTCCATTATCTCTCACATGCTTACTCCCAATGGACTAACAGCGCGTTTACAAACAAACGAGGCGTCACAGCAATCTGGGGGTAAAAAATAGACTTATTGTGCCCGTAGGAATACATGGAAGCGAAAGTTTTCAAAGGAGTTTTCTAATTTCACGGAACACCTATGATTCCATTTTTAGGTACAGAGCAACCATGGACATTCTAGAACAGATTGTGAAAGCATGAAACGCAGTACCTGTAAACGGGGTACAAGTTGGGAGTTGCGGTAAGTTGTGTTTACATAGAAACACCTATAAACACAACTGCCTCAACATTTTTTTTTTCTTTTTTCGCTAAAGCACCAGCAGAGGTGGCCGGTAGTTAAACGTTGGCGAGGGTTTTGAAGAAATGTATGACAAAGTATGCTGTGTCCTTCCGGGGGCAATCAATTCTTAAAACGCCAATAAAATATATGTTCCCATGCCGTGCACTCGGCTGACAGGCTCGTTATCCGCTGGATGTTTCTCCGAATCACTCAAGCTTCTCTTAAAGCCTGATATGCTGTCATATGCATTGAATTCGCTCAGATATAACATTCCTTGAAGCTGTGCAGCCTAGGGAAAACTAAATTCAAAAAGTACTTCTCAAACTTCATGACGAATGAACTAAAGAGAACGGCCCGGTCATTGTAACAGACGGCGGCGCAGACGACGGTCTATTCGAGCGCGGACCACGCCGCGTCCGGGAACGCGACCTGTGTGAGCAGACGTGACATTTTGGTTGTCTGCTGCTACGTGAAATTCGTTTATCGTGCTGTGTGAGCACTTGGCTTCAGCTTAAATGTTCGTATCATTGGAGCGGCATTATTTAAGATGCGCGGCAGCATGTCGGGCAACACGACAAGCTGTCGCGATTGCGAGAAGCACCCCGCAGATAACTACTATTTTAGGGGTATGTCGGTCTTCAATACACATGTATCGAGGCACTTTAAAAGCTTTTTGGCTTCAAGATGACGTAATATACTTTTCCACACTTTTTATTCAAAACATCCGCAAACTTTTAACCATCTGCCGTGTTTATAGTGCTCTCTGAAACCGAAAAATTATTTCGGCAAGCTTTGCTTGCATGTGTTTCTATGAGCCTTTCTCCAGGCGTGTATCCACATACGTTTCGCGGTGTTTTGAAAATGCTCCGCCTCTCTAATGGGGTTTCTTATTTTCACAATGTAGTCTACAAAGTTCATCGTTACTCTGCACCTAATGAAGACATCATAGGCGCACTGTGAAATTAGAAAAGTGCTTTGAAACCACTTGGTTCCATGCATTCCTATGGGCGCCTTCTTTTCCCCCACAGTCGGACCAGCCTGGTGACAGCAGCGCCCCCGCATCTTGCTTACGTCACAGATCGGTGTCTGTCTATAACTGTAAACTAGTAACTACCACATTATGTGAAAGAGCCCACAACACAGCAAAAGTCGCACATCAAGCAAGCCGTCCAAATATGCCTGCGTGGCCTAAGAGTAGCTTGACCTTGGCCGATTTGCCTCAAGCTGCCAGCTCGGTCAGCGCCATGTGATGTGGTTTCATGACATCAAACACCCCGACGACCAATCAGCGTCCGGCCACGTCACTTGCCAACTACCGCCTGCCATGTGCTTGCTCGAGATTTTTCGTTCACAACTTGAGAACGCCGGATTATCTGCAGAAGGATGCCTTTGGCGATATCTCGTTAAACATATTGCAGACATTTCAGTTATATTTTTCTCTAGATTTAAAGTCATGAAGCAAAAGCCCCTTGGCGTTAAAAATAGATGGCTCGAGTTTGCCGGTTATCCTTTCGGATCCTCGTTCGCATCCATGCATTTTGTCATTAGCTAAATAAGTAACCCTTTATTTGTCGCTGCTTTTTCCCGCCCGCTTATTCGTTAGCGTAGAGTCGTATGCTCGCAGTCATTAGAATGCGGTGTCAATCCTTCTCTGGGGGCAAGAAGCAGAAGAAGAAGGGAAGGCCACAGACCCAAATCCAAATCCAAGACGAGAACTGATGCACAAACTGCGCGTTAAGATGGCTCCCTCGCTCAACGAAGACGCGTACCTGGTCGGGGCTGAACACTGGATCATGGAGGTTCTGCGCGACATGGAAGAGTACCTGGAGAACCACGGGCCGCCCCTGCAGCCCCAGGTTGTGGTGCCGGATCCTTGGCAAGCCCCTGCAGTGTACTCAACTGGAATCTTACCATGGACCGGCGCGAGCGTGCCTTCGACCAGCTTCGGTACAGGTTCTGCGAGCACAATTGCCTCCAATACCGCGGAGCATGCAATCAACGCTGACGTGGCCCAACCAGGAGATTCGGGGATCGTGGAAGCTACGGCGGCGACTGACGCTCCACAGCGCAAGAGGCGGGCCTTTGCTGAGTCAAGCGACCCCGCCAAGAAGTCCAAGAAGGACTGAACTGCTGTTTTGTCGCCACTCGAAGCGCCTGGGGAGCTATCGCTAAACAATAAAGAGCTGCCTTTAATAACATCACAGATGGATTGCTGCACTCTGACTGGTAGAGAATAGAAGACGCTTCCTGCGCGAGGTCTGCCTATACGAACGTGTCGCTTCTGTCTGAATCATATTTTTGCAGGGTGGAAAAAAACGAGGACAGGACTCACGGCACTGTCTCTTCCTTCTTTTCCTGTTCTCGATTTTTTCTCCGCTGCAAAAATATGAATCAATACCACGTTGCCCAACTTGCAGTGCCTGTAACAGTCAGTCACGGACATTGGCAGTTGTCATGGGAGCGGTTCCATTATGAGTAACGTGGTAGCAAGTCAATGTAGGTGCGCTCGTGGAAAACCAAATTGAAACATTTGAGTTATGTATTAAAGCAATAGCCCGTGAACTGGGCGATGTCAGTGCAAGGTAAGGAAGCCCCGGTGATGGAAATTTCCGGAGCCCTCCACTACAGTGTCTCTCTCAACCTGAGTCACTTCGCGACGCTAAACCACATAAACCAAACCTATTAACTCAATAGCGCTAGAGAGCAAACTCGCCGAAAGCCCTAAGACCACAAAGGAATTACCTGGTTGGTCAACACAGTATTGACGTCAACGGTTGTGACATAATTCACCATTTTTGAGAAACGACAACGTAATGGAGCCCCGTATGCGGTTCCCATTGCGAATCCTGTTTCGCGGGACATGTTCTTTGCTGCTCGCTTAATCATTGATCCGTTAATTTGTGCCGCTATTAGGGAGTTTTAGAATAGGGGGACCCTATCGGTTAGGGGGATAGGGTAATAGCGGGGCGCGAGTGCGCATGCGCAGAACACAAGCGGGCCTTGGGTTTTTGGGTCAGCGGGTTTTTGGGTGTGTGTGTGCGTGCGTGCGCGCTTGTGTGCGTGTGCGTGTGCGTGTGCGTGCGTGTGCGTGTGCGTGTGCGTGTGCGTGTGCGTGTGCGTGTGCGTGTGTGTGTGTGTGTGTGTGTGTGTGTGTGTGTGTGTGTGTGTGTGTGTGTGTGTGTGTGTGTGTGTGTGTGTGTGTGTGTGTGTGTGTGTGTGTGTGTGTGTGTGTGTGTGTGTGTGACGCGCTCCACGAACTGCGCGTCAAGATGGCTCCCTCGCTCGACGAAGAGCGTACGGGGGCCTGAACACTGGTCGATGGAGTTTCTGCGCGACATGGAAGGGCACCTGGAGAACCGCGGGCAGCTCCCGCAGACCTCCTGACAAGCCCATTCAGTGTACGCAACTATCGGCTCTCCGTGGACTAGCGCGAGCACGTCTTCCAGCAGCTTCGGTCAGACGCTGGGAGTACACTCGGCTCCAGAACCTCGCAGCGCGCATTCACCGTAGACGTTGCACAACCGGGAGCTTCAGGGATCCTGGACCTTATACAGCGACGACTGGGGCTCCAGATCATAAGAGGCGGGGGTTCAAGAAGGCCTAACTGCTGTTTTCTCGTCGAAGCACCTTCGCTAAGCATTAAAATCTTTATTTGATGACATCATCAGCTGGATTGCTGTATACCGTGAGTGACAGTCTCTTGGACGGTTAGAGAATAGTCGTTAAGGCGCTTTCTTCGCAGAGTCTTCTTCTGAATGTTGTGAAGGTAAAATTCTTCAAAAAAAAAAAAAAAACGAGGCCTTTTACATTGTTTCCTGCCCTCGTTTCTTTTTGGGCTCTGCAATATTATTAATCCATACGAACTTGCCTAGTTTCCAACGTCCATGACAGTCGCGGATGTTGATGGGCTCTGATTGTGGTCCCATTGAGAGCTGCAACGAAATCCCTTGATTGGTCAACGTACTGATGACGTCACGGGTCATCACGTCATTCAACCACTGTTGCGAAACGTCAGTGTTAATGACTTCCGTCTTCGCCATCCCTTTCGTATCCTCGTCCGCGTAACATTTAGTTTGATACTCGCTTAATCATTACGCCCTCAACTTGTCCCTCCATTATCTCTCACATGCTTAATCCCATATGGACTAACAGCGCGTTTACAAACAAACGAGGTGTCACAGCAGACTGGGGGTAAAAAATAGACTTATTGTGCCTATAGGAATAAATGGAAGCGAAAGTTTTCAAAGCAGTTTTCTAATTTCACGGAACACCTATGATGCCATTTTTAGGTACAGAGCAACCATGGACATTCTAGAACAGATTGTGAAAGCGTGACACGCCGTACATGTAAACGGGGTACAAGTTGGGAGTTGAGGTAAGTTGTGTTTACATAGAAACACCTATAAACACAACTTGCCACAACAATTTTTTTTTTTCGCTAGAGCACCAGCAGAGGTGGCCGGTAGTTAAACGTTGGCGAGGGTTTTGAAGAAATGTATGACAAAGTATGCTACGTCCTTCCGGGGGCAATCTATTTTTAAAACGCCAATAAAATATATGTTCCCATGCCGTGCACTCGGCTGACAGGCTCGTTATCCGCTGGATGTTTCTCCGAATCCCTCAAGCTTCTCTTAAAGCCTTATATGCTGCCATATGCATTGAATTCGCTCAGATATAACATTCCTTCAAGCTGTGCAGCCTAGGGAAAACTGAATTCAAAAAGTACTTCTCAAACTTCATGACGAATGAACTAAAGAGAACGGCCCGGTCATTGTAACAGACGGCGGCGCAGACGACGGTCTATTCGCGCGCGAAAGACGCCGCGTCCAGGAACGCGACCTGTGTGAGCAGACGTGACATTTTGGTTGTCTACTGCTACGTGAAGTTGGTTTATCGTGCTGTGTGAGCACTGCCTTCAGCTTAAATGTTCGTATCATTGGAGCGGCAGTATTTAAGACGGAATGCATGTTGCGCGGCAGCATGTCGGACAACACGACAAGCTGTCGCGATTGCGAGAAGCACCCCGCAGATAACTACTTTTTTAGGGGTATGTCGGTCTTCAATACACATGTATCGAGGCACTTTAAAAGCTTTTTGGCTTCAAGATGACGTAATATACTTTTCCACACTTTTTATTCAAAACATCCGCAAACTTTTAACCATCTGCCGTGTTTATAGTGCTCTCTGAAACAGAAAAATTATTTCGGCAAGCTTTGCTTGCATGTGTTTCTATGAGCCAGGCGTGTATCCACATACGTTTCGCGGTGTTTTGAAAATGCTCCGCCTCTCTAATGGGGTTTCTTATTTTCACAATGTAGTCTACAAAGTTCATAGTTACTCTGCACCTAATGAAGACATCATAGGCGCACTGTGAAATCAGAAAAGTGCTTTGAAACCACTTGGTTCAATGTATTCCTATGGGCGCCTTCTTTTCACCCCAGTCGGACCCAACCTGGCGACAGCAGCGCCCCCGCATCTTGCTTACGTCACAGATCGGTGTCTGTCTATAACTGTAAACTACCACAGTTTGAAAGAACCCACAACACAGCAAAAGTCGCACATGAAGCAAGCCGTCCAAACATGCCTGCGTGGCCTAAGAGTATATAGATAGCTTGACCTTGGCCGATTTGCCTGGAGCTGCCAGCTCGGTCAGCGCCATGTGATGTGGTTTCATGACGTCAAACACCCCGACGACCAATCAGCGTCCGGCCACGTCACTTGCCAACTACCGCCTGCCATGTGCTTGCTCGGGATTTTTCGTTCACAACATGAGAACGCCGGATTATCTGCAGAAGGATGCCTTTGGCGATATCTCGTTAAAAACATTACAGACATTTCAGTTATATTTTTCTCTATATTTTAAGTCATGAAGCAAAAGCCCCTTGGCGTTAAAAATAGATGCCTCGAGTTTTCCGGTTATCCTTTCGGATCCTCGTTCGCATCCATACATTTTGTCATTAGCTAAATAAGTAACCCTTTATTTGTCGCTGCTTTTTCCCGCCCGCTTATTCGTTAGCGTAGAGTCGTATGCTCGCAGTCATTAGAATGCGGTGTCAATCCTTCTCTGGGGGCAAGAAGCAGAAGAAGAAGGGAAGGCCACAGACCCAAATCCAAATCCAAGACGAGAACTGATACACAAACTGCGCGTTAAGATGGCTCCCTCGCTCAACGAAGACGCGTACCTGGTCGGGGCTGAACACTGGATCATGGAGGTTCTGCGCGACATGGAAGAGTACCTGGAGAACCACGGGCAGCCCCTGCAGCCCCAGGTTGTGGTGCCGGACCCTTGGCAAGCCCCTGCAGTGTACTCAACTGGAATCTTACCATGGACCGGCGCGAGCGTGCCTTCGGCCAGCTTCGGTACAGGTGCTGCGAGCACAGTTGCCTCCAATACCGCGGAGCATGCAATCAACGCTGACGTGGCCCAACCAGGAGATTCGGGGATCGTGGAAGCTACGGCGGCGACTGGCGCTCCACAGCGCAAGAGGCGGGCCTCTGCTGAGTCAAGCGACCCCGCCAAGAAGTCCAAGAAGGACTGAACTGCTGTTTTGTCGCCACTGGAAGCGCCCGGGGAGCTATCGCTAAACAATAAAGAGCGGCCTTTAATAACATCACAGATGGATTGCTGCACTGTGAGTGGATATCTCGTGAACTGCTAGAGAATAGAAGACGCTTCCTGCGCGAGGTCTGCCTATACGAACGTGTCGCTTCTGACTTTATCATATTTTTGCAGGGTGGAAAAAAACGAAGACAGGAGTCACGGCACTGTCTCTTCCTTCTTTTCCAGTTCTCGATTTTTTCTCCGCTGCAAAAATATGAATCAATACCACGTTGCCCGACTTGCAGTGCCTGTAACAGTCAGTCACGGACATTGGCAGTTGTCATGGGAGCGGTTCCATTATGAGTAACGTGGTAGCAAGTCAATGTAGGTGCGCTCGTGGAAAACCAAATTGAAACATTTGAGTCATGTATTAAAGCAATAGCCCGTGAACTGGGCGATGTCAGTGCAAGGTAAGGAAGCCCCGGTGATGGAAATTTCCGGAGCCCTCCACTACAGTGTCTCTCTCAACCTGAGTCACTTCGCGACGCTAAACCACATAAACCAAACCTATTAACTCAATAGCGCTAGAGAGCAAACTCGCCGAAAGCCCTAGGACCACAAAGGAATTCCCTGGTTGGTCAACACAGTATTGACGTCAACGGTTGTGACATAATTCATCATTTTTGAGAAACGACAACGTAATGGAGCCCCGTATGCGGTTCCCATTGCGAATCCTCTTTCGCGGGACATGTTCTTTGCTGCTCGCTTAATCATTGATCCGTTAATTTGTGCCGCTATTATCTCTCACGTGCTTATTACCATATAGCCGTAAGCCATCGCATTTTCTGAGAGACCACACGACAGAAATTCCTGCTTGAAGCAAGCGGTCCGAAAATGCCTGCCAGGTGGCCTAGAATTAGTCTGTCTGTCTAGGGACCCGGGTGTCCCGGAGGGTTCGATTCCCATATCGCCGTCCCATCTCGAAGCCGCTATCCGAGAGGCGGGTTGCGTGATGCCATGGTACGTGGTCTTATGACGTCACATAACCTGCCAACTTGCGTGCTTGCGCGGCCAAAGAGTGGCTCCATATCATCTCAAAGGATCGAGCTACTCCAGTTGATATCGCCTGTCAACTCGACTTCGTCATATTGTCACGTGACGTCGCACACCCTGCAGACCAATCAGTTCCCTGTAATGCCACCTGCCGACAACCACCTGTCAGAGGTGTACAAATTTGTCTGCGTGGCACTACAAGATCGAAGCGCCCTGGAAGGTCTCATCTGAATAGAGAAGCCTGAGTTGGCAGCTCTTTCCAAACCGGCCAAGTTACGTGGGGGACGCTACATCGCACAACTCTACGACCTGTAAATGCCCGGCCAAGTTACGTGGGGGACGCTACATCGCACAACTCTACGACCAGTAAGTGCCCGGTCATGTAATTTGCCAGCTACCGCCTACCAGAGCCATGCCTCTGATTTTTCCCTCGCAGTGCCGGCGTGGAAAACGCCGACGCGCTGCATTTTCTCGCAAACAGGGCCTTTAACGCTATACCTTTAAAATAGGTGGCCGGATTTGCTTCCAGGCGTACGCGACAGCTAAACATTCAGTTTATCTTGAGATGTAGTTAGCATCCTGCGTAATAAGAAGACAACAGGCATGCGCGATGACATGCTCTAGGCCAGGGGTCTCAAGCATGCGACCCGCCAAACTGTGTGATGCAGTTCGCCAGCTCCGAAAATTTCAGGTTTAGCTCCGAAAGCACGTGCTAGTTTCGCGAGTCAGTTTTGCCACCAGACCCATTTTAAAACTAAGATCAGCTAAAAGGACTCGATATATGATACGCGTTCTTTATACGGGAATGAAATCGAATCTCTTAGTGGAATCTGCGTGAACTTCAGACTTCAGCTGCCGTCATTAGACCGCGCTGGTAATCCCGCCTTCTCTCTCATCTCTGCATACATTTTCTCTTTAGAACGTACACATTTTCTCTTCAAAAGTGAATGTGATAGTAACCATTTAACCCTTTCAGAAGCTCTTTCCAAGCCACTCTACAGGGCGACTGTCCGGCGTATAGGCTGAAGAGAACACGCGCTGTATTTTTTCTCCACGGATATTGGGTGAACATGGCTTGGGAGTGAGACGCTGGAGTTGAATTTTTTTTATTGCTAGAAATTTTACTAACAATGGTTATTTATGGTCCCTCTGGTTATTTTTGTTATTATCCGAATCCTGGCCCGCGAAGGCCAAAATGTCTCCCATAGCAAGGTGAATTTGAGATGCCTGCTCTAGACTGTGGGGCCCGCGCCAAGCGCATTAAAATGAAGCGCGCATTTCCTGGACTTCCATCGCGGATACCCCTTCACCCTCCCGCGGGGTTTGGAAGGTGGTGTGGGTAAAACATTTATTTTGGAACTAGGGTACATTACAAAGGTTGAGGTGGTTCCTGATCCCGGCTGGTGTCTGTCAGGCCGTGCCTGGAAGCGACCGCTTCATCCCAGTCAACCAGCATCTTTTGCGCTGCTGGGTCCGAGCTGGAGACCCCGATCTCCCAACCCTCTTGGTCCGTGAAGCCTCATTGGGGCGGTGGCTTCAAATCTTCGCATAGAAACATTATGTGATTGAAGGTGGCTCTAGGTGCGCTTCATAGAGAGCATGTGGGGTCGTACCGGCCCGGGTGTGCCAAGGCCAACCAAGCTGGGGAGGGAAAAGGTTTTGGCTTGTAGCTGTCGCCAGATTATTTGTTGAGGAAAACCCCAACAAATAATCGGGGTTTGGAAGAACCGGTCCCCACACGGGGTATAAAATCGAGGCGCACTGTCGCCTTCTTCTTCTTCTTTTTCTTCTTCTTCTTTCTCTTCTTCTTCTTTCTCTTCTTCTTCTTTCTCTTCTTCTTCTTTCTCTTCTTCTTTCTCTTCTTCTTCTTCTTCTTCTTCTTCTTCTGCCTTGATATATGGCACATACCCACGAAGGGGGATTCATGGATCCATTCTACTTCGCCTTCGTGCGTCTTCTTCCTTGCTCTCCTGCCTGCTGCCGGCCGCGACCCCCTGACTTCAGCCACGGACGCCACGGGAAGAGTAAAACCCCTTTGTTTTTACGTCCCGCCTCGGCCTGTGTGGTGTCTTTCGTGGAAAGAAGAATCGCCCAAGACCTTCGCCTTTTTGCACTAGCATGTCAACAATGGCATAGTCACAGGCATATGTATAGATTTCGATGGTTTTGCCTGGCTTGAAATGGCGCTGAACTGGCGCTGTAGTCAATTATTCTTTGAGCGCTTACACAGTCGCCTTGCATGCCATATCCCAACAAAAAGCAAGCTTCTTTCTTATCAAGTTATTTCGGAAAATCAATGACAATTATCTGATAACGCCGATAATAATCGCAAATGTGTAGGAAACTTCAGATTTTTTTTTTGTGCTTGATTTAGAGCCGGAAATTTCAGCCACGGCTATTTCTCCGGATTTAATCTAATCAATGCTCTGTTCATTCGGTCGAGGTATCTATAGAATCTTGATGCGAGAAGCTGCATATTTCGGGCTTCAGACGTAAGTTCGCCTCAAGGACGCTTGTGCCAGTACGGAGAGCGGTCTCTGAGATATACTTTCCCCGGCTGAGGCTGTGATGAGCTGGTTGTCGCTCAGCATGCGCATGGATATGCTGGGCTGGCCCAGCCATTTCCGATTCCTGAGTTGGGAGCTTGCTCGCTGCGTGTATCTATTTGCTCGCGGTCTTGGTCTCCCGAACGCTGGTGACAGTTGCGCAATATGTGGCCCTTACCAATACGGTAACTGCACCGCGGTCGTCCGTCGTCGGTACGTGACGTATGGGGCCACGGCACCCGGGTACGAGATAACTCATTTTCAACTGTCTTTCAGCGCCCGGATAAAGAATGCAAATATGCGGTGATCGCCTTGTCTTTTTTTTGTCAACTGCGAGTCCTGGTTTCTGACGATAGGATGCAGCCGTGCAAGGTGGGTAGTAAGTGAGGCTGCCCGGGCCCAAGCGCAGTCGATGGACCAGGCTCGAGGGTAGCGTTTCTGGACGCTGGAGGGGCTGTCTAACCCCGAGCATAGTGTTCGATCTACAGGTGCAGTGCTCTGGCCAGGCTCTGCAGCACCCGAGCAGTAAGGCCCATCAGCGCAGACTAAGGCGTTGCAGAATCTGCAAGTATATGCGCAGGTGGTCGGTTTGGAGATTACCATTTTCTCCATCGTCTCCTGTTGGAGGCCACGTAGCCCAACCGCTCTTCTTCTGGCACCTTAGGGTCGACCCTAGCGCACAGCTGCAGCACGTCATAGAAATATTAGCCAGGAGATTCCGAGGGCAGCTTTACGCGGTACTGTAGCAGAAGATATGCAATTTGAGCAGCGTGGCTTCTGCTAAAGCAGGTCTTGAGCCTTCCCTCGCAGTTGCTCCGCGAATCTCGCGCACCGGTAAGCAGACGCGTATTGTACTATTTCTTAGCGTCGCGATCAAGAGCGAGGTATACAGTAATTTTACCTTGGTGCCGCTGTCCCAAGAATTCAGTGATGCGGCTTGCTCGTCACATGTAAGCCATTCCATCACGGACGGGGTTCTTTTGAAGATAAGCGGGGCGATCAATGGTCTCGGTTAATGGATCGTCATTGTAGCAAAGTCAGCCGATGTCTGGCTTTGCTCACTTTTGAGATTGGGGTCCATGCCTAACTAAAGCACGGTCGTCACTACCCACGCACTTCCTTGTAACGAAGTGTTTGTCCACTGCAAGGCTGTGGCTTTGTAGCACGGAAGAAAGGAACCAGCTGGCGTTAATGAGTAACATGAGTAGCATTAGGTTTATCAAATACGGGTCTAAAACAGAGTTTAACTGAGCAAAAGATCCAACGCGGAATAGCATAGCTGTGAGCCATACCAAGGGACGCGCTACATGTTTCGATCAGAGGTCCCGGATAGGAGCCGGGTGATGGTCGTTGGACTCGAGAGAGACATATACTGATGTTAACTGTCATTTGAGGCTATCCGGATTAGGAAATACCAGTTGGTGTGCACGGTGATCCATAACAACAGCGCGACAGACGGGACATAAAAGAACGGACAACACAAAGCGCTGACTCGCAACTGAAACAAGCAGGTGGAAGGAACGGTAAGCAGGAAAGACGACGGCGAGATCCACTGACGCTGTTGCGTTCCACTCTTAAGGCGCTTAAACTTCTCCCAAGTTTACGTTGTTTTGTCGTCGTTGTCTCATCTTTGTAAGGGTGCGTGCTTAAGCAAGGAAAAGAAAGGTCGGACTGAGTTTGACGGAAGACAGAAGAGAGTGCTCGTCGCTTTCGGAGAAAGGCTGCGGTTTCGTTTACTTGGTACTTAGTTTGTTGTGTTTTTTTTTTTTTTGCATAAAGCAAAAAATTAATTTAAGAATAATTCCACTCAATGTAACTTTCTTTGGGAGCAGTGATCGGTAGTGTAATTTAACTAGGTTCACTTTATTTTAGTGGAATAGTTAAAACTGCAATTTATTTCATATTAAATAGTACTTTCGCCATATGTATGAACGGGATGTCTGCATTGACGCCAGCTAAATGCAAAAGAAAAAATATAAACAAGCAAACTATCAAGGAATATGCTTCGAGCAGAACTTCCTGCCCATTGCAAATATCAAGTTGGGGACGCTCCGTACAGGGCAATAATATATCCAGACATTTTCCAAGCCACGCATACATACCGAATTCCGCACCGAGCGGACAAAATAACGGCAGATGGCACTAAGGGTAGATGTCCTATGCAGCCAAGCAAGACGGAAAGCAGCGACTCCTGCGCATGTCTTACTGTCGTAGTGACTTATCAGTCCCTCCACTCGTGCGCCTCGTAATTGCATCCTTTTTTGTCATCGACCCTTTCACGCAGTATAAATCTTGCGCCTAGGTTCCTTACAGTGTAATCTTCATTTAACAATACTGAGGCATGCATCCTGTGTTAAGGGCTTAAAAGAAAAAGGTCACACGATTCTGCGCTTTGCTGGCGGCTTTGAGGCACCATTCATAGCACACGCAATTAGACGGGTGGGGCAGCTGATTTATTTTGGCGTACTGTTTGCAACTATTCAAGACAACATTCAATCAGCCTTCTGACGTCCCTTCTGCGCATCAATATTTAGCTACATGATCAGTATAAATTATATCTTCACCAGTTTCAAGACCACTGTTCTCATTTTACCAACCATTTTGTCAGACCTTGTACAGAACCGCCTCAAAGCACCCCGTGGTGTGCAGACAACGGCAGGAAGCGGAGGGGAGAATCTTCGGGTTCAGTGGAATCATGAATTTGCAGTGGTGGATTTATGAGCGGTTTTTGGAAGGCGTGTTTGGGGGAGAGGGGGAGTCGTATTTGTGCAGTAAATTTCCTGAACTTTCAGCCCCGAAAAATGGGGCTTGGTGTAGTTTTACCACCGCAGATTAATGGCTAAGAAGGAAAGCCTCCGTTCCCCTCAAACCTGCCACTGTGAACTTCAACAAGGTCGACTAGTAGGTTCTATATAATAGAGAAACCTTCATCAAGAGCTAGAAATCGAAGGCCCCTATAACTAAGCCAGATTTGGTCGATTCTAATTCAGATCAAATGCTAATTACGCAAAGCATTGGGGAAAAAGACGTCCATGCCCTAATAATTTGTGGCCGCAGAGCCTCGTCTGTGAGTACACCGCGTATCGAGGAGGGTATAAGCAGAGCTCAGCGCGAGTGAAGAGCTACACTACCTCAATTTTCGAGCTCCGATGTTGTTGTTGTTGTTGTTTTTTTTTTTTTCGAGCACTGCAAGGCGCTTAGCTGTAACCGGTCACACAAGCCACCAGCTAACATCGGGCAGTCTTAGACGATTGTCGTGTACCCAGACGTCCACCGCCTTTTGATTGGCGAAGCACAGGGTGATGATACCAGTTATGGCGTCCTGTGCGCTTGCTTGTGCTTTTCCATAGAGCTACGCTAAGGTTAAAACGAGGCTGAGTCTAAAAGACGACACAAGAGCGAAGTACGGAGGAAAGGTGATGAGCCTAACTGGGACTGGGTCCCATAATCTGCACCACATGTACCGTATTTGCCGAAGTTACCAGACTACCGTGATTCTAAAAGAAAAAGTGGGCTACTAGTTACCACAGCGCCAGCGCTGTGGACGCCAGCCCCGTGAGCTGTGAAGGGTAAACTACGTGACATAAACTTTTTCCACATTGCTAACCTACTCTGGGTGGTAATGAACCCCCTGATAGCATGGAAAGCAATAAGACAAGCCAAGTTAACTTTTTGGCAAAGACGGACACTCGCACGGGAAAATATGGCAGGAAATAAAACAAATGAGAAGAAACGACACGGACAAGTTGCGCAAGCAAGTAATACAGATTGTAAAACGAACAGTTGCGCAAGTAATAGCTTTGCCGTTAAGAACCAGTGACGTAAATGTGAAGAAGGATGTGCTGTCATCTCCAACGCCACAGGGGCGGCCAAAATAAGACAAATTCCTGGTTCTTCGGCGCACGTGCCACTTCTCGCACACATAACCACGCCGTCGCCATTCACGACAACCGTCACTGACCACAGACATACAAACGCAGGCTTCCATTTTCCTTTCCTTTTTTTTTTTTTTTTTTTCGTCCTGATCTAAAGCGCTTGCGTGGGCGGAATTCCGCCATCGATTCTCTCGGAGCGACCGGACACAGTCTGACTGCTCAAACGTTCTGCCCGCACCATTAAAGGCGCCCCATGCCCCTGGGTCAAGCCGGATCACGATGACTGCAGAAGCGAAAGCGCCCTTCGCGTTGCCTTACATGCGTCGCAGCGAGAGGTCGCACCTACCTCATGTTGCACCCAACGGACTCCTGCGGTTTCCTCTGGGATCCCTTTCCGACTCCGATCAGCGAAACCCCGCTGAGTGGTGGGCTCGCTTGGCCACCTTGCGCAATCATGACCCCCACGGGCCGACAGGCGGCGTACTTCTCTGAGCCGAGTACACTGGTTTTTTCTTCTGCTGCATTCAGTTCGTCGTGTGCCGCTGCCAAAGTTCTTTGCTTCGGTTTTGCCCGCATCTCGTGCGGTGACAGCCCAGAATTTTTCTGCCCTCTCCAGATATTTCGTCGCGGTCCCGGCCTCGCTTCCACCGGCAGCGGCTGTTTCTGCTGTCATTTCAAACGTCGTCCGAAGGTGATAACATGCGCGCATGCCGAATAGGTGCTGACGTCTGAAGCTATATGAAATCACCCAGACTGGTTTTAGCGCCGAGACAAATTTTGCTGCGGCTGAAGCCGGAGGCTATAGTGTTGGAGCCTAGACTTTACCTCGCTCCGTTTCCAAGCCAGAAATGCCAACCAGATGAAACATTGAGTGCGGAAAAAGTCCTGGCATACATCTTCTCCTACCCTCCGGTCCTGGACAGGACGGTGAAGAATGGCAAGTGCAATAGGCGGCAGAACGCCCTGGAAATAATAATAACCTGCGTGGGCGAACGCGCGTTCCCCATTTGTTTCAGTGGCAAGTTTCGCCGTGGCGGAAATGAATAGTTGTCCGTCACGTGGCTTGTCACAGCCCGTTGTAGTAATACCTCGATACAGCCCGTTTAATTTCGACCCATTGCGGCCACTAAAATAAGACCACAAGATGATAATTTGCGAGTAACCTTCATTAAGCGCAAAAAACGCATTTTAATGCGACAGCATTGAAGTCCCCGTTCACCTAACAATCCAGCGTTGGCGTTGTGAGCGAAACATCGGGAACAAATCACGAAAAATCGCGAGGCGGTATAGCTGGCAGCGCCTGAGCACTCAGTGGACGTATTAATAGAGTTGCCTGATATTATTTTTGGCAGGAGTTGCCAACCCGGGCCTCTCCTTTCATGTGGGAGGGTGATATGAGAATCAGCCACCCAGGAACCTTGCATTCACGTTACCGCTAGGCCACGCAAACACGCTCGTATGGCTTGGTTATAGCTTACGTTATCGCGAGCGTTCCCCTAAATTTTTTATTGACGTCAGCTTTCGAAGTGACGTACGCTGGCCTTCTTGATTTCCTGGGATTACTTAAGTTGTTTTTTGTGCTTATAAGCAATGTGATAATAGTAAAAATTACCAAAAGAAACTTGACGCCCATCGGGCAGCATGCCTATATATCTGCAGAATACGGAGACATAGCTTTCGTTATAGCAAGAGTGTCCAAGTTTAACGAGTGGCAACGTTATATGTGGGGTTTAACGTGCCAAAGTTTAACATGGGCTTTGGCAGACGCCTTTGTGGAGGGCTCCGGAACGATGTTGACCACCTGGGTTTCCTGAGAGTGCTCTGGCACCGCGCAGCCTACGACTGTTTTCGCATTTCGCACACATGGAAATGCCACTGCCGCGTCTAGGATTACCAAACATGTTTTTGTTTCGGGGGAGGTTGCAACTGATACGAGATCGGCTTTTGTGGATGCATTTTAATAGAGTTTGGTGATCTGCGCATATTACATGACACCGGCCACACCTGGGCCACCCACAGATCACGGTGATCAGCCTCCTAGAAGAGAACCAAAATTCTTTTGATGAACTGCCACAAGATGCGAATATTGCGTGAATTATATTCAGGAAGACAAGGTCGTTCTTGTCAATGTTTCTGTCTGTCATTGCCCTGACCTCTTCACTTGATTTTTTTTTTTTGCTTTTTTTTTTTCATTCCGGTTTAAAAGACAGCGCAAACCAACGAGACCGTAACTTATGCGAGTAAAGCGTGCATATAAGCGAAAATCAATGAGGTGCAAGAGCCCTGAGTGAAAGTGCTGATCAAAAAAAAAAAAAGTGCTGAGATTTTTTACGTGCCTGATGTTAGCGAAACCCTATTCTAAACACGATTAGCGAAACACGAAGTGCGCAAATTACACATGTGCCAACAAGTAGGCTTAGAGCCGAACTTTTCAATGTGAAGTGAGCTCCACCACGTGCTAAGTTCCCCGGCGTTGTTTATCGCATGCCATGCAGCAACGGCACCTCCGTCTACGTCGGGGAAACCGGAAACTACCAGCGACGCATAAAGGCGCACCAGGCCGATGTGAGAAACAAGCGCGCATCAAAAAATGCAACTGTGCTTTCTATCGGTCACAAGGCGGGCTGGGATGAGGCGGCAATCTTGGCAACTGAAACACTTCGGCAAAACTGCATTTGTTGTCTCAAATCGTCCAGACCACGGCCAATACACTGAGCAAGAATCAGGGGACGCTTCATCACATCTACGGGAAAAGATTACTGAGTATCCTGAAGCATATATATATATATATATATATATATATATATATATATATATATATATATATATATATATATATATATATATATATAGCATAAGTAAATAGACGTACTTGGTTGCTAGAGGTTACATAAAAGTGAAAAATTGCTTCATACTGTTTATATATATATATATATATATATATATATATATATATATATAAAAGTGTTCCCTTCTTCCGAGCCAGCCTTATTGTGAACAAGGGTCCCGTATGCGACCCGAAACGTCATTTTTGCTTTGGACTTGTTCAGTGATCCATTCTTCATAGTTAAAGACTTAGGAACTAACTGCAGAAACTGCATAGGGAGCCTTGCGAAAGCATAAGCTTTGGCGTGATATTGGTGGCTCCTAGTCAGCGCCTTTCCACATCCGCTTACCTACATGTATGACCCAGACGTTGGTGACCTATAGTCGACGCCTTTCGACACCTACTTACCCACGTGGCATGGTTCAGCGCTTTTTTTGTCTCATGATCCATGACTCACATGACTCATGAATTACGTGACTCGACAGTTTCATGTCACATGACTAATGACTCATTACTCGTTGATGGTGCAGTGCTACTTTCCTCCAGTGACACATTTTGCGTACACATCCGACGCCAACATAGCCGACTAAAGCATTCACAGCGTTGCCAGTAGATGCCCAGAGCAAGGAGAAGCATCTTTGTTTTATTTGAACTGAATCGGGTTCTCAAAAAATTTTAGTCGAAAAGCTGTTGAGGATAACCGTCAAAATACTTAATTGCGACACCTTGACTGCAAAAGCTCACTGGCCACTAACACAGTGCGTTCAAGTACAAGATAGCCCAAGTCCTGGTAGCTTGTAGAACATCGTCCGCGAAATTCGGATCCTGCCGGTATCATGCGGTTGTTTTTATTTCCGCTTCCTAATCAGTTATCTTTCTGGCATAAAATGAAGGCACTATTAATCTTTAACTGATCACATCGCAAATGAAAAAAAAAATAATCATTCCTTTATGCTTCTCTTGATTTCGGTCCTTGTTGGCTTCCTTCACATGCGTATGATTACGATCCCTTCATTAACCTACCTGGTTAGCCTGGAGAGGTAAGAGATAGTGATGGATCGGTGCTCTACGAGGG
Organism: Amblyomma maculatum; assembly: GCF_055883805.1. Lineage (NCBI taxonomy): Eukaryota > Metazoa > Arthropoda > Arachnida > Ixodida > Ixodidae > Amblyomma > Amblyomma maculatum. The sequence goes on from NC_139344.1 coordinate 260,887,829, forward strand.
TGGTCGCATCTTCGATGTCGCCGCAGTATGACAAGCTCAGTGCGCGCATGCGCGAACTACTTGTGGCAACAGCAAGGACGACGTACAGACAATTACAGTTACTTGTTTGTTCAACTTCCCCAAGGCGCAAGTCTGATGCTGTGAAAACCCGACACGTGGATCCAAAGTATAGGACTTGTCTATCGTCTAGCCCAGCGACTGTGTGCCGAAAAACGTCCGCTACAGGTACCCACATGTCGCGCTTCTGATGTCAACAGAAAGCCTTGCCATTAAAAACAATACAGGATTGCTCTCGAGACCGCTTAAGAGCTGAAATGCCCAAAGACTTTGCCACTTATACGTAGTCCTGCGTTGCTTTTTATAGAGATAAAGGTTAACTACGACAACGTCCACCTATTACGACGCCAGTATTCCAACCGGAGAAATTATGTCCACGTCACTGCCTATTACGACGTCCATTCCGACCGGGGAAATTATGTCGACATCATTGCATATTTCGACATCCATCTGGACCGGCGAAATGAAAGGACGTAAGCACTCGGCACCATAACCAACTTTCACTATCATCGTTATCACTAGTGACTAAGTTCTACTATCACTACTGTCGTTATCACTCACTATCTACCACTATCAGTAATTATCTACTACTATCACCACCTACAAATAATTATCAATATCACTACTGTTACACATCTATGACAGCGTATACTATCAGTAACTATAGCAAACTACCACTTTTCACTACTTCACTAGTCTTATACCTACCCCTATTTTACTATCTCTAACTATTATGTCACCATATTACTATCATTCGTATTTACTATATCTACATTAACTCTACATGCAATCATACACACGTCAGACAAATAGTTCCCGCAGACAGCGACTTATCTGGCGAACACAAGCGCCATCCTGAGCCTGAAAGGCCTTCGCCTTCATAATCAAGCAAGGGCAAAGATTGCTACTTTTGGATGCCGTCCCTCAAGAGAGTCGACAAAACGGTCGGATGCTCGAAGAAATTATAGTCCTTATCACCAAAGTAACGATGCAGGCCAATTATGTTGCCGGAGCAGAAAGAACAAACCAAGGTGAGGGAAATGATCGCCCTCTATTAGGAAAACACCACCTAAAGAATGAAACGTGCTCGACTTCAAAGTACTGCGATGTGATACCGAAGCTAAATATGCCTGAGACGATCACTGTCCAACACTTTAACGAAGTAGCTACCATTTGTTTTCATTTGGTAACTTACCAGCAGTAAGTTAACATATCGTAAAAAAAAAAAAAGAACTCACTAAGATATTGTATTAGGAATCTCACATATTTAAATGTCGACAGTACGTTACCACACAGAAAAAAAAAAAAAAAAAAAAAAAAAAGCTCATTAAGATAGTGTATTAAGAATTTCAGTTTTAGATGGCGACTAAATCCTAACTATTGCGCTACAAGTGATATTGTCCGCAAAATGTTTCCTGCAGCTGTTCTCACACTTCTTGGCTGAAGAAAAAAAAAAAAAGAAACAACGTAGCAACTGCACCGAATGTTGATTTTTGCCTGTCACTATTCGCTAGTTGTGATTGGGAATGCTTCTCTACTCGGTCGGAGATTTCATCGAGGCGTACACTGAGTTGTTTGTGTTCAATTTCATGTCATTGACAGCATTCTACCTGCAGGTCTCGAGCTTTTTTGCGCAAGACAAGGGACCACCGCTCCTGCAGTAATTACCTGCAAGCAACAATGGCATACAAAAGCAATAACGAATCAGTTTGCCGGGTTAAGCGATTTGTTCGCAGGAGGGGTCATTAAACAAGTGCTGTTCTCCCATCCCACATCTCTGTCTATTATACCAGTTGCCTATTCGATCTCTAACTTTTTCAAGCCTATCATTACTCCGCTAAAATTTCTAATCGACTTCGGCCATTATTATCGAAACCAGGAATCCGGATGCATTCCAACAAAACACTTTTGCATGTTCCACGCTCCACAAGAAGTGTCTCCTTAGGAGTAGAAAAGAAATAGAGAGATAAAGAGACAGAGAGAGAGAGAGAGAGAGAGAGAGAGAGAGAGAGAGAGAGGTAAGGCCGCCCACTGCAAGCATAGTTATTATTGCCTCTTAATCTCCTCTTACGCTCTCCTCACCTTTTCTCGTCGGCATGCGGATGCTATTTTCGATGCTATTTTCTGAGCTTCTAGTTTCGCCCTGCGCTCAGTTGGTTATATTTTGCCCCAGCGACAATAAAGCTCAATTGATGGCCGCAGCGCCCACGTCTGTCGCGCTGCAACCTGTTTTCCGCGAGGTCGCTGCTTTGTGATTAATTTCTTTTCGTTTTCTATACTCGTTAGTCATTTATTACACTGACAACTTTTCTCTTTATTGGTTTGACATGCGGAAATAAAGTCAGTGAAATAGCTCCGGGCCGTGTTGCTATAGCTTAGAGAGATATATACTTCACTCTGCAGACCCGTTAACCGAGACTGCTTTTCATTTGCCCTAATGCGGATTGGGCTTTCATCGACGCATACGCGCTCCATCTGATTACAGCGACAAATTAGAAAGGTGGTTATCAGCCGCCACTATCGCCGCGCGGTCTTACGTTCGGCCCTCCATAAATATTGACGTGCACACCCACTTCCAATTGAAGCGGACGGCAACGCCCATAGCGTATGAACTGAGAAGCACATTCGAGACTGAGGAAACTACGCAGCTTCAAGTTCGTTCCGCAGGAGAGGGAATAAGAAATAAACGTTTTTCCTACAGTGGGACGATGGAATGCGCAAAGAAACAGATTGGCTTCCGTTTCATCTGAGGTGCTAACTGGCAAACAAGCACTGATTCCAAGCTTTCAGTAAAAGTCAACCGCATTGTTCCTCTGTTCGCAGGTGGCCAATCGTATACGTGAAGCAGAACTAAAAAAGTGCCTACGCCCAGCCTTGTGACCTAGCGTGTGCAGCGCTCGCATGACAGGACCCTTGAGCCATAGCAGATATGGATATATTGAGCGCAAGAACTGGTGTTGCGCTGTTTATGAAGTCGTGTTTTGAAGCGAAAAGCTTCACTGAGGGTCAGAGCCGAGCTTCGCGTTTGCCGTATGTCGTATGCGGTATGCCGCGACCGAGGGACGTCACAGCCAAGGCCTGCTGCGCAGCACCCTCGCCAAGCTCTGCCGGCGTTGCAGATGCCCATAGGAGCCCATGCATTTGGAGGTTATCGTAACTATCACTAACCATCACTTACTAGTTAAGGGGTATTTAACTAACACTAATCAGACATTAATTAGTGCTCAGAAAGGGCAAGTCATGACATAGCCTCCTTTATACTCTCTATAAGAGGCTATGGTCATGCTTAACTATCACTAACCAATAGTAATGGTTAGACATCAATAGCCGTCACATAGTGACGTCATCGGCCTTGACGGCATGACCAGATGTGACGTCATCATGACGTCACATGCGGTCGCGTATAATAACCGGAAGTTAGATGACGTCACATCCGGTCATGTCGTCAGGACTGGTGGTGACATCACCAGGAGATTCACGCATATACGAAGCTGACCCAGCCGAGCGTTCCATCCCTGTGTCCGTGCGGCGTCTTTCATTTGGCGCTTCCTCGAACGCCGCACCACAGAGCATATATAGAAATAGACAAAAAAAGTCACTCAATTAGGGTGACGTAAAGGATGTGACGTCACCCATCTGTCGTCAGCTATTAGGACCAAGCGGGAACGAGTGCGCTCCAACGCCGCCGGGCGGCGCTTCTTGCCTTCCGCGAGTGACAGATGCTGCGCCTTTCCTTTCCTGTAAACGAATTATAAAACGCCGGTGAATCTAGACGCGCTCGACATAGAAGCCAAGGAGAGTTTAGCTGCTGGCAAACGGTGCAGAAGACTGGATAAATTAACTTCTGATCCCGAGGCAGTCACTGCTTTTCGCTGCGTATATCCAGGCATAGCAGAGCTAAGCCATCTTTCATTTTTGACGGTTGTGCTATGAAAGAGCAATGAAGGAATATTGGTATATCTATTTCTGCATTAAGGAATTGAAGCTCAGACCACCGTCATCAGGCTCACGGAGCTTGTAATTCACGCCGTTCAACGGACAGGATTTGTAAAAATTAAGACCCTTAACGACGAAACTTTTAACCCCCAAATATACGATTCGTTAACGACCAGCGCTGTTCTCTGCGCCTTCTATAACCAAAGTCCGTCGTGGAAGTGACTGCCACCAGTTGAGAGATTTCTCGCTTAGTAAGGAGGTTCCACAGCTTTCGTCGAAAAGTATCGAAGCTGTCCAATCGTGACGGCATTCAGTTCTGTTGGACATACATTCCAAAGAAAAAAATGTATGCCATCAGTGAGACCGAAATGAAAAGATGCTATTACAGTGAGATACCGTGCTCCTCATACAAAGGTGAAAGATGATAAACCCGCCCTTATCACTAAAAACAAAAGATCTGCTTGAGCTAGGAGTACGTCAAGTGCATTACTCGGACGTCACCTTCTTATGTCGTTTATTTCGAGTGCGTTTTACGGAGACGGTGCCGGAGGCTAGCGCATGGCGCTTACGATTGCAGGGCTTGAGATTGCATTCACTATAAATGGTACCACTCCCTAGCCTCAACGCGTGGTCCCACGTACTAGGCATCGCATCTGCGTCCGAGAAGGGCATCGCTCGCCGACCTGACGGCCCATCTCGGAGTAAAACAGGAATGGACACAGCGGCGCGATGCTCGCCGAGAAATATTGCTGCACACACTCGCGCTCTGTAATTCACCAGCGCCATGCCGTGCGGCCAAACTTCGAAGCAGAGAGGAGAAATGAAGAAGTGAAGCCCCCCCTGGTGGACAGGAGCGGCTTTAAGCCTGGCGTTGCGCGAGCCTTGTTTTAAAATCAGCGGCGCGGCCGACAGTGCACGCGCTCGGCGACAGTTGCGTCATAGTAGCAATTTGGTTGGCGCCACTCCACATACTGTAGGTGCGAGCGGCGGAAGCGCAGCGACCGAGCCCGGCCCGCGAGGCGGACGGTGCCGTGCGTGCGGTGTGCGGATAATTCCGAACCATTTTCTCTCCCCGCGTGGCTTCTTTGCTATTCGGCAAAACTAAGGGCGAGCTAATGACAGGCCTGCGGGACAGGCCACGCCGCGTGTCTCCTCGATCCGCCGGTCATCGCTTATTTATTTATTTTCTTGCGCCCCTTTTTTGCTCTCTTCCATTCATCACGCCAGATCGGCCTTTCTAAAACATGATCGGCGAGCGCATATACCGAGCCTAAGTTTCGTCCCTGCACTTGCTTTACTCTTGCGCCATTTCTTACGCACTTTGTGTTATCCGCCCGAGTTCGCGATGACGCAAGAAAGGCAGTAATGGGCGGCCGGAATCAAGAAAACACGCGCAAGGACGAATAATCGGGAACCGGACGCAAAGGTATGCCGCCGCTGCCAGAGAAATTAGCCGCGGCCAGTGCGTGTAGCATCGGCATGTTATGAGCCGTCACGAGTGTCCCGCCGGGCTACTCACGTTTGGTTACAGCGCGTAACCAAACGTGAAGCGGACGCACGGCACAAACCTATCAGAGAAGCCGAAGTAGTAGGGGGGGGGGGGGGGGGGGGGATATGGGGTCGAGCGCGGGCGCTTAATGACTGCGTCGAAATTATGCCGTCACGTGCACTTGCCGAACGCATGTGCGGCCGCAGGCGGTGGAGAGCCGGGCCGTTGCACGACACTCACGGGGGCCTCGGCTCGTCTCCGCGCACGCCTTGAACTCGACGTCGTGCATGTCGTCTTATTTGCCTTCTTCCCCCGCGGCTCGCGTTCGGAAAATACACACCGGCCCGCGACGCTCAAACGGTCCCGCGCGGCCGCGTGTACCCTCCCTCGCGGAGCGGCTGCACGACCAGACTTGCACGTCGAGAGTCCCGATGAGCGCAAACTGCGGCAGGAATAGTATGCCGCGGAGACAAACACTCGTCCTGCGCTCGGTGTGTATATATGCTGACCCGCGTGGTGCCCACGTAAAGCCGCCCATCTTTCTACGCACCTGTCTTATTCCGACTGTGGTACCGAACACATTCGACCCTGAGCACGTGTGTACCTTCCCAAGAATTCGATTCGCTATTTTTCATGTTGTGTGTGTTTAACGCCTCTTGGAGTTACGTGGCATCGCTTTAGTTCCGTCATGGTGGTGTCACCAACGGGAATCGTTATGGTAAGGATAGTGATGTTGATGACAATGATAATCAGTCAAGCGTTGTTTATTTATGTAGTGTCCGGGAACAGCGATAGCTTTTCGTGCTGGAGAACTTTGAGAGCAAAAAAAAAGAAAGCTTCAGAAAAATTTAGCACAAGTGTAATGCATGCAGATTTATTTATTATAACCTCAAAGGCCCCATTGAAGGGGTATTACATGATAACTACAAAAAAAAAAAAAAAGAATGAATAGGTAAAATACGTGGAAGATATATAAAATGATTAGGAGCGTTAGATCACAGATCACTACATCAAGACAAAAAAGAATTTGACGTAGCATATGCGTGGGCAAACAAAAAGAGGGTCAAAGAAACAGCCAACAAAAAATTAGGGTTCAACGCTGCTGAACCGGATGTGGAGCGAAAGGTTTCGATGCGGGCAATTCGCCGTTGTCGTTCGTCTCTATACAAGGGTGGCAACTATCGAGTTGTTATCACCAGCAGTTTCTTCTTTCTTCTTCTTCTTCTTCTTTTGAAAACCTGGCGTAATGTAGCTCTCGCTACAAAAATCAGAAACAAGAAGTTGCGAGACCGAACATCTCAAATCAGATCAGGAGGTATACGGGGACAGCACAATTAATATAGGCAGTCAAGTCACAAGCGCATTCTGAAGACAGGAAAGAATGCACTGAGCGCCGAAATATGTCGAGTTCATTTGAGTTCGCAATATATGTTTACGTTGCAGTGATGATGATGAACGTACTTTACTGATTACTACTACTACCGAGCCCAAAAGGAAATGTGGGTGGACTCCTTATTTCAGGAGCCCTCTGGATTGAACTATTTGCACCTGCAGCTCCTGGCTGCACGATATTGCGGCCAATGCTCCGCCGGCGGATTACTCTTTTGGACAGCCGTGAGTTCCTTCGACACGCCTGTACCATGTGGTGCAGGTTTGCTTTCATAGTGCAGTCCGGACAGTCGGGTTCCTCTTCTTCCGGGTTCATTGTGTACACCCGCCTAAGAATTAAGTGCATGCTCGTTTGGAAGCTACGCCGAATAATTTTTTGTTCCTCTTTTAATCTATTCGGTGGTGGCGAAAATTCTCTCCTTCTAGATATATGGGGCTGAAGCACACAGATAAGGTGCTGAGAGCGCGTCGGCGTAGCTGCGCTCTTCCGTGTGCTGAGCAGCCCTAGGTATAAGTAATCGGTAACAGTAGTCTTGAAAACGAACCGCGCCTGTTCATGATGCACATGCTGGAAAAGGTCGGAACATAAGGGTGGGTGGCTTAATAAGACAAAAGAGCGCGACCGTAGAGCCTTTTCACGAATGCTTCAAGGAAGCAGAATTAAACCGATCACGGAAGAGACAGCATATAGAGCAAGACCAAAAGACCAAACAGAGATGAACGGAAGAGTATATACAATTTAAAGCGATGCGTAGAAATGAAGCGGGTATTACATTCTTGCAGCTCTGGAGGAAGCCGACAAATAGACAGGAGAGACATGCACGGCGCGGAGCTGAAAAGTCATTTTTCGGTAGAGCTTTGAAATACATGCATTGCAGATGCAAAAAAACCACGGTCATTCTCGATCATTTCAGTTCAGTTTTCTTTCTTTGAAGTCTCCCTTCGGAAGGTATTCATTACATGAAGCGGAAGAGGGGGAATGGGAGGGGGGGGGGGGGGGGGGGTACTTTAGTGAGCAAACAGCGATGGTTACTTAGCACAGGAAGCGATCGGTTACGCGTTCTTGAAAAGCAGATGATGAAGTGATGCTACCGGGTGGGCCGTTTCAGTCTGTAGTCGCTATAAAAAAAAATAATAACAAAGCAGAAAAAGCAGTGATGATGGGGCGGGCGACTCGAAGTGGATGACCGGTGCGGTGAGATTAAAATGGCGTGGGGCAGAGATAAGCGGCGCTTATTTGTGCGAGGAATAAAGAGAACTTGCGATTAACTGCGAGCCTCGATATTCGGAGAGGGATACTTAGTTTGCTTTTTTTTTTTTTTCGGAATGAAATCCTGCCGCGTCGTATGAGTGCGAAGAATGCATTAACCTAACGACAGCGATTTTCAATGCAGTGAATAAATATGCGGGCTCCACATGGTAGATGCAATCCTAATTTGGGTTGGATTTTGCAAGTGACGTTTGGACGGGGAGCGTAGCGTAGTGCTAGCATACAGAAAATGCGAGGACATGACGAGCACTAGAAGTTATATTCGAGCTGTAGATACGGAACATCGTCACCAATTCGCCCAACAACTGACCTTGGACGTGACATGACGCTTGGGAGGATACTGATCATTATTTGATTAATATTATTTATTCAACTTATTGATATTTTTTTTTATGCAATACTAATTCAAAGTCGCGCCATGTCTAAACAAATATAACTTTATAAAAGGGATTTGTTTCGCGCTAAGAAAAATTTTGAGTGAGAGGCGGGATTCGAACGCACGATGTGCGCCAGACACGCCAAAGACGACGCCGCGCAAGGTCCTTTTTTTTTTTTGTCGTGGTGTGCTGTACAGTAGAACAATATTTTATATGTGTTTACTGTTTACAGCGCCTTCAGTGAGCGGCATTAAAATCCTACCAATCCAGGACACTTCAAAGCGACAATAACGATAAGGGGGAGAAGACTGAGTATGCCGCGCAAGAAGTTAATAAGTAATAAGTACAATCAGTCGTACTCATGGTAATAAGTACGACTGATTGTACAGTTTTTGGAGATGAATAATTTGGCTGAAATCTAACTTTGGAAAAGTGCCTATTCACAATTCCGGTCAAGAGCCGTGTAGTCTAAAGATTTTAAAAGAACTTTTAGACAGGCTAGATGGTTTTCAGCTTCAGACGGCATACTTAGCGCAAAAAAACAGACACGCACACGAGAGAAAAGGCGGGACACTGGTCAAGCGCTTTTCCCGTGTCCCGCCTTTTCTCTCGTGTGCGTGTCTGTTTTTTTTGCGCTAAGTATGCCGTCTGAAGTCTAAAGAATATGTCGGGTGACTTTTCCACGTGGGGAAACGCAGTACACCATGAGAAGTCAAATTAATTGGCTTCTGCAATGCCCGCTAGCTGTAGCACATACTCATACAATAATGCATCCTTACTGTCAATAAAGCAATGCTTAATTGTCTCTGGTACGTCACTTAAACGGCAACCAACAGACTACATAAAAATTCCTCTTTTTCGAAGCCACATTGTTACAGGCAAGCTCTCAGTGGGCCGCTTGTAAAAAGAAAAAAATCTTCGTGTGCAGCGAAACTGACATTCTACAAAACCGTACAAGTGCAACAAGTTTTTTCGAGTCACTGAGGTTAAAAATTGAAGTGAAATATGAACTGCTACAAAGCGTAAAACAAAATACGCCTCTTTCACAGATCTCCATAAATAAGAACTATGGGAAAAATCCAGAAGAAACAATCAGAGAAAGCAAGGCATTAACTAAATTCGTTTACAAAACGCACGACCTACCGGATGTGAGGCTTCGTGGAAAAGCATAAAACGGGAAGCAACCTACCACACATAAAGGTGCACTAAACCGAGGCACCAGCGCTGACAGGTCGAAAGAGACAATTCGCGACTCGTGAGCTCAAAGGACGAACCCCAAACGAAAGTGTCAAACACATTATGAAAACGATGGATACGATTCATAATACTATTGAAGCATAGCATTTTGCACTAACGATTTCCTTAAGTACAGGCTAGGTGCCTCATGTTCAAGCTCACACAGGTTATGAAGACTCTTTTGCAACTTCTTTTCCTCGGCTCCTACGAAGTAGCACCTTACTGAACCGATTTCAATTGCTATACATTTAGCCTCTTGTTTGAGCACCTCCGAAGCTACATGTAAAATATGCTTCTATAGAAGTAACACTGAAAAGCTGTGTCTACGCGAGCTTTGAAATCTTCGTCATTTATAAGCGTGCCATTGAATTTCCAGAGGGCTCATCTGGGTTTGAATTTACGGCGACAGCATTCCCATATGGTCACAATGCTGTGGTCTGGACAAGAAACAGTTTAACGCTGCACGCTATGCAACGAATTAAAAAAAGATGCTGCAGAAACATAGATCCTGTCTAGACGGGCATGTGAATTTCTTCATTTACAATTGCGTAGAAGGCCCAATGATGCGGGATCGAATCCCGGCCTAGGCGGCCGCTTTTCGGTGAACACGAAGAGCAAGGCGCCTGTGTGTTGTGCAGTGTCAGTGCCCATTTCTGGAGTTCTCCACTACGGCGTCTCTCATAGCCTGAGTCGTTTTGGGGCGTTAAATACCACAAACCAAACCAAATAAGCCTAGAAGGAAGGTTTTGGCCCTGAAAAATCGGTATCTGCGAGGCGAGCGCTCTCAAGGATGAAATATAGCATTTCTGAACTGTTATCTCTGCTTTGACTAAGTTCAGCGCGATAATTGAGCTCACAGACGCAGTTAAAATCTTCAATCAGCACCACACGATGTTCACTATTCAAAAGAGGGTCGAGGTTTTCTAAGAAAGCATCACGCTTTGCCTGATCGTTAAATTCATACATACTCTCTTACTCCACTTTCTTTCCTCAATTGCCTCGTAACTTTCTGACCTCCTCCGCATTTTTTCCACCACTGACCGTCTTCGTTTTTCTTTTTTAAACGAGCCTTGAGGAGGACAGAGTCTAGTTGATTATAGCTGCGCTCTCCCGCTAGTATATGAGTCAGCTGGCAGCAGCAACGGTTTCTTCTCGCTAACACAGGTGATTAAGACATAAGAGCTCCAAAGTCGTGGCGTTGGCCACGAACCAATCTACTTGCGTCTGTCTATGACTCTGGAGGTAAGGAACCAGGGTCGAACGAGAGAAATAACGTCGATATACAATATGAAAGAGCACTGAACTGTTCGGGAAGCAAGGAAGAGCACCAACTAGATACAGAGAGCTGACTACTAGTACAAGAGTCAATAACTAGAAGAATCTTGCGAGGGTAGTTCTGAAGGCCAGAAAAGAGCAGCGTTTTATTCGCAAACATTTACTTTTATTAAAGTCGTGCTTTTATCCTACAGGATGGTAGATCAGGGCCTTTCATTCTCGAATCATGATGTGACCAGGCTATGCGCAGTGGAAAACCTTGAGAAGTTTTGGAACTTAGCCGAGAGCGGCTCCTGTTTCTGCTAATATTATTCACCGGCGAAGGTACAGTTTTTAGAACGCTACCGGATCGCTAATGTGTTCAATTGCTACAATGAATTCGAAGAGAGCCAAAAGTCATTGACGCTAAAGAAAGTTAAGGGGATGTTTTTTGTAGTTGTTTTTTTTTTTTTTGTTTCTTGATGTTGACCAGTATGAAAATAGCGTAATCGTTTTATAGCTGAAAGATAATTGTTAGAAAGCAGCAGAAAAACCATCACACGTCGCTGGCTGGATCCGAACCCAAGACCTCTGAACAAGGTTATCGCACAGTTGTCACCCTCCCCTGGGTACGTTCCAGGTGACATTCGCTGTATTAACCTTCAAATTCATCGTACCAATTAAACAAACTAGAAATTCGGCGCTATGGAAGAGGGTGGCGCTGGTGAACATTCTCAAGGACAGGTTACCCACAAAATAAACACCTTCGAATGCAGACGTTTGAACAGTCGCTTCCGTCGCTCAGTTGGTAGGACCGAAATTCGGAGGTCGTGGGCCCGGCTTCTACCAGCAGCATGTTGCTATATTTCTCGTGCTCGCTAATCAATTATGTTTCAGCCATAAAATAATTGCATTGTTAGTTCCCCAATGATCAACACCCCCACCACAAAAAAAAAAAAAAAAACTTCGTATGTATCTCATAACGAGTACCTCGATTCGAAATATTTGAGTACTTTCTAGAGTGTACTAACTCGTGAACGCGCATTTTGTACGTCATTTTGTATATCACCGCAATTCTCTCCGAAGTATCTGGCCACATGCGCATGTTCATGGACCCTTCAACTGAAGGTCATAGACGGCAAAGCCTTCGCTCCTAGGGTACAGCCAAGGTGGCTAAGCCAGTTCATTTTCAACCTTTGCGATAGACGTGCAGGTTTCGTCCGTAGCTCACTGGGTCAACATATATCTATCGATGTTAACTGTTTGTGGGTGCGGTCTGTGTCTGAACTCTACTTTTCTAGCCAATATACCTCACCTATACCATTGCAGTTTGTCTGCCTATCTGTTTTCTTTGCTCGCTACGGCTGCTCCTGCCTCTGAATTTCTGAAATGAAATCAATTTATTATATTTTCAGAAGCTTATTTGTTACGGTTCACGTTACCACTGTGCTGAAGAGCATGCAAATATATGACAGCTTTTGACAGCTTCCTGACGAACTGCGTCGAACAGATTGTCTGGTATCGATTGTGCGCCAGAGTATACTTAATATAGGCCATCGATCTTCCCGGGGCAGCTCTTGCCGTCCCAACCTTTGGGGACGATTGGGGACAGATAGAGCGTTTCTCAAATGTCGTGACAGCTTTACGTTCGGACATCAGAACAATGAACGACGGCCACCTGCCTCGGCAAGACCTCTTGCTTCTTTTACTTATCATACAAAGAAGGGTTCAGGAGTGAAAATAGAAACACAGTTTTCTCTGCACAGTCAGTGTTTTGTAGTCTTAACTGAAAGTTTAGCGCAATTTTTAATCGTTGAGAGCTGCGCTCGCTAACACTGTAGTCTTAGTCGAAGCTTAGTAAGGGCTTGTCACGACGTATAAGTTAATTGCAAGGTCAATTAGCGCAAATGAGGAGTTATAGTAACGAACTCATTCACCAGCTGCACAATAAGAGCGTTTGCCTTTTGGTCATGCTATCCTGATACAATATACATATTGTATTCAATAGTTTTAGTCCTCTGGCCAGAACAGATTTCGAACAGACGTCTTGAATTTTCTTCAGTGCGCCAGGAACACAAATGCGTTGCCTTTGGTAGTGGCGACTGTTCGTCGTGCGATGTTCTCTTGAGAAGAGGACATTCCGAGCTTTCATTCTGGGGTGATATCTTTCATTTCCACCACTTTATAAAGTGCCCAAAAGGAGCCAAAACTTCCTGAATACACCTTGAATTGTAAGCTGTCAAAATTCACTATATATAACTGGTACAGTTACAAACATTTCAGCAACATTTTGGGTGGTGTACACACTTAATAAATGGAAAGAAAGTTACCCATATAGTGACCCTCCCCCCCCCCCCCCCCCCCCTCCCCCTCAACTCTTCAGTCATTCGCTCTTACACGAGTTGCATTTGATTTCTGTCGTCTTTATTGACATGCAAACATGGCAGCAACCTATTTGCTGAGATAAAATTAGTTATTTACTTGCGAGTTTTCGATCATTCGTAATGTAACGCATTACTTCACTGGTTCAGTAATTTATGATGTAAAGAATTAGATTGGACCCGTAATTTAGCATCGAAGGTGCGCTGGCAGCTGACACGGCCGAGCACTAAGTGGACGTAGGGCTTCCTGACATTACGTTTGGCAGGAGCTGCCAACTCGGGCCTCTCCTTTCATGTATGGGAGGTGTGATATCAGAATCAGTCTGTCAAGATCCTTACATTCACGTCACAAGCTAAACCACAGCTAATTTTTTTCCGTTTTAGTTGTCGTCTGTACTCTCGATAGCAGGTCCTTTTTGGCTACAGAGCGCGTAAAACAAGCATTCTAACTTGGGATACATTCTTCGTTCAGTTTCTTCCCCTGTATGCGCCTTCGTCTTGAAATCAGCGTTCATAGGCGCTTTCGGTGTTGAGCGACGTCCTCGATTTTACGACTGTTTAGTGGTGCTACTCCAGCTTTTCATTTAGAACCCTGAACGTCAGCAGAGCGGCTATGTGCCGAGGGACTCTTTTTTCGAAGCAAGGGGAAAGTTTTGATGCCTACTTTGAAGCCCAGTTGCTGCTGCGGCGTAATAAATGAAGAAATTTGAAATGCTTACCAAAGGCTGCAATAAAGAGATTGTAGTGTGACGGAATTGCACTTAAAGCGCCCCCTGGACCAGTCCATGGGGCGAATGGGTAACGGAAGGCATAAAAACGCCCACGTTGCGCATTCTGTATGATGCAAAACCATAACCGTCACGGTCAGTGCAGGCAAGGATTTGTTTTAAAAATTCAAAACGAAAAGAATGAAAACCGCACTAACCCAACGTCGGTCGCAGCTATGAGAAAAAGAAAAGGGGTGGGTGGGGGGGGGGGGGGGGGGGGGGGGGGGGGCAGGGTGTCAGAGAAGTGAACAAGAGGTATAGGTGGTGCAGAAAGGTTGTAGCGATGGCATGTCCAATGTTGTTGCTAAGCGGGATGCTCTCCTTATTTGATCCGCAGTTGACGCGGTATGCTCGCGTACATGTCTTGCGTATACAACCTGCGCGTGAGCAAAGGGTTACGATTTAAACGACGAGGCCATGCAACGCGCATTCCACAGGTGTTGGTCAAAGCAGATGCGCCGTTGTTTTTCTTATTATTATTATTATTCTCCTGGGAGCTTCGATACCCAGCTCTCTTGCGCTCATGCTTCTGCAGTCCTTTTAAGCGACAAACGTGCCCCTGGATGCGCTGAAAGACCTAAACCTGGTAACTAGTATAACCGAATTAGCTCAGACGAGACAAACAAGCCGGCCAAAAAGACGATGACAAGTGGCGATGACACTGGCAGGCAGAAAATACACAGAAAAAAAAAATCAACGTACGTGACACGACAGTGACAGGGCCTGACCTGCAGCGTCACACAGGGCAGTGCGGCACAGCTTGCAATAATCAAGATCCGTATTCGTGCATGAAACCTAGCATTGAACGGTACTACTAATACATGGAAATGGAACAGGGCGGAGTTTAACGTGGCGGAAGTCGGGACTTGTGGCAGTACGCTTAGCTGGAACAGCTGCACGGATTCCACATTGTCGTAGCTGCTCCAGCTGAGCATGTTGAAATGACTGCAATTACTTGGATTCCTCACACTTAACCGCATTAGATTCGCATGGTTGCTCACGCCTGACTAGTTTTCCTTTACGAGCTTCTGCTAATAATGTTCCATTAACATAAAATTCTTTTTGGCCCATCTCGTCTGTCTGAGGAATAATGTCATCAAGTGCAGCCGGCCAGGCCTCTAAAAAATAGATACTCTGTGTAGGATATATTTCAAGAGCATCAGCCCAGGAGTCCTGTCCACTTTGCCCCAGGAGATCAATGTCCCCAGAAATATAAACAAGGTTCCGTGTGCTTTGACAGGCACCTGTAAAGTTGCACCAAGCCAATAGTAAGCGCAAGCTGCAGTGTTTACGAAGGGTACACACATACGCACCCACTGCAGGTTGACTTAAAGAGGTCCGCCGCCGGTCTACAACACCACGCATATACCTGCACTAACCGCGCGTATATGTACTTCACCGAATGCGAAACTTGGGCGTTACTCCAATTTTTTGCGTGACAGCTTACACAAATCGTTCCGCCGAAAAAGCATCGCCTGGACTTAAAAAAACTTTGCATCGTTCCGAACATGTCGGCAAAAGCATGCACGTGATCGCAGCCTCTCTTTGTGCAGTATTCAAAGTGGTGTCATACCATTTCGCTTATACATATATAGCATCCATCTATTAAACAAGTTAGAAGATAGTTTGCGATGTGGATTCGAACGTAAGTGCCGCTCAGTATAAGTGTCCACCAAGAAGTAAGGCAAATACGACGTCTTTCCTTTCCCCAAGAGAAAAACCAACTAAAGATGCTTACCTTTTTTGTCAAACTCTGTGCCAGCCTCACAACGCCATATCTCCAAGCAGAACCGGGCCAAACTGTGCCACGGCCGCTCAATCAAGGCGAGCGCTTCCGCTGAGCGGCCGTGACAGCGCTGCCGCACACCTTAATCGGTTTAATCGGAGCTGAAACCCAGGCTAATTCTAAGCGATAGCTTGTAAACCTCGTCCTGCCGAAAGGGCGCCGTTGCTGCACCTGGCATACCGCCAACAAACGTTACTTCTTTTTTTTTTTTTTTTTTTTTTTTTTTTTACTGCCCTGCCGAACTTGTGTTGGGCAAGGCGTCCCAGCAACTCTTTCACGCAGACGCATTTCTGAAGCACTTCAACTGTGCAGTGTGTGTTGCTGGGCTACCGACAGTAGTTAGGGCTCGAAGCACAGAGCTCGGTTGCGGCCATGTCGGAATCGCAACTGCAAGAAGAGGTGCGATTAGGGCGCTCAACGGGGCGCATGCATGGTGGCATGCTCACGCCCTCTGGGTCCTTCTATACTCGACGTTGCCATGACATTCGTCGAACAGTAGTGCTATAGGCGCATTAGAGAGAAGGTCCTGTTCCATGGCTCTTTCCCTGCGGCGATTAATGTGTAGAGAGGGGCACTGAGTGCGCCAAGCACGTCAGCGTGCGTGTGGAGATGGAGACAAATTCAGCAGCCAACTGCGGTTTGTGATGGAATATGGGGATTGGTCGCTATCCATACCGGAACAAATCGGTTGAGTATATAGTTCTTCAATTCGCTTGGGGACCACGGAGAAGCTCATGCTGCAGCACAACCGCTGCAGCATCGACGCATCCAGATACTGTTGATGAATTTCGCTTCACGCTGCTGTAACCGTGGCGTCAATTTTGCTCTTGAAGTCTGAACAACGCATAGCAAACATAAAAAGTCAGCTGTGCCTTGTAATGCGTACAACTGGTTATAAATATGCTAGCGATGCGTCAGACAATTGTCTCGCGACGTGTACGCGTGCTCGGAGTTCAAATATCCCATGCAATGAGTGTGAGTTCATTGCTCACGAACAGAAAATAAAGTCCAACCCGTGTAAGAGCAATTAATGTGCTATATAGGGCTTGATTGCAGTGACACTTTTTCTTTCGGCACACAGAAAGCGGTGGCACCGCCAAGAAAGCTAACGAAGGAAACTCTCCCGTATTATTTTCCCGAAAAAAAAAACAAAAAAAAAACGAACTAAACGCGAAGCACGTAAGCCGCTGTGTTTTGCGATGCAACCCGAACCTAAATTTGCCTCGGCATTTGCGGACACACCGCAGGCTACCCAACAATTCGCCAAGGCCGTAGTTCGGCGTACACACCAAAAGCGCTCCTCCAAGTGCAGTCCCGAGGAATCGATGCCCTATGTTAAGCACATACTGTAGCGTAATCAATACCAGACGGTACGCTCGACGCGACTTCTCGGCTAAATCTGGAAGACTGTCATTGCTGTGTGTGCAGTGTGTACTGTGTGTACTGTGGGGCCTTACTTATGGCCGCTGTGGCCGCGGCTTTATATACGGATCCTTAACTGACTGTATTTTCCAGGTCGCATCATTTTCCGCTCAAACTCACGGTGTTATAGTCTGCTGCCTCTCTCTCAGCCGAAAGGACAAATAATAACCTTTTGCAAGTTTTTCGATTTAGAAGATGTTCTCTTCTTTATTTGGACTATGCAAACGCGCCCGGAAAAACTCTCACCGAAGCAAGCGCAGCCATATCACGCGAGTTAGCAGCTAAGCAGCAACATTATCATACACGTCGAGGTACAGATGCGCGCGCCGCTGTGAGAAAGCCCGTCTGATTAGGTGACTTTTTAACTGCCCGGAATATTTAAGAATCGCTCCATGGAGACAAGGAGAAGTGTAGTGGAGAAACGTAGATAATGGCGGCCTTTAATAGCCGAAAGTGCCGTTCAACTCCTGTCTGCACGGTAGCGTCATTTGACTGATATAGTAAAAGTAATGCTGAGCACAAAATGCCAAGAGGAAGAAGAAAAATCTCCCGGCTTATAGACCAGTAGAAACAAGTAATTCATTTTCTGGTATATCGTATGTTTTGGCATAAATTTCCTTTCGCTAGTAAATTTTCCTGGAAGAATTGGATGTAAGCCTAACTCTACAGCGAATCAACTTTGGCTAAGAAAAAGACACTCTAATTCACCACAAATGGACCTCTTGTGTGTGTCTCCGGGGGTTCCGGTAAAAACGTCCCCGAAAAAATGTCGCCAAATGGAGACTGTAGTCTGCGCTGTAAGACGTAGACTGCGTTTCCTGGTGGCAAGCTGCAGTGATGAATGAGGTATGTTACAGCGCTTCCACCTGTCGCCTTGGAAGTGACCAACATCGTACTGATGCGAGCGTTCATAACAATATATCTATATATATTGTGTGTGTGTGTGTGTGTGTGTGTGTGTGTGTGTGTGTGTGTGTGTGTGTGTGTGTGTGTGTGTGTGTGTGTGTGCGTGCGTGCGTGCGCGTGCGTGTGTGTGTGTGTGTGTGTGTGTGTGCGTGTGTGTGTGCGTGTGTGCGCGCGCGCGTGTGTGTGTGTGTGTGTGTGTGTGTGTGTGTGTGTGTGTGTGTGTGTGTGTGTGTGTGTGTGTGTGTGTGTGTGTGTGTGTGTGTGTGTGTGTGTGTGTGTGTGTGTGTGTGTGTGTGTGTGTGTGTGTGTGTGTGTGTGTGTGTGTGTGTGTGTGTGTGTGTGTGTGTGTGTGTGTGTGTGTGTGTGTGTGTGTGTGTGTGTGTGTGTGTGTGTGTGTGTGTGTGTGTGTGTGTGTGTGTGTGTGTGTGTGTGTGTGTGTGTGTGTGTGTGTGTGTGTGTGTGTGTGTGTGTGTGTGTGTGTGTGTGTGTGTGTGTGTGTGTGTGTGTGTGAGAGAGAGAGAGACCATGGTGCACGACCGGTTAAGTCTCGTCCTGCCCTCCCCAATACAGTATCTCCATCACCACCGAACTGCCGCAAGGATTCCACACCATCATCAGAGAAACGGTTGAACCTCACCACCGGAACGTTTGGAAGGTAGTTCTAGACGCCTTCTGCTTTGGGCTGTTCCCCGAGAACACCGCGCGCCGATACACTTGTACCTTTCACAGTGGGCAATATTGCCAAGCTGGTCAGACCTGTCTTAATGATTGCTTAACGAGTTGCGGAGCTCGGATCTACGCAACATATAAATAGGCAGAGGGCTCTTTCATCACGCTTTTCCTCAGTGCTTGAAAACATCTCGAGCGCCCAGGGGACGCGAAGGTTCTAAATGATTATTACATTTAACTCAAAGCCAAGAAAAAATAATACATAATGCGCTTTTTGTTTTTTCATGTGAGTTCCGCAAGAAATGATTCTTAGGGCCAATTTACGCCTTGGAGAAGCTTTTTCCTAGCTGACGCTTCTTCAGGGGCCGTTTCTTCCGGGGACGTTTTATCCGGGGCCGTATCTTTCGGGACCGTTTTTCCGGCGACGTTTTTACCTACACCCATGTCTCCAGACCCATTACTGACATTGGCAGAGTGGTCGAAAGTTCAAGCGCGGGCTCTTTTATAATGGCGATAGTAAATAATCAGTTACGGATGCAGAAAGTACTGCTATATTATACACATAATTGCATTGATGATTTGTAAGACTAACATTCAGGAAATCTCACTGTAAAAAAAAAAAAAAAAGCATGTTGTCACTGGACCAGATTTACCGATAGGTGATGAATATTTACGGAGAGCCCATTGTTCGAAGAAAGTCGCCTTACTACCAATGTCTCCACCACCACAAGCGTCGGCTCGTTATATATAGCTAGACGCAACACCGGCTGTGAGCCGTAGTATATCGTCCGTTGCCCCCTGCCTGCTGTTTTGTCAGGGTGTCCTTTGCGGCGTTCCCCGCCTTCTGAGTTGATTTTAGTTTTCTGTGCCATACGCTTACATAAGCATGTGATTTCAGGCCGACGAGGGACACGCTTCCTGCCGTTCGAAGCGTCTCCGCATCCTCGGCGCTACTCGAGCGCAGCTGTGGACCAGCAGCTCCTCTCTGCATAACAATCAAAGGAGGCCCGGATGTGGCGCCCACGTGCAATAGCTGCCGGTCCGCGAAGCGAGTGGCCCCATCGGCGGCTCCTACGCATCCCTCCCCCCTCGAGTACGGGCGTGTGCGCGCACTACTCTCGGAGCACGGTCGCTTTGTTTAGCAGATGGGCCGCCCTTGTGCATCGATGTCTGCATCGCCACACGCGCCGCGCGCTTATCTCGGACTCCGTCGAAAGCCAACGACACAAAGCGGAAACTGGTTTAACGCTGCACAGGTGGTGAAGAATAGGCCGCCGTCTCGAGATTCGATCATAATTACGCGATTACGGCGGCAGGCGAGGCAGCCGATAGAACTGAGCCGTCGATTACTGGAGCGCCGGCGCGTCTGCGGCGCCGCCAAAGGCCCCCCTGGAATTCCGACCACGCATCTCCGGCGGCACTGTTTCGAGCCGCCGAGGCCCGCGCGTCGGGGACTGCGTGCTGCTCGCGCCGGTTTATCCGGTCGATATCTCGCCCGTAATGTAATGCAAGGTCCTGCATGTCCCGCAAGTGTAATGTCAGTTCCTCGCCGGACCATCGCGAGAATGGACGTACTCGCTGGCTGCCCTAAACTGCAGTTACGCAGGGGGGTGTGCATGGCACTTCTTTTTTCTCCATTCCACAGTCATGAATGAGTGCGGTGCTTCCCGGTACGACACTATGCAAGACCGGCTTCCATCGGTAATAGGAAAAAATATGTGCTGTAGACAAGAAGACGACCTGCGCTTTGTTTTTGCCCATTTGCGCTCCAGGAAGCCGTACGAAGCTGTTCACGGCGCATAGCACACGGTGCTATGCTTGAGCGGGGAGTTCGGTCTTGCCCAAGCTTGCTTTAGCAACCCAGCCAAGTAGTGACCCTGTCTTTACGCACAGACTATCTTCAAGCGTTTTCTTTGTCTATCATGACGATGACGATGACAGTTGTTTAGAGACGGGGTAGGGGGATAGGTGACTACGGCTACAATGATCTGATGATCTCAGTATGAATTATGTGCTATCGGGGGTGCATAACAGCAACAGACAGAGGAATCTCACTTTTCCAAGAGAAATATGACAGAATAAAAGAGTTTCTTCCGGGAGTGCATGATCCGAACGCTGTTTAGTTCCGACTGCAGCTCTATTTCGTCACAAAGAACAGAGCTACTTCTCTGCTCTCTATGTTATTCGCATACTAAGGACATCAAGAACCTCAAGAGCATAATATTTGTCGCATGAGAAATGAAATTAGCTGCATAATGTACACTGCAAACATTGTGTGTTGGACGAGCACATGAACCTCTCCATCTGCGTTATGTGGGTTTTGTAACACCACGTTTAGTGTGTTTGTTCGGCAAATAAAGTTTTATTAATGTTCAGAGGGTGGGCCATTGTCCTTAGTGTTTCCGATATGTTACATTAGCTTTAGTACGTTATTTGAAAGAAATTATAGCATGCGATACGCTTGAGTGCGAGTCGGCTATAGAAGGTATTCAAGTGACGTCGAGAGCCATTTTGCGATGCCGACCAACACTTTTGCAGCGCAAGATGAAACAGATAACGATAAGCCGAAAAGATATGACTGCAGCCTTTCACCGAGCTTCATGCGCCACAAAATGGCCGCCACTATGACGTAGCAAAGTCAAGAATGAGAGCAACGGCCCTTCACGGTCGCAGCGGGAAGAGCAGATGTCTGCGTAGGCATGCGATCAAAACACTGCTGGCTCCACAAGTAAATGCATGATGAGCCAAGTTTGTCCAACGCATCAGTGGGATCACATTGTGTTAGCGAAAGTTTCTAAACTTTGTTATAAACGGTGTTTTCCTCGTGTCGACTCAGTGGACAGAAGGAATAAAGAAAAGAAAAAAAAAAGCCCGTGTTTTTGCTTAAGTACACTGAAATGCGTGCAAACAATTGACATCATCTTGTCAAATTGAAACCCGTTGCACGTAATAGACATAAAATTGACTGTACATATGCGTTTTGTGCAACAGTATAGATTAAAGATGCGAAATTTATTTGTTTCTTAGGGAAATGCCTAAGAAAGAAAGAAAGAAAGAAAGAAAGAAAGAAAGAAAGAAAGAAAGAAAGAAAGAAAGAAAGAAAGAAAGAAAGAAAGAAAGAAAGAAAGAAAGAAAGAAAGAAAGAAAGAAAGAAAGAAAGAAAGAAAGAAAGAAAGAAAGAAAGAAAGAAAGAAAGAAAGAAAGAAAGAAAGCTCGGTGCGTAGCGCGGCATGCATTTCACCAGCGACATGAGAGAGCGGTCGTCGCAAACCCCTGGATGTCTAAAGTCGCAGAGCCTGCCCCGCTACCTGGCTCTCGTTTTAGCTTTTCAGAATTCCATCGAAGGCAATACGAAGCGACCCAGCAGAACTGGAGACCTTGCCTTCTGCCGCGAGCGACTCAAACCCGGTGTCAGATCATTGTTTCTCGTTCTCTTTTGTCCGCGCGAACGATGGCGACATTTTTACTTCATTGCTCTCGATGCTCTCCTATTTCCAGGCCCTCCCCGCACTGAGCAATGCGACCATTTGAGCCAGGACATTCCTGAGGCAACGAGAAGGGAAAAACGACTCCGTTATATTTTCAGGGAAGTTGGAAGTTTCGCATAGCTGTAAGGGAATGCTTCCAAGTCTTGTTAAACGGCACCAGTACTGAGAGGCGAAGGAAAAGGAAGAAAATGAAAAAAATAGCACTTTATATTTGACGTTTAAAAAAAATTCAAGGAGCAGAATATGTGCAAAAGAGGGCGCAAAATACTGCCGAAAGGTAAGGCAGAAATCATAGCAGAGCCACTGATTGAACTGGTATGGGTACCACACTAGATACTTCCTTTTCTTTTTTTCTTTTTCGCGTTTACATTGCCGCACTAGTGCGGCGGCGACGGGCGAAGTCGTTCTGCCCTTTAGCATATGGTGGAATCCTGCCCGCGGCGGCTGCGTTTAAAAATGGGCGAGATGTGAAAATACTGGTGTGCTGTGATAACAACAGAGCGCGATATGGACCGCCAGGCGGTCGAAATTGATAATGAGCCCTCAACTGCTGCGTTCCCTACTGGGACTCCAGCACGTCAAACCCCACATCATCATCACAATCAGCCTGGCTACAACCACTCCATGGCCAAAGGCCTCTACCATAGCCCACAATTAACCCGCTCCTGTACCAACCACGGCCATATTATCCCCGTAAAGTTCCTAATCTCATCCGCCCACCTAACTTTCTGCCGCCCCAGCTACGCTTTCTTTCAAATCCACTCTGCCGTCTCTAGCGACCATCGGTTATCTTGTCTTCGCACTACATGTCCTGCCGACGCTAATTTCTTCTTGATTTTGGCTAGAATGTCATTAACTCGCCTTTGTTGTCATTTTTGTTTCGTGTCATTATTTCATTGTTTCACTCTACCACTTCCAATACCAGGCTGCCAACTACTGCCCCCTTCCGAGGCTGTTGAACTCTTGTTGAACGTCTTCTGCTATTAATTTTAAGAAACCCCACATGCCACCTTTTTATCCCCACATTGTAAAGAATTCAAGATGTCACGCTATTACAGGCAGTAACGAAGAGGTCAGAATGATATGGGTATCATTGTGAGTTATCATTTAACTGACGAACTTCACGAACTTATAGCTCAGCGCACACTGTCGTCTCAAGCAACACTTGCCGCCATTTATCAAACTCGATTTTCACGACGACAGCTGGGGCCCTATTTTCGACACACATGGCCGCCGATCGGAACCATGTTGTTTCTCTGATTGGTTGCCAAAAAATTCACGTGTTTCAAATTTGTGGTGCGAAATTGCGGTCTGTCGAAATGGCTTTTTTTTTTTTTTTTTTTTTTTTGCAGTGACGTAAAAGTAACGTGAACGGGGAAGCGGATTTTTAGCAGCGCTATTCATGATTCCTGGATGGTACATATATAAGTAATTGTGGAGGGAAAACGAAGGTATAGATGGTAGAGAGAAAATCACTTATGCTTGTATTATGAATGGGCTGAAATGAACTGCCCACTGTCAAGAGCCGCCTCCTGAAATCTGATTGGCTGACGCTGTGTGGTGGGAAATACGTCATGCGTAAACATTATATGATGACGTCAAAATGACGTTTCATTACGTAAAGGATGTGCTGCCATTGCTGTAAATGAAGAAAGCTTGGCGCCACATTTCGGACCACTTGAGGCGACCACGTAAAAAACATGGCGAATTCGACGTGGAGTACAGGCGGCTGTTAGCTCAGCGAAGTTTGGTAGACAGTTTGGTTGGTGGTGAAGTAAGCTGAGACATCTTGTTGTAATTGTAGAAAGCAATGAAACGTCGTCATAAGGGTACTTTTCAGCTGCGCAGCATTTTAGTGGATTAATAATGACGCGAGGGTCCTAGCTACCCCCCCCCCCCCCCCCCCCTTGCACACGCTTGCCCCCATAGAGAAATCATCGATCCGCGCTGTGGTTGCCAAGCTCCGCAATGGCGGCCTCCCACCTTAAGCGGTTGATCGGCGAGAGATGAGGCATTTCAGAGAGCACCGCGATTCTTTCTAATTATCTGTCTGGAATGCTCGTGAGCACAACCTGAGGGGTCATATGGTGCTGTGGATGCACGCGACAGGCAGCGAGGGATCACCAAAACACGACCCTTTTTGTTCAGCACTATGCACTCAGTGCAACGTTAAAGAATTGAAGAGCCTTCCCACGATAGAAAAAGCGAGAAAAAATACTGGCAGCTTCTATTTTATTAAAGGAATGTATGTGCCAGGTAGACGGAACATGTTTGTTGCCACATGTGATGTTTCATGTAATGTTTTGTTTTGATATGCATGCAGGGGCTCACCATTTGCTTATACTCCAGAGCACGTTATGAAGATACGCTCTAATCACATGATGTTGTTAGTCGACATTTTGTGTTGATTGATTTTTTAATACAGCCAGAAATTAATCTCCCTTTACTGATTTGCCTTTTACTGTTTCGACACTAAGGAAAACGCGCGCGCGGCGCCGCCCTACCTTCATACCACGATTTTTTCGTCATCTTCCTCTGCACGTGTACGGTAGCCATGGGAATCGCCTAGTTAACCTCCCTGCTCTCTCTCAGACATCTTTCGCGCTTCGCAGGAGCCTTTCCCATTCCAGCGCATGAAAATTTAACAAATGTGCCTTCCATTTTGTTGTGTGTGTGCGCGCGTGCGCGCGTGCGTGCGTGCGTGTGTGCGTGTGTGCGTGTGTGCGTGTGTGTGTGTGTGTGCGTGTGTGCGTGTGTGCGTGTGTGTGTGTGTGTGTGCGTGCGTGCGTGCGTGCGTGCGCGCGTGCGCGTGTGCGTGTGCGTGTGCGTGTGTGTGTGTGTGTGTGTGTGTGTGTGTGTGTGTGTGTGTGTGTGTGTGTGTGTGTGTGTGTGTGTGTGTGTGTGTGTGTGTGTGTGTGTGTGTGTGTGTGTGTGTGTGTGTGTGTGTGTGTGTGTGTGTGTGTGTGTGTGTGTGTGTGTGTGTGTGTGTGTGTGTGTGTGTGTGTGTGTGTGTGTGTGTGTGTGTGTGTGTGTGTGTGTGTGTGTGTGTGTGTGTGTGTGTGTGTGTGTGTGTGTGTGTGTGTGTGTGTGTGTGTGTGTGTGTGTGTGTGTGTGTGTGTGTGTGTGTGTGTGTGTGTGTGTGTGTGTGTGTGTGTGTGTGTGTGTGTGTGTGTGTGTGTGTGTGTGTGTGTGTGTGTGTGTGTGTGTGTGTGTGTGTGTGTGTGTGTGTGTGTGTGTGTGTGTGTGTGTGTGTGTGTGTGTGTGTGTGTGTGTGTGTGTGTGTGTGTGTGTGTGTGTGTGTGTGTGTGTGTGTGTGTGTGTGTGTGTGTGTGTGTGTGTGTGTGTGTGTGTGTGTGTGTGTGTGTGTGTGTGTGTGTGTGTGTGTGTGTGTGTGTGTGTGTGTGGACCATGCCGGCTGCGCGGGCGCCTCTTCGTCAGTACTGGAGCTACTTCCTTCTGTTTGCGACGAGCTCCTTAAACTTTAGTTCCTGCATTTTAAAGCCGCTGATAAGTGAACGTGAGAGGTCATCGGCGCTTATGAGGAGCAATGCCACTTTCCACTCCCATTCTGCGCCAACCCACTGCGAATATTCCGTTGCTGTTCTTGCTCTTCCGCAGTAACGCTCCTCGCGTCTCGTGAATTTGCTCAGCTTCTCCATGCGTATAGCTGCTGCCGAATGTTCGACCGCAGGTATGTCATGGCACACTGAGACCGCAAGATATATCACTCGCCCTCACTGCAACCGCAACGGCCTGGTTCCTGGAGCATGGTCGTTTTTCATACTTAGCGCCAATAGATAGTAGTAGACTACAGCGCCTTTTTTCTATCACTTTTTTTTCTCTTTTTCTTCGTAATGCGTGACCCGATTGTGTGCTTACGTAACCTGACACCGTCCTACTGTATACAAGTCACGCGTACCTCACAATTAGAACAAAATGGCGAATTTGTCTAGAATAGGGCCCCTGATCAACTAGGACTGGTTATCTCCACTGCTGCAAATGATCGCCACCACGTGGCAAGCAATTGTGCCTCGAGGTGTCTTAAGAAGGGGTACTGATGACTCTGTCGTCCTGCTAGTCAGAACAAGTTCTTGGGTAACAACTGCACACAGATGAGTTGTAATCTGGGTTGCTCGGTTCGCAGTCTACATAAATGGGGAAAATTGAATGCCGGTTTAGCTTGCCCAAGCACAGATATACATGCAAAAGCCAAGTATTTTTTTGCTTAGCTTTGCTCTGCCACATCTTGCCATGTTTGGCCAAGTGCTGAACGGGTGCTTTAGGCTTCTATTGGTATGAAGGTTGCTTAATTAAGGCCCTTTGTGCAACTTTGTCACAGGATGTGAAGACGATGATGACAATGACGTCCGAAGCGCAGCGTGCAAAACTTACCGCTTGGCTCGTAAACATACCGGTGTACACTGATTTAAACAAACAAAAAAAAAAACATCGCACCATTTCCGTGTCTATACCTCACACACTCCAAAAAGGGTGCCTTGAGGTGCTGATGCACCCTTTTATTGGGTGTAGCAAGCAGCACTGTACCTATTAAATGGGTGCATAAACTTCTTTATGGAGCTTTCTGTGAATTATAGACAGAAAATGCACCTTTAAAAGTCCGACTTTTTTTTTTTTTTTTTTTTTGCAGTGTACCAATATCACGAAGTTTTCACAGCAGCCATTTCGGTACCCGTTTCTACACGTGCTAAGCGGTTATTCTTCCACTCTGCGCTTTGGACGTCGTGGTGACTATCGTCTTCACATCTTCTGGCAACGTGGCACGAACCGCCTCAATTAGCATGTGGGGGTTCTGCCTGAAGCCGTGGATGGCGAGGAAGGAGATCTTTGTACCATGGGGTGCAAACTGTTTATTTGATGCTGTTTTCATTTAGCATGGGTTACAACGAACTTCGCGCAAAGATTTCCTGTTAGACCCGCATATAATTCGGTTTCTATCAGCAGAGAATGATGACCAATTGAGTTCCATATGATATGCTATTAGGTGTGCATACCATGGGAAAACGCCGGATGGCGGTTCGCCATGCTGATCTTCACGCCTTAGCTATGCGGAAGTATGTAAGGGAGTCTGTACGACAAATAATTAATTTATTGAAAACTCGATCATGTGTAGCGGCAAATATTGGTCAATTTTTTTGGTCGCAACCCAATTGCGGGCACGTCTTCTCACGTTTCCGATCGAGAACTTCTATGTACATGCGGGTGTCCTCCGTTTATTTGGGGAGGAGGGGGGGGGGGGGGGGGGGGGGGGGGGATGTTCGCGCCAAGCGAATGCGCCGCACT
Source organism: Amblyomma maculatum (assembly GCF_055883805.1). Lineage (NCBI taxonomy): Eukaryota > Metazoa > Arthropoda > Arachnida > Ixodida > Ixodidae > Amblyomma > Amblyomma maculatum. The sequence goes on from NC_139344.1 coordinate 260,915,557, forward strand.
CTGCAGTCCGATACCAGGGGGCAAGCCAGTCATGTGCATCTAAGTTCCAGTCTGTATTGTTTTGTAAATAATATCAATAAAGATAAAACCGAGATAGCAAAGGAGGTCAATGCAGTGGCCAGAAAGGCTTATCTCTTTGCCTCGATCTGAGTTCGAAAATCGCGGACGGCGTGTTTATATTTTTTTACGCGATAGCGTATTCGGCTAGCTCGTTCGGCCGAAAAGACGTCGCCGTATCCCCTAGTTGAGATATCTGGTGAAACACCAGCAGGAAAAAATCCTGTGGTGCCGTCATGCGGCGACCACTGCAACTCCAACGTATCGCTGCCAAGACAGATGGCGCCTCCGCGTGCCTATGTTGAAACTGGCTTTCTCACTACGCGTCTGCGTCGACTTCTCAGTACGGAAGCACGCCAGAGGGCCAAAGGCCGCTATTGTGTCCTACACTTAAGATTTAGATTAAGAGTCCCCCTAATTATTTCTCATAGCGGTTGCTCGAAGGAGGCCTCACAGCCACCCCGGCGAAATCCGCGAATGCGGATCATGATGCTTCTGCATATAGAACAGCAAAGGTATGATACGAAACGAAAAGTATGCTCATCCTTTCCATTCCTCATCCTAAGTTACAAATCAACAGTGAGCATATTTATTTGGTATTTCATGCCGTAAGCTGTAATCTAGGTCACCAGATGAATTTGCTACCTCACGCACTCGTAGCTGGCCTCATATCACAGACATTGCATTGTTATACGGCCTATAGACAGGGGAGAAAAACACTTCTCTCAAAGACTACAATGCAAGATGCAAGGCCATGTTAGAAACACGACATCAATTAATGCGCTGCAATTAAGAGCTTTCCCGCAAGCATTAGACGGTGAAGGAAGTGCTTAAAGGTGTTGAAGCCAACCGGATCGTGCAAAGTAATGAATTTACACACTGAACACTGGGTGTCCTAGTTTTATTGAACAATGGCCCCATCAAGCACGGCTAGCGAAAGTTTGCTAGGCGCGTTCGGCCTGCGCGCAAAGTCAATGAACCACACGAGCCGGCTCATTACAAGCGCACGCTTTACAAGTCGTACTGTCTGATACAAAGATAACACCGGAAGAGCCGCCAGTTTAAGAAGAAATTAAAACGGGTAAGGCAACCTCAGAGTAGTTGTAAATCTCGGCTAATGCACTCGTGCCCTTTCACTGATGCGCCAAATGAATATTTCAGCACGCAAACTGAAGTTCTTGACATCTTCGTTTTGCGGCCGAATGAACGCAGATAAAGTGGGGCGTTCCGCTCTTAAACAACATTTATCTAGTGGCTGCGCTCTCCACTTACGATACAGTAGCATCTCCTTGGAAAATAAAAACCGCAGCAAACACAGGAGAAAGGGAGGCCTCACCAACTGGCCTACATACCTACCCTCCTAAGGAGCATCCACATTCTCTATTGTTCAGGGACTGTTCACCTGGACCACATGATAGAAGATGAAGCATTCTGACCAGCCAGCCGGCGAATGCGGCAAAGCTGGGTTCTTATTAGTCAGAAGGTGATCTCGTCATGGTGACGCCGTTGAGTTTTCTGTTATGTATAAGTCCGTGCAGTTTAGGCGCTTGGGTTAAAATGCCCACAAACGCCTTATTGCAGCCTTGCATACGGAGAAACGTAAGCGTCGAGTTTCGCAACCAAATGATCCACATTTTGGAGTGTGCATATAGAATTTTGAGCTCTTCGTGCATGACCAATCATGAGGCCAATCACTTTCTACCCTTCTCTATAGTAGAAGTATAAAGAAGTTAATATTACCACTTCTACTATTATTATTGGTATTCCTCTTTTCTGGATAGCAATAGAATGCATTAATCGAATATCGTTTTTCTTTTCATTCCTTAAGTGCCGACTTCGTTTATTTTTTACTTTTTTCAACCTAAAAGCTCGCTCTTACTTTTTCGTTGGCGCCCACATTTCCGGGCCCTAAGCTCATGATAGAATTGTTACTGCTGCTGGCACCGCTATGTTGTAAGCCCACGTAAACCTCCGTGGTGCATCCTTCTTGTAAAGTTCACACAGTTCAAAAACGCTTAAGCGAACAAGTAGGCGAACCTCGCCCACACGGCTGGAAATTCCGAGCCCCATGAACGGCTGACAGTTATGAAGGCTTTAAACCCCCTTTTGTCGAAGCTACAGCCCCGATGGTAGCCTTTATGGTTAGCCATCGGTAACCGTCTGCGGGCGTGCCGAAAAGCGAAGCCCTACAGTTTGAGCAGACTGAAAAAAAAAAAAAAGAAATGTTGGCCGCCTTTGTTTCGCCTCGGATGCCCCCCCCCCCCCCCCCCCCCTCCCCTCCCGGCAGCAGAAACGAAAACACTTCGCTCTGTTATCGCCACAGCGCGCTGAGCCAAAACATCAGAATGAAACACTCCGGAGTGAAGTGGTGACCCACGCGGAAAATTGAACGGCAAGCTTAGCGACTAAACTACTTGCTCGGCAAACATCCTAGTCGGCAAAATAAAAGTTTCGAGGGGTGGCACAAGGCACGTGGTCTAAAAGAACGCCACGCTTGCTATATTCGCGCACTTAGTATCGTCGCCCAACCAGGCGGCTGCAACCCAGTTATGCCGACAGCGGCGCGACGCTTGCAGCAGATTCCAGAGAGGACTGGAAGAGAACTGCGATATGCAGGCGCCGATAACAGCTGCGCTGGCTTCGCGCCAAGAGGTGTAAATGATAACACCAGCCCGCCAGCCGGTGACAACAAAAGCAGCACAGGATGTGGTAGTGTTTAGTCTTGTGAAAATGTTCAATGAGTTCTAAGGTGTCAGCTTTTCAAGTTCACAACATGCATTCCACAGAGGGGTTGCTCCTTTTTCTCTCCGCCAACCCTTTCTGTATATTTTTGCTTCGCTAGAAGGGAAAAACACACGCGGGTTCTTTGCTTTATTAAGAAAACTGTGTCATTCGTACACACGTCAAAATACATAAGACTGAATCGCAGGGATCAGCTTTCTTTCAGGTAGTAAGTAAAACAAAGCAGTGTTCCAACCGAGACCTGCAGGTTTCCTGTTTGGAGTTTGCGAATTTCGAAATCATCATGCTCAGAAATGTGATCAGAGTTTGCCCGAAATACGTACTGCATTCTATTCAGCCGAAGGTGATAGCAGTGTCTTATTTTTTACTACGAATGTTTCCTGTAAAGCTTTCCGCTGCGCCAAGTGCCCGCCGTGATGTGCAAAACGCACGAACTGAAATTGGGAGCTCCTGGAGTGCAGGCCACGTCAGTCGCGTGCCATTGATTCCAGCAGCGTGCTCTTGCCATTGGCAGCAGTCTAGAGAGGAAGACGGATTTCCGCTGAAGCAGCTGTGATGCTAAATGGAAATGCACGGATACCTAATTTCTTTCTGGTCATGCTAAAAGGTCCACAGTGCGGCATTAAAGGCGTTCGCTTCAAAAATGCAACGCTGCGCGAGGAAAAGAACCTATAAAACAAATAAGGCGCAGGACTCTTGTTGCCTCCCTTGATGAGCTTCTGCCACCCTGCTGTTTCCTATGCTTCGACAGCTTTACCATTGCAACGATTAGATATCTGCAGCGTTTACTGCCCTCCTGCTTCCTATCCTAAAAGCTGACTCATAAGAAACAATATGCACAAGAATGCCAATACAATTATGCACCAGAATATTCTGTCCGCTACTGTTTTTCTGCAGACATGGGACTGAAGTGTGCAGGTAGCTACAAACGCTTGCTACAACCTGCTGCAACAAACACACCAGCAGGCACGCCTCAGGAAGGACTGTACAACTGCAGTAAGACATTCAACAAACAACAACTAATCCAATTCCTTTTATGCCGGTAGAGTACACTCAGAATTGCGCTGCGAAGTTCCTGATCGCACAGCTGCACAGTTGCGCAGGGCTCCATCAACAAGGGGGAGAGACGGATGTGGATGCGGCGAGGGAAAAAATACGGTGCGGTGCGGTGCGGTTGCACGCAGCACCAAGAATAATGAGTGGTGTAACTTGATTCACGAACAGAAGCCCGTAAAATGAACTGCCAGTTGCAGAATACCGCCCACGCTCCTCTAATGCCTCTGCTGCTAACTGTGGAGAGAATCGCACTGACGTGTCCTTTCTGATGGTCGCAGGTGGAGGGTGAGCAGTCGTGCCAGACACCCGGCGTCCGTCTTGCGGATCAGACAGACGACCGTCGGCTCCACACGGTCGCCTCTGAGACGTCGCACGAGTGAAGGCACGTTCCGGGCAAACAGGGAAGCAGCTGTGAAATAGCAACGCGGGTTCAGAACGACGCCTCCAATGCGCCCCCGGCTGCTCTATCAGCTGTCAATTGACGAGTGAACTACCGAGGCGTCCCCGGTGATGCCAATCCAGGTGGCGTTACGTCAGGGACTGCAGCCGAACGCCTGCGGACTGGTGATCACTGCGTCTGCAGAGGTCACCTTGGGGAACTCTAAACGAAGAGCGAAAGACGCTTTAAAAGAGCCTACAGCAGGAACTGCCAAGAATTTTTTTAAGGAAGAGGGAGGGGAGATAGATTAAGAACAGCGTCCGCTTTGCCAACCTCTTCTCAGAGTTAGGTGCACGTGCTGAGCCGGAAGTGTCCAGTTGCCAAACTGTCAACGGGAAAAGTCAGCCATTCATATAATGGCACTCAATGGTATGCAGTAGCTGGGGCGTTATTCCAATCTCTTTAGGGTCCCTAACTTCCTCCTCCTCCTCCTTCTCCTCCCCGCTTTCCTGTCAGCACTCTTAATACAGGTTCAAAAATATCTCTAAATGCAGCTTAAAAGGTCACATATCCAGGGAAGGCAGAAAACGATTACCAATTTAGGTGCAGTTAATTCTTTTCTGTCAATGCTGCCAAACCCCAACATTCTATGTAGCCTTCCGGATTTGTTCACAGGTTTTCTATTAGAAATCAAAAGCATCCCACATTGCAACCTAACAGAAAACAAAGGTAACATGAGTAAATTATTTGCTCGTCGCCACTTGAAGGAAAGGGGAAAAGATTTTACGAAGTGAATTCGAACCACTGCTTTTGACGTTCGAAAATGTAACATTACTCTAACGCGCTACAGAAACGACAGGAGAGAGGGCTTATTAATTACCCTGTATTCCATAAAGTTCCCTCCAACTTGCAGCTGGCTGACGCTGCTCAGTCGGAAGCTGTTGAACGGTGTCGTGGAAAAAAACAGAATCATGCGTGGACGGGCGCTACAGGAGAAACAGTTATATGGCAAGCATCATGCACGTTCAGTAATGAGCGTGCAGGCTAACTATGTTCACTATGAATAAACGAGTTCTTTCCAGACAATATTCCAAAGCACCGGACTGTGTGAAATGTCCTCCATCTTCTGGGCACGGTAAGCTAACATTTAAATCTTTTCTTACCACATCAGCTGCCATGTGCCAAAGGAAGCCCAGCTTTTCTGACACTGCAGTTTTATGTACAAGGCGGCTCTGGTATCTCGCGAGAGAGTGCCATGAGCATATTGATGGGAATGGTGTAACCTTCCGACGAATAGGAAAACCTTGTAATAAAAGCTTGTCCTGCGTCATTACGTCTGTCACATGAAACCAATCGGGTGCGCTCTAGACAACAAACAGCGGAAAACCCCGAGAGTCCCGATGAGCACCATGCGCAAATGGTGCAACCTTACAATATGCGAGAAACTACGTTCATAAACAATTCCTGTTGAAAAAATGCTCATGTCCAGACTTTCTGGTCATAAGTCATTTTGTCGGCAATAACTTCGAAGGGGACATTATATTCGGCTTTGATGCGCCGTCATCACAATGCACTGGCATCTTTGCCAGCGCAAGGAAAATTACGTCGCCAACCCGGGTTCGGCAGCTGTCCGATGCCAACACGGCATTGCAGGGGCGGTCGCTGCCACTCAAAGTGATGAGTCGTACAGTTTCCTTTTTTGCTTCTTCATCTTTATGACTGCATAAGGTTTAGTTCAGTTCACTCAATCACTGACCCGCATAAGTAGCATACAAAGTGCGTCTCGGGATAGCGCCAGCGCAGCAAGAGGTCGCGGCACTACGATTGGATCTGGTTAAGTGTCCACGGAGCACACGTTTATTTTTTTTTTTTTTCTGTTCAAGACATAATCGAGTAAATTTGCTCCTGACAAAGAGCACAGCTTTGTCTGTTTCTGTTCACCCCCTGCCCATCTTGACGTGGGGAATGTGGAACTGTCAAAGTACTACTCGATTTGCATGCAAGATTGAAGCCAGGAAATGCACAACGAGTGGACAGCTTGTGCCGTCTGAAATTATGGGTGCTTATGCGGGTCGAACCTTACAAAGGAAAAACAATGCGAGCCCTGCATCGGCCACAGCTTTTTATCACGTTAGCTCGTTTACTGGACGGCAACTGCAGAGCGGAAGTGTACAAGATTCACTCCTCAACTTCATTGCATCAGCCAACCTTTTTTCATTTATTTGACCACACCTTTCATCCGTCATAACATTCTTTTTATGCCCTGAGGCAATAAACATCGCAAAAAAAAGTGTACTATAGGAAGTAATGGGCAGTATTTATTGGCATCTATACAATTTGCTGCTGTTTTCATTTATCGAAGGACGGGAAATGAGAGCATGTAGCACGACCTGTCAAGTTTCGCTGGCTCATGCGCGTGTAGGTGTTGAAGGTCTGCCGACTTTTTGGTTGTCGTGCATAACACTCTGATGTCAGAACACAAGGCACACACTCTCGCGGACAATGCTTTTCTTCTGAGTAACACATTCTCCTCTGCCCTTCCCTTCAGCTCGCTTTTGGGAGAACAGTAGAGGCGCTGGAAAACGACGCATTGTGTAGCGTACGGCGTTTTCGTTCGCGCCAAGCATACGTCCCCTCTGTAGTGTACACATGCGCAAAGACATACGGAAATAGCGCCGTGGTAAACTAGCGCTTCGAATCGAATGGATGTTGGACACATGTCGGTCGGTGGAACATAGACAATTGCGCCCCTTGATCTCGTGCCAGGAAAGATGGTAGTTGTAGTGGCCTCGTTTGGGGGGATACGTTACGCTAGCCATTGTTTCGATGCTTCAAACGGAACGCGTGAGTGTGTGGCCTTGGCTTCTAAATAGGGTTCTCGATGCTAAAGACGACAACACGTTTACATGCGCATTCATTTGCTGCAGTTGTTTTCATCTTAATATAACGCTTTTATAATAAGCATTTTTAAGCTGCACCAAATATCTCGTGTCTTCTTTCAGGAGTGATGAATCAGCTCATTGTACTTTTTAACCCACTTAACAAACCCACAATCAACACACAGCCCTTTGTGGCAGCCACTTTCTGCGCAACTAGTTCTTTGCGACGGCAATCACTCTTAGAAAAAAGGTTAGTAAGAAGCTAGTAAATGCAGCAGTTACTAACTTCGAATAGGTTTTACTACCTTTTTACTAACCTTGAACTAACTCGCAACTTTTTGAGGTAGTAACGGCTCCCATTACTAACAAGTGAGTTTCTGTTAGTAGTTTTGACGAGTTAAGTGCTAGAATCCCTGGGCAACTTTACCATAGTATCTTGCTAGCGTAACTTTACCAATATTTTCAGAAATTCATGCTTTGGCTGTTCTTGCCAGTCATACATTAAAACTTATTCCAGAATTAACGAGATACATTACTTTCAATCATTTAATGGCGTTCGTTTTATTTTTTTTAAGTCTAGTTTTTGTGCACTCTTCAAGCTAAAGAAAAAACATTACAGAATTTGAGTTTTCTTGCCCCATGCGAGCTCCTGACAGCGTAATGCGGTGACGAAACAAGTCAGAGCGACACTTAGCTCTTTCAGGAAAAGCCTGCAGTATAGTGAACTGGGATGCTTTGTGGGAACGACCTGCAGTCAGTCACGGACAAACGCTCAAGTGCGGATGGCGTCATTTTAGAAGCAACACATTTTTAAAGAAAATTGAAAATAATTTGTATTCACGTTGCATAGCACAAGGTTTTTGCGTCTACTGCTGTTGTTTTGTTCATCTTAACATTGTGCTTTCCACCAGTGCAACAGAAATGCACAACGGCCAGAAATCAATACCTTTCCACCTCGCATGTAGTTGCCTGCAAACAACATTTATTCCATTTTCTCTACGTATGGTCCAAGCATCAACATCCTGTAAACACACACACACAAACACACACACACACACACACACGCGCGCGCACGCACGCACGCACACACATGCACGCACGCACACGCACACACACGCACGCACGCACGCGCGCACGCACACACGCACACACACACACACACAAAAAAAAAAGAAAAAAAGGTGCCGGGAGGAATGCGCGTGGGCTGGACGGCTGGCAGGGGCTGTACCGTCGACATTTGATCCAGGCATCCAAACGTGCCGGCGCTGCAGGTGGCCGAAGTTCGGCGGACGGTAGACGCCGAAATATGAAACGGTTTCACGCGCGGCTATAAAAAGAACAGTGGGGCGATGGCTAATACTCGGGCATATTCTTCTCTCACTTTACGCATGCTTTCCGCTGTGCGAAACTGCGCGCTGTGGACGGGAGCGTCGTCGTTGTGCTGCTGGAATATTGGTTGTCGAGTCTCACACTTTCGTAAATGTCTGCGTGTCCTGGTCGACATATCAAAGTTCATGAGCACCATCGGAAAGTCCACACATCAAGCACCACGTAAATGTTGCTCTTGCAGACATCGACTCCAGGATCCCATCGTTTTTGACAGCAGCGCCGCCGCTCGTTTGCCGCGCATTGGGCCAGCATTGACTTGTCAGACTGGCTTATTTTCATTCGTTCTGCTTCGACTCGTGTTCGCCGTCTGCCACCGATACTGATTTTGGCGGGAAGAGTGACGCCGAAGCGCTGTGTTCGTCGCCCATGTCTAGTGATTTGGAAAGACCGAAAGAGTTATTCAAGCCAGCGGGCAGCATCGGCAGGAAGATCTGATAAATGCTTTGCTGGATGGCGATTTAGGGATGGTGCAGAAAACGTGCGCTTCGAGGTAAGTTGCCCGTTTTCACCTTCACTGCTTGGAATGCAAAGACCTGTGTATTGCAAAAGTAATTATTTATCGCCATTGTTAATAAATTGTGGCCGAGTGTTTCCTGATCCTGACAAGAAGTAAATGCCGTTGAAATAATGCCACCTCTGTTGAAGTGAAATTGAACAGAGTAAGCTGTAGTGCCATTTGCTACAAACATTAAGCTCAACGAAAACGACATGTTTTAAGAGGACAGTAGCACATGTTCTGTTGTCGCCTTTCTTTGTCCTGTGAACATGCTGTTTTTGTTGAGCATAAACGCCGCTGAAAGTAAAACGAACCTAACACAGTAAAAACTATGCCTCGTGCGAAGGAAGCAATGTGTCCTTTTTTTTTATTTTTTGGAATAAGGTTTGCACAAGTCTAACTAAATCATGTTTTTTCGCACGTGATTACATCGCAGTTCTATCGTGTTTTTGTAGTAATTTGTAGGTTTGTAGTAAACCCAAACCTTGTGGACATTTTTGTTATTTTTTGGCACCCGCAGTCCTAGAATTTTTTGTAGCAAACTGTAGGTTTGTAGTAAATTCAAACTTTTGCTGACATTTTTGTTATTTGTCGGGAACATATAACTTGGTCACAAACTTACTTCAAGACCGTATAAGCTGAGTTTTTCTGCTTTGTTTTGCATACAATTATTGGATCCTAGTGCATCTGCTCGAGCTACGCGGGTCTTTAGAAATATGTTTCTGTAATCTGTACGCAGTCCAAAAAATTCCTACAGCCTTGTCACAAGCTGGAAATGATTTAGTCAAGTGAAACCAATTGCTGGGCTAGTTTGTGCATTTCACAGAAAAGGAAAGATTCACAGCGCTAGCAAGTACGCACTCATAGACACACAAAGAATAGACGCCGACTCCAACTTTTTTTTTTTTTTTCAAAACGACAGCAAAATGAAACGTATGTATTTTTGTTTTGTTTTTTTTAAGAAGTTTGGAGTCAGCGCCTGTCCTGTGTGTGTCTATTTGTGAGTATGTATTTTTTAGCGCTGTGAACCTTGCCTTTTCTGGAAATGATTGCATAAAATATCCATCCCAAAATTTATATCTGTGTGTTTATATCTATCTTTTCGGGAGAAGCTTTGTTTTGGTGAAAGGCACTTACTAGCTTAGCATCTGGTGTTACTTGACTAAATAATTTCCAGTTTGCGACAAGGTTGTAGGAAGTTTTTGAACTGCATACAGATCTTTTCTTTTTTTTTTAGGAAGTTTCATTTTGGTGTCCTTTCGAAACAGAAGATGGAGTCAGCGCCTTTCTTATGTGTGTGTATTTGTGAGTGTCTATTTGTTAGCGCTGTGAATCTCTCCTTCTCTGGAAATTATTCTATAAAATATCCATCCCAAAATGTATATCTGCGAATCTATATTTATTTATTTTTTTAATTTCATTTTGTGAAATGAACCAACTAGCCTAGCAATTGTTTTTACATGACTAAATCATTTCCAGTTCACGTCAAGGTGTAGCAATTTTTTGAACTGCATATAAAATGCCTTTTTTTTTTTTTTTTTTAAAGAAGTTTCATTGTGGTGTTTCGAAAAAAAAAAGATATTCAGTGCCTGTCCTATGTGTGTGTATTTGTCAGCGCTGAAAATCTGTTGTTTTCTGGAAATGATTGTATAAAATACCCATCCCAAAAAATTTTATCTGTGTGTGGTATCATAATTCTATGAATGTTGTTTTGTGTTCAGCAAAAACAAAACAGCCTGTAAATCTGAAAGCACAGGATTATATGAAATAAAGGTAATAATTTTCAGTGGAATTTAGGCGTGTTCAATAAACTGCGGACTTCATTATTTGAGAGAAAAAAAAATCAATTTCATAAGTTCTAAGTCTTTATTGCTCCCTTTTATTGTCATTGAAGAAGTGATTTTAATATATGTGAATTCTGTAATACTTGCAGATCACTTTGCTACTGAATGGTGGAACTTTTGCCTCTGCATGGTTGTGAAAGAATTGAAAGCCACATTTCCGGGTGAGGCCAGTAAGTATAAATTTGTTATAAATTAATTTATGAAGTTCTAATTTCATTACTTTCAATGTTCCATTTTAGGACATCTACCCAGCATTGGAGCGCGTCCGGATGAACCCTGATGACGCTGACGCAATATATGCTGGGTTTGAAGATATCAAGATCGAATGTTGGACGTCATCGTGGGACTCACGCATGCCATTGAGAGCTACTGGATATTTAATTTTAGGCATTCAACGCGCAACGAAAACGTTTGCGCAGTGCTAGAGCATTTATGCAGCCTAAGAAGCTCATCGCCACTATGTCCATTAGCTCTCAGGGCGATTTCTGCCATTAAAAAGGGCATAGCCACACTGTCTTTAAATACGAATAAAGTGAGTATTTGTTGTCCCGAAATTTTGTCGTCATCATTGCTTGAAGACTGGTGCGAACAAGGTAAAATTAGTTAGCATCTTGTTTGTAGATCAGCTCAATGTTGCACCGAACTTGAAGCCGATTACAATTGACCACATATTACGGATAATACAATTATTTTTATTTACCAAATCTTTATTAAGGTATTCAATATGTTCAGAAATAATTTACCTATCGATGCATATATTGGCTCCATACAGGTAGCAACTGATACCAGGTTTCTGCCGCAGTAAGCACTAGTACCTATGTAGTGAGAACCTCTAGGCCAGGTAGTATTTTATACTAAAGAAAAGGTTGCACATTATACTACCTTTTCAATGGTAACCCATAATAAGAACTAGGTATATGTTGTAATAAGCACTACGTCCTATGTAGTAAGAATCTCTAGGTGCGGTAGTAGTGCGTACTACCTAGAAGGTAGTATATTCCACTACCCATCAATGGCAAACTATAATGCACGAAGGTGTTGGTGTTCACTAACCTACTACTAACTGCCGCTAGTACTGTTCACTAACTTCCTGAGGTAGTAAATTTCACTAGTTGTATTTTTACTACCTCGAGTTACTAAGAAGGTAGTGATCTATGTGACAAGTAAAAGGTTAGTAGTAACTTAGTGAATTCACCAACCTTTTTTTTTAAGAGTGATATAGATTCCTCTCGCAATGCTTTATGCGCAGCGACCACTTTAACGAGGTAACAGTAAGATATTTTCCGTGGCAAAGAAATGCCACCATCGAAATGTGTCGCATTTCTCGGTAGACAGTCAGAAGACTATACATGTTTAGATGCTTAAATTTCGCGCTTCTTGGGTTATCTACAGATTCGGAATACGAGGTATCGCTGCTTTCAGAACCGTCGATTACAGCGTGTGGCGCTCAATTAACATATGTCTCACTGTCACCCGCCTGTCTCTTCAGTGGTCATATTTGGGCTACGTTTTCGTCACCAACTTGCAGTCACCGCTTGCAGGCACCTACTAGCATCTTGAATTCAGGAAATCTCGTCCGCGCAACTAGTCCCTGAAGTGAAAATAATTAAGGCACGCGGCTGCTCATATAGGCCCCTGACTTTCATAAACACATATACTGCGGTAGAAACGCGATCGGCATGCCTTCGAAAAGAAGAGCGTTCGCCACTTGTAGCGGCGTTTACATGAACCCGACAGGAGAGGGTTAAGTTGAGTTTTCGGGTCGATAACCGGTTATAGGGTTCATGTAAATGCTGCGGGTCGGGTCGAGATGTTGAAGGGTCGAGTCGAGTCAACTCCGGCGCAGGGGATGGGTTGCCCTGCTGCAAGTAGCATGCAAACGCGGTCGAGTTGAGTCAGGGCACAGTGGAAGAGAAGAGTATGGAATACGCTAGATATGCGCGGGAAAAAAAAAATGGAATCGGGTGCCGTCTGCTAATTCTTCGGCTCGATGCAAGGCGCCGCCGTAATGGCCGCTCGCCTTACGCTCGTCGCGTAGGGTTCGTGCAAATCCGGGCGGATCGAGTCCACTCATCTTGACTCCTGAACTCGGTCTCCCCAGTTGGGTCAATGTAAAAAAGGCTTGTGCCCCCCTTGTAACTATAACGCAGACAGCTTCTCTATACCAATAGGCACTGCTGAGTCCGTATCGGGCGGGACAATATAGGAAACAGGCACCATAATAAAAGCAGCTTAACCTTTCCTCACAATTAAAATGTCAATGGTCATATTGGTCCTAAGCTTTCACTTTGCTGAAATTGGCGCTTTGCTTGCCGCGGGCAAAGCGGTGAGGAAAAACACAAGCGACAGCCTGCAATTAGCCATTCTCGTCTGAACCTATAGCCGCCCACACTATCTGTAGCTTCGTACTGTAATCCAATCCAAAGAAATCGAACAATGGTACTTACTTAACCGTATCTCTGCCTGTGTTTTCGAAAAAAAAAAAATGCGAGAAGACTGGTCGAAGAGCAGAACAGTGGCGTTTTATTTTTTTTTTTCCTTGTACCACCTCTTCTTTTTTCTTTTTTTCCTACCTTCAGTTGTTCGAGGCAACAGGAATGCAGCTCAGGTGGGGGCCCTTTGTCATCAGCTGTCAGCGGAAGAGACGTGACGCGGCCGCTACATGTACATGTCTCATCGGCAGGCTGGAGAAGGCGGATGCAGGAAGAAAACACGGCACCTGCGGGCGATGCCATCCCAAAGATGAAAGACAAACCTTCGTGGCATGTCGCACCTCCTACTACACCGCACTGCACCTCTCTAACGCTCTTGAAGGGAAATGCCCTCCACTGTGGCTTTATCACATAGTTTCATCGTGTGAATCACCTTTCCGAGCTGTTTTGTTCCTTGTGACGCGTGCGTTGGCAATTTCGAGCATGCGTGCGCGCAGCCAGCAACGAGACAAGTTGTTTTCAGACCGCCAGAGCCAGTGCAGCCTGCTCGAGTTGCGCAACGGAGTGTTCCGATTGAACAACGGCAATAAGCGTACGTATTTCGTAATGAAGCGTCGGAGAGGAGTAGGGACGAACCCTGTACGACACAAGCGCCTGTGCCTGTAGGGCGACCATATGCAGACAGAAGAAAACATTGGCCAAGTACGACTTCCCGCCGCACACACTCGCCCGGAGTCGGCGGCGCTATTTTGGTGTCACGGCCGCCACTGGCGCAAGCTCCCGCGCTCTGTATAGACTCGCAGGTTTCGCCACGGCGATGACGGCGATGTGCCGTGTTTTGGTCGGCGGGCAGCCAGCGCAAGACGTCTACGTGACCGGGTCTCGCCTAGAAATGACCGCCACGTGAAGAAGCAAAAGTTCGCACTGATCCCGCTCATATGAGCTGCATAAACGATCCGCAACTAAGATCCCGTGCTTTGAACCGCATACGGTCGTGAACACCGCAATAAATACACACGTGACTCTAAACGGCGACTCTGGACGATAGAGTGGCTCTTTATTTTGAGAATGTAATGTTCAGAGAGAATGACGAATCTGCCACACCCCCTTTTCCTCTTTAAAAAAAAAAAAAAAAAAGAGGCTTGTTTGGCCCTACCTGGCGAGATGTGCGTGTCCAGTAAACACAAGTTTTGCAATTGCGAAAAAAAAAATCGATGAGTTCAGTGCAGATATACACTCCGTTTGGCTAAGCTAAATGACAGCAGTTACTAATAATTTCAGCCTTTCTTTTTTTTTTTTTTTTTTTTAACGACCCTGCCGACGAAATCGGTTCGGTTTTTCCCGTGTGAGCCGTCCATTGTAAACAAGCTGCGCACATACCACACCAGCAAGTTTTTAAAGCAGCATTGCAAGCTGTTACTGCAGTTCAGCAGCTTATGCGGGTAAACTGAATATATGAGTCTGAAGCTGAATGGTTGGTTGGTTGGTTTGTGGGGTTTAACGTCCCAAAGCAACTCAGGCTATGAGAGACGCCGTAGTGGAGGACTCCGGAAATTTCGACCACCTGGGGTTCTTTAACGTGCACTGACATCGCACAGCACACGGGCGCCTTGCTTTTCGCCTCCATCGAGCGCACAGTTATCAGTGGGAAGCAAAGTGTCACATGGAGCCCTCTGTGAAAATATGGCCGCGGTGACAAGTTCTGGTTTAGAGAGCAGCCAACACAAGGGCTTTTGTCGGATTTTCAGAACCAACACATCCCTTTAATTATATATGGCGAAATTAGTACTATCTTTAATTGCCATTATGTCCTCCGTCTAAACAGAAATTAAACGCGAGCAAGAACGGGTCCATGACTCTGGGATACCTTTTTAAGATATTATAAATGCGGGATATTGTAAAGCACTGCTACGCGCACGTTCGTGGAAACTGTCCAACTTTCTGACGCACCGAGTGCTTAAAGTTACCACGTAAAACGAATGTACTGAGATTTTGAAAATAATTGCAAGGCAACTGTGAAACATTGTAAGATATTTTTGTGAGCATATCTAATAAATAGTTTAAGCTTCCGATAGGTAGTGATATTCTGGTTCTTAAGTGAATCTTACGCTCTCAAAAAATAAGTCAGACTGCCTATAGAAAACCAATGGGACGTGTTTTTGAAAATTATTAGCAACAAAAAAAAAAAAAAAAAAAGAAAAAATAACAGGAGCCTTCCCAGGGTAGAACCGTGGTCGCATTGATTGTTTTCATCATTTTAAAAAGAACGTGAGAAAATTTACGCTCAGAAATTCTTTCCCAAAAGAATATGCAGATTATCTGTGCATGTGACCGCAATGCGCGCACAGTGAGAGATAAAGGCGCTAAAGAAATAAATAGTAACACAAGAAAACGAAATGAACCGCGAGCCGCAACCGACTCCTATTATTGACCTCCAGTTCACGAATTAGTGACTTCGCCCAAATTTAAAAAAAAAAAATAAAAAGAAAATAGAAGAAAGACGTGTGTATATGCCCTGGGGTACTGAATAACGGGTTCTTGCAGTGCACGGAGCGCCTTCGGCGGCGCCCGAGTGAACACGGTGTCAGCATACATCAACGGTTGGCGGTCGGCCAGCGCAAAAGCCACATTAGTTGCCCTCTGCGTTTATCCGCGTCAGTGCAGTGCACAGCGGTGAGATGAGAGGAACCGCATCTGTCTTTGGGGCGGAATGGGGCCAACAATGCCAAGCATTGTCACGCGGACGTTAACGACTGCTATATAGCGTCTCCGGGTGATGTGGTACCTGAAAGCCATCACTCACGCTTATCTGTCTACGAAGCAAATACGGCAGACCGCAGAAAACATTGACCCCGTGGGATCATTACGCGACGCGAGATCAGGCGCGGCCTCTCAGAGTCTGAGTGAGCTTGAATAGTCCTGTAGCACCAACATCATTCTCTCGTTCAGCAGTATGGATGGGCCAGCGATGCCATCGTGCACGCGTCCTGAGTGAATGCCTTCGCATTGCACTGTTCTGGTCTTAAAGCTGTACCATCACGAAATTTGTCACTCAAATCGAATACAAGTTATATCATTCCTCAGCATATTTTTGAAGAATTTAACGCTAAACACATTCCGGCTGCTTTCATTTAATGTCCGTTTGCTGCTGTAGTCAATAAGCGCCGGTGTGAACAGTTATTGCTCTGCACCGCATCAGTAGTATAGTAAGTTCTGGGCGGAAAAGGACACTCGTTAGATACCTGTGTCATATGTGACGTGCTCCCGAATAATAAATTAGTATGCGGTCTGAAGTTGGCCCTAAGAATATTTGAACGCTGCTATGCGATAAGTTTAATTCGCCTTCTGAACAAAAACAATCGAAACTATTCGTCTTAGAAGCAACCGGAAAAAAACCTTTTTGAAACAAACACCTCTCCTCTCAACGACAGCTCTGTCATCCTGGGTCCCGCGACAAATTAGCGAGAACGATGATTCGCGAACAGGAGACGCTCTGTCTCAGGCAAACTTGAACTTTCGATCCACGTGCAACTGCATGTTCACCCCACACGCCGGCGGGTACTGGTCAGGCCCGTCACCAGAGCGCCAGAATTAGTTTAGATTGGATAGATTATCTCACCTCCCTCCCCTTTTCTACGTCGGTCGGTTCCACCAGGACCATGATATCATTAGATAGAAGTTTCAAGGGGAAGACTTAGGTTCTGACTCCCGCTTTGGTTTGAAACTGAAGCTCCCCTTCCTTGCTATATAAATTGTAGTGGACGGAAACACGCGGTATTTCTCTGACGCCTATTACTGTAACAAGCTTTCGAACGATTATTGAGAAGCCTTAACGTATGTGGCTTTCAGAGACCATTCCAATAAGCGTTGCCCAGGGGGATGGATGGATGGACTAAACTTTAATGTCCAACAGATAAGGTGATCTACCCACCCCCCGACACGCAGGTCAGGGGGCGGATGCCGCCGCCTCAGATGCAGGCTGGGAGGTCTTGGATCCCAGCAGCCTCCTCAGCCAGTTGGACGAGTAGGAGCTGGAGCTCAGGGTCCGAGCTGCGCAGCAGGGTCTCCCAGGTTTCTCTACTGCCTATATTGTGCGTCCCCCTGGGAGAATACGGATGCTGACGCATGGCGACAAGCTATAGGTTCCACAAAGCGATGATGTGTTCCGCAACGAAGTGTTCCAGCTAAGCGTCTTTCGGCGCGGCAAAGCGATCAGCCAGTACATGTTCTGCAGGAGGGGGCCGAATTTCCAAGCGCAGGTAGGGGTCGAGGACTGTGCCTGTCGCCACGCAGTTCACTCCGAATACTTTGGGTCGGCTACAGGAGCGCCGGGCCGAGGATTTATGTGTCGCCGCGGGAGTCTATGAATATTGGGCGTCTGCTGCAGGTAGGGCGCAAGTGCGCAATCTTGAGCGGCAGAGAACAACAGGCATTGTTAATGGCCCTGCACTCATTCAATGAGTAATCGCGCCAACGCGACTAGAGTAACAGCCGGCTGGCGCCCGGCAAATTCTCCGACGTCCGCACAAAACACTCGCGTGACTAGGGCCACACAAACTGAACGCAGTGCGATAACGCGAGGACGTACAGTCACGAAAAGATAGAGACGCCCAAAGATAGAACGTGTACGCAATCACAGTCAGGGCGGAGGAAAGTATGCCAATGCTACGGCAATATCGACGATTACGGTGCAACCACCTGCAGGAGCCCTTCCATAGATCGCGTGCCCCTTTCCTCCTCGCTTACGTTTTTTTTTTGTTTTTTTTTTTTAGCGAGAGAGAGAGAGAGAGAGAACCACCGGAATAGGCGTACTGCCTATCAACGATTCTCTCCGTGCCAGGAGCACAGCGGTCTCAAGCAGTGGGACAGAGGAGCAAACAAGTCAGGGACAAATTCAGAACGCTTGAGTACCGCGTCACATGAGCCGATCTCACGCTCGTTCCTTTGTGTGTATACAGTGCCGTGTGGTCGCCTTGAGAGTTGTTGCCCAACGGCCAGATAAGAGTATCGGAGAAGGCGAAAACAAGCACGAAGTGGTTAAAGGTAGAAAAAAATGCTCTTACTTTTCCCTCCATTGTATTTCCAACGGCCTGGCGAGAGCAACACAACAAGCACCGAGTGGTAAAATATAGATCAAATGTACAGGCCACGAACACTCCCTTATATTCGAAACAACAATGATGAGGAAGAAGCTCGATAAGTATGCCCTTGAGCGCGCAAACTCGTGATTGCCTGTCCGTGCGTCGTAATATTACTCCGATTTTCGCCCTTTTCATCAGGAGAATAAAGAATTTCTTTTGGCTGTCTCCTGCAACTTTCCTGGACTTCGTTTATAGTGGTAGCTGTTAATGCGAAAGTTCCTGGGCAAAGTGTATATGTCGTCGTCACAGTGGTGGTAATCAAAAAACACTCGTGCTACCAGGAGGAGGCTAAAGGTCGGGATGCCACCTCCCGTGACCATGCCGGGCTCGTAGCCCGTGCCCTGCGCTTACCCAGAAAAACGGGGGCAAGCGTCTCGCATAGGCGGCATATTTCAGCGCTTGAATCGTTAAGGCATCAAGCCAGCGCTGATTTTTTGCATGACCAGTTCTGTAATCGCCATTCAATTTTTTATCTCCCCGTTACAGACTTCATGCTCGTAAGAATACGTAAGGAAACCTGACCTTCATCGGCCGTGTCAATAAAATCTCTCTCTCTCTCTCTCTCTCTCTCTCTCTCTCTCTCTCTCTCTCTCTCTCTCTCTGACGTAATGCATGTCTGATTTCTGCCTTTTTCATTTCTCCACCACCATGGCAAAGACCGCTTCTGGCGGTCTCCATACATACAATCAAACCCTGTCTTTTCTGTCACAAGCGACCTCCCAAAGTGATGGGTACCAGCGGCTTTTCTAACCTCACCATCGCACCGGCTTTTCTATCCTCACCATCTTTGCCTAATCTCATAGCCACACCGGGATAGCGACTCAAGACGCGCGGTGATCTCACGTAATGCAACGTGACGGCGATCGTGCTTCTGCTCACTGAGCAAAACGGTGGAGTCACGACTACATAACGTATATGGTGCCGTATACATACCGTTACCGCACAGCTAGTGGCGCTATATAGGGTAACTTGTGTTCCTCTCGCATGCGCAGTCAGTGGAACGTTCCAGCTTACGAAACTGTAAACTGTGAGGTTTAACGTCCCGAAGCGACGCATGGGATTTGAGTGACACCACACAACCACCTGATATCGCACAGCATACGTACCTCAATGTGTGCCTTTAACCCAACGTAATTTACGCAGGAACGTCTCTTCTACGGGTTATCTGCCGTACTAAACTGCGCCTAACTTCCGTAATCCGCGGGGTCTGTTTTGCGATTTTTGTTTTTCTTTAAGGTGTCCCTTTTGTGGATTATGGAAAGCGGTTGGAAAGAAATTTTCTGCATGTTTCTGCGCAAGCGGTACTTTGTTTGTTTGTTTGTTTGTTTGTTTGTTTGTTTGTTTGTTTGTTTGTTTGTTTGTTTGTTTGTTTGTTTGTTTGTTTGTTTGCAGTGGAGATTCCCTCTAGTAACCTTCCCATCACGAATGTAATCATTGCGATCTGCGGCTAGTTCTAAACTGATCGTGTGCTTATTTTTTAATTTATTACAAAGGATGACGGATTTCATTACAGCTTCTTAAGGCTTAAGGCTTAGGTGCAGCAAAGTATGTTTCGCTTGTATTCGTTTCAGTTGTTTCACTGAGAGGCTCCACCATTAGTATTTTTCGTTGAAACCGCGACGACTCGAACAGCAAGCTCTCAAGACAGTAGTCCGTAGTACTGGTGCGAAAGAGTCCTAAAGAATTGTGACGCTAGCCGACGGCTTCAACTCCTGAACGCCGCCGCAATGAGTTTTAGACGTGGGCTGTCGCTGCATTGTCCGAGGTGAAATATAGGGGCGGACGGCTTTTGCTTGTCTGGTGGCAATAGGAAACAGCGATATATTTGGGTGAGGACAGCTGACGTATCCCAAGCTCGCCTTGTTTTTGTTTTGTTTTTTCTTTTTTTTTCTTCAAAGAAACCTTTACAGTCCCAGCAAGCAGTGGAGGTCTGTAATACTCGTAGATCTCATCGCAAGGTCATTTCTCATTTACCGCCAATCAATGCGACTCATTTGCCGACGCATTTTCCCAAGTTTAACGCGTGCGAGGAAGGCGACAATTTTACAGTCCACGACAGTTTTCCTCCCTGCCCTTACTTCCTTACTTTTGATACTCTTTCATTCTCTAACGCAGAACGCGTTTTATGAAAGTGTATAATGACGAGGGAGCTGCCCCAGGAAGTCTCAGCCGAATATACACCCACTGTTATCCAACAGGAGCAGAAGTACGCAGGAAGCGCACATTCGCTATTATAAAATTGTGCGAAGGGCCTTACACCGACCAACAAGGACACAGGGAGTGTATTTCATAAATCAGAAAGGTCACGCAATCTCCTGAGAGGTTGACCAGTTCCGACACTTTCAGCGCGAAAGTCGAAGAAGCCTCCATGTATCCTTTAAAGAAACACCTGCTTTGAATGTAGCACCGGAGTTCGGTCGCGGTACATCCGCTATAAGGCACTGCTCCGTCGCGTGAGTTCTCTTCATTGACGAATAAAAAGCAGTATGCTGCACAGTATATCTCCCGCTGGTGCTCATCAAAGCGTGCACATTAAGCTTCGAAAAAAAAAATTATGAAAGAATGTCTTGAAGTAATCTAACACTCCGGCATGGCTCGTAATATGCATTCGTCTGAAAACACGTGTTGATTGTGCACAGTGCTCTCAGGGCGATTTTGCCATGCATTCAAATTTACGTACCCCTCTTGTACAATTTGGTTGGTTGACCCCTTTCTTGAAAAAAAAAAAAAAAAAAAGCAATCAAAAAGTATGAGCCTTGTCGTTGTCACGCCTCTTCTACCACGAGAAGCTTGCGACATGCAAAAGGCTGGCAGACATCGATTCGACGCAATTACGTCTGACGGAGCAGATAAGCAAAGTCAAGGCAACGACGCGTAAATATCGGCTGCCGACAAAGGCTCCAGTCGGAGCAGATATGCTTAATGTTATTTGCTCGGTTATTCCGGGCATATGTCCACTTCGTTTTCTCCTCTCGGCGTCTTCCACACAGCGCTCGGCCGCGCATACGCATATACTGTCTGGAGCGAATTTCGATAAGAGGCTCCGGCGCCGATGCATCGCCGGTAAACGTGTGCGCAGGAAAGTGAGCTGGCGGAGCGTCACGGAGCGACCGACGCCGCGATAGTTGCTCGGACTGGCGACCGGCCAACGGGTGTTCGCCCCGGCACCACGTCTTCTACTACGAGCGCGGGCTCTTAATAATTACGGCCGTAATAACCGTAATTGTCGCATTACGATCGCGATGTATCTTGCCGAGAGTCCCGCGTGAATTGCTTGCACTGGTGGTTACGCGCGGCTGTCGAAGCTCGGAGAGGTTAAACTCAGTCTGTGACGTCTTCGGTGCCTGACGCACGTCCTCTTCTCGAAAATAGCGAGACAAAGAAGGCGAAGAAGTAATTTATCCCTTCCA
Organism: Amblyomma maculatum; assembly: GCF_055883805.1. Taxonomy (NCBI): domain Eukaryota; kingdom Metazoa; phylum Arthropoda; class Arachnida; order Ixodida; family Ixodidae; genus Amblyomma; species Amblyomma maculatum. The sequence continues at coordinate 260,937,382 of NC_139344.1, forward strand.
ATGCTACGCCTGTGCAATGAAAGACACCTTGTAAAAAGGCGCCGGGTTAAAAAAGCAGATAATGTTTGTGGGATTCGGGCTTGCTGCGGCTGCCCTTTGCGCGGCCGCCGCCCGCTTCCCAGTTGTTCTCCCCGTTCCCTTTCTCCCGCCTGAGGCGGCGGAGAGGGGCTCGAACGACTTGTCACTGTCGTTCGGGCCACAGCTCCGCCCTGGCGTCCCAGTGGTTGTTCTCATTGGCGCCTTTTGGCGGGAACACGGCACCGCTTCGACAGCCGCGCTCGCGCGACTGTCCGAGCGGAGCTGAGAGAGAGACTCCTCCGAGACATCGTAAGGTGCGTACGCTACTGTTCTTGTCTGCCGGCCTTTGTCCGCGCAGACCAGTGTGTACTCGAGTTCGTCTGCTCCGGGTCGTACCTGAGAGCGCAACTCGAGCCTGTCGATCGTGATCCAACGATCCGCGACAGGCGTACCTTGCGGTGGTTGCCCACTTTCTCTCAAAGGAACCCTCTGGTCACTGCGAGAGAGAGATCACAGCACGCCCTTGCGTGCTTGCGGCGCACTCCGTGTCACTTGTGCGTTTTGTATATTTTGTATGTGTGTGCGTGTGTGTGTGTGTGTATGTGCCGCTGGAGGATGGCGTTTCAATAAACGTCTCCTTCGTGAACTTGGAGGTTGGTGTCCTTGCAGCGAAGTGCTCTCCTCCCGGTGGAGGTTGAATGCGCGCTGCGGTCAGTTGTGGTTTCCTATGTGGACATAAGCCACGAACCACCGCGGGTTCGAGCGTCGCGCGAGCCGAAACCCCGATCAGCCGTTACCACGCGCACCCTGAAACACCGCAGCGCGCATTCAACCTCCACCGGGAGGAGAGCACTTCGCTGCAAGGACACCAACCTCCAAGTTCACGAAGGAGACGTTTATTGAAACGCCATCCTCCAGCGGCACATACACACACACACACACGCACACACATACAAAATATACAAAACGCACAAGTGACACGGAGTGCGCCGCAAGCACGCAAGGGCGTGCTGTGATCTCTCTCTCGCAGTGACCAGAGGGTTCCTTTGAGAGAAAGTGGGCAACCACCGCAAGGTACGCCTGTCGCGGATCGTTGGATCACGATCGACAGGCTCGAGTTGCGCTCTCAGGTACGACCCGGAGCAGACGAACTCGAGTACACACTGGTCTGCGCGGACAAAGGCCGGCAGACAAGAACAGTAGCGTACGCACCTTACGATGTCTCGGAGGAGTCTCTCTCTCAGCTCCGCTCGGACAGTCGCGCGAGCGCGGCTGTCGAAGCGGTGCCGTGTTCCCGCCAAAAGGCGCCAATGAGAACAACCACTGGGACGCCAGGGCGGAGCTGTGGCCCGAACGACAGTGACAAGTCGTTCGAGCCCCTCTCCGCCGCCTCAGGCGGGAGAAAGGGAACGGGGAGAACAACTGGGAAGCGGGCGGCGGCCGCGCAAAGGGCAGCCGCAGCAAGCCCGAATCCCACATGTTTGGCTAAAATTATAATATCGTGCGAAATCGAGTTGCACAGGTTTTGCTCTTCTGTCGCGTACACCAAGACCATGAATGGAGTAAAAAGGGATCAAATCGTTCTCTAGCATACTCCATTTAGATGCGAAGTACGCCGCCTAAGTTGCGAGATAGATTTCAATAACTATAAATACACGTAATATTTATTGCTGGCAGTGGAGGGATATTCCACCTCAAGGAGTATATAACTGGACGCAGTTAGCAGTACCAAGAAGTCTTTAAGCGCAGAATCAAAGTTTCTGTGGTCAGCAAATAAGAGAAGATCAAAACCTTGGTTAAAACATGCATGGTAAATGCAATAAATTCGCATGCGCTCACGAGAGAATCTGACAGCCGTAAGTATTTCCCATTTTTGGTCACGGAACGCTGCCGGCAAGGACTTAGGCAGCATACCTTGCTCCTAAAAGGCTGTGCGCTAGAGGGCAGTTCACTCCCTTTTTACTCCCTTATACGGTAATTGTTGCTTACAGGTGTAGTTTTTTGTAGTTGGTTGAAATGCGACAAACATTTGTCGCCATCGGTTAAATGTTTGCCTTTATTGATTGGCTGCGCGACTGCAGCGCCATACTTTGGGACTTGCCGTTGCCTCAGCAAAGCGTTACTATGCATATGTCATACAGTTGCACAGCTATGTGTTGCCAGGGCTGGGCAAGATAGTTCGAAAAAGTATTTTCGATACCGATACTCGATATCCTGCAAAATTTCCGATGCCGATGTCGATATAAGATATAAGAATTTCTTATTTCCGATGCCGATATAAGATACAAGATTGAAATCAAGTTTCGATACAGATACTCAGTATACTGTATCGTCGATACTTTGATACATCGCTGGAATTCTAACATAATAAAGGTGGTAATACGATTAGCGGGTATACCTTGCTTTCTGGAATCCTTCGAGCATTCCTATAACGTAGTTTTTCTGAAAGGGCTTAACAAATACGCCAGCACCGATTTACGGTTTTAGGCAGCTCTTCTTGTCAGAACTTCACATTGAATTGAAGCCATGGTTACAGTTAAGCGATTGATTCCAGAAGCAGCCTAGTGAAATATTTCTTTAAACTAATGTTCTTCATGCGCGAACCGACCTGTGAGCGTTTGGGGAACTGAGCAGTTATATTGCGATTGGTGCGATAACAAACTTTTGAAGCTCTGCACATTGTTAAAAGCTAGAAGGCAGACAAAATAAAATGACTGAACGTTATTTAGTCCCGAAAGAGCACGATGAGGGCGTGCTAAAAGCGACGAAGATGCCTTTTATCAGCGTGTAAGAGTGAGCCACAGCCTCGTTAACTCAAGCCTCCTGGAGGTATACACTTAGGAAACTCGAGGTTCCCTATAGCGTCGCTAGAGAACTACGGATGGTTATAGATAAAATATAGAAGTATATTTCTTTAACAGAAATTGACTAATACGATGTCAATCAATTCGCATATTACAAAAATTAACGTTTTTTTTTTTTTTAAGATAGAAATATCTGTACAAGTTTTATTTAAGGTTTGCTCAAATGTTTTTTTCGCAAAAACGTTGTTTGACAACGCATAACTTGTTATTCAAACTGTGCTGTAAAATTGCACTTTATAGCTTTCATGTCGTACATTTCATAAAATTTTGGACGAAACGTTTTTTATCAGAAAAAAATTCAAGTCGAAGCCTGTTCCCTGTGCAGTTACAAAAGATGGATTTGTTTTCCATCAAACGCCGCAATAACAAGAACGTGGTTAGCCGACTGCATCGTGGTGGACTGAGGCCTTAGAAGCTTGTGTTCTTGCAGCCTAGCACAGCCGGCACGCGGAGCCCAGGGGTTTTGGGTTGTGCATGAGTTACTATGTCCGACAGCACACCGAGGGCACTGCTTGATGAGAATCAAGCGCCGCAGAGACGGGGGCGAATGGCAAAGGGTGGGAAGAGCAGGAACAGCAATGTGCGAGATCCCTACTGCGTGTTCGCCTTGCGTCTCCGCTTTGCTAATATCTCTGTGTGTGTCTGTTAAAGGCTTAGCAGCTTCGTGCTACGCACTCGGTGCTCTAAACTAAAGCACCTCGTGAGCACCTACTTATGATTGCCTGCTTCAGTTTTAAATAGAGAGAGTCTGGAAATGTGGTTGACGCTGTGGGACCGGGGCATTTAGGGCATTTAGATTCATATTATGTGAATCTGTGTTACATTACAGGTAGTATACTTTATTGTGAAACTGAGTCACAAATTTTTGTTGGGTGTGCCTTTTACACTTGGCATTGAATGTGCTTCCATTCTTTTTGTTAAAATGGTTTTTTTTTTTCGCTTCAGCTTTTCTGTTTGCTTTATGTTTGCAACTAACCCCCCTACGGTAATGCCCAATGGGCGTTGTAGGTATTTGTAATAAATAAATAAATAAATAAATAAATAAATAAATAAATAAATAAATAAATAAATAAATAAATAAATAAATAAATAAATAAATAAATAAATAAATAAATAAATAACTCAAGCGGTACTAGCAGCCGTGTCTCATGGCCTGTGCTACACGTCTGAGCGAGCGCCGCCAACCCAAATTCTCACAGCGCTTTTATCTTCAAAATACACGATTCTTTAAAAATGCATTTTCGATACCGATACTCCGATACTTTCATTTTCAACACACGATACCAAATACCGATACACAAAATGTATCTAAAGATAGTATCGAAGATGCATGTATCTTCGATGCTGCCCATGACTGTGTGTTGGTATGCGGCGGCTCCACAAGCAAGCGAAGATTTTGTTCGGGGTATAGTGGCCCCCGGTTCAGTGTTTTCGCACTGAATTTGAAATTATTTTACCATTCTGCTGCTTATGTTCGCTCAAAGCCGACAGGCACAGCTAAGCGGAGACAGACATGTATATACGACCAGGCGCATCACCGTATAATGTGTTTAACATTAACTGTCTGTCTCACCTGTGTCTGTTTCGTTTCGGTGAGCAGCGCAGCACAGGAATAACAAATACGTTCCAAAGCAAAAAATGCAATTAAATGCAGCGGCAGCAAAACGGCAAATGGAGCCGCCGTTGATCCCAGTGAACCTGACAGCTCGTATATACTGCTGGTCGCGCTAGCAGGTCCACGGGGTTAACCGCGACCACATGACAACCGGTCGACGACATTGACTGGATGGCCTCATTTTCATTTTCACTTTTTGAAAATACAATATATACAATACATAAATCGCCTGCAAAAAAAAAATGCTACAACAATAATAGCCGAAGCACTCTCAGCAAATACACGCTCATTAGAAGCCAAAACAGAAAAACAAAGATTTAGTTTAAGGATATTGAAAGCTAGATACGTTGATTTTCACTTTACGAAGACCGTTGCGTGGTACTGGTAAACGGACACTGAGAAAACAACAGAAGTTTTTTTTTTTTTTTTTTTTTTTATTGATGGGGTAATAATCACAATGGGAGCACTCTGTTTTCAGATTTTCCATTCCCCTCAGAAGCCATTGCCCATTGCACCACTACTATTCTTCAATTCTGCTACTATCTCGTAGCAAGACCGAGTTTCTTTTCTGGGTGTTGTCATTGACCCTTACCTAAAATTCCATAATCATATAGCTGAGACGTGCAAGAAACTTCGTATGGGTTACGCACACTAATTAAAGCCCGAAGCTATTTGCCAATCCTAACTTTATTACCCCTTTACTTCACTTTCGTCCACAGCCACTTAAACTATAGCATCTTATATTGGTGTAACGCCTATCATATACATCTCTGGCCTCGAATGTCACCCTCGTGTATTTTGTTCATGAATTTATGCGTTCGACTTATCTCGAGCCTTTAATTTTAGTGACCAGTATTCTATCTTCTTTTTTTTTTTTTAAGATTCTTCATCATCAGCTCACGTAAAGCATACTTCGTCCCAACACTATCATAAGCAACAGCGTCATACGCTTTGCGTTGCGTAATAATAAGGTCAGAACTAACAACGGAAAACAATGCCTTAATTTTTCTTTCATATTATTTGAAATTCATCGAACGCAGACATCAAGGAAATAAACTTTGTTTGTTCAAGTTCAAGTTAAAGGTTTGTGAATTTTCATAATATTTATCCTATTTATCGCGGCATCCGTGATTGTTTTATTGTACCTTCTCCTGCATTATATTGTTTGTATTTAAATATTCTTTAAAAGCACAATACACTCTCTATCTAGCTATATTTTCTTTCCTCGGCTGATTTCGCAAGTGAAATGAATGCGTCGGCAGCTAATATTGGGCATCGATACCGCAGGGTACGCTGCATCGTCCTTCGCTTCAAATTGGACCTCAAAGGTTCGAGTACACAGAAAGGAAGATGCAACAATGCAATTTTCTGGATCACGGATGCGTCTTCTGTATAGCTGGTGCGACGGCTGCTCAAGCCGAGCTTTCTAGGACATCATCTTCAACTTGCTTGAGAACTGCGGGATATCGTAAGACGACACTGTTATGCACACATTGACAAAAAAAGGCGTAAGCTTCCATTGCACAGCAAAAAAAAAAAAAAAAACTGCCTTTAAATTTAAATTTCTTCCCGCGCTTGCACCGATTTGTAAAACTTCCATAAGAAATCAGTGGGGTCAAAAAAAAAAAAAAAACTAAAGCGTGCTGGGGAAGAATTTACTGAAATGTGGATTTAATAGATGGTTTGAACGTCTAGCGCTGGCAGTAATTCGGGCACAGCGGGATCGGAATACCAGCCGCAGGGGAACAGCTTCAGCGCGAGAGAGATGGGCGCCGGAGACCAGCGATGGTGGTGATGGCGATGCCGCAGGGTTGTTTTTTCTTCGTCTTCTTTACATTACGTACATATTGACTGTTATGGTGCAGTTATACAACATGTAAAAATTGCGTTCAGAAACTTTGCAGGATTCGCTAAACATTTTGTGACATGTACGGCCGAAACTATTTAGCGTTGCGCACGCTGACATCAATCGCCTATCCTGTCTCCAATTTCCTTAAAACCATTTTTTTTTTTTTTTTCACAAATGCGGAAATGACATGCTGACGACAGCTACGCTGACACTTGCTGCGCGGACGCCGAGGAGTCGGAGGACAGGAAGAATAAATACGAGTTTACGAGAAAGACCGCAGAAGGACGGTAGGGTACAGGAACGAGAGGCACTGCTGGAGGAGGCTGACCCAGCCTGTCTCCTGAGATACTCTATCTGCGTAGCACAGGCAGGGCCGCGTGTCCTGCTCGTCAGCGCATACAGTTCACCGTGTCAACTGTCCCCTTCTGAACTGCCGCAGCTATGGTGACCTCAAATCCCAAGTACCGTATCACCGCAGTGGCGTCCAGCGAACACCGTCCACCGAAGGGGGTATTCAATCCATGATTAAATTTGTTACTGGGCGTATTTTGCTCGTGATTCCTGTTCTCCATCCTGAAAAGGGCTTTATACCAGGGGAATCGCAACGGACAAAGCGCCAGCATAACCAAGAACACGTGACAGACATTACAGTTGAATGCACATGCAAGCTTTAGTAGTCGCATTCTTGGATTTCGCCGGGACGGGTGTGAAGCCTTTTAAGCAATCATATGACTTTGACGTTACAGCTAGGCTTAACAGCTAAAAACTTTCTATGTATAACTAATTATGCTTAATTAATGCTAGCCAGGACAATTGGCAACCATTTTGCATAATTAGTAACTAATATAATGTTAATTAGGTCTAGCAATACTTGCTTACAAATTTCAATGGTTACTCGTGCCTAATTTGAAACCGTTAAGACTAATCAAGGCCAATTCTGAATAATACTTAAAGAATTCTAGTTAGGATCATTTAAACGTAGTTGCGTAATTGTGTCGTCGTGACTTTGGCGACGCAATATGTCCATAAATATAAAGTAAAAAGATGCATAACCCTTCTTCGACTTCGCTTAACAACGTAATTAATTAGTACAAGCAAAACCAATGTAAGACGAGGCTGCTAAACAATGCGAGGCAGCACCGTTAAGCGAGTAGAATGTCTTTGCACATATATTCTGGATTAGCACAGTTAGGCCAACTGTATTATTTATTCAGAACAACATTGGCCGGAGTTATTCTCAGGGCTCCTTCAATGTGACCGCACGTTTTTTTTTTTTTTTTTTTTTTTTTTTTTTTTTTTTTTTTTTTTTTTTTTTTTTTTTTTAAGCTAAAATGCTTGTGCCCTTGAGGGGGTGTTAAGTTGTCATGCTCGCGCTTTAGTTTACGCAAATAATAAATGACCGCAATGAGACCATCTAAGACCAAGTGGATGGAGGGGGAGGATGAGCGCAGAATTGGAGGCTACATAATAAAGTGAAAATAAATGAGAAGTATGAAAAAAAAAAATCTGTTTTGAAGAATATGCGCGAAAAAAAAAACACTAAAAACAAATTATGCAGGTCACAGGAGCTGAAAAAAAAAAAAAAAAAAAAACCGAACACATTTTTCAGAAATGCAAACGGCGTCAGAATCTTTGTGTCATTAGGTTAGGAGTCGAGAGAAAGTTATCTAGCTAGCTTTCGAGAGAGTAAGTATACGTAAAATTCCATGACACCGCAAATCACATGTGTCAACTGCGCCAAGAGATGAATGTTTCGGGTTCATCAATTTACCATGTCCACAAGCAAATAAGCGAAGATTCTGAATGCCCAATTCACCATGATCAATAGAAGCAAATATGCAGAAAATAACCCAGCGCAAGGTAAATTTCTTGATGCGCAGTTGCAGCGTTGCGTTTGCGCCGGTTCACGAAACGACCTTGAATAGCGGAAGTCATTTCTTCTGATTCACTGTAGCGCACCTTTTTAATTTGTCGGCTGCACCTTCGATACTCTTTTCGTAAATATTGCCGAAACCTTTTTTTTCTTTAAACGTTACGATTCTCACACAGAGAGCACAACAGCGGTATTTTATCTTCAACCTCGAAGGTGAGGAACCTTCTATTTCGGGTGGCACATGACATTGGTAAACATAGGACGCAATTAAAAGACACTCACTCCTGAGAAGTTGCCATAAATTTCAAGTGTTTAATGTACCTTTATTATCGATTAATCATTGTGATTGCTAAGCTCCATTCATTTGGTCAGTCGACAGGATTGGATTTTTCCCGCATTCAGCTCACGAATAATTTTCGGGCGCCTAAAACGAGAGTGTCATTCGCCATTCTTACCCGTTGTGCCGTAGTAGCCCCTTATCGCTTTGCGAGCAGACGATCTCATACTGAAGTGCGGCGTCACGACGCTTTCTCAGCTCGATGCATGTCACGCCTGCCCCGCAATCGTAAAGATAAGTCCTATTAATCGCAGCAGCCAAGCACTCGAACCGAAGAGCCTGTAAAGGATGCGATTATTTTTACTGTACAATGCCTGATATGCATGCCATCCTCCCGTGCAATCGACTGATAGCGCTTGCTTGCACTGCTGTTCCCTTCAGTTGTGATATTACCATTCAGCCCACCGCTTCAAATGTGTCAGTTCGCAAGGGCAGGAATGTTATTTTGCGTGTCGCTGCTCCATCCAGCATGTACAGGCGCCAACATAAGTAAACGGAGCACGCTTTTCTGTTCAAATTAATATCACGCCTTCTGCACTGGAGATAAAGAAACAATATTTGTCCAAGTGAAAGTACACTGGTGTCTACTACTGGTATGTACGTACCACGGCTACAAGGTTCAATTACGCAAGGACTGAAAACTTTTACAAGGAAATTGCGTGCTCCGTTTACTTGCGTCCGCGCCGGCACACGACGGGCTTTATTTGGCAACACCGCGATATATTTCTTCTGGTTTAATGTCTCAAAGCGATCCAGGTGGTAGTGCAGGTTTCCGGAAATTTCGGCCACATAGAGCTGTTTTAATGTGATATGGCACAATACAAAGGCGCCTTAATTTTCGCCTCTATAACGAAGCGACCACCGCGGCCAGGATTCGAGCCTGCATCCATGGGCGCAGTATTCGAGCGCCCTAACCACTGCTCCACCACAGCGGGGCTTATGACAATGTATGGCGTCGGTAAAAATACTTCGATGCAGCTCAATAAATGGACAACTTTACGAAGTTGGGCACATCTGTGTTTTAAATGGATTAAAAAAAAATACCATAATGAACCCATAAGCCCAAATACTCTACTGATTATGAACAATTTGAGGGCAAGAAGAGTTGACACATCGCCATGTCTGCAAATAAAGTGAGTAAGTAAGTGAGGCACTTTTGAGTGGGCTGGGGAAAGATACCCACCTCGATTTACAATGATCAGAATAAATCAAATTCACATTAAACCAGTCCATTAATTTTCCTCTGTCATTCTGAAGCAATGACAACCTCAAAGTGAAATATGTAGCTAAATGTGCAGTACAATCTGCACATTGAAACAGTTTAGATATGGATAGCACATTGCACATGTATCTAATGTACACAGTAAAAGGTATACAAATTTTGAAAACGGAGACAAGCTAGAAGGGCTCTTTAACGACCCAAAGAAAGAACCACGCAAACCTAAATTGTAAAGTTTATCGAGCAATATGGCATGGCATATCGTGTCGAAGGGTCTTGCGACATCATGATACCGTTTCCTTCAAGTGAAATAAATAAATAGTCACTCATTTCTTCAGATAAAGCTTGGATGCCCTTATTTTCAATAACACTGTATTGACATTCAGAGAACCCCCTGATTTATAGACGAAGCTGTTCAGGTTAAGAACACGCGTTTTCTAAAGCTTTCGATAAACTGGGCAGAATGGAAATGTTGCAGAACCATAAAATTCTGAGCAAGCGCCGCCACCCCACCCATGCAAGAGCTCCCCTCCCTAACTTCACACATTTCCGCGCCATTCGATCGAAGCCTCCCCCTTTCCCCCCTTTCCGCTCATATCACGCGCCGCGCTCGAAAACAATGGCAGGCCCCATCCTGTCGAAATTAGAGACGTGCGGCTTCGGTGGTAATCGCTCCTCGCCGGCTTTGTTCGGCGGCGCGGTGGTCGTTTCTAATGCACACGCTGTGTACGAACTCTCAAGCACATCACAAACAAAAACGGCATCCAGGCAGCGCTGACTCGCTCGTCTGCACACGTTCCCGAAGCTAGCCGACTGAGGGTGTCGAGTCGCGCGCGAGACATCCGATGCACACCCGCCAAACAGCAGTTGCCCGCTTACTAGGCGGTGTCGTGACGCTGGGGCTACGTCGACCCGGCCTTCACTTGGTAGCGTGCAGAGACTCGGGGTTGAAGAAGGACTGAATCTTCGAAGTTGGTAAAATATGTACAAGCAGGTTTACTGGCACTTTGAGAAAACTTATTTACAATATTTACACGAAAAAGAAGGGTACATCAGCAAAATGGCAAGCGTTAAGAGTTCATAGCGAGAAGCGACTGGATGAGCCGTTTACCCAGGGCCCAGAGCGACATTTCGTGCTCTGCAGCGTCCTTAAAAACCCCTATGTCCAGCCCCTCTCTGAAGATGCTGACCAACCAAATCCAGGGCACGCCCCTCAGGTATCGGCATCCAATCGAACACATCACTGCACTGATGGTCTGAAGCACTGACTGGTCCGGCATTCATTCGTTGGGCGTGACCACTTGTTGGCGGGAAAAGCTTGGGAACGGCGAGGAGAGGAGGTACATTTCTATTCTTCAGCAAAGAAACCACAGGCTGGTTCTGACAAGGGGTTTTACTTCTCAGAAACCCGAGTGCACGTGGCGCCGCATCCGCTCCCAGCATTGTCCGTTTTCGACAATTGCAAATCTTTCCTGCATTCCTGGGAAATCACTTAATGGCTGTATGCGTCATGCTCCTTTCTTGTCCTGCACGTCAGCGGACATGTCACTCTGTCGTCTCCTTTGAAAAGTAGACATTCCTCACTGGACGATAGCCCTTCTCGACTGGAAGGGTGAACAAAAGAAAGCACTTCCTGCTATTTCCCGCAGGGGGACGTTTCTTTGTGTTTTTCCAGACGTTCTCTTGACAGGGTCAATTTGGCATTTGCAGGTTGTCCACAAAGCAAAACAGGCTTACAAAACAGGATTCCTGGAAACAGGCTCACTTAGAGCCATTGGACCATCACCACATATTCACAATACTTTTCCATGCCCACAGGCGAACAATAGAGCGCGCAAATGCGGATGCTTGGTCGTAACAGCCTCCTCCCCCGCCAGAAGAGACTCGGAGGGCAGCAGCCGCAGCTGCTGCATGAAGAGACGACTTAATGGCCTGCACGTGAACGCTTGAAGCTCGCTGTTGCATGTCGCGTTGTCTTGATTGTTGTAGGCCAAATTGCTTGAGCTATCTGAAACTCAACCACATGTCGAAGCAAGCACTCGGCTCCCGTCTGAAGAGACCAGGTCAAAAGAAAACTGCCATTGTTGTTCGAGAAAAGCCCACTCTCAAGACGTTCAGGACCCACGTATGCCTCGAAAACCAAACGTGCTGCTTTACATAGTCATCTATATTCAAGCGCACGAAAAAAAAAAACCTGATTATCAATTTGGATACATGGTGAGGAACATCTCGGACCGCTTAGAAAGAGCGGCTAAGCGCGTCCGCATTCCCATTTAACTTCCCCTTTTTGTATCTTATTTCAAAATTGTACTGCTGTAAAATCAAGCTCCACCTAAGAAGGCGACTGTTCTTCGATGTCGCAGTTTGCAGCCAAGCCAGGGGACAATGGTCCGTCTCTACGGTGAATTTGGCCCCTCCAAGATAGCACTGCAATTTTTGAATGGCCCATACAATGCAAGCGCATTCCTTCTCTGACGCGCAATAAGCCCTCTCTCTAGAACTCAGTTTTCTGCTCAAGTAGAGCACGGGGTGCTCATTACCGTCGTCATCTCTCTGGCAGAGAACAGCACCTAACCCTCGATCACTGGCATCACACTGGACCGTGAATTCTCGGCCATAGTCTGGAGCTCGCAATACCGGACGGCTAATCAGCACAGCCTTCAGGTTTACGAAGGAGGCTTCCTTTTGTTCGTCCCAGACTACATTTGTCGGTTCTGTCTTGCGGAGAGCGTCGGTCAGAGGGCTAGCCAAAGCTGAATAGTTAGGGATGTAGTGATTGTAGTACCCAGTCAGACCCAGGAATGCTCGAATTTCCGTCTTCGTGCTCGGCCGCGGGTAGTCTGCTACCGCAGAAATCTTAATCTCGCTGGGTTTCCTGAAACCTTGACCTACATTGTGACCCAAGTAGTCCACGGTCGCCCTTGCCAGGCAACATTTCTCGGCCTTTACGGTTAGTCCAGCTTGACGCAAAAGGCTCAGTACAGCTCTTAGATGTACCATATGGTCCGCCCATGAGTCGGAAAAAACCGCAATGTCGTCTAAATAAGGCACCGCGAATGTTTCACACCCCTTTAAAACCCTATCCATGAGTCGGGAAAAACAAAATGGAGCATTTTTGAGCCCGAAACTCATCATTGTTGGCTGGTAGCTGCCCGTCGGAGTGACGAAAGCCGCGTATCTGCTGGCGCGTTCAGTGAGCGGTACTTGCCAGTATCCTCGAGTAAGGTCCAGCGTAGTCACATATGCCGCTCTACTGACCTGTTCTACTCTCTCCTCAATATTCGGAATAGGATACACTTGATCCCTGGTGAGAGAATTTAGCTTTCGGTAGTCTACCACAGGCCTAGGGTCTTTACCTGGAGCTTCTACTAAGATCATAGGCGAAGCATAATCGCTTTCCGAGGGTTTTATTACTCCCAATTCCAGCATGCGAGTTACTTCCCTATCCAGAATTTCTCTTTGCCTTGGAGAAAATCGGTAGCACCTTGATCGCACTGGCACGTCTGAAGTCAGCTCAATATCGTGCTCAGTCAAATCAGTTCTGCCTGGCCTGTCCACGAAGCAGGCCTCAAACTCTGTTATTATCTCGCCCAGATCGGACAGCTGGGATTTCTTTAGTTCTCCTCTCTGCTCCGTGTTTTTGAGAAGCTCCTGAGCGTTGCTTCCTTTTTCGCTGAGGCAAATCAAGTTGTCCCCCATCTCCTCAGGAAGGTTTAACGTTAGATTTACCATGGTTTCCCTCTGCTCATAGGGCTTCATAAGATTGCAATGATAAATGCGCACTGCTTTACGCCTATCGGGGATTTTCACTGCGTAGTTAGTGTCAGAAAGCTCTGCAACGACTTTAGCAGGTCCTTCCCACTGTACTTCGAGCTTATTCTTGGGATCATTGGCTTGCTCCATAGCTAAGTCCTCTCGGGTTCCACTTAGAAGCCTCGTGAGATTACTAGACACCGGCGGCAAGAGGTTACTCTCTAGAGCGTCCTCATTCCGTGTCTTATCAAGCTCACTTTCTAGTTGACTTATCTGAGATGCCTCGCTCTCAAAGTTTTCTGACCCGCTATCTTCCGCCTCGACCACTGTTTTAACTGCCGTTTCTTCCGCTGTGGATTTTTCTGGAATGAGCAGTGTAGCTAGTTCTCGCGCCTTTGAACGTGTTAATGCTTGCACAACACTGTCTCCGAAAAGGATGCCCCTCTTTCGCAGTAGCATGTCCGATTTGTTGGAGAACAAATACGGATAGCACTTAGGAAGCTTTCCTGAAACGGCAGCCTCGGTTGTCAACTTGCCGAAGGGGCCCTCGATGACCACGTTCGCGATTGGCAAGCACACACTCTGTTCCTCCACTACCTGGCGGATCCACGCACACTGTCCTGTATAGTCGGAAGGCGATACATACGCCGGATGGACAACATCCATCGTTGCGGCCGAATCGCGCAGTACCTTGCAAGGCTTCCCGTTGACTACTAGGTCATGCAGGTAGGGTTCTAGAAGCTGCATATTTTCATCGCAGTCACTGACATACGAGAAAGCAATCTTTTCTTTCCGGCAGTTGACGGCAATGTGACCCTGCTCATTACACCTAAAGCATGTGAGCGGCTTCCTAGCCTCAAGCTTATTCTTTGTGTTCTGCACGTTGGTCACTTCCCCACTTTTCTCACTGCCGTCCTTTCTAGGGAATTTGCCTGAAGAAACCTTCATTTCTTCGTTTCCAACTCTAGCAAAGTGCCTTTCCTGACGGTTTTTCACACTGAACTTGGGATTGCGGAGCCTATCCACTGCTGGGTTGCTGAATTGTCGGCGCGAAGCGTACTCCTCAATGACTTCGGCAGCTTCAGTTGCCGACTTAATGTCGCCTCGGTCCTGTAACCAATTTCTTTCTTTTTCTGGGAGGCAGTTATAAAACTGCTCCAAAAGAATTCGCTCGACTACAGCGTCCCTATCACTGTAGGAATCTGTGCTCTTTAGCCACTCGCCCAAATTTACTCTTAAATTGTACAGGAATTCAGGGTAACTCTCGTCTCTGGACTTAGTAGCGTTCCGAAAACGTTGTCTGAACGCCTCGGCGCTAAGCCTATACTTTCTCAGAAGGCAAGCTTTGACCTTCTCGTAGTTGTCCGCGTCCTCCTTGCTTAGCCGCGCGACAACCTCCGCTGCCTCGCAGGGCAGAACCGTCAATAATCTCTGAGACCAAGTGTCTCGCTGGAAGGACAGTTTTTCGCAGGTTCGCTCAAAGTTAGCCAGATACAGACCGATATCCCCTGATATCACATATGGCTGCATGTACTTTGACATCTTGAAATCTGCCTCCTTGTTGAGAAGAGGTACCGCTAGCTGGGGACAATTGCCCGACCTCTTGCTCAACTCTAGTTCTAATTTCCGGAGCTCAATTTCTTGGTCCAGCTTTTTTGCTTCTCTTTCACGCTTCTTTTCCTCTTTTTCCCACTCACGTTCGCGCTCCCTTTCCTCTTTTTCCCTCTCAAGTTCACGCTCACGCCTCTTTTCCTCTTTTTCCCGCTCTTTCTGCTCTTTTTCCCGCTCCTTCTGCTGTCTGAGCTGTTCCTTTTTTTGACCGATGAGGTTCCATGCTTCACTGAGCTCCTCATCATCGGCTCCCAAATCTGTGATTGCCTTTATAATCAAAGGTTTTCGTGCCAAACCACTTGTATCAATTCCCAATTCCTCACACAATTGCAACAGTTCCGGTTTCTGCAGCTTTTGTAGGTCCATGATCGCTCCGAGTGTCGGCTACTTCCAAAACAACAGTGCAAACTACCAAACCTAAAGGCGTTTCCACACTCTCTTTACCAGTTCTAAAATCTAACCCTGTTCTAGAACCTGGTCCACATCAGAAGAAAAGCCAAGCACTCACCCACACATGCGATCGATGTTCCGAGCTGCCCTCTTGTTGGCCGATTGTTGCTCCTGCTTGTTGCTTGAGATGCCACCTCCGATCACAAGGTGTTGTGGCTTGTAGCTTCAGATCCACCTCCAATCACCAGATGTTGTGGCTTGTAGATTCAGACCCCACCTCCAGTCATCAGATGTTGTGGCTTGTAGATTCAGATCCCACCGCTGGTCACCAGTTGTCGTGACGCTGGGGCTACGTCGACCCGGCCTTCACTTGGTAGCGTGCAGAGACTCGGGGTTGAAGAAGGACTGAATCTTCGAAGTTGGTAAAATATGTACAAGCAGGTTTACTGGCACTTTGAGAAAACTTATTTACAATATTTACACGAAAAAGAAGGGTACATCAGCAAAATGGCAAGCGTTAAGAGTTCATAGCGAGAAGCGACTGGATGAGCCGTTTACCCAGGGCCCAGAGCGACATTTCGTGCTCTGCAGCGTCCTTAAAAACCCCTATGTCCAGCCCCTCTCTGAAGATGCTGACCAACCAAATCCAGGGCACGCCCCTCAGGTATCGGCATCCAATCGAACACATCACTGCACTGATGGTCTGAAGCACTGACTGGTCCGGCATTCATTCGTTGGGCGTGACCACTTGTTGGCGGGAAAAGCTTGGGAACGGCGAGGAGAGGAGGTACATTTCTATTCTTCAGCAAAGAAACCACAGGCTGGTTCTGACAAGGGGTTTTACTTCTCAGAAACCCGAGTGCACGTGGCGCCGCATCCGCTCCCAGCATTGTCCGTTTTCGACAATTGCAAATCTTTCCTGCATTCCTGGGAAATCACTTAATGGCTGTATGCGTCATGCTCCTTTCTTGTCCTGCACGTCAGCGGACATGTCACTCTGTCGTCTCCTTTGAAAAGTAGACATTCCTCACTGGACGATAGCCCTTCTCGACTGGAAGGGTGAACAAAAGAAAGCACTTCCTGCTATTTCCCGCAGGGGGACGTTTCTTTGTGTTTTTCCAGACGTTCTCTTGACAGGGTCAATTTGGCATTTGCAGGTTGTCCACAAAGCAAAACAGGCTTACAAAACAGGATTCCTGGAAACAGGCTCACTTAGAGCCATTGGACCATCACCACATATTCACAATACTTTTCCATGCCCACAGGCGAACAATAGAGCGCGCAAATGCGGATGCTTGGTCGTAACAGCGGGTACTGGAGGCGAAGCAAAAAAAGCACAACCGTCAACTATATATTCAAATGGCATGCCGTGAGAAAACGTCTGCGGCAGCGCGCCGATCAGTTTGCGCCGGCGGAGTAGCGCGAAGATGCAGCGGCGGCGCGCCGACGTTTCGGTGGTTCTTTCGGTGCTTTTGAAAGTGATTTACAAAGCAGTAACAAATATTTGGCATCTTTGGCCTAATAAAGTTCACGTTCCTGAAGATCAATCCATGTGTACTATTCTCTATTTTTTCTTTCCTGTGCAGGAAAATTTTGTCATCGCCATCTTGAATATCGGTGCCGTTTTGAGGTAGTTCCCCCCCTCCCCCCCTCCCCCCTTTCTCCGGCAATTTCGACTTGCGTGGACGGGGGGGGGGGGGGGGAGGGAGGGGGCGGTGTAGCTTGCTCGGAATTTATGCACGCATTCAACGTAATATTCAGCATCGCTACTTTAGGCCCACGATGATGTAGAGTTTGTCCAAAATGTGGTCTGCTTGGTAAATAATTGACTCGTAATAATTAAACGCCGCCAGCGAACTCTCTTAGGTTGTGCCTCAGCGTATACAAATAAAAATAGGCAATGAATAAATACTTGGCATCGTAGACGATTAGTCAGTTGTGTTACACTGCCCTAATATGCACTACGCATAAATGGGCGTGAACGGCGGCAAAAACTGATGGTGATATCTGGTGAGTGATATCTTAGGGAGAGATAAAAGATGCAGCGCAGCAACCTGATTAGTTCCCACCCTTGACCGTTTCTCTCATTGTGCCTGACACGTCGGACTCCCACGTTTTATGGGCGGATGAGCGGTCGTGCGTGACACTCTTTGACAGTGGATGACAATGTGCGACACACACCTACCTTACACCCCACACCCCTACTCTACTTTTTCTGGTATCAGCATTTCGCAACACCCTACCGATGTCACTAAAATTAGCCTTACCGAGAGGGTGAACGTACGACGAACTTCTCAGCTTCTTTCACTTTCGCAGAGACTGCATAGCGATTCTTTTTTTAGAGCGCATTGCCTATAGGCGCCCGTTCCTGGCTTGAGAGGCGTCGCCGTCGGCGTGACAGGTGGGTAGCTATGCGTCGCCCAGGGGGCCACCCTATCACATTTGGTACCGGCCGACCTGCAGGGGCACTGCATTCTGCTCGGCCTCCCGCAGCCCGAGATGTTCATCCGGAAGACAGACATCTCGGACAGTCACGTCCTACGCTTGGAGGCGAAGCTTAAATTGTATCCGGGTGGTAGAGCGAAGTGCCATCGGCCGCCTGCCATGGCTACCGGGTGGCAAAGTGGGCAGTTGTTAATCCTCTTCCCCATTTATGGGAGAGGGAGAGAGCGTGAAAGGAAACAGATCTTGGTGGCTCGGGGATAAAGCGAGAAGGAATACCATGCGTAACTGGAAGGTGTATGCCATTCAGTAAGAACCCAGAGGGTGGCATGCGCCGAATAGGGCGCAAACCCAGAGTGATGCTTCGAGGAGACGCAGAAGGATGACTACCGTAAAAGCAGAAGTTTACGGCCAGAGCGGAGGAATGACACAGAACGGTGATGAAAATGAAAAGCAAGGGGATGAAGCTGCAAGATAGTAAAAAAGTGGCGGAAGAGGGAAAGACCGAAACGCAAGGTGAAAAGGGGAGGAAGAGAGTACGGCGGAGGCAGGCGAGTGGGGTAGCGCTCAGTCCGTATCGATGCCTAATGCGCTGTGGGGAATTGTAATCGCGCAGAAGAGAAACATACTCACACCGCACACACGCCCTCAATCTAAATTCATCCTATCCAATTCGCGAGGGGCCTGTCGGAATTATGAGCTGGGCTGGATAACGCCTACAGCACAAAGAATACTTCGGAGAGCAGCTTGGGATCAGGATCCCCAGACCCGATTTCTCATTTGGACTCCAGGCCACCAGGGCCTACCAGGGACTGAGGCCGCCAACTGGGCCTCCCGCGCACTCACTAACCGAGCCCCCGGCGTAGACCCTACCGATCTGGACCAGGACACTTATCCTCTCTTAACTTTTCAAGAAATCTGTGCCTGTTACCGGGACTCGCACCGTCAGTACCCGGCTCCTCTCAAGGGGCTAGGGAAAGCGAGCGAAAGAATACTTCTCAGACTTTTTACTAACACTCTACTGTGCCCGGCAGTACTCAAACATTTCGCCCCTTCCTTTTCTGGCCTCTGCCCTTCCTGTGGAGAGGTGGCTGACACCTTTCACATGATCTGGACATGCCAGTTAAATCTTTCTCTTTTACCCATAACCCCTTCCCCTACCCGAGAGGACTGGGAGGCGGCTGTGCCCGGCTGCCTGGATCTAGCGGCACATCAAGCTCTGGTCCAGCGAGCTCGTGTGGCGGCCCAGACCAATGGAGTCCCGAAATAAGGGACTCCATCTAGTATTGTAAGGGGAGCGGCCCACTAGGGGTGGCTCTCCAAGCAACCTCTCCTTTAGTAATAAATGCTTTCCGCCACCACCACCACCACCGACCGAAACGAAGTCGACAAGGAACGGTAACTCCTTCTGCTGCCGTGACAACCTCACGTAACTCATGGATAGACCTCGCCTTTCAGAACAAATTGCGCTGGCCCAGCACCTGAAAACATCTGCCACCTCTAAGATGACGGGCCACCTTTGCAACAATGAGAACTGCGAAAGGAGCGTCCGCTGAAGGATGATTATGTGTGGGGAACTAAAGAGTATAATGGCTAAGTGCACAATGTCTACATATCTCTGCAGCTTCTTTACCTCAGCTGCATATGGTAAAACCAAAACGCCTGGCGACCTGCGATCAAAATTCGCAATTTTTGTGTATCAAAACCGTCGCCCAATTTTTTCCTGCGGAAGACCAATATGGGTCTGTGCGAAGTTGAGTTGCAAATGACATATGGCGGGCGATGCCAACAAAGTTATAGTTTGAATTTTTACTTTTAAAAACACTGGCCTCGACTCGTGGTTGCAACTGTCTGCTCTCCTTGATCTGCCCGTGCATGTATTCTCGCCATTGCTGTATCCACATCGTCATAATTCTTTTTCCTATCATGTCCCCATTTCCCCAGTGCACAGCCGCAGAGCCCTCTCTTCAGGCGACCCCTTTTTCATGCTGTTAAACAAGACTCTCTTTTAAGCGTTAGATGGCGCTAAGTGACAAAATGTCGCACTTGTATTCCTGCAATATGCCCGAAGTAACGAGCAATAGCGCGGCATATATAACTCTCTGAGCCGTGAAATGCAGCTCAACATCATTCTCAGAGCATCTCCCATTTAATCAACATTTCATTAGAACTTCATTTATGTACTGAATTAACATTGTCTTAGTGCTGCATGAATGAGTTAATTTTTCAATAGATTTGGGCTCATGGAACGCCAGTAAACGCAGTTAAAAATATTGTGATATTTGTTTGCTCCGCATTTATTTCACTTACCCTCAGTCGCCGACGCATTGGTAAGGGGAATACGTTTCCACAATACAGAACGCACATGCAGAGCGCAAAAGTACTTGTGGTAGGTTTCTTCGTTAGAATGGAAAGCTTTGTTGCTTTGTCCAAGGTATTTTCTAATTAAGTTATTATCTTTGTTAGAATGAACAGGCTTCAGACAGGCGTTATATTCGTCGCGTGTAAAAAGTAATACTGACGATTGTTTTTTCAACGCTTAAAGCCCTAAAGCTCCAAATGATTCTGTAACAATTTTTTTTCTTGTATTACTGTCAATTTTCGGTTATTGACACACCAGAAATTAGGGCATTGGTGTAATCGTCCCCTCAAAAGCAACAGCACGTCGACCACTTCAACACGCGCGAGTAATAAGAAAATATGAAAAAGCAACAAATAGCAACAGTACATAGTTCTGTCACTGCTAAAACGACGAGGAATGTTGTTATTTCAGCCGTAACAGCACACAAACTATTCGAGGCTGCCACGTACGTAAGAACTCGTATGCAATACGTCTTGCCGTGAACCCATATATTAAACGCCCCTATAAAAAATTTGTAAAATCATGGTAGCAATGATACGCGCATACTTTCCGTTGAATAAGCAAACCCAACGATTGCCACATTTAAAGTTCCTCTCTAGTAATAGTTCGTTTAAAAAAAAAAAGCTATTACGGAATATGCGTGAGGAGAAGAAAAAGTTAGCTGGTGGTTTAACTTTGGTTCACCCAAGAGGGAAGCGAAAACTTCCATGTACTACAATGCTGTGCTCATTGACAAGCTTGGATTAAATACACTGTATGTTCCGCCAAACGTAAAGCCCGTTTTTCATCGATCTCTTTGGCCCGCCGCCTTTTCAGGGCTTCGTTCTACGCGCTACTGTAGCAGGGTATTCGTCCTCCTCCATCTTGCGAAGTGTTGTAACCTAGGCAGGAGCCCGGGGGCTCCTAAATATACCCGTATCGCCCCTCTAGCTCCCTCTACTTCCACGTCACAATGACGTCACCTCACGTGACCTTGACAATATTGCCTCTGTATTTCCACGTCCCACTCACGTCATCTCACGGGACCTTGACAGAGGTCACGGGCCACTTGGTGGCCTACGTGACTATGCCCCACATGTCACACTGACGTCACCTCACGTGACCTTTACAGTATCGCCCCTCTAGCTCCCTCTACTTCCACGTCACACTGACTTTACCTCACGTCATCTAGACAGTGGTCACGGGCCTATGTGGATATGCCCCAAAGGCACATGGCGACCACAATGCTTAGCACAGAAGTTTGATCTCTGAATCTCCCTCAAGGTTAAAACCGTGCATACTCGACGGCTCAACCTATCTGACGTAGTGAAGATTTCGCTCCAAAATGAGGCCAAAATAGTTTTATGTTAACATCAGTAACCCTAAACGTGATGTGGGACCAAGTTCCTGGCGGGAACAGCGGCATATTGCCGCATACCATTCAAATCTGTATTTGCTTCAGCCACTAGCGTGTGGCCTTATCAGTGTGATTGTAGCGCACAGATCAATTTTGTTCTCTTTGTTTGTCCATGCTCGTTGACGAGACACGCATCTTCATCGTTTTCTTTGTTGCGAAAGATGCGCCGAGATGTATTTCGAAGATTCCAACCACTCACGTGTGTTTCTACAACGTTCCAGGTTATGGTAGTCACCGCTAGCGGCTTTATCTAGATGTTCCCTCGTCGCCTTTAGTTTGAACGCTGACGGGTGCGACGGGCATTCTCAGTTCGACGCCCAGAGAGCAAGTTTGTTGCTATCGCCGCCGCCGACTTGTTGGGTTCTTTTGCGGGCGCAAGTCAGTCCAATAAAGAGTTCATTCAAGTTAAGTTCAAGCCTCCTAATTTGTTGCCACGTGACACTATAACATATATCCGACTTGCAACTATCCGTATCTACGTCCAGTACAAATGCACTTCCGAGGGCCTTCTCTAAACAGAACGCCGTTTCTTTATTGGTGCTCGCGTTTTTGAACCAGCGTAGCTGCTCTCTGTGTGCATGACATATATCGGTGAAAAGTTTCATCGCTTTACTACGACGCCATTCTCTTCCCGCCTTTCCTGGAACGACCTCCGCTCTATCTGTGCACGATAGATGTGCCAGCGATGGCTGACGAGCCGGAACTGTCTCCCGTGTCCAGATGCGTGTCTTAAATATTGTTATCGCCTTCACAATCCTGTTGCCTATACTGGCGACTTTCTCTCGAACGTGTAACTTTGCGCTCACTCACTGGCCCACTGCCATATCAGCCCTTGCTGCGTCTGCGTTGAAGCCTCGGCCAATGACGGCATCGAGGTCGGCGCGCGCGCTGGTCTAGCTACATCTGCATTTTCTTCCCTTTCTTCTTGACCAGTTGAGTTGGTGCAGACCCAGACATTATGGACAAGCTCCTCCTTCAGCGGGATGTCGTTTATAAATGCAATTTTCACACATATTGTAAAATTCCACTATGTCCGCGCGTATATCGTCGGGAGGTTCTATAGTTCCTTGCTATTTACCTTTCCGCTGTCGCCAAAAACCTTCCCCGTTGGAATTGTCATTAGTAGAGACCCCATGTGAGGACGAAACTTCGTACCATGCTTTAATGGAAGGAGATTAGAGCGGTGTATAAAACAAACTTGAACTTTAATATCCTCACTGAAGACAAGATAGGGATATTGGTGAAAAGAAATGTTTTGGACATATAATGTGCAGGGCCGATAAGCTATGGTTTGTGTAGCGAGGTTGGCAGATAGCCAGATAGGAAGTTGAGAATGTGAAATGTGCATGCTGTCCGTGATCGCTGGTGCAGAGAAAGTTAACTGAAGATCAGTGGGGGCGGCCTTTATCCTGCAGCGCGCGTGGCCTGGACGGTGACGAAACTGGCGATGGTGAAATGCGTAATGTCAGGTCTGCAGTTCTTGCAGTCCCACGTCTACCCCCCAACCTTTCACATTAGCTCGATGCAATCTCAGCAAACGCAAAGGTTGCACCATTGCACCATCCATTCGGGCGTGGTTCAAGTTTTCTTTGTCCGTTCAAGACAGCGAGAGAGAAAAAAAAGGCAGTAATTCGGCGTTAAGTCCCTCCGACTCCGTCGGGATGACAGCAGAACCGACCACAGCATAGCGACAAAATGGGCTGCCTGGCGTTGAACTTGGGACGCCGTTTTTCGGGATGAATTCAAGCTGTGTTCACTGCATGGTTATGATATGAAGTCGTATCAGTACTCGCCGTGAATTCTGGCATTGATTGAATTTCGCTCTGAGGTTTCTGACGGTTTTTTTTTTTTTTTTTTTCCCCATCCCAGAACAATAAAACCGAGCCTGAAAGGCACGTCGGTTGGTTGTCGTAAAATCGCTGGTGTTATATCACAGGCTTCTGCGGCAAAGAGCGCGAGAAACAAGAGAAGAATAAATCGGAACAATACTGAAAAGAGAGAAACGAATTTTATGCCCGAAACATATTGCGGCCACGTTCCCACTGGGATTCGCGGGAGGGCACCGCGTTAGTTGGAATTTTTTCCAAGTCTTAACGTGAAAATACACCACAAATCACGCAATGGCGAATACAGAATGGTGAAAAGCTAAGGAGCTCCGCAGTGCCTCCATCTTCTAACACAGACCTACTGCTAACAGAGGAAGAACTTCAGAAGGTATGTCGTCTGGCCCCTCCCCTATGCGGGAAATATTTAATGAACAAATTAAGGCCTACTGAGCCCTATTTTCGTCAAAAAATTCCGAGAAATAGATTGTTAAAATATGACCCCTCTATTTCCTGCTCCCCCCCCCCCCCCCCCTCCAGCTACCGCCCTAAACCATACAAACCTAACAGTCTCGAAAGGTGAGGACAAACATGCCCAGTACATGACTAAGAAAGGTGTCCCATTGCTTTGTTACTTCCGCCGAGACGGTACTCATAGAATGCACTGCGTCATACCACAATTGTATTTGCCAATTTCAAAAGGAGTACCGCCTTTCGACTTTTTCACCACAGGATGCACATACACGCGCCCTCGACAGAGAGAGCGCCTTTGAACGACGTCACGTAAAACGGACAGAATAACAGAAGCAGAGATAGGATGTGTCTGTTTCTTTGCAGTTGCTGTTTTCCTTAATGCATGTACGTTCGAGCGCCGGCGACCATGCCTCGGCGCTCATTCGGCTAGTTCATCGCACTAAGCGAATCGAAGCCGTCCACGAGACGGCTCGTATGGAAAGGAAAAAAAGAAAACCAGCCAGAGTTTGCAAATGACGTCCAGACTCGGCTATTCAACGGCCAACTACGTACGGCAACGCTCTGCCAATGATAGGAGCGATTTCCAGCAAATATTCATCTCCACAAGCATTCGATCTGACCTACCAACTGCGTTCGAAATGGAGTTTCGTCGCGTCCTCTGGCGTCGCCTCGCAGGATACGCCTCCCGTGTGCAAGACCTGGTAACTGCCACTGGGTCGTTACAGGCTTTTTTCAGTGAGTCACTACGACGCCGACGACGTCTTCATAGGCTGGGCATGGGCCACGTGAGGGGGGGGGGGGGGGGGGAGGGGGGGGGGAATATTTCTCTCGCTCGCATTGTTCAAGGCGCAAAACACCTGCCCCTTCTGTCTCTCTTTTGTTTCTACAAACGTTCACCTCTCTCTATGCAGATATCTCGTAACACTGCGCGGGCATTCCGTGAGAGCGAGCACGTAGCCTGGGACTGCCTCCACGTCAGCGTAACGTCAGAGAAATCGCGGCGCGTCCAGAATAGTGGCCTGCATGCGTGCCATTAAACGCGGGCTCTCCGGCGCGTCTGCAGCAGCAGCGGTGCTCTTCCCTCTCCTCCTCGCCACATGGAAAACGTCGGGGGCGCGAGAACGGCACGTGCGTCCTTGGAAGCTATCCGCACGAGCAATCGTTGGCGCCGGCAATGGGTGGCGAGCAGTCAGCCGTCTGAGAGCCCGAGCCTTAGTTGCAGCACGCCGTTGCGCCCTCACCTGTAGTTGGCATGATTCATAGAAAGGAGGGAAAAAGAGGGAGGGGGAACTTTTTCAGGTGATAAATTTTCAGCAGGAACACCGCGTTGTCTGGCCTCGTTCTTTTCTTTTTTCATGAAAAGCATTGCAGAAATAGCATTTCTCCATCTACCCACTCCAAAGGCATGCCACTCCTTCTAAAGCTGCCCACCACTCCGCCCTTCACTAGAATAACTTGGATGCAACTCTTTATATAGCTGACGTCTGATGTCTATAGGTGCTTACAGCTATATATAGATGTTATAGATGTTTATAGCTGTTATCGCAGTAGTCGTGAGTTCGCAAAAAAAAATCATTTGATACTCAATTATTCATTTATT
Organism: Amblyomma maculatum; assembly: GCF_055883805.1. Taxonomy (NCBI): domain Eukaryota; kingdom Metazoa; phylum Arthropoda; class Arachnida; order Ixodida; family Ixodidae; genus Amblyomma; species Amblyomma maculatum. The sequence continues at coordinate 260,963,008 of NC_139344.1, forward strand.
CACGATATACTGCAGTTGCAAAACCTAAACATAAGTGGACTACAAAAACAGAAAACTTCTGCACCAAAACACCAGCAACGCACTGCACGTCAAGCATGAATATTAAATATGGCCATTTATACGATCGAGAAATTGAACACAGTAAGTTGGCAAACTATTCCAATTAGTGGTTGTCTGCGGAAAGTAAGCGCTGAAATAAATTTGCCCTAGCAGAGCGTGGATGTAAAAAAAAAAAAAAAAAAAAAGGGGGGGGGGGGGGCGACAGAGTCGAGCCTTCTGGGATTCTCGATAATGGCATATGGGATGAACAATTTAATCCTCGTTTCTGGTCAAATAACACAGAAATGTCAGTCGCGGGAAGTTTCCGCCGGTACTGTAGGGTTAATACCCGTCAAAACACCGACCTTTTAAGACCCTTTAACTTTCTTTGAACAGGAAAAAGTGCTTTCTCAGTCATTCCGGGGACGTGGGCAGCTGTCTTAGCGGTCATGACTGATGGCAGGGCAATGGCGGTGTGCCAGCGGTCGGTGAAGAGCCGCGCTAAAGAGTCAACGGGTGCGGAAGCCGCATGCATCCACTTGAAAGTCAGCCAAAGTAACGGCGTCCTCGTCGTCGTTGCTAAGGGCGCGGACTTTCCACTCGCCGTCGAGCGAGCCGCAATTGCGCAGCGAGAAGATGCCCCGACGGCAGATAAAAGACAGGACGCGTTATTAATGCGGATGAGGGCAACATCACGGCCGACGTTTTGCATTCGGCGGCGGCGTGACGTTGCAGAGCACGGGCATATCGTCGACGTTGTATGTGTTGATTCCCACTACGAAGAGCCTACACATCCCATTTTCGTGATGGCGAAACGTGTCCGGCTGGCGCAATCCGCAGGCCGAATCTCCAAAATGCTTCTCCAGACGTCAACAACCTCCAATTCAGTGCTGGGCGAAGGGTCGGGGGAGAGGGGCATTGGTTTTTCTGGATTGATCAGAGAGTGCTATCTAGTCAAAAGTATCAGCTTAAACATCGGCTAATTAATTTCTCGCAGCCCTGGACACATTGTTTGATGCATTGTAATGACGCTGGTGCCTTGAAACTATGTAATTTGATATTCCTCTCCGGCATTGCGCTGAGACAAATCCGTAGCCATCTGATATCACACTGAGACTTTTTCTCAAGTGCCTTTCCGCGCCGAAAAACGCATTCTGGTCTTCATTCCGAATGTGAACTTCTCTCTTTCTCTCTCTCAAACTTCAATCTACTGAAGTCGACGGTCAAACGCACCGCTTGCAACTTGAGCTCCGCACTGCAACATCTAGCAAGTCCAAAAATATGAAATGAAGGAAGGCGATGAGTACAGTATAAGAGGGAAAGAAGCGCCACGCTGCGTTGGTTGTTGGATGCAGCGTTTCGTCATTTAAATCTGCCCTGCAGTGGGAACCGCAAACTCTCCGCAGTTTCAAAGGCAGCGCGACAAGTCTGGGAAACACTTTTTTTTTTTTTCTATACATTTGCTCTAGCATTCTAAACAAACGAGTTGCTACTGCGGTCTTTAGCATTAATCGCCCTGACGCACTAAATCAACTGACATCACGGAATGGACGTTCTTCCACCAGCGTCACATTCGTGCGCTTGCAGCGTCGGAATCTATTGGCAGCTTTGTCTGCTCGCCCTCGTACTCAGACCGACGACACTCTGTCGCTGGCGGGAGTGCAGTGCCCTTGTGAGGCAACGCATGGTCTATACGCGTGCTGTATGTTGTCCGGTTGGCCAGCTGTGAAAAGCATCGCGCGCCGCGACTGCATTTCAGCACGTCGCGCTGACGCACGCGTTCCTGTGTTTTACTTCTTTACTTTCCATCGCGTTAGAGCACGTGTTACAATTCTGTGCTCATTTGAATACCCTTTCTTGTTGTCATTCGACTCCCCCCCTCCCCCCTCCCCACGGTGGCTCAGGGGTTAGGGTGCTCAACTACTGTGCCCAAGGACGCAAGGTCGAATCCCGGCTGCGGTGGCCGCCTTTTGATAGAAGCGAAAAGCAAGACGTCCGTGTGCTGTGCAGTGTCAATGCACGTTAAGGAACCCCAGGTGGCCAAAATTTCCGGAGCCCTCCATTACGGCGTATCTCATAGCCTCAATCGCTTTGGGATGTCAAACCTTACAAACCAAACCTTCCTTTTATTTATTCCTGTCCGCGTCGTAAAATATTAAACTAAAGGAGCTCAATTAATCTCTTTTGAATTTGTGTTCGTGGATTTCACCGGACGGTCTGTACAGGAATCAGATCGATTATATTATTTGCCAGCAGAGATGGAGAAGCGCTATACAAGCAGTAAAAACAAGGCCTGGGGCCGATTGTGGCACCGATCATCAGCTTCTTGTTGCCAAGATTAAGCTTCGATTGAGGAAAACGCAGAAAACTAGAAGGCCTTTGAGGTATGATCTGGATCAAATTCCATTAGAATATGCTGTGGAAGTGAGGAATCGATTTCAAGAATTAGATCTAGAAGACAAAGAGCCCGAAGAGATGTGGACTGATGTTCGTGACATAATACAAGAAGTTGCTACTAAGGTAGTTCCAAAGCAAAAGAAATGCAAAAAAGCAAACTGGTTATCTGAAGAGGCTTTGCAAATAGCTGAAGAAAGGAGGATGGCAAAAGGTATGGGGGAAAGAGAAAGATACAAGGTTCTCAATGCGGATTTTCAGAAAATAGCAAGGAGAGATAAGAATGCCTTCCTGAACATACAGTGCCAAGCAGTTGAGGACAACAGCCAATTAAGGAACACAAGAGCTCTGTATAAGACAATCAAAGATATCAGAGGAAGCTTCTGTGCTAAGCTGGGCGTGATAAAGGACAAACGAGGCAAGGACCTCACTGAAGCCTCAGAGATAAAGAAGAGGTGGCAGGAATACACAGAAGAACTGTACAAGAAGGACCCGGATGTGCAAACCCAACATGAGACGGTTGTGATTACTGATCTCGAGCCGGGCATCCTGAAGAGTGAAGTTGAATGGGCCTTAGCCAGCCTTGCTAAGAACAAAGCTAGCGGAATTGATGGTATTCCAGCTGAGTTGCTTCAAAACCTCAACCACGACGCTGTTAACACACTGCATACATTATGTCAGAAGATTTGGACAACCCTGCAGTGGCCACAGGATTGGAGGAGGTCAGTTTACATCCCCATTCCAAAGAAAGGCAGTGCCAAAGATTGTTCCAACTACCGCACGATCGCGCTTATTTCGCATGCTAGCAAGGTGATGTTAAAAATCCTGCAAGGTAGGCTGCAGCAGTATGTGGATCGGGAGCTTCCGGACGTGCAAGCTGGGTTTCGCAAGGGCAGAGGAACTAGAGATCAAATTGCCAACCTTCGCTGGATCATGGAAAAAGCAAGAGAGTTCCAGAAACCCATTTACTTCTGCTTTATTGATTATGCGAAAGCGTTTGACTGCGTTGATCACAGCAGATTGTGGCAAGCTCTCCAAGAGATGGGAGTTCCAATTCACCTCATCTGTCTCCTCAGGAACCTGTATGAAGGGCAAGAGGCCACAGTCAGAACTGGGCATGGTCTTACTGATTGGTTTCCGATTGAGAAAGGGGTGAAGCAAGGCTGCATACTGTCGCCCTGCCTATTTAACCTATATGCAGAGTGCATCATGAGGAAGGCCGGTTTGGACGAGTCTTCAGCTGGAGTGAAGATTGCTGGAAAACGTATCAACAACCTTAGATATGCGGATGACACCACTTTAATGGCAGAAAGTGAAGTGGACCTCAAGAGACTTCTGATGCGCGTACAAGAAGAGAGTGAGAAGTTTGGGCTTAAACTGAACATTAAAAAGACAAAGATCATGGCGTCTTGCCCTATCAAGTCCTGGAGCATCAATGGACAAGAAGTGGAAGCTGTGACAGATTTTCTGTTCTTGGGCGCCAAGATTACCTCGGAAGGAGACTGCAGCCGTGAAATTAGGAGACGCCTGCTTTTGGGAAAGAGAGCAATGGTTAGCCTTGACCGCCTAGTAAAGAGCAGAGACATTAGTCTGCCAACCAAGATCCGTATAACTCGTGCTATGGTCTTTCCAGTTGTGATGTATGGATGCGAGAGTTGGACTGTGAAAAAGGCTGACCGCCGAAGAATTGACGCGTTTGAATTGTGGTGCTGGCGAAGACTCTTGAGAGTTCCTTGGACTGCCAGAAGATCAAATCAGTCGATATTGTCGACCATAAACCCTGACTGCTCATTGGAGGGTCAAATTCTAAAGTTAAAGCTCAGCTACTTTGGTCATCTGATGAGAAGAGAGGAGTCGCTGGAGAAAGATTTGATGTTGGGAAAAGTTGAGGGTCGCCGGAGAAGGGGTAGGCAGCGAACGCGATGGTTAGACGGCATCCTCGAGGCATTGCAGATGAAGCTATGTGATGTTAAGAAGATAGTGAGAGACCGGAAAGCGTGGCGTGATATGGTCCATAGGGTCACGAAGAGTCGGACACGACTGAACGCCTGAACTGAACTCGTGGTTCAATTACGTGACACATAAAAAAAAAGAAAAGGCGGAGGAGTTTTCACTCAATCCACGTGCGTTAAGTGATGCTATTTTGTTATTTGCTGCATACACCGGAAACAAACCTTCTGAGCGGAAAAGCCAGTTCGCTGCCTTCTTCTGCATAAAGACCTCCATTTCAGAAAGGGAAAGCGATAAAAAAGGACCGTTAGCCCGCTTTACGTGCGAACGCTGCACTGACTGGTCGCCACACCTCCGAGTGATGATGGACAGTGCGCTAGATTAGATAGAGAAAACAGTGAGAAAGTGCGTGATGTGACACCCCTCGGAGAGGTCAGAAAGAGGGGGAACCCTGCTCTTTAGTGCACACGTCCTCGCCACTGGCCTGCTTTCTCGAGTTAAGAGGCCGGTAACAGAAAATGACTTTCCGCGAGAGGACTACCGGTTTTGAGATACGCTGCACCCGAGCGTTGCTCTAATCGTTTCTGCCACACTTTCCTTGAGCGCAGTGTAGCAGTTGCATGGGTTTCTCCCAGGGAGATATTTCTCAATTTCGACTTTAAAACGTCCGAAGCAATCGAGCATCTGCGAATTAACGTGCGCATTTCAGCTCGTTCATGTTCTAATTACTGCGCCCCGTGCTTCTATACCAGCCCAGCGACTTGCGTTTATTACCTCTAAGCAAAAAGCACGGGCTTCCTAGTACAATTTCTAGGTTGTGGGCATCTCGGTTTCAGCGCGCTTAGAGAGAGAAAAAAAGATAAAGACACGTACAGCATGCGCACGCGATTAGCCCTGTATTTCATGGAAATCCTCCCAGTTGGCCCACAGCACGAGACATATATGGCACCGAGGGTGACGTCCGCTGCGGCACCGCAGTGCAAATGCACGTGCCGGTCCCCGCGGACAGAGCCCCGTGTACACCTCTTCGAGCACTGTGTTTACATTCCTCCTCAGTTCGACAGCGTAGCCCTTTGCTTCGCGGAATAACTCAGGCGGACAAAAGAGCTGAGTGAGAGAGAAAGTGCACGCGGCCCATGTGTAGGAAAAAGTTGAGGGCGGTACATATATCTGTCCCCTCTTCAAGATACGTCTCGTGTAGTGTTTGCGTCACCGGCAGTGTTTATCGGCGACAATGAAGATAAGAGGAGCGGGTAGAAAGCGACTGTGCACATGTTCGCTAGTCGCACGGCGACATCAAAACTACGCGTTATAAAAAATGCGGCGCGTGCAGTGTCACATTCCCTCTGTTTGAACGAACGCATTGCTTTGTCTCTGCCAAGAAAAAAAAAGGGGGGCGGGGAGGAGAGGGGAGGGGGTTGGAGGGTGCGCAAACTATGGCGCGCCGCCCCTCATGCCATGAGTTGTTAACGAGAGCAGCGTGCTGACAGAATGGTTGATATGGAGTTGCCCTTGTATGTGGACTTGTATGTGGAATAAGTACAACTGAAAAGCAGATGCACTGATGCTCTAATTGCGTGAAACATACCTGTATCGAATGACTTTCCTAACCTCGTGAGGCCTCGGAAGCTCCCGGGAGTAATAGTGGAGTAGTGCTGGCAAAGTGTAAGTTGGGACTTTGGAAAAAGACTAAAAAGAACGTCCCAACTCGCACCACTACTGTATCGCAGGCGTAACCCAATTAGAGACATAAATGAAAAGGTCCCGAAGGAGAGGTAGTAATGCTGCACCCAAAGACGAAAAATAAATGAAAAGGGGTATAATGCTACCTTAGTGACCCACACCCGAGAAAATGAGCCCGGGGAGAGTCCTCTGATCTCCCCTAGGAAGTAGCGGAGTGGGATGGGTTGAAGGGAAAGGGTAAGTGGAATAAGGAATGGGTTATGGATAGTTGGAAGGGATCTGGGGACAGCATCGAGTTTGCGCCTGGTCCTTCGATTGTCTTGGCTCCTTTTCGTGCCTGCTTGGTTAGAGCAGGGAACGCACGACGTAAGTATACCTTCCAATGGTGCGGCCCCGCCTCGCGTGATGCCGTCCACTCACTAGGCGTACCTGTGTTCCGACGGCGGAAACAGGGAGTACTGGCAGTGAAAATAAGGGATGTTTAAGCTAGCAAAATGCTAGACCTACGCGACCGCGAAACTACAGTGCATCTATCTGTCGTGATGCCATATTCACGTGCCGATTGAAGTTGGTTTCTAACGTCCTTGGCGAAGCCGTGTTATAGATTTGTTCCAACTCACTCTTACGATTAAAAAAAGAAACATATCTCTCGAACAGCCTGTGGGCCGATAGCGATGCGAAGATATGGTTAGCGCGAAAGATCATTTAGCCGCAAAAGTCAGCTGCTTGGGATATAGCTACTCAAGTAGAACGGCAATTGGCGACATTTCGTCTTCATCCTGGCCTTTTCTTTCTTTTTTTTTTTTGCCCTCTTCGATGGATACGAAAGCTCCACAAGACTAAACGTCTGTCGCTTTCCATGAATTACATCCCGGTGTCTTAACATAGGCGCCACGCGAACTGCTATAAAATCAAAACATTCGCAACCTCATTCGATAAGAATTATGGGACAGTACAGATATTGCGTGGCAGATAGATGTTTACCAGTCGAGGAAAACTACAGAAGTTTTTCTGTTGCCGCAACAGAGTTTCCGTGTGATTTTTTAGAGCGAACATGTTGTGACAAACGAAATTTCTTTAGTGACATCACCATTTTGTGTAGCTACAACAGAAAAATACTACAGAAAGATACTGCAAAAAAGCTACGGAACTACAGACTGCAGAAAGATACTAGAGAAAAAAACTACATAATTACAAACTGCAGAAAAGTCTGAGGTTACGAAAGAACTACAAGATTACTTGTTGCATTTTTGACATGGTTCGGTGGTGTTTTTCGACTAGTTTGTGGTGGAAATATGACTTGTACAGAGTCTGAAAACCGCGCTTAAGTTATAATTAAGAGATACACTTTGCTACTTCAAAGTGCACTGTGCTGCTGCTGTTCTCCAGGCAAGAATATTGCAACGGCATTGACCGCAGTCGATAGTCGGAGAACAACATTAGAAAAGACGACGAGTCTAGCGAAATTACAGCTCAGCCGATACTCTGTTGTATTAATGGGGACGAATTAATGAGGCGCAAATAGTGATGGACATAGTACGCGCTCAGACAGGGCGTGAAGGATCGATGTCAGCAAAGAAAGTTCTTAATACTACTTATATACTGGCATTCTTGTATGCGGAGTCATTGCGCACCTGAAACATAACCCAACGTGGACCTTAGATATCTTTGCATTTACTAAACCTACAAAACTGAACACAAGATACACATTCTGGTTGTTGTTGTTTTTTACATTATATTTTTCCTGTACAAAAACTTGCGCATGCGGTCACTGGAAAGACGTCACCTTTTTTACATAATAGAGAATAAAATTGATCACCCTATTAGGCCACAATTTATTGCCTCAGCACATTTATTCCAGGACTGCACTGCGCTCACAATAGTATCGGCGATTTAATGCGTTTTTATTAAAAAGTGGTACACTAATCCCAAAAACAACTTACAATAATGTAACGTCGTCAGTAATGTCATTAATGTCGCCAGTATTTTGCACGCTCGCCTTATACCGCCGATCACTGCCTGACACCGCCAAAGCACAAAGTCTATAGGAAGCTGTCAAGAGCATTACATTGTCGATGTTTCCCCACTCTTTCAACACCTGGTCTTTTTTTTTTTTTTTCCTCGGTGCTGCTGGCTTTGTTTCCCCTTGGACGACACCCGAAGTCTATGCAAATATTTTCGACTCAAATATTCTCAGCAGACTGGCTCTGCCACATCATAAGATCCCCCCCCCCCCCCCCCTATTCTACAAATTTCGCGCAAGTGTAGAAGAGTGCTTATGGTCAACGTTTTGTTTAAACCCATAACCGACGCTCAGATTCTGGTGCGCCTGTGGAGCCATAATCTTTCCAACAATTGCCTGACCAACCTCTATGCTTAATATACCTCGAATTCGGCAACGAAGACCAGCTAAACGAAATAATAATCAGGCCCGTGCAGTAAAGTTGCCGCTTCTTTGGCATATACAGTCGGAAGTTTGTAACGAGGCCTATATAATCTACAAGGCGAAGCACACAACGAAGCCTATCATTCGCACAGGGCCAAAACGTAGGGTCCTCTAACAAACTGACTATAGTTTTCATTCGCTACCTATTTACATTCAGTATTCATTAGCCTATATCGTCCTGGAAGCTCGATTATTTTCACAAATGTGGAGGTACTGAGCTGCGCACCTGTCGTGTAGCTCAGCACTGCACATGACGTTTCAATGGCTATGGTCCACTTTAGATCTTGACATCATGCAAAAATATTAGTAAATGTCGACAACAGAGAATCGAGAGTTACCTCAGAAACTTATTTCGCCGGTATGTCCTGTACCATGAAAATACAAAACGTAAACCTCTTCTTAACATATATTCCTTCAAACCTTGCAGAGCCGCCTAGTACGTTACTCTGAAAAGTTATGTTGGCTGGTGTTTTATCCTAAACCTATGACCACTGATAATTGCGCTAAGCTGTCGTGGCGGACAAACAGTATTAAAATGGGAACTCGAAAGATACAATTACGTCCCAAACAACTCTTGGTTGGGGAAAATGGTATTATTGCACCAAAATATATTCAGAAATAACAAATTGGCAGCCTTATTTTCAGATTATTAATTGAATTTATACAAAAAATAAAATATATCTTTTTGTCCCCTGCTATGTTTAGCCCGGATCCTTTTCGACCGCCGAAGCGGCCACCTCTCTGGCATGAGGGAGCACGTTGCAACTAACTTCTGTCTAGTTTCTCATTTTGCTCTCTTGGTGTAGGCAACCGAACTTGTGCGTCGTGCGGAGAAAATAGGCAAGCGATCCGAATAGCCAGTCACAAAACGTTTTGGCCGAGCTAGAAGTGCGCCCCAGTATGCAATATACTTCTGCTCGGTTAGTTTACCGCACTAACGCTAGGCTTAGCTAACCTGCGTGCCTTTGCTGACAACTGTAGCTGTCACGTTGACTGATGGCGGTCGTGGGCGCGTCTTGGCCGACGTGAGGCAAGCGGGCTTCCTACGCGACAGCCCTGCCAACTAACGCAACCTGATGCCAGCATTGAGCTGAAAATTCTGCCAGCGTGTTGAAAATAATTAGCCAAGACAAACTTTATGGTGCCGGCAGAAAACGCCTCGGCGCTTAAAATATTCTCACGCATTCTATATAAAGAATATATGGGGGTTTATGGGGCCCACACGAGAAGCACGCGCTAAAATACGTGTGAAATATACTATATTCACTAGGTAAGCAGCGAGAAGTGCTTGATCACTGAAACGTGCTCCGTAATATTGTGAAGCCGTCGCACAGGAGATAGGCATGGCTTTCCGCGGCCCATGGAGGTAGTAACAAAAGAGAGATACCATGCGGGATGACGATGCTCGCAGAAATATTGTCACACTGGATGGATGAAAATCAATGCATTAGCGTTGTTGTACGAATATTCGAAGGAAATTACCGGCAATTATTACGAACCTTTGGCGCCGCTGCAGTCTAGCGAAGATGGCGACGGTGGGCGCAAAAACAAGTTTTCTTGATTGAGTAATTGGATTTCATTGACGGTGACAGCGTAGTATTAGCTATGCGCTTTTTCTTGGTCGAACAAAATAAAGAACCTATTATACAGCGGAAATCGTCGACCTGTATGCTTGCAAACGCCCGCTGTGCGAGCGAAACCACTCACGATCGTCGCTCGCCTCCAGGGCGCTTTTTGGGGTGTCAAAATCACCCGCGCTCAGTGTTGCTCTGCAAGTTGGGAAAGTGATAACAATGCGAGCAATCTGAAATTTAGTTCTGTATTTTTACAGGCAAGCGAGACTTTTCAAAGTTATTGCATGATGCTGACGGTTAAAGCCGTGGTTCGCGATGGTATTGTTTTCGAATTTAGTCTGCTTGGATTTTAAATCAGGAATCTGAACCCTACTAAAATTTACGTGCGGATATAAGTGCAATCGAGCAAGCACTGTGCCTGTATGCGCGTTCGTGAGCCAACCTCTTTAGGACGCTGGAGCGTTGCGCGCGCCACTGCTGAGCTCAGGACAATGTGTTCGTTATTTGCTTTTGTTTCTAAGCGGTATCTCTTCGGCGAGAGCGCAGACCGTGAAAACTAGTGCCTTCTGCGAAATTTCGCTTCGTTTGCTCTGTATAGAGATCACTGAAGCGCTTCGAGACTAGTCAGTGCTTTGCGACGGAAACTCTGGGCACGGAGACGCAACGAGGCGAGTAAAGTAGAAGTGAGCGTCTGTTCCTTCTTTCAGTTGCCTGTAAAACAGTTTCTGCGCTTAAAAAAGGTTGAATTGATTTTTACTGACGAGGTCCAGGGTTTAAACTGATCTTTCACGGGCGAGTTAATTCCGCCTGTGAGGCCGCTTTTTTCTTTTTTTTTTTATTTGACTCCTTTCTTAAATGCGCTCGTCTACCGCCGCTCCAGACTCTTCACTTCGTTATTTTTTTTTTTTTAACGAAGCGTGAACCACAAGTCTTTGTTATAATCCAGCCCCATCACGAAAGTATAACACGCAGAGAGGAAAAAAATATGCAACGACACGTTAGCTGTAACTTGGGCTACGCGACGAGGTACAGTTTCGCGAGTAACGGTTGCATCGCTGCTTCAATTAAATTGACCAGTCACGAATAATTGAAAGAAAATAAAGCTATGACAGACCCAACTCTTTAGCGGGGAAAAAGAGGCCATTCCCCAAAAACAGTAGCGAACAAACGACCATCATCATTGTGACTGGCTTGTCAGTCAGCGATTTCTGCACCCAAAGCTGCCTTCTCGTCGCGCTGCTGACAGCCGGAAAATAATGGAACGATATCTTTCGGCTTTTACATCTCGTTGAAGTACAAAAAAAAAAAAACTCAGCCTATCTAACTAAGTTGACCAAATGCAAGTGTGTGTGTGTGTGCTAGTACGTCGCGTTTTATTTCACTTTCAATTCGACGCTAGGCTTTCGAAGTCAGCCGCTCACGAAATAATCGGTGAGATTGATGACCATGGACCTTAGTGGTAGCGCACCATAAAATTTTGATGAAGAAAACGACATGCAATGCACAGTGCGCGAAGGGGGTAGTTAAACCAACTCTGGTTAAACAGAAGGTGTAATCGACTGAAGTGACAGCATAGTGCATGTCATATTTGAATGACGTAACATATGGAATGCACTATGCGCGGACGGTTCGTGTGTAAATATTGTAAATTTTGAGGGGAGATAAATTTTAAAAATTACAGCATAGTGCATGCTCTCCAGCCGTTGGTAGCGAAGCTGATATGGTCACCCCACCGCAGGGCCGAAACCGAGTTGCGGGACATATTCGTTTTATTTATACCAAGGTCAGAGAGAGAGAGAGAGAGAGAGAGAGAGGGAGAGAGAGAATTACTGACAACGGCTTTTCAGTGGAGTGGGAGCTGGCGCTGTAGAGTTAAGCAGCTGTACAGCCGAGCTTTCTGCTACGACACCCTCGGGAGAACAACCGAAAATGCTCGATACGCAGGGCCAGCATGAAAGTTGCCCATATTTTCATATGAAAATTATGAAAACGCCATGAACGCTTCAATAAAGCACTCACAAGGAAGAATCGAAACTGTTCCGTGCGCTGCTAGTGCCAAAGGCTTCTTGAAGCAGTTCGACGTGCCTTCCGTAACTTGGTATCTATTGTATGAAAATTGCCAATATCTGTATCTTTCCATGCGCTCATCTATAATGATAAACTTGGATTGGGGGCTAACGAAAAGTCTTTGAAATTAGGTCAAGGACAACGCAGGGTAGAGTCAGGCGATGGGATGACATCGGCGAATCTGCTGGTGCATACAGAGCTGTTGTGGCTGGCAAGGAAGGAAAATGGAGGAAGCCTTTCTCCTGGAGTAAGCTGATTCCTTCTGCAGCCTTCGATAATCGCAGCATGTGAATATCATAGACAATACAAGCCCCCGTTTTCTCTATACTTCGCGGCGTTCGCGTCCACCACTAATATATAACAAAAAGAAAAGAATACGACCTGCAGGTCTCATTGCCGTCGAGTTCGTTTATACGGGACCTGATGTGCCCAATCGCGTCTGTGGATGGAAACTCTGAAGTGCGTGGCTAATGCCACTCAGTTCAGCATGTCTGGATACATCCGGGCTTGCTCGAATACATTAAACAATGGGGTATTTTCTCCCTAGAGTGCTAATGTTTTAGGCTCCGTGCCACCGCTAGAAATGTCCATACTTTTTGAATAAAACTCACTTTCTCTTCCAGTATTATGCGTTGCGGGGCTTGTTGGTTTATGCTCGTAAACTTGTATAAGCGCAACAGAGACGACACAACAGGCAAGAAAGACAGGACAGGGCGCTGTCCTGTCTTTCTTGTCTGTTGTATCGTCTCTGTTGTGCTATATAAGTTTACGGTCACTTTCTTTTAATTGAAATGAGCCCCGCCGAATGAAAGTATCTCCCCGTTGCCATCTACACATATGTAGGCGCCGCCTCATAGCTGAAGCCTCCTCTGAGACTTCTGCTATAGTTGCGGCCTATGACTTCCGTTTAGAATGAAGTACTCTTAGGAAGGAATGGATTTAAAGTGGGGGAGGGGCGGTACCGTCCCCTCCTCCCCCAACCCGCCTCCTCCAAGCCTGTCCTATAAATCCCCCCATGGTCCCCATTGGCCACACTATCAACCGCTAAACTGGACACAGCTGCAGTATTTGGAAATTCATCTTGTTCTTCCCTATATAGATCCCCACATACCTTCCCTATAGTAACCCTACACAATAAGCTTTGATACCCTTTCAGTGCACGTTTGCCCCGTCGAGGTGGAGCTGTGGTTAATACACCCGACTGCTGTTCCAGAGTACCTGAGTTCGAACCCGCCCGCCGGCACGGCTGCGTTTCGATACAGGCGAAACACCTGTGTGCTGTGCGATGTCAGGGCCCGGCTCCTCTCATAGCCTTAGTCGCTTTGGGGCGTTAAACCCTGTAAACCAACCTTTTACACACTTTAATTGCACCCCATTCCATGCAGCGAGATTAGTAGCTTACATTGCGATTGCTGCGTGCTCTGTAGTAATCCGATAGGGGCTGTTTTTGTACTTTTTCAAAGCCGCAAGCGTTCCTCATTACAATCAGGGCAAGCACGACGCGTGAGAATGAAAACAACGCCAGAAGGATTGGACACCGCGGAATTCGCAAGCGAAGTATGAAGAAACGGGAGCCTGTGGGAGAATTTTTTTTATCAATGTGATTGATCAAAATCGAGATCGAGTTACTGTCGGATAGCTAGATGCGGTAACCTATAACCTGATGAGGCTCGAAGAAACTGGCCTGCCCCCCGGCGTCGTTAAGTCGAAACCCTGGAACTTGAACTTAACTATGGCGTCCTCTAATGGACAACTCTTTCCGCGATGGCAGTGGGCCCGGCAGCGGCGGCGTTCATCAGCGTGCGACTTTCACTTTGCCGCCGCTTCGCTTGACTTATTTTTGTTTACTCACGGCGGCACTCCACTCATCGGTCGTGTTACTTAAAAACAGCGTAAATTGGGGCCCCCGCGCAACAGATTTATCGCCGCGCGTCTTTCGGTGCGTAGTTAAATGCCAGTCCCGATTAGCGGAAGGTAGTCGTTAGTCGCGGGTCAGCCGGAACGCAAATTGGTCCCCGGGTTATCGCTGCCGCCGCCGCGGGATGAGGAGCCACGTCCACCGTCGATATAAATTTTTGCGCGCCATCCCCCGAGCCGGCGTCCGAGGGGCTAATAGGCCATTAGCCCGCGACCAGACGACGAGGGGAGCGCGATTTTGTTGCTCTTCGCGGCAAGTTCGTGTTGTTCGCACTTTCCTGCGAATAAAAAAAAAATGGGAAGAATGAAGAAAGAATGGCGCTTCTATTAACCGCACAGCTGCACTGCAACGTCATCCCGGGAGCACGTGCTCGCACCGCGTGTGTCGTACACTGGGCCGCGCGCGGAAAAGCGCAGCATATCATTTCTCGGCATAACGCTTAATCTTGACAGCGGCTATCATTTATGCGGCGCGCATCAATTTAAAGCGGGCACGAGACAAACAGACTCCCGAGCGCGTAACATATTTCTGTTCTTTATTTAGCGGTCGTGTAATGAGACGCTGCGGCGTGATGTCTGCGGGGCGAGAAGGGGTTCCCGGGCGGGGCTCGCTTCCCCGCGCTGTAAATTGGCGCGCCTTAAAAGGATTTGATGGACGCCACGGTGCGCGCTCCGGATTAGCGGCGGGAAATGCGCGGAATGTGACCTGCCCACAGCCAGCGCCTTTTTGCTCGCGTCGGCAGGCTCAACTAGTGGAGCCCGCTCGTCCATCTGCTGCGGCGGACTAGCCCATCCACATGGAGACAGCGACTTCGCGAGAGGCGGGCGTGGTTAAATAGGCCGGGGCGAATGTATGACTATTCTTGACAGCAGTGTCGGGAATAGTTGGGCCGAGTCTTGGTACAAGGACGACACAGCTCGTAAGTATACGCTCGTTTGAACTAAGTGATGCTCAATGTAGTGATAATTTATTTCGCATCGCTGGAGACTCTGGCGTTTGCTAATCAGAACCGGATTTCAAAGAGCTCTGCCGTATCTGATTACCTGTTCCTCCCGACGCTCTATTTTACTGAAACAAAGGATATTTGGTGCGCTACACCCAACGTTTGTTTCCCGGGTTGGGTATAGAAAACATTATGCAGGGTAGTCTGCCTGGTACGTGAGATTATTTACGCAAAAGCGAATGACGTATAATTGAAGAACCGAACCGAGAATCACTACCAGTGTTAGAGTCAAAGCCGCCTCAGTCCCTCTGCACTCCTCCCCCCTCCCCTCCCCCCCTTATCCTCTTGACTTAGCTAAAAGAGGGTCAGCTGAAAAGTTTCTTGCCTGACAAGGTAGCATATGCCACTCACAGATTCGCAAGGCCCTTCACAAGACACTATAGGAATCTGCTCCATACTATGCGACTGTAAAATGGTGGGTGAATGATCCGAACGCCCACGAGAGTGATGTGCGCGCAGGGCTTCCGCGTAGTTCTTCCGCAAGTGAGAACATTGCGGATTTCCGAGCGACGCAGAGTCATTGCCCGAGTACTTTCAAATAACGTGGGCATGTAGTTGTTCAAGATCGCCTGGATATGCGCATGGTGCACTGGATTTTCAGATACCTGACTAACTGTCGAAGACACCAAAACGTGATTATGCGTAATGCAAGCTTGCAGTGCACGCATGCATATGCTGGCAGCCGGGGCTTAAAGTCCGAGGAGTCTCAAAGGGTCTGAGACCTCCCCTCCCCCCCCCCCCCCCCCCCCCACCAATATTGAAGAGGGGTCTTTGACTCCCTCCCTAGAATGTATAAGGAATGCATGAATACGAAACAGGCTACCATTTTTTCATTTTTGTCAGTGGCTTTCAGAACATTTCTCTTTTGTTTCAGCAATTTCGCAGTGAGTTTTAACAAGAGCCATTAACATATATTTTCTGAAACCCAAGACGGAGAAAAATAGTATCTCCCCTTTGCACAAAATGATGTGCGAAGCAGGCCGCCAGCAGCATTCTCTCCCTCCCTATATTTCCTTTTCCACCTTTGCTCGAATCCCTAGAGACCCCCCCTCCGATAGAGCCAGACTTTAAACACTGTTGGCAGCATTCCCTGAGCGCGCTTCCGACCCAGGCCGAATTGCGGTATCATCGCTTTGATCCTCAGTAAGAATAACACTCTCGAGAGTAGAAACACCAATAAAAAAGTTTCGGTGCCAGTCGCTCACGAGGAAGGTCATGGCGTCAATTTTTCGGAACTCACTGGGGGTATTAATCCTCCACCATATCTTCTTACAGCGGGTTGGAGAAATTGCAGAACATTTGGAAAAGTGGACTCAAATGCAGAGGAACGTCCATCACAGCTGTTGCAGTGCCTAAAAAAAAAGAAATCGAGTTAAAACGACCAAGAAAATTTGGGAAAAGGTGCCCTGTCTATTTCTGCCTGACAACCCACTGTGCCACACTGTTCGATGCGTCAAACTTATCCAACACCTGCCGTAGTCGCCAGATTTGACACTATACCATCGTATTTCTTTCCAGGAAGACAAACCTGAAGGGTTAGCGCCTCCCCGGAGGCAATGCTATCATATATATCAATCATATTTCTTTTCACTATGGGTTGGAAAAATTGCAGAATATTTTGGAAAGTGGACTCAAATGCAGAGGAGCTATAGTTAGCCTTTATAGAATTTTAGCCTCAGGTCTAATATTCTTTCTTGTTAGGCCAGGAACAGTACAGCTGACCCTTTATCAAACATCTCCCCATGAGCTGCCTCAAAAATTACACATCCGCGCGAAAGCCAGTCGACCAAATGCAAACGTTGGCTAAAACTCAGCGCAGCAGGCACTCAGGCAAGCGACCCAGGTCCGCCACTACACACGTTTAGGCGACACGTGCAGAGAACCGCGCTCGAAGCTCTGCTCTGCAGAATCCATCGTCTGCTCCTCCACATTCAGACGGCCTTTGCAGCGGGCCTACTTCCGCGCATGTATACAAGATACAGCTGCCAAGGACAGAATGCAGGATCTGTCGAGTCCACTTTCCGTGGAGCCGTGCAGGACACTCAACGAGAAGGACCCAGAGCTGTAGCTATAGCTGTAACTCAAGGTCAGAGAATTAATGACAGGTGGTCAAATCAAAACGGTGCTCAAACAGCCGGTCAAACAGAGACTATTACTTCGACCTACCTTCCTACTCTTCCACACATTTGTTTCTCTCTCTGTCTGTAGCTAAAACTCGCTGTCCATGGTCATCGCATGCATGGCCTGCACAAACGGCTAGAACTTGTAGGCCGTGCATGCGTTCGTTGTACGGTGGCCCGGCAATATATCTGAAGTGACTCCATCTATGGATCGGCATTGACTGCATATGTGCGTTGTGTTGTACTAGCGAAGATCACAGACGTACCTGTACGAGAGCAAGCATTTGATATGGAATTTATAAGTACGTCAATGCCTTTCGGTTTTTGTCGGGTCTGGTTTTTCTTCCTTTATCAGGTTCCTGTTATTTTCCTCTGTCTGTGCGGGAATCTTATTCCGCCGCGATAGACTGAGCTGCCGGCACTAATAACAGCGATGGTGTGGGTATAGCCCATATACACGCAAGCCGCACTGTGTCTACTCAACACAATGTGCTCGCAATGCAGTGTCGCGCATCTGCATTTGACCCCATTGTGATGCGCAGCCGCTGAGCTTAGGCCACACAACGCACGTGCCAGTCGAGCGCTCAAGTGCACTGCCAGCAGTGTCTCAACACGGAAAGCTAAATAGCTAAATACTGACACGCAAGCGGCCCAGCTTGGCTGTGCCGGCTTCAACGAAAGAAGCAGATCATGTATAGTCATTCAACAGAAACCTCGGAATCAGTGAGGCTGTAAATAACCACCCGGCCTCGGCCGCAATGCAACGGGCGGTGCACGTGCGAGATTCTATCAGGTTAAATGTGCGTCATTCCTCTTCCCAGTCCACTCATGCTTATTTCTCAACGCGATATAGCTTACCAATGGCTACCACGACTCTGCAGCATCACAGGCACCCACAGGCGGAGGAGGCCGTCCGATATGGCCGTGACGACGGCGTTTACGTGTAGATCCGACTTCGAAAGGGGACATGGCTCGAACGCTTGCGCGGCAGGTCACGCTTGCCTCTTGAAATACGAGCCAGTTTATGAACTCCATTCTATGGACTCTCACCTGCCGTTCCGGTACCGCCTTGCCTACCATCACGACAAGCAGATTTACTGTGTCGGCTCTGGCCTAGCGTTCAGTTATAACAAAGTTCGGCCAACAGTACCTCTTGCTGGGCTAGTTGGTGTGACATTGTGTTAGCAAAAGTAAAAACAGCGTTAAATTTACACAAATCACACAGAAAGACGAACAGGACGGGCACTGATTCCAACTATGTTTATTGAAAGCCACATGTTGCATATATATAGTCCGAAGAAGGTGAATGCATGAGCATATCTTACATGGTAAGACAAAAAAAAAAAAAAAAAAAGAAAGAAAAGAAAAGGAAATACACATTCAGACGACGCCTACTCACAATCGCGTATTTTTTAGCAATCCATGCTCACTTCCTCGTAAGGAGATAGAAGTGGTGCTGACGCACATGCCCCCTCTCTCTTTGATAAAAAAAAAAAAAGGCTTCTGTATAGGTAACGAGCTAATCTATAAAATTTTAATCCCGCCAAGTCTTGGTTCACAGTTTTTCTTTGTCACTCTCGCATTAATAAAAATAAGAAAAACTGTGAAGCACGACTTGGCGAGATTAAAATTCTAAAGTTGGATTAGCTCGCGAACTGGCAGAAGCCTTTTTTATCAAAGAGAGAAGGGGCATGTGCGTCAGCTCCACTTCTATCTCCTTACGAAGAAGTGAGCATGGATTGCTAAAAAATACGCGATTATGAGTAGGTTTCGTCTGAATGCGTATTCTTTGTTTGTTTGTTTTTTTCTTTCTGTCTTAACATGTAAGACATGCGCATGCGTTCACCTTCTTCGAGCTATATATGTATGCAACATGTGGCTTTCAATAAACGTGTATTCAGCGCCCGTCCTGTTCGTCTTTCTGTGTGGTTTGTGTAAAATTTAGCGCTGTCATTACTTTTGTTAACACATAACCAACATCACTTTTTTAATCGGCATCATTGCGCTAGCTGCAGGCAAGACTAGATGACATGCAGTTAATGATGGAAGGTAATCGCTATGCCGTACACTGGGCTGTCTTGATACTGCCCCGCTGACGGAGGTGATTCTTGGATTCTTGGACGGTGGCAGTGCGGTCGTCGGCCCTGAAGAACTTGCCAGGCACTGTTCTGCCTCTTGAAGGCGACGTTGTTGCGACATCGGGCTCCTCACGGTAGGGCTAACTTTCTGACAGTCGGCGCGGCTTCCACGCAGGGGCAGGCCAGCCGGAGAAGGATGGCGGAGAGGGAAATGAAAACAGCTAACACTATTTACCTCTGCTTTTTAGTGCAAGAGTTCGGTACAGGAGCGCTCGGTGACGGAGTTAGCGGAGACCTCGCTACATTGCTCTCGTCGCTCCTATCCTCTGTAGTCTCCTGGTTCGCTTCGGGCGCCGGTCGGAACAAGACACAACAATTCTCCGGGACTCCATTTTCGCCCCAGCCGCTCCGAAATTGAAGCGGGGCGCTGGCCGGGAGGGTGAATGAAAGGCGAGGCAGCATTGCATCAGACGGCTTCACGGGCCGCGTCCGCTATGACACGTCGAGAAGTGAGGCTCTCTCATAAAGACCAGGACATTGCTGAAGCAGAAAATTTATAACTACAGAAGTTGAGCCCTAACTCGAAATGCACCAATCCAAATAAAGAAGCGGCATTTTGGTAAGAGAAGTTGATCGCTCCGGCTTTGTCCCATATGGCATCAGGTATCAGTTGTCCTGATCGCCATTGACCTTCTACGCCCACTGCAGGGCAAAGGAATCCCCAATATTTCTCCAATCAGCCCTGTCCTGTGCCAGCAGCCACCAAGTTATCCCTGCAAACTTCATCTCGTCGCCTATCTAACTTTCCGATACCCCCTGCTACGCTCGCCTTCTCTTCGAATGCAGTCAGTCATTCTTAACTGTACCATTGGTTATTTCACCATCATGTTATATGCCCTGCCCATTGCTTCTGACTAATTTCGACCTGAATGTGATTAACACTCATTTGTTCCCTCCCCTATTCTACACGCTTCCTTTCTCTTAACGTTACACCTTCATTTCCGGTTTAGTAACTCTGTGTTGTGCCCAATTAAGCTGAGCTGCCTAATTAAGCTTTTCATTAACGCCTATGCACCTTGCCCATTTGCGAGTACCGGTAACACACAACGGTTACATGTTTTCCTATTGGTAGTTATTGGTGCACTGCCATTCATGATCTGAAAGTACCTGTAAAATGCACTTCATCCGTTTCTCTTTTTCCGTGTTTTTTCACCCTGGTGATCCGGATCAGCGGTCACTGTCTGCCCTAAGTAGACTTCATCCCTGAACACTTTGCAACACTTCGCTGCCTATTTTAAATGGCTGTTTCCTTCCGAGGCTGCTGAACATTGTATTTCTGCTCATTAGTTTTAGGGCTTGTCAGTAATTTTATTTCGTGGAACCTTGTGTATACGATGGTCGAATCGCTAGGATGAACATATGGTTGGTTACGCGCCGAACGTCTGCCTGGACTGTTATCAGCTGCAACGCTTTCGAATGGGAGCGATAAGGAGACTATCTGGGAGCGGGGAAGGAGGTGTAATGATAGGGAGGTCGATAGACTTGAGAGCAGCCTTAGTATACAGTGCCCCTTCTCTGTGCATGAGAGGCCATTTGCCGATCTCGATGTTGTTGGATGAGGATTCTTAGGGACAAGAACAGCCTCGTAGAGTATAAGAGCTCAGTGGACATATATGTACGGGAGCATTAAGGCCGGTCTTAATGTACGGAGTGCAATCTCAATATCATGTCTCTGGCGACTAATTAAAGCGAGATAAGAACTTTACTAAAGAATGCTGCTATAATGCGTGGATTAACTGTCTAATCTGACTGATCCCCGCGATTTCGATTTACTCAGCAGCAAAGAAAGTAAAGCACCGAAATCAGAACTAGAGATATAAAATTTGAAGAAATTTCCAATGCTCGAAGAAAAGAAACGTTCTTTCCGTGCTTATGCTTTAAAAAAAATACAAAACTTTTGGGAAAAAATGAGATTAAATTTACAATAATAATAATAATAATAATAATAATAATAATAATAATAATAATAATAATAATAATAATAATAATAATAATAATAATAATAATAATAATAATAATAATTTATTATATAATTAAGAAATACGTAAACAATTATAATAATTTTATTCCCAATTATATTTATACAACACAATAGCTTCTTTGTGTTTGTTTTTGTGTTTCCGGTGATTAAAGGTCAATTGAGAGTCGGCGCTTGTGGCGTGTTTTATCTTCTCTCGTCTGCGTGTTTCGCGCTGTTTTATTTATAACTATATTTATGCATTAAAACAAAATGTGCTGCAGAGCCTTTTTCTTAAAAGATGCATGGCTACATAGGGTCATCTAGCAGAATGGCAATTGACTCAAGGCATTGCATCAGCGTTATTCGTCAGTGCTGGGCGGGGGGGTGATATGCAGGCGCTCTTTTGTCTTCTCTATGTTCGAGTGCACGCAACACAAGATTTGCATTTGCACGCGATGTCTTGAAGCCCACAGCACAGTTTAATATGCACATTAATAAACTGCGACCATATTCTGTCGATGCAGACGACAGGGGAAATCCGCAGTAGCCGACATGGCGCTGAGGCCAGCGGTTGGTTGCTCAAAGAATTAACTTGCCACCGTGTGAACAGTTACAGATGCTCGGTACGTGCTTGTGTGGCGTTTATAGACGCTCTCATGGATGCAGCTGATAGACACGACCAGTTCTCCTTCTCTGGAGTCAGAAGGACTACTCCATTCACTACGGCATATTCTCACCAAAAGTCACCATCGGCAAGCTGGTTACGCAGCTTGCCCGCATCTCTTGTGGGATGCGGTCAAGCTGTGGGCGTCTCCCCCGCGGCGGGAGTGGGCTCTTCTCCTCTCATCACTGACTTGATTCTTTCGAACCGCGCCCGGTACACTCCGGCGGAATAGAACAAAGCCTCGCATCGCAGAGAATAAAGCCCCGGGAGGTCGGGATTAATCGACACAGTGCAATCCCCGCTCTGCGGCGCCCAGCTTGCAAATGCACTTCGCGAGACAGGCAGTGTTACTGAAGAACCTGCCCGCTATAGCCGCTGCCACCGCAAATGTCCTCGACCCGCGCCCATAGCTGTGCGACCTAAATATTGCGAGAAATCGACTTCCGAAACGCAGCTCATTCATCTGCGGCGGATCCCGCCGGTCCTCTCTTGGGTGACATGGGCGTTAGTCCAACTGTCTACACTGCGCCAGGCAGGAGGAGCACCGGTCGCCTGCACCCCGCAATACGGTTACGCCATATTTTACGGGCGAAAGTGGGCAGGGGTAGTTGACCAAGTTGCCCAAGTAATTTCCGGGTTCGTTGCGGCGCTCGAGTGTCCCCTTTCTCAGACATCTAGGGTTAAGAGATATAGGGAGGAAAAAAAGAAACAGGGCAGTCGAATGATAAGGGCGGTGTTTTATCGTATAGTGAAACAACTGGGCGTGTAAAACAGCGACAGTTGAAACATTGCCAGCGGCAAGTGAACATGTGCGGAATTAGCTCCACTTTTGGGACGTACTGACGGCCAGCGACGATATGGCAGTAATGCATCGCCTGCAGTTGTGAAGTTGAAAAGGTCGCTTCACGGCGCATGTGGCGATGCTCGCTGTTAGATGTCATCGAACGTCCTGAAGCCTCTGCATGATGAAAATTCCGTATGGTGGAGGCATTGGCTCGCTTTGGAGCTTTTGTATAACTTACTTTTTGATTAGGGTAGCTGCCCACTACTATGTCGGAATACCCGGGTTCGATCGGCCGCCAGCGGCTGCGTTTCGATAGAGGCGAAACGGAGAGGTGTCCCGTGTGCTGTGCGATGTCAGTGCACGTTAAATATCACCAGGTGTTTGCAATTACTCGGTAGCCCTCCACTACGTACGGTAACTCTTTTTCTCTTCTCGCTTTCATTCCCACCTCCCTCCCTGCCCTTATAAAACAGTTCAGGTGCCCACAGAAAAATGTGTGACAAATACAGCGCCTTTCCCTTCCAATAAACCAATTTATTTATTTTAGGGTTGCTGATTGGGCAAGGTTCACGACTAAAACGATAGCGCTCGAAAACACAGGGATAGCACGAAGGAGGCACCACATGCGTCAACTTTCAGCTGCTTTATTCAATGCAAGTACACCTTTTTGCAGATTGGGAGAGCATCAAACGCCACCCTGCAAGCCCACACAGCAGGTCACTCTTCACCACTGTGATGTCCCGGTTATAGGGCTCTTTTTGGGGTGGAGAGCAGGAATCACACACGAAATAGGGCCGGTAACAGATTTAATCAGAGCTGGATGCCTCCGCTCACCCAACGGTCTGGAGGCTGCGTCTGGATGCCACTGAGGTGATCCAGTTCTTGGGGTGGGAGATGATGTCCATGGCTGCAGGCAGCGCTGATGATGACGGTTTACACGGCGAGCTCAATATACGCGCCGGCAGGACTAGCGAGCGAGCCGTCTTCGTATTTTCAGGCAGTGGTCCCTCTGGAGGAGAGGCGGGGTCGACCTGTTCTAGCGCGTCTCTCGTTCCTCTCTTCCCCACCGTCCCTCTGCCGCTTTCCTTGTCACCTCGGGTCCTTTCTTCCCGTTCTCGGAACCCTCGCTATCCTCGCAACAGCGTCCGTGTAGCTGTCATTAGCACGTCGTCCCCGCATTCCAGCGTGTCGTTCAGCTGCCCTTCTTCGCATCCGGTTTTCGGACGAAAGGCGACATGAGCAGGCAAAACTGTGGAGATGTTGGTGGCTTCAGGCTCACCACCCAACCCGGATCCCAAGTTCTCGCATAGACAGTTAGCCATTACACCACACACTCTACATTTCCTTCGCGCCATCGAGAAAAACCAACTTTTATTAGAAAGCAAACGTTAGCAAAGCTTTACACTGGGCTAGTACACAAGCGCAAACTAGGAAATACACTTCATTTTCATCTTCACCAACAACAAGTAATGTGACGACTGTCATATGCTTTTCAGTGTGTTTTCTCTTTTGTTTTCGTCTTTTTGGTTTTTATCTCTCCCTGATTAAAATTGGGGATGAAAATGAAGTGTATAGTTGCTAGTTTGCGCTTGTGTCTTGTGCTTTCCCTTTTTAGTATCTTATTAGCGCACCTCCATATCAAGATGTCTTTGGGTTTTTATCTGTCTTGTTTCCGTGATCTCCCTAGTCAGCTTTCTTCCGTTTCTGTTAATGAGTAGCAGGCCAGATTTGAATTATTCCGGCCAACCTCTCTGCCTTTTCCTTTCAATAAATCCATCTATCTATCTATCTGTTAATGGCCTGAAAAATCCTTATAAGTCAGAGCACACACACTTGACTTGCATTCCTCACAGTGTTCGAAAAGACTGCCTTTACCGTATTGTAGGTTTCCTTTTTTTTTTTTTTTCGCGCTCACGCAGCCTGTCTTTTAAGCGCCAGCTCCCGCTTTGGACCAAATATACTTTGCCACACGACCGTGGAGGAAATAAACAACTCCTCCTGAGCAGTCAAAAAACTTTGTTCTTTTGCCTCTTTGTAGGGACAGTATTTTTCGTCCTACATGGTTCCCTACTATATATTCTGCAAGCTAGTCTATACTCGACTCAGCTTTTACCTCTTCTTGAAGCTGATACAATCATGAGGCAATTACTCATTAGCGTCCACTTGAGAGCATCGATGCGGCCACAAATGAAGGCTACACACCTTTCGAAGAATATTCACATTTCGAGAAAAAGTTGAAGTTGGTATTCGGTTTCGCCATGGGATGGAACTTGGGTAAACGTAGAGGGAAAAATGACTGACCCGTACAAGCGGTGGTCCAGCGGGTTCCAACTTCCGATCAGCGCCATGTTTTCGGGAGTGACGATTCAGATAAAGCTGTAGGTTTAACTTTATTTTGTAGCTGTATACGATTTCCTTCGAGTGAGTGCTAATGAGGGATTTACTCTAGCGCATGAAATCTGCCCCGCCTCGTGGAATTCTCAATACGGTGTGCAAAACTCGCGCTAACACCTTTTCCGCAGCGAGGCATATAAACCTATTGAAATCCAACAGACTGCATCTGTTAGATTAACGGCTGAGAAAACATGTGCTGCCACCATGGTTTGCGCACTATGCACAGATTTGGTTCTGAAGGTATACTGAAGGCCGAGTACTATAGTTATAACGGCACACCATATGCGTCCGTTTATACTTGCATGCACACGTATGCACAAAAGTGTAACAATGCAGACGCACATACATTTATGAATAAGTACATTCCTCAGTCGCACTAACTAAATATTTTATGTAAAAAAATCAAAAAAATCAAAAAAGCAAGAAACAGCAAAATTCACTTCGCGTAGTCTCTATTGATGAAGGGGAGCCCGTAACTCCTGCAATCTTTCATCAAAGAATTTCCGAAAGTCGGTCCTGTTCCTATCTCCAAGCGAATTCCTTTCAAGCTGCTCAAATACGGCCACCGATAATCTATCAACTCAGCGTTTGTGCCCTCTGCCTGCAAGCGTTAAGAATGACCCAGATCCTATTGCCAGAAAGCTCACGTCCCGTCAGCGCTGATTACGGATGTATACCTATTTGTCAATCTTTCATGTTTGTCTTGCTCTGTCGTTCGCGGGCAACTTCACGTTCGCAGCAGCTAGACTGCTGGCTGCGAGCCATTGGCGCACACCAACATCTCACGTTCGGAGATTCACGCCTTTCGTCGTTTGCCCTCACAACCTGCACCATGCATGCTGAACTTAAAAAAAAAAAAAAAAAAAAAAAAACTCGTTCACTACGAGACTTCAAAACCTGACCGACTGGAAACACCCCCAAATTTGAAAAAAAAAAAAAAAAAAAAAAAAAAAAAAAAAACATTTCTACCATTGCAATGGCATCCGAAACTCTGCGCTCCCGCATACACATATGCGCGCAAGCGAAGGTAGGAAGACGCACACGCAAGCAAAGAAGGAAACATTTGTGATAAAACCAAATGTTGGTTTAGCCCATATGCGCGAAAAATGGCGTTTGTAAACGAGCTTATTGATGCCCTGCGCAATGCACGATATTCCCAAATGACAGCTTAGCAATGCTGCGTGGTCAACGACACTTCTGCATCCCAAGAGGGCACATCCGAGCATTGAGCTAAATGTGTGCCAGAATGTGGCGGGCACGTAGGTAGCCGTGAAACAAACGAAAACAGAGAGAACTCGCACAACCGCTCATAGTCCGCTATATAAAGTATACGCACAATGTTATTTGTTTGCCGAAGTAACAAAAACAAGAGAACAGTAACTGCGTCGACAAGTAGAAGCTGCCATGCCAAGTACCAATGACTGGCAGCAAGAACAGAAGACAATATCTAATGCGGGTTGACAGGGCTCGAATGTCCGTGCCGGCCAAAGGAGCGAGATCGCCCTGAAATTTGCGTAGGATTGAAATTTTCGTTCAGGGGCAAAGCTGTGGGCTTGAGTGCGGCTTTTATCGGCCTCCAAGCCCTCTCAAAAGCTTCGGCAACGCGCACTCGACGCCCAAGTGCTCCGCTGAGCACAGGAGAAGGAAGAGAACCGATAAACGCTCGGCCCTGTTCCGCGAGAGCGAAATGCTGCCCCCCAGATACGCCCATTTGACAATTTCGCACATATAACGCCACTTGGCGTTGTGCCAGCTCGAAGATAACCGGTGACACGCTCAAGAAATTATTGCAATCCGCAGTATAGAATAGCAGGGGAGATAAGTGAGCAGGGTAAAGAAAGAATGCCGAAAGGGGCCGTCGGCTCGAAGTGCCCCAAAGTAGCGCGGAATGCGAGTGCACAGACTCGGGAGTAAAAAGAGACAGTGCGGGGCCGTCAGCATCACCCACAGATAACGCTATTCTCGAAACGTAACGTTAGTTGCCCGGTTCTACGCCGGCGTGTTTGCCAAACACAGAATCCGCAAGCGTGGCAGTCTTCCTTGGGGCCAATGACCCAGAGAAGTGCGAGCGCCGTTAGCTTTGTTTCACGCTCGATAGCAGGCGGCGAGGCTTTTCTCTCACCACTGGCTATCGGCACGCGCGTACGTGGAAGACGACCTCGACGGGTTTAACACAAAACCGCGAAGGCAACGCAGGACATTCGCAAGCCAAAGCCGCAGGTGCCTACTGTCCTTGCGCGCTTCAACATCGTCCGCTGCGTTCTCGGTCCTGTGCTCATCTCCATACCGGCACTAACCATTTTGAGTTCTACTTCGCCTCGACTGTCTTCACACGAAGTGTACCCGTGCTAGCACGGAGGGTCATCATCCTATGTGAAGTTCGGTTTTGTAGGGTAAATTTAACATTCCAAAGCGGTATGGGTTAAAAGGGAAGCCGTAGTTGAGGGTTCCTGAAATTTCGAACCCCTGGAGTTCCTTATAACACGCACTGGCCTGCTTTTCGCCTCCGTCGAAAAGCGGCCGCCGCGGCCGGGATTCGATCCCGCGTCCTTGGGCACAGCAGTCGAGCGCGGAGCACGAGGAGCCATGTATGCTGTGCGCCAGTTTGGGTATATGTAAGGCGTCTTATGCTTTGCTAATGACATTTTCTCTGGCCGTGTGTGTGACGAATTCACCGGCAGCATATCCACCATAGTTAACGACCGGTCTTCCAATTTCTTCGTTCCTCTTCCATTTTGCATTTAGGATAACTAGCTCTGATGGACTAGGTTCAACAGATAAGCTACTTTGCTTACATATGCGCGTCGAGCAATAATGCCCGCGCCAATTTAGATTGTGTGTGTGTGTGTGTGCGCGCGTGCGCGTGCGCGTGCGTGTGTGCGTGTGCGTGTGCGTGTGCGTGTGCGTGTGCGTGTGCGTGTGCGTGTGTGTGTGTGTGTGTGTGTGTGTGTGTGTGTGTGTGTGTGTGTGTGTGTGTGTGTGTGTGTGTGTGTGTGTGTGTGTGTGTGTGTGTGTGTGTGTGTGTGTGTGTGTGTGTGTGTGTGTGTGTGTGTGTGTGTCATCGCATGAGAAAAATGAGACCATATACGCTAAATCTGCTTTATAAGTAGTGCGACTGCATTCCTCTAGGAGGAAACTAAACATTATTTGCTTTAAAAATGCTCTAAAAGTCTTTCAAAGATCACAGTGTAGGGTTCTAAATCCGCGCCTCCCGCGGCCTTAGCTACCCGTTCAACCAGCCAAATCTGGTCTTCTGATTTCCAGCTGGACAGAGCGGCCTCACTCTGCTCCAGCAGGACGCCCTGTATTACGGGCACTGAATCTATTTTCTGACAGCCCCATGTGGTGTGGCAAACTGTAGGCTTCTCTCCGCACCTGGGACAAGTGTCCCTGCACCCTGCACACGGGGAAGTGTATCTTCTTGTAAATAAAGAAGCACGGATATTAATTAGTTTGGGGATGGCCCCACCCGAAGCACATGCATCCGCTGGCTTAGAGGAGTACGCTTGCGTATAGGTTGCGGAGAAAGAGGAAAACGTTTATCTACCATCATACGCAACATACAAGACCTCCAGCATCGGTCCATTATGGACTTCATTTGTTCAAACGAGCTTTTTTTTTTCTTTTTTATTTCGTTCAGCTCATCTCTTCCATGCCCTAGGCAATAATCACCGCTTAAAAAATATTACAGCAGTCTGAACTCCGTACAGTCGTAATGAACACATTCATATGAATGCTAGAATAGAGTTGGACACGCCGGAGGTCAGCATAATTAATGACAGCAACAGTTATTCCACGTGCACGCAGTGCGTGTACCACAGCGTTTCCAGTTATCTTCCTTAGGTCCCTCTCTCCCCCCTCCCTCTCACCCCATCTGCCGTTGAGGTTGTTCGCCTAGCTGGGAACTACGCTGCATTTCTTGTCCGGCCGTTAAGTCGGATGCCGGATGGGAAGTCGTGCGTAATATATTTATAAACACGGGTCATAGACACGTGCCTTTTTTTTTTTTTCCTTTAAAGAAACCAGCCATAAGAGGAAGCCATCTTTTTTGGGGGTGCATAAAATAGATTGCAACTATGCAACCAAGGCCATGACCGCGTGATGCAGCATTCAGCGCTTTTTGTGCACTGCCAAGGATGCAAGAGGACGTTGCCTATACGACAGATAAGGGAGTGCCCCGACCTCGCCTACGGGCAGTAAAACGCCATAGCCACTGCGTTGCGCGCGTAAGCATTTTGCTAGAGCCAGGACATCTTTTATATATATATATATATATATATATATATATATCATTTCAGCCTCCTCACCGATGCGACAACATAACAAAACGGCCGGTCGAGAGAAAGCGCGGCGTCAAGGCATGAAGTGGGCATGGCCACGTAAAAATGCGCGTTTGCAGGCAAGGCCAGACGGCACCAAACCACCTGTGCAGTCGGTTGAAAACGTTTATGGAACTGGGGGTCGCGAAATTTCAGGACGAGTTTCCTTGCAGCCTATAATATAACGAGGAAGGGTGCACTTATTTGATCAACGCAAACAACCTTTCAATTTCAGCCCTCCTCCCCCTACCACAGATACCTTTTTTTTTTTTCGGCCACTCCTGGTGGTCCACAAGCATTTCCCGCCAGCTGCGCACCTATAATCAGACTGGTATAAAGAACGAACCGTTCATTACTGACTCGTGTACCAGATGCCTTAAGGTGATAAACCGGGGAAGGGGAAAAAAATTAACCCTCGGTAATCACAGGAACTTTCCAGTGGTCATTCATTTTTTTTTTTTCATTCTTTCTGTGTTAAGATAGTCTATGGAATGTTTCATCTAAGTGTTGCTCATTCATTGCTGAATGTCTGTGATTTGTAATTTATCTGATAGTGTCATCTTACTCATTATCCTATTCCTAATTATATCAGATTCAATAATACGCTTCTGCGTTGTTTTTTTTTAACTCTAGACGCGTATTCGTTTAATTTCATGTCATGTACGATTAATTGCTGGCATCAACCATCTACTTCTCTTCAGCCTTGGCCGCGTACCCAGAGGGCGTCTCAAAAGTGGCCCGTTCTGTGCTGTGGCGCTAGGACATTAAAAAAAAAAAAAAAAAAAAAAAAAAAAAAAAAAAAAAAAGCTAGAAGGGTTCGACGCCGCTGAACCAAGTGTCAAGTGATAGCTCTGCTGATATAAGACACAATGCCGGTTTATTGTAATGTCTTCTTTCATGCGGCAATGATTTCGAACACAGCCTGCTGTGTGAAACTGTCGCGTTTTGAATGTTTATTGATAAAATTTTAAATTGGTGTAGAGGAAAGGAAATGCGCAGTATATGGGTCACACTTTCGGGTGGGCACCTTAACCGCGCCGTAAGAAAAGGGAAGAAAGATAGAGTGAAAGTAGAGAGAAAGAGGTGCCATAGTAGAAGGCTCCGGGATAATTTTGACGAACTGAGAGTCTTTAATCAGCACTGACATCACATCACCAGCACCCGCGTTAGGACCCGACCGCTGTGGCCGCGTTTCGATCGAGAAACGCAAGGGCGTTCTTATGCTGTGTGATGATCAGTGCACGTTGAAGATTCCCAGGTGGTCGAAATTGCTCCATATTCCTCCACAACGGCACCTCTTTGTCTCCTTACACTCCTACCTTCCTCTCTTTCCTTACGGCGCTGTTAAGGTGTCCACCCAGAAGTGTGATCGATACATGCGCCTTTCCTTCACGTGGTACGCCTTGGTGTGCGATCTATTGCTCAAAGTCAAATTTCAGAATAACACGACCTTGAAGAATGCTAGTAGTACAGCTAACGCTGTAAAATTATAAGGAAGCTTAAGCTTATCCTTAACAGTGAACGCGATAGTGCCTTTGACACCACTTTTTCATTCCACAATTTTTGTTTATCTTTTTGTTTTAAGTAAGTTTTTGAGGAAAGGAAGGCGCAGTATTTCTGTCACTTTTCGGCAGACATCTACACTTAATTTGTAGATTGGTTTATAGCAAATAAAAGGCGTCAGGGTTCACGGTGGACACCTGGCCGCGCCATAAGGAACGGGACACTGGCTCAACTACAGGCATGCATTTTCTATCACGTTCCAAACACTTCCGGCAAAACTCGAGCCGAAACTGGGTACGGCGACGGCTTTTCAACCAGACGAGTTATATACGCTCTGGCGAAATAAAAACATGGCTTTAATCCCTCAAAGCGCGGCGCTGTTTAATTGGCTTAGAAGACGACCGCGGCCATGTGTCGGAGTCATCACATCGGTCCACGCATTTTTACTTAAATAACAGACCGATCCCACCACTCCCACTGTTCATGGTTTATTATTCCACAGCCCGAGCCCACCGGCGTGTCTGCGTTCGTTAGCGTTAGTCGGCGGCCCCAGAAATGACGTCATCAATCACGTGCGCTTGGCTAGTGAGCGTTCCGTCCAGCCGCTCATTACCTCGGCAGAAAAGGTGGGCCTCCCAAAGCTGTAACTAGAAGAACTTCGTGAACACTGCCGCGAGCGCGAGCAACGCCTGCGTGAAGATACTGCAGTAGCACGCCCGTTGATCCCTGAGGCGCGGGAGGTCAAATTTAACCTGCGTTTTGAGGGGGCTCTCTGTGGCCTCAGACTAGCTTGTGGTATACATTTTAACCTAGTCTGGCTGATGTTGCCAACACATGAATGAAAAGTCGTTTTTTAAGTCTCTTGAACCGTTACCTCATGAGAGCAGGATCATATACCGTTCGAGTTGGCACTGCTCGGAGTTTGCCGCGTGCTGGATGCTGTCAGCTCTGCCTCTTCTGCAAAATGTGTGATAATTTTCTACATTTCCTTTTTTTTTTTTTTTTACGTAAACATCTCGACGTTCTAGAAAAAAAAAAATAAGCGCTTCATTTTCCCCGCTACTGACCTACTTGGCTTACGCGTGAATCAATATGCCCCAGCAGACAACCTCCATGTGGCTTCGATTGCAGGCTACAACGCCGACAAATTAATGGAAACACTCTCAGACACGGAAAAAAATGTTGGCGTATTAAGTAAGAAAAGAATTTTTCCCCCAATTTATCTGTGTTGACGAAATGCGAAGTATGTGCGCTAGAGCACGGCACGCTTGTGAACCTTATGCGTCCAAACGCGTGCACGACTCGTTATCTTAACGTTTCATTTGCCCGAGCAATTCTTGTGGCGCCGGCTCGAAGGCGGCGTTCCCTCTGTTTCTTCATACTACACGTGCCAGCGCGCTTCGCCGCTGATGGACACGTCTGTGCAACGCGGCGCCGCTCTCTGATTGGCACGTCCAGGGTGTGACGCACTTCTCCCTAATTGACCACACTTGCACAGTTTGCGACAGGGATCCGAACCGATGATATATCTACCTCCAGTTGTATGCTGTTCACTGTAAGTGTCCACCAAGAAGAAAGACAGACATAGCGGCTTCCTTTCCCCAGAGACCAACTAAACAAAATTATTTTTAAAAATCGCGGAACGAAAAGGCAGCCTTAATAAAAGCGCTATCGCGTCTACTCTTGAGGCGAATTAAGCTTGGGCACCCTCCTGCTTTTTTTTTTCTTTTTTTTTTATCTCCCTCTGAATAGTGTTACGTCTGTCCACAACACTGTATTTAACTGCTGTACTTTTCGGCTCACACTGTGTAGCTCAATGCTCCGGGTCAAAAGATCGCCTTCGCGTCGACGACTGTATAGCTGCCCTCCTCGCGACGAAGACCCTGTGACTGGCCGCTGCATGCGTCCCGCCGGTTAAGCAAACATCTTCATTATGCTTTCCAGTCTTACACTTAGCGCACGCGCACACGAATCGGCGCAGTCGTATTTCAGAAGAGCGAATGTTTGACTCGGGTAACAGGGTAGAAAGCGTGCTGCCGCTTTCGTAGATCTCTCTGTAACCGCACTGCCATCTGGGCTGTACACGTTGTCCTCTTCCAAGAATCAGAAGAAAGGTTCGCGCTGTCTGTAACGCGATTGCCCGCAATTGCGCGAGAACAAAAGAGTCTTCAGGTGGCTACATTGCCGGGCGCGCGCTCTGGCTTCGCATATATAGCGATGACTAACTTAAGAAGAACGCGGGAAACCATCGGCTGCAACCGCGTGTCCAGCTGCGAGAAGCAATCTAAATTAAATGCTGTTACCTAAAGGAAAAAAAAAAAAAAAGACGCCCTTGCAGGAAGAGGCACTTAATTTGGCCAAGTAAGAAAAAAATTCTCCGTGGTAGCGATTATAGTTAAAGAAACCGCGTTTACAATAAATGGCTCCTAACACTAGCAAAGAAACACTACAGGGCCCCCCTCGATTCGCTCGAATGTCATCGTTTATGTACTGCATTATGGCAGAACGGTTTAGGTTCTGGCCCTGACAAAAAATGTTCCAGCTGACTGCTTGCCTTGCACGGAAGCTGATGAAGGACGGCATATTTTCCAGCGTATCTGTGAAAATATAACAAAATAAAGGGACACGGCACATTGACAGATGATTTACCTATAAAAGCTGGAGTTGGGTTCTGCGCCGCTCCACAGCCACTACGAATCCTAGGGCGAGGGAAGTATGGAGGGAAGAGTGACAAAAAAAGAAGAACGCTGCACCCTCAACCGAGCCCATCCCACAGTTCCATAGCACTCAGCTTTGACTGCTTTCGTTTCTAGCGAAATATCCCGCGTGAGATGTAAGGCAACAACTCCAAATAAAAAATGCATGATGCGCACGCCAGGCCTAGCGCCTCTATCGCTCGTTCCACTACTGTATCGCTGCTTAATCTGGACCGAGTAGTCAACAGGGAAGAGTTCTATGCAGCTGGCCGGCGCCCAAATGGATCCCCTTTCTGTATCTTGACCTTGTTTGTGTCTCACAGATAACTGGGGTACAAGGGCTCCCAAAGCCTCGGAAGCATATCACGCCGTATCAACACGGACATCGAGGCACAATTCAGTACCTAGCTTTCATTGCCCTGACATCAAAATGTAATTCACTGGTTCCGACCTCACCGTTATATCAGCAGCTGCAACGGTGGCTCTGTTTTCGTTTTGATAACAGGGGAGATAGACCCTATATTATAATCAGCAAGTCGCAACCCGGCGTCAAGCAGCAGATAGCGGCGGACGCCTTGTCTCCCCACCCCCCCCCCCCCCCCCCCCCACCCCCCTCTTTCTTGGAAGTCATTATAGATACCGAAGCGCCCATCGCTTCAGTTGTTCACAGCAAATACGGGAACAAAAAGAAAATACAAAATGAGCGTTCATTGTTTAGAGCAGAGCTATAGGATAGATAACGCGATAGAGAATTATAAAGACTGATAAGTGTCGCATTTTCTCCTCGGTCGGGCCCGAACCGCAGACTCGAAGGAAAGTCGTAGCGCGTACTCGTCGCGACCAGGTACGGAAAGACGTGCGCGTCGCCCAATGCGTTCTCTTCAGCGTTCGGGCTAAAAACGCTCCTTGGAAGCGAAACCGAGCGCTTAGCCGTGCGCAGGGGAGGGAGGCCCACTGCCAAGCTGCCAAAGCACGGGTGCGTGAAGACGAGCGCCTTCTGTCTCCAGAGCGGGAACGGCTTCCGGAAAGAGAATTTCTCGCCCGTTGCCCGCCGCTCGAAAAGGCACGCTAACCAATAACTGGGCTCGGGCCCAAAAAGTGCGAACGCACCATGCACGAGAAAGAGTTCGACTCGCCTCCTACTCTCTGAGCTCGGAGCCCAGACTTCCGGGCCCCGCGTCACGCGCAACATTCATGCATAAGTATACCACTTTTGCAAGTCTGCATAATGCTATGGAAGGGCCTTGAGAGATCGTAGCGCCATGGTGCAGCGTCGAATAGAAGACAGAACCTTTTCTATTTCAAGAAAGACCTTAACCATGCGTTCGGAACCGGTACACGAAAGCGTAAATGTTGCGTATAATTTATTCCCCTTCTATTTATAAAATAAATAGTAACTGTCACGCGTAATTTTACTCCACTCTGTTCTTTACTTTTTTTCAACTGAAGTTGCCGTTATGATATTCCTAACGCAGAATTTTCCCTGCATGTGCGAGAATTCTTTCAGGACGTTGACGCTTCCCGCAGCGGCCGCCTCTAATGAATACTGAGGGGAAGCTCCGTGATAGCTCGTTACGGCGCCGCCACGCACTGTGCGGAGTATAGAGCTAATCCATATAGGATCGAGTGACGGCGGCGCGTGTCTCTTTCCAGTACTATTCTGGCCGCCATCTGGTGCGAAACGAGGTTTTCACTGAAAAGGCGAAATGCGGGGACATATACGCCGTGCGCCCGGCGTACAGCACGTTTTTCTCGCATCAAACACGAGAAGCGGCGGCTCATGCATGGCAGGCGAAAATAAACACACATCAATGAGTCGCGTTTTCTTTTTTTTCCCGGGCACGGCAAAGCCGCGCGAATGAAACGAGCCTAGCGAGGAGAGTTACAGCGAATTTCTTCGTCAAATCTCGTTAACCGGATTTATATTTTTCTCGCGGTCAAGAGTAACCGGCAGTGTACGATGGAAAATTAAAGAAAGGGAACGAGAAAAAGAGGCCTAGTAACGTCAGTTCCGTCACTCTGCTTTCGATCGCGGCGCATGCCGGCAACAAAGCGTTCGCTTTGACAGGCAACGGGGAAATGGACCGACCCAGTAGCTGCGCTGGGAGGTGCGCCTACGCGCGCGTATACATGAAGCCTTCACGCGGACGGCTGTACTACGTGCCGGCCGGATCTAACGTGTGACATGATCGGGCGCGGGTTTTCTTTTTTTTTTTTTGTTTGTTTGTTTGTTTGTTTTTTTTTGTGCCCACACTAACGGCTCCGCGCCACAAGTGCGCAGCGCACAGACAAAATGTAGCAACACCATTTGCTGCCGCATGGCTTCCGGCGGCTTTGAATACCGGCATACGCATGCAGCCTTCTTTGCGTTTGGTATTATTGCGACGGCGGCGACCTATTCGATGTCCTGCGAGGTGCAAAACATCGTACAGAGCCGTTTCTCTCCTCTCGTGCTGTGGCGAAAAGAAAATTGCTTGGGTATGTAGAACGTTCAAAGATGGGAGGAAAACACTTTTATTGGCAGTCTTGCTCTTGGAACATCCGAACTGCTTGGATGGCGCCGTAGCTGGGTCCCAGCCCGGCAGAACAGCGAAGGGAGTGCGCATTCAGAACTTCGAGTTGTACCTTGTTCCCACACGCACGAATGCTTGCTTGCCAACTTCTATAGCATAGGCGCTGACTGTAGAGCGACTGAATGCGCGTGTAATACTGAAAGCCAGGAAGCGCTTCCAGCCAGGCCCTCCAGGAAGCGCTACTCCAGTTGCCCTTCTTGGAAGCCAGGAAGGGCAACGGGAATAAGACGCTGCTTTTCAAATACGTTGCGGCTGCGTTCGAAGGCAAAGCCGAACGCGAGTATTCAGCCTTGCTGCCTCGCCGTTCACCACGTTGAAGGTTGCTGAAAAGCGCTTAAGCGATGTTAATGAAGCGCAAGAGAAGCGTGCAGGAGAGTACATAACGCAAATTCTCGGAGTTAGCTGGGGCAGGGAGGTGAGGAATTTCACCAAATAATGCTTAGTTTAACGTGGAATGAAAGGAAGACGTATAGTATAGGAGATATGAATTTGTAACGAAGGTGCCTGCTTGTTTGCGGATGGCATATCGTAAAACCGCGCGGTGTGATCTATGGCTAGTTCGCGCTTACACGTGCCAGAGGCATATGCATGCAGGCGTCCGTATATTTGTGTAGGCCACTAGAATGCCGCCCTATTGGGAGCACGGTGACGTCATTTGCAAGCGGCCTACACAGAGCGCTCCATTAGACAGTTACAGACATATGTGGCACAAATATTTAGGGTAATCCCCTGAAGGTGGAGTAGATTTGTAATAAGGGAGCAATCACTCATTACCATCCACCCAAGTGCAAGCCGTACGGTTACAAAGAAGAGCTAGTCAGTGGCAGAAATTCTCTATATGGGAACAGAAATTTTCTTTAAACATGCTTGTAATTTCACCCGCACTCCTTACACTGTAACAGTTTGCACGAACTCCGCGTACATCGTTCTCAGAAACTTCGCAGTTGAAAACCTCGTCCTTGTCCAGAATTATAACTTGCAGGCTCACCGTCCGTCCGGGATAGTCGCCCAACCAACTGAGCTAATCATGAAGCCTAGCTGATCAGTGATAGGGCGAGAGTGAAAAATAGCCGGCCGTCGAAATTAACCCGCAGCCCTCTTTTACGGTGACTCGAATGTTCCAGGTGTACAGCGGTAGCAAGTAAAATAAAGTCCGTTATTAGTGCGTAAAAACAATTTTGCCAACAAGAAACCAGTAACTGAACCGTTCAGACATTCCATCATTTGCATCATCTGCATCACACATTGTTCTCTTTGTCCGTGTTAATCCAGCGCGACATAGAGCAAATCCTAGAATAATTGAGACCTCCAGACTATTTGATACAGAGCATTGCACCAGCCTTCAAGGCCTTTTCTAAGGTGTATACGTTCGAAAACTCCGCAAGTGCACTGCGAATGGGAGAGGGACCGGCATTTGCGCCCACATTTCTGAGCTGCCTGGCCGCACAAGCTGGCATACCTCACAGTCTGCCTTGGGGCATAAGCGAGCTTTCTCACATCAACGTGATGAGAAAACGTATTCCCTCCTATAAACGAATTTATATTCCCGACCAAACGCAGGAAGTATATGTTTAAGTCGCGCACTACGCCAACGTTTTCCTTCGGCTTTTTTTTTTTTTTCTCGTATCCTTATATGTGTTAACTGATCATTTATTTGTTTGTTTCCTTCATCTGGCTATAGTTATTAAGCTATTCGTTATCAGCTGTCAATCCTCGCTCCTCTCCGCTTTTGCCCCACAAAGAATGTGGTAAATATATTTCTCTTTTCATTTTCGGCACGTGACGTCCTTACGCTATGAGCTATAAGCTGCTTCTACAGGGAATGACGCAAGCGGTTTCATTATAAGCGACCTTCATACTTTTTACGTTAAACGGGGAAGGTCCTATATTTAGCCCCCGTGAGTGCAGCGAATGTTTCCTCTTTCGTTGGCTGCAATGCGACCATTAGTGATGCGCGCATTACGCGCACCAGCTCACTGTGAGCGCCAGTGTTAACCGCTAAATGTGCGCCATTCACTACTGGAACGAGCCTCCCGGGTAATTTAGCGGGCTAGCTTTCGTCTTCCTCAGGATGTTAAATAAACATTATTCTTATTCTTCTAAACACACTCGTGAGGGGCCAGCAGCAAGCGTTGCCTACAGATGTCAAATGTCAAAGAATTTTATTTCGTAAAACGGCTATGAGTTCGAACGCCAAACAAGCGATGTAGTGAAGCAAAACGTATACCATTGGGCTGGACCTAAAAACTACAGAAAATGTTGTAAGCGCGCTTGCGCAGTCAGCTCTTTCCCATTGCCGCCAGATATTCCCAGTGTAAGCCGCCTTGCAATGCAGATGGCAAGAAAAAAAAAAAAAAACATCTCGAAGGATTTAGTAAAAGCGCACATTCACACGCGTGCTAGTGTAAACGTACGAAAACTGGTCGTACAGGCACACGAGTGTTTTCGAAGTTTAGACCTCCCACGAAATAACCGCGTTCGCTCCGGCTGGGTCAACGAATCTTCGCGTTAAGCTGCGGACAGGCACTAAACCTTACGCAAGCTTGAATAGCTGAGCAAAACACCGATAAAGACGTGGGCGAAGGAAAGTGGGGAGGTTGCAACGGCCAGAGCTGCAGCTGATTACAACAGGTTTGCGCGTAATTAATGAGTACCTGTCTCTGACACACATTAGTTAGCAGAAGCGCGCACAACCTCGCTCCTAAGCATTTTTTTTTTTCTTCTCGTTCTCTTTCCCAAAACGTTTTGCCTCCCGCGCTTGCCCGGGGGTCAAAAGCCACGCGGACGGCCTCGCTGCAGGAAGTGTCGAAAGGCACGACGAGACGACGGCGGTGGCGGCTGCATAGTGCATGCCGATCACGCGGCACGCATTGTACGCGCCTTTTCTCGCGCAGCTGCCCGTCGACTGCGGGATGCCTCGCCCGGGGGCCACAATGTGGACAGCAGCGACCCCCTCCCTCCCCGCGTTCGGAGCTCCGTCACAACGCGACGCACGAAGCAGTTGGCCCGACAAGGTGTCGAAAGCTCCGCCCGGCTTACCTAGTGCGGCACGCGGCCCGCCGGCGAAGCTCTCACTGGCCGGCGCATACCCACTGCTTGAAACGAGATAGCGGCCGGGCGTTTCGGCACAGTTTTTTTTTTTTTGTTAGTATCGGAGAGCATTACTTTCCTTCAAATTCGACGGTGGCCACGCACGCGCTGCCGACAGCCTGCGGAAGTGCGTCGTCGTTCTCGTCGGGAAGGCGATCGAGATACCTAGCACAGTATATCTCTCCCCTTAGTGTCGCCGCGGAAGTGTCGCACGACAGCATTGCACCAGTGCTTCAGCGGTAGATGACACAGGGCTAAGGAAGGCAGCAATCTCCAGACCAATCCCTGCCGGCACCGAAGCACTCGACACAGAGGCGAATATTTGCACGGGCAACTTTTTTCCATAGATAACCAAGCAGGCGCCGTCGAAACGCTCAGGAGGATCTTGATCGAAGTACAAAAATGGGTAAATAAGGTAAATAAAGTGGGATCTCGGTCACCAGCGATTTCCTTGACATTCATATAGCGTTGGATGGACAACAGTGTGCCCGCAAATCAGCCAATACCTTCGTTGCGAAGAAATGTGATGCCAGGGACTTCCCTCGCCATTTTATCCTAAACATACCGGGCTCAATACGGTTGTCGGCACCGAAAAGACCGCACTACTTTTTCTTGTTTTTTTTTTTTAATGCGCTAGCATTAATTGGCTTTGTTTGAGGAGTTTGTCACCAGAACTTTGTCGGCAGGATCGCGTCGAAGTGAGGGGCGATAGGAAAATGCAAATATGGTTGTAGCCGATAGTAGATGAAAAAATGTCTCCAGGGAAAAGATTTGGTGTATGCGGAGTCATTCGTTAATTAATTAGAGCCAATTAAGTCATTCGGACGTCCAAATAGCCAAACGAAGTAATTGCGACATACAAAGTGACCTCACTTCCGGTCACGTGACATATGAGGACGTTGGAATAGCGACGCAGCTATGTCGACGCCGGGATGTGACGTTACAAAACCAGAAGTAGACGGATTTGAGTGAGTGAGTGAGTGAGTGAGTGAGTGAGTGAGTGAGTGAGTGAGTGAGTGAGTGAGTGAGTGAGTGAGTGAGTGAGTGAGTGAGTAAAAACATCTTTATTTACAGTCTTGATAGATCATATGGGTGGGCCCCTTAGTCCGGCAGTCCTCTAGTTATCGCTGCCGCGTTGCACCTCCCCACCCCCTTCCCTCACCAGCCAATGCTGACGGTTAGGATCACCACTAAGCAGAATAGCCTCCCACTGCTATTCCGAGCGGTTTAGAATGGAGTAAACTATGGGACTGAATTGGCATGCCCCCCCTTCCCCCCCCTTCCCCCCCCCCCCCATGTGATATAGATTATCTACTTCTCCACAGTGCGTCAGCGCTTAGGCGCCTAAGCACATCTCAAAAATTTTGACGTGCCATAGCGCTCGCCCATTTTTCATCCGTACGCTTAGTAACGTGGTTGGCTGCCTTCTTAAGAACATTCCTCAGCGGCTACTTTAGCGACATAGGCGACACTTCCTATATCTTGGGTCGACAACCGGCTCGACTGCACCACTGCGGCTACAGCTCGGCAGCAAGCATTTGGAAGCGCAGAACGAACGGATGATAGATGACGAGGACGGCGATTTACAGAGCGTAGCTGGAGCAGTTGGCACGCGTTGCGGGAGAAGCTGCGTGTTTTGTGTCCCTCTCTAGGAACGCAAGCTTTTATGTGCTGCCTACCCGTCTTAAGAGTAAGTCTGGAATGTTTCGGATAAGTGCGACATCATGTTCTCCTCCAGGTTTGGAAAACATTCACCTGGTTTGCCGATAACGGGACATTTTATGTTCAGATTTTCATTTACTCCGTGCATGCGTAAAGCAGAAAACTCACGAGACAGCAGCACCGCATGTCACCCTCGCTGGTCACGCTTGGAACTTGGTTCACAGCACAGCTCGAAGAAAGGCGCGGTGGCAGACATACAGTGAACGGACACCTAAACCTTGCCATAATGGAATAGACTGGCTTAGAATGGGCACGGATATAAAAATCACAGCTGACAAAATGGGCACTCGGCAATCGCTGAATTCCGGAGCTTTGCGCAAACGGCTTAAATCTTCTGTAGTTAAGGTAAAAGGGGGCAGAGGCGCCGCCACAATGGAAGGTTCCGGACTTGCGTGTTCCTCAGTGAGAATTCATATCGCGTGATTCCGTTTTCTCAACGGTAAGGTCTAGGGTGCCTCGATACATCGAGACACCCTAGTAAGGTCCTCTGAGCAGCGTCACCTGGCGACAAATGGCTGAAATATTGTTAAAACGAAGAAGAGCGTAATTAAAGCCCGGACTTCTCATCGCTTCTATACTCTGTGTGTGTAAAATCAGATTCTGAAGTTGGCAATATAAAAAAAAAAAAAAGCTTCTGTGGCGCAATGGATTCACGCTGCGTTTTCGGACTCCGAAACAGCGGTTCTAATCACTTGTGACATTTTCTTTTTCTGCACTCGTTTTTACAATTGACAACAATAAAATAAATTACTAACATATTTTACGGCGGTGTGTTTCCATTTTTAGGTTGATCTATGTAAAGTTTTTGTTTATAAGTAGCTGTTTTTACAGCTACTTATAAACTGAATGTAAAAGCACCCGCTTAGGAGCTGGGAGGCAACATCAAATTGTGGCGTGGCAACGCTCGCATTATTTCATTGCGTAATTATTTCGGTAATTATTTCCTACATTCAGTGGATGTGTGTTACCTTTAGGCTCTGTTCAAACATACTTCTGCACTGGAATCATCGTTTCGCGCTGACATATACAACCAGTGAGGAGGAAGAAGTTTCTGTACCCTCCCGCTGAGAGATCGGAATTACGCATTCGTATCACGCAGCAGAGCGGCGTTTAACGGCCTGCAATACGAGCCGGCCATTTGTGTTCAGCAGCCGAACGCCACTCAGCCAGCAATCCGGTGGTGGCTAAGCTACCTATCCAGCATGGGCGTCACAGGGCAGCTGTGTGCGCCTTCCTCTGTCCATCTGCAAGTCAAGTTGGAGGCTAGTTCGCATAGGGATTCGAACCGATTACCTATGCGCTTCCATTTGTATCGGTGTCCAACAAGAAGTGAGACTTACTGCGCCTTTCTTACCCCAGAAACCAAACCATCCAAAGACGTTTAAATATTTGCCAAATTCCGTGCCGTCTCTCGGTCCCTTCTGCCGGTTTTGCGGGGACAGACAACTTCGAGCACATGATCTGGGCCTGCAAAGCCCATAAGCCTCCCTCAGAACTCTTGCCTGATCCCTCTAAAGAAGCTTGGGACAAGCTAAGGTCCAGCGATGACCCTGGCATTCAGTTCAAGGCCGTCGAATGGGCCGCCGTTGCCAAAAGTTTCCACGGCCTGCGGCACGCTAGCTGACTTCCCCTATTCCTCCCACTTATTGTGAATAAGTTTTATCAGTCTCAGCAGCGAAATGAAAAGACGCTGTTAGAGGCATTATTGCATAAGGCGTGTTAGAGGCGTTATCGTTTACCGCGAAGGTTAAGAATCTTACTATTTTTCTATTTAAAAGCTTGATTATACTAGGTACCGAGCCAAATGTATTCAAGGTTTTGGAAACCACGCTTTTAAATGTCGCCCGTTTATTATGCGATGCCAATCCGCATTAAAAGAACACCAGGTGGTCGAAATTTTCTGTGCACTTCATTGCGGCGTTCCTCGTGGTCTCAGTCACTTGGCGACGTTAAACAATATAAACCAAACCAATCTTAACAAAGCAGTTTGTCTCCATGTGCACGAAGTCTTTCAGGACAACCAATCCTCAGTCGAATCTGAAGCGGTGGCTCAGCTCCAAGATCGGGTAGTTTAATCGTGGTCACGGTGGTAGGTTATGCGCTGGGCTATGCCTATTCCACGTTAAAAGGCCCTGCAAGGGGTGTAAATAAACCCGAAGTCCTCCACTATACAGCTTCCCTCCTGGGTCATGTGCAACATTCGGCAAGTTCAACCATATATGCTGTTACGACCAAGCATCCGCAATTGCGCGCTCTATTGTTCGCCTGTGGGCATGGATAAGTTTTGTGAATATGTGGTGATGGTCCAATGGCTCTAAGTGAGCCTGTTTCCAGGAATCCTGTTTTGTAAGCATGTTTTGCTTTGTGGACAACCTGCAAATGCCAAATTGACCCTGTCAAGAGAACGTCTGGAAAAACACAAAGAAACGTCCCCCTGAGGGAAATAGCAGGAAGTGCTTTCTTTCTTTTGTTCACCCTTCCAGTCGAGAAGTGCTATCCTCCAGTGATGAATGCCTCCTATCCAAAGGAGACGACAGAGTGACATGTCCGCTGACGTGCAGGACAAGAAAGGAGCATGACTCATACGGCCATTAAGTGATTTCCCGGGAATGCAGGAAAGATTTGCAATTGTCGAAAAGGGACCATGTTGGGAGCCCTATGCGGCGCCACGTGCACTCGGGTTTCTGAGAAGTAAAACCCCTTGTCAGAACCAGCCTGTGGTTTCTTTGCTGAAGAATAGAAATGTACCTCCTCTCCTCGCCGTTCCCAAGCTTTTCCCGCCAACAAGTGATCACGCCCAACGAATGAATGCCGGACCAGTCAGTGCTTCAGACCATCAGTGCAGTGATGTGTTCGATTGGATGCCGATACCTGAGGGGCGTGCCCTGGATTTGGTTGGTCAGCATCTTCAGAGAGGGGCTGGACATAGGGGGTTTTTAAGGACGCTGCAGAGCACGAAATGTCGCTCTGAGCCCTGGGTAAACGGCTCATCCAGTCGCTTCTCGCTATGAACTCTTAACGCTTGCCATTTTGCTGATGTACCCTTCTTTTTCGTGTAAATATTGTAAATAAGTTTTCTCAAAGTGCCATTAAACCTGCTTGTATATATTTTACCAACCTCGAAGATTCAGTCCTTCTTCAACCCCGAGTCTCTGCACGCTACCAAGTGAAGGCCGGGTCGACATAGCCCCAGCGTCACGACAACTGGTGATCAGCGGTAGGATCTGGATCTACAAGCCCCAACACTGGTGTCCAGCGTTGGGATCTGAATCTACAAGCCACAACATCTGATGACTGGAGGTGGGATCTGGATCTACAAGCTACAACATCTGGTGATTGGAGGTGGATCAGAATCTGCAAGCCACAACATCTAGTGATCGGAGGTGGCATCTCAAGCAACAAGCAGGAGCAACAATCGGCCAACAAGAAAGCAGCTCGGAACATCGATCGCATGTGTGGGTGAGTGCTTGGCTTTTCTTCTGATGCGGACCAGGTTCTAGAACAGGGTTAGATTTTAGAACTGGTAAAAAGTGTTGAAACGCCTTTAGGTTTGGTAGTTTGCACTGTTGTTTTGGAAGTAGCCGACACTCGGAGCGATCATGGACCTACAAAAGCTGCAGAAACCGGAACTGTTGCAATTGTGTGAGGAATTGGGAATTGATACAAGTGGTTTGGCACGAAAACCTTTGATTATAAAGGCAATCACAGATTTGGGAGCCGATGATGAGGAGCTCAGTGAAGCGTGGAACCTCATCGAACAAAAAAAGGAGGAGCAGCTCTTACAGCAGAAAGAGCGAGAAAAAGAGGAAAAGAGGCGGGAGCGTGAAATTGAGAGAGAAGCAAAAAAGCGGGAGCTAGAAATTGAGCTCCGGAAATTAGAAGTAGAGTTGAGCAAGAGG
This sequence comes from Amblyomma maculatum, assembly GCF_055883805.1. Lineage (NCBI taxonomy): Eukaryota > Metazoa > Arthropoda > Arachnida > Ixodida > Ixodidae > Amblyomma > Amblyomma maculatum. The sequence goes on from NC_139344.1 coordinate 261,007,944, forward strand.
TCGGGCAATTGTCCCCAGCTAGCGGTACCTCTTCTCAACAAGGAGGCAGATTTCAAGATGTCAAAGTACATGCAGCCATATGTGATATCAGGGGATATCGGTCTGTATCTGGGTAACTTTGAGCGAACTTGCGAAGAACTGTCCTTCCAGCGAGACACGTGGTCTCAGAGATTATTGACGGTTCTGCCCTGCGAGGCAGCGGAGGTTGTCGCGCGGCTAAACAAGGAGGACGCGGACAACTACGAGAAGGTCAAAGCTTGCCTTCTGATTTTCGGAGACAGAGATGTGCAGGCCTTAACACGTTCAAAGGCGCGAGAACTAGCTACACTGCTCATTCCAGAAAAATCCACAGCGGAGGAAACGGCAGTTAAAACAGTGGTAGATGCGGAAGATAGCGGGTCAGAAAACTGAGAGCGAGGCATCTCAGATAAGTCAACTTGAAAGTGAGCTTGATGAGACGCGGAATGAGGACGTTCTTGAGAGTAACCTCTTGCCGCCAGTCTCTAGTAATCTCACGAGACTTCTAAGTGGAACCCGAGAGGACTTAGCTATGGAGCAAGCCAATGATCCCAAGAATAAGCTCGAAGTACAGTGGGAAGGACCGGCTGAAGTCGTTGCAAAGCTTTCTAACACTAACTACGCAGTGAAAATTCCCGGTAGGCGTAAAGAAGTGCGCATTTATCATTGCAATCTTATGAAGCCTTATGTGCAGAGGGAAGCCGTGGTAAATCTAACGTTAAACCTTCCCGAGGAGATGGGGGACAACTTGATTTGCCTCAGCGGAAAAGGAAGCAACGCTCAGGAGCTTCTCAAAAAGACGGAGCAGAGAGGAGAACTAAAGAAATCCCAGCTGTCCGATCTGGGCGAGATAATAACAGAGTTTGAGGCCTGCTTCGTGGACAGGCCAGGCAGAACTGATTTGACTGAGCACGATATTGAGCTGACTTCAGACGTGCCAGTGCGATCAAGGTGCTACCGATTTTCTCCAAGGCAAAGAGAAATTCTGGATAGGGAAGTAACTCGCATGCTGGAATTGGGAGTAATAAAACCCTCGGAAAGCGATTATGCTTCGCCTATGATCTTAGTAGAAGCTCCAGGTAAAGACCCTAGGCCTGTGGTAGACTACCGAAAGCTAAATTCTCTCACCAGGGATCAAGTGTATCCTATTCCGAATATTGAGGAGAGAGTAGAACAGGTCAGTAGAGCGGCATATGTGACTACGCTGGACCTTACTCGAGGATACTGGCAAGTACCGCTCACTGAACGCGCCAGCAGATACGCGGCTTTCGTCACTCCGACGGGCAGCTACCAGCCAACAATGATGAGTTTCGGGCTCAAAAATGCTCCATTTTGTTTTTCCCGACTCATGGATAGGGTTTTAAAGGGGTGTGAAACATTCGCGGTGCCTTATTTAGACGACATTGCGGTTTTTTCCGACTCATGGGCGGACCATATGGTACATCTAAGAGCTGTACTGAGCCTTTTGCGTCAAGCTGGACTAACCGTAAAGGCCGAGAAATGTTGCCTGGCAAGGGCGACCGTGGACTACTTGGGTCACAATGTAGGTCAAGGTTTCAGGAAACCCAGCGAGATTAAGATTTCTGCGGTAGCAGACTACCCGCGGCCGAGCACGAAGACGGAAATTCGAGCATTCCTGGGTCTGACTGGGTACTACAATCACTACATCCCTAACTATTCAGCTTTGGCTAGCCCTCTGACCGACGCTCTCCGCAAGACAGAACCGACAAATGTAGTCTGGGACGAACCAAAGGAAGCCTCCTTCGTAAACCTGAAGGCTGTGCTGATTAGCCGTCCGGTATTGCGAGCTCCAGACTATGGCCGAGAATTCACGGTCCAGTGTGATGCCAGTGATCGAGGGTTAGGTGCTGTTCTCTGCCAGAGAGATGACGACGGTAATGAGTACCCCGTGCTCTACTTGAGCAGAAAACTGAGTTCTAGAGAGAGGGCTTATTGCGCGTCAGAGAAAGAATGCGCTTGCATTGTATGGGCCATTCAAAAATTGCAGTGCTATCTTGGAGGGGCCAAATTCACCGTAGAGACGGACCATTGTCCCCTGGCTTGGCTGCAAACTGCGACATCGAAGAACAGTCGCCTTCTTAGGTGGAGCTTGATTTTACAGCAGTACAATTTTGAAATAAGATACAAAAAGGGGAAGTTAAATGGGAATGCGGACGCGCTTAGCCGCTCTTTCTAAGCGGTCCGAGATGTTCCTCACCATGTATCCAAATTGATAATCAGGTTTTTTTTTTTTTTTTTTCGTGCGCTTGTATATGTGTGACTATGTAAAGCAGCACGTTTGGTTTTCTAGGAATACGTGGGTCCTGAACGTCTTGAGAGTGGGCTTTTCTCGAACAACAATGGCAGTTTTCTTTTGACCTGGTCTCTTCAGACGGGAGCCGAGTGCTTGCTTCGACATGTGGTTGAGTTTCAGACAGCTCGAGCAATTTGGCCTACAACAATCAAGACAACGCGACAAGCAACAGCGAGCTTCAAGCGTTCACGTGCAGGCCATTAAGTCGTCTCTTCATGCAGCAGCTGGGACTGCTGCCCTCCGAGACTCTTCTGGCGGGGGAGGAGGCTGTTACGACCAAGCATCCGCAATTGCGCGCTCTATTGTTCGCCTGTGGGCATGGATAAGTTTTGTGAATATGTGGTGATGGTCCAATGGCTCTAAGTGAGCCTGTTTCCAGGAATCCTGTTTTGTAAGCATGTTTTGCTTTGTGGACAACCTGCAAATGCCAAATTGACCCTGTCAAGAGAACGTCTGGAAAAACACAAAGAAACGTCCCCCTGAGGGAAATAGCAGGAAGTGCTTTCTTTCTTTTGTTCACCCTTCCAGTCGAGAAGTGCTATCCTCCAGTGATGAATGCCTCCTATCCAAAGGAGACGACAGAGTGACATGTCCGCTGACGTGCAGGACAAGAAAGGAGCATGACTCATACGGCCATTAAGTGATTTCCCGGGAATGCAGGAAAGATTTGCAATTGTCGAAAAGGGACCATGTTGGGAGCCCTATGCGGCGCCACGTGCACTCGGGTTTCTGAGAAGTAAAACCCCTTGTCAGAACCAGCCTGTGGTTTCTTTGCTGAAGAATAGAAATGTACCTCCTCTCCTCGCCGTTCCCAAGCTTTTCCCGCCAACAAGTGATCACGCCCAACGAATGAATGCCGGACCAGTCAGTGCTTCAGACCATCAGTGCAGTGATGTGTTCGATTGGATGCCGATACCTGAGGGGCGTGCCCTGGATTTGGTTGGTCAGCATCTTCAGAGAGGGGCTGGACATAGGGGGTTTTTAAGGACGCTGCAGAGCACGAAATGTCGCTCTGAGCCCTGGGTAAACGGCTCATCCAGTCGCTTCTCGCTATGAACTCTTAACGCTTGCCATTTTGCTGATGTACCCTTCTTTTTCGTGTAAATATTGTAAATAAGTTTTCTCAAAGTGCCATTAAACCTGCTTGTATATATTTTACCAACCTCGAAGATTCAGTCCTTCTTCAACCCCGAGTCTCTGCACGCTACCAAGTGAAGGCCGGGTCGACATAGCCCCAGCGTCACGACAATGCCTAATCGCCACTGGCGCTTCTTGCAGGACCCCAATGGAACTTCGGGGTAGCTTCATGGCTACTTCCTTTCTTCAAAACCTTCTCAATCTTCTAGCAGCTATACTCTCTCTCTCTCTCTCTCGCTCTGTCTGCATTAATTTATTGCCGGCGCGGTTCAAGTGCTTACCTATGTTACCATGCCTTTCCTTTCTTCATATCGTGCTCATAGTCTTAATATTGTTACCGGGAAACGCGGGACTAAAGTGATGTCGTCATCATCATCATCATCATCATCATCATCATCAGCCTGATTATACCCACTGCAGGGCGAAGGCCTCTCCCATATTTCTCCACTTAACCCGGTTTTGTGCTAGCTGCATCCACTTGACCCCTGCGAACTTCTTAATCTCATCCGCCCACCTAACTTTTTGCCGCCCCCTGCTACGCTTTCCTTCCCTTGGAATTCAGTTTGTTACCCTCAGCGACCATCGGTTATCCTCTCTTCGCACTACATGTCCTGCCCATGTCCATTTCTTCTTCTTAATTTCTACTAGAATGTCGGTAACTTGAGTTATTTCTCTGACCCACTTTGCACGTTTTCTATCTCTTAATGTTACCCCTACCATGTTTCGTTCCATAGCCCTCTGGGTTGTCCTCAACTTAAGTAGAACTCTCTTGGTTAGCCTCCACGTTTCAGCCCCATAGGTGAGTACAGGCAAGATGCAACTGTTGTATACTTTCCTCTTGAGCGATACCGGTAAGCTGCTAGTCATAATCTGCGAGTGCTTGCCAAATGCGTTCCATCCCAATCTTATTCTTCTTGTTATTTCCTTTTCGTGGTCCGGATCTGCGGTTACTACCTGTCCTAAGTAGACATATTCGCCTACTACTTCCAGTATTTCGCTACCTAATGTAAACTGCTGTTCCTTCCCGAGGCTGTTGAACATTATCTTAGTCTTCTGCATATTGATTTTCAAGCCTACCTTTCTACTTTTCCTGTCTAGGTCATCAATCATTATTTGCAGTTCATCCCCCGAGTTGCTTAGCAAGGCAATGTCATCAGCAAATCGCAGATTACTGAGGTATTCTCCATCTACCGTTATCCCTAACTGCTCCCATTCCAAGTCTCTGAATACTTCCTCTAAGCAAGCTGTGAATAGTACTGGGGAGATTGTGTCTCCTTGCCTAACACCTTTCTTTATGGGAATTTTGTTACTTTCTTTATCCAGAACTATGGTTGCTGTGCAGCCACTATATATATCTTCCAGCACTTTCACGTACGGCTCGTCTACCCCCTGATTTCGCAATGCCTGCATCACCGCCGAGGTTTCAACTGAGTCAAATGCTTTTTCGTAATCAATGAATGCTATGTATAAGGGCTGGTTATATTCCGAGCATTTTTCTATCACCTGACTGATGGTATGGATATGATCGATAGTAGAGTACCGTTTCCGAAACCCTGCTTGATCCTTTGCTTGATTGCAGATGAATTCTATAGTATTAATGAGAGGGTTGCAGGCATCGTAATTAGGCTTAATAAGCGGTATAAACTGACGGTTGTACAGGCCTATGCACCTACATGTACTTATGATGACCAGGCAGTTGAAAGCTTCTATGAAGATGTAGAATCGGCAATGCGAAAAGTAAAGACGCAGTATACTGTACTAATGGGCGATTTCAATACCAAGGTAGGGAAAAAACAGGCAGGAGACAAGGCGGTAGGTGACTATGGCATTGGTTCTAGGAATAGCAGGGGGGAGTTACTAGTTGAGTTTGCAGAGCGCAATAACTTACGAATCATGAATACCTTCTTCAGCAAACGGAAGAACCGGAAATGGACATGGAAAAGTCCTAACGGAGAGACTAAAAATGAAATCGACTTTATAATGTGTTCAACCCCCGCCATTATGCAAGATGTAGAGGTAATCGGGAAAGTGCGATGCAGTGACCACAGGATGGTGAGGTCCCGAATTAGCCTAAATCTGAAGAAGGAACGCAATAGATTAGTAAGAAAGAAACCCATCAACGAATTAGCGGTGAGGGGGAGGGCAGAAGAGTTCAGAATCTCGCTACAGAGTAGGTTTTCAGCTCTAACTGAGGATGGCGACATTACCATAGAGGGAAGGAACAATAATTTCAGAGATATCATTACTGAATGCGCGGTAGAAGTAGGCGGTAGGATAGTTAGAGAGGATACCGGCAAGCTGTCTAAGGAGACGAAAGATTTGATTAAGAAACGCCAGAGTATGAAAGCTTCCAATCCAACAGATGGTTGGTTTGGTTGGTTTGTGGGGTTTAACGTCCCAAAGCAACTCAGGCTATGAGAGACGCCGTAGTGGAGGACTCCGGAAATTTCGACCACCTGGGGTTCTTTAACGTGCATTGACATCGCACAGCACACGGGCGCTTTGCTTTTCGCCTCTATGGAAAAGCTGCCGCCGAGGCCGGGATTCGATCCCGCGTCTTTGGGAACAGTAGTCGAGCGCCGTAACCACTGCGCCACCCCGGCGGGGTTCCAATCCAACAGACCAGATCGAATTGGCCGAGATGTCAAAGCTAATCAATAAGCGCAAGGTGGCTGATATAAGGAAGTATAACATGGAGAAAATTGAGCATGCTGTAAAGAACGGGGGAAGCCTTAAAGCGGTAAAGAAGAAATTGGGCATAGGCAAAAACCAGATGTATGCGATAAGGGACAAGGCGGACAACGTCATCACTAATATGGAAAAGATAGTCAAAGTAGCCGAGGAGTTCTATACAGATCTCTACAGTAGCCAAAGTAGTCAGGACCGTAATGAGATTGGCGGTAGGGAAAAACAGTCAGACGTTCCACCAGTGACGAAGGACGAGGTCAAGAAAGCACTAGAAACTATGAAAAGGGGGAAATCAGCTGGAGAGGATCAGATAACTACAGATTTGCTGAAGGACGGGGGGATATCGTGCTAGAAAAACTGGCCACCCTGTATACGCAGTGCCTGGTGTCATCGACGGCACCGGAACCATGGAAGAATGCAAAGTGATGTGCTCACTGACAAAGGCGACGATCGAGGAACGCGGGCACGACGAAGCGTTGAGAAAGAGGACGACGCTGAGAGAGTGGATTCTGCACGGCTACCGAAGTCTTAGCGTCGAGTTCAGCCCATCGCAGTGCCGTCACATTAAGTACATCCCCGTAACAATATTTTGCCAGACACCAAATATATATCCCGAAAGTGATTAGGATTGGTCCTACAAATACTAACAATTTCAAATGAGGCTGCAACTGCCGATCAACACTTCGGATAGTCTATTCTGCCGCTGAATAACACAGCCGTTTCAGCCGGCGAGGTCTAGTGCGACCGCCTCGCCACTGGGCGCCGGTGACCGTGGAGGCGTCGCGCAACTCACCCCAGTGGTTTCAGTGACACTGACACCATATTTTCCAGCATGCGTCGCTTAGAACATACGTGCAGCCGGATTCGTAAAGGAAAGCGCAGCGTTTCGTCTCGTCTCTCGGCATCGCCGAAGGCTGGCCACCGAAGCCAAAAGCGAGACCACGTGCCTGCTATGTTCTGTTTCCTGTTGCTGGCATTTGTTCCTATAGCAGTCGACACCATTCTTTTTAGGATAAATCTCTGAAGCATTTTCAGGCAGCAAGGTGAAGTTTTGAGAAGGAAGTGGAAAGCATACCGCCAGAGAAAAATAACAGTCCCATCCATGCTCCGAACTGTGCACTAAGCCGCTCATTTCAGCTCTTTGCTAAGTATAGCACGTTCTTGCGGGCTTGTTAGTTCATTTCGAGTGAAGACTGCACGAAGGCAAAGGAACGAATAGTAGTGCTGTCGTATCTGTTTATTTGCCTCTTGTTCTCGTCGTATTCGCAGCTTTCATTTGGTCGATGCTCGGGACCTGTTTTCATTCCCCACGCACCCGTCCCGAATGGAACACCGGTTCGAGTAAGGGACCGAATGCGGCGCGTGTCCTGTCTTCTTCTATTTTCGTCAGATCTGTGTTTTGCATTTATTTAATCGTTTTCGCCTGAGTGGTTACGTTGCCACGCAGCCCATACTGGCTTTAATGGGCGTAAAGCTCTGCCCGAGAGCCGCGGACTGTAGCACAGCTGCACGGCTTCTGTTTTCCAGCGTTGGCAGGCAGCTCCGCTCGCCGCTGAGTGTCTGCTGTCGTTAAAAGGCATCATAGCTGCTCAGCCGGTTTTTTTTGGCGCACACTATCAGCGGCAGATAGATTGTCGCGCTTGCCCGAATGCCGCAAAATATCGCCATTGAGTCTATCGCAGCGACATCGCCGAAACATTGAGCACATGCAAAGCAGACAGCGAACGGAGGAACAGCCATCCGTGCATCCGACCCCAACGCAGAAATTCCAGCTTTCAGGACGCCTCTGAAGCCATCAGATTTTAGAAACGTTCAGCGACTTACCACAGTCTATCATCCCGCGTGACAGTCCCTATGCATATGGAGTTATTAAATATGATCCGAGGCATCTATTATTTAATGCCAACTCGCACACAAACGTGTCTTCTTCATTATTTTTTTTTTTGTCTTTTTGGTTCGTCGTCAACTTTTTTCAAACGATTTCTGAACTGCGTAAAAGGTGAGTTCTGTGCCGTTTCACCGTGGCAACGCAAAAAAAATTGTTTTGATGTCTGCTTGTATATGCGTCTGCTTATTTCTTCTGCAAGCTTAATTATTTGTTTGCTTACTTGCACGCATGTATGCTCTTTCGTTCCGTCCAGTTGTTTGCGTGTCTCCCACGCAAGCATGACGTGCACTTGCGCTGTCTATTTTTACCTCCTTATCACGGCCGCCGCATTACGAATCTTAACTCCATCGTTATCGAAATCAATATCTCACTCTTTCGACTCAAGAAGGCGCGACACCAAGCTGGCGCCTTCCTTGAGAGCTCGACGCAACCTGTCTCCTCCACTTACTGCAGTCATGGCCTTCATCGGCAACAGCCAGGTAGGCAGCTATTCCCCCAACCGCATAAAAAGAAAGCCGGAATTTGCTCGATGAAAAGGCATTGCCGTGCGCAAGAAGACCTTTTTTTTTTCTTTTTTGCACAGCTAAGTTTCCGACATAAGCTTTCTAGTTTCAGACGCATATAATTAATGCTTATCTATAGGTCAAATATCACGCGTCTGCGCACTATACGAAGCAGACGTGTGATATTTCTAGGTACTGAAACTGCTGTAGGAATCAGCGGTGAACCGGTCGTGGCCCAAACATGGCCGCACGGTGCTTCTCCGCAGCCGATACGTTGTAGCTCTGCCATAAAAGTAGTTTCTTACGATTGGCGGCGTTGCACTTCAGCCACCATGGATGTTCTATAAGCATTTTGTGCCGATGCGCTAGCTGGCGCGGGAAAGTGAAACTTTTTGGACCGCATAGAGTGGCTTTACTAAGCTCCTTCATTCCGAAAACGCTGCTTATTCCTACGTAAGTGCTCTGACATATTGTTTCAGTGAAAAGCAGTTATAATGACTGTTCTTTGAGATCCGTGTTGGAAATTTCTCAGCTGTGGCTAACACGGAAAGAGGACGGTATGCGCGCAAGTTTCCTGTTGTTTGGCGTGTTTGATTTCAATCAGTGTAAAAAAAAAAAAATGATGTTCCATGCATCAGCACCCACCGTAGTCGTTAACGGTGCATGAAACAAACTATATAAGCGCAATGTACCTCGACAAGTGAGAATTATGTTATCCGCAGATTTCGAAATTTGAATTTTTGATTAGAGATGGCGGCCATGCATTGTATCGCATTGAAATTCGACTTAATGAATTCATGCACGGAAATATACGCATGCCGTGCTTGTCAGCATGAACACGACGACTGCCCTTTACTCGAGGTACGGCAGGTTTCCGCTTCGTACTTTATGGTTTCCTTTGTAAAACCTGTAAGCACGTGAACTATAGCAGCGAAAAGCAACAGCGGAAAACACCAATTACACATTTATATTTTCAGTGCCAAAAAAAACAAAACAGCTTTTAGAGTGTTTCAGCGATAACTTCAAAAAATATACTTTGTTATGAAAAGTGTGCCTGACAAGCATGAAAACTGGTATCGGCGGGTGCTGTATTTGGCCAATAGCAGAGCAGGCCACCTTTAATTGTTTTTTTTTTTTTCAGCACGTCTTACACTGGCGTACTTTTCTGCTCGTTTGCTGTAGTTTATAGCCAGCCCATTCAATATTAAGACATTTCTTGTGAAACATCTGCGGTGAAGGCCTCCCAGGCACTGCTCCGCTTTATGAGAACCACAGGCCTAATCGAAAGACTGAGTTTGGTATGACATGACTGTGACGTGATGTGATGTGGCGTGTCTGTTATGTGACTGTACTAACTTTAACTATCCCTCTCTCACAACTTTTATATCCACTCATCCCCTTCCCCCAGTGCAGGGTAGCGGTTGCTTTTACTGGTTAACCTCCCTGCCTTTCCTCTTCATCTTGCTCCTCCTCCTTTTGTGAAACAACATTCTTTTTGCAATATTTTTGGACAACATTTTTTGCAGTTCTATAGTCGGTATACCTGTGCACCCATGATGACTAGAGCCTCCATGGTGTCTGAAGCGCTCTTTGAGAGACTCGCATAGACGCCAGCTTTCCCTCTTAAAAATAATAAGAAATTCTACAGGGTCCTGAAGGACTAAGCTCCCCATGAAGGAAGCATCTCCTCTATCACCAGTGTTTACCGCCTAGCTAATTAAGACTCTCTAAGCTGCGCCGTTGAACGCAAAACGTGTTGGGAAAAAAGTACCTGATTACAGGAAAATGTAACTGAATTACCTGGGACGTTAACGTTTTGAAATGTAATCAATTAATAGCAAAATTGGAGAAAAATGTAACTGCTTACAAGCAATGAGTACTTGTAACATATTACGTACAGCTGAATTCAATATGAGAGGGTACACGGGAGCACGTGGCCTTCACATTTCGCAAAGCGCTGCCACCACCAGAAGACGAGGATGGGTGGCACCAGGAACGTGCTCGGAAAGAGCAGCCGACCAAGCTTTTTTGCATGAGCCTTTGCCGCTGATACTTATATCACCTGTCGGTGGCAGCGCTTTGCAGAGCGTGGAGGCCACGCGATCCCGTGTTTCCTCTCATATTGCTTCTAGCTGTATACAACTTTTGATCAACCGCAAAAATAACGCGCTACGACTTGGATTATTATAGCCACGCGTAAACGTAGAACGTTCTCGTGGAACCAACACGCACACTAAAGTGAGCTACGCATATGGTCCGAGCTCGGAATAACATACAAGATTCACGCGCTTTATCAAAGCGCATCTTTTCAAATAATAATAATAATAATAATAATAATAATAATAATAATAATAATAATAATAATAATAATAATAATAATAATAATAATAATAATAATAATAATAATAATAATAATAATAATAATAATAATAATAATAATAATAATAATAATAATAATCCGCTCATTCTTCCACTAAAGTCTTTTTTACTATCTCCATGATATTAGGCCCATTGTTGAGTTTGATCGCTGTGGACCGAAACAAAGCGAGCTTGATTTTTCTCCAGTCTCTCTCACCTGCCTCCCCTATCAGTTTTTCCGGGCCCTCTGGATGCCTAATAAATGTCAGTCGTCAACCACCGCGCTGTGTGCCATCATCATCATCATCATCATAAGCCGGACTATGCCCACTGCAGGGCGAATGCCACACCCATTTTCTTCCAATTAACACGGTCCTGCTGCATCCACTTGGACCCTGCGAATTTCTTAATCTCATCCACCCACCTAATTTTCTGCCGCCCCTTGCTACGCTTACCTTCCCTTGAAATCCAATTGGCCAATTTTAGAGACCATCGGTTGTCCTCTCTTCACACATGTCCTGCCCATGCCCATTTCTTCTTCTTAATTTCGGCTAGAATGTCGGTAACTTGAGTTATTTCTCTGACCCACTCTGCACGCTTCCTGTCTCTTAAATTTACATCCACCATTTTCCGCTCCGTGGCCCTCTGCGTTGTCATCATCTTAAGTGGAGCCCTTTTCGTTAACCTCCGTGTTTCTGCCCCATATCAGTACCGGTAGGATGCAACTGTTATACACTTTCCTCTTGAGTGATACCGGTAAGCTGCTAGTCATAATGTTTGAGTACCTTCCAAATGCGCTCCATCCCAACCTAGTCACTACCTGTCCTATATAAGTAGACATATTCGCCTACCACTTCCAACGTTTCGTTACCTATTTTAAACTGCTGTTCCTTTCCCAGGCTGTTAAGCATTACCTTAGTCTTCTTCATATTAATCTTTAGACCTACCTTTCTGCTTCTCCTGTCTAGATCATTTATCATTAGTTGCCGTTGGTCCCCTGAGTTACTTAACAAGGCAATGTCATCAGTGAATCGCAGGTTACTGGGATATTCTTCATCGACTCTGATGCCTGACTGCTCCCATTCCATGCATTTGAATACACTCTCTCAGCACACTGTAAATAGCACTGGGGAGATCGTGTCTCCTTGCCTAACACCTTTCTTAATTAGAATTTATCATTTTCTTTATGCAGAACTATGGTTGCTGTGCAGCCACTATATATCTTCCAGTGCATTCACGTACGGCTCGTCTACCCGCTGATGTCGCATTGCCTACATCACCGTCAAGGTTTCTATTGAGGCAAACGCTTTTTCGTAATCAATGAATGCTATGTATAATGGCTGGTTATATTCCGAGCATTTTTCGATCGCCTGGTTATGGTATGGATATGATCGACAGTAGAGTACCGTTTCCGAAAACCTGCTTAATCCTCTGGTTGATTAAAGTCTAAAGTTGCCCTGATCCTATTAGCGATTACCTTGGTAAATACTTTGTACGTAACTAATACGAAAGTGATTGGTCTGTAATTTTTTAAGTCCCTAGCGTCCCCTTTCTTATGAATTAAGATAATGTTAGCGTTCTTCCTTGATTCTGGTACTTTTGATGTCGTCAGGCATTGCTTATATAGGGTGGCCAGTCTTTCTAGCACGATATTCCCTCCGTCCTTCAACAAATCTGTAATTACCTGATCCTCCCCAGCTGCTTTCCCCCTCTTCACAGCTTCTAAGGCTTTCTTAATCTCGTCCTTCGTTACTGGCGGAACGTATGATTGCTCTTCATTACAGTCAATTTCATTCTTGTCCTGACTACTATGGCGACTATAGAGGTCCGTATAGAACTCCTCGGCTACCTTGATTATCTTGCCCATGTTGTAATGACACTGCCCGCCTTGTCCCTCAGTGCATACATCTGATTTTTGCCTATGTCTAATTTCCTCTTTACCGCTTTCAGGCTACGACCGTTCTTTAGAGCACGCTCAATTTTCCCCATGTTACACTTCGTTATGCATGTCGGCAACCTTGCGCCTATTAATTTGCTTTGATACTTCAGAATAACGGCCTGGGGGGCGAGTTGGTGCATGATGGAATTGAACGGCGGCGCAACACGGAAACGGACACAGACAAGAAGGGGACACCACATGCGCATGTGGTGTCCCCTTCTTGTCTGTGTCCGTTTCCGTGTTGCGCCGCCGTTCAATTCCTTGCTTTGATACCTCTGCCAGTTCTATCCGGTCTGTTGGGTTGGAGGCTTTCATACCTTCGCGTTTCTTAATAAAATATTTCGTCACCTTAGACAGTTTATTGGTATCCTCTCTAACAATTCTACCGCCTACTTCTAACGCGCACTCAATAATATCTCTTTAATTATTATTCATTGCTTCTAGGCTAAGGTCGGCTTCCTCGGTTAGCGCTGAATATCTATTCTGCAGGTAGAGCCTGAATTCTTCTACTTTTCCCCTTACCGCTAATTCGTTGATGGACTTCTTTCTCACTAATCTGTTCCGCTCCCTCTTCAAATCCAGATTAATTCGAGATCGAGACCTTACCACTCTGTGGTCACTGCATGGCACCTTCCCAATTACCTCTACACCCTGCATAATGCCGGGGTTCGAACACAGTATGAAATTATTTCATTTTTAGTCTCTCCGTTAGGGCTCTTCCATGTCCATTTCCGGTTCTTCCGTTTGCTGAAGAAGGTATTCATGATTCGTAAATTATTGCGCTCTGCAAACTCAACTAGTAACTTCCTCCTGCTATTCCTAGAACCAATGCCATAGTCACCTACTGCCTTGTCTCCTGCCTGCTTTTTCCCTACCTTGGCACTGAAGTCGCCCATTAGTACAGTATACTGCGTCTTTACTTTTCGCATTGCCGATTCTACATCTTCGTAGAAGCTTTCAACTGCCTAGTCATCATAACTACATGTGGGTGCATAGGCCTGTAAAACTTTAAGTTTATATCGCTCGTTAAGCCTAATTACGGTGCCTGTCACCCTCTCATTAATGCTTTAGAATTCATCTATATTACCCGCTATATACTTAGTGACATGGAAACCCACTCCTAGTTCTCGCCTCTCTTCGGCCTCCTAACCTCACTAAGCCCTATGACATCCCATTCATACCCTCTAGTGCCTCTAACAGCACTGCTAAACTAGCTTCACTAGATAGGGTTCTAGCAGTAAACGTTGCCAGGGTCAGTTTTCCAATGGCGGCCTGACCTCGGAGCCAGAAATTCTTTGCATCCCCGCTGTGTCACAGGTATGACCGGTATACATACGTATATATATATATATATATATATATATATATATATATATATATATATATATATATATATATATATATATATATATATATATATATATATATATATATATATATATATATAGAGAGAGAGAGAGAGAGAGAGAGATGGAGAAATGCACGGCACCGGGATTCGAACCAAGGTCCTCTTGCATGCGAGGCGGATGCTCTACCTCTACACCACTGGAGTGATTCTGATCCATGCTGCCATATCATAAAAATATCGTCAATATAGCGAAGATATATAAGTGGTTTTTCAGGAAACGAATTTAGTATATTGGATTCTAGAACTCTCATGAAATATTCGCGTAAGTCGGCGCGAATGGATTACCCATGCTGGTTCCAAATAATTACAAATAATAGGATGAATCGAACTCGAAATAATTTAATGTTAGGACTAGTTTAAGGAGCGATAGATAAACTTCAGAGGCATGCGGATGGGGGTTGATTAATACTTGGAAAAAGACGTCGATACCTTCATCGATAGGAATATTAGTGTAGAGTGCCGTGACGTCAAGGGTGACAAGTATACAGTTATCTGCAAGATTGGTCGGGATATTAATACGCTCAATTATTCGGAGAAAGTGAGGTGTGTCCTGCACAAACGAAGGAAGCTGGGTCGGGAGGTCTGCTAGGTGGTGATTTAGGAATATTGAGAAGTTTTATGTGGACGTATTATTGTTAGAAACAATATGTCTTCCTGGTATGTTCGTGGTAAACAATGCTTCTGCGGAAACCTTGTGAATCTGGGGCAGTCGGTAAAATCAACCAGCTTGTTTGTTTAATGGCCTAAGAAATTTATAGTCAATCTCGGTAATTAGCTCCCTGGCGAATAGATCTCCTATTTTATTCAGGATGACTTCACTGAACTGTTCTGTCGGTTCGGTATTTAACTTTGCATAGTGGCAAGAGTTGGCCTCTGTTTTGTAACTTTCAACTGGGAGAATCACTATGCTGCCACCTTTGTCTGCAGACTTGAAAACTGAGTCCGTTCTAGAAGCTAGATTGTCAAGAGTTGCTCTTTCAGTTATAGAAAAGTTTTGGGCTTTCGACAGCTAGCTTTGTTTCTTCAATAATTTCTTCTGAGACGGATTTAATATATAGGTCCAGTTTGGGGCTGCGATATGTATCAGGAAACCATGTGCTGGGGGCTCTGAGCAGATTATAGGCTGCCGGTGCATTATTTTGGTTTTCCGCGAAGAATTTTTTAATACGACCTGCGAACTGAGGCTTCCCCCCCCCCCTCCCCCCTCTACCCTTGTTCAGTACCCTTTCATACGTGTAAGCCATCATCTTCCTCTCGTTCTACCTTTGAGACGTTAAACCTCATAAATCAAATCAACCATCTCTACGCGCTCTTTTGTGTCATGTTTATAATTACCTAACTAGCCCAATCTTAGACTGGAACCAAGCTTAGAGGCTGCGATAGTAAGGAAAAGAAATAAAATGAGCGTGAAGAGGGAACGTCGCCCTAACAGGCAGTCGAAACAAAGCACTTGGAACCTTCCAAGAAAATAATTAGAACCAGATATCATTTTATGTGTCCCATTTAGTTTCCAGATGGATACAATTGTGTTTGCGGGTGTCCTAATTGTTCCGTCGTGAGGCGCTGCCTGCCCTGCGACGAGCCACGACCTCAAATTGACATGAATGCCTGTCGAATAACAAGCCTGCACATAACATCTCCGCATGCTGCATCAGTTAATCGGGACACCCGCAGAACAGTTGGAAACTACGCATGTATTCGTAGAGATTCCGATCTGTATTTAAACGGCGGCCATTACAAAAACTTTCACTTGCTCGTGTAACGCTCCCGAAGAAGGTCACGTATTACTCTCCTCGCCGCGGACCTGACATGTTTCGCTTCTTCTTGTTTCTTTTTTGTTATCAGCGTAGAAGTAATGGCAATGAATGTAAAGAGCGCATTTGTGGCTATCGGTTTTCTTTTCCCGCCGGGAGAGCAGAGTCCAAGGTGACGTCCTAGAGGGACCCCGACACCATTTTCTTTCCTCCATCCCCGACACACCTGAACATCACGTGATTTTTAGGTGGCTAGCAAGGTACTGAGCTTAGTGCAGCATAACTGTTTAAATGACCTTCAGTATTTGTTAGGTATGACCGAAGGCCGTATATATGACAGTTTTTGCTTGATTTTCTTATATGCATAAGCGTGTGGCTACTCCAGGAGCTGGACCGGCCGCGGCTTTCAGTGTCAAATTAATACCTGCTTAGGCAAAAACTGAGGTTGAAACGCGATGGGTTTGACAGCTGAGTAATGAAGGCGTCTTCGTTTGAAACTCAAAAGTTCATAACATCTCTGAGGACGCACAAGCCAAATGAACCTGGTAGTCGGAAAAGCCTCTGCGTGAAAGCATCAACATCGTAGGCCTGTTCGGCACACGAACCTAACTTGCAGTGCTTCCATTGGAACATCATCCCTTCCTGCTATAATTGCGAACAGGAACGATGCCCCTGATTCAAGATCGGACCGCAGAATGGGAATGAATTGCTGCAGTGACCGAACCTGTTTCCTTTGCCCTCAGGACGAGGCTTCGTAGCGTACTGCAATGCCAGCTGCTTGACAGCAGCGGCACAGTTTCCCGCCTGGAGTGCCAAGGTGAAAGCGGATGCGAATCAAAACAAGGTCGCCTGATCAAGACGGTGTCAAGGAAAGCGTGGACGCCACACAAGAACGCGCGCGATGCTATTTATTGGTCTTAACCTAACTGATCGAACGGCCAACCGTCTCGTCTATTTTTTTTTTTTTTTTTTATTGTGCGAATTAGCGACCGCCATCACGCAGGTAAGGTAAACCAGTCGTTCCGCGGCCGAAACCAAGAACGCCAGTTAATTTTGTTGCACCTCTTAAAGGGTGCAAGAAAAAGCGAACAGAAACACACCCGCAGAGCCATTCCCGTACGCGTCAAAGGGAAGAAAAAGGCAATGATTAATATGCCGCTCCTAAACTGCAAAGTTTAGGAGCGGCTCCCCTTACAGCCGGCGTATCTCTGTGGATCAGGAGGGAGGCGCATCACTCATTCACGGCTGGCTACATTGTCATACATCCATGCTCCAGCGTTCCATTCATAAATAGCTCTCCCGTTGGCGCAGGGTGGCCTCTGTCCTTATCACTGTCAACTCTTCACGGGGCTTTACTTCTGTTTAAGTTTCCACTCACAGATGACCGGCTCCATTCCTCATCGCGCGACGTTGTCGGCAGCGCTGCAACGTGGACTGAATAATGCAAGACCATCGCTGAAAGCCTGGATGTGCGCTGCACTAAGCCGGCGTGTTCCGCTACAGACCCCTCACGTAGCCGTTCTTGAACTTTTCTCACGTTTTCTCTCACCCTTTCCCGCAATGCCGGAGGCGGCGCTAGGCCAGCGGAGGAGCGAGCGGATAATCTGCAGTACCGTAAGAAGGCAATGAAGCAATGAAGACTCGGCTCCTGACTCGCACAGTGGCTGCGCGTCGTCCATCTGGGGAGGCGCGAGGGGCTGGATCATAACTCTCCGCGCGCTTTGCTATCTTCGTCATCAGGCAATGGCTACTAAAACCCCTTCTCGGGCGAGAGAAGCAATACGCGAGACCAGGCCAGCACGCAGCCACAGCCGCTGCTTCTTCTTTGGATTGTCTAACGATCCCTCCAAATTTCCGATCACTTCTTAGCCGGCATAACTCCAATTGGTATGCAACCTCCCCGCGTAGTCAACACCACTGTTGCGGCACTAATACTCACTGCAGTCCTTAACCAGGCTGCCTTGCCTCCATGAAGATGGGGGCTGTAGATAATGTTTATTCTTAGCGCAATATTAAGTGCTGACTAAGTTGGTGGCTTCCCAGATTAACGAAAGCCGTTCGTCCAGTTGGTCCTAAGTCCGCCAGGCACGGATAGGCCTCTTTATAAAGCTGCACATCTATAATCTATGTTTTCATTAATTCTGTTCCATGTGATCAACTCGTGGTCGCCAGGACGCAATGCTCCCCGCCTTCTTTTTCTATTTTTTCAGAAAACAACGTCTGTAGCTTAAACCGAACACCAGGGCACTGTGAAGAAGAAAGGTAAGGTAAGGTAATTCGCTTTATTCCCGTTTACAACATACACCGGCAGATTTGACAAAGAAAAAAAACAGAAAAAAGCTGCCAAACAGCTTGGCAAGTGCTAAGACCCGTTTATTTGGACCAGCAGCACAGCAGGATGACAGTGCAAATAAAACACTAATAAAGCACAGGCAAAAAAAAAAAGGGGGGGGGGGGGGGAGAGAGAGAAAAAAGAAAGAAAAGGAAGCACAGCAACCAAAAGTAAACAAAACTGCAGACTCGAACTCGTTAATATAACAAGCTACATAGGTTACATAATACCACAAAAAAGGCCAAAATATTGCACTGAAATTATTCACAAAATATGCACGATTCACAACGGTTTTGCGTACTGTTACGCAGCAACACTTACAATGACGATTACTATAGATACTTCTATTCGGTTTCCGACTATATTTGATGGATTTCGCCAGCGTTTCGACCGCGCAGGGCCAAATAACCGTAGCTGGTCTGACGACCACTTTCTTTCTTTTTTAATATGATGGCGCAGGATGAACCATCTAACAAAAATAAACTATGTCAAAGCGCCTGTCCTGCGTGTGCCTCGATTGTTTTTTCATTCTTAGTATATAGCGCGCAAGTTCTATCAAAATGTTCAACAAACTAGCCTCCATTGCCGCCTGGCTTTCAAGTTCATTCCAGTGTGTTAAGTGCACAGTAAGCCAATGCATATAGGGCCAGTATTCCGGGTTCCACTTAAAGCGTCCCCGAAAGAAAAAGAAAAAGCCCCTAGTTGCCAAGCGGACAAAATTGTCCCCAAACGAATGCAATCAACCGTACCTTAATGTCAAGCTTCCTTCTCGTCTGGTGCCCAGCTTGTCAGGTGTGAATTGTTACTGTCACCGACTTTTACTGATTTTAGATTTCACCTTTTAGGGTTTTAGCTTGGGCCTTGTATGTATTTTTTTTTTCCCCGAGTGCTGCAGTTCTTCATTGTGCTATAAAGCGCAGACTCTGTTTCCCCGTAGCGAGCTGCAATAAAGTATAGTACTACGCTTCGACCCGACGGCTCAGACGTGACGAAATATCGAACTGTTGCAGTGCTTCATAACGACAAAAAAAAAAAAAAAAAAAAAATTAACAGTGAAAGAATGCAGCCGAGGGCAACTGCGTCTCTGGATCGTTCTGCGCGCTTCAACAGCATCGCTTGTCAAAGTATTTTGTAATGCTTTTTTTTTTGTGTGGTATTACCTGCGATGCATGACCGTGGTGTGATCTGGTACTCCAACAGTGGCCCCGTCGACAGCAGCCTCGTCTTCGCTTTGTTTGCGGGAGAAAGGGCGCAAAGACTGCCGGCTTCGGTGGCCGGACGCTGGCAGCGATGCTTCAGGGTGGCCGTGGTCAACGACCGGTTAAGGCTCGGCCTGAACCTTCCCTAGTACAGCATCTCCATCACCGTCGAAATCGCAGCAAGAATTCTACACCGTCGATACCGGAAGGGTTGACTCTCATCTCCAGAAGATCTGAGGGGGTGTTCCAGTGACGTCTTGTGTTGCGAACGACTCCTCAAGAGTACCAGTGTACCCAGCCCATTGTGACTTTTTTAATTAATAGTATTTCTCAGTGACTGAGACCTGTTTTAATGAGTGCTTACAGAGCTGCGTAACTGAGAACAACTCGCTCTATAAGAGGAGCCGGATGTCATTGTTGCGGCGGGCTCTTTCATCATTATCTTTCAACACGCGTTCTCCAATATATTTGAAGCCAATTTGTATCTCACTAGCGTTATACCTGTTTTAGAATATGTGGAATGCGCAAGCGTAACATGAGATCCGCACACAAAAAAAAACCTAAAAGATAAAATAGAACGGGTGCAGAAACAGGCAGCACGCTTCTTAGCAAGGAAATTATCGCTATACTGTCTCAGGGTCTGATATACGGAAAAAGCTGGGCTGGAAAACTCTCTCTTCACGAAGAACAATTCTAGGGCTGAAATTTACAGTATACATGAAAATAAAACTGGTGTTGACCAAACTCTGTTCATTAAGGAGCCGCATTACGCCTCATCTAGTAGACACCACGCTAACGAAATCAGAGCCTATACGTGCCGTACTAATGTGTTTAAGTTTTCATTCTTTACTAACACGATTAACGACTGGAATGAGCTGCCTAGTGGTGTGATGGCTGCGTCTAGTGCTGAAAATTCAATTCAACTCATTGAATGTCATTTTATTGATTTCTTAATATATGCTACTGTGTGCATTTTTTTAGTTCTTTTATTGTAAAAAGTTACTGTACACTCGTCAATTCGTTGTTCCTGATTTACTTCCTCATGCGATCCCCTGTACTTTACCCCCTACAATAATTCTGTCTAGGCGATGCAGGTATACCAAATAAATAAATAAATAAATAAATAAATAAATAAATAAATAAATAAATAAATAAATAAATAAATAAATAAATAAATAAATAAATAAATAAATAAATAAATGTAGGCCTGTCAGGTACCTGGATCGTGATCCTAATAAAAAAAACTTTACACATTTTCACAAAGTCGAGAAAGAATCGAATACAAAGTGTTAAAATTTTTGCGCAGTAAGCTACGGAAGGATTCATTCATCTTAGAGACAATTTTCGTCGCCTTGGGGACGTTTTCCTTTCTTTTTTCTTTTTTTTTTTACTTTTTTTTCCTAGAGGCTACCTTCTCAAGGGTCTTTCCCTCCAAGGACGCTTTCTTTTTCTTTTTTTTCACCGGGGTCAATGCTCAGTTCTTTCCTTTACCGCCTACTTACCGCAGGTTTTCTATAGTTTATCCGCCTATGGCGCAGACATGCATCGCTGTTTGACGCTTCAGGACAGCAACGTGGGGAGTGCACAGTGTTGCAGCCGCGCGAGGACACGGCTATCGATTGCGACAAAGACGAGACTCGACCAGTTTTCGACTCATTATAGCGACGCGCATGATGGGCAGCTTCGGGATGTAGGCCAGCACGCTACTATTCACTCCCGCAGCACGTGGAGACTGTGTGCCGCGATAGAGGCACGCAGCAGAGAAGTCTCGGATTGCGCGATAACTCCGGCGAGGAGAGAACTCAGTGCGTCACTTGTCGCGCTGTCCGTCGATACAACGGCCGATAGAGATTTCCGAGTGCCCGGAACCTCACGCTCACTCTGTGCTAACGAACACTAGTGACGTAACGTGCGACGTCACAGTCGCGTAGCGCGCGTTATCGGCCACGCGACTCTGTATTGCCACGTTCCTTCATGCGATACTGCGACTGTAAATTGTAACAGAAACGCCGCTGTCAGACAATCCCGAAACACACGTTTGAAAATCTCAACCGGAAATTCGCGCTCGCGAGGCTGTAGTCGTCTAGACTGCTTCAGCCAGCGCTGTTGTTTCTAGTGCGCTAAAGTTATTAACCGCATTCCCGCAAAAACCCGATGTCTGAAACCCATCTGTCATTTGACCTCGGTGACCCATGAGGAGAAATAAATAAAGAAAAACATGGCCAATTATGCAAGCAAGGACGTGTAAAAAGTCAATGACCAGCTTGTGTGAATAAAATGGTTTTGTTTTGTTTGTTTCTTGTCTCAAAACGAGGTCCGTGGCTCTTTAGTGTCAGTAATGATTAATTGCCAAATAAACACGGAATTCCGGAATATTTTTTATCAGCTCCGATTTTCCCCCTTAAAAGCCTGAAATATAGAATAATTGTTACGCTCCAATTAAAAAAAATTAAATAAAGCTTGTAACATTAACCGGAAAAAAATGTCCAATTCCGTATTGCTTTCACGAAAAACCTCATTTCTTCTTCATTATGAAACTGCAAACTAGCGCCCGATTACTGAATATATATATATATATATATATATATATATCGCCAGTCACCGATTTCGCCTATCTTTGCCTGAAGCCCAACCTTGAAACCTATAGCTTCGAATCGAAAGTCGAAGTGAAACGCGACGTGCAATAGAGCACGTACTGCTGCGGACAAAAGTAAACGGAGCACGCAATTTCCTCCTAAAATTTTTCACGCGTTGCATAATTGAAACTGACAGTCGCGGATATGCGAACCGATAGTAGACGTCAGTACCCTTTCATTTGGACAGACATTGTTTTCTTATCTGCAGTGCAGAAGGTGTGATTTTAATTTGAAGGATAAAGCGTGCTCTGTTCACTTATGTCCGCACCTGTACTTCGAATTAGGCCAATTTAAGCACCGCCTTTAAAGGTATGATAAGACAGCGTTAATGTCTCCTGTTTGTCGGCTCTCCCCACGGGTCCTCGCACTACTCGCTTAACCAGCAGTCGTTTATGTGTGCCTCTAATGTACCACACATATACTCTTTACCATACAATCCTAAGTTAACACATTGTATTGACACGGTGCAATCCTTGTCTCCGACACAACCCGACATAAATATAAATACCCGATTTAAACAGACCTGCGTAGCCTATATGGCAGAATATGTAATTCGGCATCGAAGAGACCTGACGCTGTATTCCGATCTGTTATGTTATATATATATATATATATATATATATATAGTGTGTGTGTGTGTGTGTGTGTGTGTGTGTGTGTGTGTGTGTGTGTGTGTGTGTGTGCGTGCGTGCGTGCGTGCGTGCGTGCGTGCGTGCGTGTGCGTGCGTGTGTGTGTGTGTGTGTGTGTGTGTGTGTGTGTGTGTGTGTGTGTGTGTGTGTGTGTGTGTGTGTGTGTGTGTGTGTGTGTGTGTGTGTGTGTGTGTGTGTGTGTGTGTGTGTGTGTGTGTGTGTGTGTGTGTGTGTGTGTGTGTGTGTGTGTGTGTGTGTGTGTGTGTGTGTGTGTGTGTGTTCTTTTTACAAGTGCTGACTATACAACAAAGTACTAAATCTTTAATTAGTATTGCTTATACAGTTATGTTTGATTTCTGACTATATTTAAATATTTTCTTATGTTTCGTCATTGCAAAGCAATCAGAAATGTTACGGAAATATATTATAACTACTTTTCGTATTTGCTCTCTCAAGGTGTACTGTCGTGATCATGCGTGCGTGACCCAAATTTCACGTCATTCGGCGTAATCCTGTACTTATGACCTGCATTTACGTTCTTGAACTGCTCTTTCTAATTCGCTCTTCTAACACGTTCCTTTGACTGCGCGCTGAACTTATCCATATGCGGAAACCTTTGTTAGGCATTGTGGCCTTTAGTCTTCAGTCCGACTATAAGATGAAAAAATGGGGACACTTGATCCTCGTACACAACAAAACAATAACCAAACAATGTTGTTCGTCACGCCACCAGAATACACGCCTCCACCTCCAAACCCCCTCCGGCCACCCCAGGTTCAAACTGCGTGTAATGTTCCCAAAGGTTACAGCTATTATCGAGGCCGTTAATAAAAGTGCTTCTTTCACCCACCGGGGAAGCGTACAGCAGAACGACAAGGCAAAAAGCTGCATTGATGAAGAAAGCCGGAGGCGCTCAAGGCAAAGAACACGCGCTCCAGGAGACGATTGTACGCTGGCTTCGAATGGATCTTCATTTAGTCGCAACTGACAGGCAGCAGTCACAACAACAACAAAGCACTGGCGCAAAAGCAAAAATCGCCTCTTTCAGAAGCGTACCAACCTTCACTCATTGACCACATGTGGGCCGGGCGCAGCTCTCGAAGAGGCGGTGGTCGGTGCCCTTTTTTTCCTTCATTTATTTTTTCGCGCCGCATCTCTATCGGCTGAGGAGCGCCAGTGCCGACCCACATATTGCGCGCCGACTTCGTGTCCGGTCCTATAGGCGGGAGGAGCCTTCTGGCGCGCGGGCGAGCGGCGAAATCGAAGAGCGCCGCAACTCGTTCCCACAGGTTGCGTACTACGCTCCCAGCCAAGGGCGAGCGCGCACGCGGAGAACAAGCGCACGTTATGTCAACAAACGTGCGCGCACCGCACGGCATGGATTAAGGCGGGAAATATATGCACAGCTGGCCCCGCTACACCGCCGCCGCCAAACCAAGACGCGATGGTGGAGGGAACACGCTCGGCCGCGCTTTGTTGCCTTCCAGTGTGTTCCCCGGAAGAAGAGAAAGCAAAGGACGACGGCGGGCCCTCAACAAAAGGGCGATCCATCTTTCGGAGCCGCCGCCGTGAGAACGCGTGGGAGGAATGCGCGAAAGCCGAGAAGGAGCATGTGTGAGCGCACGCAAAATAAAGCAAGTGTGGGGATGTACGTACTGGGAAGACCGCAGTCGACAGGCCTTCCGGATTGAATTCGCACCGTCTGCAAGAGCGCCACCTGGGAGAACTTTGCATACTCTGCGCAGACGAAATGGTTGTCTGACTTGTTCATCTTTTTTTTATCATATTAGCGCAGCTACTAGGGCCTCGAGTGTACTCCAAACTCGTCTCTACATAACAGGAGACAATGTTGATAACTCTCGGAGAACTGTTCGCACAACTTAAACATCGCGGATACCCACAGAACAACGGACAAACTGCAAAAAAAAAAAGTCTGAAATGTAATTCTCTTCAGGAGAACAAAGCACATGGAGGGCTTATCTCACCCCCGGCTTGCTGATGGTGGGCGCCTAATTAGCAATCAAAATGTCCACCCCATATTGTAGATCAATAACGGCAACAGCCGACCGGAACCGGACCGGTCGCATTGGACGCGACTGTGCCTTTTTTACGCACAGTCGCGTTCCTGAGAATAGAGGTCGGTCCGACAGAAAGAATGCAGACGCCGCTAAACAAACGACCGCAAGATGCACGGGTGTACGTAGTAGCGCGCGCCAGTGCGACCATGTTTATTCCAGGCGGCGACTGCAGCGGAACGCACCTCTCAGCGGATGAGGTTACTCAGGCGCACCGAGTGCTCCTCCGAGTTCGTGGCTTCCACCGCTCTAATACATCTCGCATCCGCATGGTTTAAGAGCAAATAGGTAAGACTGGGCATGCTACTCAGTCGAAAAAAACTACGGAAGATTTTCTCTTGTCGCAACAAAAGTTTTGTGCGGTTTCTGATAGTGAACCTGCTGTGACAACAAAAATTGCTGTAGTAACGTCAGAAATCTCTTTACGATATAAAAGTACCACGGAACGACAAACTACAGAAAAGTACGTCAGAAAGAACTGCAGACCTATAGGAAAGTACTACAAGACTACAGAAAATTCTGACGGTTACGACATAACTATTTCTGATACAGTTCATATTTGACAAAGTTCATATTTGACACAGTTCACAGTTCATATGTACAGTCATATTTTTGACACAGTTCTGTATTTTTTTTTTGTTTTTTTTTAAGAACTGGGAAAAAACCCTGGCGCAAAAAGTAACACACACTAAAGAGAGAGAGAGAAAGGGGGCAACGGACAGGCTTGTCCGTTGTCCCTTTGTCTCTCTCTTTTGTGTGTGCTACTTTTTGCGCCAGGGTTTTTTCCCAGTTCTTAAAAGATGTTAGACCAACTAGCCCGGCAACATGCTTTATTGAGATCTGTAGATTATTTTTTTTTTTCGACTGGGTATAGCTAGAGTTGACGAAAGTGTTTTTCCTATACCTTGTTTCCGCCTGACAGCGTGCCCTGTGGCGGTCGTATGGAGGAAGGAGGGCGGAGTCTTTGCGCGCTCCTTCCCCAGGCGAGTGGACACCTCCGCAGGAAGTTAGGTAGTGCGTCGGAAGGCCTACGGCATCGGGCATGCAAGCGCTGCGCCGTCCCATTTTTGCGTATTGCCAAGCTTACATGAAGTACGACAATAGGCCGAGCGGCAGTCATCTATGCCGGTGCAGGCTTACAGAACGACTTTCTAGGTTGATTGCACGTTTTTAAGGTTATTCTTTTGCACGCTGTCGGAATACGTGATATGCTTGCGACCTAACCGTCCGTGTTTCAATGGATACTGTGAACCTCTCGAAGCTACGATGTCAAATGCTTCATTCTTGCATACAGTTGGAAGCACCGCACATCAGCGCCGCGGGAGATGTAAACACCACCCAAATGCTGTGAGGAGCGTCTTTCTCATGCTGCTATTGAACGCCGAACTATTCCAGTTCAATTTATCCTGCCGGCTGCGACTAAAACGCCCTAAACAAGCTCTAAACTGGAACATACAAGAAAAATAGCTCATATATTTGAACAATGGAGCGCAGCGTTGTTTTGTGTAATGGCCTTAGTAGTACGTTTATAGCTCGTTAGAACCTGCGGGACACGAAGAGTGAATTTAACCTCTTTGTACATTTTCGGGCGGTGCGTTACCCTATAGGCCACGCTGCTTTCACCAACAGCTTCCCCGTTACGCGTGCCAGAACGTAAGACGAGACGGGTGACGTACGGCGCGCGTGATGAAACTGCATTTTCGCCGCTTCTGCAAGGCACATGCGCTGTAGTAACAAGACAGACCGTTGTATAGTTGTTACCGAAATGTACACTTGTCTGTACTCCCGGGTACCATATTACGTGTGTGGGGGTAGCTTGTCCGGTCTCTCGAGAGATGCCCTCGACAAATTCAGCCGGAACCAAGTGACAAAGAGGGTGGTCGTTTGGCGCTCAACTTTCGCTGGGCGTGAGCCAGAGAATCGGTTGAAGTTTCATCAAGAAAACAACTTTTTGCAGGCAATTGAGAGACGACACAGAGGAATTACAAAATAACCTTAGAGCACATAAACAGTGTTCACCAGCACAGTGAAATACACGCAACGTAACGCAACGAATACATTGCAACAAGAGAGGAAAAACCAAACAAACGACACTGCGACAGTCCAATGGCTGGAGGGTCACGATGTGGCGGTTCCGAAGACTGGCGCGAGCTCCTTCGCAGATCCCTGGTTGGTCCATAAGCGGGTTTGCCCGGGAAGCGTGCTGGAAAACTTCGAAAGAACGACGGCACCAGCTCATTGCCGTGGATACGCACTCTCGTTCATAAGGCGAGCCGCAACTGTACGCCCATACGCGCCAAGGCAGGCTGGCAGAGATACCTAACTTCCGCAGTACAAACTTCCTCCCACTCACCCGCAGAGACGCGCGTCGTCTTTGGTCAGCCGCGAGGGATTTTACCGGAAACAGCGAGTTCCTTCGAAGGCCGGTCCGCCGCTTCCGAGCGAAGTGGAGAGGGCACCGCTACGTAAGCGTAAAGCTACTCGCTCGCCACTCGTAAATAGAGGATTTTTCGCCAAGATTCTCGAACTCTCTTCCGCATTTACAGTAATAATGCAAAACTATCGATTGCAAGTGCAGGTGGTCCTGACAATGATAGAACTCGCCCTTCTCGCAGTCTACGCGTCACCGAACTGTGGAAACGTACCCAACGTAGAGTTACTGCATAGTGTTAGTCGCGAATGTTCTATTTGGTTTGGCTACAGCGATAGCCGCACACCGCTTGGCACGCCTGTTTTCCAGCAGAAATAGGGCGGAAGTAGCACTTCAGCGGCAACCTTGCCGACATCCGTGCTCTTCGCAGCTTAGTGGCTGCTTTCAATACAGCAGAAGCGGGTGATTGTGCCAGGTTCGATTGTACAGAACGTTCAGCGTCAGCACGCAGACGGTGTAGATTGCGCTGGCCCAATAACTGTTAGCGATTTTAAATTCGAAAGCGCAGCATCGTTTAAAGACGCTTTTAGTTTATTACCTTAAATTTGAACCTGTGTTAGATTTTCAGCCGTTTTTCCCCCATAAGATTCCTCAACTAGAAGCAATCTATGTTCCGAATGCTGTCATTTTCTGGCTGTGGCTGGCGACAAGCTAAGGAATGTTACTTGCACTCGGGTGAAGCAAGACGATAGAGAAGTATGTGGAGATAGGAAACTTTTGATACGATACAGCAGCGGTGCAACGTGCAACATCGGTGCCAGCAGAGCGCATATTCTCAGCGGCTGGATATGTCATTTCAGATAGTAGAAGTAGCTTGAAGGGAAAGAAGGTTGAATGATTGACTGCCCTCATCAGAATTCTTGGCTGACGCACGGTAATTAATTTGAACTGCTCAGTCGTAGCGGAGAGGAAGTCGGCACAAGTGCGTGGAACTGCACACGCTACAAATTTATATCGGGTTTTGCGACTTAAAAATAGAATGACAAAAAAAAAAAATGAATTTCATTGTATTGTGTAACTAGTTACTTTTGAACATAACGTATTTAATAATATTTGGTTCACAGGAAGGGAAAGGCGCCATATCTGTCACACGTGCTCTGTGGACACCTGAACCGCGTCGTAAGGGAAGGGAGGAAGGTGGGAGTGAAAGTGGAAAGAGAGAAAGAAGAGCCGTATGTGGAGGGCTACGAAGTAATTTCGACCACCTGGGGATCTTTAACGTGCGCTGACAGCGCACAGCACACGGACGCCACTTCGTTTCGCCTCCATCGAAACGCAGCCGCCGTGGTCGGGTTCGAACCCGGGAACTCCGGCACAGTAGTCGGGCGTCCTACCAAAGCACCACCGCGGCGGGGCCGTAAAGTATTTATGAACACATTTCGGGTGTTTAACGGGGCAGTTAAATCGTTTTATTTCTTTCGCAAAGAGTCCATAAAACATACATCAACTGAACATTATTAATAGTCAATAATCGGAAATGTTCTGGTGATATCGCTGACCAACAACTGCATAATATTTACTCTACTATCAAGAGCATTATTTGTAGTGCTATTATCGATCATATCACCGATGGTAATACATACTACAGCTTGAACTATCGATAGTGCTATTGGTAATAATACTATCGGTAGTCTATCTACAAGCACTATCGATATTTTTTTTTTTGTTACACTGCCGATTGTTATTACATACTATCTATGGTAATACATATGAACTATCGATAGTACTATTGGTAATATTATCGGTAGTCTATTGACAAGCCAACAGTTATTTTTGTTTTTGCACTACCAACCGGTTGTTTAAAAATTATCATAAACTATGGATAGCCAATTTACCAATACTTCAGCACCATTATATAGCTCGCAGGCGAGACTTGTTTCGAGCTGTGGCGGTTTCCCAAAGGTGCACCAAAGTTCGTGACAACAGTGTGATGATATCGCGCGATGGCGAATAGGCGGAAACAGTAGAAGCTTTTTCACCGTACTGTTCAAGGATGAAATGCTTATCTTCACCTATCGTTATTATCATTGATAATAAAATGTTCCCATTGTCGTTTTAATTTATTTTATGCGCATTTTCTTACGTCTGGTATAACCACACACCCTTTCCCCACAACAGCAACGCAACAAGTGCGCTGTAGGTACTGTAATAAATAAGAAAACCTTAATGCAAAAGGAATTTGCGGAAGGCGCAGCGTGTGCCACTGTCTCGTGAGAGAGCACCTTCGCTGCTGAGGACGGGGGTTAGAGGACTAAAAGGAAATAGAGGTAGTTAGGAGGGGGCAAAATGAGAGCAAGTGAAATGGCGCAACACGACAGATATGAGAAGACCAAGGCACAGCGCTCCTCCGAGGCGAAGAGTGGGATGGATGGAGTAGAGCGACAGAGTATACTTTAGCTAAGGAGCGAAAGAAGTTGACATGCTGTAAGAGCAGACGTTAAGAATTAATAATTGGCACCTCGATATAAAGGGAACGCTCCAGATTGTCTCCTTATTCATCTACGTCACACGATCTCGTGTTCCCGTTAACTCCGAAGAAAGGAGTTAATGCATACGCCATGCTTCCGGCAGACTGCCGCTACGGCCAATGACAAGCGTTTTAATTTAATCATGATTTATTTATTTTTTTTTTTTCTAAACAAGAAGTACGCCCTAAGTTTGTCCCCTTTTTCTCCCCATCGCCAGGGCCCTGACACGGTAGCAAAAGGCAGGAATCTGATCTCTGATTTACCTAATGCTTTCGGCAACGACTGCCGCAAAGGAACGAAGATCTACCAGGTAGCAGTGGATTCAGCATAGTGAGGTGCCCCATTTGGTTGCCTGGTCGTGGCTATCTTCTACCTCGATCGGGCAGAGGTCGTTAACTCGCCTCTGTATAGACCCAAGAACCCCCGGTAGCAATAAATTGCGCGATTTCCTACTAAGTATCGCTTCCTTTGCTTCGGCACTCTTCGAGAGCCGTGTTTGAACTGGTTCTGCGGTCGGCGCTGATGTTTTGTTGCCGCTGCTTGTCCACAGGAGGCCCCAGCAACTCGCCTGATTTGGTTGTGCGTACCAGTTTGAGGCGACTCTAGGTACCAGATTCCCCTTTCGACACCGCGCCACTCGGCCCTTGCGGCGGCGGCCACCTTCGTAGCGGAGAGATTTCCGCACGATTTCTAGTGATCTACGGCGACCTTCTCAAGAGATGGGCTGAAAGTTGCCGTTTACGCACGCGACGGCGTCAGTCTGCCGTCCTTCGGTTACGGAGCGGGTCGTTTGGTTGGATTTGAAGAAGATTGCGAAACTAATTGTCGTTAAAGGTTTCCTCGACTAGAACATTACGTATGCCGAAATAGGCCTCGCTGTTATTCAAGCACCGACTGAATGAAGAAAAGGTAAGATCATCAGATGTTTCTATGGATACATAAATTTCTATTACTCTCTGAACGGCTTGGATACGTTTTGTTCTTTTTCTGAGGAAAAGCTCTGTATTTATGAGAATCGCTCTTTTGTCGCTGTGTAATGTTAAAGCAGGCCGGAAGTAGGAGAACGTTTGCCACAAAATTTGACTAGAGAGTGAAAACGATCCCAGTCGCCTCCGCGGCAAATTTGGGGAATATTTTTTTTTTTTTTTTTTTTTTTTTTTTTTTTTTTTCGCAGTAGAGTTGAATACCACCAGGCGTCCTGTAAAATCATCGCAACTAGCAAGTTTCTGAGTCGGAAGAGCCGTCATCAAAGCCGGTACTAGACTCGACTCATTACACGACCGCCCAGTCGCGCCACGAGCCTCGGCGCAGACGAGACGCAGTGCGCTGGACGCTGTATCGCGACGCAGAGTAGATGATGGCGGTTTATCTGCCCGCGGCTGGTTAAAAGAAAGCCAAACAGATGTGGTCGGCAGGCACACGCTGGTTAAATTCACGATAATACGAAGAGGGGGGGGGGGGGGGGTAGGAACTGAGGAGCGTCGGGGCCTTTGTGCGTTTAACTGTGCGACCAGGCGAACTGAAGGCCTCTTTGACCACTCATACGTCCAGTCACGCGCTACTTGCAATTTTATGAAGCTAGTTAGTCGTGAATAATGACTGCATTCAGCCATGCATAAACTGTCGATAGCTCGGGAACGCTCGAAGCCTGTTGGTTGTCGGGCATCCGCTTCGTGCGCGTCCGTCCGGTTCATCTTTCCTTCAATCGCCACCATCATCCACCCGCCTCTCTCACCTATTCACCTACCTCCTTTTCCGAGGATGGTGGCGGCACACACAGCCCTAAACTGAGGGTTCCACTTAGGAATGCAAGGAAAATAGACTATAAAAGTTTTTCCTCCTCCTCCTCCAGCAGTGATCAGGTCGGAACTTTCCTTAAATTACTTTTCTCTCTGAAGGCTGTAAAATCTATCATTAAAAAATTTCGCCTTTGATTGATTGATTGATTGATTGATTGATTGATTGATTGATTGATTGATTGATTGATTGATTGATTGATTGATTGATTGATTGATTGGAGTAAGTGAGTGAGTGGAGGAGGAGGAGGAGGAGGAGGAGGAGGAGGAGGAGGAGGAGGAGGAGGAGGAGGAGGAGGAGGAGGAGGAGGAGGAGGAGGAGGAGGAGGAGGAGGAGGAGGAGGAGGAGGAGGAGGAGGAGGAATAAACTTTACTAAAAAAAGCTGTTGAATCCTGGGAGGGCTCCAAAATGTCAAGGAGCCCTCTGGCCTACGCCTCACGCCTCGCCCGGGTGACCAGTCCTCGCTGCTTTATCAGGTCGGCGGCAAGCAAAGCGTCCTCCCAGGAAGAGCAGGGTGGGCCCGAAAGACCGCGTTTGCGGGTTGGCCCAAAAATAGTGGTAGAGGTCGGCCGCTGGTGCCTTACATGTTGTACAGTAAATGGAGTATAAGGCCGGGTGCATGCGGCTCACTGCTACCGGCGAGACATACGAGTTAGTCTGGAGCTGCCTCCAGACTGCGCTCTCTTTTGTGTCGAAGGAGTAGTGTGGTGGTGGGTAAACGCACGTACTCTCTATGCAGTACATCACGATTTCATGATAATCGGGCATGGCATCGTCTCCGCTGCCACGGGGGTGAGGATTTAATCGGCGCTCGGAAAGAGATTTCTCGAGCGTACGCATGAAAGCGCTGATTACCGAGGATGCCCTCGTGCCCAAGTCCCCACTTGACAGTGTTGCGGAGCGAGTGTGTTTTAGTATACATATGCGGCCTTGCGTGGGATGACGCCACGGAGAAATTGGCTGTATGCTGTTTGTGAATCTGTGCAAATGGCTGTCACGTTGGTGTGTCGGGCTGCATGGTCGATAGCTAGGGCTAAGGCGACGCATTCTGCTTCCCCTGGATCTCGAGTGCGCAGTGCCGCCACGGTCGCGTGTGTTTTAAAATCTAATCCTACTACAGCGGTGTACAAGATATTCTGCCGGTTCCCAAATTGGCGAGTGTGGTGTTGAGCGCGAGCTGTTCTTCTCCCCAGGTGCACTTTGGGATGCATGTTGCTTGGCAGAGGTTGCATGCCAAGCAACCTCTTGCATGTTGGGATGCATGTTGCTTGACAGCTGTTCAACTATATGCGAGTAGGAACCGGTCTCGTCGCAGCGTCCGGCGTCCCCACCAGGATGCGGTATCCGAGTTGTCGGAGGAGCCTGCGGCCATCGGATGGGGAACGTTGACACTTCTGCTGTTTCATCCGATGGACCTCTGAAAGTTCTACGGTGTTGTGCACTCCGGGTTGGAGAAGCTTTGCTGTGCTGGCGTGCAAGGGAATGCACAGAGCGATCTTGACTGCCTTTCGTACTATATAATGTTGACCTTCTCTGCCTGCGTGAGGTTGAGGTAGGGACTGACAAATGCGTCCACCATGAGCAGCGTGTCCCGCTCCCTCAGACCGTAATTGCGGTTAGCCACACGTCTTGAGTGAGTGAGTGAGTGAGTGAGTGAGTGAGTGAGTGAGTGAGTGAGTGAGTGAGTGAGTGAGTGAGTGAGTGAGTGAGTGAGTGAGTGAGTGAGTGAGTGAGTGAGTGAGTGAGTGAGTGAGTGAGTGAGTGAGTGAGTGAGTGAGTGAGTGAGTGAGTGAGTGAGTGAGTGAGTGAGTGAGTGAGTGAGTGAGTGAGTGAGTGAGTGAGTGAGTGAGTGAGTGAGTGAGTGAGTGAGGCTCGTTTATATGAAAACGAAGCACAAAGTGCCTGTGTACTGCGATGTAAGTGCATGTTAAAGAATCACAGCTGTAGAAATTGTCGAAGCCATTCATTACGGTGCCCCTCATAGCTGAGGTCGCTTTAGGATTACGCTAAACCCAGTATATCATACCAATACCATGAGCTAAGTGAGCGAGTGAATGAGTTCAGTAAAATTAGTACGTGGAATGAGTAAACTGAGTGATTGAGTAAGTGGAGCAAGTTGAGTGAGCGGTGAGTTCAGTGAGTAAGTTTAGCAAGACGAGTAAACAAGTAGATTGAGAAAGTGAGTTGAGTGAATTAGATAAGTGATTTGAGCAGTAAGTTGAATGAGCCAGTGAGTTTAAACGAGTGAGTTGAGTGAGAGAGCGAGTGAGTGAGTTCATTGGGTGAGGGAGTTAGTAAAGTAAGTTGGAAGAAAGCGTGAGTCCACTAAGTGAACTGAGTGAGTAGAGTAAGCTGAGAGAGCGGGTGAATCAAGTAAGTGAGTGAATGAGATGACCAAGTAGAGTAAGTTGTGTGAGTTAAGAGAGTAAGCTGAATTTGCGAAGTGAGTGAGTGATATGAGCATGTTGAGTGAGTGAGTAAGCTAAGGGAGTTTGTGATTTAAGTGAGTGAGTTGAGTGGAAGTACAGTAGGCTGAGTCAGCAAGTTCAGTAGTGAGTTAATTGATGGTTTGGTTTGTGGGGTTTAACGTCCCAAAGCGACTCAGGCTATGAGAGACGCCGCAGGGGAGGACTCCGGAAATTTCGACCACCTGGGGTTCTTTAACGGGCACTGACATCGTACAGCACACGGGCGCCTTGCTTTTCGCCTCCATCGAAAAGCGGCCGCCGAGGCCGGGATTCGATCCGCACATCCTTGGACACAGTAGTCGAGCGCCGTAACCACTGCGCCACCCCGGCGGGGCGGTGAGGTAACTGAGATGAGTAATTAAATTTTATGTTAAGTTAGTGATTAAGTTGAGTAAGGTGAGTAAATTCAGTGAGTCTGCAGCAAGAAATAAAGCAGGGTAAGCTTATTGAGTAAGTGAGTGGAATGCACGCCTAATTATGCGCTAAGCCAATGAGCTCACCAGTCAAGCTTGACAGCGAATCAGCTAGCCAGCCTAATTGTAAAGTTATCAGTGAGTTAAACAAACGACGAAGGAGCCAGGAGCAAAGTTTTGTCTTACGCGCAATCCATTCTCCAGTATAGTTTCTTTCGCAAGCAGCTTTCCGCAAATGTCTCCGCTCCTAGCTGGCCTCATTCCAGCCTACCCTCGAGAATTGCTGCAACGCTACCTTAGTTCGGCGCACTGTCACTGTGTCCAGGCGACATTAAAGCGCCTGACAAGAGCGGTAATCGGTTAAAACGAACAAGACGCGGCTGTTAAACAAGCAAGATGTAGCGCCTTGAGACGACTGCGTAACTAAAAATGGCGTTATGTACTGTTTGAATACGTAACAACAAAATCGGCCTGTCTGGGAGTGTTTATTCGCATGTGGTGAAGCACGAGCGTACGCATTCAATGGGCGTGTGAGGGTGCAGCCTTTTCACGTACACTTGACAACAAGTCAAACAGACAAGTGCTTCGAGTGAATTCTAGCTGGATGTCTTCGATTTGCAATTGTCAACGCTGTACGCATCACGCATTTATTGAATGACCCCGTCAACGTTCGCGTAAGATGACGCCGGCCTGCAACTGCGGAACTGCCTGAAAGCGCAGCGAACGCCTTCCCACATGAGTATGAAACAGGCTTCTTTTCATCGCTCACTTTCCTCCAGTGTTGCAGTTCCCTAAAGATGTGTGTCAACTCGAGGTGAGTTACCGGGCCTTCGCCGCGCAACATTCCTGCCTTTTTTCGTATCCGAGGCACGGATCGGTCGTGTCCGGGGGCGCCGCTCAAAGAGGCGTCAAAGCGGCCCTTCGCAAACAAGCCCAAGAGGCGGCAAGGAAAAGCCGCTCGACCGGGCGGAGCCAGCCTGCCGGCCCACCCGGCAGCCTCCCCCTGACTGCCCCGCACGAAACGGCGGGAGACGAGCGCTGGAATGCGCCCGAGCAGCGCACGCGCTGTGCACGTGACCGAGCTGCTGCGGGGCCACTGATCCGGCGGGTTCGATTCCCGCGCCGGCAATGGGACGGGTCCAGCCGCGACCCACGCGGGTCCATAATTCGGCGCCTGTCGCGAGAACCACTTGCAGTCTCACCTGATTACCAGTGGCACGACAAGAGGGAACCATGTCTACACCCACTTCCTCCTACCTTCCCCCTCTCCCACGCCTAATCTAGAAAGAAACACTCATAAATTGCTGGCCGCTGCTTGCGCACTTTCGACACGGCAACGCTCGCTGCATACCGTCGGCGCTAGCTCTGGAAGCGCCAGGCGTTGTCAAAATGAACGCAAAAACAAAGGCATTTACCAGATCGCCGTAAACAAACAAAAAAAAAAAAGTTGTTTTCGGGCAGTGCGAGACGTCATTTGTACCTCTCTCACGCATGCCACGTAAAACCTACCGGCATCGCAGCAGCTGTCCTCACTGTCCGACCCTGTACCTGAAAAATGTTTAGCGCACAAGACAAGGGCGGAGGAAGAACGGCAAACACACGAACGCTCGTGTGTCTACCATTCTTCCTGCTCATATCATGTACCAGAAAGCCCAAACTTCCATGTTAATTGCCCTGTACCGCTGATACAGTTGTTTGGAGCTCCTCGGCTTCGCTAACTATAGAAATCGCTGGCACCTGAGATCGGTTCAGGTGCCGTTTAACCACGAAGAAAAAGCTAACGCTTACATGGTACTTATTATAGCCAAGTTCGCCTCTTCATGAAAAAAATTCTAGCGCTTTCGAAGTCCGTAAATGACGTTAGGAGTTATGCTTCGGCTGCCGCGCTGGTGCTGTATCTGGACGCACCACGTGCAACAAGCTGATCGACCAAGATGTATGTTTTACAAGGCGTCGCCACCGACTTCGAGGATTGTGATCTCCCAAAATTTAGCTACAAAACGAAGTTTGTTGTTTACGCGTCGTGTAGGCTGTTCACCTTGAATCTGGCCCTCAGTGGTAATATGTAGCCCGTGCGAGAGGAAAAAGATGTAGAGCCATTATCATTCTTCGCGCGAATTTAATCGCACCTGGTCGCAAACTCCTGACAATAAAAAAAAAAAAGGAATAAGGGAATATTCTCTTTGCACATCTCTCCGCACACGCGGACGCCGGTTTTATTTTTGTTTGTTTTCTCGACTTTTCGATGTGCGAACAAAGAGACCGCAGGATGCTTGCGTGACTGTTACATGGGGCGCCACCTGGTTAGTTAAGGCTGAAACCTGTCATTATTCCCCCCGTCCTCCCCCCCTCCAAGGAAAAAAAAAAAGAATTCTTGGCTCATGGCTATGCTTGAGCATTCATTCATCTGTACAGCTTTCTGGAGATCAGCAAATTGTCGATACGAATGTTTTCGATAAGCGTAGCGAGTAACGAGAGTTGAATGCAATTTAGCTTTTCTATCAGTTAAAGAAAGTAACTATTCGTGATGTGCGGTATACGTTAGGCTGAATGGGCACAACCGTTTAAAACTCGCTCGCATGCCGAACGAAGTGTATGAGAGCACTAATCGCCCACAGCTTCGAAGAGTTAGCTGGAGAAAAATGGGCTCGCCGAAAAGCGCGCCAGCGCTTCGGGTATTTAGCGCAGTGATTGCAATCGATCTCCCCTTGGTTCTCTTGTTTGCAAACTTCGGTAAACAGTGTACACGATTCGTTGCTGCGCTCTACAGAGCCGACTGAAAACAGAACACGAAGGCAGCGCTAAAGTTGGCCACTTGAGGGCGTGAGAGCCGCAATAAATCACTGGGCTCAGTAATTCCCTCCTCACGCCTGTTTATTCTCATACGGGGCGGAGGATGGCCGCCACCAAATTTTGTGCCCCCGTCCCGCAGATACCCCGCGCGCCACCAGAGCGTTCCGTCGGGCTCACGTTTCGCGTTAATGAAGCACTTGTACCTTCGGCCTACGGCGTGAGACAAGGCGAAGATAACAGCTTCACCCTGACCGCCCAACTCGAATGGGGAAACCGGTCGGCGA
The DNA here is from genome assembly GCF_055883805.1 of Amblyomma maculatum. Classification (NCBI taxonomy): domain Eukaryota; kingdom Metazoa; phylum Arthropoda; class Arachnida; order Ixodida; family Ixodidae; genus Amblyomma; species Amblyomma maculatum. Next base: position 261,045,477 of record NC_139344.1, read on the forward strand.
GATATGGGGCGCGCATTTACAACCCCCCCCTTCCCTGAAGAAGCTGACGCAACGGCGCGATGGTTTTGCTCGCGAAGCAGGACGCCGACGGTGCAGTGACGGCAATGAATGTGGGCTAATGAGACAAAGGCGACCAATTCTGGATACCACCTTTTTTTTTTTTTTTTGGTCACCGTGACTGCTGTCGTGAGGGTGGGCTTTAAAGCGTAAAACAGTTCCGGACTTCTTTCTCCCCAGTAGTTGTGTAGCCGTCAGTCACGTGGGCAATGCACTGGCGGTCAGTTGAAATGGGATGTGTGTACGCACTTCACAGCATGAAAGGCACGCAACTTCAGAGGTGAAGTCGTGGCTTTTGCGTATACACGACACGAACAGAAATTCGTGTAGTGTGTTAGAAAACAAATATAAATGGGAAGAAAATACACTGGCGAGGGCCGCGCAGAATGCTACATATTCTTCAGGCACCTCTTCGGCGGCCGGCAGGTATGGAGTGAGTACAGATCACAGGTAGTCGGGAGGGAAAGAAAAGGCAGGAAATGACAGAACAAAGAACACTTAGAAAATATAAAATATTTACACATGTACACAAGTAAAAAGGGGACAGCGGAACAAGTGAAAGTGCCCTGTGTCACTGTCTTGCGCATGCACGTGACTTTACGGTAGCAATACATACATAAATGTGTACCAGGCACACGAGTGCATGCCACACGCGCGTAGTGCCTTGCTGCAGTGCACAAGTGGTGCCTGACTCCGAGCAGCCGGGTCAGCGTGCTCACAGCAGCACGAAGGTGAGCCACGTGGTCGCTCACCGGTTAGGGCGCTCGAGTGCATGGGCCCAAGGGCGCGGCATCGGATCCTGGCCACGGCGACCGCTTTTCGATGCAGGCGAAACGGAGTGGCATCCGTGTGCTGTGCGATGTCAGTGCACGTTAAATCGCCCATTGTAGTCGAAATTTCCGGAGCCTCCACTGCAGCGTCTCTCATAGCCTGAGTCGCTTCATTACGTTACACCCCATAAACAAAACCAAACCAGACCGAAAATAACAACCGTGTGAACTAGAATAACGTTATTGAGGACTCACGGCTCCTTCCGTGTGTATACTAGTATGAGATGTTTCGCCGTTATACTTTCCCTTTAGCAACGAACAAGGAGGCCTACTGTAGGGTCTATTTAATATACAGACGGTGTTATAAATAGCAAAACACGGCTCAAACAAAAAAAAAAAAAAATGCCAGAGTGTTTGAGAACCACAGCTCGTTTTCGCTAAAGAAGCTTTTAGCCCAATTTTTCCAAAACTGGCTGAGTTATTTGTGTTGATGTAAGGATATTTAGAGGAAAGAATCTTTTCCTGTCAGCGCATTGAATATTTCACTTTCCAGTTGCTCGCGTGCCGAGAGAAAGCCACGTCTTCGTTGCTCCTGTGTTCCGAAAGGCATTCCAGTCTGCCTTGCTGCATTGTTTTGCTTTACCTAGTCATAAAAAATCGTCATTTTCCTTTAACGCGCAGTCCGAGGCTGCTTCCATATCCGTTGCTCTTCCATTCGACACCGAAGTTTCTTTGTGCTGCTGCGCGTATGATGCATATCCGCTTACTATGCTCAGTACTTGCCCAACTGTGACTGACTGCCAATACAAACGGTTCCGTCAACTGTCCGACGGTAGGTTTTACTTGGCCCACCGTCGCCGTATTAGTACCATTCGAAAATAAGAGCCTTGCTTGTTTTTTTTTTTTTTTTATTGCAATTAAGGTGCTTTTACCTGAAGTTTTATTACGCGGTTATTTGCGAAGACTCCTTTTGCGCCGGTGCTTAAAGTGGTGTCACTTGAAGTTCGCCCTCTCCGCTATCTGGTCACGTTCGCCGTTAATGAGCCATAATGGAATACGGTCTCCTTTGTTTAGATGTATTAATGCTCACCTTATTCATTTATTTCTTGTCAATCATTTGATGATTTGGTCATACTATCCACATATTTCTTACTAAACGTTCACACGATTGATTGATTGATTGATTGATTGATTGATTGATTGATTGATTGATTGATTGACAATTCTTTATACGGTATTAAATTACGAGCGGAGTTTTGAGAGATTACCCAATTGCAGAATTCGAGCTTATCTAGGCCACAGAGTGGGTGAATTGTTCAACGACCCAAGACTCTGCGTAGCATTGTCTCCCTTAGTTTGCATAGAATGCGGCGACTACGATATCAGCAGTTTCTCCGTGACAGGGAGTGGGCCATCTCGTCCCTTTTCGTTACGCCTTCCGCTAAACGCGCCCACCCGGTCGGGTCAGAGCCGATTCCATTATTCCAGCTTGACACGAAAGGCTGCAATGCAGTTAAACGCATTGTGCATTCCGCGCCGCCGCTGCGTGATAAGCTGGAGGAAAACTAGACCCCGTGTAGCTGTGCAACCCGGCGCAATAAACAGGGCGTCGCGATGCCGATATCGAGTCGGGAGACGCGGTTTTCTCCCGCTTCGAGATCTTCTGGCCAAGGTATACGATGGTCCCCGCGTAGGCTGCCTGCTGCTGTCCGGACGTGAACATCTGCTACCGCGCACGATGCTCTCCGCAAGGCCCTCGGAGTCGCTGTTAGTCCGTTCAACTAGTACACACTAATAAATGTCTCAGCAGAGATCACCAGTACCGAAATAATAGTGGACCACGTCTCCACAGTCAGCGGCCAAACATGTCATGCTTTAAGCATTGCGCTGCGGCACCTCACCGCGGCCACCGCTGCCCACATTTACAGAAAAAAAAAAAAAAAAAAAACGTGTACCAAAAAGCGGAGAAAGGGAGAAGGGGAGGAGGCAGATGGATACAAACCGCCGCACTGTAGCAAATTTTTAAATACATATAGTTATTTGTCTCGCTCCGTTGTGGACACTTCTGGCGTAGCTCGTACTCCGCGAAAGAAAAGACAGTATCCAGCCTTAGAAGCCAAGGTTACATTGTGTTACCCCAAGAAGTCTCGGTTTATATCTTCCTCAGTTTCTCTCTCTACGGACGTCAATAAATCTACTCGGATGCATTAAATGCAGCCCCCCTCCGAGTACAGGCGAAAGATGTGCCGAGCTTGATTAGCGCGCAGAGAAGGTGCCTGGAGCCACGAACGCTTCATTTAATCCGCCGCTCTTCGTGGGCCCAATATAATTTTGTTTTCGCGTGCTCAGGACAGTAAGCATTGTATACAGCACCGACCCTGGCACGCTTCTCTGGCTGGCACCAATCTTTTCGCGCCGCGACCTGTTGTGCAGAGCTGCGACTTGCCAACTGGCCCTGGTGCGACGCACTTCGTTCCGCGCATTGCTGTGCACCTCTCTCCCAAGTGGGTGGGGGAAGCGGAGAAGACCCCGAGCGCCGAACAAGACAACAGGAGCCACTGGCTGCGTGGGCCCCAGCGCGAGCCAGGGACCAAACGGCGTCAACTTTGTATGACCGGAGGTGCGTGGGTTAAAAAAGGTGGAGAAGAGGGTGGGAAGCATGGCTGTGCAGCCGAATTTAGAGCGGAGAGGGTAGGAACTCCTCCAGCCCCGGCTCCTCGACGTCACCGGGCCGCATTCGGCCCCGGGCGCGACTGGTGACGCAAACGGCAGGAAATATCAGAACAAAACGCGCCAAGAAGTAATGTGGGTTACGCTGTTCTTTGCCGCCATTCGGCCGCCGATCTCGTTTTCTTTTTCCAACCTTCTCCTTTCTTCTTCACTTTCGCTGCGCACTCGACGCCGCCGTCTAGGCGCGCCAGCCGCGCGAGGCCTGCGGAACGTCGATATCGTGGGCTTCTCTCGCGTTGCCCACCGTGGCCAAGATATTGCTGCCGCGCGTTTTCCTCGCAAATATCTCGCGACGACAACGCCTGTTGAGATAGGGTAATTCGTGCCGTTTTTCTCCTTGTTTGCTTCTCTGCCGCTGGCCCGTTGTTGTTCTTGGCGGCCGCTGTCGCGCAATCCTTCGAGAGTTCATTTTACTACCCGCCCCATCTCCCGGGGCGATCATTCGGGCGCCGCGGGACGTGCTTATCGCGTCGCACGGGGTCAGCTGGCCGCGAGCCGGACATTCACGAGCGTCCGTGCGTGCGACAGACAGGCGGACGCCTGTCGCGTGATCGTGGCAAATTTCGAGCGCTTTGGCCGACAAATAGCCTCCGACCCCCGCTGGGAGAGAGAGCAAAAAGCGAAGGGATGAGAATGGAGATAAACAAAACAAAGAGGCGCGCGCTGTCGCCAAACAGAGCACGCGAGCTGTTTTTTTCGCTCTTACGGGGCTGTCGATCTGCGGCGCCCATTCCTGTCCTCAAGGACGCCGCGCGGCTCCTCGATGGAGGCCGAGGAAAAACTGCCCCTACCGCGTATGCGGAAACGCGTGCCGCCGCGACCTGCTGGCGTCGGCGGTTGGACGCATCTGCCCGGGCCCGTTAGAGCTGCGACTCGGTCGGGCAGCTAATTAATTACTGGTTGAGCTAAGGCGGAGCGCTGTCGGTTTCGCTGCTCCGGGCTAGTGGCTATCCCGCGCCAATCTCGTTCTCTTTCAGGAAACGCCTGTAACTATTACGGCGTTTGCGAGTAGTCTTACGCTCTCGTTTGGCTGCTGTGGGTGCGCTCGCGGGAGAAAACGCAGCCGCTGGCTCCGCTGTTCGCACGGAGCTGTTCCCAATTGCTCGTATACGATGAAAAGGCAGTAAGATGCAGCTGAAACAGCTGTGCTATCCTTCTGGAAGATCTTCGGTTAAACGTGATACACGCCACTTGCTTTGCATTAGCTTGTTTTGTTGACTTCCTGAATGGATCTTATTACTTGTGTTTATCCCTTTTCGGCATAGTATACAGATTAACCATACTTTAAGTGTGAATCGCAGACCTGCACTTGCAACGCTTGCAACCGTGCGGTCGCCGTCTCTAGTTGATGGGCCACAACGGGCGACTTATGTATTCGCCAGCCTGAGGTTCACAAAACTTACTGCAAAAAAGGGTCGGCGACGTAGACGGTGTATTGTGTCCGAAGCGGTGTCAGGGCTACACACGTGAGACATTTATTCCGCTCCTGTGCCAGTGTCGCTTTAGGCGCATTACGAAACGGTAGCGGTGGCGAGCCTCGTATAGGTCAGGGTTCGCCGCGGTGGGGAGCACGCGGCGCGCCTCACCAGTCACGAGTTTAACTCGCTCGCTTTAAGCACATACGCATTTTCCTTTGTGACTGTGGTTTTCGCGCGGGGACAAAATGCGCGAAGAACCATGTATGATCCCGGATAATGCTAATGAGTGATGACGGAATTATGACTTTCCTAAATAAAAGGCTCCCGCTTCGCTGTGAGCTTTGAGCGTATATTGTAATGTTCTAGATTTAACTCAGAGTCCAGAGAGCGCTTGATTTCTTTCGTCCTTTTGTGCCGGTTGATAGCGGCCGTACTGTCTAGCATCCGAGCAGAAAATCGAGGAAATTGTTCAGAGAGTCGATCGTACACACGTCACACAAGGAGTATATACTATTCGTACGCTGTTGCTGCATAAGAGGTGTACATAGTTTTCGTTGAGCCTTATAACAATCCACAGCCGTGAATCGTTTCAAGTATTTTATTCAAGCAGATAGATTCAGATTTACTTCACAGACTCATTGCTCGGAGGGCGATCAAGCGTCCCTCGGGAATGCACCACGCTTGCGACCACGACAGCGATGCATTCTCATGACGCCGATGGATTCGCAGTCACTTCTTGGCTCCAGGCAAGGGCTAAAAGCAGCCTCTTTCTCTCGCAAAAGAAAAATAGCGTGAGGTCCGCTCAAGAGAGGCGCTGTGGGAGCTCGCAAACAACTTCAAGGTTTCATCAGACAGCGCTAACCTGATTTCGGACAGGGCATTCGTAGAATGATATGGCTGCCGCATAATCTCGTAAAAAAATAGTTCTCTGATCAGTGATCAGGTTATATAATGCACTTAACACGTATGACAGTAGGAGGTTCAGACCCAAATCTTGAAGCATTCGGGGTTGAGCACCGAAGGACTGCATGCACGGTGATCATCCACGTTGTCGCTGTTGGCTTTTTCCTGAAATGGCATGTGCCGGCGATAAGCGATAGACTAGCCAGATTTTGGCGGTACGCGCCACATATATAATGTTACTGTAAAGAGAGAAAGAAAACAGAGGGGTGTGTGTGCAAACGCTCAAAATCGAAAGCAAGTATTGAAGAATACATAGGGAATATTAAATCTGTTTGAAAGAACAGCGACACAATTTTAGCGCGCTGGTCTCCCCCGCCTTCGTATTTGTCACCGCCTAGCACGAGCGCTTCTTCGTCTTCGAAATGCACACAACACCAGCAACACCGGACAATGAGAATTATTGGTTCAATTGGTAGCCCTCGGAATCGACTGGCTAATTCCACCAGCGGTGCGTGGTCTTTGAGTTAATGATGAAAACAACCTAGCGCACTCAAGACCAAGGACACGGAAGGTAAACACACATCAGCGCTGAGTCTCTCTTGTCTTTCCCGCACTTGCTTTTCGCCTTGGGCGCTGGGTTGTTTCCGTAATGACTTTCCACCAACTAGCCCAAGAGACAATTTTAGTGCGGATAATTTTAAGGCGGAAGCCTTTAATGCTTGATTGTTTTCGACAGAAGCCTGTCAGCAAAAGTTTGTCAGCAGAGGTGTCACGCTTTCGAGAGCGAGAGTTAAAAATGTCTCCACCGGGAATCGAACTTCCATCCCTTGGATCCACAGCCGAGCGCTTTACCACTGTGCCACACCCCGGATCGTGAAACGCTCTTCATAATTCCCCTTGTCTACCGTGAGGATGGCAGCGGGATTCTGCGAGTGACATATACAGTGTCTTTCCTTTCCTGTAAATGAATTATAGAACGCCGGTGAACTTCAATGAAATGCGTTCAATGAAATGCTGATTGTGTTCGACAAGGGGCGCGCGATGTACCGTCACGACAGGTCATGATAAGACCGTAAAGGAAGGGAGGAAGGTGGAAGTGAAAGAAGAGAGGGAGATAGAGGTGCCGTAGTGGATGGCCGCGATCCACCGCGCTATATTGGCTTTCGCTTCATCGCACTTCAGTGATCCAAAGTATACCTCTAAAATTTTTCAGCAAGGTGGTTTGCCTGCCAGTAGGACAATAAAAACGATTACAACGTAGAGTGGAACGAAACTAGAGATACAACTGACGAGTCACGACACAATACATAGGCGTGCATGGTGAATAGCAAGGATAATATACAACGATAAAAGCAGAAGAAAACAGCAAACTAGATAGTTAATTACTTAAGGGCTCTCTTGTACAGCCTAGTTAACCAAATTTATCACGACTTAGAATCAGGTATAGATAAGATGAGGGATTAGGAGGGGGGGGGGGGGGGGGGGAGCTAATAGGCTGCGTTTTCTTTTATAGAGTTTTTCCCACAGCGTCACATCATTATTAATCTTTAGCAAGCTTCAATAAACGCCCACTCGTTTGTAATAAAATGCATGGAAAATTTTATATCTTAGCGCCGATGGACAGTGTGTTCTATTAAATAGAAAAGTTCAGACTACGTAAATGTTACATGCGGTGATCCACAAGGTTCAGTATTGGGACTACTGTTGCTCTTGGAACATGTGAAAGATATCTGTCAGGAAATTGCACCCTCTCTGCGGCTTTTTGCCGATGAATGTGTTGTGTGCCGGAAAATTGATATTTGTTTCGAAACAAATTAACATGAATTCAGTCCTGGTGTACCGATTGGAAGATGAATTTAAATGTACGAAATGTGTTCCCACGTCTTTTACCAAAAGACAAAAAAAAAAAAACTGATACCCGATATGTGATTAATACCTACTTAATCGTAAAGACAGTGCATATAAGTATTTGCGAGTAGCGCCATCAGCTGATTGTTATTAGAACACACACTTAGGTGACTCGGTACGCATGACTGTAGGTCACTAAATTTGGTACAAATGATTTTAGATGTGCACATGTAAAGTAAAAAACATTGCCCATCTGAGTTGCATCCGATTAACTTTCTAATATGGCTGTGCAGCCTGGAACACTTCGAACAAGACACTCATTGAGCATATAGTGAAAAAAAAAAAAAAAAAAAAAATAGGATGGCGCAGCCAAATTTGTCTAGAGACCGAAGTACCATGAAAGGTGAGCTCAAGTGGGAACTACACTCTCCGAAGCCTTATCCACTGTTATATTCAACATTCCACGAAAGAAAAAATCACATTAATCGAAAAAGTTATCTCAAAGAACCTTTCTATGTTCCCGACGCACTAATCACAGTCTTAACATTCGCGAATATCATGCACGGACTAGCACTTACGCAAACTCCTTCTTTGTAAAATTGATTGGAAAGTGCGTGGAATCAAATAACAGAAGCGCGTGTCTATTGTGTTATTCAAAACGTCATTATTAATATAAACAGCGCGAACACGAAGACAAAAGACAAGATAAAAGAAAGCCACAGTACAAGCGCTGACTCACAACTATGCCTAAGCCCTTTACTCCAAGGCCCAGAAAAAACTCACATGAAAACATGTGAGTCAGCGCTTGTAATGTGGCTTTCTTTTATCTTGTCCTTTGTCTTCGTGTTCGCGCTGTTTATATTAATAATGAATAAGTACCAACTCGCCCAACAAAGTATCTTGGTAAGTCAAAACGTCTTTCTTTCTATGTTGTTACCCCCCTGCGTAACGCCTACAGGTGCTGCTGGGTCATGTATGAATGGAGAACATAACAAATACTAGTAACTTACATAATAAACAAATAACTTATTGAGCGAGATAAGGCAAAACTTTTCGGTGGCTATGAAAATTTCGCAGCATTTTGGCCCAAAGACAATCCACTCTGCTCACAATCATTTGTCATACGTTAATATTCATATCAATAATAGTGAATTAATCAATAAATAAATATTTATTTAAATTGCGCAGAAAATAATCACGCGATTTCGGTACTGAAGCGAAAAATTGGAAAAATAAACAAAAGTACATACATGCAGCATGTATATTACACGAACAGATGGAAGCCAATAGAAGAACAAAATGACAGAAAAGAGGAAGTTACAACAGCAGGAAATAGGGAACTAGTGCAGAACGAAAGTCAGAATGCACAATTTACGAGCACACATCACTCAAGTAACAATACAAAAATAACCATAAAAAAACGCGGGTTCAGGTTAAAAGGTTACTGAAATGTGCAACAAATATACAAGCAGCCCACAAAAACGTGATATGCGCAGTCGTATAAAACACGACGTAAAACTAAAGGTAGTGGCGCAGACATGCACAACAACAATAATGGTTGTTGCACAAAATCGCGCACAACTTCACAGAGTGGAGGACCCGTAAAAGCCAGAGTGTGGACTGTTGAACTTGGAATAAAAATAAAGCAGTTTGAGATGTAATCAGAATCAGCCAAATAAGATAGAGCTAAAACATAAAATAACAAGGTTCAAGGCGCTGTTTAAGAGATGCGTATCAACAAAATACGCCTTCATAAGAAGTTGGCTGACAAGGAGTGCAAGGAGAAAGAACAGTATAAGTGCAAAATAGAGAGTTTAGTCAGGCAATGCGGGTTGCCAAATCAGACGATCGGATACAAATTTACAAAGAGGCGGGCACGTCAAGCCAAATAATAATAACAACATTGATAATATGCTGCACTAGTCAAGCCAGCAATTAAAACTCGGACTACTTGGCTCCTCCAGCAGCGGTGTTCCAGAGAGTGCGTAGCTGATCATGCTGTGGTGGTAATTCTATAGCCCCATGTCAATCAATGTACGACTACGATAGCACATGTTCCCCACAAGTAATGAGCGCAGAGGAGGCCGCGGCAGTGCCTACCCATTACATACTCGGTTCCACCTGTGGCAGGAGAGCCTTCCTTTGGAGCGACCTGAATGAAACGGATCGCACTGCGACGCCGTCAGCAGGTGCGCGAAGCGGCGGCCGAGTGCCGCACGGCCACCGCACAGCTTTCGCTGCAGGCAATGCCGCCGGGAAAGTTTATCTTTCCTTTAAGGGAGGAAAGCAAGAAAGGTAAATTCCTCGTCGTGTTTTGCGCTCAGCTGGTGCCATTCGCTACTTAGCGAAGATATCAAAATGCGGGCGCCTCTGATTTCGTTACTTTTTTTTTTTTTCTTTACACCAGGAAACGACTCCGAACATTGGAGCTGTAGCTGTTGCTGAGAGGAGGAAGCTGCTCTATTTTTAACGGATCACTGGCTGCAGCGCTTCCTTGCCTGACCTTTCAGCGGACATCCGTTTCTGTTTGATCATGTTTTTAAGCGCCGCTAACGTATACCATTACTCTAAACATCCAACAAGGACTTCGCTGCCATTCGGAGCGGTACTATTTCTGCAGAGCAACTCAAACCCATTCATTCTCTGGTATACAGTTATGGCTACCGCAGCGAGACGACAAAGCATCCGCCACGCGCGTTCGAGGCGCGGACATCGAGGCAGCCTAGCGGCCATTGGATGTAATCCTAGTGCGCCTCCGTGCACAGACCTTTGCGTGGAGAGTTGTCGAAATGGCTCCTCTGTGGACTTTCGGTAACCGGTTCCGCTCTTCAGTGTTATGGTGCGAGGTGAGCACAACAGTCCTTACAGCAGCATGACAACAGGTCTATATCAAGGCGCGATTCGATGCAAGCGTTTCACACAAGCACACTCCTTCTGGCTTCAAACCAATTTTTCTCTTGTATAATACACGAAAGTCATTATCAGCTCTAGTGGAGAAATAACAAGACGTTCGTCATTCTGTGTATACTGATTGTTCTCATCATAATGGTGGGACCTATACATAATAGCCCCTTCTGATACAATGTCTAGCTCCGACACACGTGGTAGATACGTCATTACAAGTTCTCCACAACAGCATGCGTAATCCGAGATGAAGGGTTCGTTAAGGTATATACGTGAGCTGTCTGTGATGCCAAGAAACGTAGTTTCTTTCAGTCACTTCTGTACACGTTACACGATATGGATTACGCTGATTTCCGGATTACGGTTTCCGTACGCCCAGCCGAATGTTTGGCTCTGCTTGCGAACTGAGGCTCCCCCTCAACCCTTGTTCAGTGCTCTTTCATACTGTGTAGCCATCTGCTTCACCTCGTTATACACCATGGTTACACTATAACTCGCTTTCAGCGACTATGACTACCATGATTGTGACCACTGTCAAGGAGAAGGCTAATTAGGCCTACTAGGAGCTAATAAGTTCGGGAATTAGGTCTAAACGTGTCTGAACACGCACTGGCGTAAGTATACAAGGCACCATGAAAATGTCTGCGCAAACTACTGGACTATTCGGGCTCAAACACCGACAACAAAGTATCTTGTAATGGTCTACACTTTACGATACTTTACGATGCGTGCCTTAGCCTTCGCCATTGAGTTGTGGGAACATGTGGCCCGAAAGTGTCCTGGGCCAAGGTTTATTGAGAATCATCATGCCGGCAAGCCGTTCTATTCTTCCTTCTTCCTCTTCTTCTTGAAGCATCCAGACACACCCATTATCATGCCATGGAATCAACATGGGTAAATTTCCTCGTCCATGATCGGGACGATCGCTCGGTGGGGGCGCCCCGGGTCATGTTACGGACAATCAAGAAAGAAGAAGCGGGCAGTGGTGCGGACAGGAGCGCTCGCGCTAGGCCCGGCAACATTTCATTAAACGTCATCTCACGACCATCGAGTATCATCTCTCTGTTCTCTGTTCTGTTTTCATCGGCTTGCCACCACGTAACAATATGTAGTGTAACGCCTGAACTTACCTGCATTTTCCGGAATCGGCGAAAAACTGCAGTCGTCTGCGGCGTAACATTTCGTCGTACCGAGCAGAGAGCCCGATTCGACAGGCTGCGCCATCTGGCGGACTGCGAAGTCCGCCGCGCCCTATGCAGAGTATTGGTTGCCTCGAATACACAAGCCTAATAGTCTTAACTAAGTTTAATTAGTACAAAAGCCCTTCTAGCTTTCGCACATAAATCTTGCGCTTAGCTATGGCTACACCACTGTCATTTTCTTCACTATAGTGAAAGTAAGAAACGGCAGCAGAGCAACGATCATATGCTTTGCTTGGTTTCAGAGGCTGATGAATGGTTTTCCACGCTCGTTCAAACGCATACATACACAAGCATGCATAGCTAAGAGCCCGAAATATTATTTGCGGGTCTATCCCGTAACATTAAGCTAAGACATCAATAAAAGAAGCGCCGCTACACGTTTCGCATATGAAATTTGCCGCTGTTGTTGTCGGTCGGTTACAACAAGCCAATTTTTTTTTCATATAATGCTAATTTACTTATTCGTTTTAATCAACTGTAAAGCCACTGCATGGAAGTTGCACCTACAAAGTTTCAACACGTCAAAGGAACCACCTAAAAGTAAAAAAAAAAAAAAAATCCTAGCATCGGAGTGCATTCGATCGACGCTTTGAGAATATGGCGCAAAATCTAAAATGCCCGCGGCAAGAGCACATGCATTAAAAGCCAAGCTTGGTAGAGCTACCTCATTGGCCGTTCACACGAAGCGCTGTACAATTCGTGCGTTTACAATTTGCACTTCTGGAGTCATTTGAAGGCGTTGGTATTAGCTTTCCAAATAATGCTAAAGTTTATAAATCGGGCTGTTAGGGTGTTTTTTCTTCCTCCCATAATGTGTTCAATTGAAATTTTCCTGGCATCTTCAACACTTCGGAAACTGATTAATCAACATCGAATCATTTTGGCCAGACAATAAAAAAACATACAAGGCAATCCTGCTCGAGCTAAGGTGCGCCGGCTAAATTGCACTAATGCGAGATAAGTCCTTAACCTTTATTTTTGTTTTCCTGAAATCGCACTAATGCGAGATAAGTCCTTAACCTTTATTTTTGTTTTCCTGAGCCCTTGGTTCACATCCCCCGGCGCAATCTGAGTACGTGCTCCCTCACGGGAACGCGTCGCGTTACTGCATCCAACAAGCGGGTCTCGGAACTTTAAGCGCTTGCTTGTAATTAAACGAGTACAAACGCATAAATGCGGCATACTTATACTTGCTTGCCTCTTTGAAGGTTCTAGAAACACCGTTGTTCTGAGCTGACTTTGGAGGAAACCGACCCGCTCCATGACACGCTTCTCCTCCCTTCAGGTTCAGGTGAGTTGGCAGCTGGCTACAGGCAGGGCTGTAGACTTGCGATTGCTGCTGGCAGTGGCATGAGAGATCACGAAAAGCGCCAACAGAGCAGTGCACGCAACGGTAAGCGACCGCTGCATTGTGCAGAAAGCGCTGATGCATAAAGCAAATTAAACATGCAAGGGAAAGCAGGCTTGCATGTCAACGCGTGAATTATGCTAGCGCAGTAGTCGGGACACAGTTACGAAGGGTCGAGGAGGCGGGAAAAGCCCTATGGAAAAACCATGAGAAGTTTTAAAGAAAGGATTATGCATATGGGACCCACGCCCCTTAGCCACCCTTCCAATAAATCACTCATAAATTCACCCCTGCGAACACGCGCTTTTTCAGTGCTATTTTATTGCCTTGGTAAACAACACAATTCAATGTTTAAATCGTCTACTTTTGAATTCAACCTGAGTTTCAACCTATTTTGGCTCGCCTGTAGCAAGATTTCCGAGGACTAATGAGAGACACTAATCGCACAAGTAATAGGAACTGCAGAATAGTGTCACTCGTGCCCCTGCAGTTTCCACGTAGCAGCCTATACCTCCTTCAGTTCGGAGTTCAGGATGAAAAAAACAACTTGTCTGCCTTCACGAGAATGGTATGCATAAAGAGTGTCTCCATAGTTCCGCACAGCTTCCGCCTTCCCCAAAGGCGCTCGGAAACCGCTCCGTCGCCGCACCTCCGCTCCGGCAGCCGGTGCGACACCGCTTCTCGCGCGACTTCCGCCGCGCGTCCACACCTCGTCGCGCTCTCGCAGCAAGCATCTCACCACCGCTGCCGCTGTCCGATAAAGCGCCCGTCGCACCGACGCCTTGTTTCCCGCTACTCGCCGACGTAGCACTCCCGCAGCACGACGTCGGTAGGACGGCCGGCACGCTTGCGAGCGTTCACAGGTCAGATCGGGCGAAGCATTGGGATGGCTGAGAAGCGTAGAATAGGAGGAAAGACGCAGTAACTTTCTCACTCTGTGTGGACGAGAGGAAAATGAAAGAGGAAAGAGAGAAAGCGGTGCCATTGTGCAGTGGTGCGGAATATTTCGACCACCTGGAGTTCTTTACTGTCTACACTGACAACACACGGGCGTATTCTTGCATTTCGCCTCTATCGGATGCCGCGACCAGGATTTGATCCCCAGTCTTCGTGATCAGCAGCCGAACGCCATAACCACTGAGCCATAGCGGCGGAGGTTTTAGGTTGAATAGCGTGTCGAGTAAGCTAGGCGCAAGTCTTGGCGAAAACTGGCCCAACGTTCTGGGTGTGTGATGGCGTGGTGTAACAAAGCCTCAAGCGCGTTTTCCCTCAAAGACGTGGTCACGTGACTCCCGTTTTTTTTTTTTTTTTTCATATATGCGATACCCTTCTGAGTCTGTCTGTGGCGGAAAAAGTATGCAAATTTATCTCGATCCTCGAATAAGCACCAGCTGAAAGTTTACGCTTGCCCTGCTTTGTGAGTCCCTTTCTTGCGCAAGCCATAATTCAATCGCTATCATCCCGCCGACGGTTAACGCAAGTTTTTCCGCTGCCGTCAGCACTTGAACCAAAGAAACATTTTAAACGAGGCAGTGCGCTTATTGTTCCTTATCGCGAGCAGCCAACACTCGCGCGAAATGTGCCCTCCCCCCCCCCCCACCTCCCTCTTCGCAGGGCGAGAGGGGCCGGGGGGATTGATTTCGGCGCTTCGGCCTTGAAACAGAGCCACATGCGATTCCACGGGCTCAGCCGATATATACCCGACCGACCGGACAAAGCCCTACCGACTATGGCTGGCCGATATATAGCTTTTTTTATACACTCAGCGAGAGAGAGTAACAATTAAACGCCCCGCGTAGCCACAGAAATAACCGTTTCCTGATATATACCTGACGTCACCGATAATGGGTTCATCGGAAGAAAGGCAGCCGATTGTCATTTCTTGCTCACGCGCTGTGCACGCGGCGTGTCCCTGCTGTATGTACTAAACCTTAGCCTTTTGCATGAACGAGTACAGTTACAGTCGGAAGAACGCAGGCGCTCTATAGACGTGCACCCTGATTAAGCACAAAAACATCCAAAGGCGCTACGACAGCCAAGGCAGAGAAAAACACGGGCCCTATGAAACAAAGGCGAAGAGACTGAGCCATCATGTCTTCACTGCACGAAAGCGTCATATGTGCATCTTGAAGCCAATGACAAACAGGCACACACGCTACAAAGGCTAGCGAAAGGAAAGTTGCACACAAACGCGAATAAAGAGAGAAACAGTCGGCCTGCCTGGCTTTCAATGCAAAAACGGCTGGTGTCATGGACGGAAACATTACTCGCCGTTTTTACGACATTGGCACAATGAGTTGTGTTCTATTGCACTGAACATATATGTCCATACCCAAGCCCCACAATGTTGCTCAAGAAAATGTGGGCCTGTTTCGGCTGCTGGAGGGTAATTAACGGAACTGCTAAAACGTGCCTTTTATACAAAATTCAAACATCGCCTCTGCGAAAACGTCGCCTCATTAGTCAACGGTTGTTGGCTTCCCCAGTAGTTGGTGCCGAACAGTTCTGCCCTCTTGGCTTCTGCGACGCTTCAAGCGTTGAAATATTGACCCAATAAACATTATATATATATATATATATATATATATATATATATATATATATATATATATATATATATATATATTCAAAGCAAATATTAAAGGTGGGAAATTAATTAGGGCAGAAAGCAATAAATACCAGCGTCATACTAACCTGCGTGCGCGGTGATGACAAAAGGAATAAAGAAACAGAAAGAATGAGAAAAAGCCGTAAAAAAAAAGAAAAAAAAACGTGGGAACATATCGGTCGGAAAATTTGCGGGCGTACGCACAGACACCTGATATGTTGCTGCACATTCCAGCGAAAAGCCACATGTGGACGGAGTGTGCAGAAATAGCCGCCGATAACCTGGAGCCATTCTTGTTTCCGCCCCATCGCTCTCCTCACGCTCGCTGACACGCGCCTGACGCGTGCGACCGAAGAATGGGCTCGGGCGGGGAGACAAAGGAATGCGCCGAGGGCTGAACGGGGCTGATTCGACGACCCACCGCGTGTCAAGGGCCGATTCAAGCTGCCGCTCTCTGCAGCAAACAAAGCAGAGTTCTTCGGCTTCCTGGAATCCGAGACGAACGAGAGATGCGCTATTATTTGTTTGTCCGCTGTGCAGGAGATTCACTCGGTGTAAAACCTACACACTTAACGCCCATTTGCGCTTCTCTATGTATAAGGTTTCATTTTTCGCTCGATTTTAGAGTTCTCCATTGCCTTTTTGTTCCGTTCGAGCATTTTCGTGGTTTGTTTACTCGTATAGCGCATGTTAAAAATATTGTTTTGGGTCAGGTTTATAGTGCTCAAGGTCATAAAACGATATCAGCTATAAAGCGTCAGTGTAGAGAAGTCTGGTAATTTCGGCCACCTACGGTTCTGACATCGCACAGTACACGGGCGCCTAACGTTTCATCATCAAAATGCTGCCGCCGCGGCCAGGATTAAACCCGCGTCATCAAGATGAGTAATCGAACGCCATAACCACTCAGTAATTGCGACAGGGCTGTACATATTATTTACCATTGCGTTCTGAATGCATTTATGCACTGGGGTGCAGCAAAACAAGCAATTACATGTAAGAATATATATATATATATATATATATATATATATATATATATATATATATATATATATATATAAAGCTGATAACCTAGTCACCATGAGAATGAAGCACCTTCTCTACAAGAAATACTCGGGCGTGCTTACCGCCATCATCGCCTCAAAGTTGCCACACAACCTCCATCCACCCATGATCGCAGCAAGATGCTCATTTAGCACAAACGCTATAGGTGAATTGATCCGCGTTCTGAAGAAGCTCCTTCTCATTACTCACACGATTTCTAGGTAACGAACATGTTACTTGATGTAAATAAACGACCACTCAGCAAAATGGGTCTTGTCAAGTTCAGTCATCTTCCTCAGGCAACCAGCACAAATGGCGAGGCTCCCTCGATGTGCATTCAGGAAGTTTTCGCCCAATTGTTTTGAACGTTGTTGAGAATGTTTCTAGCGTAACTTAGCCCACGAATGCGGACAGGATTCTTAGTAATTTCTGGTGTAACTCTCCTGATATCCTTGGCTTACATGCGCACGAACCCCGCCGGGGTGGCGCAGCGGTTACGGCGCTAGACTACTGTTCCCAAGGATGCGGGATCGAATCCCGGCCTCGGCGGCCGCTTTTCAGTGGAGGGGGACAGCAAGGCGCCTGTGTGCTGTGCGATGGCAGTGCACGTTATAGAACCCCAGGTGGTCGAAATTTCCGGAGTCCTTCACTACGGCGTCTCTCGATCATAGCCTGAGTCGCTTTGGGACGTTAAACCCCACAAACCAAACCAAACCATGTGCTCGAAGAGTGATTTCTAGAAAATATCGATTGTGGGAAAGTCACTATAGGACGAGTCACTGATGCAGGCAGATGAAAATATCCGAATAAAATTGAGCAAAAAAGAGTGCTATACTATAGTAGTGTACTATACTAAGGTACAAGCTAACAAACAAAAGCAGTTGCTAACTATGGGCAGTGGTCCACGGCATGTGTATTGTTTCGCTCAGCAGTGGACAGGATCAGTTTTTAATATTTGACTAAACAAAACAAGCCAGATGCATTGAGATTCTTGAGCTAATAATGTTGTCTGATGGTTAGTTTTCGTTTCCAGAAAAGCCGTAAAAGCAGGCTACTTTCTGTCACGGAGGAATTGCGTGTGGCGGCGTCTTCCATTGGTCCCATTCCTTCCTCTCACTGCATACGCACAAAGGAAATCCACAAGCGCGGTTGCTCTCAGAAAACAAAGCGTGGGAAAAGGCGACCTCATCCTTTTCGCACCAATGTATTCGCCTCGAGATCGACCTAGAGTTGGCGCCACCGTCGCTCCGATAGGGTGGATCAGCAGCCGGCGGCGCTCGCAGAAACGCACGCGGCGTAGGTATGCTTCTGAGTTTACGGCGGGTTTGTTGGCGATGAAAACGCGCCTAATACAATGCATTGGCGATTTACTGTTTCGAGTATTCCAATAATGCAGAAAAAAAAAAATCCGTGAGTTTCGCCAATGCAGCAAAAAGAAAAAATAATAATAATGCGCGGATTTTAGGAAAACAACCACCCTTCTTTTAGATTTACTGGCAACGCTTTGCACGCTTTCTGCGTTGTACCGCGCTCACAGGCCTGATACTTGGGCCTGAACATGACATATCGTATCGCCTTTTCAACAGCGTGCGCGTGTCTTATACGAGTAAGACAATCAAATTTAGTGTCAAGCCCACAGAGATACAAGGTTCGTGTTCTGACCTGCAGTACTTTAGAATGAATCGAGGCAGCCTGGTTCATTATATTGTACTTGACTCGAGGATTATAAAGCAGGTTAAATGTAGCCCCGACAGCGTACTGCCTGGCGGGTTGCCGTATAGACGGAGTGGACATCAACTCTGGCTAGACAACAAGGCACAAGTATTCCCCAAAAATGAGATTACGCCGACACTGTACAGGAAACCTGGCCGCACAGGAAAGCTGACTGCTCATGTTTAGAGCGGTGAGTGGATTGAGTTTGCCGAGCTCACAACAACGGATACTTCTTGCGGCAGATAATTTAGTGCTGCACTGTGAAATGACTGATTTCCTGAAACCGAGGGAAGTATAAGGAATTTCTGATGTGTATGATGTTTATAAATTATAAATTAGTAGTGTAATTAGTTTTTTTTTCAATGACAATAAATTTCACCATGTGACAGAAGTTTTACACACTTGACAAAATTTAGGACTATTAGCGATTAATTTTCAGTAACGTTAAAGTGCAAGTAGCTGCGAAGACATCGTAAAAGCTGCGCTTGGTCGCTGTCATGTTTGACAAGGAATTTTGAAGGCTGAAGATTTCTTTATTATTGTAATTATTGTTGAGCAGTGACTTAAGGAGGTTCTGTCGTTTACTTCCAAAACAGGTGCCGGATATAAAACTATCCTGAAAGAAATGAAGTTCATCTTATTATGTGACTATAAATATGTATTTATTCCCGAACCAAAACCCGATTGTTAAGCCCGTATGAAGCTATTTTACTCCCCTTGTTAGAAACAATCAGTTTGCCCGAAAGACAGCACAGACGAAAAAGCTATCAGTGTACATTGATCTATGTGTATTATGTAGTATTTAGCGTAACAGGTGCTGCGAAAATTTGTTTCTCAAACGTTCGAGCATTTCTCTATAGCGAAATGTGCTCATTACCACTGTTACAGATGCTCAGAATCCTTCAACAGAAAAAAAAAAAAAAAAGAAAAGAAACGAAATGCATATATGGGTTTAGGGGCGGGCCTCGGTGTCGTTGACCACGGGATTTAACGTGAAGTCAAATCCCACAGCCGAGGAGCGCCTTTCGAAACGGCCGTGATAGAACCCTCCGTTCTCGAAATCAGCAGTTGAGCGCCCTACCACTGAGACACCGCAACAGAAATTTAACAGCAAGAAAAAGAAAAAAGAAAAAAGAAAAGTACTCAGACAACTCTATCGTGGATGCAGAAGGCACAGAGTGGCTTATTCAAACTGGATTTTGCTATGCAGCAGTCCGCGCGGTCGCATGTTTCAGTAGTCGCGGTATTCCCAACAGAAACGGGAATATACGATTTTTGAGCGTTTGCATTAGGTTGTATTGATGGCAGCAACCTGTTTTGCTTTGACACGGCTCTTAACAACAGCAGCGCTTCGTTTGAGACACCGCTTGTCGAAGAATCTAAAGCGCCGAAGACCGCGACTGATGCTGTCCTTTCCTGCCTGGCATATTCGATATGGACAAGTATTTTTTTTTTTTTTAATGGAGCGTGGGGTGATAGCCTGTTCATATTTCTTTTGCAAGAGGCAGATAGGTAAGCAAAATCGCACAAGAACCACGAAACAAACAAAAACCACTCTTGTACACGCCGCAAGCGCGCGCGTAAATCACTGCGGGCATGACACTCAAAGCAAGCACGCATCCACACTGGGTAGGGTTCGCCGCTATGCCGCTAGGTGGCGACTTTGCTCGATCTCGAGGCCAATAGGAAAAGTCGGGGCGGGGGAAGGTTGAGGGGGGACACTTATACTCCGCCTTAGCGTTAATGGCTCCTCTTCGTCGGCTCCCCCTGCGGGCTCTTGTACTAGTCGCTTAACCAGTCGTTTATCTGTGCCTCTACTGTACCCCATATATATACTCTTTAGCCTACACTCGTCAGCTAGTGCACGATTACATGAGGCACCACCCCACTCCGCTTTAAAAAGGCCGTGGAATGTGTTTGCATGACCCTTAGGGACAGCGTCTCTAATGGTTCCGTGATGTCACACGACCCGACTACCACTTAGTGCACGGCCATGTCATATGACAACCACCACCTTCGATAAGCATGTCCGCGATTTTTTGTCTACTACGCCGGCGCCGGACTTGTGGAGAACGGGGCCTTAATCTGCAAAGCGGCATTGCACGCAGAGCAATATGTGGAAAATAGATTCGCGCTTCGACGACGCTCGTTAGGAGATTAACTTAAGCCCATCGCTGGCATATATGACTAATCGCATCCTTCCTTGATACAGCTGAAGTGCTCGCCTATCGGTTAATTGAAATATGGACTTTGTCAGAGATTGCCGGATATGATTTTTTCATGCGGCTGATTTGCCAGAATCAGTTGAAGAACGAAAATGGGTCATTGCCGAGTCTGAACCTTTAAGCTATTTCATGCACTTGTTCATCCACTGCAAAAATTCAATAAACGCACGCACGCACGCGCAACCGCAAAAGTAGGACGTCCTCTTTCATTTTGAACCTCATTTTTGTCTCAGTGGAGAAGGATCGTGGTCTTTGGTCACGCTGTTATCCTAGTAAACCGATTACCACAATTTTCTGTTGTGGTTTTTAACACTAGCAGCTTCAACGGCAGAAGAATCAATTTTTAGGTGCCATTTGGTCACAAAGGCACTTCAAGACAGGAAGGGCATGGGTCTCGAGCTTTGAAGAATCTTAGGTGTATGTAATCTACCACAGGAACGACGCACAGCTTATACTATACCTCGAATAGTTGACCTCTGTAACTGCTGTAGTCACCGCAAGAACTGACCTTTGTGACAGGGTCCATCTCTGTTGTTTCGCCCGATATCTCGTTCACCGAACTGTGGAACAATAGGTTCCCTTCTCACTGCTATATGCGTTTACATATAATGGCTAGTGAAGACAAATATTACCTTCTTCCCATTCACCAGCCCCAACGAGTATGATCACCGCTGGCAGCAAGCCTGCACTCAAGCCAACGTGCGGCGGCGGCGGCTAGTCGCACCTGCAGCGTATACGTGCGCAGTCTGCGGGTCAAGGCAGCAGACTGTTCACCCCGCCATATCTCACGGAAATAAAGGCGCGCTCTGTAGTCTCCGAACGCCCGCGTTAAATTCCATTAGGGGACATTGTTCCAAGCGAACTGAACGGCATACTCCGGTCGAAGCTAACCATCGGGGTCGCACCAGACGCGAGAGGCAAGACGCCCATCGTTGCTTTGGGAACCACGGCTCTCTGTCTAGGGAAACTGCAGGCGCTAACTGCGACGTATAATAGTCCACTCTGTCCATCGTCCTCCTCTCTCGGCGCGTCTCTCTGCGTATGGACCGCTCTACGTCGAGCAAGGGTGGCTATGTGTACGCGTATATATAGTTAATGCGCGTATAGCGTTACGGAGTCGCACAGCTGCGCATCTATAGCGTACACAGCAAGACGAAACAACGGACAGGAGACGAGCGCAGACGACACGGACAACCACTGGCTGCATTGCTGTAGCTCCTCCTCCCAAAGAAAGCGTCAAAATATACGACTGTGGACAATATATATATATATATATATATATATATGATCGTTACGTATACGTAACGACCAAGTAAAGAGAGAGAGCGAGAACCAAACAAAGATTTTTCCAGATCTTGTGCCGTTCTGGCAAGCGTGTCCATAAGATAGATATATATATATATAAAAGAGATGGGGGTTAACTGACATATCTAACCGTATAGCTTTCGGCATTCAAACCAAAGAGGAAGACACTACCGTTACAGTCGTCTCTGCTTCCGCTTTCCATTTCGCCCTCAATCACTGCAGTCAGTCAGTCAACAACAAACTTTGCTTTTCTTTTTTTTTTGCGTCTCACCAAGCGACTGTATTATTATTATAATGATCGTGCAGTACGAACGCTAACAAAGACAGCTGCGCGGGAGCAAACACAATTCTGGGCTACGCCATCTGCGACTGTGTCTTCTGCAGCTGTGCTCTTGCCATTTTAGCTCCGTTATCGTAATCATCACTGCCGCTACCAACAGAGTAGCTCAACCCAATATTCTGAATGAACACGCGTTTCCTCTTTACCCCGCTTACCTTCTCGGTTTGACCTTGGCCGTCGCTTGCACAACGATGAATGCAGTGTCCGTTGCCTCTACTGTACAGTCGCAAGCAAAAGTGGTATATAACGCTCAGCCGATGGCAGAGCTCGAAAAATTTGCATTTCAATGTCATTTAGCAACAGCTATTTCAAATCGAGATAATCGTGGCGGTGCTCCATTTTATCGATATGCAAGTGTCGCTGTGGCTGTCACTGTCGCTAGAAGACATTTCGACGCAGTTTTGCCGACCCTATAGAACATATATAGAAAATGAAAAACCCGGATTAAGAAGGACACCTTCTATGACAACTCAAGAGGCCTTCTTTTTGAAGCTAGATCAGAATATCTTAGAACCCGAAGCTACAAAAGAAAGTTTAATTAAGAAGATGAAATTTGCGCTCTGCAGATGCCCAGAAACAATTGAACATCTTAAACTGGAGGGGGACAGTATCCATCCAGATGTCGATGCGGACAGCGGACATAGTCGTAACAGAGGAAGCGTAAATGACTCGGCGGTAGACGTTAGCAAGATACTTTGGGAAGATAGGTGGATAAATAGCAGGAAGGGGACGCATGGAAACTAAATCGAAATTTAACACGGATATTTAAACTAACACGGGTCTAAAAGTAACGTCGTTAAAGTTCAAGGGTTATCTAAGTTAAAAAGAATAAAAAGTTTGAGCATGGTGATGACTGTCCCCACCCCGTTTCAAAGGGGACGCTCTTTACATACATACATACATACATACATACATGCATACATACATACATACATACACACATACATGCATGCATACATACATACATACATACATACATGCATGCATACATACACACACATACATACATACATACATACATACACACATACATACATACATACATACATACATACATACATACATACATACATACATACATACATACATACATACATACATACATACATCTCTGCCACCGGCAGCGAGTTGTATACCACTTCTGCTCACGACTGGACATGTCTTCCCTCCCACACTGCATCGAAATAGCCTTCCTGACGACATTGCTAACACCAGAGATCCTTCCATGTTCAGATATAAAAGATCCATACTTCCCTTATACTGGTTTTTCGTGCTCTTACAAAAATAACTGTTAGTCTTGCGTGAAATGTAACCAACTGTGCTTGTTTACTTTTATGCAAGTTTATTGACTTTTCATGTGGCCGCATTTTTAACATCGTATAAGGTTTGTTTGGGTTGAACTGTATTTAGTGAGTTTTGCTTGCAGTCTGTGCCTAATTTTTCATTTATCTTTGTCCCTTTACTCTTATATCTTGCTATTTCGTGCGCACTTCCCATTTCTACCCTGTCATTTTAAAAAGAGGCTATAAGTTAATTTAATTAAAAAAAAAAACAGTTATTTTGGTTAACGAAATGCTCACTGTGCCGGTACACTTTGTACCGGCACAGTGAGCATTCCGTTAACCATTTCGTTAACCTGGATGTTCCAACGTGCTTCAGAAATATTGTACTTATTATATTATCGGACCCTGAACACAACTGCGTATGACACGAATCTGATCAGTTACCGCACCGCAGTTGCACCGCGTGCAACTGCGCTAGAGAGCGATGCCGGCCGTCATCTCGACACCAGCCGAGAAAAGGAAAAAATTCGGAAGGGACACCTAAAGCTGCTTACGTGTTTGAATGCGAAAACATTATATAGTCCAGTAGGTTAAACGTTTTAGAGTGCGGTTTTCGAAGTGTATTCAAGTTCTTTCTGCGGCTGTTGTATTCGGTGCGTGCATATATGCGCATTCCATGTAGACCGCCATGTTTCACGCCACTTATGGGAGTCGTATTCGCCGAAAGCACATATGTCATTGGTTCGAATCCATGTCGCATACTAGCCTTCAATTACACTAGCAAATGTGCAACAAGGAATCGTGTGACACCATCGGAACGCTGTATGAGAAATAGTCGAGTCAAAAATTTGGATACGAAAGACAGGAAAATTGGTGCCACATGGGCTTCGGACAGTGGTGAGTATACGTACAAACGACGTATTAGAATTGCCTGAAGTGTCGGTGGCCTAGGTCGAGCGAGGATGGGTCTGAATGTATGCAAGTGATCGGTTTGCTGTGTGCGTGATATGGCCGCTTGATGACGTCATCCAGTTTTACTGCTGTGCAGCTGCTGTTGACGTATTTTGCTAGCCATCCCTCGGGAACGAGAGTCGCGTCATGGTAATGATATTGCACTTAAACGTGTGCTTGCAAAGTGCACCCGATCGGTATTACTTAATCCGCTCAGAACCCGGCCAATGCCCGTAAAGCTGCAAACCTTGTTGACCTCATTGTTATGGGTCAGCAGCGGATCACGGCGCGGGTTAGAGTCCTGACCCGACCAAACCAGCTGCGCGCGCGAGTAACAGCAGAGCCAGGACACCGCGGCTGTCAACGCTTCCGCCCGACGGTGGCCACGGCGGCGGCGATTTCCACACGCTGCGACAACACGCCGCGATTGCTGCATTCGCCCCTGGCCTCTTCACGGCGAGATTGAACGCCCGCCTCGCGGGAACCAAACAGAGCGTCGCAAGAGGAGCGAACATCATGAGCGAACTCGGCTCCTGAAAGACGCGTCGCCGCGTACGGAGCTTATCGGGAGCAAGAAGGAAGGGGGAGCGATACCCAGGAAAACACTGCGCTCGACCATTCGGCGCGCACATTTATCGAAAAGGAAAGCCGAGATGCATGCGCGGCAGAAAGCGCAGATTACGTAACGTGCTCCGGCGATGCCGGCTTCCTGAGCGCGGAACCTGCGTCGTCGAGGGAAGAGCTGTTCGATGTCACTCGGGGAGCGCTATCTGAGAGTCGCTCGAAATCAACGACCTTGCTCCCAATGCCGTTTTTGGCTCTGACCTTCTGCTAGGCGTCTGCTGGGGCAGCTGATGTGCGCATTTACACCGCGTGTCCCGATCTGCAGCGCACTGCCACTCGAGTCCTCGTTTGGCTTCTGTCGGTCCAACTCTGTCTGTGTGCCCATGCTAACCATCGATCGCTTTATTGTTTCATCTGCTGATTAATTGCTGGTCGAACCCGACTGCATCATCTGGTAGGTTGACGACAGCTCGAAGGAGTGTGCAAAAGCCGCGCCGAGCTCGCGGAGGAAAGTGGACGCCGCAGTCCAGCCTCGTGAATGCGGCGTGCATGTGGTTACAGGCACAGGCAGTCTGACACACCACAGTATAGCGACATCGCTGTGAATGGTCCCTACAGCTAAAGCAATTAAGGTATTTAGATCGGCACAGAAAAGAGCATAAAAAATAAATATCTGGTAAGTTAGAAGCAAGATGAGAAAAAAAAAAAAAGACGAAAGGTGTTGCCTGTTCTAAATAGGTATGTACGATGGCAATGTACGAGATAAAGCAGAAAAGCACCGTTCTCAAAAGAAAGAAAGAATGAATCATTTCGTGCTCATGTGAACTGCATGATTGACAACAAAAGCGTTGTTTAAGTCACGCCTACTGCGCTCACTGTGATTCCATTCCGCCATGACTAAATGCGCGCAATCTTTGTATGCGCGTTAAACTAAAGCAGGAATTCCGTTTTCACACAACAAATGGCTTCAGATGAAAAATATGCGCAAGTGACAACTATAGGCTGGAACACCGAACACTTTCGTGGCACGCCAAAGGGGTGAAATTACTCACGAACGGCTTGGTCACAAATCCTATCGACCAAGCACTAAAACCGATAATTTTTTTCTAACCCACCGCTGTTCCATTTCGTATCTCGCCGACAGACCAAGATAGCCAAGACGCGAGCGAAGACGAACCACCCTTGTTCGGCGCGACGTTAACGAGAACCCACCACGGAGCGGCCAAAGTGCCGCCTCGCTGAAACGCAGCAGCAGGAAGAGACTGCGTGACCCACTTGGGACCAACACTGCCGCCGCCAAAGCTGCAATGAATGACGACTTCTCGCGCATGCGGCACGATTAATCGGGGCCCGAAAGGGCACAGGCGATAGGACGCGCGGCGCAGATTGGTCCGCCTCGGAGATAACGCCCGCACAAAAGGGTGGGGGGACACGCAGAGAACAACAGTGCTCACTGGGACGTCGAAGGAAGAAAAAAAAAAAAAAGGCGTCCTCATGAAGACCCCCTCCTGCACCGCGCTTTATCTGCGGCGTACTTTACACGAGTTCGGTGAACTGGCCACGGACGCCCCTTTCCTCCACTGCGGGAGACCACGGCCAACCGCCGGAAACACGGGCGCCGGCAGAAATGCTCCTGCCGCACTGTTCGGTAATAATGCCGAGCCCACACCCCTCGGAGCTGCTGTCACAAGTCTCTGCTGGAAGCATTGAAGTCCGGCGAAGACTTCTAAACTTGTGTTAGTGTTTCCCGCGTTTGCAAAAACAAAATACGAAAGCAGACAAAAGTCGCGAGCGCGTAATTACCGTTACCCGTTGACAATGCTACAGCATAAGATGTTTTAACTAGGTTCAAATCGTATGGTTAAAATTTCCTGCCGTTTCGTGTGATCTGCTGCATGACTGCGAGATGGCACTCCCAACCGCCCTTACTTATCTTTTTTTGTGTGTTACTGAAACGGTAACGCATTCGAACTTTATCTCGCTCGTGCGTGCGTACTCTTGCTTTCGGACCGACTTGAGCTTGCTGGAAATGCAGACTAGCAGTTTTAACACGCGGGATGTTGTTTTAAACACTACCACACTTCGACTCAACCCGTCAAGGTCTGGCTTCGCGCCAAGGAGGTTATTGTGCCATGGACGGTGAACTGCCGGCTGTGTGACCAATCAGAGAAGATATATGTCATTGCTTCGAGGGGTGCCATTACGATGTGCTTCTCTGGAACATACTTCGGCGGCCAATTAAAAAGGAAACCAAAGCCTAATCTTGTACTCTCAAGTTGCTGCCTCCACTGAACCCATCGGCGCTTCATGCAATCTGTTAATGTTGACTGCACCTTTTAGCTTGTGGAAGGGTCGCATGATGGATCGCCCTGGGGATTGGCCTCGTACAGCGAAGTGTCTGTCCAGGTGGGTGAGATGTATGAAGTCGGGAGTACTTGTGTCGGCACTGCGGAATTCTGCTCGTGTTCCGAGGCCGATTTTCAGAACAACGCGCCGGTGCGTTGTTTTTCCTTCTGCTTTGCATTTAATATTCTTTATCCCTCTAATCATCATAAGACTACTTCCTGTCAATACCAACAAAAAAAAATTATCCCCAACGCTTGCCTTGGACTCGTAGACTGTTGGCTCCTTTCAATTCTATAATGACGAGCCCCTCATTTCCCCTTCAATTGTCTCTTTGTATATGTATTATGTATATATATATATATATATATATATATATATATATATATATATATGTGTGTGTGTGTGTGTGTGTGTGTGTGTGTGTGTGTGTGTGTGTGTGTGTGTGTGTGTGTGTGTGTGTGTGTGTGTGTGTGTGTGTGTGTGTGTGTGTGTGTGTGTGTGTGTGTGTGTGTGTGTGTGTGTGTGTCGCCTATCATAGCCTGAGTCGCTTTGGGACGTAAAACATCATAAATCATCCCGGTTTCTGTTCGTAAAGCTCAAATGCCATAATTTCCAGGCTGGACTGCATTTTATCTGCAGCAATATTGAGCTCCTATAGCTGCTTCGTTTTTTTTTTTTTTTCTGTCTTTATTGGCTTCAGTTAAATGGGCCTCCAGATATCTTTGCAAGGAACAAAAAGAGAGAGAAGCGAGTATAAATGGGTTTTAGGGAAGAGCAGATAGAGGTGCGCGTCATGCATTGGGGTTTTCCGGCTCTTGTGGCTGGGTGGCTGTGGCGCTGCTCCGCATGCAGCAGACGCATTTATTTACTGGTCGCGTCTGCCGCAAACCAATCGATCAAACTCGAGGAAAACGCGCCTGCCGATTACAGAGATTTGTGCCGTAATCGAGTATGCGCCAAGAAGTTGTAATTAACAAATTAAACACTGCACGTCGAACAACGCTACAGCATCCATTGATTAGATAGTGCAGGAAAATCGAGAATGGCTGCCTGTCACGCGCATTCTTCACCGCCTCGGCGCGAGATAAACCACTGTCGGCGATAAAAGAAATAAGCGGATATGGAGTACAGAGCATGGATAACCAGAACTTTATCAGTGAGGAAGAAAGATAACAATGCTGTAAAATAAACATAAACTAACTTTGTTTATTTATTTCAGTAAGCCAAGAAGTGTTACAGATATAGAGTTAAAATTAGATACGAGATAAAACAATGATACAGTCATTCATACCAAGGGCCGCGCGACATCTTCAGAGGCGAAGGTAGCATCAAGGTGGTTCTACTCCTCTCCTTTCGCCCCAAATCAGTAGCTTTCGGTTGATTCCGGCGTTCCTCAGGGTTCCGTCCTTGGACCATTACTTTTTTTGCTTTTTATAAACGACATTGCTTCCGACATACCGATTAAAATACGCCTGTTCGCCGATGATTGTATACTTTATCACGAGATATACAGCCAGAATAATCAAGTAAATACGTCTTTGAGTAAAATTCAGGTCTGGTGCAAAACTTGGCAAATGTGCATAAACTACAAAAAAAAAAAAAAACAGTAGCTATGACTGTGACGCGAAAAGTCAATCCGCTGAAGTTCTGCTACAACATCGATAACAACACGTTATCTCGGGTAAATAATTACAAATATCTAGGAGTTATAATCACGTCAGATTTAAAATGGAATGACCACATAACGTACACAGTAAATAAAGCTATGAGGCAACTTGGATATTTGAGGAGAACCCTTGCTAAATCTCCAGCAGAAATCAAACTTCTTGCCTACAAATCTTTCATTAGACCGGTTTTAGAATATGCGGCAGTTGTTTGGGATCCGCACACAAAGATCAATGTCACCAAACTTGAAAATGTCCAGCGTAAATGTGTTAGGTTCATATTCAATTGTTATAGCTGGAAAACGTCCCCAACAGCACTATTACAAACAGCTAATTTAGAAACCCTGCAGGCAAGACGATGCCGTGAAAGATTAAAAATGTTTTATTTGATCTACCACAACCAGCTTGGCATAGATAGAAATGCATACTTCCATTCAGTTACCCAACGACAAACCCGTTCTTTTCATTCTAAGAAAGTGAGCGATTTTTCGTGCAGAACAAATGTGTTCAAAGCCTCATTTTTTCCTAAAACTATCCGTACTTGGAATGACCTACCTGCAAATGTGGTTGAGTGTTCGACGTTGCCTTCTTTTCTGAGTGCATTCCATGATAGATAGCGGTGTTTCACATTGTCACATCATGGTGTTTACACTTCACTTTTTTCGTTCTTTTTGCTCTGTGCGAGATGCCTTTTTTTTTCGTTGTCATTCGCAAGATAGAATGTACTATGTATTCTCGTGAATTGTATTCTTCTGTACCCCCCACTCCTGCATAAAGCCTGACATTCAGGCTGGCGGTATGCAATAAATAAATAAATAGCGTTCGACGGAACTTCGGGGACAATTTTCCAGAACAATCGAAAGGCGCTTTGTCGGTACCGATCGTTCAGTTTCGAACTTGCCAGACAAATGAAAGTGCGACGTTCGTGACACGTGAGCAGAGCGCTGTCGAAGGGACACGAGGTCTGCAGCTGAGGAGGTGGCATCACTGCTGGGCGGAAGAGATTACACTGCAGACACAGCCACAAATGGTAGGGAGAAGGGGCATGCGTTCCCCTTCGCCTAAGCCGCAGCTGGACAGGGCGCGAGCTCAGCTGATGACTCCGTGACTGCAGTTCCTCTAATGAGCCCCGCAGTCAGAAACAGCAGAAGAGCGCAGGAGACGAAGAATAAATACTTTCCGGGCTTTTCCATGGGGTCAGTGCGTGCCGAACTCGTTTGGTTTTCGCTGGGAATCGGAATACAACTCGGCCGTTCGTTTAGAAAACTGCGAATCTACGCTGAACGCAAAAAAAAAAAAAAAAAAAAAAAAAAGTCAAGGTTCACTTTGCGACAGCGTGGAGCATATCGTTATCGTTTCACCCGCTCACGAGACACGCCGTTGAGGAACCGTGCTAATTTCGGCCACTCGCGGCTCTTAAGCGTGAATCGAAACGAGACCTCAACGGAAACACGAGCGTCTTTGCATTTCGTCTGCTCCGATGTGTGGAAACTATAGACGATCAACCTGAACCAGTTAGTGCATGGTTAGGGAGGAAAAGCCAGTTCTGAAATGCGGGACAGCACGAGACAACGCGCGCTGTGTTCATTTGATGTTTCGTTCTGTCCCGCAATCGCCGCGTCGGATTCCACTTGACGCCGCGTTCGAGGATCGAGCTCTTGAGGCCCTGAACTCTGGATGAATGGCGGAACGTCGCAGAAGATGAGTCACTGCGGCTGGTAAGAAGGATAGAGAAATGAGATGAATGCGCGCATCGTGCGAGGTAGACAAGACACAGCAAACACGGCAGTCAATGCCCTGCAAAGGTTCTCACGCGCTGCATCATTTAAAGGCAGCTGTGTTGGTGAGGTCGACTTGTAAACGAAGGTCCTCCGTCGTCATCACTAGCTCAAAATAAAAGGAAATAGCACCATACAGTCCCGATACTAGCACGTTAAACTAAAACCGAACAAAACGGTTTGAAAACGAAGTACGGCATCGTCACCATCGGCAGGAGCGGTCGGCAGGAGCTGCCAACTTAGGTCTCTCGTTTCACATGGGACGGTTAAGTCATAATCAGCCTGCTAGGACCCTGGCATTCACATTACCCCTATAGGCCACTAAGGCACGTTCATAAGGCACGAGCAATGCTGCAGCATTGCTCGTGGTTCATCTTGGCGTCACATCATCATCAGCAGCAACAGTCCACCATTCCTCCAATTAACCCGGTCCTGTGCTAGCTGCATTCACTTGACCCCTCGCTCAATATTTGGTTTAGCAGCGTTGAACCCTTGTAATTTTTTTCTTGTCTCGTTGGAAACTTCTTTTTATGAATGTGAGCTAAATACTCCGTTACGTAACAGAACAAGCCTTCCCGTGTACCATGGACCGCGAACAATAATGCTGCAGCATTGCTCGTGGTTCATCTTGGCGTCACATCATCATCAGCAGCAACAGCAGCCTGACTATACCCACTGCAGGGCGAAGGACTATCCACTATTCATCCAATTAACCCGGTCCTGTGCTAGCTGCATCCACTTGACCCCTGCGAACGTCTTAACCTCATCCGCCCACCTAAGTTTCTGCCGCCCCCCGTTACGCTTTCCTTCCCTGGGAATCTAGTTTGTTACCCTAAGAAACCATCGGTTATCCTCTCTTCGCACTACATGTCCTGCCCATTTCTTCTTCTTGATTCACACTGGAATGTCAGTAACTTGAGTTATTTCTCTAACCCACTCTGCACGCTTCCTATCTCTTAACGTTGCACCTGCCATTTTCGATCCCATATCTACCGCGTTGTCCTCAACTTAAGTAGAATCCTTTTCTTTAGCCTCCGTTTCAGCCCCCTAGGTGAGCACCGGTAAGCTCAAACCGCTAAATACTTCCTCTTTTGCAATACCGGTAAGCTGCTAGTCATAATCTGCGAGTACTTTCCAAATGCACTCCATCCTAATCTTATCGTCCTATAGTTATTTCCCTTTCGTGGTCCGGATCTCCGGATCTTAGCGTATTTATTTTAAAAATCGGTATGCGTGACATCATATATCCATTATATAGCCGCACAGTTGTTTCATCTTCACCTTACTACTTACCGTACATAAGAGTGCTTCCCCTTTACTGTTCTTCGAGAAAATTCCAGTTATATCATTCTGCTGCCGTTAACGAATTCAGTGCAAAGGATTGCAACGATCAAGAGCTACAAAGCTGCATTGTCGTGAACGCGGACAGAATGTGGCTCGGTGTCGACGTCAGGGCTCCTATCGATTTCGGCGTGTGGTGTAGCGACAAAATGAGTACGTATCGCAAATACAGCTAGGTGTTCTCATGGTTCACTTAGCCAACGCGTAAAGACAGGAGCTGAGAGCGAGCGCAAAGCAGCTGACGCGACGTCGGCAGGAAAACCCAGTGACATTTCATTTTCCTCTCGACGACCCCGAGCTGCCAGACGACCTCTCGGCGCGCATTCACATTTCCGCGCCCTTGACAGGCGCGATAAGTGGGGCTTCCGGAAAAGCGGAACTGGGTCCGATCCCCACCCCTCAGTCCGACCCCCCAGTCCAACAAACGAGCTTCCGCTACGAGCAGTTCGCCGCCCCGTGCGACGCCCACACTAACGACCGCCGCCGCCGATTTCGACCGGTTCGAGAGCGCAGCCCGGTAGCAGCAGCCGGCAATCGGCCCCTTCGCCGTCGACGCGCGTAAATCACATCTGTGGCGCGCGCGCCAAACAGGCAGGGAGACGTCCGCCTCCTCCTCGGCCGGTCGTTCAACTTCCTTCGCGGCGTACCACGCCGCTGGCCGGGGTGCGCGCCCGGGGTACGCATGCGCACGCCCACAGCCTAGCATCTTCCAGAAACGCGAGGAACCGCGACGGATGCGGCGCGCGGGATTAATCGGGGACAGCGCGGGATTATCTCCACCACAGAAGCCCCTCCGCGCCGAGGAAGCGTTCGAGAAGGAAACGGAGTCGTTTCCTCAATCTGCGCCAGCCACCTTCTCTGTTGCCCGACCTCCGCGCTTTAGTCGCGTCGTCAATCTCGCGCAGTATCGTCGCTCTTCGCCGCCTCCGCTGCGGCGCGACCGGTTCGGCCAGAAGTCGAGCACGTGCGCCAGCACATACGCATGCAGGGACAGACAGGGCGCCGCGGCATCGTGTTTGCTGTTGCCAGTTCGATTGCTCAACGGGATGGTTACGTTTGTGCGAGGCACGGTATCTCGCGTGAGCGCGAACACACTTGGGAGGATGCTAACGAAGAACTCTCGGTGCCCTGCATGGACCGGCCCACTGCGGCCGACTTGAAGGTAGACTCTTGGCGACGTACTTATACGGATGTAAAGCCCCGCTCGTTGTGCTGCTTCTCCGTGTGACCCGAAGTAAAATGTTTTCTCCCACTTGCCTGTGCAACGCGCGTTGCTTCGAGTATCCAGGATCAGGTACGATACACGATCATAGGCAGAACTGTTGCATGCTGAAAATGCTTTATTGCTGCTGAACAACTTCCACGCCACCTGTTAGCATGAAAATGAGACAGCATCGTATGAACCGAAACATCTGAGTAGCTAAAATGAAAAACCGTTTATGGCTAAAGAGAAGCCGTGTCAGGAAGGTCGCAACCAGGAGCCTACAACGGAAGACCCTCGACGGAAAGTGAGTTATTTGTCACGAAGACAAAGGCCTGCCTTTGCAAAAAAAAAAAAAAAAAAAAAACAAGCAGCGGGGGGAGCTGGCACACTGCAGCGAAAAGGGCACGCGGCCAAGCTATACTGAGTGGGTCAAAGGCTGGAAGTAGCTCCGCTGTGGAGCCGAGCTCCTCTCTGACGAAAGGCGCTGGCTGACGCACCCTGTCACTGCGTTTGTCCTCATCGCAATGCAGCCATTGCGCACGTCGAAGCAGAAACGAAGCATTGCCGTCTTGCTTGTTGCATACGCTGGTGCGCGTAACGATGCTTCCTCAGCAGCATACATGCGCAACCCTTGCGTCTTTACCCACCCCGGTTTTTTCGGTAACAATGTCCACATGTTCAGCTACTGAGTCTGAGGGGTCGAATCAGAGGCGAGCTATACGCAGGGTTGTGTTGCCATGTGCGTACACTAGGCGTAAAAACAATGAGATCTGGGCTAGATGGGAGCAGGCCGCAATGAAAATTTCGCACAGCGTGAATGAATTCACGAACGAGATCGCAAAGAAAATCGAGAGGACACTTCTAAGGGCATGACGCGATGCGTTAATGGCTGCCATCCGCTGCTCCCCTTGCGGGTTTTCGTTTGCGCACATGCAATTCGCTACGCGCGCAATCACTAATCTCTTAAATAATTTGTGCCTTAATCATCTCTCACATACTCATTAGCATACAGTCATAAGCTACTGCATTATGCGGTCTGGTTTGATTTTCGGGGTTTAACGTCTCAAAGCAACTCAAGCTATGAGAGACGCCGTAGTGAAGGGCTCCGAAAATTTCGACCACCTGGGGTTCTTTAACGTGCACTGACATCGCACAACACACGGGCGCCTTGCTTTTCGCCTCCACCGAAAAGCAGCCGCCGCGGCCGGGATTCGATCCCGCATACTTGGATACAGTAGCCGAGCGCCCTAACCTCTGGACCAGCACGGCGGAGCGCTAACACATTAGGTGAAAGACAACCCGACGTACATATAAAAACCCCTCTTTAACGAAGCCGTACGAACGTGGCTGCGTGGCCTACAGAACTAGCGTCTTACACAAGACACAAGTGCTATGGTGGGATCGAGTCCCATCTCACCCTCTGAACTCAAAGAAGCAGCCTGAGTCAGCTGCTCCTGCCATGTCACGTGATATCGTGACGTCACACAACCCGCCAACCAATCAGTGCCCGGCCATGTCGCCTGCTAGCCAGAGCCATGCCCGTGATTTTTCGCTCACCACGCCAGATTTTCTGCACAACGGTGGCATTAGCACTATCGCGTTAAAAAAAATAAAAAATACGTGCTGACGCTGAGCCAGTGATCGATTATCGAGCGTTAGCTCTAGAAATCTACTTTATTTTTTTTTTTCTTTAAGAAAATACGCCAGTCGCTCGAGCCTTCAGCGTTGGCGTCTGTTTTCCCTCGAGAAACTTGAAGGTCAAGCCTTAGAGGAACGGCCTTAGAGGCACGGGCCTGCGGTAGCTGGCAGTTGACATGGCCGAGCACTAACTGGCCGTAGGGTTGCCTGACATTATGTTTAGCAGGAGCTGCCAACCCGGGCCTCCCCTGTCACTTGGGAGGGTGATATCAGAATCAGCCTGCCATAACCCTTTGCATTCACTTTACCCCTAGGACACGCAAGCTCGTCAATACGGTTTGGTTAAAGCTCCACTTTATATGTGGGCTGGTAGCTTACGCTCTTGCGTCATACAGGCTGAGCTTGTGTCCCTAATAAGATAAGAAGCTTCCGCTTCCATACAGGTTTAATCAGAGCAAAACCACAGCTATTTTTTTTTTCGCTTTAGCATAAACAGATTTAACAATGCTATAACGAGCTGTGTATTACGCGCTTCGAAATGTGCGCGCAACGCCACCTGTTGGAATGCTCGAGCAGTCGGTGGCAGACAATAAAAAATGCGATTACTCTGATAATTAATCTTTTGTTTCTGGGTAAATGTACTTGGGCGCACCTGGCTTTCTGTCTTTGTGGATCTATTTTTGGGTCGGATGTTGCATCAAAAAATCTGGACAATGTGTCAAGGCATAGCTTTGTTCAGAGGACAGAAGCCCGGTCAAGCGCTATGCACTGCAGACTTTCTAGTTTGATGCTGACAGCACAGAGTGCATCGTCTAGCGGCGCGATCAGATCGAAGGGACCTTTCGGTGGTGGGAATGGAAGTCGAGTCTCGGGGGGGTCGTGACCGTTGCTCCATACGTGAACGAACGACAAGCCTGCGCACAGCGAGGACGGCACGCGGCCTGTCCAGCCCTCCTTTTCCTCCAATAGAGCGCGCCACGCGCACGCAGAACATCTTTGCGTCAAAAAGATACCAGAAAGAAAAAGACAATAAAAAGAGCACGGCGGCCCGGTTTACGGCTTCGCTAAAACACTTGGGCGCGCTGTTCCGCCGGCGGTGCGAACAAATGGCCCCTTCTGTACAGCAGTCGACTTTCGACGCCTTTAAAAAACAGACAATGAATGGCCGGCCGCCGTAAAGCTCGCTCTCTCTGCGGGCCTCCGGTCTTGCCGCATTGTGCATCGCTCACGCACTGGACGGAGAATCACGCGAGCCTCCCGCGCGAGCGATGTTCGCCTCGCAGCTCTCGACGGTAGCAACGAACGAAACAACGGGCCGCCTAATTGCGCTAATTTCCCGAGGTAATCGGGCGCGCTTTGGTTATTAAATCCTTCGGCGTAAATCTAGAGCGCGGGCTCTTCGGTTGGATAGGTGGAACCTTGAAATAACTTGCGCCCCTTAATCGACGCCTCGCAGGACCTAATCTGAAAGGACTGCCTCCCTCCGTAACAAGTTCACGCAAATAAACCGGCACTGCTATCAATGCCATGTCTTAGATGCGCATTCATATACTGCTGTTGACAGCCAAAGGCTTATTAACGAGGCGCACAGTAGAGGCGGATTTCAGGAAGTGAGACCCTACCCTGCCGCTTCTATAAAGAGACCACCCCCCCCCCCCCCCTCTTTTCTTTTTTTTTTTTTCACAAAAACGTCGAAACTATCTATGTTTCAAATAAGGCCCTTTTCTCTTCCCCAACCGCCCCCATCCCAGACTTCAATAAAAATTCGCCTCTGGCGTACAGCGCCCACAGTTCGCTATTCGAATCGCATGCTCATCACACCCTATCACTAATTGTTTAATTGTTACCAATGCCTTGTTACAAAATAAAGCTCGCACCTTGTCGTATCATATCCTCTGATCTATTGATGATTTACTTGATTCGGCTTAACATCTGTCCTCCACTCCAAGGCTATAGGCCTGTGGCAATGAAATTGTCCACCCTACATCATCTATAATAATAATAATAATAATAATAATAATAATAATAATAATAATAATAATAATAATAATAATAATAATAATAATAATAATAATAATAATAATAATAATAATAATAATAATAATAATAATAATAATAATAATAATAATAAACTTTATACAAGATGGAGGAGCCTGTGAGTAAAAGCTGCTTGAAGAAACGGCAGCTTGACAAAAGCACAGCCTCCTTTAACCGGCGGCAACAGCACGAGAATAAAATACATGCAGGCATATAACTTTCATTACTAAGTTATTTGGCTGCTTAAACAAAAAAAAAAAACACACGTACACTAATGGTGCGACTTCCAAAAAAAGATAAACACATGACATGCCAAGAGGTCAAAGACGTCCTAGAAATGAAGCTGCCCTATTTCACGTTTGGATATATTATGCAGGTCAATACCGGTTTTGTGATAATAATTAAACAATTTAGAAGTACGCGCTACGAGTGCTGAATTGCCGGCTTCCGTAAAACATTGCTGACCTTATGGCCGAACACGCATTTTCATATTTGCCCCGGCAGCGAAGAGCAATTCGCTTCCGCCTAATTCAGCCGCAATCATTCAGTAAAGGCGACAGGAAAGTGAAGCTGAATGCACCGTCTTCATCGTTCCAAGATTTACATTCCCCTCCTATATGCGATGTAGATGCTGTACACGAGGCGGCTATGAAACGTAAATGAAAATTGGTTTTGAGGAATTAGGTTTGGTTTACCAAAGCGAATCATGTTATGAGGGACGCCACAGTGGAGGGCTCAGGAAATTTCCATCACCTGGGGTTCTTTAACGTGCACTGACATCGCACAGCACACGGGCGCCATGCTTGTCGCCTCCATCGAAAAGCGGCCGGGATTCGAACCCGCGTCCTTGGGCTCCGCCTAACCAATGGGCCACAGTGGCGGGGCTGACCTGAGGATACGTTCTCAGCTCTATTTGACCAAGCTCTGTTCCATTCCCATTAAACACTTTAGTGTGCCTATTCTTATCACTGCATTTTGTTAGAGCAAGGCTTCCAACGCCGCACGTCATGTGCGTTGGCACAGAAGACGTATACATTGTGCGTCCGTTAGTCCGTCAACCTCAACATTCCTCTGGGCCATGAATCCCGAGACCCCCGCGCCCCGAAATATTCCTGGACATGCCAATGGACTCGAGGCCTCGAGAACATGCTTGCCGCAGACGCACAGTTGCTAAGTGCTCGATCTACACCGACCCAAAAACACGCGCTCTAAAACTGCGCTCCTTGAGGGTATCAGAATTCCCCTCGAGTGTGATGATTTCTTTTGCAGCGGCGACGCCCCGACAGAGAGCGCGAAGCCTTTATCGGCAGAGACAGCAAGCAAAAAGGTTGCTGCCTCCACGAACATACCGGCAAATTACACGCAATTCGCCTGAATGCGTTCTTTCCGTTAGTAGTTCTTCTGCATATATGGAAGTATCCATGGTATACATTGCTTTCCCGTCGTCGTCGTTTTATGTGCAGTAACGTAAGCTATAGTTATCACTTTATGACAAAGTTATCCAGGAAAAAAAGAATGCATCCGCGCATGTGTCCATGCGTGCATGCATCTGTGTGCGAAGGGGGGGGGGGGGGGGGGGGGGGAGCCGTCAGTGTCACTTGGTCACTCTGAATAAGGGAAAGCGTGGAAGTATTTTTCGGTGCAATTTTGAATCCTTAATTAATGCAAGGAGTAACGAGCACGCCACTGTTTCAGAGAGCGAAAAAAAAAAAAAAAGGTAATACGCTTACCTTCAGGGTGTGACGAGTGGTCTTCGCTGAATGATGGCGTCACGTATGGTGTCCCGCGTAGCTGCTATATACTGCCTTTGAACCAACAAACAACCGCAGTAGCCCAGGCACCTGATACCTGAATTAGGTGTCTTAATATTTAAAGGGGATCTGAGATCCCCCGCGCTCGAATGCAGGGGCTGCACGGATCCGAAACAGGCAACCATTGTTTTATCCTTCTAGAGAAGAAATGTTCCGACCACAACAGTGTTCGGTACATATATATATATATATATATATATATATATATATATATATATATATATATATCGGTCGTTGTACATAAAGGCTCTGATGCATTCTGCGCACGCGTAACACTCGCCGATATCATCGGTTCAGGCTGACTGACCGGATTGTCAGTGGAGCAATTTATTTTCCCACGCTTCGTTGACTTTTTGTTTAAAGTGTTTAAAACCCATGCTTTTTCTATGGTGTGTATATTTAAGTCGTATTTATTTGCAAATTTATGTTTTAAATATTTATTTACTTTTAAGAAGTTTGTCGCTCCAGTCCACGGGGACTGTTCAGGAACGTTACCTTTGTCTTCGATGTCAAACGTACTATACTGGTTTCATGAATAATATTACACATGTTCGAAGTTAGGACGCTTCGTTCCACTGCGATCTGTTTCATATTAGTTAACGGCGAACACACTGGCAGAGCGTAAGGATCGCTTTTTTTTAGGTCATTGTAATGAACAGGGCACAAAATACCTTTAAAATTTTTCTCCCCTTTGTAAAAAGAAAAAGAAAGAAAACAATGCTCAAAACAGGCCGCCAGCCGCTTTTTTTTTTTTTTTTCGCTCTCCCTCTCGACTGCGCTCTAATCACTATAGATACCACCTCCGATGGAGCCGGACTTAAGCACAGCTTGGTATCCACTAATAACCGCGGTACTATTGTGTCACAAGTCCGCACATGTCCGTTTCCTCTTCACAATTTGAGCTAAAGTCTTCGCAAATCACTTTCATTCCCTCAAACACGCTGCTTTCTACTAACGCGCCACTCATGATTTTCTTTTTTACAGGCACTGCTCTTAGCGTCATTTCTAGATTTGCTGCAGGCTTCTAAGTGAGTATAATACTGGCAAAGTGCGCCTCCCGCAAATGGGCAGACTGCTGTTTACATTGAACCCCATCATTCTTACTTGTCTGCTAATTTTTATCTCATGTAATGAGTCCGCTGTGACAACTTGGACTTGTTAACACTTACAGATAACTTACATAAAATTGCAAACAGGCCCCATCCGTTCATACGGCAGCGCACTATGGAGGGGCGAAGCCCCCTACGCAGACGCAAGGAGGAACATTACAAACTTTAATGGCTGTGCAGCTGAAGTACAGTCGCTCTCCTTGTCTATACGCATCGACCGGTTGAGCAGAAGCGGCAGCTTCTGCCACGAAGCCAGCCGGTTGCACTATAGCCCCTCTCTAGCAATTGTGTTGCGTACTTTCCACTTGAGCGCGTATACGCGCTCTGCGAAAGAGAGTCTATGATGGATAGTAAAGAGACCAATTCACTAACAAGTTAAAAAGTGGGGCAGGTTGGTGCATGGTCTTGCGGAGAAAAACGTCAGCACGAACAGAGTGAAACTATACTCTGTTCGCGTATAGGCCCTGTTTTCTCGCGACAGGGTCACTTAGTCGCGTGTGGAACTCCATGGTGGCGGCAGTGAAAACAAAACGATAAGATAAAAAGCACATACGCAGAAATCAGGTGGACAGAGGCAAAAGTGAGTCTGCAGAGCAAGAGTGACTAGAAATGTACAGCAGATACACGCCACTGCTGGTTCAGGGGCTTAGAAAACGACTCCAGCAATCTCTTTTCAATCTATTGCTCAGTAGAAAACGACACCTGCTAAACCACAGTCTTTTTTTTTTGTTTGTTTGTTTGTTTTTTCAAATGGTTCCTACCAAAACGGGAACGAAAATTTTAATGACAAAGGCAGGGAGAAAAATGCAGACACGCGTGCAAAACGCCGAGCGTAACCGCTGCAACAATGCTTCACTTATAATTGTTACTTTTCCATTCATCTATTATGCATGAGACAAGACGCCGGTTTCGAAGCCTCACGAAAACGAGCCGGGGAGCGCCCAATAACCGAAGCGAACCGCCTGCGGAACACTGTCGGTGAACAGGCCACGGGGGATCATGAAAAATATTAAATCGAAACTGCCTCACGTACTGTGCGTTTCCTGTGATTCGAATGGGTGGGCGGTTGGAATCTGCGAGTCGCGCTTGACGTTGGAAACTCGAGATGATCGCTGCATAGAAAGCTGAAAATGTCGAGGTTTACGGGAGCGCCACGCCACGTACGACAGATCAGCCCCCAACAATGCAAAGTGAAGACAGGTCTCGACACCTAAGCTGTACAAAGACGACACCTGGCGGAAACAATGGGGCAGACGGGGCAGCAGTGACGAGGTTCGCGGACGCAGGTAACAGAACGGCCGGTGTTAGGAAATAACAGCCTTGGCGAAAGGACTTCCTGCAGTGTGCCACGCTCAAGGACATGGCGTGTTGTTGAGGGAATGTAGCTATGCACAAAGCTGCGTTCAACAAATTTGCACGTTTGCAAATGCAGTGGAATAATTGCCACGCCGAACGTGGCTGCATGTAATCGCCCTCGTCGGTGATAACATTATACACTACGGCACGCGAGCGTGGCCTAATAATACAAGCAAGCTAAAAATCGTCCGCACGGAAGTGTTTTCTTTCCTTTTTTCATATATATGAGTTTAATCGAAACGTGAACATCCCTGTATTGTGAATTTATGAATATGTATTTCGCACGCTCTACGACAGAGTAAAATGTATTCCAGGCTCCGATCCTGTCGGTGCCTTTTAAATCGCGGTCGAGTGACTTGTTCTCTGTTCTACACTGAACATTTACTTCTCAAGGCTGATATAGCATTTGTCTTGTCTTTTGTTCCGTGTGTTCATGAGGGCAATGACGGAGTAAGAGGACGGCGGTGCTAGCCTTGGATTACATATATGTCGACAATTGCCTCGCCCGTGTCGCATAGTCATAAATCCTACTCAAGAAGACCACACACCTGAATATATATTACTTATATATACCACAGTGTGCCCCTCGGTTAGTGCACACTGGCATAACCGCCTTCGCTTCGACCGGCTCTGCACACTGAAAGACGCGCGGGCTCTGTCAAGAACAGCTGCACAAAAATCCCTCGTGCCGCGGCACCTCTGTGCCGTTGCGCGTGACGTACTTTTCGTGCCCAGCGTAAGAAGACCGTGTCACTGTGACTATGTGCTGTACTAGTTTTGAGCTTGCACGCACCAATACCTTTGCTGCAAAAGAACTGCAGCACTACGAAAGGCAAGGACAACCTTTTCGTCAACTTACTTGACAACTGTCCTCTTTTCAAAATAAAACTCAACTTCAACCCTGCTCTTCCAAACAATGGGTCCCCCAACTCATCTCATCACATGGGCTGCACTGACGAACTTTTATCTCTTGCTTGGCCAACAACAAGAGTGGGAAGGGCAGAAAATAGGAGATATATATAAAAAAAAAGTTAAAAGTGGCAGTGATAGTGATATTTAGAAAGCAAATCAAAAGAAGAAATATAGAGTGGCCGGCAGCCGGCAATTGCTAAAACCTCAGCAAAACTAGAAAATTTTAAATTAACGAAAAAAGAAACCACTGTATAAGTACCTGGCGATCGAAGACGACAATTCGTGAACAAAACTTTTTTTTTTTCATCCAATTCAATTACGTAACGAAAAACTTAGCCACTGACGTACGTTGTTTGCGACTCCCTTCTCTCTCATATATGCAGGTTGTCCGAACAAAGATGGACCAATATATAAAACCAACTAAGGATTCTTTCAAACTGAAAGCACTCGAATGTTAGGAGTAATGCGAAGTATTGGCTGAATTGTTTTTTTTTTTTTTTGTGCCACCTACTTAAATATTTAGTCGAAATTAAATAAATAACTTCGCGACCTGGGCCAGTCACGCGCTACATGTCGACCACGGTGTACGAACGTGGTAAGAACACCACACGCGCCTCGTCCTGATTGACCCAGACTGCCTATCGTAGAGCTCCAAACCGCCTGTGAAACGGATACAGGAGTTTCCGACAAGTTAGCCTTCGCGTAGCGCTCCTTATTCGGCAGAAACGAAAGACCGCGAAATTCGAAAAATGTCATCTGGAAACGTGCTCTGTGCACGTATACGACGGTAAAGTGCTGTCATTACGGGACAATATTCGCATGTTGCCCAGTTTCTGCCGTCGCACAACATTTTGTGGTACACAACTCGTTACCTTCCTTCACGATATGATGCATGCATCTCTCGGCTGTGGGATTCCTACAGATGCCATAATCCCAGTTCATGAACAAAAAAAAAAAAAAAAAAAAAAAAAAAAACCAGAAAAAAAAAACGTTTACTAAAGTAACTCACACGTGCCTAGTTCAAATTGTCACGCGTAAATCTGCATCGCTTAGGTATTGATGAATTCGAGCTTTCCCAGGTGATCGCAATCAATTCATTCTGCTAACTTAAATTGTCATCGCTATCCCAGGTTGCCGTTTTTTTAGGGCCAATCTAATGCTTGTGCACACAACAGGTATAGTGTCCGACATTTTGCTGACGATTGTGTTATCAATGAAACCAAACCAAATAATCTGTCTGATTTCACCATCATTCATTGAGACCTCGTGTACGTCTGAGGTTCCTGTAGTACCTGACTCATGTCGCTGCTTCTTTTCTTTCCTTCCATCACCGACCAAACCACCAAGATTACACAATTAGCAATATCCTTATTCACGACAGTCGACTCCTATACGTAACTCGGTATCAGCTTAAGGAAAGATTTTGATTAGTCGCATCACACTCACCATGTAACTTGTTCAGCTAATCGAGTTCTGGGGTATTTATGTTGTAACCATTCTTTATCACCTCTTACATAATACTTCTTGCATACGTAACTTTTATATGCTAGAAACTAGTTCGCATGTGCCGCGTATGATCCTTACAAAGCCAACCTTATCACAACGCTCGAATAGATCTAG
Source organism: Amblyomma maculatum (assembly GCF_055883805.1). NCBI lineage: Eukaryota > Metazoa > Arthropoda > Arachnida > Ixodida > Ixodidae > Amblyomma > Amblyomma maculatum. The sequence goes on from NC_139344.1 coordinate 261,089,509, forward strand.
GATCGATCTGGAATTTTCCGTAGTAGACACATGAATGCCACTTAATTATGTCTGACAACCAAATAGCTCACAAGTTAACTATATTATTTACCATGGACAAGCTCGACTGTAACATTTTTTTTTTTTTTTTCCCAGAACAGCTGGTGACTGGAATGGCCTTCCACCCAAAGAAGCTACATTCATCAAGTTCGGTCACTTCTAAACAACAATCGGAAACCATATCGTATTCATTCGATAAGTATATTATCAGCCTATCTGGCCCTCACGTAAAGGTCCAGGTGGACCTTTGAGGAGAAATAAAATAAGCTGTTAACTCTGGCTCGCACGTAAATTGCAGGTCTCAAAATAGCCCCCCCCCCCCCCCCCCCCCCTCCCTGCCCACAAGCAACCACCCACCCACAAGCACGCGCGCACACACACACAGACAGTCGGCTCGCGTACTGCATCGGATCGAGCAGAAGTCTCAAATAAAACTAGCAATTCCGGTCACGCGCTGACAACGGCCCAGGAACGGCAGCTGCGCACTATTTCACGTGTGTTTGCATTCAAGATGACGGCGCACACGCAAAGCGAGCCAACCCTCCACTCGTCGCTGACGCAAGCTGGCGACCAGCCGGGCGAACGCATCACGAGCGCACTGCCACTTGTCGCTGGCAGGGGAAGCCGTCGTCGTCGTCTCAAGGCTGCGCGCCTCGGCGGCGTCGCCGCGGTTCCCTGCCTTTCTCACCGCCCCTCCCCCCAGTCTGACCGGCGTCTGGCGATCAATACACGAGTATGTGTACGCGTCTTTGGAGCCCCGAATCTCCCCGGCGCCAACTTCCGCTATTTCTACCGCATAATGTGAATAACTGCAGACCAGCGGATGCGCATCGAGCGGAAGCAGTGCGCTTTACTATTGTTTCGAGTATTTTTTTTTCGTCTCTTGTACGAGTTAATATGCCGCTCCCTGTGGCTGCATACTGCGTAGGCAGCGCTAATATATAAACGCTGCTGCATGGTCAAAAGAAGAGACCACAAAGTTAGTCATACGGGCCGCAGCCATTATGAATTCGAATTATGGACATTTTATTGAGTTTCACTACCTCCACCTGTCTCCTTTTTTTATACATATTTTTGATGCAAGATCGCTTGCATGAATATGGCTCATTACTCTCTTGATCACACATCAGATGGGCCATCCAGTCCCAACGCATTTTCTGTCCACTTCCCACAGGCTGACACGCAACGCGCTGCTGCTGTCTTCGCTCCTGCGATGAGAGAGGATACGCTGCTATCGTGTTTCTTCGCGGGCTGCGCGCGTGCCTTATTATCAGGCAGTGTTTACAGAGAGCCCCTGGAAGGTGCCAGAAAGACCGCGATGCTGGGGCGACGAAGCGTAACCACGAGCTTCAACGTGCCCAAGGAATGCCACTGATCTAGACTTGATTGCCGGTTTCATTTGCACTTCGTCGGTTGTCTGAGGGGCCCATTCAGCAGCACCTCGTCGGAAGTAGTGCCGTCACGCAAATATCAGAGCAAGGCAATCAACGTTCCGTTTCCGCATGGTTTATTTCTTTTTTAGCGCAGAAGTGGATTCTACGACTCGCATGCCGAAATTTCACCAGCTTTTGCATTCGTACTGATCACTGCAGAGTTCACCTCAATATGTTGCGTACAGGCAAGCGTGGGTAGGAAGAGAAGATATTCATGTTAGCTAGGTGACATCGGGAAAACAGCGCCCGCTGAAGTGGCTCATGCAGTGGTTATATAGGGTGTTCGACGGCTGCGCCGGGGGACCCGGGTTCGATGCCGACCGCTTTTCAATCGAGCCGAAACGTAAGGTGCCCGCGTACTTTTCTCTGCCTGCATGTCAATGAACTTGACGTACCTAAAAATCATCCAAAGCTCTCCACTACGGCGTCCCTCATTGCTTGAGTCGCATGTGGAACGTTGAGCCGACCAAACCGATAACACGAGATAAATAGCCCATGGCCGGTAGGTGGGAACGCATTTCTGGAGATGTTGCACCTGCAGCTCACACATTGCGCTGAATACAGATGACGCGGATCAGAGAGAAAACATTACTTGACGTAGAAATTACACGGCTGAATTTAACTGAGCAGCAGACTTCGTGCTGCGACCCCGTGGGATTCAAGCGTTAATAGTCGCGTATCTTGAGCTCATACTGATGAGTAATTCAGACACCACCTACAGCGGCGTGCCCATGAAGTCGCACAGAAAGTACGCCCAAAATACCGGACAGAAGACTAAAAACAGCCTGACCATCCTTCAAAAGAGGTTCATTGCCGGCAACCCCTGCCTGGCCCCTGCACTGCTTATGTGCCTTTGGACGAAGTGTGTAGGGATGCACTGGAATTTGCACCAGCGTCGCACACTAATAGGCTACAGAAGTGCTGTCGTTGAGCTGCGATGAAATAAAAGTGACTCAGCGAGGGTCCTTTCTAACGAAGGCCAGTGCAGCCACCATGACTCAGGAACACAGCCACTGAGCAGTGCGGTCGCCACCAGAAGCAAGTTTATTGTTCAACAATTCATTGCGATTGTGCTAAAAATGTCCTGGAGTAAAATACGGGTTACGAGAGAGCAGGAAATACCAACAAAGTTCTTATGTACAAAGAAAAGGCTGGCAACAACAGCTGAAAGACAGAACAAAGTGTCCTGAGACATCTACCCTAATCACGCATACAGGCACCGCAGCCCTATACACTACACAAGGGATTACTAAGACAGCGCTCACAGTCCTGAAGCGGCATTCACTTAAATCATGGCTTAAATAGCCCTGAGCATCGAGCGACTCGCACTAGGCGTGCAGCCACACCTCCAAAGTGCCAACCAGTGCACAATGTTTACAATATACATGAATAACCTAAATCACTAGGCTTTGCTTAATATCTAGGCGAGGTGTAAACAGGGCACCCAAAAATATGAGTATGTACAAAACTCTGCATGGCGTGCAGCCAACCGTAGGCCCCAGAGTCCACTTGTAAAGCACTCCAAATGTCCCCAAGTTGCTTGGCACACAAGACAGGTACACTCAGACAGGTCTGCTCTTCTCATAGAAAAATAGCCCCCTCCAAGCAGCACATTTACAGCGCTTTCCTCCTAGTAAGGACTAGACGCTTTCGAGAGTCCCAAGCTGCAGACGCATGCCAACTCCGACTAGAAACTCATTTCGTGGACAAGCTCAAGCCGTGGCGTTTTCAAGTAAGTCCATCGCGCACCATCATGCAAAATGCAAACACCGCCATTTCACTAACAGTTTGCACAACCGTGGCCACCTAACTGAACTGTCCACCTTCCGACGAGCTCTTGCAGTAGCAAGCTTAGAGGAACAATGAATTAAACCTACCACATTGGAGCTAATTAAAACTGCACAGTAAGCGAGGGTGGTTCCTTAAGGAGAGGAGCAGGTAACCTAAACGGGGCCTTCAGTCACCAGTAGGGTCCTTCTGAGGCCAGGTTCTTCCAACTGGCAAATTCTGTCCAAGAGTCCACGTCTGCCTTGAGGGCATCTGTAAAGCGCCGCACCACAGTCGGGCTGGGAGCCTTTTTTGCTCGCGCCACCAGCTTGTAGTTCTTTCCTTTGTTATTGTCCCAATGCTCCTGCTGGTCGTGCTTGAAGCAAACGCAGAACTCAATCACGCCCAAGTCGCCGGACGCCGACGACGGAATAGGGATCGAGAAGCAGAACGTGTCGTACATGTTGCTTAAGTGGCCGTTGGGCACGTACTCAGCCGCATAGTCTTGCATGGTCTTCCAGCCGTCGAAGGTGGCGCGCACGAAGACCTGTTTATGGAAGGTGACGTTCTTCACTTTGATGGTGCCCGTGATGAGCTCGTCGCTCTTGACGATGACGTTCTCGAGCGAGACGAGGTTGGCGTCGAGCGTTTGCCGAAACTCAAGGTAGTCCGAGGCCGGCTGTGTGAAGGTGGTCTCCCATAAGGGTGCATCGAGCCGCATGTCGCGCGTTATCCGAGCCACAAACTCGTCGGTCCACCGAGGTGGGCTGTCCGATGGTTCTTTCATGACACGCACCTGGGTCAGCGAATAGCCCCGATCATCGGCGAACGACACCCGCCGCTTGATGCGGTTCGACGACGTTGGGCTCGTCGGCTCGCTCTGGACTTGTTCGTCACGCGGAGACATGCACGGCTTGATGGGCGGCACATTGGTGGAAGCGCGTCGGTAGTTGCGCTTGACGGAGCACGTCTGGAAGAGCGGATTGCCCTGTTGCAGGGCGCAGACGCTGAGCCGGCACTCGCTGCCCACAAAGAGCGGCGGGTTAGCCGACAACACCAGTTCCAGGTCCATGGGCATGGCGACGCTCGCGTGTCCTGGGCAGAGGGATGACCAGTCAGAAGATGACAGCAGCAAGATCGGGCGACGTGTAGCGCTCGATGAAGACAACCCGAGCGCTGCAAGCCGCGTTCACAGTGCCTCTCCTCAAGACTAGTGCACGGAAAGCACAAGCTCTACGCCTTGACCGTGAAATTCCTCCAAGGCCAACTAGTACAGGCATACTGCCACCGATCAATACGTTCGGCCTTCAGCTTCCGCGCAGATACGCCACTCTATGCGTGGTGTTCGACTGTAAACGTAGGCCATTGATCCTACCACGATCCTACGCTTTACATGGGCTCCTAGAAAGGGCTCGAGCGCCGGCAAGGCGACAAGACGTCGGTCGAGCCCTTCCAGGCCGCTCCTCCGGTTCATCCGGCAGTGCGCGTTCCCTCAGGAAGCCCCTTGCATACGCGGCGCGCCCCTGACGTACATACATCCTAAACCGGCAGAAACGCGGAACAAATTTAGCGAAATAACACCCGCACAAACGGCAGCCACTACAGCCAAGGCATGAAGCAAACCTGCCGGACGATGTCAGCTGGGAGTTCCAAACCCTCCCGGAAGGCGGCAACACAACCTTCCGAGGTGATGAGGACCTCCCGGCCACCAAAACAGCTGCACATACTCAAAACGCTCACGTGGACAACACGCCGGAAGCGGTGCGCGTGGATTCTGTCAGTAAGCAAACTTACCCGAACTTGATTCCTAAGTACGCGGCATATCACCGTCACTAGGCCACTGCATACAAGCCGGCGCGACTCATGCGCGAACGAAGGCGCTCTGCGCCGCCGGCGACTGGCAGCATGAGAAAAACTCGCTGCGGCGTCGCCGGCAGCCGCGCGGAGGCGCTCCAATGCGTCAGGTACTGTTCACGTGCCGCGCTCCGGTCCGCCAATAGGACGCGAGTGATACAGACAGTGCCGCAAGTGCCGGCGAATCCTGCTACGCGGCGACGCGAGTGATCCAGCGCCGATAGACCGGTCGAAATAGGGCCAACCACAGGCGCCGCCAAGCTGCCAGTTTCGACGACGCGTGCATCACGTCGCCAAACGAGACACGCGAAGACAGCCGACGAGCACCCGGCGCGCCCATGAAAAGCATCGACACACTTGCGCAACGACGGGCGTCCGTAAACACGCTTATCAACGAGGCATCGCTACGCAAATGCGCGTGACTACTTACGCTGGCCCGTTCAGTCAGGAGCATAGGACGGGTCGGACGTGAGCGCTTCCGCCAGAGCTAGGAGTACACGCCGCTCAGGGCGCGATGCAGTCACTGTGCATTGGAGAAGAAAAACAAATGGCTCTAGCGCCTCCATAAGCGTTCCGAATGCCCTAACGGCACCTCGTACTCATTCATAGAACACCGGAGCAAACAGACCGAGACCGGAAGAGCTAAGATGGCCTTTAGCGTTAACCTACGCTACCTACGCACTCATGCTCAAGCGACGCGGTTTGACGCGGCGAGGCTGTACTTATGGCGCCACCTCTCAGGCTACGATGCAACCATTGCCGCAGGCTGGCTATACTTAGCGCTACAAATGCTCTCCATGAGGAGCTGTGATGAGGAGGAGGGCGGCTTGTTTTGAAGCATCGGGAAAAGAGGGCAGCATCGGCAGCGTCGTTATAGTGCTCTACAGCGTCATGTTCTGAGCATTCTTGTACTTGCTTCGCTTGCTTCTCCGCTCGATAAGATCGCATTCATGTACCATCTTCGGAAGGCCGAGGCAACACCTGATAACCGTTTCTTCCACCATCTTTCTACGCTACTGCACTCGATATCAGTAACAAAAGGAAAACAGAAAAACGGTTTAGGAAATTTTGGTTGAGTGAAAATTAAATGCTAGTGTGATCATATTTACGTCACCAGGACAGAACGGCGCATGAAATCTCTTCAATGCCAAGCCTTATCGGGAGCAAATCAATCATCCTCCGTCGATATGCCATGGCTAAGAAAAGTTGGACACTACGGCATTTATACAAAACTTTGCAGGCTGCTATAATGAGCCAGCAATAAAAAAAAATATATGGTCAGTCAGAAACCCGGAACCTTTGCTTCTGTGTGAAATCCAGAATTTCAATAAGGTGAAGGTGGACGCAGTTTACCCCCCAAACGATGCCTTCTTTATAATACTATGATTAGAACCAGGCATATATGCAGGTGGCCAACCGGTTATGTCTATCAATGCTCTCCCCAGATGAAAAAAAAAAAAAAAAAAAAAAAAAAAAAAAATCCTCAAATATGTTTTACACTAAGGGAGGACAAAAAAACTTCTGTTAATCAGTGACAAAGTAAGGTAATTAGGTGCGCCGCCAGACATACTTTTCGGGGAGGGCGGATGCAGCGCTCAGAAAATTTCGAGATGCATTCTGACACCCCCCTGCCCCCGGTACGGGTCTTTAAGGTAATCTACGGGTGTATGAGTAATAAAAACAAATCCTCAATTCGCTCTTGTGAGCTACCACCTGCAGCAGCCACCCCATATTCCAACTGAAAATCGACCGTGACGTTACGTTTGCCAACGTCAACATACAACATGGCGACCTTGGCCCAAGCTCAGTCAACAAGGTTGAGCCACTGTTGTTTTTTATTATTGATATTAGACCGGCCGACCTAGTAAGCTCCGCGTTGGGCTTATGTAGAACCGATGTCGACAAGTAGACTGGCCGACCTGGGCCCAAGTATGTATTAAGGTCGGAGGCGAACGTACCTTGCAGACAATGTCCACCCTAGCAACGTTTGAAATGTCCGTCCATAACGCTGCCAAAAAATACGCTCGTTCTTCGCGTAAAAAATAAGCGACCCGCAGAATATTCTGCAAAACTGAAACAAATACAGTGAATGCACAAAAACTGCAACAATAGAATGCACGGAACATTTGTCTGGCAGTTCAGTCGTGTCCGACTCTTCGTGACCCTATGAACCATGTCACGCCACGCTTTCCGGTCTCTCACTATCTTCCTAACATCACATAACTTCATCTGCAGCGCCTCGAGGATGCCATCTAACCATCGCGTTCGCTGCCTACCCCTTCTCCGGCGACCCTCAACCTTTCCCAACATCAAATCTTTCTCCAGCGACTCCTCTCTTCTCATCAGATGACCAAGGTATCTGAGCTTTAACTTTAGAATTTGGCCATCCAATGAGCAGTCAGGGTTTATGGTCGACAATATCGACTGATTTGATCTTCTAGCAGTCCAAGGAACTCTCAAGAGTCTCCGCCAGCACCACAATTCAAACGCGTCAATTCTTCGGCGGTCAGCCTTCTTCACAGTCCAACTCTCGCATCCATACATCACAACTGGAAAGACCATAGCACGAGTTATACGGATCTTGGTGGCAGTGAACCTAATTAACACAAGCAATTCCATGGCGACCAGTTCCGTCATGTCAATCGTACAAGAAAACTGCACCAAAGAAACACTACAAAACAAGACACCACCGCACTGCGCGCGCACATACACCTAACAGCAACTTTCAGGATGCTCAGATGAGGCGCGCATTTAGAGCTAGTGACCTTCGCAAGTCGAGAAAAGGTATATCATTTTTAGGCTTGCTAAGGCAAAAACGAAAAAAACAGTGCGCTCATGTTGCTGATAATTTTTATTTAAAAACTTCGCTCTGTCGCCTTCGTGCCAACATTATGCAAATATATTCGCAAAAAAAAAATATCAGAGGGGCACTTAAGTCATACGTTCAACAAAGCGAAAGCTTTTTGGCCGCCCTGCTGCAACTCTTGGAACGTCCCTGATTCCTCGAGAGAGAGAGAGAGAGAGAGAGAAAAAGAGAGGGAGCCTCTCTCTAGACAAAGGGAGAATCCCTTTCTCTCTTCCTCCTCTGAAGGGCTGGCCTTGCGGCAAAGTATCCGTCTCGCATCGGAAGGTACCAGGTTCGATCCCCGGCGCCGCCGTGTACTCACCGGTTTTCAATGTTTACAAGCGCTGCCCCGCACTGGTGCTCAGCTCTTCTGGGGTGAAATGCTTGGGAAAGGGGTCATGGATTAAAACGTTGATAATGTACCGTAAAGATCACGCTGCGCCGATGGGTCAGATTCGTTCCGCCATCGGAAAACCATAAGTCCGCCTCGTGCGGCAGTAACTCATAAGTGGCCTTTCTCGCAAAGTCCGGCAGCCGGAAATCAGGACCTCCCCAGGACTACGGTAAAGGGCATGCGACCATCAGCGACAGTGAACCTGTGCACACGCTGACTACAGCGTTTTCTCGTTTGCACTCGACACTTGTTTTGTGTTCGGACCACTTTGTGAGGCCCGGGCGCCGGGCTGGGGAACGCTTGAACCCGTTTTTACTGGTGGGTGTCCGACGGTGGGTTTTGAACAACCACCTCCCGCAGCTTATATAGGCGCTCAGGCCACTAGAGTTTGAAAGAGCAAGAGGGTGAGATAGGGAGAGTTTCTCTCTCTAGACAAAGATAGACTTCCCTCTCCTTTTCTACAGAGAGAGAGAGAAGTAGAAAAAAGAGTCTCTACTCTCTATCTCTCTAGTAAAAGTCTTCCTCTATCATCTCTTTAGAGAAAGGAAAAGGAGGCAGAGAGGAAAGGGGACTGAAGAGAGGGTTAGGGATGGAGAAGTAGAGGGAGGGAGAGGTGAGAGAAGAGAACTATCTCTTTATTATCAGTGAATACTATTGCCTATCACTAACTATAACTATATCGGTCAGTCATTATATACCAGAGCCTCACCGATATCCCGCGGAATATTGCGGACGCATCTCGTGCACAGTTTCTGCGGACACCACTCGTGAGCTGTTAAAGGCTTTCGCCATAAAGCATACGTGCTACTTGGCCAACCTCGTACACAGCAAACTGTAGCCCTACTTTGGCACATATTTGGCTGCCGAGATTTGGACGTCGACTAATTCCCTACCATTTGCCGATATGTGGCTGGCTCAAAGTACAGGGGTAGTCAAAAGTTCCCAGGCCGCTCCGAATAGCCGGGGAGCAGCTGCTCTCCGCTATCGCGGCGCTGCTATCACATATATGCACCCCGCCGCGCGCCGATAGGGAGGGTGTTCGCCGTGAGATCGACCTAGAGGTGGCGTCACCGTCGCTCCGATAGGATGGATCAGTAGCCGGCGGCGCTCGCAGAAATGCACGCGGCGTAGGTCTGCCTGCGAGTTTACGGCGGGTTTGTTGGCGAAGAAAACTTGCCTTCTGCAATGCATTAGTTATTTACGGTTTAGAGTGTTGCAATATTGCAGAAAAAATCTGTGGATTTGTCCAATGCTGCGGAAAAGAAGCACAGAGGAAAACAAGGCACGAAACCACCCACCTTTTAGATTTACTGGCATCATTTTGCACGCTTTTTGCGTTGTACCGCGCTCACGGGCCTGAAATGTACCACTTGCCAAATGACAGCTTTGTTTTTCTAATCGCCTTTTCAAAAGTGTGCGTGTGTCTTATACGAGTGAGACAGGCAAATTTAGTGTCAAGCCCACGCAGATACAAGGTTCGTGCTCTGACCTGCGTACTTTAGAATCATCGAGACAGCCTGGTTCATTATATCGTACTTGACTCGATGATTCAGCAGGTGAAATGTAGCCCTGATAGTGAACTGCCCGGCGGGTTGCCGTAGACTCAGTGCACATCAACTATTGCTAGACAACCAGGCAGAAGCATTTCCGAGAAATCAGAATACGCCAACACTACACAGGAATCCTCGCCGCACAGGAAAGCTGACAGTTAACGTGTAGAGCGCTGAGTGGATTGAGTTTGCCGAGCTCACAACAAGGCGGATGCTTCTTGGGGCGGATAATCTGGTAGTGTTGAGCGAAAGTTGTGCTAGCACAGCTTTCGCCTTCCCTTTTGATCACGTTCTGCATGACGCTGGCGGTAACACAGGACGTTCCACGTCCGCCGCTATGGTTGAGGGTGGCGTTGGTGAACACTCTCAAGGTTCGTTTACAGGCAACATTAATACCCAAGAAAGTAGCAGGTAGGACAGCGTTATCGTCCTTGCGAAGGTGGTAAGCCTTCAAGTCTGCGACGTGCACCTGACCGGCGGTTTCACCCCTCGTCAACAAGCGCAGCTATTAGGTGAGCGGCGTAGTCCGTGCCGTAACTTCGAACGGTCCAACCCACTTGTGCGCTAGCGACGCGGCGAAACCACGCGCAGCATTACTAAGCGGGTGCGTTCTTTTCAGTACCAAGTCACCCGTGTTGAAAACGACATGACGACGACCTTTGTTGTATTGATCTGTCTGCTCCATGTGCGCAACATCTAGGTTTTCACGAGCCGCGCGCTGCGCTGCCTCAAGGTGCTCGCGGAGCCTTGCTGCGTACTGCGTAAGCGGAGCGGGCGCGGACCCCACTGCGTCAAGTAGGGCATTCTCTAGCGAAAAAACGATTTCTTTCCCAAAATTCAAGTACAGCGGGTGTCATACCCACCGACCTGTTCACGGTTGTTCTAGTGGCGAACGCCAGTTCAGACAGACGTGCGTCCCAAACTCTGTGCTGCTCGGTCGTCGCGACCAGTGTATCGTATCGAACGTGGCACGAGCCACGCGTCGTAAAGCGCATGACGTCAACAAGGTGCGTTCAACGCACAGGAAGCACATCCTCTCCCAGTTGCGGTATATTTAAGCGATTGATGAATAAACGTGCGTCTGGTTGTTCCCCTTGCTCACGGCCTGCCTTGACCTGTCTGCGTTCCTCGACGATACATAGTGTCAGAAGTGGGATCCCAGTCGACGCCCTGTCTTGGTAAGCCGAAAGTTTCCATTGCAATGGACTTCCTGAAGCCACCGAGTCCGATGAGGACTGATGGGGAAATTGCGAAGAACTGGCAGGCATTCAAACAAAGGTTTGAATTTTTCTTGACGGTCCTGGGTGATTGCTGAAACGGATCATCACCCTTTGATAGCTGTGTCGCAGAAGGATATCGGGGATATATGCCCCCGAGGTTACAGCGGTCCTTTCTGCGCCTCCTTCGCTATGACATACAATTGAAATTCATTCCAGGCAAAGAACTTCTGCTGGCTGACATGCTGTCGCGGGCAACAATCGAGTCAAGCACAATCAATGACGTAAACGACGACGTGGAAGTAGACGCAGTAAGTGTTGTTTCTTGCCTCATCACCGACAATACCTGGAGGAGGTTAGCCGAGGAAACTAACCGCGACTACGAACTAAAGCAAGTACTTACGAACTTAGAGGCAGGAAGAGCGCTTGCAGGCCGATGGAAGTCACTTGAAAGAGAGCTTTCCCAAGTGAAGGGAGTCTTGTTAAAGGGGTGCAAAGTGATAATTCCAAAGCATTTGAGAAAAGCAATGATGGAAAGAATTCATCAAGGACACCTGGGCGTCAACAAATGCAAAGAAAGGGCAAGGCACCTCGTATTCTGGCCAGAGATCAACTCGGACATAGAAGCTTTCACTCAGGCGCATGCTCTGTGTGCAAGATGTATGCCTACTGACAGCCTCCAGAACCCTTGATGTTGCGCCCAACGCCTGAAGACCCATGGTATCGTGTCGGTATTGACATCTTTCAGCATGGTGGACGGGCATACCAATGCGTCTACGATGCTTTATCTAACTTTCCGGAAGTTGGGTTGCTCAAGGACACATCTTCAAAAGCCGTAATTGAAGCAACAAGTGCGATTTTCGCTAGGTATGGTATACCATTTGAAGTCTGCTCGGGCAGTGGCCCACAGTTTGCAAGCCACGATTTTGCATCTTTTGCCCGCACTTACGATTTCATCTATATAACTTTCAGTCCGACTTACCCCCAATCTAATGCTCAGGCAGAAAAGGGGGTTCAGCAGTTAAACGATTTTTAAAGAAAACTAGTGCATTGAACCAATACTTTTGGCTGGGTCTCCTTGCCTACAGGTCTACGCCTTTGGAATCCGAGCCGTCACCTGACGAAGTAACTACAAGGGAGGAGATTACGAACAACGTTGCCTGATGTGCGGCCGCGCCCGGTTCGCAACATGCAGAAGCGTCGACAGATAAGTCGTTCTAGCCGACAACTTCCACCGCTCAACCCTGGAGACATTGTTCGCGTCAAGAAAGAGGCATGGGCAACCGAAGCACAGGTCCTTTAAACTTCAAGGTATCCTAGATCGTACGAAGTCATTACAGAAGACGGAACGATCCTACTGCGCAATCGATGGCACCTACTGCAAACAAGAAGTTTTTCGAAGAAGCTCTTGGGACATCGGTTCCGATGCCAGCCACGAAGGTGATCAAAGTTCTACTTCAGCACCATGCAGCCACAATGCCGCAGAGCTTCCGACAACCCCTGAATGCAGGCATATCACAGACAACGTACCTGTCAGCGTCCCCTGCAGCATAATCAACCTTCACCTGCTCCAAGAAGGTCATTGCGGCCACGTAGGCCGCAACAGAGGTTGACTTATGACGGAACTTTGTACAAGTGCCATAGCTTGTGCTCCGAATAGTTTGGGTCCCTTCTTCAATGTGATGTGTATGATTTCTTTAGTAAACAAGGGAGGATGTATCCTATCGGACGTGGCACGAGCCACGCGTCGATAAAGCGTGTGACGTCAACAAGGTGCGTTCAACGCACAGGAAGCACATCCTCTCCCAGTTACGGTATATAAGCAATTAATGAATAAGCCTGCGTCTGGTTGTTCCCCTTGCTCACGGCCTGCCATGTCTTGTCTGCGTTCCTCGACGATACAACCAGCATATTCTTAACATTCCGATTCACCCTCTCGGTTAAGTTGCTCTGAGCATGGTAGGAACTTGTTCTCCTGTGGCGGATTTGAAGCGCCCGACAGGAATCCACAAAGACTTTGCTTGTGAAATACGAAGCATTGTCTGTAATCAGGTCGGAAGGAAAACCGAAACGAGTGAATGTCTCCAACAGTTTCTCCAAAATTCTTTCCAACACAAGCTTCCTAAGGCGGAATACTTCAACCCACTTGGAATAGGGGTCTCTTATCACCAGGATATATGGGTTTCCGCACGCGGACCGAGCGAGGGGCCCCATGATATATCGCACGCTACCACTTGCCGCGGGTAATTCTAACTATACCGGCATCATCACGCCAGCGGGCTTCCCCGCCTAAGGCTTGGCTACCTGGCAAATAGGACATGTACGGGCATTTCCCAGCACATTCTTTCTCATACCTGGTCAAGTCGCGACACGGCATAATTTGTCGTAAGACTTACTGCCGCTGCCATTGCCTGCCAGCGCTGAGTCATGAAAGTACCGGAGGAATCGTTTCCGCAACTTCCTCGGGGATGTAATCGCCTCTTCCTCGTCAAGTTGGGGGATATAGCGGAGCAGTAAGCCATGCATCGCCTAGCAGACACGCGTCATACTTGCCCTCAGCGTTCCCGGTGCAAGCTGCACTAGTCGCAAGCTCTGTCAGCCCCCGCTTGCATAGACCGTCTGCTTTCTGGGCCTCGATCAGCTCTTCTCTACTGACCGCTACTCTACAGGACCGATTTCTCTCTGCCTCGCTCTTGGCGGGCGAGCAGAAGCTGCCACCAGCTGCTGCACATTGTCTCTCTCTCGCAGCACAACACGGTACCTCTGTCTGCCTCCTCGCTCTCTTTAACTTAGCAGGGTGCGACACTCGTGTCCGCCCTCTCCTCCTCTCCAATAGCGGTGACACCTCTTTCGGCAGTACTGGACTGCGCCTCTAATGCGCTTCCGCCAGCTTTCCAAGTGCGCGCGATAAAGCGTCGGCCACCTTATTCAGGGAGGATATTTTGCAGATCCTCAACGCGCAATCACGTGAAGCAAAAGTGACGTATAGCTACGTCACTTCTACGTGTCCTGTCGACGTTTTTTTTTTAATTCTACTGGGGTAGTGATAAAAGCGCTTGGCCACCGGAGCGCGGCCAACGCGGCTTCGAGCTGGAGGAGAGAGAGCATCTAGCCGTCCGCACTGAACAGCACGCACGTTTTTTTTTATGTATTTTTTAACGCGTAAGCGCTACTTCGTTATGTTCCCAAATTTCTGTCCGCAGACCGCGTCCGCAAAATCGTGTCCGCAGCAGTCACGGCAATTGATAAGACAAGACAATCAAAGATACCAAAGGAAGCTTCTGTGCTAAGCTGGGCGTGATAAAGGACAAACGAGGCAAGGACCTCACTGAAGCCTCACAGATAAAGAAAAGGTGGCAGGAATACACAGAAGAACTGTACAAGAAGGACTCGGATGTGCAAACTCAACATAAGACGGTTGTGATTACTGATCTCGAGCCGGGCATCCTGAAGAGTGAAGTTGAATGGGCCTTAGCCAGCCTTGCTAAGAACAAAGCTAGCGGAATCGATGGTATTCCAGCCGAGTTGTTTCAAAACCTCAACCACGACGCTGTTAACATTCAGCATACATTATGTCAGAAGATTTGGACAACCCTGCAGTGGCCACAGGATTGGAGGAGATCAGTTTACATCCCCATTCCAAAGAAAGGCAGTGCCAAAGTTTGTTCCAACTACCGCACGATCGCGCTTATTTCGCATGCTAGCAAGGTGATGTTGAAAATCATCCAAGGTAGGCTGCAGCAGTATGTGGATCGAGAGCTTCCGGACGTGCAAGCTGGGTTTCGCAAGGGCAGGGGAACTAGAGACCAAATTGCCAACCTTCGCTGGATCATGGAAAAAGCAAGAGAGTTCCAGAAACCCATCTACTTCTGCTTTATTGATTATGCGAAAGCGTAGATCACAGCAGATTGTGGCAAGCTCTCCAAGAGATGGGAGTTCCAATTCACCTCATCTGTCTCCTAAGGAACCTGTATGAAGGGCAAGAGGCCACAGTCAGAACTGGGCATGGTCTTACTGATTGGTTTCCGATTGAGAAAGGGGTGAAGCAAGGCTGCATACTGTCGCCCTGCCTATTTAACCTATATGCAGAGTGCATCATGAGGAAGGCCGGTCTGGACGAGTCTTCAGCTGGAGTGAATATTGCTGGAAAACGTATCAACAACCTCAGATATGCGGATGATACCACTTTAATGGCAGAAAGTGAAGTGGAACTCAAGAGACTTCTGATGCGCGTACAAGAAGAGAGTGAGAAGTTTGGGCTTAAACTGAACATTAAAAAGACAAAGATCATGGCGTCTTGCCCTATCGTCCTGGAACATCAAGGGACAAGAAGTGGAAGCTGTGACAGATTTTCTCTTCTTGGGCTCCAAGATTGCCCCGGAAGGAGACTGCAGCCATGAAACTAGGAGACGCCTGCTTCTGGGAAAGAGAGCCATGGTTAGCCTTGACCGCCTAGTAAAGAGCAGAGACATTAGTCTGTCAACCAAGATCCGTATAACTCGTGCTATGGTATTTCCAGTTGTGATGTATGGATGCGAGAGTTGGACTGTGAAGAAGGCTGACCGCCGAAGAATTGACGCGTTTGAATTGTGGTGCTGGCGGAGACTCTTGAGAGTTCCTTGGACTGCCAGATCAAATCAGTCGATATTGTCCACCATAAACCCTGACTGCTCATTGGATGGCCAAATTCTAAAGTTAAAGCTCAGATACCTTGGTCATCTGATGAGAAGAGAGGAGTCGCTGGAGAAAGATTTGATGTTGGGAAAGGTTGAGGGTCACCGGAGAAGGGGTAGGCAGCGAACGCGATGGTTTAGGTGGCATCCTCGAGGCGCTGCAGATGAAGTTATGTGATGTTAGCAAGATAGTGAGAGACCGGAAAACGTGGCGTGACATGGTCTATAGGGTCACGAAGAGTCGGACACGACTGAACGACTGAACTGAACTGAACTGAGAGGTTAATGAGTGGTGTCAATCGATAGAGGGTGACGTAATGTTGCTGTAGAAAAAATAATTAGGCCCATAAGTTAATTAGGTTTTAATTACAGGTAAAAATGTAAAAGATGTCCGCAGCAGTTGTAATTGAGAAGTTGTAGAGGTTAATGAGTAGTGTCAGTCGATTGGGGGTGATGTAATGTTGTGTGCGAAAAAACAATTAGGTCAGTAGGTTAATTAGTCAATTAATGAGAGGCAAAAAAATAAAAAGTAAAGGCGAAAATACTGTCATTAGCGAATGGCTTGGCGCCGCATTTGAATGCATCAAATACTAAAATAGTTAATTAAATCACTCAGGGTGACGTCAAAAATGTGACGTCACTCAACCGGAAGTCGAGGCGAAGAAGGGCATAGTAAGGGATTGGCGCTCAATTTGAAAGTACCAGACTAAAGTAGTTAATTAAGGCAGTCAATTAGGGTGATGTCAAGGATGTGACGGCACGCAACCGGAAGTAGAGCCGAAAAAGAGCATAGGAGGGGATTGGAGCGCAATTTTGATCGAGACTTCTACCCGCGATTTTTGCTATAACTAGCCCGAGATCTCACACACCGGGCTGGAGGAGTGTCACCGGAGCAAGGCAAACAAGAGGACCTGATTAACTATAGCGAAATAACAATGCACTATACACTGAGCAGGAGGGTCTTACCACCACCAGACCCCAAGTTAGGCAAAGAGGAAGCAGTAGCATGGAGAAAGCTACAAATACATACCCGAACCCAGTTCTTGTCAACCATATATGGCCAGAAATACGATCAGACCTATGTTCATTATGTAAGGGGATCTCTAGATCAGATAATATGGGAATGTGCAAAGTCACCAGGCAGGGTAAAAATATAACTAAAGACACCTGGGAGACCCTTCTGCGAAGCTCAGACCCAAGAGCCCAAAGAGATTGTTCGACTGGCCGAAGATGCCGCCGGACTCCAAGAACTACCGGCCTGCAACTAAGGCGACTGTCCCACCTTCCGGGTCTAACCCCGAAGAGCGGGACAGTCACTCTTTTGGACGAATAAAAGTTCTCTCTCTCTCTCTCTCTGGAGCGCAATTTGAAAGTACCGAGGACTAAAATGGGTAAACAAGAAGTGAAATAATGTGACGTCAAGGATGTGACATCATGCAACTGGAAGTAGAGCCGAAAAAGCGCATAGGAAGAGATTGGCGACGAATTTGAAAGCATCAAAGTCTAAAATGATTTAATGTGACGTAGAGGATGTGACGTCACGCAGCCGGAAGTAGAGCCGAAAAAGGTTATATGAAGGGGTTGGCGCGCAATTTGAAAGTACCGAAGACTAAAACTGGTAAACAAGAAGTCAATGTGACGTCGAGGATGTGATGTCACGCAACCGGAAGTAGAGCGGAAATAGGGCATAGGAAGGGATTGGCGCGCAATTTGAAAGTACCAAAGACTAAAATGGGTAAACAGGAAGTGAATTATGCAGAAGCAACCAGAAGCAACCAACAGCAGCATCCGTGCTATCGCATTACTCCAATGCAGATTCTGCAGTGCTCTTTGTTTTGCTAGCAACGTTGGGCTAGCCAATGTAGACAGCGTGGTTTCAAACGAGCGACGGCTTGGAGCTGCCCTCGGCAAAGCAGTATGCACGCTTGCTTCCTTTCTTTTTTTTTCCCCTAGCTGTGAGGTATGGGCTGGTCCCAGTCCCAGTTCTTCCGGTACATTCTCTACAAACACAGTATACTCGGAACTCGCACGAAAGGTTGCCAAGGCGAAACATTTTCGTTTGGGACTTGAAATTCAGAGGTTCCCTCGTCTTCGCCCAGTTGAAAGAGTTGCAACTGGAACAGCGTTGAGCGGCGCACACCACCGCTGTTAATCTTTTATCTTCTGATAATAATCTCTTTTCAGTTATTTTCTTGTTAAATCGAACAACAGAGTAAAGAAAAAGATTTTGCTAGCCGTGGCATCTCTTAGCAGCTAAATTGCGGTCGGCGGAAATGAAACGATAAGGGAAAGGAAGGAAAGAAAGGGGCGAAAAGAAGAACAGGGATGGGGTATGTAAAAAAGCATGGAAAATATAAAGTCTGTAAAGATAGCGCATCGCTCGCATCAGCTAACCAGCTTAGAAACTTTTCGGCTATTCAAGCCACTTTGTGTGCAAGAGACTGCGCAACGCGTACGCTTTCTCCGTTTTGCCCTGTCATCCAAGACCAACTGTGTCTAAAAGAATGCCTAAAATAAAAAAATAAATAAATAAAATGCCCTGGCACCTCCGCTGCTATCAGCGCGTCCCCCAATACCAGAGAGGAGCGGCGCTGCGTTCGAGGCTATTATCCTCCTCGCCGCGAAAACGGTCGGTCGGTAGGTCTGTCTGTACACACACACACACACGCACGCACGCACACACACACACACACCGGGTGTTCCAGCTAAATATATCCAAAGTTTTAAAAACACTGGGAACCATAGCTCGGTCAAATCAAGTAGGAGTTGTTCAGAGTCGCCTATGCTAATCTGGAGCATTTATTCGTTCACAAAAGTTAATTAATAGTAAAGACTAATTACCTATTTTTTATTTATCCGCTTAAGAGAAAGGTGTCAATGGAAAGGTTGTAGGCCATCTCGAAAAACAGCTATAGCTATACGTTTTCATCAAACTATAGCGTTACGAAACCGACGCCTGTTAAAATAAAAAAGAACTTCGTGATTGCGGCGTCACTTAAGCCTCCAGACACGTCCCAGATAACAAAATCCGCTTTTCTGGGCGGTGCTCTCTACGATGAAGATGGTTGTACACACTTGGCGAATGATTTAAAATAACAGTTGGTCACGTGAGAGCATTTTTGAAGGTCTATAAATAGGGCGGCGCAAGTCCTAACGCGATGGAAACGTAGCTAACCGTTTTTCGTGGAGATCTACAACTTTTGCGTTGACACTTTTTCTCTGAAGGCAATAATTAAAAAGCTAATTAGTCTTTACTACTTAAGATTGGTGAACGAAAAAAACTACTACAGATTAGCATAAGTGACTGAACAGCTTTAAATTGGTTTTACGGGGCTGGGGCCCACCGCATTTTGTAAAACCTTGGTTACATTTAGCTGGGATTGTAGCGCCCGAAGACGAAGCGCGATCGCTTCGACGATGATGACGCTGCTGCTGTGACTGGCACGCGTGATGGTTCCGCTGCTACTGCGCTGGACCTTCCCGTCGACCTGAGGTCTCTACTGCCTGTGTGTCAGGACGTGATATTGGTGGAGGCGCTGGGTGAAGTATTATGCAGTGCACTCCAACACGCAATTCGAGCCCAGTATTAACTGGCCGCCGGAATTTCTTGGAGTCCGCAGCAGCCCCTGAAATCCGCGCTAGCCGTCGTCAGCAAGGCCAAGCGGCGGAATTCGGACTCCTCGCAGAGGAAAAGATGTCTCGAGCTAACGTCACCGTGGCCTCCCAGTCGCTACAGCCTGACAACGCGACTGCGACACGGATAGCTTGCTTGCCTGTGACACCAAGGACTGTCGCCCCGTTCCGTGGCGATGGGCTGGATGATGTTCAAAACTAGGTCCAGCATTATGAACGGGTTGCTCGCCACAACGGGTGCACATTGGATCAATGCCTCCAGAACATCTACTTCGCACTGGAGGCACCAGCGAAATACTGGTTCGAGAACCACGAGTCTTTGCTGACATCATGAGAGACGTGCAAGATCGAACTGGTACACGTTCGTGAACAAGCCCAGACGGCAGCATACTGAAGAGCTGCTACAAACTCGTCTTCAGTGCCCAGCGGAGAGAGTGAGAAGCTTCGTCGAGGATGTTCCGCGCTTAAGCGCTAGCGCTGACCCCGTGGCTACAGAGGAGAAAAAGGTGATGTGGGGCGTACGAAATAACATCTTTGGTGGCCTTAAACGAAATCCACCGACTACAGTAGCTAGTTTCGTCACTGAAGCGACTACCATCGAGCGCGTGTTGTCCACAAGGAACAACCGCCATCAACGATTGGGCAACTTCCCGGCCATATCGACCTCGTCTGACCTAGGTTTTGGCCTCGCCGATGTCCGCGAAGTCGTGCGGGAAGAAGAGCAACACGCACTCCCTCCAGAAGTAGTACCAGCTGTTGCTTTAGACACACAACCAACGGCGAGCAATGCCGCTGTTGCCCGTCGGCAGCCTCCCGCCCCTCGCCAGTACCCACGGGCTGAGGATATTGGCCCTCGCCCCCAGGGCCGCGAGAGCGAAGGAAATCCGACATCTGGAGGACCGCTGACAGGCGGCCGTTGTGTTTCCAAAGCGGTGAGCAGGACCACGTGTATCGTCGCTGCCCGTATCGAGAACTCGGCTTTCGATGATTCTACCGACGTTATCCGCGCCCCCGTTACGGCGAACAGCCGCAGGAGATCCAGGAGTATCTTTGAAGTCCTCCATCGCCGGTGTAGCTCCACATTCATCGCTCTCGTCGTCACCACGTCGCCAAGTTTCCCCTCCTCGCAGGTATCGCATTCTCTTCGATTTGCCTGCACCAGCTGCACTAGTTCAAGTAGTGCGGCATCGCCGTCCTCGTTTTGTCGGTGCCACGCGCGCCGTCTGTACTCCTCTCCTCGTTTTGTCAAGGTGCAGGGCTAGTTCTGCACGAGTTCTCGCCCACCCTGCACTCGCTCCAGAGGAGGTGTAAAAAAAAAGTGCAGCATGACGTACGCGCCAAGAGCGGACGACGCTGCGCATCGTTCTGCAGAACTTTGTAAAGTCCGTCTCCTTCAGAACCCGGACGCTTAATTTACTGCTAATGGATTCGCGAATGGTTGCGTACACAGGGTAGTTGGGCTGCATGCTGGTGATTAGCATTTTGTTGATGGAAGAGCTGTATTATATGTAGTTGTGGCCACATATATGTAGTGGTACGTGGTCGCGCGATCGTCACCTTCGCGCGCGTTGTCTTATGCAGTATTTGTTTTGTTTTTTTATCGAACAGAAATCAGTTGCGATAGATCGAGTTTCTGTCGTGCCAAGTGTATGTGCCAAGCGTGCGCAGCGACTCTGCGACATCAAACTTGTCGCCCACGGAGTACATAGACGTCTGAAAGCGTTCAATGAGGTACTTGCGTCTTTTCAGCAGCTAGCGCTTTTGGACAGAAGTCTGCGAAAACCAGTCAAACGTCTCACTCGCGCAACTGCTTACAATGTTAATTCTCTCGTACCCAGGCGCATGAATGGCATCTTCGCAGAGCGCGGCCGATATAACGATCGTGCAGTCGCGCGTACGTTGGTCAATTGGCCGCAGTCAACGTCACTGTCCGGTCTAATGCTGTAGGCCTACGGCAGCTGGCTTCGAAATTGGACGTGATCATGTTACAGCACGCGATACACGATGCGCGCACGCGTCTGCTAGGTTGCAGTGTCCTACACTTGCGTACTCGTTTTGGCAGCTGCCGCTGCACGCCAGTGTCGGAACTGGCACTGCGCGCTCACGTGACCACCTGGCACTGCTGCAGAACTTTTCAGAACTAGTGCAGCCAGCGCAAGCCAAATCGAAGAGACCATCTTGGTATCTTCAAATCGAGCTGTGCTTCGAGTAGACTCCGAACATGTATCGAGTCTTTCTGCCTGCCGAGACATCCGCTTGGGGCGAAGATGGGAGGAAGTGTTGAAATGCTGAATCAGCACTGCGAGAGGAATAGGAAACGTTAGCGAATGGAGGGCCAACGTCATCGTGACCAACTTCAGGAACGAGCCTGAGCAAGGCATATCATCCGCACCACAAGAAAAACAGGCATTGAAACTGAACCTAGATAAAAAACGAGTTGTCCCAGAGGCGCGATCTTCTCGAACTTCTACATCGCTACGATTGTTTTGCCACGACATCCAGGGTTCGCCAGACGCCCGTCGCAAAACAAATTATTGTCGATGGCGCAACACATTCCATTCGCCTTCTGCCATATCGGGTTTCCTTGAAAGAAAGACGATAGTGCGTGAAAAGTTAAACGACGACGTCATCCAGCCTTCCGACAGCCCGTGGGCTGCACCTGTGGTGCTGGAAAATAAAAAAAAATAAAAGGATCGCTTCGGTTCTGCATAGAATACTGACGACTCAATAAAGTGACAAAGGATGTATACCCCCTGCCCCGAATAGACGACACCCTCGATCGGCTCCGTCACACCCGCGAGTCATAGACACTGTTCTCGCCGGAGTGAAGTGGCAGACGTGTCTAGTGTATTCAGATATCTTTTTAAGCACCTTTGCCGACCATCTTGTGCACCTCGAAGAGGCCGCGGTCTCACACTCAAGCCTTCAAAATGCCGGTTCGCGTACAGCGAGTTAAAGTTCCTTGGGCATCCAAGCAGGCATAAAGCCATATCCCCAGAGCTTAAGTCAGGGGGTCTGACCCCCCCCCCCCCCCCCTCATCAGTATTTAAGAGGGGTCTGCGACCGCCGCGCGCTCGAAGGTATATGGACTGCATGAATACAAAGCAGGCCGTCGTATTTTAATCCTGTTATTGGTTAGAACATTTCTCTGCTGTTTTGGCAGTTTGGCGGTGAGTTTTAATAAGAACCATGAAAATATGTCTTCTATAACCAGCGATGGAGGAAAATAATTTCTCCCATTTGTAAAAACAATGTGAGAAGCAGGCCACCATGCCGCTTTCTTTCTCCCTCTTTATTTCCCTTTCCACCTGTCCTGGAATCAGTATACGGAGACCCCCCTCCGATGGTGCCAGACTTTAAGCACTGCATATCCCGAGAAAACAGCGCCGTTCCCGCGGCCGTCGGACAAAAAGAGTGTGAGGTTTCTTGGTTTGTGCGCTTATTTCAGACGTTTTGTCCAGAACTTCGCCCAGATCGCCGCGCCCCTGATCCACCATGCAAAACATAGCGTCGCCTTTGAGTGGAACGAGGAGCAAGAGTCAGCATTCAGCCAGCTAAAGAAAGCCTTTCAAACACCATCTATATATATGGCCACTTCAATCAAGCTGCTGACACTGAACTTCACACCGACGCCGGCAACAAAGGACTGGGGCCAGTACTTGTGCAGTCGCAGGACGGCGCTGAGCGAGTTATTGCGTATGCTAGCTGATCTCTTGGCACTGTAATTACTAGAAAAGGAGTGCCTCGCTGTCATCTGGGCAGCAACAAAGTCCCGGCCGTATCTGTATGGCCGCCATTTTCGTGTGGTCACCGACCACCACTAATTATGTTGGCTGGCCAACCTCAAGGATCCCGCGGAGCGGCTTGCGCGATGGAGCCTTCGACTGCAAGAGTACGTCATTATTGTATATCAATCCGGCCGAAAATCATGACGCTGACTGTACGCCCTATAATTTACAAATAATTTTTAAGAAGTGCTCTTGGTGACCACTCCCGACTCGATACCTCACCATGCGCTTGTACCCCCCCCCCCCCCTCCTTTCCCATTGACGTGAAATGGACTTTTTCGGTGCACTCTCTCATTGGGCACACTACGGAGAGCGCTAGGGCGACATGTTTCTTTTCTTGCGCATCACTACGCATATTTTTGGTCACCAATATCTTTGATGTTACTGAATTAGGCTAGCTTAAAAATTCACATATTGAAGACTAATGGAATACTGACCGGTAGCGTGTGTATTCTAGTTTCAGTAAATAGCTTTTCATGGTCCTTTTAAGGCCTTTCAATAATAAAAAAAAATTGCGTCTGTAAAGCTTGTTGCATGCTGCACTGCTCATTTTACAATCCAACCCATCTCCGATGAAAAATAACTAGACCTGTGCGAATATTCGAATATGAATTGAATATTATTTTATACATATTTGAGAAAAATAATCGGAATTTTTCGAATTCATTGCAGTTTCATTGCACTAGGCGCTTCACCGCAATACTTGACCGCGTCAACCATGCAGAGAAGCATCCTCAAAACATGACAGGGCCGTTTCGTGAAGATACCTTCGATTTTGTATAAGTGTGCAACGGTATGCGCAAAGCAAAACATTTGAGAAACCGGGAAAAACATCGTTCTGTTTGTTTCATCGCAGATGCAGACAACCATTGTGCAGG
Organism: Amblyomma maculatum; assembly: GCF_055883805.1. Taxonomy (NCBI): domain Eukaryota; kingdom Metazoa; phylum Arthropoda; class Arachnida; order Ixodida; family Ixodidae; genus Amblyomma; species Amblyomma maculatum. Next base: position 261,113,580 of record NC_139344.1, read on the forward strand.
TGTTCACCAGATAAAATCACTATTATGCAAACGGTTTTGTTGTATTGTTGTGGCTGTAGGAAGAAGGAAAGAAAATGCACGGGCCTACTACTGGCTCTGTAGCTGAGCCACCTCCGCTGTCCCGTGCAGACAAAAGAGGAAATAGAGAAGAAAACCCAAAACAGTTTTCGGGAGGTGGTGAAGGGTGGCTGTTCCTAGCCCTATGGGGCTGGGACGCAGTTTGCGGCGGGAGCTAGCCTGCCACCGAATTTTTATCTGTTGTAGGCCGTCATTGTCACCGCTTAGGTGATGGACGACGACTGTTGCGGCGCGCGTCTTTCTCTCCCTATTCTTTCTTCTCTACTTTCTCTCTTCTGTCCGCACAAGGCAGCGGAGGTGGCTCAGCTGCAGAGCCAGTAGAAGGCCCGTGCACTTTCTTTTCCTTTTTCCTACAGCCACAACAAACGATTTTCGGCAGTTTTTCAAGACCATTCGATAATTGAAGATTTCAGTTAAATAGAACATTTCGTTTAGTCCCTTGAAGGCTGAATTAATGAGTTCACTCTTTTCAGCAGCTATATGACAGCTCTACCTGGTTTCATGCAGGTCCTTCCTGTACAAAAAACTGGTATACGGAATCCTATATAAAATTTACACTGGAGTTTTCTGTAGGGTACACACTTCTATGCAATTCTAGTTAAATTTTATTTGCAAATACCATGTGAATACGGAAATAAACAAGATGGACAGTGTTTGCCATTTTAAATTTTTCATTCTTATGCATCAATCAGATATTTGATTCAATATTCAAAGGCAATTGTTCTCCATATTCACATTCGAAAATTTCAATATTCGCATACACCTCAAAATAACTAAGTAATTAAAAACAAAACACTGTTCAAACACTCAAAGGTCAACTCTGGGGATATTTCAATCATTTTGACCTCATAGTCATATCTGTTCATCAAAACACTAAGCAAAGTTGTTTTAACTCCATGAAAATACTTTTGTTTACTATTTTGAGACAACAGCGTATATGTCTGTTCGGCCACACCCCAATTTGGCAACCAGTAATTTGAAAGAAAAAAGAAACAAAAACAAAAAACAAATGTGCATCGAACGCGCGCATAATTTTGGCGGCATAAAATCACTACGACCATTAATGCGTCGTGTAGGCCATGCTCGGCCTGGAACCCCAGACATATGGCCAGTCAGCGATGCTAATTCACTTCGCACATTCAGCATTTGCACCAAAAAGAATGAAATTGGGGGGATGCTCAAGCTTCGCCTGAAAAGTAGACGAGATAGCAACTGCAACACTTGTCTTTTCATTCAGCAAATTCTTAAAATATATATAGTTGGTTTTTGAGGAGAGGAAGAGCAGTATCTCTCTCACTTCTCAACAGACACCTACACTAGAATTAAAAGCATACAATTGTAGGTACATATGTCGTCGGTTCGAAACCCTATCAGAAATTTGACAAGCAGATGGATGCTAAATGGCAAGCGAAATGGTACGACACCAACCTGAACACTGCACAAGAAACGGTTGCTTCACATTTGTCATACGAAATCATCTGCACGTAACCAACTTTGACTTCATGGGTCTGCAATATTTTGTTTTAATTCTTTGCTTCCTGACCATGGCAACGCCGACAGTGACTTCTCGGTGACATGGGATCCTTATGCCAGCACCTAAAACTATGCTGCGCAAAACCCAGAATGGGGTGCAGGCACATAGGGTGCACCCCACTGTGCAAGAAAATGCAAGCTGCGCGTTTCCTTGCGTTGTACGAACGTGCAATTTATCCCGCTACACTAGGCCTAATATGCACCGTAACACGCATGTTGCAAGGTGTAACTCTGTTATTTTACCATTAAACAACAACCTCCCATTGAAATGAACATACAATTGATTTCTGCAACATTTCGACAGCCCTTGGAAAATCCTCCTCCTAAGGCCTAGTGCTTGTAACTTCTTGGTTTGGAGTAGAACTGCAAGCGTGACACTCGCGGCCGCTGTCAGTGTGATGTTTATGCATGTTGCAGGAAGGGAGCGGGAAGCCAGTTTTTGCAAACCTTGGCGGCAGTGTGGAATGGCCTTCTCCTGGACTGCATTCCCTAGCAAATGTCACATGACCCTAATTAGGATCTAGTGAGATTTGCCTGTAAATGAATATAGTTCTCAAGCAACCACTAGCAACTTGTTTCACTGCGGGCAGTAATCACACAGATTGCACAGGCACACATATATATCATCACACTGTCAATGCATTATGTATTTGTACGTAAAAATGCCGTTCCTGCGTAAGGGCTGCACCTTATCAAAATCATGGGAGAAGTGCGGCCCTTACATGAATATATATGGTGGTCTTTCAGTACCCACATTACTGTGTCACCTGTCCTTGTCCCTGTGTAACTTGCGTGGTTCTGCCTTGTCACCTGAAGAAATATTTCTACTGGACAAGCCCTAGTCACTGCAAAAAGGCAGTGTCAGACTCGCCAGAAGCTGGAATTAAGTCAGCTTGTGAAGAGCGTGGTTCATCCAAGTCAGCCAGGCGGTTAAAAGAGTAAAAACCGAAACTCAGTCCATAGCCAGGGAAGATGCGTTGCATGACTGATACAGCGATGATATTAGAAACATACCTAGAAAAATATTCGTAGGCATTTCGACTGGCTGATGTATTGACTGAAAACTACGACACCACTGTTGCAGCCAAACATATCCTATGTGCAACCAGTCTCTCGTGCTGTGATCTGGACGCCGTCGCCCTTCTCGCATGTAAACTGCCTGCCTCTAGCACTCCACCAACACTGTCAAAATGCCACATTGGGCTCTTGTGCTATCACAAATCAGGCTAGATGTTCCCTAGAAGTCTAATTTTGGTCTTTACAGTTGAAACAAGATGGCAGCGTAAAATATTTGTTGGGACTAATTTTGTTGTGCAGCAACACCTCTGCTTTGGTCTTCTAGTTTTCACTGCAGTGCCACTGAAAGTTGCTTCCCAGTAATGTCCTTTTCCTTTAACTCCAGATTTGGCATTACAAAATATCGGGCATTTTCTTCCTCCCAAGAAATTCTGCCTTCAGCTGAACCATGCAATTCCAACTCAAATCTGCAACACGATGAAAAATTAATGAAACAGATTAAGTTAAAATAACATACTGTACATTTATTCAGGTTGCAACAGAAGGGCTGCTTGTCAGAATAAGACAACTGATCCGTCTTTAACAAGCGGGGCAATGACACGATACCGGATTATATGCTGAGATCCTTCATCAAGGTCAATGACTTCACCATCTCTGAAATAATAAAGGTGAAATGGTCCATTAACACACAAAACAAAATACAATACAAACTATTTACAGTTGACTCCCGTTAAGATGAATTGTCAGACAAGCAGAACAATGCAGGATCATTAGTTTCCCATAAATCTCAATTTAAAAAACAAAAAGAGATCACTCAAGTGTCTGCACAAAATGCATGTGCACTTTCAGAGACGTGCTAGTGCACCACAATTTTGTCAGATTGTCACGTTTGCAGCAATCGAAAATCTTATTAAATCCTTCATTTCTTTTACAAAGCAGAGGAAAATATTCATAAAATTACCATTTTAAACATGTCACTCTTGTCCCGTGGGAAAAGAAAAGCTAACTATCAAAATTACATCCCGAACACTTTCTCCTTATTTTTAAGTTTCATGAATATTGAGATGGTCTCTTTTTACAGGCTGTTAAAGTGCTGTGTGCCTTTTCTGCACGCATTTAAAATCTGTGCCAAGTTTAATTCATACAACCTGCTCTGCCTGGTGCCAGTCTATTTTGATTTGGTGCTGCTGCACCCAACCAGCGACTTCTTGACTTGGCTGTGTTCATGTGAGAAGGGTTTTCTGGACCTAAATGGGCTCACCACTCTGCTAACCTGCTTTGCATTGAAGTTGCAGCAGACAGAGCTTTGGAACTAGCAGTCGCTCATTAGAAGATGTCTAATCCTATCCCCAGTACACTATAAGTAGAAAAATACATCATTAAAACTAGGGTACAGTTGCTTCGGCAATGCATTCGACAGTGGGGGCCACAGTTTGACTTCAGGTTGGCTTCAATGAGTGACAGTAATGTGGTGTGGAAAAGAGTACACAAGCCCAGAGGCCATCTTCAAGCATAATCCATGTTCACTCAATCCGCCTTTTGCGGGAGGATGTGGCGTCATCATGCAGGAAGCAGTGGGAAACACATTGGACGGCAGTGCAGCAGACAACATGAAAGCGCCCCATGCGAAATGGCCACGCCAACGCAGGTAGACGAAAGCCCCCCCCCTTTTTTGCCTTGGGAGCGGAAAGTAGCGACAGTGATTGCAGTATCATGCTCACGCAGTATGGGGGAATGTTTCAACGTTTTCACAATCCACTCATAGCGCATGCATATACTGTCTTCGTATTGTCAGAGCGAGTAGCGCAGGCCATGGCGCTGGCTATGTTCGACATGACAGAATAAGACTCTCTCAGCATGGATTCACGACAGACTTAAATTTATTGTAAAAATAAAAATCGAAAGAGCGCGCGGAGGCAGAGAGAGAGAGAGAGGGGGATCTAAAACGGCAAAGCAGCCAGGGGTTTGTTGATGCTGCAGAGCTGGGTGGAATCGTCTCCTGTGACTTACGAGTGATGCATATGCGCGGGGTGTCTTGAGTTACCAAGCACAATGCGGTCACCGTGGCGCCGGCATGGTGCAATGGGCATCGCTTCTTCCTCGCATCATCTACAAGCGTGCAGCTATAGGATTTCGTCTATGAAGCTCGGCAGAGAGGCACTTATCCACGCCCCCTGAACAGGGCATTGTCCCGGCCAAAATGCACACCTGCAGGAAACACGCGGAATTTTCCTGCCAATGGATGATTCAGAGCTGTAGCCAGTTTCTGCCCCCAGAACGGATGTGGTCGCAGTGGTGAAAAGGTTCACGATGCACAGAAAATGGCCATTCTGTTGTGAAAGGATCCACAACCTTTCTGCCTCCGCAGCGATTTCTGAGGAATCAACGACTGCATGGTGACACATGCGCATCTCCTACACATCGGATGCGCATGTTGGTCAGGAACCAATGCTGTTCTACATCCAGAGCGCTCCACTCCGCAAGTGAACGAGCATGAATCCTCCAGGAGACTCATTTTTGCCCGGCGGTTTCCATGCTGTTGCAGACGTTTGGACGAGGACGACGACTTTCAAGCTCCCTAACAAAGTGCAGGCTGATTGCGTACACCGAAGGAACAAAATCCGAATGCTTTGGCGAGAATGAAGGTGAGCTTGTAAGGTAAAAAAACAAAATAACACTGTGCATCGTGCAAGAGTGTCAAGTGCACCATATGCTCCGAGCAGCAAATACACAGATACTACAGGAATGTATGCATCTAAAGGAAATATGCATGGTGAAAAGTACCTACTGGAGTTCGCACCCAGCCTGCAACGCACCAGTGATAGCTGCAATGAGGATTTGTTCGGTGCCTGTTTGCTTTATGTGCGACGGGGCCTATAAAACACGGTGCTATAAAAACCTAAGATATTTGAAATGAACCTTCGTTACGCCGATCGCACAAGGGGCAATGGTTGCAAGCTGTGTAACAGCCATGAGCTGCTATTTGTGTAACTGCAGTTAAGCTCTGGAACCTCGATCAAGCATAACCATGGTTAACTTGGCAGCTTATGTTGATGAGGTCCTTATCACCTTCACCTTTGTGTCTGAAATTGAACAAAATAAGTAGAATGCTGTCATACGTAGGTAAGTTGTTAATGATCTGGGTGCACCCATGTTTAGATGAAGCCAGTGCTATATCTGAATACTGCCCTAATGCACACCCAGCTCGCAATTGTGAAATAATGCTTTAAAAATGGGAGGCAGTGTGCTACAAGCTTATCACAAAACTGCGAGGTCAATAGTCTATCCCTTCGCCTCGCCCCATAGTCCGGCTTGTTGGCTGCTATTTTGGCCGCCGTGTGGATGCTGTCACGGGCCAGACCGTGCGCTGTCGACACCACGTGACCGGTCCGTGGTCTGGATATACCTTTACCGAAAAGAACAAGTTCCTACTGTTTTGAAGTAGTAAATGTCAGTGTAGCTTAGCATCTGAATCTGCAAAAATTGGTGCTAACGCATGAACTTTACCGGTGAAATTGGGCGGTGATAGCAATGCCTGTAACTTTCTTTTTCTGGTTTTTAAAAGCTCCATGTTCAATAAGAGTGATTTCTTTGTAATTTGAATGTGATACACTATTAATGTAGGCTAACTTCTATTTGTCCTCAGGGTCTCTTTAATTTTAGGATGACAAATAATACTGCCTGGCCTGCACTGAGACAGAACAGACAGAAAATAAAAACAGCTGTAAGAAATGGCTAGCACAAACTATGTGGGCGGGAAGGTGCAGCAGAAGGATGATGAGGCAAAATCTAACAAAACTGAACAAAGAGATCATACAAGCTTTTTGGGTTCTGCCTTGGCCGTGGAAGTTATATTCAGATGGAAATGCAAAAATGCCTGGGTACCAAGACTTGCAGTGCACAGAAGAACCCCAGGTAGTCAAAAATATATTGGAGTTTTTTCTCTATAGTGTGTCCCCAAGTGCTAGTATTTCTTTGGTATACAGATACTGACTAACTAAAATCAGGAACACAAAGGAAAAAAAAAAGCACACACACACACACAAAAAAGAGGTCAATTATTAATGCAGTGCAAAGAAATTTATCATAGCCATAGCGATAGGTTTGAAATTACTTAAAAGTACCCTCCAACTTACAAATAGTCACCTCCAAGGGTACTTTGTGAAACAGAAAAATATTTCGAAGTCTTGCTTTTGGAAAATACAGTCGTGCCTCGTTATATTGCCCGCGTTAATATGGACGATCCAAATTGTGGACAGTTCTTCTGGGGACGGAACTTTTCCAATGTATTTATACCTCGTTAATATGGAAACTCACTGTCTGGACAATGGAAAAATGCACAGCCCACTTGGGCCTAAGTATGTCTCATTAATATGGACAGCGGCTTGAAAAAAAGCAGAGCTGCCCGAACACAAGTTAAAGAAGGGCACGCTGCCCGCGAACCTACGCGACACCCGATACGGACGAATGCCTGAACGAGTCCTGTGGGGTTGGAAAGAACCAAAGCGGGCATGTCACCGTTGTCGGGCAAGGAAAAATGCGCACGAGCGAAGAGGAATGTACACGGCAAACCGAGGGCCAACTAAGTGAGAAACACGCTGAAAGGAGGGAACCGGGAGATTTCTGGGTGCAGCAGAAGCGTGCTGCAACAAGAGGCCGCAGTATGGAAATACAGCAACATGTGATTCCAATAAATTGTTCTGAACGTGAACAGAGAGGTCGATAAAAGTGCAAGAAAGAAATGACGGGAAAAAAGACCAGCGCGTAAAATGGTGGCGAGAACTGAAGTTTTTTTCTAACCCAAAAGCTCAATGTGTGTTCCACGAAGCAGTTAACGCTTTTCGGTCAGAGTTAACAGACACACTCGCAAAGTAAAGCTACAAAAGAAAGGCGACGAGCATACAACCAGGACCAGGCACCCAGTCCTGGACGCACTTCTCTCCGAGGCCCCTGATTTTCGTCACTGTTGTGCTGCCGAACTTCCACATTTTGCACCCCAGGTGGTCTGCATGTTGGCCTCGCTTTGAGTCAATGATGCGGCCTTGACCAGGTCTGAGCTCTTCGCTATCGGCTAGCCGTCATTCTAAACTGTACTTCAGTTGCAGTGTTTGTTTCATAGGAACTTTTACAAACGGCGCCAAGGAGGGGCTGTTCAATAGCCCTCTGCATAACAGCCTCCCAACTTGACTCCCTTGCTTACAATATAACCTTATAGAAACAGTATGAGGCAAAAAAGAGAGAATCAGAACAGAAATGTAGGGGGGTTAACTACGCAAAAAAAGTGCAAAGAATTAGGCGCCTGTAACCCTCCACATTAGTCTAGCTTTTGGCATGGCGGGAGTTAAACGCAAAAGAACGGAGTTGAATGTCGGTGCGAAGCAGGAAATTTGTGAATACAAGCGACAAAAGCCCTCTCAGTCAATCCAAGCAGTAAGGGACTGGGCCCAAGTTAAACCAGGTCTCAGCATCGCCAGGTCAACAGTAGCATCGATGCTACAGGACTTCGATAAGTGGCTCAACATTGGCATCGCAATGTCAACCACAGTCCGACAGCGCCCAGCAAAGTTTCAAGAAATGGAGTCAGCCTTGTTAATGTGGTTCGGGAATGTGAGCGCGAATGGTGCCATCATGAGTGATGAAATGCTTCAAAAGAAGGCTCGCTGCCTTGGCAACGTTATGGGTACGTATCGATCCTCCTCCTTCGTCTCGATAGGTTTTGGCTGTGATGACATCCGAAATGTTTCGTTCAGTAAAACAGGGAGATGTTTACTGAGACAAATTACTCTGCGCTCTATCTAGGCGTGACTGACTTCAGTTACTCAAGAGGGTGGCTGAGAAGGTTTAAGAACAGACATGGCATTTCGAGCCGATGGATTCATTGAGAAGGGGGCAACATCGACAGCTCTGCTGTTTCCTCGTCTCAGGAGAAACCCAAGCAGTCACTTAGCAGCTATCACCTGGACGACATCTACAACTTTGACGAAACTGGCTTCTTCTATAAGCTCGGCCCCTCTGCAACTCTTGCTCATGGCCCTGCAACAGGAAAAAAACGCAGTAAGGAAATAATTACTGTAGGTCTCATATGCAATGCGAATGGGATGGACAAGATGAAGCCGATCAGGTGGCCAAATCAAAGCGACCCCGATGATTTTGAAAAACATTCTCCCCAACAATATACTGTACATATGAAGCAAATCGAAAATCATGGATGATTTCAAATATTTTTAGAGGATGTCCGGAAAATTTGACCAAAAACTAAAGCTAAGGGGTTGCAAAGTGATTCTTTTCGCTGATAGTGCCGGCTGCCACACTATCTCCCCTGAAGAGTTCAAAAACATCAACCTTATCTTCCTTCCACTAAACATGACTGCTAAGATTCAGCCGCTTGATGCTGGCATAATTAGAGCAACGAAAGCACACTACCGAGCTGCCTTGGTCCAGCACTGCCTTCATTGTGCCAAGAGGCAGAAGCCGCAGACAGTAGATCTCCGCTGGTGCTTGAGGCCATTTAAGCTCGCGTGGGATGCCGGAAGTGAAACAACCATCACCAATTGCTGGCGCCACACTGGTTTTTACCGAATCAGGAGTCAGACCAAGAAAGTTGTAGTTCGGAAGATGACATTCCCCTGGCAAGGGGCTTCGAGAATCCCTAAAAGAGGCAGGTGCAGCTGACCCAGAGAGCGCCGCAGAACAACTCCTCGCCGTAGATGACGAAGCGGACGTGGAAGAGCAGCTCAGTGACGAGGCCACTTTGGAAGCGACTGCGAGTAGAGAATCTGAGGCTGATTCATCGGCTAGTGAAGCGTTCATAATCGAGAGTTCCAACAATACAAAGCCTACCATCACGCGTGTCATGGTGCACGAGTCGCTTCAGATTGCACTACAATTTTTCGAGAACCACGATGACAAAGACAATACATTCAAAGTTGCCGGTGTTCGGTCAAATTTTGAGTCCAGTGGACACGTTATGTACAAAAGCAGTCATTAATTACAAAATTTTTGTTCTCGATAAAACCCTTTTCGTGTTTATTCATGACTCGTTATTATGGATGACTCGCTTTATGGACAGATTTGGTCGGCATCAAAGTGTCCATATTAACGAGGCACAACCGTATACTGAGTTTAAAACGATGTTTCAAAATTTCACTTGTTTTCATGTATTCCTACTGGTCCTCCTTTATACCCGAAGTTAGCTCCGGCGCCCGTAAAGGCCCCCTATGGTTGAAAGCACGATGACGGTCTATATGTCACAACTGTGGTGTCACAGGAGCCTAGAAGTGCTATTAGCTGCAAGCTTGGCGTCACGGCTTTGCTTCCCACACAGTTGTCTCTGTGGCCACCAGGCCAGGCCGGGTATGGTGTAAATGGGAGGAGGCGAAACTTCGCCCATGCGCTGGCACACTCAGTAGGCCTGTGTACCCGGCCGGTCTCGTGAGCCTGTTGACGAATCGCTGCTGCCTTTGCTGGGGTTCAACAGCCAGCTTCTACACAGAGCATGCTTGCAGGGTACGAAGCTTCCTGCAATGTTACCTTCAAGATGTTGCATCTTGAGCTTCAGATTCATGATGCAGTCGCAGTAACAGTAACAAGCAACTGTGTCAACAGGTGAGTAAGCAGGTGCAGCCACAGGAAGTAAATAAACTGGGTAGCAATATGCAACATGTTCGTGGTCAATGCACAGTCGTGGCCTGCTTTTTTTTTTTTTTTTATATTTCTATTTTCTGGAACGACAGAGTGCATGAGGTAGGGTAAATGAGTGCCATCTTCAATTGCCAATATCTTTGGTGTCAAAGAAGCTAGCTCAAACATTTGTGTAGAGAGGGGGGACCTATTGCGCACTGCTCTACGTAACTTGAGTAAACAGAGTAGAGTACCACTAAGATGAACTCTGTTAAAATGAATTCTCGGATAAAATAAACAATGCAACACCATCAATTAAGATAAAAGTGTTTTCGCGTGTCCTTCAGTTAAGATGTACTTTTGCAGTGACCACAAACTGTGGCAGGTCCAAATAACAACCATCATTAGAAATCAGCATGGCACTGTCAAGGAAAAAAAGAAAAAAGCAACTGGCTCTCGAGGAAAGTGCACACCCACAACACAGCTCCTGCACACCATTGCAGAGGCTTGCAGATAAGCCGCCTTCCGGGAGCACGCACGCTTTCCTGGGGGGAATAGTGCAGAAAAGGCAGGACACCATCGTGCCTGAGCTGGTGCCTGGTCAGCTCTTGGCATCACACGCGCATCACATGCCGCATGCTGGCTCTCACAGACTAAAAGGTGCACATGTGAGAAGTGTGCTTGCTCACTGACTTGAGATTTAAAACTCTCAGACCTTATTTTCAAATGACCAGGTTCTGTAGCATGTTATCGCGGCGCACAGATGCCTGGGGCGTACAGAAAGGCGCGTGATACGCCTATTTGTGGAGTGGGTGAGAGCTAAGCTGCAGATGAAGCGAGATCAGAGAGATACGGCTACACTAATGGCTACCTTAAAGGTGCTCAGAGTAGGATGGAAAGCGAAGATCAAAATAACACCAAAATAGCAGCCAGTGTGGGATACAGTCAGAAGGGTGGGACAGTGGAAAAAGAAAACTAGTCCAAGGTCATTTTAAAGTATGGTAATATGAGCTGCTTTCAGTCTTCATCTCGCTTTATGCATAAACAATAAATGCTCTCTTTATCTCTAAATAATTAATAGTAGTGTACAAATATCTAAAATGTCGAATCGAATTTGTGTGTTATTGAATCTGTATTCGAAAAACTTATATCTAGAATTTTTTAATTCACCATAGTTTCACTGCATTGCACGCTTCACCGTAATGCCTGACCATGTGTACTGTGCAGTGAAGCATCCTCGAAACGCGATGGGGCCATTTTGTGGAGAGGACCTTCTCGACAGTGTGAGCAAAGTGAAGCACTTGACAAAACCGGAGAAAAAACGTTCTCATTTCGGTTTCATCTTAAATGCAGCAACCATCGTGCAGATGTTCATCAGATAAAATTAATGTGATGCTAACGGTTTTCAGCAGTTTTTTTTTTCAGGCTCATTCGATAATTCGAGAGTTCAGTTAATTTGGACATTTTTCCTGATCCTTTGAAGGCTGAATTAACAGTTTACTGCATTCAGGAGTGATTTGACAGCTCCATCCCTTTTCATGTAGGTCCTTCCTGTACAAAAATTGGTATACGAGAACCCTGTATAAAGGTATACGTACTGGATTTTTCAGTAGGTACACACTTCTGTGCAATTCTAATTTTATTTACAAATACCATGTAAATTCTGAAAAACAATATAGATAATGTTTGCTATTTTTTAATTTTTCATTTCTTTACTGACCAGATATTTGATACTTCATTTAATGTTCGAAGGCATTTTTTCCCGATATTCAATTCATATTCGAAAGATTTCAATATTTTCACACTCCTCATAATTAATTGTTTTCATGTAATATATATTTGGAAACACCTAGCAGGCTCATGTCTTCTTAGGTGCATTTCTGAAAATGAACACCTGATCATACAAACAAATTCCTTGAAGTTAGCCTCAAGAGGAGTCTACTTCAACGTTTCATAGTCCCTTTAACAACCTTTTCCACATGAACCAATAGGACACAACTGAATCAGTAACAGTGTTACCCTTTTTTTTTGAGTAACGTTCAATAAGAAAGTGTACAATAAAAATAAATGAGCTAACCAAGCCTATCAATTATAATTATGTGACTCATGCCATAGCATAATTTCAAGACCACTGACCTGCTCTGTGATGTTTCTTCATCTACCAAAACACCAAGTGTTTGCATTTTCGCCTTGAGAAAGACATACTCATCCAAGTTGGGGCCTACATCTGCACAACAAATAGAGTATGTATGTTATTGGCTAAAAACATTTCAAGGTAGAAAAAGAAAAACAAAATTCAAGGTCTCAAGAATGACAGGCAACATGCACAGCTAAAAGACTGCACACTAATAATTACTGCACTCAAAAACCAATAGATTCCTGCTTTTCTTGGTTCAGTCAGGTCTAACACAGGAGCTGCAACAATGGTGCAAATTCATTTGTTTATCTGACTGCACAGGTTGCGCACAAGTCAGTTAACTGATCTGAGAGGTCTAAAGGGCAACTCGACATTTTCAACTTCCCGCCGCAGTAGTGCAGTGGTTAAGATGCCAAACTACTGTGCCGGAGTACCCGGGTTCGGTCCCATGCAACGACAGGCAGCTGCATTTCGATGGAAGCAAAACGGAGTGGCACCCGTGTGCTGTGCAATGTCAGTGCATATTAAAAAACCCTCAGGTGGTGTAAATTTCCGGAGTCTTCCATTACGGCGTGTCTCATAGCCTGAGTTGCTTTGGAATGTAAAATCCCACAAACCAAACCAAACCATTTTTTTCTACTTCAGATTTTACCGAAACTTTAATGGTAAGTTTACCTCAGTTTCCTGGTCATTTACATCAAATTTCGATGCAGTTCAATGTTTTGCTGCAGTACAAATTTATTATAAAATTTTCTACTTTGTGGCCTCAATTGGGCAATTTCTATGGGCACCTTTGGATGAGTGATGTCATTAGATATACAGCCATCACCATATTCGCTCTGTATTTGCTACAGGACAAACCTTTAAGTTTGCTTTCGGTCATTTCAGACGGTGACCCCAGCTGCCATTTACAGTCACCAGTTTTGCTAGTCTGCACACGCGATAGGCTTTGTGGCCGTATTACTGATGCCCTGGGCTTTCAGTTGCCAGGTTTTCAGGGCAAAAGCACTAATCTGGAAGGTCCAAAGCATAGTAATATCATCTAATGCTTCATGTCTGCTTGCATTTTCACGCTTAACAAAAAAAAGTTGGAGTGGAGCAGATTCAAACCCAGGGAACTTCTTGAAGGACACAATTTTGTAGCTATTGCTCCAGTGACTCCACACGCAAACCGCAACACACTTTTGCATTACACACTGCACATTATCGTCTCCATCAACTTTCATCACTGTGCAAAGTCTTTGCACGTCCTACTCTGTTCAACTATGTCAAAACATGACCATTTTTGCTCTTTTAATATACTTCTACTTGGTATATTGAAAAATGTTTTTTTTTTTGTACTTTAGAGAGAGGACTAAGAAATATAGTAAGGCAATTATGAACTTAAAATATTCTGGAAACCCCCCGAGTTGTCCTTTCATGCTGACCACTGTGATATGCTTCAATTACACAAAAACTGTTTTACCATCATATAACTACACAGAGAATATGGTGCCAAAAAAGTGTTTAGATGGGACAGGAATTAACAAGTTCCCAGAAAATGAAGTCTAATTCAATAAAATTAAATAAATCGTGACAACTAGTAAAGAGATATGAGGGACAATTCCATACAATTTTTGTTTCTAGTACAAAATAAAGTTTGGCTTTCTGTCACTATATCCACGCTTGTTCAGCATCATAATAGGCATTTGTTACTAAAAAAATTGCATTGCAATGCCACTCAATGCAAGCTCGTGATATCAACACAAAAAGGACTTTCATGATCGCCATTTGGAAACAAGGGGCGATGTAGGCTAGACCCCCCCCCCCCCCTTCCCACACACACAAACGTGTTCTTGACGACACTTGTTTCTCAAAACAGCCGGTGGCAGTGACTGATACCTGTATTTATTTTTCTTGGTGTTTTCTATTAAGTTCCATTCCCAGTTAAAGTTCTCTTTGTCATAAGACCGCAGTAATCTATGGACTTCCATCTGTCCTCAATGTCTCGATAAGATGGTCTTTTGACTGGAAATCATTCAAGTTAAACAAAAAGTAATGAAATTAAAAACATTCCTCAGAAACAAAAAAAAATTATGAAAATTTTTCGTCTCATCCTTTTAATATTAGAAAATTTATGTTTAAGACTCCTGCATACTCACAGTTAAGTTGCTTCCTCATTACCTTAGCATCCATGGCTTTCAATAAAAAATTCAACAAAGTACTACCCCAGCACTATCAAGGAAGCAAGTTTCCTTAGCAACTGCACTGTTCATTTTCATAAAATTAGTGCAAGCCAAAACTGTCACCTGAAACATGCAGCTTCAAATACTGAAAGCATGGTCACAACTTATAAACCTCATAGCACATCTTACTGTAGCGGGTATGCATCACTGAATTACTTATTTCTAGCAGAACCCTGAGTGCTCCATTATGCGCCCTTGTTTGGCTCCCCATTTAACGCAAGGTGGGGAATCTGGACAAGTTTTCCCATAGGATGTGCTCAAATGATGTCGGTGGGTGGGGCACAGTTCAGAGCTGCTTTTTCATTCCTGCAAGTGTGTACGAGTTCAGGGGTAAGGTGACCATTTTCAATCACCAATATCTCCGGTGTTAAAAAGCTAGCTTCAAAATGTTTTCGATGTGGCAACATGTGATTGAATACCTATCATTCATGTACATTTCTTAACCCCTGTAAGTATTGCTCCATGGTTTCTTTAGATGTTTTAGTGCACAAAAACTACATAAAAGCAACTATACGCCATCTTTTCATGCCTCATGTGACCTAAACATGCCATTGTCCAGCTGTTGAATTCGAAACAGCATTAAGAAATTAAATGATAGATTATTTACATGCCGTAGGAAAATATAATTCGGTGATTACTAATGGCATCATTTGAAAGAATAAAACAAAAATTTTGAGTATATAATCCTTTAAAATTAGCTGTCGCCCCAAAAAAACTGTTCATGCTCATGTACCCATATCTTAGTGAATCAACTTACCTACAGATGCCATATTGAAATCTTGTTGGTTGAAAGGCATATGAACCAAGGCCACATCATGAAGGTAGTCCTCAATGCTAGCGACGTACCTGGTAAAGGAAATGAAGGAGCGCATTTGTGGTGTGCTCTATGAACTAAGTCAGGCTGTGTGCAGCATTGCTTTCGCAACTGCGGTTTTCTTTTGCCGCTATGACCAGCTTCATTTTACAACCTTTGGAAAGGATATTCAAGGTAGTGGAAGGAGATCCAAGATGTCGTGTCTGAAAGCTATGAAACGTTATGCCCCAAAGAAAGGGCTGAAGCAAAAAATATGAAAATAGAAAACTGTACAGTGCTGATGCTTGAAAATATGGTGGCCATGTTACATGAGAAAAATGCTTTGACTATGGTTCACAGTTTCAGAGATGGTCATGAAACAATGCCAAAAACCAGGAGTGCTAGTTGCACATTCTAAATCATTCCCATCATCCTTGTGACTATAGTCAGTCAGAAGACAAGAATGCAGTAGCAAGATTCATCAAAGGAAGCCTTTCAACCAATGGCATCAACAAAGAGGAACCTCCCAGCAACTGCAGCACAAAACAATTTTCCACCTCTCATGCCAGTAGGCTACAAAGGGCATTATGTTGGCAATAGTGTTCAATCCCCAGAAGAAAGGAACTGCTCAACCTAGGGAGACATGAACAAAGGCTGGTGTTCTTTTTGGAGGGGGACCAGCATTGAGAACTGACACCGTTAGCTGGAAAGCCACCTTTAGGGTTATTTGCTGCTGCATTCTTCACTTGTAACTGACTATTGCCATTTTCTAAACTGAAAATCAGCAACAATTTAAGATCAACAATGACCTCAGAGCTAAGTCAACTAACTACACCTATCTATAGAACAAAAAACATTCAGTTTGCATCTCAGTGAAATAACCAAGGCTAACAAGATGTTGACCAGTAAGCAAGCTTTTCAATATTTTAGGCAGATCCTTCAACAAACCCTTTAATCTTGTTTCTGCAGTACAGTGATGACAAATGTGCTTCTTTATAGAGGCATACTTTGTTTTTGTTTTTTGGAGAACAGCTCAACACATACAAACAGCATAAAAGACTGCAAACTACAATTCAGTGGGCGTACTGATCTTCAGCTGCTAAAGCTTACAACTGTGTTATGCTTGACATAATTACTCTGTTATGTTACATTGTCACATAGTGTTTTAGTACCTTGGCAGTGTTTTCCAATCAATTATGAACCAGTATGATATGTTATGTGTTGCACGTCTCAGGATTTCTAGGAATTATATTTAATTATTCAATAAACCACATAGCTATTCTAAGCCTTACAATGCCTTGCATATCTTGCTTTTGTAACTATTTTGCTGGGCCTTTAGTGTATTTTCAGGCAGCATTCTGTGCTACCATTTACATGAACAGCCTTGGTCAAAAGTCCTGAAGCCAAAGAATTTTCGTCTCACCCGCAAAACAGAGCCATCACGCCACAATTAAGACGACAAATGGCATTTAAAATGCTACGAAATGATTTCTTATCACAGTATGAAACTGTCTCATTACATTTCAAGGCCCTTTAGTCTTTCATAGCGCAGTGACGACTTCATTTTGTGGCTGAGACGAAAATCCTTTAGCTTCAGGACTTTTGACCAAGGCTGTACAGCACTCAAGGCAGGCACCACATGGATCAACAAAGGTGCAACAACAGGCTGGCCAATCCAACACAATGGGAAACACAGAAACTTATACCAAATAACCTTTTCCCAGGAACAATTCCATAATAACAGCGAATTTGATGGGCCCGACATTTGAAGGAAGCTTGGGTTCACAAATTTTCACGTTAAACCAAATGTTTAAAACACTTTCCTCAAGCGAGAGAGAGAAACATATTTAATGAAAGAAAAGCGGAGAGGCCGGACTGTGGTAAAAAGACCCTGGCCTGCTACTCCGCACTGGAGAAGGGTGAAAAGGGAAATAAAGGAAAGTTGGGGTACGAATGGAAGGTGATGATTTCATAGTGCAATGAAGTTCCCTGTCATGATCAAAGTTATGTATGAGACTTTGCACATAGTTTGTGGGACCTTCGCACACACCAGTAGTCACTCTGCACATTTGCAGAGAAGAGCTGTCCGCGTTTGCTGCCACACACGGACCACATTGCACACTGCACCACATCATTGCAAGTGGTTTTGTGAAAAGCAACTATATGTACAGAAAAGATAGTCACAGCCCTTGCCATGGAAGGTATTCATTTTACCAGTCTATAAACAATAGCTAAAAAAAATAAATAAATAATAACACTGGGTAAGGGGTTGGAGGATATGTCTGCTTATTACAAACAAGTGTGACTAGGTAACTTTCGGCTACTTCCAAAAACTCAACGAACCATGTACTCAAATACACTGCTTACATCACATGTTCCAAGCCTTACACAATTAAGATCAATAACAGATGGTAACTGAGATTCCAGTAAGTATATAAACTATTCAATGTTTGGATCACATAGACTGTAGCATCAAGTGTTTCTGCAGTGATCTCCTCAGAGGCCTGCAGTACTTTCCTAATGGCAAATTTTAATACTGAGAAAGAAAAAAAAAAAAAAAAAGACGTGCTCACACCTTTGCACAAAGCACAAATACTGTACGTGGGCGACCTGCAGCACTACACTGGCGAGCAAAAAAAAAAAAAAGCAATCAACTTACGCTCGCGCAAACCTTCTTTCTTCCAAAGACAGCAGATCATCTGCCTCGATTTCGCCTCTTTCCTGTTGTTCCAGGACGAAAGCGCCATGCTTTTCAATCTTGAGATGAAAAGAAAAACAGACATGCAAATTTCCATGTAATATTGAAGACTGTTAAGGGGTCAAGTGGATGCAGCTAGCACAGGACCGGGTTAATTGGAGGAATATGGGTGAGGCATTCGCCCTGTAGTGGGTATAGTCAGACTGATGATGATGAATGATTGAAAACTGTTGCAGCAGTACCTTCCCAAGTCGCATCTTCAGGTAGCTAGTGAGAACGTACTGAATCCGCTCAACCTGAAAGAGAAAGTGGATTAACGGAATTCTAATACGGCACCTGCTGATGACGACGCTTAACAATCACGGTGGTCCGTTATATTTACTCACTTCCATCTTGTGCATTGTAGCTCGGAAGCCGTTATTGCCGATTCCTTGCAGATTTTCTTTCATGTACCTCAACTGGTCCAAAACGCATTCGACGATATCATTTTGATAAGGTAACAACTCGGGAGAAAAAGACTCGTTCAACCATGCCTGCAAGACGGAGAGAAGTTTAAATGTTTCACAGCGGCACAGGTCAAACTTCAGAGAAGTCGTTGATTGCGCCAACTAATACGTTGTACAGGCTTGAATAACAAGCAACGTACAAAATGTTACTGAAACAAGCTGAAGCAAGGGAATCTCAATGAGCATAAAACATTTCCAAGAGTTCTCACCTCTTCCAGTCTCTGCACGAGTTGATCTGCTGACGTGCACTCCTCTTCGCGACTTTCTACGTAGCCATATTTATTCGCTATACCTTCAACATCTGGCTCACTATCCATTGACAAAAATTAGACCACGAAGGACCACGCTTCTTGAACACGGCACTGTTCGCGCGCACCGCAAAAACCGCGCAAACACACTCTACCGCCCGATGGGATACTCTCAACTACATCAGTCCATCGCTTATTCACAATAGGCGGCACGCCTGTCGCTCCCGTCTTCAACCCCGAAATAATGACGAAGCAGTCGCTGGTATTGAGGGTATAGATTGCGGCCGGAGGGCCGAACTGCTGTTTTTTAGTTCGTTGCAGCCAGCGCAGTGCGACGGTTCGTGTTAGCATAGTCAGGTCATCGCTGAAAGTGTATCAGAAATGCCCGATCCCAAATCAGCCGTTGCTGCAAGCAGGGAGCACGCTTTAGCTGTGTCGAGAGATTACATTTCTCAGCCACGGCTTGGTAAGCATCTTGTCATTACTCTGTCGACTGCTCTGGCTTGTTTCACATCTGAGCCGTTAACCTCGCGGAGGTTTGTTTTCTTGCGTTAAGTGCTATTCTGCTACAGTTGAGAACATTTGTATAATTCCTTGCTCTTTTTTTTTTCCTTTTCTTTTTCAAAAATGGCCGTTTGGTACGATCGGGTGTTGTTGTTGCACCTCCGCGCGCTGTCGATCCGATGCATAGCTGCTCGCAATGCAAGACTAAATTAATCGGACTAATGTTTTCGCGAAGTTAGTCCAGTCAATCATGGTCACTAATATTCAGTTCCTGACCTGTGCTGGTTTATAACAACCATCTAAGCGGCGCGTAGGCCTCAGCGTGTGCACTGTGCCCGAAGTCATGTGACTGCGGATGTCATGTGCTGCTCGTAGGATAACGCCCGGTTGCCGGTGAATGGATGCATTTCGTATGAACATTTGTGTTCTTTCGTCTCTGAACCTGGGTTTGATTTGCTGTACTGACCATTGGCTGTAGACTGTCGCTAACGTTTCGTTCAACTCGTGTGCTTAGTGGAACTATAAGCATTGCTAAGGTTTTTGTTGTAATTCGTGTGATTGACGCTTTCTTTTTTTTTTCTAGTCTACAAGACTGTTTGTGGTGTCAACGGTCCCCTCGTCATTTTGGATGAAGTCAAGGTAACTTGCTGCATAAGATGCATTCAGTTTTCATGCAGTTTGTCTTGAAGCATTACTCGAACTGTTGTCTACTTGTTTTGTTTGTTACTTGAGGCTTGTCCCAAATTGGTTAATTTTTTTTCTTATGTGTAGTTGCAAAGCACAGTGTTTTTTGCCATATTAAGATTTTGCTTCACTTAAAAAAAAAAGTGCATTGAACATTAAATTAACTGTTTCCTTTCAATGCCAAGCACGTCATGTTTGAGCAGCAGCTGATTTCTATTTGCAGCTAAGTGCGAAAATGCAGAAACAAGCACATGTTGACAACAAAGTTGACTTGTATGTAATTGAACAACAGCATAAATATTGCATTTCAGCCACCCTGATTGCTATTCGACTGTTTCAGTGGCTGACGGAAAGAACCTGCTTCAAAAGTTTTTCTATGAAGTTTGCCTTCAGACATTTTACTTCGGCATGCAGCTGGCTTTTAAACGTTTCATTGCTGTCTATTAATTGCGGCCCATTTGTGGTGTGTGCCCCATTGTAATTTGTAATGCAGGTAGCTATGATTGCATACTGGCTTCTGCTTCTATGTGGCGCATGTGAATGACTCATATGTAACCACTGAAACCTGTTTTTCCAGTTTCCCAAATATGCTGAAATTGTACAGCTGGTTCTTGCTGATGGCACGGCCCGTACAGGACAAGTACTGGAAGTCAGTGGGTCAAAAGCCGTTGTACAGGTACAAATGGGCCTCATTGTCACTTTTGTCTCTGGTGGTCGGTATATCCGTGTGTTCTGTAAGAAAAACTGAAACCTGCGTCCACTTCTGTGAAAAATGTGGTTTTCACTTTTTTTTGTGTATGTGTCCTTACCTTGTTGCCTTGTGTGGATTTAAAGTGTGTTGTTGGTTAAAAGGCAGGCAGCTCTTCTTTCCAGAGAAAAAGTATTTTTTTATGGAGGAAATAGTGGCCTTCAGTTTTAAGTGAAATACACTAAATTGGAAGAACAATGAGAGCAGGTGCCTCTTGTTTAACCCTTGTCTACGAGTGTTGTACCAACAAAGGTGCTTAATTTCTAGACATCTTGCATACGTGAAGAGATGAAGACAGAAGTGACTCTTAATACCTAAATGTTTATCTAGGTGGTTGAACCAGAGGCTATGAACTGGAAAATGTTTTTGGGCGAGGAAGTGGCGTGTCATGCTACAGCATTTTGTAGATTCCTGGAGCCCATAGTAGTGTGCAGTAAACGCACAAGCTTGCAGTGCTGTATTTTTTTTTTTTTTTTGCATCATATCAATGCAGCATGAATTATTCTCGTAGATATTTGATAACATTGCTGTTGCCACATTGTTTGGTTTAGCTATGCTTATGTAGTACTGTAGGTAAAAGTTTTGCAGGGTCCATCTGAACCAGAACAGGCTGAATATGGGCTGGTTGGTACATGTTGAAAAAAGGGAATAAAACAGCGTGAGCCAAGATGGTCCATCTTGGATGGACAAGTGAGAGACAGTGAATGTGTCTGTCTCACACTTGTCCCCCCCCCCCCCCTAATTTCAGGTGCTATCATGTCAGACGCAGCAGTTCATATCATAGTAAACCTTGTTCTGTTGCTTAAGCATCAATCATTTATATTGGTGATTTGCTACTATGTAATACTTTCCACTCCCAACCAGGAATTCTACCTAAATCCGTGACTTTGACCACAGGAGTGTTCCAAAGAAGTTTAACAAATTTCTAAATGCTTTTGTCAAAGCATTCTGTATTGGCTTTGGTTTGGCACATGCAACCATTTTGCCATTGGACATTCATCTCTGAATGTGACGCTGAATTTTCTTCTGTCCTCTTTTACTTCAAACCAGTTGCAATCACAGTTTTGTACTTGTTAGTCTTTGTGACACTAGTTTGCAGACATGCAAGGCAAGCTATTGTTTTTCTGTACACGCCATTTAGTGAGCCCCCATAATCGCTAGTAATGTTGTTGTTTTTGTTTTGTTTTTTTTTTCTTTTTCAGGTTTTTGAAGGTACATCTGGTATTGATGCCAAAAACACAGTGTGTGAATTCACTGGAGACATTTTGCGAATCCCAGTGTCTGAAGACATGCTGGGTAAGCATTTGACCAAGCTTTGTTAGAGCGCAAGTGCTTCATGCCTTCATCCTGGTCTCATTCCAGGCAGAGTATTCAATGGCTCAGGCAAGCCTATTGACAAAGGTCCTCCAGTTTTAGCTGAAGACTTCTTGGATATCCAGGGTAAGCAACTAAGATGCTACCAGTCTGAACAGTTATAAATGCCATCTGACTATGTTTAGGCCAGCCCATCAACCCATGGTCTCGCATCTATCCGGAAGAAATGATTCAGACCGGCATCTCTGCTATTGATGTCATGAACAGTATTGCTCGTGGCCAGAAAATTCCCATTTTCTCTGCAGCTGGCCTTCCACACAATGATGTAAGCGAATTCGTGGTCATGCTCTGTCTGCGGACACAAATGCAGGCACTCATACTAGTCTTCTTAGATTGCAGCCCAAATATGTCGCCAAGGTGGGCTTGTAAAGGTTCCTGGAAAGAGCGTCCTAGACTCTTCAGAAGACAACTTTGCCATTGTGTTTGCTGCTATGGGTGTAAGCAGACTTCACTTTTGAGTGTGGGATTTGAGAGGCTATAATAGTTTTGCATACGCAAACCTTACTGCATGATTGTCCCTTTATTTTTTTGTATTGGCAAACAGTTGCTAAGCATGTCTTGCATTCTACAGGTGAACATGGAAACTGCAAGATTTTTTAAGCAGGACTTTGAAGAAAATGGCTCTATGGAGAATGTGTGCCTGTTCTTGAACCTGGCAAATGACCCAACGTAAGAGGTTCAGAAACAGCATTATGGGTGCAGTTCATTGTCTAAGATGAATCCTGTGTTCTTAAATTGCTACCTTTGTTTATTCGCTGCATGCTTAGTTCAAATGTGGCATTACAGTGTGTTCAGTGCTGGCTGTGCAACATCTGTGTGAACTGACTCTCCATTCTGTGCTGTACATGTTTTTCTGTTCTGTTGAGTCGTGTCCATTTTAGCAACACCAGCATCAAGGACTGGCATGATCTAAAGCTTGCAAAATATATTTTAGTGTTTTAATGGACTGAGTGATTGTGAATACGATAAACAAACGTTTTTCTGCATCCTTCTTTAGCGCAATATATGGTGGATTTTGTAGGCATAACAGCCAACAGCTGAGAAATTATGGCGCAGAATCCAAGGGGTTAATTCTTAGTATGGGTCATACGGAAGAAACAGCAGTGTTTCCTAGAATATTGTAGCAATCTATTGCCATTCCCGTGGATCCAAAAGCAATAGTCGACCTCTTACAAAAAAAAAATGGCAGGACGGCGGTTTTAGTTGAGTTTAAGGACCAACATTATGCATGTCACTGCAGTTGGTTTAACCCAGTCTGGTTGCTGGTACCAAATCCTGTACTGTGCTTGACCAGATTTTTCTTTTGCTGTCTTTACATTCTGTGTATTTTGAATGCTTTCCTGTTGTATTCTTTGCATCTGGTTGACACTATTGGAAGGTGTTAAAGCCACTTCAACGGTGTTGCATTGAATTGTCAATATGGTGGTCATGCTGCTTTTGAAAATAGAAATTTCAAATTGGTGCTTGATTTCTCTACTCTGTAGTATTGAGAGGATCATAACACCACGCCTGGCCCTTACCACTGCTGAGTTCCTGGCCTACCAGTGCGAAAAGCATGTGCTGGTCATCTTGACTGACATGTCCTCCTATGCGGAAGCCTTACGAGAGGTTTCTGCTGCTCGAGAAGAGGTTCCTGGACGACGTGGATTTCCTGGTTACATGTACACAGACTTGGCCACTATTTACGAGCGTGCTGGGCGGGTTGAAGGCCGTCATGGCTCCATCACTCAGATTCCCATCTTGACCATGCCTAACGATGATATCACTCATCCCATTCCTGACTTGACTGGTTACATTACTGAGGGCCAAGTGTATGTCGATCGACAGCTACACAACAGACAGGTTGGTGAAGTGCTTTCAAGGCTAGTGTGCAATTTTTGCAGAGAATTTTTCTGAATGCCCCATCATTGCAGATCTATCCGCCCATCAATGTATTGCCATCGCTGTCTCGTCTGATGAAGTCTGCTATTGGAGAAGGCATGACAAGGAAGGACCATGCAGATGTCTCCAACCAACTGGTAAGTGTCATTTTAACATTCACTGTTTCTTAGTATGCCTTTTAGTCTTCTCTTGCAACAGGTGCCACTCATACTGAATGGCAGTTCGTTAAACAATTCTTGGGAGCAGATGCCACTTGTCCACACTTCATTATATGCCAATTGAGAGGTCTATCTACCACATAATTCAAACGGAAACACAGTGCTCATTAAATAGAGCAATGCCTCAAGTTCAGGCAACTAAATTTGAGGGGGTATGAAGAACTTCCTTATTATGATAGCATATGGACATGCATCAGTAACCTTTCTCGACTGTTCTAGGAACTCCTATGCAATTAACTTGACAATTATACTAATCTGACCTTTTGATACACCTGAACCCATTCAATAATCCATCTTAATCCCGGCATTTTCAGGTAACTTGATGGATATTATTGGTACCTCTGAATCCATGTACTTATGTCTAATCGTTTCATTAATATGTTGTCGTTAGGCAGAAAAGCAAATGAATGAACAAACAACTGAATTTACTGGTTAAAAAGGGAGCTCTTTCAAATGTGTGTTTCACACAAGGTTCGTTTAGCGACTGCCCGCCACTGTGTCCAACTCCCGCCTTTCTCGTTGTCTCCGCTCCCCTGCATCCTCGCCCCCGAAGACCCCCCTTTTCTCCCCACTCGAGGCTCTGGCGTTGAGCAGGGCCTTCCAGGAACGTTGAGCGTCTGGCGCGACCCAGGGGGTCGAGCGGCGTCATCCTCAAAGAGGCCAGAAAGTCATAAATTAGACCGTCCGAGTGTCTGAAAGAGCGGGGGCGGTAGTCCTAGCATTCCCCGCGTGGACAACCGTTCTTTCGCGAATAACGTTCACAACTGTACTAATCAGTCCCAATGCGCAAAAGTCTTGTTAACTTGATAGATTGTACAACCCCCTCCCCCCCTCCCTTTTTAATTCACTCACTAATTCATCCTAATACCGAAATTTTTTGCAGCAAGCAATCTGGAAAGTTTTGTTTCCACCCACTTTTTGCAGGGCCCTTGGCTCTTCAAATTTGTGTGCCATCATGTGATTGATTCCTCTGTCACACATCCTAGATGGTGCAACTCTTTTGGCCAATTGGATTATTTTGTGACACAAAATGAGAGGTTTCTTGACAACAACTTAAATGTTACCACATTAATAAGATGCAATATTGCTGACGATTTGTAACGGACAGGATATGCTTTATGCTTATATAGTTGATGCGGGGGCAAAGCAGTATATTAGAAATAATAAAAATAGCTTTGGACACAACGCTGCCATTGTGGCGCTACTTTTCACATTCGCTTCATGCAGCTGAAGGTGCAATAAAACTCTGCATTTTTGCAGTTTTTCATTCCACTCAAGACCCGAAAAGTTTACCGCTGAGGTGCTTTAAGCCCACAGCAAGGTTCTTTCTTAAGCTAGCAACATTTTTGCCAAAGCAAGTTTGTGTCATACTAACGGTGAGCCCTGTTACCTCCTGAGGTGTGATCAAAGTGCAAGCATGTTTACAAAGCCAAAGACCACAAAATCATTGCAAGAGCCTGTCCCTCGTGTTACTTGCAAACTTAGGTTGTTTCTGTTACTGTTTGTGAGGAAAGTTCTGCAGAAGCTAGTAGCTCAAGCTGATGAACAGGCTGATGCTTCCTAGTAATATCTCTGGTAGTAGTTACTTGGGGGGGGGAACAGCTCTGTCTGTGTATGTGGCTGTGCGTGAGTAAAGCAAGGCTATTGTGGTTGACGGCTTCCCACTGCTGCAAACGGAAGAGCTGCCACACAGCTTGGGCCATGTTGCAGCATTTCTCAAATCTGGGCCTAGATTTCCATCGAGATGCAGCTGCATCTTGATGGACTAAATGCAAGGCACCCATGTATTGTGCGATGTCTGTGCCTGCTAAGAACCCTAGGTGATTTTAAGTTATTTGGTGCCCTCCACTATAGCATCCCTCGTATCTTGAGTTGCTGTGGGATGTTAATCCCTATAAACTAAGCTGACTCTGTCTTATCACTAAGTGCCACTTGGACATTACGTTAGAAGCTTGCAATTTTCATTACTCGTGATGGGATTTTCTGACTCTTGGGAGTTTGCTTTGAATTTGCTTCGGCACTTTCCACTGCTGAAATGCAGCACTGAAAGGATGTGAGTGGATCCTCTTTTACATTGATTCATTTCACTTGTGCAGTATGCCTGCTATGCCATAGGCAAAGATGTACAAGCAATGAAGGCTGTTGTAGGAGAGGAAGCTTTGGGAGCTGAGGACCTGCTATACCTAGAGTTCCTGACCAAGTTTGAAAAAAACTTCATCTCTCAAGGTGAGGATATCTGTACCAACTGTTTTTTGCATTCCTCGCTATTAAGTGTTGAACATGGTGACCAGAATGTTCTTGAGTACCATTGGCCATACAGTTCTATCTAGCCTTAGCATGTGTGAAATGATTGATTACAATCTTAACAAAGAAATAGTGATCTCTTTGCTTTGACAACATTGCAATACTTTGTGTCCTGACAAAGTATTTATTAAAAATGCCACTGACACAAATGAAAGCATAGGGGAAATTTTATTTGAAAGTAGAAGAAAAAGCTACCGTATGCCGCTGGTGGGATCTGAACTTACGACCTTCAAATTTCGCATCCAGCATTCTGCCGACTGAGCTATGGCATTGGCTGTTCAGTCTTCTACTTTCTTGGATATTTATGTTGCGTGCTGCCTATGCTTGAGTGTTCAGTCTCCACCCTCCTTCATAGCGACGGACTTGGAATGTCGTGATACAAGTGTCGCACGGTACGTGATCTAACAGGGTGGGTAGGAGCTGTGTGATAACTCTCTTAAGCTCTCTTTTGTGTCGGTGACTGTTAATTCCCCTCTTATGTGCATAGGGTGCTGCAAGTTCCTTTTCCAAATGTTTTTTTTTTTTAAGCAGTTCTTCAGGCTGCATACTGTGTCACAGGGTTGGAACAGTGAAAGCAGCTATTGGTGGTGGCAAGCATGTGGGGGTTCATGTAGTAACAGCTGTGGTTGCCAAAGCTCTTGCCATATATGTCACTACACATGTTCACAGCATATATCAGGGGAGCTACGTTCTGTGAGGAAGTGCTGGAGGTTCTAGAACATGCCACCTACCTGCAGGCCATTCAAAAGCTAGTTTGCTGACTCTGTGGTTTGTTCCGCCATCAATTCTTGGAACTTTTATATGCAGCTGGCAAATCTGTCTCGATTGTAATTCTTTTCACTTGTGTTGTGACCAAATCCTGGTCTCTGTACATGTGTGCAGGGGGTTACGAGAACAGAACCATCTTCGAGTCTCTGGACATTGGCTGGCAGTTGCTTCGAATCTTCCCCAAGGAGATGTTGAAGCGGATTCCCCAGACACTACTGCAGGAGTTTTATCCACGTGATGGTAGACAAGGTGCTGAAGCAAAGTAGTCAAGATAATGCACCTATCCCAGCCTTCACGTTGCATTCCAAATCTGGCAGTGGATGTATTGTTCCCTTCTCTCACACCTTCACTTGGCCAGGACCATTGTGCTGATCAGAACCCTGTAATGTAGTGACTGTATGTACTTGTACACTTGTTTCAAATGTTGTAAAATGGTGCCCACAGCAACAGCTTTCATGTAAGCATTAAAGAGTAGCAGTGTCTGGCAAGGTGATTTCTGTGAAAGTCTGCAAGTGTAGCATTTTTTGCTTGTTTAGGCTGCATTTGCAATTCGTAGGCCACCAACTTTTTGCCTGTTGCATTAGAATGCATGCAGAAGAAAGTTGCAGTGGCTCGTCAATAGTCCAGAATTCAGTTGTCTGAAAAGAGTGTTCCACGTACTGTTTTCACCTGATGGTGAATAAACAGATTCCAGATCACTTTTTTTTGTCTTTTTTTCATCTGTTAGAAATTTTTAGAACAACTTAAAAAACAGCAGCTGTTGCTCTGGCCATTCTTTTTTTTTTTAAGCTGCCATTTGTCTGAAACCAGAAGGGTTTCAGCCAACTTCTGAAATGATGTGATAGTGTGGTTTGACATGCATAAAGGGCCCATGGAAAGCTATTTACTAAAACTAGAAAATATGCATGAGCAATAGGTATGCCATCGGCCCCCTCCACAATGCAAAAATTTTACGCTACCTTAGCACAGAAAATATCCGAGATTGAAAATAATGCTCCCACTTTTCCCCTTAAATTCTGTGCATGTTGGCACGCAAGAAAAAATGTTGCGGTGGCACCCCACCATGCCTCATCCCGGCGTCATCACTTAGGAGCATCGAATGAGTGGGTTCACCTAGCAAACCCCAGTGGAGTCATCTGGGAGGGAGCACGTGGAAAGGGACTCCTTATCGGTAACGACTGGTCACCAGGAGCACTTATTAAAAATTATTTCTAATTATATGCTTCACACAAAGCTTTTAAATTTGACTCAAATACTCGCAAAGACCATCTCTATGGATTTCTTGCATTACAATATTACCGCAAACACCATATAAGAAGCCCTTTAATCCTCTAGCGGGCATTTTCCTTTAAATTACAGCCATAACTTTTAGTCCCTATACCACCATCTATTGGAAGAAAGAAAAATGTCAGACATGCTGTACTCGCTGCAAACCAGACAGTGTGCCATTAAACACATGGGCTGGGCAGGCGCAAGAAATAAGTCTGCTAGTGATGAGCTTAACATCTTCAAAGCCTGCTGCCTATTAATGTGACCATATCTGCGTACAAGGCAAGTGTATGTTGGCAAGTTTGCAAAGGTTCTTGAACTGTACATCTAGGTTCTTTGAAAGTGCCTCCTGGAGGTGAGAACACGTTATTGATGTGCTCACAAACATGTCTTCCGTTCCACCTGGGCGAGGACCCTGGATAATGATGGCATAATTATGTGATGCAACATGACAGCATGCTATTTACATTACGAGGTGAATGTTTAAACATCCATAACAATTTCACACAGCCATTGAAGGGAACCAGCTGCACAAGTATTCTGTGCTCTCTCCTTGCATTTTTTCCCCTGTGAATGCAGCACAATTTGACAGACTGCACTTTACTTCTATGAAGTGGCTCTGCAACCATATTGTGCCCACATGGATTTTAGATGGCCTATGGTACATCCACAAAATGCCCAGTAGACATCAACGTTTGAAATGTGTACTACATTAACTTCCACATGCAGTGCTCCAGAAATGCCTAGTGAAGCATCCTGCTTGCTCCATTCTGTAGAAGTGCCAATGAACATTATTTGCACGTCAAGGTCCTGCCTATAATAAGCCCCTATAAATGTGAAAATCCGCATAAACACTACTTGCGACATATTTCATGACATGTTCAGGCCGTGTTTCGTGTTGTCCTCAAAACGAAAAGGCCGTCAAATGTAGAAAAACAAACGAAAACTCTATTTGCCTTTAAGACGTCTTCTGTGCCACATAGAGTGAACCTCAGCCATCATTACTCTCCAAACACCTTTTCATCGTCTGTAACTTTTGTTTCGACTGTTGCTGAGGGGATTGACTGCTTTCTGCACCACTCTAAAGGTACCAGATATGGTCTAAATGATTCCGCGCCACTAACAGTGTGGAGAAGAGTTTTCCACTAGACAACCAGGGGTCGACCTCGGCATGCCACTGTGTTGTAGCCCAAGGTACTGCACGCGAGCTACCGATTTCTTTTCGCTGACCAGAAAGTTAACTTGAAGAGTACTGCAACTCTGAATACTAATTTTTAATGTAGTTATACAAAAGACACATATTCTAGATTGTTTATTCACATAGTTTCTGAACAGACATATTTGTAACTTGAACTTTTTATGCCAGCCTCTCAAATTTTGCTAAATTTTTTTTTCTTTCGTAAGGAATACATATTCCAGTTTTGTCTTTATGTCAGTCATTAGAGAATTCAACTGGCTACATCATGATGTGCGGCAATAAAGAAAAATATTTAAATTTAAGGGTCGCTTGTTTTTAAAGTTATGAAAGAACACAAACTATAAACTCTACCATGTTGTCATAGTCAGATTAAATCAGATCATATATGCAAAGTCTGCTGGCCCACGTTTTGTGTAAAACTTTGAATGACACTCGAAACATGTTCTAGTTTCCAAGCAGAGGATAAAAGGGAGCAGGTTACTTTTGTTGATTCTTCCTTCATACACATTTAACTACTATACACTGTCATGCTTAGATGAAATGAAGTTACAGCTAGTCACTAGCCATTACAAACTGAAACACATCACTCTGAAAATGCCTCTTTTCCTGCAGTAAGCAGAGTTAACATGCACTAATATTTTTCTTTGCTTCCTGATCTATTTGGAGAATCTAAGTCGAATTATGCAACAATTAGATCACAAAAGCAGTCACAACTCAACCAATAAGTACTGCTCCTATCACTTTACATGTCCACTAGCCAAGGCTGACCAATAAGAGCAGGGCTAATGGATCAGTTTGAGACAGGTTTGCAATTCCATCGTTGTGTAATCCAGCCCCTGAACATGTAAACTTTGCATTACACTGCACATCCTTGTCTTACAGCCCACAGAATTGTTCTGGCATGTAACTGCCTTTAGTACGTATAACCAGAAGAAAATGCAGCTAGAATTCTGTAGCCTAAATGCATGGTAGAAGCACTGCTTTGCTTAAAAAACATGGATTAGCTACTGACGTGAGAGCTGTTAACCTGTCAGCCTGAAGCGCATGAACAAGAAGCTTCATTTATTTTACTGGTTGTTTCCGCTCAAGCCCGTGTCACTTTCGGTTGGATTTATGTGCCCTATTAGAATATTAGACTGAGCTAGACACTTTAACCTTTGCTCATGTTGCAACAGAGCAAATGTGTCACTTGCTGTTCATAAAGTTGTGGAAGAACACAAACTCTACTATGTTGATGTAGTCTGATTAAATTAAGTCATGCAAACATAGTCTGCTGGCCCACATTTTGTGTAAAAGTTTGAATGACACTTAAACATGGGCTTCTAGTTCCCAAGCAGAGGATAAAAGAAGGCAAGTTTTATCTTTGCCGATTCTTCCATGGTCCTCTTTTAACTACTCTGCACTGTTGTGCTTAGATGAATTGAAGTTACAGCCAGTCACTAGCCTTTTGTTAACTGAAACCAAGACCAGCTTGTCTGGCCAAACTCCCTTGGTCCTTCGAGTTCACAGTTGACTACACTGAACGTGGTTTCAAACTGCCTAGTGGTGCAATTTGACCCCAATACCGACTCAAGAGGTGGACTGCAACTTTCGGTGGTTTATAGCTCTAAAAAAGGTGGTAAATACATTGGTCGCAATTTAGTCCCCTCATTTTCCGCAGCTTTCTCCCCAAACGCAGCAGGACTGGCTAGCCTCGGACTAGCTGGCCTTGGTGACCCTAGCTCAGGCCATTCTCGACGCTTCATACCGAGTCTCCTTAAAGGGACAGAACAGGTATTTAGGTCTCAAATTAATGGGAAGATTGATGTCTAAAATGTTTGATTCCATAATGGTTTTGGTAGAAACGCTGTAGAAAATTTTTATCGAGAATTTTTCGATCAGGGCATGCGCCCGTTTTTATATAGTCCGATGCTGGAAACCGTGAGCAGCGACCGCGATGACGACTGGTGGTCAATAAAAAGACGTACCAAAAACAAATATAAATTCCGCTCGCCAGTCAGTAATCCGACATTTTTTGTTTAGAGTAACATCCTTTTCAGTTTCTCACTCAAAGCTGTTATGGCACCACATAACGTATGCCTCGTCGACGAAAGTTATACTGGGTACTATCATCACTTCATTCCAAACACTGTGGCACCATCTAGTGGCATAACCTGAAAGCATGCCTCTCGCGGTGCGAATGGAGGGGTTGTTTTTATTTAATGGCACAGTTAAGAGAGTGCAAAATATAATGAATTATGACAAGTATTCCTAGAAGAAAAAAGAACAGTGTGCACTTGCAAAAATCAGCTATATTTTGCTGACATGTAGTCACGGGGGTACTACACTGAAAGCAATAGGGTTTCTCAGCTAGATAGAGCCTCAGTTGTTTTTGCGATTTTCAATGAGAAATTAAAATTGTAAAGCCTCTTTTCATTGATACTGTACTATTTGAGGCAAGGTCTTTTCATCTCCACCATAATCTCATGATATATTTTGGCCAGTGTTCTGTCCCTTTAAGGTTTTAACGCTACCCCTTAAAGTCCCCATTCGCCAGAAAATTTGGCGTCTGCATTGGCGTTGTGAGCGAAAAATCACGGTCATAGTGCTGACAGCTGTCATGACCGCACACAGTGAACGTAGCGTTGCCTGACATTACGTTTAGCAGGAGCTGCCAACTCGAGCCACTCTTTTCGTCTGGAAGGGCGATATCAGAATCAGCCTGCAAGGACCATTGCATTCACATTACCCATAGGCCACTCGGGCATGTTCATATGGCTTGATTAAAGCGGGTCTTTATATGTGGGGTGGTAGTCTGCGCTATAGCATCACACCCTTAAAGGCGAAATTTGTGTCCCTCTACCACTTGCTGCAGCAAAGCTTCATTACAGGCAAATCAGAGAAATACTTAGGGGAATCAAAACGCAGCAAACTCCAGATCAAAAGTAGGTAAAATACAGTGCATTATTGCAATTTGCAACTTCCTCTGCAAGGTGCACATCAGCAAATCTGTGCCTCCGTACAGTAGGTGGTATGGTACTAAAATGCTACTCTTCAAGTACTCTCACAGGTTTTTTGCACAAGGCTGCAATAAATTTGCAAAAACAAAAAAAAAAAAAACGAAATATAACTACAAGCTATGAAAGGCTAAATATGATGGATAGTTTTATTACAGCCACAAGTGGAAAAGGTGGGTGCTTTTAGATGGAAGCAAAACAAGAAAAGCTGCATCCTCGAGACTTCAAAGCATGTTTGAGTACCTCAAATGTCAAAATCCATACAGAGCCCTCAGCTACGTGGTGCTAACGTTACGCTCCATTACGCAGTGTTTCGGCAAGCTAAAACACATTTCACACAAACCATAACCTGACAAAATGAAGCACCAATTCAACAGTGATTAAAGGTTAATATCTAAGGCAAATTTTGTTACTGAACTTTGTTCTGTCAGCCTTGGTGGCCCTATCCCAGCAAAGTTTCTCCATTTCATCTCACTACCACCCTTCCTGCTGTCCCCAGCAATGTTTTCTGTCCTTCGTTATCCCACTCTGATACTGTAATGGACAGCCGATTATCTGCTCTCTGCATTCCAAAACAACTAATATTCTGCTCCATTTGCGTTGAAACATAGCACTCAAGCACCCTACAGAAGCATGCACACGTTTGTCCATCAATCAAGGCTGAGTAATGACCAAAAGCCCTGATCACGAAAAGGAAGAACCTGGAGAATAATGGGTCAAGTACATTTTGCAGGTTTTCTCAGACTGTGAAGAGCAACTTTTATACACTTCACAATGCGACAACCTCAGCAAGTAGCAAAGTACAACTTCAGAGCATTACAAAGTACTGACAGCAGTTATGTATTTTTGAATGCAGGGTTTGGTATCAGTAGTTGGGAAAATTATGCCATTTTTCTGCACAATGTTGCAACAACAGTAGAGCTGTATTACAAGGTGTTCACAAATGTCCATGAAAAGGGTGGCTATCCGCACCGATAAACAGTTTTTAATGAAATAAAAGAAGAGATTCTAGTAAACTAAAGGACCAGCCAAGTACATTTGGCTGAAGATTTTCCCGGGGTGAAATTTTTCACTATAATGAGTGCAGCAAAACAAAAAAACTGTTACGATGAATGTGCATGCTTTGTCACTTGCACACACATCATATTGACAACACATTGAAGATTTATGCAAAATATGCACAATAATGCCACTTTTTACACTTTATTCAATGGAGTGGTGTGCAACACACATTGCTGCTACAATGATTTAATTTTTTTAGCTGACACTATGGGTCCATTAGCAAGGTGGCTATTGGATTGAAGCAGATGTGGCGGCACAAGCACTCTTCTCAGAGAGCCTCACTGAGGCGCCCCGTACCCTTTTCTGTGGCTTCTCCTAAGACATCTATTTTGCAGGATTACCGCTGGCTTTCTTCTTCGCCCAGTACAGTAAACCTATGCTGCCAAGTACTAAGTAGGTGCTCTTGGCAATCTGAAAAGAAAAACAAAATGTAATGACCCACCCCTGAACATCACTCACACCTTTAACTTACGTTGCTGCGGCCTCTTTTGGTATAAGTATTGAAGTATTTAGAAAGACCTTGGAATTGCGATTCGTCCACACCTGCCATCGCTCAGCCGTGATCTGCAATTGGCCGAGAAGCGAAGAAATGTAAAAAATCGCTGCGTTAACATCAACACGATAACTTTAATGGTTGTGTTTCAGGAACAAATGCAGCAACAGAGCCCGGCTGCTGCGATCTGAAAAGCGCAACCTTCCGACTCTTTACGCACCGCACCAATTCTTCGTTCATGCTCGCCCGGACACCTAGTCTCTACAAACTGTTGGCAAAATAGCTCAGCTACGAATCATATTTAGGTCTGCTTTTGGTTATTTCGGAATGTTTCGTCCTTCCTTAAAAAAACCCAGAAAACTTCATTCAAAAACATGAGATGCCACAAATGCCTGATCTATCCTATCCACGCTACAGCACGCAAGTGTGCACGTACCACACTACACTAGGTCGTGATCTGCAAACCGCCATGGATTCGAGGGAAACGTTTAGGCACTCTCATTCTGGTAATCATTAACATAGTACAGATACTGACAAACGTGACTCTTACCAGGCAAACGAGGCAAATCAAAATTGTAAGCAGAGGTTATGCGGAAGGTCAGCCTACCTAGAACCGAGCCGGCTCTTGGCGAACTGATTGCCCCAAAGGACTGGACAAGCATTAACATCCTGTTACAAATAGTGCGTGACGCTAGCAAGTATACTTAAAAAGTTTCAGACAATGTATTCGTATATTAATAATAAATTAAATGTCAACTTTTAAAAACAAATATGGTTTATTTTTGTTTTTTATAATTAATGCTTAAAAAAACTGAAAGCAGTTGACGCTTTTCAAGCGCGAGCTTCGAACACTTCGAACGCTTCGAATGCATGGAATGGTTTTGAATATATGCGATGCCGATATGGTCCTTAGAATACTAATGCTTCCGAGTACTGACTAAATTTATCCCAGCCATGTACCGTTAGCAGCACTCTCCAAGGGCTACCGCGATATCATTTTCGGCAAATTTGGGTGCGGTTCACCGTAGTAAATGAAACGCTTTACTCAATGTTTTACCGTTTTATACTTACCTACCGAGTCGAGTCGCCGAGTCTGCAGAGTCTGCTGCAGACTCGATGACTTATTTCCGAGTTTGTGTGCAAAGTTGATACCAACCGTGGTTGATACAGCCCAATACAGCTTTTATTGTTGGAGGTTGGAGCCGTGTGTTACGTATACATACGTAGCAGAGTGAGGTCAAACAGGGGACTGCAGAGACATGGGTAAAAACCTTTATTTAAATCGTTAATAAGGTTGACGTACGCCCGCAGCAATCGACCCTGTCCTCAGTAAACAGTCGTGTGTCTTTGTTGTAATACGCAAGTTCATTTTTTGTGCGTTCTTCTTTTATTGCAGGCAGAACAATCGCAAAGATAATCCCAACCGTAGCTTGCAACATAGTATGGCATTATAATTGCACTTACATTCTCACTTCCCTATTTATGCCCATAGGGCGCCATATGTGGGTGTTTATAACAAATAAAATAAAAATGGATAAAACGCCAGGTCAGCACACATAGGGCACCCATAAAACTATGCGTACGCAAGAAATTTCAGTTTGGGTTATGTGGTGTAGGAGCATGTATAGACATGGAGGGCCGTCTGCTTGTAGAAGAGGAAAAACCTGAGCTATGAACATGGCTGTGAGAGAGAGAGAAAACTTTTAATGAGCATAATAATCAGAATTCGCAGGAGCTGGGTGGTCGGTGCCCCTAGTCCAGGGCTCCGCTGGCAGCAGCTGACTTGCGGACTAGCTGGATAATCCAGGCTTGCTGGTCCAGGTTGACGCTGGTCAGGGCCGCCTCCCACTGCTGTGAAGTTTCCATATATGCTCTTCCCGAAGTCCAAAAAGCACGTGTACCAAGCGTAGCAAAAAAATATCTCTGCTTGTCCATATTGTTGTCTGATGCCTGCAGCCTGTATGAGTAGGGAGCTATAATTCCATTTTTAAACAGCTTTTTTGCAAATTTCCACTTCAATGGAAATTATGGTTCCCTAAAAATCGGGGCACTCATAGCAAGATTGATGTGCACAGCATTTTTGTGAATTCTTTTTAAGTATCATAATGCATTCTTGATTTTCAGCATTTCTTCTTTTCATATTCATCTTGTAAGAATTATTAAACCATAGAACTCTCTCACTCATGGCTGAGCCATGAAAATACATTAGCCTAAATATGTGCGGGTCTATTGCATCATATTTTTTAGAATTAAATATGTCACCACTACATATCAGCAGTTTATGAGAGCGATACTACATTTATAAAATACAGTTCCTGCCTCAAAAATTTGACACTTCCTTGCAGTGGCACTTATATATTACTTTTAATCATGTTTTATCACCAAAATTCTCAGGAAATTGCACATACTGGATGTGAATTTGCTTAAACAACCTGAACTAACCTTGAAACATTGTGATGTGTCATTCTGGCCAGTGTTTGCTTCTTGTTAGTTTTCTGCAATATGGCCAAGTCCTCTATATAACTGCTGTGTGACCATGGTGAAAGTGGTCAACATTTTTTAGCCAAAGCAATTACTAGGTGTAGTAACATTTTCAGTATTTGTCCAAGTACAATGTTCTCTTCGTTGAACTTGCATTCTCATATGCTAATAAGGACATCATTGCTCTATGATGATTTGCTGGCTAGCAAGTGTAATTCTTACACAAGTCTGGAAGAGCCTCAATAAGCTCAATGGCAATGTGATTCAGCAGCCTGGTGGACTTTTATGAGCTACACTCATTATGAGCCAACGGTTATTTCTGACTCATGACAAATCTGACTCATCATGACTTTTATGGCACTCTCCATCCATGCATATTAAAGTGAGTGGGGCTTGCCCAGTGCCATTTATTAGCTGTTTTTTTTTTCTAAAGAGGTTGACAAATGAAAACTTGCCCTTATGACGAATCCTTTATGGCATTTTTTGTGCTTGGGAAAAGCATACCCTTTCCCGAAATAAAGAACAATGACAAATCTCAAACAATTTTCAGAGGTTAAAATTTTCTGTACCATATTGCTAAAAGGTTAAACTGCTAATTTCGAAAATCCAAGAGGAAGTAACATACAACACTTGCATACATAAATGGATGAAGACAAACATCTTCACAATCCCACAGAAAGTCATCTTCTGTTCCATCCAAAGCGTTCGATATGCCTGTCTTCTTGAAGCTCTTGGCCACTACCTCGTCGGGGATACTGCTCCATGCTTCTGCGATCCACGAGCAAAGTAGAGGAAATCAATAAAACCTGATTATGAATAATGTAATAAAGTAAAGATTTTATATTAAAAATATTGATTTCCTTACTTTTCCAAAGTTCAAGAATAAACGGCGCTGTGTTGCCAACGAAATTTAATTTAATAAGGGGGGTGAAATGAGGCTTCATAGATAGCATCTTTTTCAGGGCTGGTTGGTTCATGAATCTCACAGAAAGTCATCTTCCGTTCCATCCAAAGTGTTTGATATGCCTGTCTTCTTGAAGCTCTTGGCCACTGCCTCGTCGGGGATACTGCTCCACGCTTCTGCGATCCACGAGCAAAGCAGGGGAAATAACATACAACACTTGCACACATAAATGGAGTGGGGCATAGTGGATGGTCGCTGCATATTGCTTTCCACTGACATATAGCAGCAGTCATCTAGTGTGATCTGTTTAAGCATTAGAAAGTGTTCTGTCATTGGTCATTATTCTGTGCAGTCCCAGCCAAAAAAAATCAATGGGTCCAATTGGGAAGACCAGTCAGATTGAATTGGTTCTGCCGATCCCAAATGGTTTGTCCAATGAGTATACTGTCCAACCTAACTGGTTTGTTCACTCCCAATTGGGAAGCCCAGTTGGTTTCTTCACTCTCAACTGGGACGCCCAGTTGGTTTCGTGACTCTCAATTCAGAATTAAGAAACCAATTGGGCGTCCCAATTGGGACTGCAGAAACCAACAGGGCATTCCAATTGGGATTGAATAAACCCATTGGGCCAATGAGATGCCCAATGGGTTACTTCAATCCCAATTGGGATTCCTTCACTCCCAATTGGGACGCCCATTTGAAATGAATTGGGCTTTCCATTGGTTCTAATTGGTCCTAAGCAAACATTCCCAATTGGGAAAGTCAAGTCAGTGATATTCTTGACTGAGATGTGCACAGATATACACACCTCTATAAAGAGACAACAGTGAAAAATTTAAGTTCTCATAAAAAGTATATGCTGCTTAATCTTGTTGATTATATCGTATTCACTGTAAGTACAGGCATAATTAAATGAGTTAACTCTGAATAACAAAGATGTGTCACTGGTCCCAGCAGCACTGTTCAAAGAATGGAGTATATAAGTCTGCAACCTGTAGATATATACATTGAATCTGTGTTAGTTCCATGTGTGTAATGCTTGCTAGTCTCATGATTTCTGTAAAAAATTGTAATTTCATTCCACTTCTATAAAAGTCGGCTCTCATATAACTTCTGGACAGAAAACATTGAAATTGCATCTCCATTCTTTTTTTTTTTTTTTCAGCTATGTGAGTTCAAACCATTTGGGCTCAATGGGTATGCCATTTGAGTTCAATTGGTGAACCATTTGGTCTTCATGGGTGACCAATTATTTCTAATTGGGAGCACCAATTCATATCAAATGGTCAGACCCAATGGGTGGCGAAAACACAATTGGTTTTTGACCAATTCATTTCAATTGGGAAATTCCCAATTGGACCCATTGAATTTTTTTGACTGGGGTATAATGCACTTCTTGTAAACAAAAAGTATCTATATGCATAAACAAATCAATGCCCTGGAGTATTTGGAAGAGACTATCTGTCATATCTAGCCAATGTCTTTTCAGGTTCCAACTCCTATACTTTCAGAAACATAAAACATCACGCTCAGGTGTGTTGAGACAACAAACGAAGACCTCTTAAGTGAAAACTAGCTAGTCGAACTGGTTTAAGGAACTATTTCCCAGTTGGAATCAACCAGAAACTAATTCCTTTATCCAGTCTGACCACAATATATATGTAAGGTGTTGATAGCTGAACGTATCGCTCCAGCCTGCCTTCTTGTCTAAATCAAATGCACCATTTATATTTTTTGCTTATTTACTTTCCATTTTACACACTCACCTGTTTTTCAGCTGTTATAAAAGCATGCCTGGATTCATGGTTCATTTAAATTTGGAAACTATGCTATCGTCCCATCATTTGTCTTCTGTCTTGATCCATTCAG
This sequence comes from Amblyomma maculatum, assembly GCF_055883805.1. NCBI lineage: Eukaryota > Metazoa > Arthropoda > Arachnida > Ixodida > Ixodidae > Amblyomma > Amblyomma maculatum. The sequence goes on from NC_139344.1 coordinate 261,153,188, forward strand.
CAAACATTTATTTCAATGATCATGAACCAACCAGCCCTCAAAAAGATGCTATATATGAAACCTCATTTCACCCCCCCCCCCCCCCCCAATTGTTAAATTAAATTTCGTTGGCAACATTATACCGTTTATTCTTGAACTTTGGAAAAGTAAGGAAATCAATATTTTTAATATAAAATCTTTACTTCATTACATTATTCATAATCAGGTTTTATTGATTTCAAGACTTTTGAACAGTCCTCAAAGTAGGCCACTAGGCAAATGAACAACTACTGCACATAGTAAAACTTGAAACATTTTATATGAACTCTAATGTCACATCTTATACCAAATGATGGTTTTCTCATCCTTGAGGAATCTCAATGGGTCAAATATGCTGTGATTCCAGAAAAGACTGACAGCTTTTAGGCAATGCAAACTGAATGTACACAACACAATGCTTGCAGAGGGAAAGTTCAGAGCCTCTTGAGCCTATGCTAGTGGAAATAAACTTTAGTCACTGCAAAAAAAAAAAAAAAAAAGCGATGTCCTACATCTAGCACATCTAGGATGCTAGACATATATAGGTTAACAAAAGTTTTCGGTCATAAACAGGAGGAACTAATTCTCAAAATACTGACATCGCAGACCTGAGGGGCTAGCAGCATTGCACCCTTCATATTTAGTTGCTCTCAGTGTAAAAAAATAAAAATGTAGTTCAATCTAGTATTCGACTGCCTACGACTACCGGTGCTAACCAAACTGACACAGCAACAAAGCAAGGTATTCATAAACACTTTGTGTATAAGACTCTTGATGCCCTAGGACATTCTTTGATGCTGAAAAGCAAGGGGAGCGACTTTTATGCTCATACTATAATGCTTCTAATTTGTAGCTGCCTTTCAAGGTGATACAGGAATTTGAGTAGAAGGAAAAAAGCAAGCAAGCTCCATTTTTGCAGGGTGTTCTGTATTTATCTGTTCGAATTGTGAAAAATTCTCCTGCACAAACTACTGAACTACTCGGGTTCAAATGCTAGCCACAAGGTAACTTGTGACGGTCTACATTTTTCGATACTGTAATTCAATTTATGAACGTCTGAATTTTTAGTTCGTCAAAACACTGCAGCTGTCTGTGGTGGAACTTATCGTCGTGGCGAACATATCAGCCTATTCAACAGGCTACGCCATCTGGTGAAATGCGAGGCCCACTGCGTTCATTCATTCATTCATTCATTCATTCATTCATTCATTCATTCATTCATTCATAAACCTTTATTCATGAGGATGACCTGAGGCCTAGAGGGGAAGGGGGTGGGTTAGGTGAGGTTGAGGGCGCCAGACTCCGACATGAAGTCTAGCAGGGCACTAAGCTTGCGCTTGGCGTTGGTACTGGGGGCTGTCCAGTCTTCGTAACTCTGAATGTGGTGAGCAGATGTGTAGCGTGCGTGGAGGCCAGCCGTGCCAGGACAGGTCCAGACCAAGTGCTGCAGGTCAACGGAGTCAGCAGGGCAGTTGGGGCAGCTGATCTTGGTTCGGCGCCATTGACTCAGGATGTCCGGTGTGTATGCTGCACCGGCTCGTGCCTTGTGAGTTAGAACTTGGGCTGGATGAGAGAGGCCGGAAGGGATCGGAGGAGTAATACCGGGGACAAGGTCCCGCAACAAACCCCTCCGCTCATGTTTAAGCCGCGTGATGACAGAGTCCGGTATGATGAAGGAGACGGGAGAACAGTAAGGGTGGTCCGAGTTGGACGGGCCCACATCAAGGCTATGCCGGCGGTCTTCCTCTAGCTGTGCGCCAGCGGCCTCGTGGGCCATTCTGTTCCCAGTTCCTTGTTCGTGATGTCCAGGTGTCCAATGAATTCGTACCGAGACTTGTGAGGTCTCTCGCAGGTATCGGCAGCGCTCTTTGATGCTGTGTTGTACTGAGGTCTTGTAAGAACGGGCTTGCAGGGTTTTTATAGCCTCTTGACTGTCGGTGTAGATGTGGATGAAACGATCTGTTCCTTTGGTGCAGTGTTGAAGGGCCTCGTCGATGGCTGTTAATTCGAGTTCAGTTGCAGACCAGTACCTGCGACCACTGTGGCTAGTAGCGTGCAGCTGTGAACCCTCTTGGTAGTAAGCGGTGGTTGCAAACGTGATGCCGGTCTCATCGTCATGATATAGGGCGGCGTCGGTATAAATGCGGAGACCGATGTGCTGGTCTTGTGTATCAATTATGTGGCGTTGTCAGTGATCTCTTCCTGGCCCTTTGGTGTTGGTTGGAAGGGGTTTTGGATCTGTTACCAATGTTTCTGTCCATGGTGCTGTAAGGTGGTCCAATATGGGCAAGTGTAGGTTAGCTTCGTCAAAGATTCGATTGAGGAGGCGATGCCCGTTGGGTGTGTGACGCAGGCGAGTTTCATGATTGGCTCGGTGCGTAGCAATAAGTGCATCCACTGGTGGGAGCTGAGCAAATCTGTGAAGCTCCGTGATGCGCGTGTGTACGGGTAGACCAGTTATAACCCTCAAGGCAGAGTTATAAAGTAAGCCAAGTGTCTTGTAATTGGCTGCGGCCAAGTCAAAGTAAGGGGCACTGTAGCGGAGCTTGAGCAGAATAGCGATGGTGAGGCGACACGCTACCTCCGTCCCTGCGCCCCAACTCTTGCTGCTGAGCCGTTTGATTAAGTGGAGCGTTGGCCTCCATTGAGATTTTAGCTGTTGGATCCAATCCTTAGCAGTACCATGCTGACTGATGGGACCGCCAAGTATCCGGAGATAACCTTCCGGGGGTTGCGCGATGTTTTGACCGCCGAAATGAAGGTTGACGTCCACGCCTCCAGGCGGTGGATGTATGACCAGAAATTTAGTTTTTTCTGGGGATGGACGCATGCCTGTAGAATGAAGTTCAATCTTGATTGTTTCTAGTGCTAGTTGCAGCGTCTCCGTTTGTTCTCGAGCCGTATTACGGTACATGGTCCAGAGCGTGATGTCGTCCGCATATATTGTGAACCATAGGCCATCGATTTTGTCTAGTTGCCATGCGATTTTCGCCATGACGATGTTAAATAAGGTGGGGGAAATGACTGAGCCCTGAGGCACACCCGTGCGGTTTGTAAAATGTTGTGCCGTGTGGTTGGTATCGATTTGAATTTCATAGGTTCTATTACTAAGGAAGGATTTCACAAAGTTGATGACGCGGTCTCCAACTCCAGTGTGAATGAGCGCGTCGACAATGGCTTGATGGCTGATGGTATCGAACGCCTTGTGTAAATCGACAGCTACGAGTATGTCAGGACGACCTTTGCACCATCGGCGTGCTCTGTTTAGGTTGGTGTGTCGAAGATAAAGGCTGTCCTGTGTTCCTAGCTGAGGGCGGAAGCCAGTCTGGAACGGGTGAAAGTAATTTGAGGTCTCAAGGTAATGTGTAAGTCGACTTGTGACCATGCGTTCCATTAGCTTACAGACGGTTGAGGTTAGAGAGATCGGTCGCAAGTTGGCAAGTTGCGTGGGGTGTTTTCCAGGCTTGGGAATGGGGACGACTACCGAGTGTTTCCAATGTGGTGGTAGGCAGCCCGTATCCCAGTGCTGGTTGATGAGGTCAAGCAATTTTTCCTTAGTAGGTGTGCTGGAGTTCCGGAGCATACTCCAAGTGATGCCATCTTTGCCGGGAGCGCTGTTCTTTTTAACTTGTGAAAGAGCATATTCGAATTCAAATGTGTTAAAGGGGGCGTTAATGCCAGTAGAGTCTGTGGATGGAACAGGTGCATAGGTGTCAGGTGGGGGTGGTGAGGCGGGATGCGGAAAGAAAGTGCGGGCTGCCTCCTGTTCAAGCTCGGTAGCAGTCTGACTAGTGCGGAGGAGAAGGGTTTCTCCGGTATTTGCGGATTTGCTCTTGCCGTTCATGGCCCGGAATACTCTCCACAGCTTGCTGGTGTTGGTCCTATAGGATAAAGTGCTACAAAAGTCAAGCCATCAACTTCTGCTAAGGCGTTTGCTATAGCAGCGTGCCTCAGCAGTGAGGCGATGAAGTTTTAGAAGCTTTTTGTATTCTCTTCCAGATTGGAGATAATCGAGGTCGGCTTGTTTTCTGCTTTCCCATAGGTTAAGCAGGTGAGGGTCAGGTACAGGAACGTCTTCTGTTACTTGTGTGATTGCAGTGGCTGAATCGCGGGCGCGTTGAAGGAGTGTTTCGACTGGCAGTTCGGCGAGATGATCGTCTAAAGCCTGTCGAAGTTTTTCCAATTGACGGTACGAGTATTTCGTTTGCGGCGGCGTAGATTGGACTGGAGCAGTATCCATATAGGGTAATGATCACTGTCCTTTGTTTCAGGGCCACATCGCCAATCTTGGATAATGTTGTTGGAGTGCCAGGTCAGATCCGGAGACGTATCATGTTGACCAGGAAGCATGCCTCGTCGTGTCGGATAATCGGTGTCATTGCCAAGGTATAGTCCTGCTACCTCTGTGGATGTGATGTGCAGACGTGTTCCGAGAAGACTGGAGCGTCTGTAACCCCATGTTTGATGCTGCGCGTTGAAGTCCCCACCAATGAGCATCTCGTCTTTAGGATGAGCGTCGCGAAGTTTCCGTATCCAGTCAAAACTGACTTCGTGAGGCTTTGCGTGGGGTCTGACGTATGCGCTGACAACCACAAGATGTTTGCGGTTGTATCGCACTCGCGCTGCTACGATTTCTTGGTGCAGTGAGCAGAACGCGGATGTGTCAAGTTGGGCATGGGGAGTATTTTTATGAATAAATATAGCAGCCTTAGAGCGGATTACAGGGGCGTTTTGGTAACGAGGCGTATGCATAATACTTGGAGAGTAAAGTGCCTTGTAGTGACGGATTCCAGGGGATGTTCCGTTTGTTTCTTGAAGAAGGAGAATTGGGGGGCAGCCTATGCGCTCAAACAAGAGATTGAGTTCGTGCGCACAGGTTGCTAGGCTTCGGCAGTTCCACTGAAGGACATCAGGTACGGTTTCGATTGAGGCGATAGCCATGTTAATCGGTGGGGCGAGGCGGATGTTTATCGACCGCAGCTACGTTGGGACGCTTTGGAGCGGGAGAGCCGTTTTCTAGAGCGTCTAGGCGTTGTGCGAGGTGAGCCTGGTCATTCCGTATAAGCTGTTGTTCGGCTGTGAGTTGCGTTTAAGCATTATTGAGTTGCTTAAGTTGGCTGCTAATAGTGTCGAGGACGGTAAGCTGCGTCATGACAGTTGCAAGTTGTGTTAAAATCTTTTCTTGTGCGGCTTGTTGTGCTTCGTAAGCGTCAACTCGTTTCGTGAGAGCGGCCAGTGCTGCAGATACTGTGTCGACTGATGTGGTGGTGGGCGAATCACAATTGATCTGCGTTGCGGAAGGAGGTGCTGCCTGGTTTTGCGGTGTGCTAGGAGGCGCTGTCTGGTTTTGCGGGGCGTCTGGCACTGGAGAGGCTGTTGAAGAAAACTGAGAAGGTGGGGATGTGAAAACTGGTTGGGAAAAATGTGGGGTTGGGAAAGCTGAGAAGTGGGGATTCAACAGGCTGCGCCATCTGGAGAACAGCGAGGCAACCAATATTCTTCATAAGAGGCCCACTGAGTCTTATGAAGAATATTGGTTACCTCGCTGTTCTCCAGATGGTGCAGCCTGTTGAATAGGCCACGGTGTAAGAATAGGCTGATCTGCTCGCCACAACTGCAGTTTTTTTTGCCAATTTTGGAAAATGCAGGCAAGTTCAGACATTAAGTTACATTGCTGAAAAATGTAGACCTTGTGAGCAGCACCTGTGCTTGAGTAGTCCAGTAATTTGCACAGACTTTTTCACAACCCAGACAGATAAACAGAACACCCTGTACAGTCTAGTGAACATCTGGTTTTCCATGTGTGTGTGCAAAAGCATCACTGATATTGTAAGCACTGTGAGTGACCTTCATCTTCATCTCAGCGTAATCATCATCGGTCATCGGGTCGTGCGAAGAAGACGAAGTGTTGCTAAGCTGTGGCTAGTCGGTAGCTGCTGCTTCGGCCTACCTGAAGTAAAAAGGTGAATTTGCTGGTGCGTTCTTCTGCCTCACAAGTGGTGGAGGTGACTCCTGATCCCAGCGTCCTCAACGCGGCACCCCCTGGAGCTCCGTTCCGGTCGTGTTCTTGGCGGCACATCAACCGCCATGGCGCAGTCACATCCCCCTGCTCTCACCGTTCCGGCGCCTGTAGCTACCGATGGGCATCCCACGGCTGCCCATGCCACCTCTGCACCACTGACGTCCCAAGGTGCACTTGCTCAGCACCATTTGACCCACCCAACTTGGTCAGTTACCTCACGTCAGCGCGACCCTCCGGTTTTCGCCGGTCTCCGCGGTGACGACGTCGAAGACTGGCTACAGCAGTACGATCGGGTGAGCGCTTTTAACGGTTGGGACGCTTCTATGAAGCTACTCAACGTCTCATTCTACCTGAGTGACGTGGCTAAGACGTGGTTCCTCAACCATGAGGACGCCATTCCTGACTGGCCTCAATTCACGACACAGATCCGCCAGATATTTGGAACTGTTGGTGCTGGTCCGGCCTCTTTTCAAAATAAGCTAGAGACCCGTGTGCAGCTTCCAGGAGAGACATACACATCCTACATTGAGGACGTACTCGCCCTTTGCCGGCGAGTTAACAATGGCATGGTCGAGGCTGAACGTGTCGGACATATTTTAAAAGGAATTGGCTCTTTTGCCTACGCAGCTCTAGCTGCCCAAAATCCCGTCACGGTGGCAGACATTCGTGCCACTTGCCAGCGACTTGACTATCTACAGTCGCGCCGCCTCAACAACACCTGGGATCCGAGCCAAATTCCCGAAACTGATCTGCGCGCCATCATACGATCTATAATACGGGAAGAGCTCCACAATGATATTTCGTCGGTTCCTGCCTTCTCACGCCCACCTGCTCAATCTACTGGGTTGCGTGGCATTATCAAGGAGGAGCTTACTTCACTCAATCGTCCCATGGCTACAGAACCACCAGCCCCTCCCTACGCTCCGACGTATGCTGAAGTCACTGCGGCCCCTCCTCCTTGTCCTCCTGTCCATCACGCGCCTGTCCCACCCAGCCTCGCCGCCCTGTCCCCGCGACCACCGGTGTATGGTAATTGGCGGCCTCTCCCACCTCGTCCAGTATGTTTCTACTGCGGAATCCGCGGCCATGTAACACGCGTTTGTCGCCGACGACTGCGAGATGAGCGTGCGAGCTATGGGTACGTTCGACGTGACGACGCCTACCAGCTTCCTCCTCGCCAGTACTACACCGATAATGACCTCCGTCCCTCTTCCTCCCCGTCGACTTCTCCTGACCGGTCTAGGACAGCACGGCCATCGCGTCGTCGCTCCCCGTCACCCTTTCGCCGGACTTCGTCGCCCCTTCGCCCTCCATCTTCAGCTTCTGCCCGCCAAACGGAAAACTAACCTGTGCAGTTTCCGGAGGTAAAACTGCACCGCCTGTCGTCGCTCCAATTCCTCCTCTGCTCCCATCAAACATGTTGACTGTATTCCTTGAGGGACATGAACTGGAAGCTTTAATTGATACCGGCGCCGCTATTTCTATTATGAAACTTGACTTGTGTTTAAAACTGCGAAAAGTGCGCACACCTTATACCGGTCCTCCTTTACGTGCTGCAAATGGACAGAATATTAACCCTTGTGGAGCGTGCACAGCCCGAGTCACCATTGATGGCATCTTGCACTTCATTGAGTTTGCTGTCCTATCCTCCTGTGTCCATCAACTCATCTTCGGCTGGGATTTCCTCCAAACCGCCTCAGCAGTCATTACGTGTTCCCCTCCCACTATTGAAGTCACTGAATGCAACATTCTTGCCGATAGAGAACCACTTTCTTCCCGTGTAGTTATGCTTGCCGATCACGTCCTCTATCCGGGCAACGAAGATATTCTATCTGTGACTTCTGACGCCGTCACCGATGGCGACGTCCTGATTACACCCAGCCCTCGTCTCCTGTCAAGAGGTATTATCATCATCGTGTCCCTTCTTCGCTTCTCCAGCGGTTCTTCTCTTCTCGCCGCATTCAACACCACATCAGAGCCCATTCTTCTGCGACGCGACTCTACTGTTGCATCAATTGCTTCCGCCCAGCCTGTCACACTTCTTCCCATTTCCACCTCCGATCGCTCTGATTCATCCCCTGCCTCGCTCAGTGCAGCACTTCGCCACACGATCAGCACCGACCTGACAACAGACCAGACAGACGCATTGCTCGCTGTATTGAACAAGCACGCAGACTCGTTCGACGTCAATTCCGGCACACTGGGTCAAACCGCTGCAGCAACGCATCGCATACTCACCGACGGATCAAGCATAGTTAGACGCCGGCCTTATCGTGTTTCTCCAACCGAGCGCAAAGTTATTCAGGAAAATGTTGCTGACATGCTTGCACGCAACATCATACGCCCATCGTCTAGTTCCTGGTCATCGCCTGTTGTGCTAGTGCAAAAAAAAGACGGTTCGGTTCGTTTTTGTGTAGATTACCGTGCTCTAAACAGAATAACTCGTAAGGATGTGTATCCCCTCCCTCGAATTGACGACGCCCTCGATTGTTTGCAAGGTGCCCAATTTTTCTCCAGCCTTGACTTAAGATCAGGCTACTGGCAGATCCCCATGAATGAAGATGATAAAGAGAAGACCGCCTTTGCAACACCGGACGGTTTATACGAATTCAATGTAATGCCTTTTGGACTCTGCAACGCTCCTGCTACATTCGAGCGTATGATTGACACAGTTCTCCGCGGCCTCAAATGGAAAACATGTCTCTGTTACTTAGATGACATCGTCATTTTTTCTTCGTCATTTCCTGATCACCTTACTCGTCTCGATGAAGTTTTGACAGCACTTTCCAGCGCTGGCCTACAGCTAAACACGAAGAAATGCCGTTTTGCATCAAAATCCATTAAAGTTCTTGGCCATCTCGTAAGCAGCGAAGGAATTAAGCCTGACCCTGAAAAAATCGCTGCTGCGCTGCACTTTCCCCGTCCAACTCGGGTCAAAGATCTCCGCAGTTTCCTCGGCTTGGCATCATACTTCCGCAGATTCATCCGCAATTTCGCCTCTATTGCCTCACCTTTACATGCGCTTCTTCACAACGACACGCCTTTCATCTGGTCTCCTGCTTGCGAAGAAGCATTTGAAACTCTGAAGCGTGCTCTGACTTCGGGTCCCGTCCTCTGCCATTTTGATGATAAAGCACCGACAATTTTGCACACCGACGCCAGTAGCCATGGCATTGGCGCTGTCCTTCTGCAACGCCAAAACACCTCTACAGAAAATGTTGTTGCCTATGCGAGCCGAACTCTGACTTCTGCGGAACAAAACTACACTATTACCGAACAAGAATGTCTCGCCGTCGTCTGGGCTGTTCAGAAGTTTCGTCCTTACCTGTACGGCCGTCACTTCACAGTCGTCACTGACCACCACGCCCTATGCTGGTTATCCACTTTGAAAAATCTGTCCGGTCGTCTCGGGCGGTGGATCCTCCGCCTTCAAGAGTACGACTTTACTGTCACTTACAAATCGGGCAAGAAGCACAAGGACGCCGACGCTCTCTCTCGTTGCCCTATTGCTTTGCCGTCGCAACCCATGTCCTCGCATTCCTCTCCTGTCCCAACGGAGTCAAGCCATTTAAACCCTACAGTTATGCAGTCTTTGAGCGCCGCCTCTATTGCTCCCATGCCAGATATACACTGCAATCTTGCTCACCACCAGAGTGCTGACCCTTACTGTCAAAAGCTGATTGATAGTCTCAGCGGTGTTATTAGACCTCCAAATGCCCGTCTCCGTCGTCGGCTCAAAAATTTCAAGTTACAGGATGGCACATTATTTTGGCACAACTACAGCCCACTGGGCCACACATGGGTTCCCGTAATTCCTTCTTCCCTGCGTCCTCAAGTTCTACAAGCCTTTCACGACGACCCCACCGCAGGTCACCTTGGGTACCACAAAACCTACGACCGCATCAAACGTCGTTTCTTCTGGCCTGGCCTTTCAACCTCAGTATTAAAATACGTAGCGTCTTGCATCCCTTGTCAACGACGCAAGCGGTCTACGTCGCCTCCTGCCGGTCTCTTGCAACCTCTCCCATGTCCTTCCACACCTTTCGAAGTCGTCGGAATCGACTTGTATGGACCCCTGCCCTTGACTCCAGCTGGCAACCGCTGGGTCGTTACTGCCGTTGACCACCTCACCCGATACGCTGAAACCGCAGCACTTCCTTCCGGCTCCGCTTCCGAAATCGCCAACTTCTTCCTCCACACCATACTTCTTCGCCACGGCGCCCCTCGCCTCCTCCTTAGCGATCGTGGCAAGTCGTTCCTCTCCACCGTCCTCGCCGCAGTGCTTCATGCTTCAGGCACGGTGCATAAAACTACATCTCCTTACCACCCTCAGACCAATGGCCTCACGGAACGCTTTCATCGCACCCTCTCTGATATGCTATCCACCTACATTCACCCTCAGCACAACAACTGGGACTCTTTACTCCCCTTTGTAACCTTCGCCTACAACACTGCCGTTCAACGAACCACCACCTACTCTCCGTTTTTTCTTGTTTATGCCCGCCATCCTACCTTCTCCCTCGAAGCATCTTTCTTCACAGCTTCTACTCCTTCTGCCGCGCCTTCCCACGAACAGTTCGTGTCTCGTATCGCCCACTGCCGTGATCGTGCCCGCCTTCAAACTGAAGCCACTCAAGCTTCCAGGAAAAGCACGTATGATGCGACTCATCGCTCAGTGTCTTTCCGCCCTGGAGACGAAGTGCTACTCTGGACACCTACTCGCATCCCCGGCCTGTGTGAAAAGTTTCTGAGCCGTTTTATTGGCCCGTACACGGTTCTGGAACAAACTTCCCCTGTAAACTATCTCATCACACCTGCATCGCCTGTTCGCGATCGTCGGTGTCGCGGCACCGAGATTGTGCACGTGTCGCGCTTGAAACCCTTTAACCGCCGACCTTAAGATTTAATTTGCGACCAGGATGGTCGCTTTCGTTCGAGGGGGAATGTTGTAAGCACTGTGAGTGACCTTCATCTTCATCTCAGCGTAATCATCATCGGTCATCGGGTCGTGCGAAGAAGACGAAGTGTTGCTAAGCTGTGGCTAGTCGGTAGCTGCTGCTTCGGCCTACCTGAAGTAAAAAGGTGAATTTGCTGGTGCGTTCTTCTGCCTCACAATATGTTCATACATGGACATGCCATATTAAGTGAACACAGGTACTGCCACAGATGAGTTATTTTGACATAACAAAAAGGAACAGCTTGAAAGGATGTCTCATTCTATAACCCTGTGTTTGTGGTTGTCATATGACCCAATCTTTGCAAAAATAAACACTTAAAACAAAAAATGACCATAATTGTTTAATGTAGTTTTGCACAAAAGATTTCTGGCAAATTTATCAGCTACATTTCTTTTATGTTGGTTTGCTAGTAACATTCTTGTCATTCCTTGTCATTCCTTGTAATACTTTTCTCTGGATGACATTTACTTCAATATCCGGACTATATTTTCCTTGCAGTGTCACGATTTGCCGAATACAAATGATAGCAGAAATTAGATATTCAAGTACATGATTAATGAGCACAAGGACTAAATTTTTTGGTCTGTGTGCCCCCAGTGTGGTTTCCTCTTCTCAACAAAGGCATTGATACCTTCCTGAGAGTCACAGTACTGTAAGTTGTGCAGCATCACTTGTTCGCCCTCCGTGTATGCGTCCTCAATACCCATCTGAATCTGCCTGTAGTAAAACTTTTTGCCTAGGGCCAGAACGGATCTACTCTTGGCCACGATGGCAGACGTTACACGGTCAGTTTCTTCCTGAAGCTTTTCTTCGGGCACCACCTTGCTCACGAGGCCACTTATCAGTGCTTCCTGCGCGTTTATCGCGTTGCCAGTCATCAACATGTAGGCAGACGCCTTCTGAGGCACGCAACGGGCCACCGCGATGCCAGGCGTTGAGCAGAACAGACCGAACGCAGCACCGGGAAGCGAGAAGGACGACCTCTCCGTGGCTATCACGATGTCGCAGGTGGCGACGAGCTGACAACCTGCGGCCGCAGCTAGACCGTTCACCTGCGCAATGACAGGAACAGATAGCCGCCGTATAGAGGTCATCACACGGGTGCAAAGGCTGAAGATCTCCTGAATTTTGGCAGTACCACCAGAATCAATCTTCAGCTCCTTCAGGTCATGTCCTGAACTGAAAACAGGACCGCTGCTGCAGAGAACAACGCAGCGAACAGAATGTTCGGCATCAGCCTCCTTGAAATGGACGTCCAGCTCTCGAAGCATATCCAACGACAACACGTTCCGCTTTTTCGGATTGTTCAGAGTAACCGTCCGAACACCACCCGCATCGTGCACAGAGACGATATCCGCAGACCAAAGCAGTGCTGTCGAATGAAGCTGCTTTGTCAGGCTAGTACGCGTTATGTGACGTTTCCTTGAAAGCAAGCCTAAACATAAGCGCAGTGCTTCATGACTAGTTTTTGTAATAGGGCAAGAAAACGGCAGCATATTTTTGAGTAAGCTACGAACAACTTTTGCACTGTCTAAGGGCCGGGAGCTAGGACATGAAACTAAACCAAACCAACCAAACTTCGACTGGCAGTCTGGCAGCGGCGAACAACACGATAAAACTGCGCGAAGCGAAACATGCGAAACCATCCATCCCATCAAGTTTTGGATAACGCAAACTTGGCTTGTTTACTATCTTTTGTTTTCGCAAATAAATGTAGTTAGTAAAGTTTATTATTACAAAAAATTGTTTATTTTTTTTAGTATTCAAAAATAATTTTGAAAGCAAAAATTTGAACGACGCCTTATAGTTCAAATTGATTGTTTGTCTGGCAACCTTATTTACATGTAACTTTTTTTTTGTGTGTGTGTGTGTCGGAATTGCTTGATTGTTTTGCAGTTTCCACCGTTTCCACGTGCAGCGTCTAGCGTGCGCCTATTGCTGTTCGGAGCCGGCATCTTCCAACGGTTTTTCTATAAGGTAGTCTTCATTGCCTCTCTTGCGATGTACTATGCTGTTGTTTGTGTTAGCTATAGCTGAGGATCCTTTCCGGCTATGTTTTTTGGGATACTGCAAGGTGAGCAGTACGGTGTCTGTAATGTCTCGGTGAGGAAAGCGTTGCCCCGATTCTCGATTGTCGTTAAAAAAAAAAAAAAAATGCTATCGTTTGCATAACCCTTAGACTACCGTTCACGTCTTTTAAAAAATAAACACAGCGCGGAAAAACAGGACACAAGGAGAAGACACACACAAGACGGGACGGGCGCTGACTACCAACTTTATTCATTGATAATTGGTAAAGATTGATAAGCAAAACGTGTTACGAAAAGTGTTCACTCTGACTTTGCAGTAGAGGATTGTACCCACGTGGTCCATTGTGGCAGCTATAAAAAGGGCTTCGGCTGTATACATACAATCAGTCAGCGCCCGTCCCGTCTTGTGTCTTCTCCCTGTGTCCCGTTTCTTCGCGCTGTATTTATTTTTTTAAAGTTATGAACCAACTAGCTCAGACCAAGATCATAGTTCACGTCTTTCGAGTCTATAGTAAGAAGCTTATTGCGTATTTTTTTTCTTATATGCTGTTCGTGCTGATATCTTGGAAAGTCAGTTTTCGTTAGAAGTTGATGCTTGCTTATTGGACACATATTTATGCCATTGAGTTTCTCCTCATTTGTGATTGCAATCGTTTTTATACGTATACTTATTTTTGCTCGGCCTGCAGAGGCGTTCACTAATGTAGAAAGGTTTGAAGAGCCGTGCATCTTTGATTAGCTTTATTTCGCCATTGTCGATTCTTTTTCAGTGCCACTGAACTCACTCATTAGGTGCCACAAAAATGCTCATAGTGCATAGCAACTTTTTGCAGCTGTTCATGCCATGGCAGTTATGTCAAGGGGCGTTTCTGTGCTTGGTAGCCAACGAGAGAGAAAAAGCTAGGAGGAAGGCATAGGGTGCGGGAAACCACAACGAAGAGCTAAAAATTTCACTACTTTCCGGAGGTAGAGGGGATTTACTTTTACGTGCTACATCCTGTGTTGTCTTCATAACAGGTTTGAAGGGATTGTTTATGACATCATGAGAACCATTTTATACCATTGGCAGCAGGGTACAGCTCGGTACAGCAGAGTAAAGCTCATTGTCTTCCTCTGCTCCCTTCACCTAGAATCATCTGGTGAGCTGCAACATTGGCGTTCATGATGTGTGTACGTTAAACAGCACCAGGAGCCACATAATTTGGAGCCCTGCACATGACATCTCTCAGCCCATATGTAGCTTTGGGACGTTGAACCGCACATACCATGTGCATGAAGTCATGCCAGCATTCCATCTGCATGCTAAATCCAGACTTCTGACAGGTTGTGCTGCAAATGCAGGGCAATAGCATACTTGCCTGGCTGGGATGCTGAGGGGCATACATCCTACTTTGCTTTTTTGTACTGTTAGAAGCAGCTGCTTTGGTAGGATCATAGCATGGCTTTAAGCAGTTGATGTAGATAGTCTATGGCCATGGCAGCAAACGTCAATGAAGTGCATTCTAAGTTCAACTACGTAGTTTAGAAAAGTGCCAGAAAAAAAAAGGTAAACAGTGGGCGGAGACGAATAGACAAGGACAGGTGCTGGACTTGCCCTTGTAGCTCGTACAGCAGTTAAGCTTCTCAAAACTAGGCAGTTTGGATAACACGTTTTCCCGGATAATATGTTTTCTCCCCTCATTTAAAAAACAATAACATGTCAACGAGGTTTTACTGTACTTAGTTTGTCCGGCTTTGTGATGGTGGAAGAAATAAAAGGCTTCAGGTCATTGGAGGTGCACAAATTATGTCATGAACGGATTAGTCAGAAGCCTGTCAGCAATGCTGCTAAAAGGCGAAAAAGGTGCTTCTGCTCAAAACATGTGAGCTGAAGGAACTGCCCTAGTGTCTTTTTATGGGACTGTTACAGGGTAACAACCATTCCATGTTGCAGCAAGTTAAAAATCAACCTAGTTACTGGCAGCAGTGGCAGCATTTTGGCTATGGCGAAGTGCACAAACTCATACACCGAGATTTTGGAGCACTTAGGACAACGCTACGTGGTTGCTTAACAACATGCTCGTACCTGCTTTGCCTACTATATGATGTGAGATCTATTTATTATGAGGGGAAACTAATAAACATCTCCGTTTGCATTTGCTCACTAGTGAAAAATTGTTCTGTATGCGACCACTTCAGTTGATGTGCATTTTGTAAAAGTGGTGCAACAAAGAAACTTTTGTTTTCAGGTATAAACTGTTCACAAAGGCTCAGTGACCACAGACTCAAAATGTGGGTCTTGTGCAAGGCAGATGGCATGAGTGCTCGCAGCTCAAAACAAATAAAAGGTGTGTTAGTTTCGCGTGTGTTCTTGAAGTGCTTGTAAAGATTGCTCCGCTCCCAGCTCCTCAAATCCCAAGGCTGCTGACAACGTTCAGATCACCGTGTTTCGGATCTCGGAGGTCGGCAAAATCGCTGGACAGTTCAAAATCACGTGGCAGATCGTTTCTGCCAATGCTCCTCAGATGGAGCAAGTTGTCGAGATCGCTCGTGAAGCGCGCTCGCCACAGCCAAGCGGCCGAGCCCGCAACACTCCACAGCGGGCTTCCGCCAGCAGCCCACTGCCCTGAGTGTTGTCATAATAGTCGTTCCCGGCAGATTACTTCCTTGCTGGCCCTGTACATGTACATGGTAGGCTTCGCCTTAGCTCCTGTACGCCACTCCTCCGTCTCCGCCTTCGCACTTCTCAAACTTTCGCACAAGTAGCGCTCGAGTGATCCTCGGCAGCACCAGTGATAGACGTTGGCGGATCGCCAAAACGGCGAAATCGTCAGCATAAACAAGGGCTGGAATGCAAAAACCGACACCATGCCCGACACTTCAGCAGTCGTGCAACACACATGGTTGCTGTTACTATGGTAACGATGCTGCCAAAAAGGCGGCAGAGGTTGGGTTGGACAGGACACCATGGTGGACAGCTTCCGATACGTCAGCAGAAAGCTAATTTTCTCATAGGTTCCGCCCAAGTCGGGTGCTGGGCGAGTGAAATTGGCGAGGGGCTCCCTCTCACACCAGCTCAGACGCATTTTTTTTTGTATTTAGAATTTTATAAACAGAATAACTCGTTTCTGTGCACCGATTTATGTAATTCTTTTTGAACTGACATCGGCACAATCCAAAGAACCTAGATATTGGCTGGAATTAGCGGCCTGACAAACGTCACTGTGCCTCTTTAAGCTTCTTGGTACGATCGCACTGACCTACGACGATCCTCGAAATGCAAGAACAGCTGGTGTTTGTTGGCTTCATCTTTTGCTCAGGGCTCTCGCTTCTGATGAAGCAGCCAAAAACAGTTTACAAAACATAGCCATTTTGAAGTGGCGGCTGGATGCAAACTAACTTGACACGAGCTTGTATAGATGGAGGCTACAGTTGATGGTTCATCAGCATAGCTGGCTGATATCTCAGGGCTCCCAGATGTGACGTCAGGGCAAGCCATGTATAGTGAAAGGCCTAAAGGTTGGCTCTAAAAATTTGTTTTCATTTCCTGCACCTTTTCAATTCCCTGCTGAGATTCCGTTTTCATTACTATAGCATGAGGTCAGAGATGACAGCTATCACTGGATTGATCTTTTTCTTTTTTTGTGTGTGTCACGGTGTCATAAATGGTAGGTGCTCATGGAAGGGAAGAGAAGGCAAACCAAAGAAGCCTGAAAGGTGTGCACCTGAGCAAGCAGTAATGAAATTATTTATGCAAGAAAAGCGTGCGTATGCGAATTGTGGCTAACAGCGAGACTAGATGCATTCTAGGGAAGCGTGCTGATAGTTGGGGGCGCATGCATGGTGAGTGATCACAGCCTCAAACAAAAAAATTCACGTCAGACAAAGAAATTACTTGTAAATAGCACACGCCCAGATGAACCTGCAAATTTAAAATATACACAGGTGGGTACATGTCATCTGAAAGGCTTAGCTGAGAGGATAAACTGCTGTGAATTGTCTGCTTCTTTTCTCAACGTGACATGTGTAATCTCTGTGCTTTGGTGGTATTTTTTCTGTGCAGAAATGAGCCACTGAGAAACCATGGAAGAAATCTTGCCTCGTGGGGAAGTGCGGAGGGGACCGTCATCTGTGAAGAAGCCAAATCTTGAGAAGGATGACCTTTTCAAGGTGAACAAAACATCACATGCAGTGTTGACTAACATGCAAGCTGAATGTTTTAGTAGAAGTTGGCTGGTGTCCTATTATCTTTGAAAAGGACTAACATAGCCATGTCATTTCCTGGATGACAATGGTCTTAAATGCACAAACAGTTGCAGCGTTGAAGAATGAAGCTTTAGCTTCATTCATATATGTTATAGCTCCTGCTATATTGTAAAGTGAAGCTATACAGTGCCATTACACCCCGCCGGGGTGGCGCAGTGGTTACGGCGCTCGACTACTGTTCCCAAGGATGTGGGATCGAATCCCGGCCTCGGCGGTTGCTTTTCGATTGAGGTGAAAAGCAAGGCGCCCATGTGCTGTACGATGACAGTGCACGTTAAAGAATCCCAGGTGGTCGAAATTTCCAGAGTCCTCCACTACGGCGTCTCTCATAGCCTAAGTCGCTTTGGGACGTTAAAAACTCACAAAAAGAAAAAAAACAGTGCCATTACACTGACTGAATTCTTTAACACTACTGCTTGGTTTGAATTGTTTTGCTCACTGCAGAGCCACCTCAAATTTAAACAAACAAATTTAAAAGAGCTTAAATAAAAGATTTGGTATTCGCTTAAAAGACTGCCTAATAGCTTTATCTTATTACAGTTCATCCTGGACATATCAAATTCTTGCTTGTATCGAACTCTCAGAATATGCTCTTGAAAATCCCATACAAAAGTATAACAGCATTATTAGCATTTATCTAACTCCCGTTCATCAGAACAACCAGTATATCGAACTGCGTGTGTACCCCTCTTTTTACGCTTGGAGCTGGGTCCGCTGCACGACTTTGGGCCCGTGCTGGCTGTTCTTTAGCTGTGTGGCGAGGTGGAAGTTGAGTTTACTCGAAAGTGACTTTCGATATGGCGTGCTTGTTTTCAACACAACACTTCTGTCATGCGGGGAGCCTGCCTGGCTGACCGAAGGTGTGCAGCAGCTTTCATGTGGCCTGCTGTGCTGCTGAAGGTTTTGCAGGGGTCAACTTTATCGTAATTTTGATTGAGATATCATTGCGTTTGTAGTGTACCAGTAACAGAATTAGATCTCTTATGATTAGCTTAGGTTTTACCAAAACAGTCCGCTGCGGCTTTGGTGCGCACCCCAACTCCAATTCCACTTGTTCCGTGCAGCATAAGACGTGAGCTCTGACATTCTAATCTGTCCCTGCGTGATATTTGTTGCTGACGCCCGCTGAGCAGCACATGAAGGGGCTTCCGTCCCCTTCAACGCCTGGCATGATGTGGCGTTCTGGTGCGCATGCATGCCTCGCGGGTCATTGCACCCGCAGCGAACGGTGTGCTGACAGTGGGCACGTTCAATTTTCAGTACCAGCTCCCGGTCCACTTGCTGACTGGAGTCCGGTGTCTGATTTTCCTCGGGCAGACCAGAACCTCTGCCCACAAGTAAGCTCCGAGGAAAGTAGCACCGTGCCAGTGGCCATATTGAGTTAGACTCCGTACGCATTCTGAGTACTTTCCATGTTCCTGCAGACGATATTGTATGTTAAACAATGACACAAGCTCTGTAGCTGATCTGTAAGCAGCTGTAAGGCATTTCAATTTTGTATCTTCACTTTCTTGTCTTGAATTTCACTACGCATGAAAGCGTTCAGAGCCCTGAGCGTAGATAGTTTGTTCATGCTGTCCTGAAGTTCTTCACCTGTATTGCGACCTTTTCAGCATGCAGGCTTAAAAGCGTCGCAAGCGAACTGCTGTGTGCTGGAGCAGGTAACGCTTGTATATGTTTTTGCAAATGCTTTCATCTGCCTTCAAGTGCAGTGAACCAGGCCTTTTATTTGAAGAACTTCGTGAGCAGCAAACAGCAAGAAAACCATTCCAAATTGAGTTCTGTAAAACTCTTCTCATTCAGGCATGTCACGCTCCGTTTGCAAAAAGCCCTGATTAATTTGCTTTTCTGTTATGTCTATAATTTTACACGCACGCCAAAAGATAAACGTGCACACAGTGTGACGGTGAAAAAACTGCGTTGTGGTGACCGGTTGTTGGTATCGTTAAAGGCAAACAATAGAGGGAGCTTGCAAAGTCATGTGACCATAACGCTACTTCCTGTCAGAACGGAAGCCGTGACCTGTCGGCAGGTAGTCAGGACTAGAAAATCGAATGTACCCAGTATGCCAGCGGGAGTATGTCATGGCAGGAAGGACACAGCTGGAATAGGTGCACCATATCCACGCTTCGGGGCTACAGAAAAGCTCATCTGTCGGAATTTATATATATCAAATTATTGATATATCGAACTATTTCACGATTCCCCACAAGTTTGGTATATCTGGGGTCGATTGTGGCAGGGTTATATAAATATTTTGTGTACTAAAAATTTCTTTCAAATACCCTTCAGATTATATTTATTTCAATGGGCCTGAAACAACACACACGTACAAAACCTTACATGTATGTGAGCATTATATTCAAAAGTAAAGTTAAAGGCATCATATCACATTTTGTTTATTCTGAAACACTTTATATTGGTTTATTTTATAGTTCGCATTTAATTTCTTTTATGACGAATGGGCCTACGTGACCTAAGATTAGCGTGCCTGACTTGGGATTCAAAATCCGTGAAGGTTTGGCAATCCCATCCATCTCGAAGGGGCCTCCCGAGTTGGCAGCTCTTTCCAACTCGGTCATGTCATGTGGTCTCATGATGTCACGCAATCTGCCGAATCGTGTCACCTGTAGACTGCCGCCTGCCAGAGGCGTGCGCTTGGTTTTTCAATTGTCGCTGACCCCGGATTTCTGGAGGATGGGTCCTTTAATGCTGTTGTGTTAAAAATTGGAGGACAATCAGACATCTAATGTGGCAACTCTGTAAAAGCAGCTGGATGTACCCTCGGTAATTACTGTGATGCTTTTACCTTAAGCTGAGGCATCATACATGTAACAGAATTTTTGAAGCGAAAGCTTGACTAGGCCATGTAAAGCTAAGGCCACTGTGTGGAGCTGGAGCTACTACTGCGCATGTGTCGAGCAACAGGTGCGTCCCACATGATGTCAAAGTTGCGCCGCCAACTGCAGCTGCGTGTGATGTCCGAGTTGAACCGCTGCCGCTCCTGACTCTGCAGCCTCGCTGCGTGCGCATGCGCTGTAGCTACAGATGCGATGTGCATGACGTCAGAGTTGCGCCGCTGCTAATTCCACAGGCTTGCCACAGTTGCCAGCAGTGCTGGTTCGTCAATCGTCAATGCAATACCGAAAACCTTTGCATCTGGGGCAAACACTGTACTATAAACAAGCTGCAGCAATAAAGAGCTTTACTACTTGTAACCGTGCATACAAGCTTTCGCGACGCACTAGGTTTAACCGGACATGAACCACAGCAATTTTTCTGTGGTCTGAAGGAAGTGGGTGAATGGATGACAGTGGGGTTTGGGCAGCCCACTAGGGGTGAGAGGGGATGAGTAGCTCAAGTGCAAGTTTGGATTAGTTGATGTGGAATGAGCGTGTATGGATATGCTTGGCATTACAGTGTAGTCATTTGAATTAGGTTCGCTTTCTGGATCTGGCTTGCTGAAAAAAAAAATGCCTAAATGTGCACATGGGAGTGGCAGTTATATTTGAGTTGTGTGCTTTGTGACAAATGGTTGAAAGCAAACAGTTAGAATTGGCCAACAGTTACTGAAAATTAGGATAGTGTTGGGAATTTTTGTGCCTAATGTGAGGTCTGCAATAAATTATTTTTGTTTTCATGTGTGCAGAGAGCAGGAGAGCTAGAAATTCAATGTTCACATGTTGTGTACCAAATGAGCTTCAGTGGTGAATGTCATTACTTTCTTTGTGATTTATGTGCATGATCACGCATCCTAGCTTGAGCTCTGTTTGCTAAACGTGCAGTTTGGTAGGTCATTCAATATCTATTGTCTTAAGGAGGTAGCGTTGATTAAATTTCTGAACTGGTACACACTTCATGTGTATTGATGTTTCAATTTGGCCCCGAAATGTATATAGTTCTTTCCGCTACTTTAACTTTGCTGTCCAATGGTAAGACATCTTTATATATTTCCGGGTGCTTTCTTGATAGCAGTAATTGTGGGCCTGTCTCATTTAATTGCTTTACCTCATATTTCCTCTATCTCTTATTAGCTAAAGAAACATTGGTAGCGCCATTGTCAAATGCGATAAACTGCTTGCAGGCACGCGACAGCGACCTGCCAAAGAAGCGCAGCAGGAAGCGACCAAAGAACTCGCAGGAACTTGAGTCTGAAGAGAGTATTGGCTCCTCTGTGGTTGTGGAGCCATTGACGATTCGGCTGCTGGCAGAAGGCTTGGTGCTGCTGGGCCGTGTGCAGCAAGTACAAGAGTTCGGCTTACGTGTGTCGCTCCCAGGGGCCATCACAGGTCGTGTGTCACTGACCAACATATCACAACCGTACAGCCTCCTGTTGCACCAGTTCTCCCAGGGAGTTCAGGAGGAAACCACGGTGAGACCTTGTCCTTTTTGGCAATAGACGGTCGGGCAGAGATGCAGACACTGTGACGGGCTTCTTTGGCACCAGCTGGTGATGTTTGATTGGGAAGTTGAGAATACTTTCAATGTTGCAAAGTGTAGTGCTAGCTGTGAGTTCCAGCTGCACACCTGTTTCAGTAAGTGTAGTACTGCAGTCAAGACTGACTCGCCCCAAAAACAGTAGTCAAAACAGTAAAACTGCTGTCCTGTGATGCTGAAAATTATTCTCCTGTTCAGGCATCCTGTATTGTCTTTCAGCTGGGGAGACTACGGTCTTGATCCTGGTGCTATAAAAGCAACCTGATTTAGTATAAAAATCAAACTTCAAGGAGGTGAAATTTGGCTCATGAAACTTTTAATTGCAACTCCATGTGACAAGAGCTTTCCATGAAAAGTGAAGCAGGTGCCTTGTTTGGGCCTTGTTTTCAATGGCAGAGATACTGTGAATAGGTGCAGTGCAGGTTGGTTGCCTGTCTCTTGGTGTTGAATGTCAGTAAGAGTGAACCTGGACAGATGGATAATTTATTAGTGATTTGATATTCATGACACAGAACAACATGCATCATTTACTGCTTTTCTGAAATGTGCATTTTCGATTGAGCAATTATAGCTTTTTCTGCTGAGCAGGAGATAGAGGTTCAGGATGGTGACATTTTGATGGGAGGGAAATACAAAAATGCCCGTGGATTTCAGTGTACTGTTTTAACTATGGTCAAGTGATCCAGAATGTAAAGCATGCTGCTGTGGTGGGGGTTGGGGGGATATATGCTCCTTATATTTGTGTGTACATACAAAATGCATGCTTATGTATTTTTTTAATCCCAACAGGAGATACTCCCCTTGCCAAGATTATTTCAAGAAGGCCAGACTATAGTGTGCAAAGTGATCTCTGCTGCTCCAGTGGAATGGGGATCTTCTAAAGTGTCTGTTAATCTTTCCTTGGACCCGTCTGCTGTAAATGCCTCCATGACACAGTCTACACTACAGAAAGGAATGGTATGCAGGACTTTCATGGAGTTGCTTTTGAAGCATTTCCAGTAACTACAGTGGTTTCTATTTTGCTCCAGGTTCTTCAGGCAGCAGTGGCAAGCATAGAAGACCATGGCTACACCATGGATTGTGGAGTAGAAGGTGTTAGTGCCTTCTTATCCCGAGCTGAAGCAGCTGCATTTATCAAAAAATGCAATGCGGGTCATGCTCTTGCTGTCGGCCAGCTTATCCAGTGTGCCGTTTTAACTGACACGGGGGGTGGACGTGCTGTACAACTGACTGCCCGGCCTTCATCCATCAATGCACCTGTGGTATGTAGGTTATATTGCAGCGTGCATCTGTCATTTTTGTTGGCTGTGGCTTTGGCCATCACTAAACATTCTTTTAATTTAGCAGTGTGTTGTTACCTCTAAACTTTGACACGGTCTGCCTGCCACTGTCGACTCACCTCGCGTCGCCAGCGCTCTGCTGTTCCCACTACTCGCTACCGATACATGAGAGTTATCGGCACTGGAATCTCACGAGCAACTGCATGAGAGCTGCATGAGAGCAATGGGTGCACACTGCTCGCCCATGTCTTTATTCTTTTCTTTTCCCTGTTATGTTTCACTGCTTTTAGGCATGATTTATTGTAATGCTACATTCCAAAAGTGAAAGCATCGAAAACTGTCGCGTTTGCCATGTAGATGCACTGTCAGCACTGAAACACCGCTCACAGCATCATCTGTGATCACCTGTAGCGATCCTAGGGGATCCTCTCATATCGTTTCGTGTTTTTTCATCATGAAACTTGTGCAATTCTCCTATAGTTCTTGCAGTTCAGAACTAGCTAAAAGATAGTTGGCGTTGCAAGTTTGTTATGTCAAGGCCAACCACCACAACATGTTTGTTACATGGAGTTTTCAAATACACACACCTCAGTGGGGGTGGCATTTGGAAATTGAAAAACCTCATGATATTGAGAAATTCTCCACATGGAGGTTTAACTGTCTGAAAATCGCAGACGCTTCTGCTCCCTGCAATTCGTGGTTAAAAGTTGTGGCATTCTTAAACACCACATACAGTAGAACCCTGCTGTAGTAACTCGGATATAGTAAAAACTCTGATATAGTAAAGTCAAACTGAAGTCCCAGTTCATCTTCCATAGACAACTGTATATTTTTCCCCCTTTATACTAAACACGTTTTTGGTAAAAATTTGTTATAGTAAAGTGGTCCTGGCCGCGGCGACGACTCCCACGATATGATATAGCCACCTGCGCACTACCTAGAATCTCGAGGCAAAGATTTTTTTGTATTTGAAAACGGAGCAATAATGCCGAGTGGTCGTTTAGGTGGCTTTACCACTAGACTTAGCAGCAGTCAGGAGAAGCCTACTTTACAGAGGCCTTGGAGCCGTGAGGGAAAGCGCGCAGCGCGTAGGAAAAAAATAAATAAAGCTGTCTACAAACATAGCAAGGAGGCGGCGTGGTCTGTTCAGAAAGTAAAGGAGAGTAAAAGTGCAGCAAGAAATAGGGAAGGGGAAGAAATGGGTGAGCATTCACTGCAATGTGCAGTACAAAGCATGAGGCAGCGGAGGCAGAAAGTGGAAGTGCAGCGAATGCGGTCTTACAGCACTTGAGTGCCACGTGAATTTATCATTTATTTTCTTTTAAAAGACGGAAACAGCAAAAAGGGACACCATGTTCATGCAAGGCTTTGGTTTTCACATGAAATTGAACTTGGTTGCATTCTTAATCACGTTGTCCTCATGCTTAAGAGGTACTTTCACAAGATATAAAGAAATTCTGTAATGGAAAAACGGCACAAAGAGATGATAAAAGCAAGCTAAAAGGTATTTCAGTTCATTTTTTCAGACGTGTTCAGTAGGTGCCTATTTAACTACCGGACAGCATCTTCAGGACCATGTCATCACCGACCACTGATATAGTAAAGACCCTGATATAGTAAATATTTTTAATGGTCCCAGTGACTTTGCTATGAAGGGGTTCTACTGTATTGACATGCATGATCACCAGTACATAGCAAAAGCACGCATCTGAGGGTGGTCGGTCTGAACAATATTATCTAGTCAGTTTTTAAGTTCCCCTTTTTTGTATGTATTGGTGGTGTCTCCATTCCTCTGCCTGTTGCCAAGGGGTGGATTCATTGCATACGTTGGCAGCTGACTGCATTTCATGCCTGGATGTGGGCTACTCACAGACACCTGCCTTTCTATTGTTACAGACTTAGTAAATCACCTCATATCGCTTGCTTGAAGCCCTGGCTGCATCCTGTAACGTACAGAACATATTTCTTTTGTTTTCATGTGCCACTGCATCCTTTGGAAGAGCAGTGCATATCCTTCTGTTCACTTAATTGCACAGAAAATGCTGCTGAACTGCAATATTTTCTGCAAACATTCTGTTCCATACAGTTTCCACCAAAATTGTGCCGCCGAGGTTACTGGTACGTCATGAAAATGGCCATTTGGGGATGAATCGCTGCATTGTCCTATAGAATGCAAAACCCAGCTGAATAATAGAGCTCTTGACTCCAGATTCGTGCATTTTGCACAGATTTCTTTCTTTTTTTTTTTTTCACATTTATTTTTTACTGAAGGTTTTAAGAGCAACTGTAAAGGTGAATCCTGGTAGTAGGGTTGATGATTTTTAAATTTATCGCAGTCACAGTGAAAATCTGAACTTGCTTGCTTTAGTAGGTGAAAGACTGGCCAAAATGCATCCACACTATCAATCAGTGACCCTGTCACTCAAGCATCTTGTGCACTGCAATTGACAAGCGAACTCCTGTTCATCTCTAATGACTAAAAACAACAGGTTCGTTGGATGTGAGCATGCAAATGGGAAACTTGGAAAATATAGCACACTGCAATGCTGCAAGCTGCACTGCTGTTGCCTTTAATAAACAACCAAAAAACCCATTGAGTTGAAAAAATTGCTGATTGTGGAGTGGATCATCAGAGATGTGGAGGTTCCAGGCTCAATTATATGGTGCTGAGGTGCAGCTTGACTTCTGTTCCTGCACTGTGTTTTCCTTTTTTCATGGTTCTACGTACATTTTTACCTCCATGCATTTCAGGCACTGCTCTTTGTCTGTGGTTTGGTGAATGACTTGTACATTACAATTGAAGTATGACAAAGTGGTGAAGTTAGAGAAATCACTGCTGTTTGCTTTTTATGTGCTTTCTCATTCTTACTTGTCTTGGCCAGTTTTCAAGAGCTGCATTACACCTGATTGTGCCTGCCCTTTTTACCTAGGAGCTCGAGGACTTCAGTTTGGACCATGTTCTTCCTGGTTTCCGGGCAGAGCTTACAGTAATGGAGGTAATGCATTTGCAGTTACTTTCCTTTGTACGTGCTAAATGTGATGAAGCTCTCTTGGACAAATTGGGGGCAGTCAAAGTATGCGGCCACAACTGAATGAAAAACCTTGATCAGGATCTGTGGTTTTTGACTTTACCTTTAAAGAATGCGATTTGCAATTCTTATCACAAAGTTTATTATATAAATAAGGTTAATTCTTTTTTATTCCGTTATGTAAAATTTCTTGCATTGGAGAGGGCACACCCTCTCATCCTACTGCAAACAGCCCATGGTTACTATGATGGGAATGAGCCACTGTGCCAAGTTCTTTCAGCTTTAGAAGAGGTTCACTGCATCTGCATGCCAATGTTTGTGGGTTTGTGTCTGTTTGTAGGCAGTGGGGTGGAGATGCAGAGGAGGTGAGCGGCACACTGTCGAAATATGTTTTTTTACAGAACAGTTGATGGAAGAATCATCTGCAGAATGCCTTTTTTTTAATGCATCGTGGCTACTTGCAATGCCTCACAACAATGCATGTATTTGACCATAGTCACAGTATTCAGCATAATACAGTACACTCCCGTTAAGGTCAACATGGTTAAGATAATTTCTTAGTGGTTCATACCAGAAAGATACAGCGCAAAAAGACACAAGATGAAAGGAAAAAGATGGACTGACGTGCGTTGTCTTCTTCCTTTCGTCTTGTGTCTTTTTGCGCTGTACCTTTCCAGTATGAACCAATACCAACTTGCCCAATTGTCAATCCTTCTTCAATAAATTCTTAGACAAGAGAGAGTTTTAGTATAGCATGCACACACTTAAGTACCTAAACGTTTTGCAGGATGTTAGGCTAGCTGTAATATTTGCAATTTTAGTTAAGCATATGCTAATAAAGATGCAACAATAACATCATTCTTGTGGCACCGCCTGGCTTTGAAACGAAAGCTTCACTATGCCATGTATTAGCCAAGGCCAACCTGGCAAGCTGCTTGGCCTTCAATGAGCCAGAGGTCACAGTGTGGCTGTACAGCTTAACCATGGTACCAGCTATGGCGTATCACCAGTTGACCTTTGAAGGCAGATAAAGCAAGCATCTTGTGTTCCCTCTTTTAGTTGATGGCATCCTCGACTCGGTAGTCTCGGCAATTTAATCGCTGCAAAGCCATGTCTGCCCGATTATCTTTTTTAGGCCTAGGAGCGGCAGAGTCATTATTCCAATTAAATAATAATAATAAATTTATCTCCCATGAGACAAAGCAAAACCTCTATACACCATATATGGCTAATGAGCAGACTGGGAAACAGTAATAATGATGAATTCATTGTGAATAGAGGGGTTCTGATTGAAGCGCACCACCGCAATTGGAAACACTATTTTAATGTATGCAAGTAGCACTCATGCTGAACTCTAGAAAAAGTGTACATAGTGCAAACACATGTTAAGGCTCGATAAAGCAATGTTCAGGGCATGCACACTATGATGCACGCTATTTTTCATTGAACGCTATACGAAGAAGATTGCCTAAAATAAACAGCATCTCTCATAGACTGGGTCACTTGGAAACATTAAACCTCATAAACAAAACCAAATATAAGATGAGCGTGAGACTGTTGATTAGTATTCTGCAGGACTCAACCTAAAAAAAAAAAAAAGAAAAAAAAGAAAAAAAAAAGCATTTAGGATTAACTTTTCTCAGTGTCCTTTGACTTACTTGAACTCTTATAGTGACCGCGAACCGTAGCCACTCTGCAATGCGCCACTAATGCGCTGTTCGCGTGGCACAGTCAAGGAAGGGAAGAAAAAACTAAATATAAGATGTTTCTGTGCAAAAAGTGCACATGCCAAGATAGCTTCCATGCACCACTGCAGAGAACATAACCTTAAGGGGGGACGCGACCTTTGAAAACCGAAAAATCGCGAAACAGTCGATTTTTGGAAGATTATATATTCCGGTAGTATGCCTTATAAACTACCATTCCTGTAATTATCAATGCCCAACTCGGCGTAGAAATATATTAACCTATTCAAACCAATTTGATATGCTTCTGTAACTTGAGAACTAGCATGCACAATTTTATGAAAGTTGGTGGTTTTTCATTTGTTAATGTCATGAGCCTGTCCTGAAAATTTCATCATGATAACTTGAGAAACAAAAAAGTTATTGTTCTTTCAACCTTTGAGAGCCGTTTTCTCAGAATCATTTTTTTGCAGGGTGTGGCTGCTAGGGAAAGTCATATCTCAAGAACCGCTTATTGGATTTTCATGAGGTTTTTTTTTGTTACATACCTAAGTAAATTTCTGAGGGCAAGACAATTCGTTTTTTTCGAAATACTTCATGTGTAATTAGGGGCAGTCAATTAAAATATCGTTAAGTCAGGTGTAAATTTTAACACTAAATTTGGGGGCTGTACTAAAATTTTTCAAAGAGGAAATTTGGAAAAAGGGAATTGTCTTGCCCTGGGTAAACTATCCAGGAATGTCTATAACAAATTTCACACTGCTAGCACATTTTGCAAATTCTCCAGGCCTGCCCCTAGGGACCTATGTAAACTATCTTGATATACTCCTCTAATTTGAGAACCGATGAGCCCAGCTCCATGAAACTTGGCAGTTTTTCAAATGTGTGTACTATGAGCATACCCTGAAAATTTCATTCAAATATCTCAAAAAATAAAAAAGTTGGTGTTCAAGGGTAGCCTCCCCCCTTTAAAGGCAGAGCTTATGTCATCCCAATTTTTCTTTTGCCTAACATACTGTCTATTTGCAGCACACTATATGATAGTCATGACAGTTAAGTGTGGGCCTACCTTCCTGGTAACTGTCAGCTTGTCTAGTATGTTTTTCGCACATTGGTATACTGTTCTTGTGCCTAAGGCAGTTTGACCTGTGTATCCTCGTCATATGCAGGGCACATCTCATCTACCCTCATGTGGTAGCAAAGCCTAATCAGTTGGGCAAATATTATGTGCAGTGGTCTTGTTTTCTGCATTACATTAGTTGCTTAATATCTGCAGTGGTCAGAATGATGTGTCAATATCAAAAAATACATTTTGGTCAAAATTATTTATTGGTGCTCTTGGCCAACAATATGCACCCATTGTATACGTATGATGTGTATAGTATTGACAGAAAGACCCTACACACTGTTCAGGTAGTTGTGCAATGCTCAGGTAGAATAGAAGTGTGCATAAGGGCTGCTATCGCCTCTGCAAGGCATCCTTGAATGTGGCGTGCCTTTTTTACAATGCATTTAATTCACACCCTTTCTCGAGGACGGCCGTGTCACGATGGTGCACTGGTTAGGGAAGAATGGTTGGATGCGGGATCGAATTCCGGTCACGGCAGCCACTTTTCGCTGGAGGTGAAAAGCAAGGTGCCCGTGTGCTGTGCAATGTCACTGCACTGTTTTAAAGAACCCCAGATGGTCAAAATTTCCGGAGCCCTCCACTACGGTGTCTCTCAAAGCGTGAGTTGCTTTGAGACGTTAAACCCCATAAACCAAGCCAAACCTTTCTCAGTGACAACATATGTATGTATGTATGTATGTATGTATGTATATATATATGTATATATATATATATATATATATATATATATATATATATATATATATATATATATATATATATATATATATATATATATATATATATATATATTTGTTTGTTTGTTAGTCATGTGCTGCTGGTGCCACATTCCTGCCCGTGTCATCTTGAACCGTGAAAGCGTTGAAGTTAACCATCTTGCATATCTCCTTTTTTTGTTTCAGTCCCAGCAAGAAGGTCTGGTGGTGAGCTGGCATGGTATTGAAGCTTGTGTGCATCGTAGCCACTTGCCTGGGCCCTGGGATAAGCCGGACGACATCACAATTGGCCAGACATTGGTTGGTACATTGCTGTATGTGCAGCCACTAGTTCAGCGACCCTACCTGAGTATTCAAGGGCCCTTGGGCCGTGAGCCATTTGGAACAGTCCGCCCTGGAGCCCTGTTAGAAAATGCAGCCCAGGTTGTGGCTGTGGAGGCTGGTGCTGTGCACTTTCGTCTGGAGCCTAGTGGCGTGCGCGCTCTGTGTCCACGGCCACTGGTGTCTGATCAGGATGTGGAGGACGCACGCGACTTCATCACTGCTGGGGAACGTCTGAGGTGAGTCGCTTGCTTTAGCCACAGGGTGCACTTAGTCCTTAAAAGAACTCTGAAAATCCCATTTTTAAGGCCATTTAATGTGGCAAATTTCTTTTTCCTTTTTCCAGCCATTGACAGTATCTGCCAATGAAGGCTCAGTAACTTAAAATTAGTTATTTTCTTGGTGCATGTAAAATCAAAGCTCATTAATGATTTCAGAATGAAAACATGTTCAAGATAGGCTTACCTTTAAGGGGGGATGAGGGTCTT
Organism: Amblyomma maculatum; assembly: GCF_055883805.1. Taxonomy (NCBI): domain Eukaryota; kingdom Metazoa; phylum Arthropoda; class Arachnida; order Ixodida; family Ixodidae; genus Amblyomma; species Amblyomma maculatum. The sequence goes on from NC_139344.1 coordinate 261,183,546, forward strand.
AAAAACTTTTTTTTTATTTCTTAACCTATCTTGGTGAAAATTGCCATGGTGATATATCTTTGAATGGTGATTCTAAATATGTATTTAGATTTGAAATACCTCATCTAGACATGAAAATATGGCAAGATAATGTACCGCACATAGTGTCTTTTCTTACGGGCCATTACGGCAATTTCTTAATTAAAAAAACTGGTTTTAAAAATATGCTGTCATTTCCAAGAGCCTACTGCACATCCTAAAGCTAAGGAAGTTTTTAAGAAGTCATTATATAGGTAATGAATGAATAACAAAGTTGGGAGAAAAAAAACAATGTGGGAGTAATTAGTTTACATCTGACCTAATTGCTAGTCTATCAGACTTTATCAAAAACGGAAAGCTTTAGGATGTAGCTGAGATTTTACTGAAAAAAATGATACCAAGTTCAATAAAATCCGTGCATGCAAACATTATGAAAAGTTCCGTAAGGCAAGGCTTTTTACCAAATAAACAAAGCTGAGAAAACTGCATTCAAAGTTTTACTCACTGTGCCACTTTTGTTTTCCAATCACATGGAAAGATTTAATGCTTTAGCATGCAGCCCAGTTATTGGTGAACAAAATGACACCAAATTTACATAAATCTGTTCATGTAATGGCTGTGAAAATCTATGTATGGCATTGGCACTTGACAAAAAAAAGATGCTCAGAAAGTCACTTGCTACAGTCTCTGAATCTTAAACCATTCACAAAGTCCTGGGCAGTAGTCTTGGGTTTTGTCAGGCCTGTGCCTCTTGGCATCTTCTTCTTCACCTTTTCACTATCGGTTTGACCCTTATCAGACCTGCACAGCCTCTGTTTATCTTTTTCAAGGCTCCTACGAATGAGGCACCTGCCAGGGCTATAACCAAGCTACTCTGCAACAGCTCTGCTGGTTGCTGCCATCCCTTGATTGAAGCGAGAAACTGCTTCTGCAACAGCCCTTTGAACAGCCAGCAAAGAGTCATGCGTGTTTTTAGAGCATTGGCTCCAGATAACAGAGTGCAGGCACTCGATAGCATTCTGTGTCATGCCATCTTTGCAGCGCTTCAAAAGGGCCTCGTCGCCCAGCCTGGCAAAAACTGGCTCAAGCGCAGTGCGAACATGGCCTGGCAGAGGGTTTTTGTGTGGTGGAGGCTCCACCTGGTTTGCCAAAGCACGATTGAAGGCACACCATGAATCAACTCCTTGAGGCCAGCAACTGTGATCTGGGGCTTCATCTGTCGAGGTCAGGTGCAACAGCGTAGCTTGCACTGCCTTTTTCATGCCTGCGACGTCGTGGCTATGGCTCCGCAAGGCATACCCATAGTAATTGGTGATCTTTTTTATCTTTTCTTGGGTGCGGTTGCCCTTTCCACCAAGAGATTGCCCTTGTGCCTTCTTTTCCTCAACCAAGTTGCGAAGAGCCGTCCCCATCCGCTTGTGGACATGGTTGAGGCAGTCCTTTTCGATGGATATATATCCATACACGCCTTCCTGGGTCAATGCATGAAATGTGCGGCTATCACCATCCGAAAGTATGGTTGTGTACCGCAACCCCCATCCGAAAGTATGGTTGTGTACCGCAACCCATTTTTTTCCAAGGACCTATTGAATAAAATCATAGCTGCTTTGGTCTCCATTCGTCCGGCATTGCAGTCAATGTTCTTCATACACTTGTGGTTCACAGCCCAGTCACCGTAACCATCATCACTGGGATCAGGTGCCCCTTGGCACCCACGACAGTACCTCGAAAGCACAACATGGTCCAGTACAAGGCCAGTGTACAGTTCTATAATGCAGCCAAATGCAATATTTGAATTGTGGCCACGCGTTTTCCATGTGCCATCAAATATGACGTCTACATTTCCTGTTGGATTCAGGAAGTCTTTGTATAAGTCCTTCACCACTTTGACACTTGCTGCTTCTGTAGCAGTAGCAACTGCCTGGCAAGCTTTCACCATGGTGTTCATGTGCCCCCTGAAAGTGTTGTGGTGAAGTCCTCGGTGGGAGAGGTTCATCGTTGCACAAAAATCCACTAGAGCAGTCACTCCCTTCCCTATACTTTGTATGCCTTTCATCGCCCGCAGATTTACTTCAAAGGGTGTGATGCTAGATTTCCCGGGCACTCGTGGCGACGAAAAGTGCCGCTCGGCGAAATCGCAATTCGAACATGTGAGCACTAACTTCACAGCTAAGCCATACTCTCTTCCGCTGCATTTCGCGAATTGAACACTGGCCATCCCACACTTGCTGCAGCTTGTGGATGCAAACAGCTTCTTCAGTATGCTCATATCAACAATTATATACTCAGTGCAGCGATCGTCGTCTACACTTACTGTGCTGACGTTCATCAGCTCGAACTTGCGGGAAGTCGCGGACTTCTTCGCCAATGACGTCTTGGCGTTATCTGCACATTTTTCGCGTCCCACTCGCTCCGCCTCCGTAAAAAACACTGTGTCCAAACGTTGAACACGCGAGCTCGGTTTAGCCGCGTCCGTCGGCGCTGAAGCGACGTGCGGAAACGCCGAAGTCGTCGTTAGGCTTAGCTCAGCCGGCTGGGCCGCTTCCGACGACACAAAATTTGAAGCGACTCGCAGAGCATCAAAAGTCGATATTTTCGACAGGCTAAGTCCAGGCGCATCCACTGGAACCGCAGACACTTGCGGTAACACCGAAGTTGACGCCGATCGGCACGGTCCAGCCGCGGCGTCCACCAACGAAGCTGACATCGACGATGTCGGTCCAGCCGCGTCCATCGGCAAAACTGTGGTCGACGAGTTCAATCCAGCCGCATCCGCCGACGACCCTGCAGCTTGCGGCAACACCGAAGCTGTAGTTCTCGATGTGGCACTCTTCTTATTCCACGCGCGTCTCCTTTTGCCGACTGCTTTTCGCGTGCTTGCTTTCAAGCGCGCGTCCCGCGCCATCGAGACACGCGGAACAGACACCAGGCAGGCAAATACACACGAAAACAATAACTTCAAAGCTAAGAGGAGCGAGTTAATAGTCAAAATATTTACAGGAACGATGAGAAAAAATGCAGAACGAGAAATGCTAGGAAACAAAGAGGAGCGCAAAAAATCACGTGCCAGCGGGCAAAAGCAGACGACGAAGAGTCGGCAACGCGGTCGCGGGAGGTGGGGCATGCGTCAGGGCCAATCAGAGGGCTGCGCCTCGGAGAGCGCGCGCTTTACCCAATCAGCGGCTGTCTCGCGACGATTCACCCCTTGCGGACGGATGCCGAAAGCTCCGCTGTGCGAAAACCTACAGCGTGTTGAGAGACGCCAGGAGAGAGAGCGGGAAATGAGCTTTCAAACGAGACCAAGATGGCGCCTATCGGTTCGCGCCGCGCGGAGCTACGGCGGCTTGAAAATGGTGCAAATTTTCGCGTTTGGCGTTCAATTTCGGCTCACCGACGTTTCTAAATTGCTGTTTTTTTTAATACTTTGAGTAGGAATTGAGCTATAATATTTTGTAGAGGCATAGTCGGGACATTGAAGACTTCAAAACAGCAATTTTTGAAAATTGCCATTTTTGACCATTTTTCACGATTTTAAGACCGGCGTCCCCCCTTAAATAATGTACTTTAAGCTGACAGACCAGAGCATCAAGTTTGGATAATTATGGCAGCTTGAATTAATGGATGCTTAGGCAACTCCTTCCGAATTTTATTTCTGGCGGTGTCGATGTTTGTATAGCAGCAAAAAATTGAACATCCCTACAATGAAATTTCTGCCACAGCACAGCAAACTCTTTGTGATTCCCCATCAGCAAGTTGTACAATGCAGTGAAATTATTGCTCCCCCCACAATGAGCAGTTTATACAGCAAGGTCCCCCTTCAGTGAAATTTTTGCACGGAAGCAGCAGGCTCTTCCTTTTTGTATACATCCAGTTATGTCGCTGTCTTGTTCGGTTTCACCAGAAACAGCTGCTGAAACCAGTTTTTTACTGCAATAACTGCCCTCAGCTGTCTTACAGGTTTTGCTGCTAGCCCGGGGGCTTGCAATCTGTGCTTGAAAACCATGGATGTTGGCGTAAGACAGCTTATGGCTTTTTTGCTTGCTTTGCTGATCAAGGCATAGCGGAAATCACTTGTGTTCATTTCAATGCGAAGTTATTGTGTCAGTAGTGGCAGCTAGGTTACAACATCAGACATTTTATGCTAAGCAGTGGCTAGTTCCGAAGTACTTTCGGTGCAGAGCGGACCACATTAGGGCTAGTGACACTGGGAAAGCAGCGCGCAATAATCTGCTGTTGCCAGCATGTCGGGGAGGTGGTAAGCTGGGCATGAGTGCACCACTGGCGTGGGTGCACTCTTATTTTGCCTTTGCGCTGCAGGCAAGCATTATGCTAGCATTTTTTTATCCTTTCTGGTTCAACAAATACAGTACAGGCACTTGTTACGTAAATGGCAGGGTGGCAAATGTTTTAGGAACATAACTAAACCATTGCTGGTATGTTCCTGTCGCAAAACATCTAGAATTGGCGCACAACCTGAGCACATGCGTGTGCCGCATCCTGAAATGCCCTGAAGCGCGGAATCTTGCAGAATGCGGCAGGGGTGTTTTTATAACATGCATGATAAAAAAAAAAAAAAAAAATTGCACTTCGATAGCTGGCATAGCGGCTGCATCTGCTGCATGAATACAAGCACTGTGTTGAGATTTTTGGAGAATTTTGGAGTAACACCACACTGCTGATTTCAATATGGCAAAAGACCAGCACTGACAGATATTGGAAATATGCAGTCAACTCCACTTTAACTGTATTGAATAAGTGCCAAGGAAGTATCGTTATATAACAAGGTTATAGTGAAAAAAGTAAACAGTAAATTCCTAATCAGTCAGATTTGACTGCTTTGCAGCAATTTCATTGGGATCTCTCTGCAGAGATCTAACTTCTGCACACATAGTTCAATGGGAGATCATTAGCAAAAAAAAAAAAATCTATTGCAATTGATAACATGCGCCTGTACGATAAATTCCAACCGAAGCGGTGACCTTCTGCTAGAGCATCCGCCTCGCATTCAGGAGGTGCCAGGTTTGACACCCGGTATCGCCAGGTACCCACCGGTTTTCTGTTTTTCAGTGGGTACAAGCTTTCCCCTGGCCTGGTGCTCGGCTCTTCTCAGGTGAAATGCTTGCAAAGGGCTCATGCACCAAAAAAGGGCCACATATGGGCTTCTGCCACGCAAGGCGGGATTATGGTTATGACTGCTTCGTTTTTGGGCAGTGACCCCTTTCCCAAGCATTTCGCCACAGAAGAGCCGAGCACCAGGCCGGGAGAAACTTTGTACTCATTGAAAACTAGAGGGTACCCGGCAGCACCAGGGATCGAACCTGGTACCTCCTGAATGAGAGACAGATGCTCAACTGCAAGGCCACCGCTTCGGTAAAAGGGATTCTTTGGACTTGCCTAAAGCCCAATCGTTTTTGGTCAATGGGCCCTTTCTCAAGCGTTCCACCCGAGAAGGGCCGAACACCAGGCCAGGGAAATAGCTTGTATGCATTTCAAATCCGGTGGGTACCCGGTGGCACCTGAGATCGAACCTGGTACAGTAAAAGCTCGTTAATTCGAACTTCACGGGACCGGGAAAAAAGTTCGAATTATCCGATGTTCGAATTATCGAATGGCCTCGAAAAAACTGACCGAAACCGTTTGTACTACGGTAAATGTACCGTATTTAGTCGCGTAACGAACTCGTTCGCATAATGAACCCACTCAGCCCCGATTTGTGCCTACGAATCGGAAAAAAAAAAAAAACAACAACAAAAAATAAAGGCGTCAGTCGTTAGCGCGTCCCTCTGTTTCGCGCCCACGGTCCACAACACATTTCTTGGCAGTGCGCCAAGATGCTGCGCGGCGATAACGGCGTGTTTATCTTTTGACTTTAGCTCCCGCAGGGAGGGAAGCGAACTTGGCAAAGTGCCAGCGCTTATCCGGTTGTGCAAGCCTCCTTTTCAGTACGTTTGCTTTATCTTGCTATGAGCGACTTGGGCGGGCGGCGGCGTCTACTGCCACTCCAATCATCGGAGCGAACGGTGCTAAAAACGGTGCTAAAAGCCGGCGTCATGATCGCGGCTGACTCGCGTGCTTCCTCTGACGGCTGATGGGTGGAAGGATGGATGGCTATCGCAAAAAAAAAAAAAAAAGTTTAACCGATAGTGCCAGTCCGAGATCATAGCCTTATATGGGCATTGGCTGGGACCGCGCCGACAGTACTTATCCCTATTTCCAAATTAACAGGGTTGGAATTAACGAGTATTTAGTTGCGAGCTACGGAGGTTGCGCAGAAGAGAGAGCAGGCGGCCGCCGCCGCGCGCCCATGCACTGACCTTGCCGCGGCCGCGTCCCCTCCCTTCAACGCCGCCGGCCGCCACGCCGGTCATGGCGCCATTTAAGTTTTACCCACTCTTCCATGGTTTTACCTGGTTCCTTATTCTGTCCCCGTTTTGGACGTGCGCAGCCTCTAATTATGCCTACCGATCGCAGAGGTGTTTCTTTACTTTTTTTTTTTTTTTTTTCCGCGTGATGTGCGCCAAGCCGCCCAGAAGCGGCGGCGCGTAGTTCGAATTATCCGTAGCGGAACCGACTCGCGTTCGAATTAACGGGCTTTTTTATACACAGATCTCTATGAAGCTTGGCCGGACCAAGTAGTGTAGTTCGAATTATCCGAAAATTCGAATTATCGAGGTTCGAATTAACGAGCTTTCACTGTACCTCCCACAATACACTTGATGCGGGGCATACTTGGCTTGTCACTCCTTGGAGGGCTTTCTTCATACTGAACAACAAGCAAAACGTGACATTAACGCATGCAGTGCAAGCACTACCACCTGCACTACCAGTGATGGAAGCATTTGAAGTGCTCTGCAGATTTATTGGTGCTCACGATGATGACATCGCGATGCAACTACTCACCGAGTGTGAAAGGCGCGCCATGGCACTCATGGCAAAAAAAAAAAAAAGAAGAAGAAGAAGCTGACCAACTTTGAAAATAAACGATGTTTTGAGACTGTGTTGTCCAACCTGATATGGATGTTTTTGGGCTGTTCTCGCTTCAACAAAATTTTTCACGCGTCCTGTCAGTTTTGTTGTAGCGAGGTTCAACGTAGCTGCCTGATTTTCTATGCTGGTCGCTATCAGGCCATGCCTGACGGCTATCGCTTCATCTTATTCGACCAGCCTTCTCTTGGGGTCCGGGTGGTAGCTGGAGACCGTGATCTCTCAGCCCTCGTGGTCCATGAATCCCCTGTGGGCTGGTGGCTGGTCTTTCTACAAATAAGCGTGGTGGATACATTCGGGTTGTTATTGGGATGGGGAGAACGGGGCCAGCAGTGCTGGTGAGGGAAGGCTACTAGCTTGGAGTTGGCTCCATGGGATTTGGTGTGGCTTAGGAAGGGATTGGTGAGGTACAGGGTAGCAGAGTTTCTCTGCTCGGTAGTGGAGCGTTGTGTCATTGTATATGAGTAGTTGCCTTCTTCATTGCCCTGTTATTCATGTCTGGTTGTGCTTCAGTGGGAAAGCGAGCATCAATGAAAACAAAAGCAAAACTGTCACAAACCTGATGAGCGCGCCTGACTCTGACAGTAACAGGTGGCCAGCGTAAGCTAGATTTTTGGCCTCATGCTCTGCTGTTAGTATTTCATTTGTCGCTGATAGCACATGCAAGCAGCAAGAAAGCTGATTGGGCTGGAAAAAGCCTAATGCACAATAAAGAGGGAGGTCCCACGTTAGTTTACTCCACATTATATCAGTACTGAAAGGTGCTAAAGAAACTAATTTAGTGATGTTTACATTTGTGGTAAGGTGATGAGCGCTAGCTTATCCACATTGTGCTTTTGCGGGTGCTGCATTTCCTTTGAATGTGGTTGCCACGCATGTGTGGGTTACGCTTGTATTTTGGTTTATGAACGATTACAAAAAATACTTTATGGCATGAAATTGATGTGAGCATGTTTGTGGTCAGCGTCTCGAGAACAGTGCATCATATTTTTGACCCACTGCACGTCTGCGGCTCTGGCCTCTCGCAAACGTGCAGTGTTGAGTGTGATGCTATGTTTCAGGTGCATCCATAGCTTTTGTGCAACCTATAACTTTTGCGCCTGCTGCAGCACTATGAAGTCATTTCAGGGTGTAGTCTTGAGCAGTTTGCCCTATTGCAACCATACACCTCATCTGATAATGGAGTCGATGTGAAGAGCAGCGCACCGGCTACAGTTGCCGACCGAATTTCGACCCTCAAGAGGTCGAAATAGCATCTGGAAAAGCAGGCAGTCTGAAAAACCTTCATTTACAGAGCGACTTGAAAAGCTGGTCAATCTGTTTCTACATCAGTCTCATTCTCACAGCTAGTCTCCTCTTTGGTGTGGCAGTGACAGTGGGGAAAACCGTGCAACGGTAGGAGTGACATAATGTTCGAACAGCTGGAGCAGGAGGTGCTGGACACTGGCAAACCAGTTCAGGTGGTGCCTCGCTGCTCCCACGTGGCTCTACATCAGTGCCTTTTTTTTTTTTTTTTCCTCTCTGCTGTGCGTGTTGATTTTAAAAAAATTGAAAACAATGTTGGTGTTACTTCAGTATCAGTACCAGTTAAAGCGTAGAATAAATGTGCACTTCATAAATATTATTCTTGGCAGTAAGCGATATCAAAGAAATCTAGGAACATTATGAACTCTGTCATCAATACAGGAATAGTTTGGCACAACTTGCAAGATTGATTTTGATACAGCCAAGGCCGTTGCAGCGATCTGTGCCGCTGGCTCTCTTGCTCGAAGCCGCAGGCAAGCCATAATGTACAGTGACGTGATAGAAGCACGGTCGCGCTTACTGGCCTGTCATCCATGAGGCAGAGCTCTGTTGCCGCTGGTCGAAGGGACCGGGGGAGCAGGGGCTTATGGTGCAGGCTGCCCGAGATTTCAGGGAGTAACGAGTCCATTAATTCCCCACATCTAGCAGGGCCTACTATCGAGAGTATAGAATATATGTTGGCTGCGTGCAACGGGAGTTCGAGGTTGTAGAAAAATAAAATGGCAGCGATGTAGCAATTTTTTGTAGCTTTTGACCTGTAATCTCAAGAAGTCCAGAAAAAGGAATGGGAAAAGTTTTAAATGGTCAAAATTTTGGTCAGTGTTATGAAACGACTCTGCGGAACATGTGATGGGTCCATGGCAGACTCCGAACAATCAGGCAGGTCTAGAAAATTGGGAGTCCGAAAATTCAGTTAGTGACTGTATTTGCATTGGGTGGTCATGTGACTGCACTTAGTAGGACCCTTTGTTCAACAACTAGTTCTGTAAAAAAAAATAAAAAGTGATGTATTGCATTTTGTGCCAACAGCTTACTTCTGCAAGTGTCAGTATAGATTGATACAGTAAAAGCTTATTAATTCAACTCTTGCTAATTCAGATAATTCGAACTAGGAGCGCGGTCCCGGCTACGCCCATCTAAGTCTAAGACGTCAAACACTTTTAATTCAGACATGGGCGATCTTGCTGCGGTTAACTCGGGACAGGTATAATAACATCAGTATAAGACCCGCGCAACTAGCAATAACCAAGATAGACCTCTCCAAACTTTAATTTGAGCAGAACCTGAATGGCATGGAATACAGTGACTGTCGGAGAAGCATAGTTTCGGTTTCGCTTCCTTCACTTCATCCCGTGACTGCAGTCGGGTGAGTGCATTGGTCACTCAAACCCCTTTGGATGCTGTTGGCATGTCACTGTTCTTAAATTTTCATTTTTGGCTGGAGTCACGCTGTTCTAACACTACGCATATATCCACATGCTGCTTCCAACACGCTGCATTTGCATGTTAGTCACATGCAGTTTCACCATAATGCTTTACTGTGTGGACATTTTTGGCATTTTTTTTTTCAGGCTCTTTGTAATAATTTGAACTTTTGGTCAAGGCCGAATTAGAGTTTACTGTATGCAGTGAATTACATGAGCGAAATTTCTCTGGTTTTTCACTCTGCAGCTGCCGTGTCATGGCCCTTAGCTACATGGACAGAGTTGTGATTGTCTCCCTTAAAAAGTAAGTGCTTTGCATGTTTAATTTTTCCATTTTTTTTTTTTTTGTGTATCTGTTATCGAGAAAACTGATCTCCTTTGCTGTGTGTGTCCCCCTGTTATTTTGCAGGTCCATGTTGTCAGAAAAATATGTTGCACCTGAAGCTTTGGTTCCAGGAGCAAAGTTTCAAGTAAGCTTTGTGCTACAAAGACTCCCTTTATTTCTGATGGTGAAGGGGGGGGGGGGGGGGGGGATTAGCAACTGGTAACTCCAGAATTTGATGTGATGTATGGGGCATTGTAAGAGGATTCTAAAAAAGTAACTTCCAGTTACATTAGATAGCAGAACCACCCTGGAGAAAACTTAAATGAATTGCAACTGTAGGTGTATGTATTTGCATACAGAAAGCCTCCACGCCTTTCTAAAGATGCGTGCGGGGAACTAGCACAAAGCAGCTACGCCTCTTGAAGGGAAAGGTGAGAGCTGCGCAATTTCTGCGACTCTACTGCTACCTTCAAACGGGGTGTTGAGCCGGAATGCTTTTGGTTAAGGTTCATTTTCAGGTTCAGCTTGAAAGTGACATTCCATTCCAGTGAACAAGCCTTAGAATTCACATAATTAACCAGGACAACAGGCAGCTTTAAGAAAGGCTGTTTGGAAATGTAACAATGCATTGCCACCAGTTTAGATGAACTAGAAACTCAGTTTCTGACAGTTCGGAGGTTCTAGTAGTTCAGATAACAAGAGTGTGAATGGAATAGAATAGAATAGAATATAATAGAATAGAATAGAATAGAATAGCTAATGCCATTCAAAAGTGTTCACAAGTTATAAACCTGGTTGTAACGAAATTGTAAAATGTCGGCAATTTTGAATGACATCAAGATTTTCATTATAGTATGCAGCTTTTGCGTGAGCCCCGCCGGGGTGGCACAGTGGTTACGGCGCTCGACTACTGTTCCCAAGGACGCGGGATCGAATCCCAGCCTCGACGGTTGCTTTTTGACGGAGGTGAAAAGCAATGCGCCCGTGTGCTGTGCGATGTCAGTGCACGTTAAACAACACCAGGTGGTCGAAATTTTTGGAGTCCTCCACTACGGCGTCTCTCATAGCCCGAGTCGCTTTGGGACGTTAAACCCCACAAACCAAGCCAGCTTTTGTGTGAAGACTCGGAAGGACAGGGCATAACGAAAACAAGATTAAAAATTGTTCGTAAGGGAAGCCACCTTGAAACTATTTGCATTAAATCAGAATTATTCAAAGTTATAGAAATGGTGAAACATTTTGCGATCGCACTGAGGGTGCGGCCAGACAGCGGCAGCCAGAGTTGCGGCAGCAGCCTCTATCTCCGCCGTGTCTTGCATGACGCGTCTACGGGGAAGCGGGGAAAGGGGTGTGGCGAAGGAGTCAGTCTTGGGGAGAGCATGCATTCGTGGCACTGCCGTGCGAGGAGGCGTCTGCATCTTCGCGCATTTTTCTACTAGCCCACCACTGTTGCCCCAGGAAACCGATTCTTTGCCTCGTGTTGCTGGCACTCTCCGCTGTTCTCTCTACAGATGCATGAAAGTTAGCGATTACCGCTTGGCGGCAATGGACGCACACTGCTCGATCAGTCTTTTTTTCTTTGTTCTCTTATTTTTTGCTGCTAGTGCCACGTTCCAAAAGCGAAAGCAGCAAGACTTTCGCGTTTGCTATGTTATTTGCAGTCAGCGCTGAAACACGGCGCGTTGTATCAACTGTGGTCGCTCGTTGCTATTGTAGATGTCCCTCTCACGTCATTTCGTGCTTTATAGTGAAGAAACTTAGGGGGCTCAACCAAATTTCTAGTAATTCAGCACTGGTTAAGAGATAGTTGGCGCTGCGAGTTAGCTACATCAAGGTCAACCACCGCGACATGTTCGTTACATGGAGTTTTCAAATGCACCCACTTCAATGGGGGTGGCGTTAGGGAATTGAAGAACTTCGTAATATCGAGGAATTTGCTACATGGAGGTTAATTATGTAGAGGTTTAACTGTATTCACACAACTTTACCTTATATTTTGTTCTTTTCTATTGTTTTCTAATATTTTCCCATTTATTATGCTGGCTGCGTATATAAATTGGCTTTTGTGCAAAAAATTTCAATGGCAATCAGCACCTGTGTGTATACGTATCTTACATCTTTTTCTTGTTGCACTGTTTTGAGATTTCCAGTAGTTTTTGTACTTGAAGAAGTTGTCATGTTCTAAATTTGGTGTGTCTTTTGCTTTGTTTTCTTTGGGAAGTGAGAAAATGAGTGATGTGTTTTTTTCTTGTTTTTTTTTCATGTGTGCTCATGTGCAGTGCACAGTGCGGCAAGTGCAGGCATCTGGTCTTTTGGTTAGCCTAAGTCCATGGCTGGCAGGCTTCATTCAAGCTCTGCACGTCAGTGACCGGGAGGGAGAGCAGCCAGCAGTTGGATCTTCATTGCGGTGCCGTCTTCTCCACGTTGATCGCAGCTCTGATCCTCCCAGACTGCTCCTGACATGCCGGCGTGCCCTTGTCACTTCAAGGCGTCCCATTATAACATCATATGAGGATGCTGCCCCTGGGAAAGTTGCAGATGGCCTCATTGTTCGGGTCACACCGAAAGGGCTGCTTGTGACCCTCTACAACAATGTGAAAGTGAGAGCGCCTTTTTTTTTTTACCCTCCCAATGATGTCAGTATTTTTTCCCAAATTGTTTTGGCTAATAATTACAACACATGGCAAAGTTGACGGTGCTATGTCTGTCCTCTGTCCATTGTTATGTCCAATATATTGTTCGAAGTGGTACTGTTATAAGTGGGTTTGACTGTACAGTACATTTGGATAAAAATGAGTCAAATGCATTTTGGAGTTAGTCCCATACACTGCACCCTTGGCTCAGTGGTTAGGGTGCTCAACTGCTGATGCCGAGGATGCAGGATCAAATCCAGGTCGCAGGGGATACTTTATTTAGGAAAGCGAAAAGCAGGGCACTCGTGTACTGTGCGATGTCAGTGCACTTAAAGAATCTCAGGTGGTTGAAATTTCTGGGGCCCTCCACTGTGGCGTCCCTCATAGCCTGAGTCACTCTGGGACATTAAACTGTAAAAAACAAAGCATTTTCAAACTTTTCACCATTGTTACCTCTCTTTTATTAATGCTCTTTGTAGGCTGGTGTGGGGATGCCAACCTTCTGTGGTCATGCAAATGCTACCATGCTCCTAGAGCGAATATCTGCAGATTTTTTGTGTGCATGTGTGGTGTTAGCATTCGTGCGTGAACACTTTTTGGCTTTTCACCTACTGTGTTTGCCTAGTGGCTGTGGCGTTCGGCTGCTGAGCCCAAGGACATGAGATCAAAATCCCAGCCGTGACACCGCATTCATATGAGGCAAAATGGAAAAACGCTCATCTGCTGTGAAATGTCTGGTTGGTTTTGGCCGCCTGGTATTTTTTGCATGCACAATCCGCAGCCCTCCACTACAGCGTACCTCATAGCCTACATATTGCTTTAGGGCATTGCCAAAATTTTCCTCTACTCTTCACATCTAAATTGGGACCTTTTTTTTTTTACTTCTTAGGGCTGGATACCTCCACAGGAAATACCACACCCCGTTCATGGCATTGAGGCAAACTACGCACCAGGCAAGATTGTTACTTGCCGTGTGGTTGACTGCCAGCCTTTGGAAGAACGCTTGACATTGTCACTGAAGGTGCATTTGCAATTTCTTTTGGTATCGTATATCTTTTTTACAAGAAAAAAGAGGATGCATTTTGTGTGTGTGTGTTAACCTTTGTTAGTGCAGTTAAATCTCGGGTGTAATAGACCTCAACGTAACAAAGAATTTCGGTTTTTGCTACTTTGTGTCTATAGAACACCAAGCATTTTTAGCTTTAGTATAATGAAGTAAATTTTACTACAATTTCGACGTAATGAAATTTTACCACTGTCTGAAACAAATACAAGGAAAATTGTACCCAAGCTCGTAAGGTTGATCAAGGTCGTGCATACTAAAGCGAAAGGTGAAAAGCAAGGCGCCCATGTGCTGTGCGATGTCAGTGCACGTTAAAGAACCCCAGGTGGTTGAAATTTCTGGAGCTCTCCACTACGGCGTCTTTCATAGCCTGAGTTGCTTCGGGGCGTTAAACCCCACAAATTAAACCAAACCACTTATATCAGTCCCTGACTAAGTTTGTAAGGCAGACAGTAGTGTTGCAAACAATGGCTGTGTTCCTATGATCTTTATAGGGTCACTATGTTGAAGCAGTGGTGACATAAAATCCATTGATTTTTCAGCTGGCTGCAAAAGGTGACGATGAAGAGAAGGCTGTGGAGGTAACTACTCCATTTCAAAAACTCTTGTTAATATACTGTCTGCAGTCAGAGTGTTGAATTGAGTCATTTATTTTCAGCCAGTGAAGAGCTCATTGAAGTATGCTGCTCTGGAGGTGGGAATGGTAAGTAGGCAGAAGTATTCAAAGGTATCAATGTCATTTGTGTGTACAATAGAATCTCAGTGGTAACGAATTTCCTGGGAGTAGTGGAAATTGAATGTAACATTGGGATGGTCACTGTTGTTGCGTGTTGTGCCGCAAAGAAAGTAAGCACTTGCGAGGCAGCAGTTCTAAACCTCCTCATAAGCGTAGGGAGGTTTAGAATTGCTTTGGGAAGTGTCAGTAAAAAAAAAACATGACCGCAGGAATACATTTTGTGGAAAAAAAAAAAGGTCTGTCAAAGGGTAAAATATTTTTAAAATCTAAAGTAAGCAAGCCAGCATATGAGTGCAAAAGTGAAAGAAATGCATCCTTTTTGTTTTTATGCATTAATAAATTTTGAGGAATAAATTTTGAGGAATAAATTTTGAGTTCATTTTGCCCCCTCACTTTTTTTTTTTCTCAATTCCTGTGAAGACAAGTTTATGATATATAAAAGTTTGGGTACTTGATACCACCCATGTCGTTGCATGAAGTCACGGATGAGGAAGGCACTATCATTTCAGCTTTTTCATCCTGCAATTAGGGCACTAGGCCTGCTTCAACTCTGCTTTCTATCCAGTTCATTACATGAGCAAAAACAACCTAATAACAAAAAAATTTAACCAGGCATCCTTTAAGTCCAGTGACACCCAGAAGAAGATTGCATGATAGCGTTTAAACCACACCACCAAAAAAGAATAGCGAAAGAGAACACATCAACTCGTGCCAAAATCCGAGAAAGACTGGTTAAAAGGCACATTCACAGTAGCTTTAAATTATGGATAGCAAGGTGAAGAAAAATGCATGATGTGGGAATAGCTAGAAACTGTGTAAAGGTGGCAGAAAACATGAATGCATACTAAAACAAAGAGCAGAGAAAGGATGGCAAAACAACATAATTGTCACATAGCTGTTACCCATAATTTTCAGCCATTGTGAATGTGCTTTTAACCAGTCTATCGAATTTCGGCACGTGTTGATGCGTTTCCTCTTGCTCTTGTTATTTGGTGGTATGGTTCATGCACTGTCATGCAGCCTTCTTCTGGGTGTCAGCGGATATATAAGCGTGCCTGTCTCAAATTTTCTGATTAAAAATTTGGAAGTCTCACTTCTGTCCTATCCTCTTTCCATTTCCTGTGATTGTTTATTCAGCGCGCAACACTTCTTAAACAACAAAAGTGGGTAAGCCATAATCGTATGTATTTTGTGCACTTCTTTCTTTATTTGTGTTTCATTAATACTAGAGTCCCTTCTGTCTTCTGGAGGATTTTCTTTTAAATTGTTCCTTTGGTGCTGATTTTTGTCCTCTGTGTTGCAGCTTGTCTCTGGAAGCATTGAAGCAAGAGTGGAAGATGGCTTCACTGTGCTGCTTCGCTCTGGGGAACATGCATCTCTTCCCAAGCAGCATTTGTCAGAACTAGAGCCGCATTCTACACGGCTGCAACGCCTGCTTCCAGCTGGATCCAGCCTGGCCAATCTTGTAGTCTTCAGTTCAGCAGGGCATCTCGTATCCTTGCGGTTATGCAGTCTTATGTTAGTGCATTGGCATCTCTCATGTGGTCCTAGTGTACTCAAGATGTCATAAGAATGCTTTGTGATACATTAGAATAGATTGTTTACAGATCCTCTGCTGTTCACTGTTACGTGTACAGTAAAAGCTGGTCATACTGAACTTCAAGGGAGGGAAAAATGTTAAAATTATCGAATGACCCTGAAAAAGTTGTCGAGAGCTGCTTGTATCACGGTAAATTTGTTTGGTGAACGACTGGGAAATGGTTGCCGGGTTTTGAGACCAGAATAGCGCAGCAGTGGTTATTTTGTACATTTCTATTAATGCTTTGTTGCGTGTATACTATTAAGGGCATCGAAGCAGAACAGCTCCAAAATCATAACGACCTCTTGCATTCTTCACGGTGTGAAGTGGTGGAGCTCCACCCATCGCTGTCGCGTCACGCGCATTATAAGTGGCAACGTCGCGTGTGTGGAGACGTCACCATGCAAACGATGAGCGCGCAATTTCTGCATGCTGGGAGAATGAACTGACAGGACCACATGGATGGAATGAAAGCAAATGACTCAGTGATGCTGAAGCAGCGAGAAAAAAGAACAGGGAAAAGAAAATATCTACATGCCAATCAGCATCTGAAACGATCCTACTTGTATCACCATCTTGTCTGCCTGTATGAGCATGCATATTTGTACCAAAAACTAGCATGGGACTATGGGGGTTGACATTGCTTGAAGATTTCGCGCAATAACAATACAGTAAAGTTCTTTTTTTTTTTTAGTGATGCAATCGGCATTTATTCGTATTTGAAAGGCTTCCCTCAGGGCACACAAAGTTTTTGTTGCCACTGGATTAAGACTATATCAAGAGCCCGCTGTATACTATAGCCCTGTCACACGGGTACTTTCAAAGGCTATTGTGTCTAGAGCGTTCTCAGTTGTTGTCTGACTCAGCCAAGTTGCACAGATGCTGCATGGCAAACTCAGTTGATGCAGTCACGTCACATCTAGGTATTGTGACACCACTGTTGCTACCCAACGTTTTGCAGGCAGCACCATAGTAGAATACAACAGAAAAAGAAGGGGTGCCAGCTTCCCCTCAAAGTACACCCTCCAGCAAATTTCGTTGAATTCTCATGATGTCAGTTATCTGGTTAATGCCTCTGAGTCAATATACTATCTGTTTGAGGGCCTTCGGAAGGACTTTGCAGCAGAATATCACTTATAAAAAAAAAAAAAAGAGAGAAAAGCTATTGTTTCTTTGACCACAAACCTTCAGGTTGTATCACGGAAAGCACCGCTTGTGAATGCAGCTCGCAGGGGGCTACTGGTCTCCGGTTTCGAGAACATGGAGGTCAGTACTCTCGGAACCAACACGTCTTCTTGTGACTAGGTAAACTGTGTGCATGCTGCTGAAACGGCGTTGGCAACGTAGATGTAGTTGTAGTTGTTGGCGCCACATGTCAAAAATAGTCGGGCTGCCTAAAAAAATTGTGCCATGGTAATTGTGGTTCTAGTGATTGATTGGTGTGCGATAGGCGATGGGGAGTTAATGAAATCATTGTAATTAATTGATGAATTAAAGATGGAAAAAATTTAAAATTGGGGGAAAGGGGGTTCAAAAGTGTCAAAATGCTCAGAAGGAAAAGCCATTGCTAGATGGCGCCGATTTAAAATATTTAGTGTGTGTTTTTGATGCATCAGTTAATTGAAACATTGGAAAAAATGAAACGTTGCAAAAAGGAGGGTACAAAGGTGTCAAAAGGCTGAGAACGTAATGCCAGTGTTTGCTGATGCTAAGCATTGGTGTATAAAAAAACTTGAAAGCATAAAAAAGATAAAAAACATTGTGCATGTGAAACGCTATTGCATCATATTCTTATCGGTCGCGCCTCTGACATTCCATTGATCGCAAACAGCGCTTTCCGCGGAGCAGCGCATACTGGGACTTGTCTAGTTTGGAGAAGCTACGCCCAGCTGGCTATGAGAAAAAAAAAAAAAAAGAATAATAATAAAAATAGCAATTTTTTTTTTTAATTAAAAAAGTGAGAAGATTCGTGAGCGCTTGCTATCGCATTATACCCTTAATAGCAGATCTTACATGTCCCCCAATTTTTTTTTTCAATTTTTTTCAATGTTCTTCCTTTTTTCAGCCGGGAACCCTTGTCTTTGGTGTGCTGCTGGCCTTTGTGCGACATGGCATGCTCCTCGAACTGCCTTCAGGCATCCGTGGTTTTGTCCCCCTCAAGGTAGGTGGCTGACCAACTTTATTTTGTTCGAAGTGTCTAAAGGTACGTCCGACGTATCCATTCGATTCTCGTAAAGATACGGCGGACGTCGATATACAGGCTCATGGCTATACGCACGTCGAACGCGGCCACATTCCGCTTGCTACGCGTGAATGAATCTTATCCTCTATGATATCAGCTAGCCGCGACTCTCGATGAGGTGCTACGAAGAGTGCATCCGTTCTAACATAGATCACGGTCTTCACTTAGGGTTCTGTACGGCAAGCATCGCTGTCACGCACATAGCTGCAGGCGATGCTACGTACTGCACCCGCTCCACCAGCTGGCATCGAGATACGCACATTCACGAGCAGCTTTCGCTTTGCAGTAAACTATTACCTCGATCTGCCCGTAATGTAAGCGAGCTACTCCTAGCATTTACGCTGTCTTAGGTCCTGCATCGACCTCCGAAGATCTAGCGCCGGCACAACACACACACACCTCGCCGTGCAGAACATTCGGCAGTCCAAAGTATGTATGTGAAATGGCATTATGCTCGTTCCTCACATGCAGACCGAGGAAACAGGATGTTTCTAGCTAAATTCTTCGTTTAAATTCTACCTCAGAGCCGTGGCAGAAGACGTGCTGAATTTACTAGAGGCCTGCGCTGCTACTGCGGCGAGCTGCACATCGACTCGTCGAGGCGAAGAGCTACTGCACCGCACCGCAAGAGTGCACAACCGGAAAGCCGGAAGCGTGAATGATCCGAATTCCCTGTGAACAGCAATGTTCTTTGGTATTTAGGGGAAGACTAGACTAAAGTGCTTAGCCTGCATCTTTTTCTTGTCGAATTTTGCGTACATGTAGTTTAAACCCCCGCATGCTCGAGGTTAGCATAACCCGACTGAACGGCCGCGCAGCTTTGAAACGATCGGGATCGATATGCATGCATCGCCGGACTTGGGTACGTGGTAGAAAATGTGCGCTGCACATTTCGTTGCAGAAGCTGACTCTTGGAATTTTGCAGAGTGCGCCATGCAAGTGATCGTTGCTACAACCACACATCCATGTTCCAACGGCTGGCCTACCCCGAGGCGCATAAATGTTCAACCGTGGACGTATCAATGATCGAAGAGAGGACAGATTTTCACAATATTGGGCGCGAAATCGATAGCTACCAGTGCTCAGTGTTAGAGAAATTCTGCCTTGATCATGCGCAATTCAGTGTTTCAGGTGTGGTCAGTAGCTGTAAGTTTGAACAGTTCGCCTGTCAAGTCAGCGGCGCCAGCGATGGACCGGCGGAGCTATTTTCCACGCTACACCGCTGTCTTGCTAGAAAGCCTACCTAGGCGGCGTTTGACATTCAGCTGCTTTTTGTGGGCCCCGTAATTGAAAGCAACGCCTTCAGAAACGCGTTAAATGTTCAAAAATGTATTCTCTTCAACAGTTTCACTCCAGGCTGTCAAAGCAGGCGGACGTTGATAAAACAGTTGAGCACTCCAGTCTTTAGAAATCTGTAGAATCGCCTTCAGTTTGTAAAATTATTGGAATAGGTCACTTTCCGATCGCTGGGACATAGACCCTCATGACAGCGCTTTCACGTGAATAAGGACCACACCAGACCGAAAGCTTGTCTCGTATAACACAGCTAACCAAGGTATACCTTACAGCATTGTGTTGATTTTTATGGTGCATAAGCGACTAATGCTGCCATGCACCAAGAACAAGGTTTAATGTATTTATTTGTGTGTAAAGACTAAAATGTTCTTTAGGATGTAGCTTGTTTAGGAACATTTTAAGAAACCAAAAGTGCAGGAAATTTGCACGTCTCTCCTAGGATTACAGTCGAGAAGAGCGTGTTTTCGGGCTAGTTGGTTCTGCATAGTATATAAGAGAAATGCGCAACAACTTAAACAGGACACTTATTCTCTTATTTATTTCCTAGGATCATGCTGGGATGGAAAGGGATCTGTTGCAAAATTGTACAAAATGTTTCCTCTTATTTTCTCGACTCTGGCGCACGTGTAAAATATGGTTTATTGTTAGTTCATCTCCACACTCCTTGCATATTGGTTTTTCCTCTTTCATAAGTATGAAGCTGTGTGTGAGGTGTGGGTATGTGTTTTGTGAAGATGACCTAAAATGGCCTCCATGTTGTGTTTTTGATTACTGCATGATTTCCATTCCTTAATGACAGGTTTGACAAGTATAGTTTGTAGTTTATTTCAATGTTTCAAAAATCCTGCCATTTCACTCACATTTCTTTGTACAAGCTTCTTGGTATCTTCATGCAGCATATTCACCCTCTGTAATTTAGCATTGCGTCAAGGTAACCTGGTTATTTCTTTTCATCACCTTTCAAGACAACTGTCCCGATTTCATAAAGTGTAGGGTTTCTCATGACAGGAATTCCTTGGAAGTCATAGAAATAAATGAGATCCACAATCATGAGCTGTCTAGGGTATGCATATACATGTCCATCGCTCAGTGGAATGGTGTCAGTACGCTGTTAGAACAGGTCTTGTGGTAACAACAACCATTGTCTGAGGTGGTCCTTTAATGGGCATTGAAATGCTATGTAACTACAGGTACTGATAGAACTCTTGATCATGTTATGTGATGATGCGATCCTTGCATGCATATAGGTATACATTTCAGACTCTGCATTGCACCACTTGACCATTTGCCACCAGTTTGTGTGAAAATGTATTTTTCATGCATGTTAACCAGTATTTAACAGATGACCCCTGTGCACAAGCCAAAAGTGCCACGAGCCAAATGTCACGAGGCCACACAACATGGCAGGAGGTGTTAAGTCAAGCTTACAAAGTTATATTTGAAATATGTTCTGGGACGTTTCAGCTCCAATTAAGAAAGATTGAGGCTTACAGAGGTCTATGCCAGGTTGTCTATCACCTTACAAGGCAGCCTACGACTGTATGCTAATGAGTATATCTGAGATAACAGAGACATGAATTAAGGAATTAGTAATTATGTTTGTAGCAAAGGGCATGTAAATTAACGGGAATCCACAGTGGGATCTGCAGACAAGAACCATTAACGCTGGCACACCATACCCTTACAGGTGGAGATTAGGAGTCTCCCTAATTTTTTTTTCTGCTCAAAGCTTGTCATTTCCTTCATTCTTCCAGATGAGGAAGATGTGAAAATGATAGCATCGAAAATTCCAGAGACCATCGTTAACAAGCATGCTGATCCCAACAGCGTAAAAAGGAATTTCAGAAAAGATGGGTGACTAGTAATGCTGGCAACAGTTGAAGCTAAGTGGAAAGGCATGAAATTGAAATGCAACATATGCAGAGATATGTTGCGAGACGACCAGTCTGTGGTGTGCGACATCTGTCTCCGTTAGTTTCATCAAGTGATTGGCCAAAGCAGATGGGGCTTGTGGTTTTGTGATAAGTGCAGTGTAGTAGCATAGATGCAACCTTGCCCATTAATAATTGGAGTGGAGTAAGTGCATTGTTTTTTTGTAAGATGTTCATGGTTTCCATGCAAACATTATGAGAATTTTTTTCCTAGAGAATGTTTGCTGAAATGTGAATATAATGTGCAATAAAACTAGTGTTTTCTTGCTATTTACTTTTCCTTGTATACATTAGTTCTGTGAAGAAAACCACAGGCTAGAAGGAAATGTAATGGCATGCATTTTGATACTTGGCCCCATTGTGCTGGCTCAGTAGTTAGTGCTTGGCTGCTGAACCCAAAGATGCAGATTTGGTTCCAGCCAGAGCAGGAGCATTTCAATAGAGGCAAAACAATAGGCCGTCATGCACCGTGCGGTGTCAGTGCATGTAAAAAAACCCCAGGTGGTCGAAATTATACCGGAGCCCTCAACTATCGTGTTCCTCATAGCTGTAGTTATTTTGGGATGCTAAACCAGATATATATCACATCATACTCTGAGTAAGATGCTATTCATGGTCAGTTAATCATACACTAAACGATCAATTTTTTTCTGCATGGTACAGCAGCTGTTGTACAATTCTACTTTAGCCTTCATGAAGAATATCACACTGGCTCCACATGGCCTTCTGTTGACCCTTGATATGCGTCACAATCACACACCCGAGTATGTATTTGTCTAAGGGCACCTATGCATGCAAGGAGGGGACCGTTACTTTCCATTTGTCCGAACTGATATGCACGATCCACATCATTTCTGTAATTCAACTGCCTGCTATTTGAACTGTCCAGCATTGATGCAAGTTTCAAAGAACTGCAATTAGCAAATTAATCCAAGCAGGAAACCATGCCAAGAAATGCTTTGGTTTCATCTTTAACAACTGTTTGAGAACTAAAATTAGCCAAATGTTGCAAAACATAGATGAGAGGTTACAAAATCTAAAAAACAATGCAGCCTACCTGTGGCATGTAGGGTTTCACATCCTAAAGTGACATATGTAGCTATGAAAAATACCGTAGTGGAGAGCCCCAGACTAATTTGACTGCCCGGGCTTTGTACTTTGCGTTGACATCTTGCAGGAAACAGAAGCATTTGCATTTCACCTGCACCAAAGTGCGACTGCCATCACTGGCATTAAACATCACCACCTTGGGGCAAGTAGCCGAACGTGCCACTAAGATGTCGCAGCGTCTACGTACATGCTATACACATCAACCTTTCTAGCATTAAAGCTGTCACATGCATGGCAGATATTCATGTTCAGCTTTGGACTGACAAGTTTAAAAGTGTACTATTTGTGTTTTTATAGCATGAAAAACAAAGAAAACTAAGGAAAAACGAAAAAAAAAAATGAACATATGTTGAAAAAGCACTAGTCATTAACACATAAAGCATATTCGTTTCTTTATTAATGATAAAGTGGCCTTCAACAATAGTACAAAGCCTGAACATTTAGGAAGGTGCTGTGCCAGGCAGCTATTTTACAGAAACCTGACCCATTTCACCTGTAGTAATGCGCATCCCGGCGGTGTGGGCTGGGCACTTATTTTTCGGTCCACTAGCTCCAACATGAGAAAACTGCATCATGTGCATTCCCATTTTCCGAGTTTTGAGCTCTGTAGTGCAGGCTAACAAATTGTCGATGACTTATTTTCGTCTGATTGTTGCACAGCGCGTGTAAATAAATTACCACTGCACCTAATAAACACTGACATGCACGTGCAACATCGCCGATCATAAACGGACACACTGATGTCCGTCCGGACATCGGCGCACTCATCACAGCACTCTTCGTAGTCTCACACAGCACTCTAGTAGGACGTAATCCGTACATCACAGCATCTCACGGACTCACGGTAAGCACAAACCACACCTCCAACAAACACGAATGACGCGATGCTTGGGCTAGAGACACGCCGGCGGCACCCAGCTTTTTCAGCGACTACGTAGAACTTGCAGCACCAAACCTCAATGCGAGCAGAAAGCGATGCGTTACGTGACGCATCTCATCACAGATGGAAGTGACGAAACTTTGAAGAATCAAAACTACATAACTACATAACGACCGTCATAGACGTTAATCCACATGATAACGAGGACCAAATGAGCGGGCGTGCGGGCCGCGGGCTGGCCGTCAACACCGCGATTACATGCGCTTGCGACCCTGCCGCGGTCCAACTCACGTAAACCTATCATCATGCCATCATGTAGTATATCACCCATTCTAGGCACTATTCTTGCCACTGTACTATTCTTTGTAATTTCACATTTCACGCATGCAGTAGTACATACTTCCTGCACCTCGCACCACGTACACCTCATACCAACTTCGATTTGGCTACATACGGCTACCATGTTGTTGTTACAACCACATCTGGGGATCTCGGATCCGTCCGGCTTTCCCGACGGATCCCAAGGCCCATATATCGGAGAAAAATGCGTTGGGTCCGTCGGAAGAACCCTACCGATCGGGTCCGTCCGCCGTACCTCTGAAAAATATTTCCCGGATCCGTCCGTCGTATCCCGAAGAAAAACGCACCGGGTCCGTCGGACGTACCTTTAAGACCATTGATCGGGTCCGTCGGACGTACCTTTAGCCACAGCCTATTTTGTTTGGCAAATAGCTTTAGTACCCCTCTATTGCCCTAACTGTGTATGACAGGAGCTGAGTTCTCTGAAGCAAAGAGAATTTGCTGATGGCACATGTTGACATGGCAGTGCCGATGTATTTTGCTATTAAAACAGTTTGTCTGTTGTTTAACACATACTGTTCCATAGTGGGTGGTACAGCGTGAAGACACAAAGCACAAAGAAGGGAAGCACAACAGACGAGCGCTGACTTGCAACTAACTTTTTTATTCAAAAGAAAGCGGATTCTTATACAAAAATATATCACATGATGTTGCACAGATTGGAACCCTTGACCAGGCAAATTCAAGAGATATCTTTTTCCTTCATACTGTTCCATGTAGGGCAGTCTGTTTACTACAAGTCCCATATAATATCAGGAAGACTGCATAAACCCTTGGTAGGTGTATATATAGAAAATAGCCCAAATTATTACTAATATGTTAGCATTAGTAGTGAGTAGGGGTGTGCAAATATTCTCAATTTTCTAATAGTGAATTGCATGTCCTTCTATGCACTTTACTAAACAAATCAAACAGAACATGTTCATGACATTCGAGATGACTATGTTCAGTCAAGGCATGGTATGTGCTGTTGTTTCATCCCTCATATGACCTAGCTTAACTTTGATGCCATAGTCATCTCTTGGCTATTGGAATCGAAACAGGTGAGCAAAGGTTAGGTTGTCTTTAATCTGGTTAGACTGATCTGTGCAAAAGCTCTGTTCGGCTGCAGCATTTACTAACCATCTAATGAACCCGTTATGGGCTCCATCCCAGCTGCAGCTGAAGCAGTTTCACCTGCGCTGACATCATTGTCTGTCGTCATGATAACCGTGTGATGTCACGCATTTGCAAGATGAGAACACAAAGCTCAAGGTCAGAGGTGAAGGCCAAAGGTCATTACTGTGAATTTACTGTGGTCAGGCATGGCGTGGTCAGGCTTAGGCTAAGCATAGCTGTTGTCGCTGCAGCAACTAGACTAAGCCACAAAATCATCTACTTCAATTTTCTTGCTCAAGGTGGGACGGCTAGATGAGTGCTTTCACACTAAATATTCAATTTATAAATTATGTATGGGTCGTAGGCATAGTAACGTCTTACACGTCATTAACAAGAAAAATTCTACAAAAATTTGATGCCTAAGCTTCTTCAGGGTATTAACTCTTTGAGGGTCGACTTTTATTTTTTAAAACTTTCTTAGATGGTCAAATTACTTATTGTGGATTTTGAAAGTTCAATATGAGTAAAGTCAAGGAAAAATTGTAGAAAAATATTAGGAACCGGCCCACAAGCTGCAGCTAGGAATCAGTTCTGTTTATCCCCTGCATGGAAGCGCCCACAAAGATAGAAATCAAGTTTTGCGCCTCTGTTGCGATCACGTCGCGAAACCGAAACCGCGATAAGGCGTGTGACACGCTGCAGCTAGAATACACTTCTGTTTATCTTCGCAAGAAGGCAGCGCAATAAATTTCAAGCGCTTCTTGTCAGCCCTGGGAGGTGGCAGCACCGCCCAGTGAGCATTCATCATAATTAGGGCGCGAGATTTCAAATGGAGGATTGAAACTGTACCGGTACGGCAAAAACCTTGCGGGACGGAAAACAGCCGCCGTACATTTAAGGCAAAAACCCTCAAAGGGTTAATTCCTATGCACATTAAGCCTATTTTCCTCTGTAATTACACACATGCTCACTAGCATACACTCGTAATATATCACGTTACTTACAAGACCACTCTAGCTGCTACGATTTTTGTTTTTCTTGATAAGCACGAGCACCTGACGAATTGCTCAGGCAAGCAGGCAAGCATATCAGAGGAGCACCTTATGCATATCTCAAACAGCTGTTGCAGTGTCAGGAAATGCAGGCACGCAGTTCAGTCTATTTGCGTGGTGTTTCCACTTTTGCGCACATGTGTACATATGAACTCTTGCTCGTTCCCACACCAACCAGGCGTGCCTTGGCGTGGCCTTGTCTAGTGTGCCTGGCCTGCAAGACAAAGGTGGTGGGCTGAAATCATGCCTATAATCTGATATGTGTTAAAGGACTGAACACCAACCAAAACATGTCGTGAGATTATGGTGGAAATGAAAAAGATCTTACTTCATATTTTATAGATTGAGTACTCCAATATCCGAGAACAATTATTTATAGTTTTAATTTACAAGGATAAGCATAAAACAAACTGATGAGTAAGTAATCTTGTGGTAAAATGCTGCCATTATTGGTTAGCCCACTACATCATCATATCTCTGGAAAAGATCATAGATTTCCCTGAGTGCGCAGTGTTATACTTTGAGGAGTGGTCATCATGTTTTGTTACATTCTGCACTCACTCCAGAGTGCCCTTCAGTAAAGAGCCACGTGCCCTTCCCATCACCAATGATGTGCCTTTAGCTTTCATCACTAACTGGCGCCATCGCGTTTTGAGATTCTTGGATGAGACGGCGACTTCAGACAGACATCAACGAAATCTGTGATTGCTGCTAGTAATGCCACCTGCTGAAAACCGATTATAGTGAAGTGCGTCTGGCTGCAGCAACCTACTTTCCACGAAACTACATCACGTCATGTGCACAACCTGGGATCGTGAAGCAGATATTTCTTTTTTTCTCAGAAAAATAGCAATAAAACAATGGCTCTTGATTTGGCTTTACCACTAGGCTAATCAGCTCTGGGTAAAAGTCAGCCTTACTATAACCGTTGAAAGTCAGTTGAAAGTTGGCGCCTGTCCTGTTATTTTGGTGTTCCTTCCTTGTCCTCGTCGCTTTCGCGCCGTCTTCATAATCCACTTCAACCGTGAACCAACTAGCCCAAAGCAAAGTACTTCTTACTAGGGTCTTGGAGCCATGAGGCAGAGCATGCTGAGCATAGGAAATGAAAAAAGTAAAACTTTCTACGAACATGGAAAGATGGCGTGATGCATTGAGAATGCAATAAAAGAGACTAAAAGTGCAGTGAGAAGTAGAGAAGGCAAGAAACGGCCGCAATTTCGCAGCACTGGTTAGTGTGAATCATGAGGCAGCGGTGAAAAGAAGTGGAGGCGGGGCATGTGTGTTTCACCCGTGCTTGACTGCATCGGGCACACGATGAACTGCTTTAGGCCTCTTAAATGATGGAAACAGCGGAAGGCGATGCTGTCTTCGTGCAAAGCTTTGATTTTCACGTGCAATCAAACTTGTGCTGTATTCATAGCCATGTTGTAATCGAGCTGAAACGGTAATTCTACAAGATGTAAACATGAAATCTGGTGACTGCAAAAAAATAATAATAAATTGCATAAAGAGGCAATAAGAGAAGGATGGAAGGTATTTCGGAGCTTTTCTTTTATAAATTAGCATGACGTGTGTATGAAGTAGCCATTTAATTACAATATAGGATCAACAGGGCCATGTCTTCAACAACTGATACAGTAGAACCCCGCTATAGTAAACTCGGATATATTAAGAACTCTGATATAGTAAGGTGAAACTGAAGTCCAAGATCATCTTCCATAGACAACTCTACATTTTCCCTCCTTTATAGTAAAGTCATTTTTGGTAAAAATCGGTTATAGTAAAGTGCGCCTGGCCGCGGCGATGACTCCCACATTATGATATCGCCGCCCGCGCACTACCTAGAATCGTGAGGCAAAGATTTTTTGTATTGTAGTGGTCTTTTAGGTGGCTTTACCACCAAACTTAGCAGCACTTAGGAGAGGCCTACTTTACGGAGGCCTCTAAGCCGTGAGGAAAAGCACGCAGCGCGTAAAAAAAAAAAGAAAGAAAGTAAAGCTGTCTACAAACATAAAAAAGAGGCGGCGCAGTCCGTAGTAAAGTGCAGCAAAGAATAGGAAAGGGGAAGAAACGGGCAAACATTCACAGCACTGTGCAGCACGAAGCATGAGGTAGTGGAGGCAAGAAGTGGAGGCACAGCATGTGTGGTCTTGCAGCACTTGATTGCCACGCGCTTTTATCATTTATTGTCTTTTAAAAGACAGAAACAGCAAAAAGTGACACAGCGTTCATGCAAGGCTTTGGTTTTCACATGAAATCAAACTTGGTTGTATTCGTAGCCATGTTGACAAGACGTGAAAATTTTTTTGACTGAAAAAAATTGCACTATGAGATAATAACAGAGAGGTGGAAGGTATTTTAGAGCATTTTTTTTTTTTTTTTAGTAAGCAACAACACATGTTCAGTAAGTGCCCAATTAACTACCAGACAGCATCTTAGGACCATGTCATCACCAACAGCTGATGTAAAGACCCTGATATAATAAAGATTTTTGCTGGTCCCAGTGATTTTACTATAAAGGGGTGACGCAGTCTTTTTTGCCCATTCAAATGAATTTACTGTAGAGTGGTTCGACTGTGTTCATGTTAACTAATGTGCTGCACATCATTCCACACATAATGCTCAACGAAAATTTTATGCCTCTGCTTCCTTAAGGGAAACTTGAATTGGTTTTCAAATTGCACAAAATTCGGTGGTTGGAAAGAAAAGGTTTTGCTAATCATGTGAGTCAATTTTTTATGAATTCCGTCGATGAGAAAAACCAAAATCGCTTGTTAAAAACGCGCCATGGTCACGCCCTCATCGCTGCCGGGAGCAGCATGGGCGAGACACTGAAACTGGAGAAGAGGCAGATGTAACATCAATCATGGAATGCCGGCCATGCGGCTTGCACACTTTCTCCGCTCCATCCCACATTTTAGTGATCGAGGAATTAGTGCAATGTGCTGCTGGTGCTGCTTGGTTTCTCCAGTTCGGTCGTTCTGTGCTGAAGGTTCCCGTGTACAAATATTCCACAAGGTCAACCAGCAGATATGCAGCTATTGCTGAGTGATGCACCGTGCGCTTCGACGCCCTCCGACTAGTGAACCTCCTTTGCTCAGTTTTAAAATAAACGTTGGTGGATGTTCAAAACATAGTTTCTTCGTGTCATTAAAAAACAAACATTGTGTTTGTGAAGCAACAATAGTGGCTATCAGCATGGCTTTTCGTTGTGTGAACATTGATGATCCACGCGACTTGGTGCTTTTTAGTTTCCCAGAGAACAAGAAACTTTGAGCACAGTGGGACTCTGTCATGAAAGGAAAAATTTCTTGCCTTTGAAATCGGCTGTGTTTTGCACTAATGATTTTCGTGCCGATGACGATCATCAAATCTTGGCAGCGATTGCGGCCACTGGGATTCCAATTAAATCAGTGCAATTGAATTCTGGGGCCGTTCTGTCATTGTTTCCGCACCTAATAATATTGTTGTTGTATGACTGGCTTTACCGTCATTACATTTGACCAAGGATACCGAACTTAAAACGCGAGTCGCGGCTATGTCAACAATTACCAATTAGGTACAGCAAAAGAAATGCGTGACCGGTAGAAAAAAAGCTGCATTTGCAATAGTCATTTATAACGCAGTATCTGCAATGTCGTGTAGCTCGCACGGCAACAGCGCACTCAAGCATCATTTGAAGACAGCACTGCCAGCACACGCTGTGCCTCCCGCAGGCTGTTCATGGATCTCCTGCGCTAGCGTCAATAAAGCATGCTAAAATTTGTCGTTATCTTAAATAATACGCCCAGGGATAGCAGAATGCTAAAAATTAACCCTTATTGAGGATCGCTGATCTGTACGGAGATGCTGTTAGGAGTGATAACTGCGATACAAGCAAATTTCTCTTCACAGCTGTGTAGCAGCAGTCGCTGGTGCGCCGAGACTCGTCCGATCTTCTTGCATACATTAGCTCCTCTGCTAAGGCGGCGCCGTAATGAATATCTTCATTTCATTGTGAAACAATGGTATTGACAGTAAGACAGTTGTATGAGTAGGCCATTTACTACAGAGCTGCTCAAGCCCAAAGGGTCGTCTGCTGTGGTGTCTATGCGAAACAATATAGGCATAGTGACGACCAGGGAGTAGTCCCCGGCCTGAGCCGAGGACTACTCCCTCACTGCGTCAGTTACTCACTGCCGGCACCGTTGCAGTGAGCTTGCAGCATCACTGTAGACGTACTCGACAGTATCTTTAGTAGCGCTGTTTTTTTTGGAATTGCTCGTTGCTCGAATGCGTATGGTAAGTGTTCAAGCTGTTTTACGTTTTTCGAATAATCAATAACATTTTGAATAGAGCTGTCAAGTCACCTGAAGCAACGCGCACGCAGCGAAACCGCCGGCGCCAGCGGGGCATGCCGAAAATGACGCCATGATGGGCCTGTCCAATTATGGACAACAGCGCTTGCTTGGTGCTCGTTTTCTTGTAAAATGTGTCTTTTGCGTTCATTTTTGCCATTTTTAAGCTTAATAGTCTTGTTCAGCGGACAGGAAACTATAAAATGCCGCATAGAACTCTTTTTTTTTTTTTTTTTTGCGAGAAGTGTTTCAGCTTCCCTTTTAGTCATCGGAGAAAACAGTGGCATAGTTTGTCATATACTGTATTTAAGCTGTCGTCTCACTGGTCCCCTTGTTTATTTTTTTCGCGAAACAGGATGTTGCTGATGAATTTTTGAGTGACGCATCCAAGTCAGGTTTTACAATTGGCCAATGTCTGATAGCCAAGGTGACCAAAATGAACTCCGAGACGCGTGAAGTCTGGCTGAGTACAAGCATGCGCAGCTGTGGAAGTGAAATGGGCATCAGAAGTACCATGGAGTCATTGGCAGCGCAGCTTGGTGACGAGGAGCTCCTTTCAAGCTTGGAGCGTAAGTTATGTTTTCTTCTTATTCATTTTTACCCATTTGCTACAAAAACCTTAGACAAACTGACCGTTTGCTATCTTTAGTCAGAAAACGGCCATTTTGGCCATGTGTCCAGTAGGCCTACCAAGCTCTTTTGCTGGTGTTCAATTCAGAGGGTGCTATTTTTGTATTGCTTGAGGCTCGTTATTTCTAGCTTTAAGGGACTGGAGAAATTGTTCAAATTAGGTGAAAGTTTGAATTCTCATTAAGCTGTGAAAAACTGTTTGCATCTTAGTAAATTTGTGTGATAAAATGCCGTATAACCTCGTTGACACCTTCTCGGTTCATAGGCTCAGAGTCACAGGCAGTAAAAATCTCCCTTTCAGTTACTCTATTTTTCTTTCGGGTTAATGTGTTCCCAGATTTCCTGGCCACTACATTCAAAAGTTTGACATATATAGTTGTATAATACACTCTGCTCAACTGCACATGTGATAACATACGAGCGGGGCCGAACCTGGAGGCATGTGCCATGACGAGCTGGAGAGCAGCAGCGCTCACCTTTCGTGCTGATCTTCTGCAGTGACTAGGTGCAAAAGGGAGAAGCATCAAAGAAAGCCAATGAGCTAACATATGAGAATGCCACTTCGACGGAGACACGATGTTAAGAGGAGCAAAGCAGTAGCTTTTTCGCAGGGCCCTGGGGTCATGGGAGCGAAGCAGCTGAGAGTAACAGATATGTGCTTTTATACGAGCGTACTATGTCTTGGGAAATGTAGATTAGCCACCACAGTGGCTTCTCCGCAATGCGCTGCTGTAAACGGGTGAAGCATCTGGAAACAAGGAAGCAATCCTGATTTCCCATTGCCGTTCTTCCTCACAATGCAAGTACGAACTGAACTGTGCTGAAACTAAAAGAGGGAGCTGTGCATACCTCCTGCCAAGGTATGTTTATCGACATTTTTATGAAGTCAGAGAAATGCCTGTGTACCTTATTCAGCAGCTACATTTTTCAGAATCACGCAGTTTTGATCATATGTTTTCCTGGATAATACTTTTTTCCCTCATTTTAAAAGAAAGACAATGTATCAACAATGCTTTCCTGTACTGGCAAATGGTTTCTTAATTTTGAAATCAGGACGTCATGGCAACTGCTGTTTTTCATGTTTCCATCAATCCTGCATTTTGTGTGTACAGTATTGAAGCAGAAATGCATGAAAAATCATAAGGGCCTCCCTCGTCCTTCATGGTGCAATGCGGTGGAGCTCCACCGCTACCTTATAACACCAGTCATAAGCTAAGCGTCATGTGTGACTAGGCTTTACGGCTGCACATGTTGCAAGTACACGGTTTCGGTGCACTGGGAGAAGGAACCAACTTAAACACATGGACACAAGTGAAGAAGACAGCTGAGTAGCAATTTCGGATTTTCAAATTAATTGATGGGGGTCAAGGTAATGAGATTTTACTGTATGAAGAATGTTTCTCTGTCCTGTGCACAGCTTTCCCGCCTTTTTTTCAGCCCCTAAATTCCTGGCTCCCTTCTTGCTGAACATGGAGTGCCATCTCATGTGCACTCTCCCTGCATAGTTTTTCAAACTGGCTTGTTTGCCCCTAGAGCAAAAAAAAGGAATAAAATTTGTGCTGTGGTCATTTTTTTACTTTGTGAAGTCACAGTTGTGAAATTTGCAGGGGTCACATAATTTTGTGCATTCAAAAAGATGACTTAACCTAATCTGGTAACTCCAGTAAAAGTTCAGTTGGCCTAAAAATAGTACAGTAAAATTCATTTATAGTAATGCTGGTTAAAACAATATATTGGATATTGCAAAGGATTTCTGCGGCACCGTCGTCTGTTCTATGTTTTCTGTGGTAAAATAAACCATGTGATGTCATAGCACATATTGGTTATAGCAATTACATCTGGTCACTGAGAGCCAACCTTGGATGAGAAAAACACAAAAATACCGCAACTACACCAGCCAACCCACACAGTGCGAAAGCACTGAGGAGCTGGCAGAGTCTACTGAGGGATTCACCTGGTTCTGTGAAAGTTCCAATTATATAGGAAAGCCATGTTGTACGCGGGATCAAGCCTTTAGCATCCGCGTGCCTCTTGGGATTTTGAGCCTCAAAGGCGGCAAAATCATATTGGCTGCATGAAAAACTGGTTTGTTTCTCTCTTGTGGAAGAAGCAAGTTCAGTCCTCTATCCACGACCTTGAAGAGAAAGGGAAAAATGGCTGCACTGCGCAACAGAGGCTGTTGGGCCATGTGTCTCGTTACTGTTGCTATGGGTGCAGCGGCTTCATCTGATTTAGCTTAACCTGGCAAAGTAGTGCTAGTGCACCTAGTTTGCATTTGATTAACCACGCAAATCTGCTGCACTTTTTTTTGCCCAAAGGTAATGTTCACATTTCTTTCTGGCCTGGCAGTGCAGTGCAGTTGCACCTTATGAACTGTAAATTTTCAGCCTGCTATGATTGTTGCAGGTACTCTTTGTCTCTTCCAGAACTGTTAATAATTATAATTTACATTTTAACACTCATAAATTTTGTGGAAGCTTTACATGCCTTGTGATTTTTTGCATGCATGCTCTTTGCAGAAAGTGAAGTTCCAAGCGTCTCAAGCATTGTCAGAGTGACTGTTCAATATGTAGATGAAGAGGACAAAATCATTCATTGCCTGATCACAAATGGTTCACTGCTTGCAACTGCTGACGCTCAGCCAGGTTTGCCATTTTTTCATTTTTATCACCTCTCAATCTCACCTGTGGTCTGCATCAGCATCCTACTTTTATGCAGAAGTTGCATGCTTTTATGTGCGATAGTTTCTCTCCACTAACTTTTAGAATCTGGCATGCATTTTGGTTTCTTTATTTTTCTCAAAAGCAGTTCTACAGGCAGCATGGCTGCGGCAAGTACGCCATTGGCGATTGCTTTTGTAGTTGCAATGTTGCTGGAAACCAACTTCGAAGTTGCCGATATCTAAGACGCCTAGTTTTCCTCGAATGTGTGAAAAATTTCAGATTTAAGCATATTGAATAAAGCAAAACCAACTTCATTGTTGCATGGGCAGTTAGAAGAGCATTTTATTGAAAGGCAGGAGGCTTGCCAAGTTGTGTGCAGACTTTAGATCTGATTTCTTAACAACTTACAAGCTTATGGCTAGTGATGTCTAGTGCGCTGTCTCTTAGCAGTCATCAGTGTTCTCAGTGCAGCGTGAGTGTGCAACATAAGCTAAGAGTGCCGTTAATCTGTTATTTTATAGAAAAATTAAACGGTGCCACTGTTGCTGCTCACTATAGTTCTACCATTTCGGGCATTTTCTAACATGCATGAGTCTGCACCATAAGGTGGTCGTAGCGTGTGAAGGAATAGCGTTCGCATGCATTGTGTAATGTCGGCAAGTGCAATTAGCCCTTTTTGCATGGCTACATAGTGCATATGTGCCTCTCCTCTACCTTCTGCCATGGCCCACTGTTTGAAAGCATAGTACCATTCACTGTGGATAGAGCAGTGCACTGCGTCTTCATCTGTTATGACTGTGCTGCTAGCTGTGTGCTGCCGGAGAAGGAAGATAAGAGGTATGTGTGGCTTCAGAGCACTTAGAGTTGAAAGAAAAGTAAAAGTCATAAAAATGACACAAATATTCTTTGCAGCAGAAGGTGAGAGAAAGAAGGAAACTCACAATTATGGTCTCACTTCAAAGCTGTTTTATTGAATGCTTTCAAGAATTTGGATGCACCTAGCATTCCGGTATTATCCCCGCGTTCATATTGAGCGGGAAATGTCGATGTGACCCTGTCTGGCGAGCCCAGCCGACAGCTGTTGGCGCCGCTTGTGGGTACCCGGCTCAGACAGGGGACATAGCATCCATGGCGCTTCTTGCAGCGCTATTGTAGTTAGTAAACAAATGAAGGTGCAACTGGTGGGAAAAAAGGAGAATATTTTTGGTGTTCCTATAGCTCAGCTATGCCGTCCGAACCAGTAGCATATATATCCAGTTATATATACAAAGCTGTAAACAAACGCACGAGGTGTAGTGGTATTCCGTAAATCGGCGCATTCTTGCGGGAGGACTCACACGCTGAATACTGAATGGTGTATATTTACACTGAAGCACTCGCGAGTCATTTGCTGGACAAGCACTAGAAAAACGCAAGTGAGGCTCAGGTGTCAGTCACAGTCGCGCACGCGCGGCTGCGGGGAAGGCGAGACGGAGACGACTGGGAGGCTCTTGTTTGGTGCAGGCAGTGAAGCACCCTTGATTCGGTTTGGCTTTACGATGACAGGACTGAAGCGGCAGTGGCGGGGCATGCTTTTGTGCACTGGCCATGGCCAGACTGAACATAGTTTTGCAAATATCGTTTGTTAGCCGAAAATAATTAAGTTTGACTAACACGCTACGCGCATATAACACAGCAAGTCGAAAGTTACTGCTTCATTAAAAGTTTTGTCTGCCCCTCTAATGTCACAAGATGTGCTCTCGCGTCAACGTATTCTTGTTTGGGTTTTCCTCTTAGTTTCTGGACCGAAAGAACGACGGGCAATAGCTCGGCAATTGGTAACACAATTCTAAACCCTTCCCCTTTCACGGTGCACACGGCGGAAGGAAGCGTTGGACATGTACCTTTTTTATATGCGGGAGCACTTGTTGCCAAAACAAGCTAACGCTCTTAACCTATGAATAATATGCCTCCTATTGTAAGCTTAAATAATTTAATACAGCATGAGTCCATTGATTTCGGCCCCCTTGACAATCTAGACGGAAGCTCGAAGCAAGTCCTAGGATCACTAAGATCGCATATTATATGCAGGCTTCTAAAAAAAAACGAAGAAAAATAAAGAGAGAATATGCATATAAAATCTTTTACTGAAGAAAAAAAAAAGCCCTCAGCGACCATCGTCCACAACGTGCATGCAAGATTGCAGCCGACACTGCGAATAGCAGGCGACATGGGAATGATATGACATTGCAACGTCAGCAGGCCAGTGGTTACCAGACCAGGAAGCTGCTTTCGAATAAATAAAAAAAATTCATTTTAAAAATATCTACTGCACCAAATGACCTCAAATTTCGTGGAATTGTAATTTCATGTATGTGTGTGGAGTGAAATGGAACAACCAGTTTATGCTCAATTGTTAGCTGTCATGGCCGCTTTAAGATCAAATCTGATAACAGAAATAAATTTTCTTGGTTAGGAAGCCTACTGTACTGTATATCCTCGTGTAAGGGCTACTCACCTAGTCTGGCAGTGGGTAGCTTGAAAAAAGGGGGGGGGGGGGGGGGGGTGGAGCGAATAAAAGCGTTTCACATGTGCAAAATTTTGGCCGCTTAAAAATTATTACGACCATGACCACGCTGTCCCCTGCTCCATACTCAGCCTGGAACCAGTGCCTCAGCGCACAGTGCCTCAGCAATGCGAAACTTGTCTTGTGTGCTCGGTGTTTACACTTGCACCAGGAGCTGACAAAAACCCAGAGTGCAAGAAAATGCAAGCGGTGGCTGAAAATTGTCTCCAAGTGAAGAAAACTTTGTAGAATGTAGCCCGAGAGGTGGGCGATGTTGGGGGTTGGTTGGGGAGGTGGTCGGTGAGCCTGAGAATTGGGTGGCAAAACCACTGTCGACCACTGTGAGGAGAATCTTGCACCACGTGACATTTCCGGTAAAATAATAGTGATTATGCAGGCACTGCAGTAAAAGCTCTTTAATTCGAACTTCAAGGGACCGGAAAAAAGTTCAAATTATCCGATGTTCGAATTATCGAAAGGCCTTCACAAAACTAACAAGAACCATTTGCATTACAGAAAATGCACTGTATTTACTCGCATAATGAACCCACCCACCCACAATTTTTGCCTAAGAATTTGGTAATAAAAAAAAAAGGTGTGAGTCAGTAGCGCTTCCTTCCGTTTCGCACGGTCATGGTCCACAATGCATTTCTTGGCAGTGTACCAAGATTCTGCGCAGCGATAACACCACAGTGTGTTTATCTTTTG
The DNA here is from genome assembly GCF_055883805.1 of Amblyomma maculatum. Taxonomy (NCBI): domain Eukaryota; kingdom Metazoa; phylum Arthropoda; class Arachnida; order Ixodida; family Ixodidae; genus Amblyomma; species Amblyomma maculatum. The sequence goes on from NC_139344.1 coordinate 261,220,465, forward strand.
ACGTTAGCTCCAGCAAGGAGGGAAAGCGAACTTAGCAGAGTGCCAGGGCTTGTCCAGTTGTGCAAATCTCGTTATCGATATGGTCGCTTTATCATACCATATGCGATTGGGGTGGGTGCCGTCTACTGCCACTCAATCATTAGAATGCGCATACAGCAAACGCCTATTGAAGTCAACAATGCTAAAAGCTGGCATCATGATCGCGGCTGACCGTGTGCTTCCGTTGACGATTGATGGGTGGAAGGATGGACGACTATCGCAAAAAGAAAATATATATATATATATATATATATAGGCTTAGTTTAGCTCTGGCTAAGCCTGGTTGAGTTGCGAAAGCAACAGCTGCATGGCTATGCTTGTGGTTAACTTGTGGTTAGTTGGTGTTTCATAGTGGCAGCTATGGCTATATCAAGAAGGCGAAGCATGGTTGAAGTTGCTTCCAAAGGGGTTGTGCGTGAACCAGCAGTAGAACTTTCACGTGGCCAACTCGTGCTCGCCCTCTCTTTGTACAAAGTCAGCACGTCTACAATCTTCGACGTCTCTAGACTCAACGATTAAACTGGCAGCTGCTAAAGACTGCTTCCTTCTTTTCTCTAGACGTGCAGCCCGCTCTTCATCCGCTTCTTCGGCACACTGTTTCCTGAGGTTTTCGTTGCGCCTACGTCTGGCTTCTTCTGTGGCACCATCGGCTCGTTTAGCTGCAGCGTCGGCACGTCGTTTGCACTTCGTCTCATTCTGACGTTCTGTGGAACTGAATCCAGAATCTTCCGTAGTCATTGTAAAGTCACTTTGGGAAATAGAACGACTTCTTCGCGTTCTTCTGATGTCTCTTGAGTGCGTCGTCTCTTTCTAGCTTCTTTCTGTCGTTGCCTCTCTTTAGCACTCTCCATAACGACTAGATTCCGCAGAGGCGAAGCGCGCTTGTATCCACGAAGCGTCACCTCCTCTTCTCTGCCCGTGAAGCACACATCTCACGGGAGCGAGCATCAGCAGCATGGCGCCGACTGCATCGCCGTCTGGTGGAGCTCGGCTAAGCGATTGCCAGGCGCGGCTGTTCAAGGTCATTTGTGGCCTCGGCCACGGCATACGCGACAAGTTGAAACCTGGCGTAATGCTGCTTTCACAATGAAAGGTTTTTTCCGCGTAACCAGCGTAACCAGCAGTGCCCGTCTGAAGTCATAACCTTTTATGGGCGTTAGCTGGGACCGCGCTGACAGTACTTGTCTGTATTTCCAAATTAACAGGGCTCAAATTAATGAGTATTTAGTTGCGTGTTTCAGAGGTTGCTGGGAAGAGAGCAGGAAGCTGCGGCCGCCAACCCCTACCCTCCTGCGCTGCTGGCTGCCACACCGGTCATGGTGCCATTTAGGCTTTACCCATTCTCCCATGGTTTTACTTGGTTCTATCTTCTGTCTTCGTTTTGGTCGTGCGCAGCCTCTATACCGCTCTTTCGCGGAGGTTTGTTTTGACCACGTGCTGTGTGCCACGTCGCCCAGACGTGGCGGCGCATAGTTAGAATTAACCGTAGCGGAGCCGACTCGCGTTCGAATTAATGGGCTTTTTTTTTTACACAGATCTCTATTGATCTTGGCCGGACCAAGTAGTGTAGTTCGAATTATCTAAAAATTTCAATTATTGGGGTTCGAATTAAGCAGCTTTCACTGTATAGGAACTTGCTTTCCTCTGGGTGGTTAACTTGTGCCATTCACACAGGCACACAATGTATTATCTATACTTTCAGTGCATTATGTATTAAAGTGTTTGCCATGGCTGCACTAATTCATCATAAAATGTGTCGCTGTATAAGGAATGGACGCATAATCAAAGCTGCACTGTGGTCAGAAAATTTCAACATAAAAAAGCCAGTCCCATGTAAGAACCATGAAAATAAAGTCCTACGCTTACACAGCTACACATGGCATTTCGTAGCTGTTTCTTTTCCCATAGAGCGTGCAAACAACTTTCATGCTTCTGGTCATATTTGTTAATATTTTCAATATTTTGTGTTTGTTTAGGCAGGAGCATGGCAACCGGAAGCACACAGGAGGCTGTTGTTTTGTACTGCAGCCCTGAGGAATCTGTTCTTGAGCTCTCCCTTGACCCTCAAGTCGTGCGGAGTATCAGCAATGGGAGGAGAAGGAAGGTAATAGTCTTTATATTGCTGTTATTTTGTGATTACTTAAAGATTGAATTGTGCCCCCCCCCCCCCCCTTTTTGTTTTTTTTATTGGTGTGTGTATACAGCTGAACCCTGCAATAATGAAATTGCAAAGACAATTTTTTATTGCGGCAGTATTTTCTTATCGCAAAAATAGGGCTGTACAGATGAATAAGCATGAACCTGACTTATATTTTTAAAAAATTGATCTTTACTGGTTGTCAATTAGTTTTGTGTCTTGTACGCGTTACAGAAAATAAGTAACAGATTACAGGTAAGTTGCAGACAGATATTTCGGATGCCTGATTTATTTGGACTCTATGGTATCGTCGTACGCTTCATGGAGTCGGTGTATAACACCGATAAAAATTTCGAACGTGTGAAACTTTTCTCGTTCAATTTTCTGGGCTTTTTCTCTCAATTGTATGTCAAAAGCAACGAAAAATTGCCACAACGTTGCTGCCATTTTGTTTTTCTGCAACCTCTAACCTGCGTTGCATACATTCCACATACTCGCCATACACACGACAGCAGGCACCACTAGCTGCACACTCCTGCAAGTTGCAACTTTCCACAAGCTGCCAGATGCCCGTTAGGTGTCGCGCCAGCATCTGACTGGGGTGTGGCGGCGACGGAGCTCTTCCCTACGCAGGCCGGCCAGTGTGAGCGTGCTTCTATCACGTGACTATACGTCATGGCTTGCGTGTAGCTGCAAGCGAGAGAGCCAGCCGCACGTGTTGCCGCTGCGGCTACAAACGGAGTTGCGGTGGCAAGAGTCCGCTTTGTAGACTACGATGCACAAGCACGGACAAAAAAGGAATTGCGCGTCTGCCTAGTGCACCGAAAGGTGCCCGCTACCAACTGACTACAGATGCTGGTTTTACTTCATTTTTGCAATACACCAGGTGTCCAAATAAACACGACCCCTGAGAGGGCTTTACTTCCCAACTACAGACGGTTGCTATATGCTGAAGCCCGCAAGACAGCGTTGCCCTCCCCCCCCTCTTTTTCCCCACTGAAACTTTCCGAACAGGAAACTGCGACTTCGTTATATCAAAGTTCAACTGTACGGAGCAGTACTAATTGGTTACTGTTGCATCACTTTTCTTCTAACTTTATTGCCACAAACTCGCTTAAAATGCAATCAACTAGTGTGGTTTGTTTAAAATTGTTGACACATTATTTCATCAGGACCTGTTTTTGAAACTTTGTCACTGATTGTCACTGCTGCAGTGGAGGGTAACTGTAAGCAGTGGAGGGTAGAGCGGTGTTACACCATGCGAACACCTTGCACACGAAATCGTATTTGTGCAGTACTTCGTTGCCAGTTTCTATGTCATCCACGAAGCGCCACACTCTTACACAAATCACATTCACTGACACTTTGCTCCTGTAGGCTTCCTTTCTTGCAAAAGAGTCATTAATTACCTGTTATGAATTATAGCAATAAGATATTTCAATTACATGGAACATTACTGTTTGAAATATTAATGTATTGATTACAAAATTGCACAAAAAGTAAACTGCAAGCGATTAATTACGTACTTAGACTCTGTTGCCAACAAGTGAAAACCTGCCAAAAATATTGTATTTACTTGCATAATTGACCTATATTTATCAGCGCGTTAACAAATTTCACACCTTTGCAACCGTCTGCAATGTAAAACTTGGCAGGGTGCCAACAATATCATGTTTATTTTCAGGGGCGGCTCCTGTGTGTGTGGAAAGAAAAGAAGAGGGGGGTGGGGGGTGGAGGGGCGCATTTGGCGAAATTGGCTGTGCACCAAGATGCTGAACTTGAGACAGCAGCAGCGGCTTGCTCGGCGTGCTGCTGCGTGTCCGGCTACGCCAGTGTGTGCTTGAAGGCCTGGTATTAAGCACATTTGCTGTATCTCACTGCAGTTAGCCTGCGCTGCCCACTACTACAAAATCATTGGTTTACACTGTGATAACAGCGTACACCTTTTCAAGAAAATAGCACTAAAGACCGGTGATGTCGTCATGGCTGACTGAATGCTTTTGTTGGTGATGAATTAGTGATGCAATTTTAAATTTAAACTCTCGCAAAAAAATGTCGAGACCTCTTCTTCATTTTTTTTTCCCCAACATGCAATAAGCTCTCCCTCAAACTCCAAACTGACCTCAACTTTTCTGACGTCAGTATGGTATTTTTTTTTTTTCGACGCGTTCACAGTCATAAACAGCAGCCTGTAAACTAATATGGGTGCATCCATAAATGTGCCTGTTGTGTGTTTAAAAAGCTGAATGTCTGAAATGCATTCCAGTGCTTTTTTTGCTGTTCAGCTGTATTGGATCATGATCAAGTATGCGTGTGCATGTGTGTGTGTGTTCTGAAAGTTGTGTATTGTCATTTCTCAGAAAATTGTGCTGTTCATTCACTGACGGCATAGTTAACTGGCTGCAAGCAAGTTGTGTGGATATTTTGCATGTACAGGGTCATCCACTCTTAAGGCAAACATGCAAGGACGTGGTCGCTTGCTTCAAAGTGCCGCTGCTCCTGCAAAGCTACTCACACTTTTGTTCAAGTGACGCACGCACAGATGGGGCCAGTGAGGGGTGCATGAAGTGGCCTGCCACTTTGCTTTGGTGCACGGCTGGGGCAGACGCACTGTGGCACTCTGAAAGCAGCTGCCACACATTGGCATGTTCACCCTAAGCGTGGAAGACCCTGTACACAGTCCAGCTAGGAATACTGGTTCAAAATAAAAATTTGCACTATGGGAGGGCCTTTTTTTTTGCTATATATTTATTTTAACTACCTCAAGTGATGCTTGAAGCTTCTCATATTCATGTCTCGTAGCCTGTTCTGCGACGCGTCCAGCCTGGCCGAGTTCTACTTGCCAAAAATAGGCACGCTATCGTTCTTCTGTCCTCTGGCCACCTCTGCCTGGTGCCTACCAAGAGCTACCTCAATTCCACCTCCTGTGTGCCCTTTGTGAAAGGGTCTATGGTGTCTGTCTGGACTTGGAAGTGAGTGAGACTGCACGTTGGCGCTGCATGTTTTCAGCTTGCTGTTATCGGTGCCTGTGTGTTCTTGCTTTGCTTTTGGGGCTTTTTTTTCCCCCTCTCATTCAGCTGTGCATGGTCACTAGCTACAGAAATCGTGCAGTTTCCTTCATTTCAAGCTGAAGTTGTATTCTTGCAAAGATTCCTGTGCACATAATTTGCACTGTGTCTTGCGCTTTGATGGGGATTTCAGGTGTTGTAAAGGTTTTGTGGAAACTTTCCAGGTGTGTTCTGAACAAGCAGGCTCCTTTCTTCTTTCTTGTTTTGGCAAAAACATTAGCGAAGCATATTGCCTTGGTTACACTGCCATTCCTGACTACACAAATTCAGCCGTGGAGAGAACGGGCTAGAAAACTTCAACTGCTGGTCTGTGGGGAGAGAAACCATCTTTTTTGGAGGGAGTGATGTAGAGTGGGGAGAGGCCCAGCTAATTCACTTCAGCTAAAGATGTGGTGTGTTCAGTTGATAGAACTAGTGTCTATTAAGATGAATTGTCATATATAATACAACCCCTCTGTGGTGATTTCGGATATACAGTAAAAGCACATTAATTCGATTTTCAGGGGCTGGAAAAATTTTCAGATTATCATATGGCCTAAGAAAAACTGACAAGAGTCCCTGACTTTACTGTAAATTTATTTGGCGAGAAATTGGGCACTGGTTACCTGGTTTTTAGATGAGAACAGCATGACAGTTATTATTATTATTCACCATCCCATTAATGCTTTATATTGCATGCATGTTATTGGGAGCATGAGAGCAGAACTGCTTGAAAATGGTAAGGGCCACCCCAGCATCCTTCTTGTGGTGCCCCTCACAAGCAGTGTCGCGTGTGAGGCTTCACTGCATGGCACTTGGGGCACACATATTTTTAGAGCAGTGGAAGAACCACGCAGATGAAAGCATGGAACACTGCTAGTACTGCCAATGATCGTCTGAAATGCCGCCTAACTGCAATCAGCTAGCTGGCTGGTGTGCGGCCGATAACCACCATTGCCACGGGCTGGCACGAGTGGCGCAAAGTTCATAAAATCGAAACCTAAACTGAATATTTGGCCTGTGAGTGAAGAAGAGGTCGTCTGTATACTTCCCACCTTATCACCGAAGTATATGGACACGCTTCCAATTGAATAATGACACCGCGGTACTTGTGCAGCATTGATCATGAGGCAGAACTTTGGAGGCCAACAGACTAGGGACAGTAAAGTAATGCTATTTAGGTCGCTTTTTGACTGAACTCATGCAAAGTCCTGCACTGTCCCGAAAGAAAGGACTTCATCTTATTATGCGACTATAAGAGATGTATTTATTTCCGAACTAAACACAGATAGTGCATCCCATATAAATCTATTTTACTCCCCTTGTCAGAAATGAGTTTGTTCGGGAGACTGCACTAGCAGTTAAGGGATTTTAATGGGCTGCCAAAGAATTACTATATTGATGTAGGTGTATTATGTAATATATAGTGTAACAAACAGGCGCTGGGAAGGTAAGTTTCTCAAGTGTTAGAACATTTCTCTAAAGCAAATTTTGCTGTCTGCCCCTGTTGCGGATGCGCAGAAGTCTTCAACAGCAAAAAAGAAAAAGCCTATGGGGTTTAACGCACCAGAGCGACATTGGCTATGACGGATGTAGTGGCGGGTTTGGTGTTGTTGAACGCCTGTGGTTGTTTAACGTGCAGTCAAATCCCACAGCAGTGGAGTGCCTTGCAAAACGGTCGCGATTGAAACCCCCGTTCTCGAACTCTGCAGTCGAGCGCTCCACCACTGAGAAACCGCGATAGAAGTTTAACAGCAAAAGAGAAAAGAAAAAAGAAAGGAAGGCAGGAAGAAAAAGGAAAAAAAATGGCAAAAAAATGAAGGTACTCAAGGAACTCGATTGTGCATACAGATGACAGAGTGGCCTGTTCAAACTGAATTTTGCTATGCAGTAGTCTGCGGTCGCATGCTGTAGCTGTGGTATTCAAAGCAGAAACAGTAACTTGCGGTTTCTGAGCATTTGCTTTAAGTTGTATTGACGACAGCAGCCTGTTTTGCTTTTACGCGGTGCCTAACGAGACAGCACCGCTTCAATCTCGAGCACCGAAGACTGACTGATGTCCTTGTCCAACTTGACATACTCGATATTTTTTTTTTTTTTTTTAACGTGGGATAATGGCATGTTCACATTTATTTTGCAAGAGGCAAATGGGTAAGTAAAAGCGCACCGCAATCGCGAAACAAACGAAAAACACGTTAATGCACGTCGTGTGCGCACACGTAAATCACTGCTGGCTGGCACACAATGTAAACACGCATCCACACTGAGTAGGGTTTGCCGCTGTGCCGCTAGGTGGGGACTTTGCTTGATCTCAAGGCCAGTAGGTAAGGGAGGAAAAGAGGGTAAACATTTTTGACTGTGCCGCTCATGTTTCTTGCCGCGTTTACGTAAAGCTTTGATTTTCACATGGCATCAGACATTATTTTCTTAACGATGCTGTGTTTGGGCTGATGATGTACATCCACAAGACAAAAATGAAATCAAAAACATGTTGAAAGGTGATAATTGAAAAACGCAACTAAAAAAAAGTAATACATAAGGGAAGACCAGGTTGGAAGACACTTAAGTGTTTCTTTTCTAAACCAGCACTGTGTGCTAAGTAATTGCCGGACAGGATGTTCAGGGCAGTGCCATCACCTACTGATTTGTAAACATTTTTGCCACTGTAAGTTACTTCACTATAGATGGATTCTACTCTATTACGAAGAGAGTGAGAATATATATGCTTCATTTTTGTGAACTCTTTTAAAAATTCATTTAATATGAACCACTTTGCTCGTTACTGTGTCAAGATAGCTTTCACGGTGACCATGAAACATTGCTACTTTGCATAGCAGTACTTGCAGAGCATAGACACAGCACTGTTTCTTGAGGCTTATGTGCCACAGATAGTTTGGTGAATCATGACACGGTGTGTAATAAACAAATGCTGAACCTTCAGGAGTGCAGCTTAACTTCTTCCTCCATCCCCCTTGAAATTTTCTGACCACTGCATCCCCCCTCCTCGCGTCTTTTCGGCCTCTTTTCTCGACTAGTGGCATATAAATTCTCTCCCCCCCCCATGTAACATTTGTGACGACGCCACTGGTCTGCCCACAGTACAAGCTGAGGAGGCAAGCAGTCAGTGCTGCATTAGAGTCTAGAGAGAAGGTGACTGCAGTAGAAAACTGCTCTGTGAAACTTTTCTGCACGTTTTCTTTCTTGCAACAGAATCTGCGGAAACGTCTGTGTCGGCTGCACTAACACCACTGCTGATCGATTGAAGCACTTGAAAGCAACTGAGTGCATCTCTCAGGACGAGAAAATAGCATTGGCAAGCAGTGTCATGAAGCAGCCAAGCAAGCAGGACTTGCAAGCTGAAGGAATCAAGTTGGTTTCTCTAGAAAAGGACGAAAGCATATCTGCTGAGCAACATGACACTATGATACAGCCATCTAAGCAAAAAGGATCACTGTTTGAAGCACCCAGTGGCAAGGACAGCTTTGATGCTTACAAAGAAATGCATTCATTTGAATGTAGTGCTGAAGCACCTGCACTTGAAGATAACATGGTAAGTTTTTGTTATTCTTTGAGAGAGCAGTTATTGTTGCTCACCTTAACAACACTAACAGAACGTAGGTCACACTTTTCTGAAAAACCTTTTCCTCAGTGATCATCAAGCCAACAAAATATACAATTGTTCAAGCATTCTTTTGGTTTGACAGTAGAGTTTTTGATCATGTGATGTAGCTCTCGGCAACTCTATCAAAACAAACTGTTGCTCATTAGATTTTATTTACTTTAAAAAAATGTTGAACAAGCTTTAAATAAAACACATTTCAAACGGTGGCTGCTTTTTGAGCTCTGTAGTCAGCTTAGGAATTGTTCAAGTTGAAAGCAGAAGAGTGAGGCACATGTCTAAAAAATTTGGTATATGTACTATTTGCCTATATTTTGCTGGTCACTTTTTATGTTGTTTTGTGTATTTTTCAGGAGAATGCTGTTAGAATTGCATCTAGTGGTAGAAGAGCAACAACCACTCCTCAGAATCTTGAAAGAGGAACTGGTGAACAGTCATCCACGAGAGGAAAGGAATGCATGCAGACCTCTTTGGCTGTGTGAGTTTTTAAATCTTTTTCTTTTTGAATGTTTCTGGCTTTCATGGTATAGCAGATTCAACTGCACTTTTTTCTTCATGCTTTATTTCTGTCGTTCATGAGTTTCAACTCCCTCCTCTTCCCTCACAGGCTGTAGCTAATTAAATTTCTGGAATTGGAAAGATGTTACGTTCTAATGAATGCTTGTATATTGTCCTCTTTTGTAGAACATATCACTTGTCAAAGTTGTCCCCATCAGTGGCAATGCACTTCCTCCACTAGGGCTTTATTGTGTTTATGAGGTCGTACTCTTTGAGTCTTACCACTTGCAGTAGTAATGCTTGCCACATGCATTCTTGAAAGTCGCACAAGTGTTTTTGAGGTTAACTTCAATGTATTTCTGAACTGTCGATAAAATTTAGGTTATGTCTACGTATGTTTCTTGTATCTCCACGTACAGTGGACATCTTGAGTGAACCCTCATGTTCTTTATCGGGAGTTGCATTTACAGAGAGGATGATTTGAATAGCGCATTATGGGTACAAACTTTTATTATAAAAGAGTGAGCACTGGATATAAATGTTTTTACAAAGCAATCAGTCTTGATAAATGGTTGTATTTATTAAGGTGTGTTGTGCCATTGAAATGATTAATTTTGTATTGTAGTGGGTAGCTTCTATAGAAAACTAATAATGCTGTCTTTTCTGATTCAGTGTGAGATCTGTGGAGAAACTGCAACTAAAAGTGACCCTTCAGAATGGCTGTAAGGGCCGTGTCCACATCAGCTTTGTTGATGAACAACCAAAGGAGGTGAGGTGCTTCTTCCTTTAGGCCTGATAGCTGCTAGAGGTGTCTAAAATCGTGACTGAGTCACATTTTGGGTACTTACTTTTCTATTTATGAATGAACTTGCACAATTCCTTGGAGCCTCAGTGGCTCCATGTGTACCATGCTCATCTCTCGCACCATGCTGTTTGCAGGGGTGGAAGTGCTGCTCCATTTGCTCCATTCTGCTCCAAACTGCTTTCTCTGCTTCATCCTGCTCCAAAATGAAATATTACTCCAAAACTGCTCCAAACTGGCTGCCTCGATGTTCTGCCATCAAATTTAGCAGAACACGGGAACAATGTCAGCACCGGGGGCAAAGATATAACGCATCGTGCACCGGACTTAATACAAATGAAATTTTTGTAAGGGAAGGAAGTATGGAGCATATATATATATGTTCGCAAGTAAATTTAGTATGAACTGCTAAAAATTGACGATAATTGCCCCCCCCCCCCCCCCCCCCCCCCCCCCCAAAAAAAAAAAAAAAAATGCACTGTGCATGTGATGTAGCACCTCCTCCCAGCCTTTTGAAACACCGGTGGAAAGAGAAGCGAGAGCAGCAAGTGAAGACGATAGGCGCAAAGTACTGTGAGCCGTTCGGAAACTTGTCCGACTGCAATAACTGCAGGAGTTGTCCTAATGATTCTGGTGTGACAGCAAGACCTCCCCATCGAGCCTCTTTGTCAGTGACCATACTTGAATCCTTACGGGTTGGTATGCCAAGATGTTAGTCACTAGGAAGCTTCTCAAGAGTGTTGGAAAGCCATACAGGACCTATTCCAAGGTGTTAAAAATGAGCTCCCCATTGTTCAAGTAAAGAGTGATGACCTATTGGCAGGAGTCAATGAAGTGAAAAAAGATGAAGGATGGAAAGGCCACCCTTCAGTGCTATCTGTCTTTTCTGAAGGCATTAGCTACTGACCAGTGCTCAGGAATTTATCAGCACAGGCATAGGATCAAAACTGATGTGTCATGCCCAGAAATGTTGTGCCCATTAATCTGAGCTCCAAATTAGTGGCGCTGCTTGAGCACATCGAAGGGGTAGACTTGAAATGAAATTTGAATCTATCAAGTCAAAATATGCTTTAGGTCACTTTAGGTGTTTAGTTATGAAGTGCACCAGGAAGTGTTGCTTTTGCTGCTAGTCTGTTCCAAGTTTGTTGGCCATTTGTCTTGTCAGAGATTAGTGCGAAATTGGAAAGGCATTGAACTTGCATAAAAAGGAATCAGATTAGAGGTTTTGTATTTCAGAAAGAGAAAACTGCAATCATCAGAGGTGTTTGACCTTAGAAACCTGCTCCAAACTATAATTCAAATGCTCCAAAATTTTGTTTTCATTGCTCCAAAGCTGCTCTAAAATGCTCAAGCCTGCTTCCACCCCTTTGTTTGCATGTTGTCAGCACATAACCATCTCCTCAGGTTGCCCATTTGATACAATGCTATTGCGGGCTGTATGCAACTCTTTGTTTGCTCAATATTATTGCATACCTATCTGCATCAGTCACATTGATCATCTGTCAGTCTTATTTATTTACTTGAGTACGGTCATTTTCCTTTGACATAGTATTTTTCGGAAATGGGCCGTGCACAAAATAAGCCATGAAATCCTATAAAAATATTTGGCAGCATGAATGGTACTTTGTAAGAAAATAGGAATCTTATTGCAGCCTAACCGGGGATGTTTCGTAATGCACATTAGTAATACCATTTGAAAATTGTTAGTTAGAAGGTGCTGCATTCAGACGATTTAAAAATTGGGATTATACACCATTGCATAAAAATATTTAGGCTGAAAGACATCTGAATAAATATACGTTAAGAATGAAAATTACATCGACAATAAAGAACAATAAGTACTTCTTTCTAGACACTATAGTTGTTTGCTAATATGAACTGAGAGTCTTGAAGTTCTGAACAAGTCAAACCTTGATATAACAAACTTCAATGTTAAGAAATATTCTAGTTTTCATAACTTTCATAACTTTTCGACGTTTAGTAAAAAGATAGAAAGGTACATGGCCATCAGCACTCTCGCACTTTCCACCTTCCCACTCAAGGTGCTGTGTGCATGAGCAGAAAGACTTATTTCGCAGAAAGTCATTTTTGTTTCATGTTGTTAATGATGGAACTAAGCCTAGTTCTGTTTCTTGTTGGGGGATTCATTTTTCAAAGACTTTCCTAGCTTTAACAGGATAGTTAAGCGGGCGAGTTGGTGATACATCATCCAAAAAACAGCGTGAACAAACGGGGACAAAAGGAAGAAACCTTTCTGCTTTTTTTCTATACAGTAGGCTCCCTTTAAGATTAACTTAAGGGACCAGAAACATATAATTTGTGAGCTTCAAAAAGGAAACATGAGCTTGCTGGCTGTGTCCACATATTTCTTGCATAAAAACGATATCTTCATATAGCTTTTTAGAGAGGGGACAATTGCAAACAGAGGAGCTATTGCACTATGCAAGAAGTGAGCTGAAGGCAGAGAGCATGAAACAAGCTCATATTATTTTGCATGAGAATGGCATTGGTAAAGCTTTCTTTTATCTCACTGCATCCCACAGCTGTTGCTGCTTGTGTGTGTCTTAATTTGTACTTTCCATCCTACTCTGTGCACCCTGAAGGCGTCCAGCAGAGTAGCCCTGTGTGTGTCTCTTATCTCGCTTTTCTGCAGCATAGCTGTTACCAACTACACAAGCAGGCACACATGGTGCTTTTCCCTCCACCGGCAACACTGTGCATTGGGCTTATGTCTGGCTACCTGTGCATTGCAGTAATCTGCGTTGCAGCGTCCCGTCAGTTGTAAACACAGCCCCATAGTTTTTAGGCCCCAAGTCAGCTAGCAGGTGTACTTTGTGCATACATGCCTTTAGTCTATGAGTGAACACACAGCACATGACGTGCGATGCTTACTTTTTCTGCACCAGCAAGAAGGCTTCCCCACAAAACAGTGCAGTCCCACAAAATGGCTCCTCCGCTGTTTTGCTCAAAAGTGCAGGGAAGCCATCTGGTAGGAGCTTGCTTTCTTTTCTTGGCAGTGCTGTGTGGCTGCTCTGTAAGGGCCGTTGTGCGGGGACGCCATGGTTCACGGTCGCTGCGGCCGTTCGTCTTAATCTGTAGACGCACGAAACAGTTGTCGTGGAATCAGTTGTGGTGATGTGGTTCAAGTAGCTTGTCGCAGCGGTTTGCTGCTACTGTTTGTGCAGCAACTGTGTAAGAGCTATGGGGCTGGCACAAACCAAGGTTTTAAAAGAAATTGTTTCACTTTGTGCAGTCTGCTTTTTGTTTCCACACCGGTTCCTTAGTGTGGCATCATAACTGTCTCTGATGATTACTAGTGGCAGCAGGAGAGTGAAAGTATAATGCTGAGCCTGGCCTGTCAATGCTTGCAGGGAGAGAGCCCTCTGAAGAGGTTTGAGCCTGGCAATGAGATTGAGGTGTATGTGCTGGAACGTGTGATTCCTCTGCACAGCCGAGCATTGGCCATTACTGGCCGCAGGAACTTCTGTGAATGCAGCCTCTTCCCAGCTCAGTGCACCGACTTTGCTCCTGCTCCAGGCAGTGAGGTCATTGGATACTTCTCTCACGTGAGTGCTGTTGCCAGCTGGTGGCCTGATGTTTGTTTTGAGAGAAAAGCAAGACTGTCTGCATCATGTGTAACAAAGACTGCCATTCTGACATCACCAGAAATTTGGTCCGCATAAATTACAACAGTAAGGAAGGAAGCTGTTGATTGATTAGTAAAATATATTTAATTGGAGTGATTCTGTGGCCTGTTAGCCAGGTTCTAATCAGTGTTGCCAACTCAAAAATAAAAAACCTGCAACAGGAACTCCCAAAACCCGTTAAAAACCGCTAAATGTATTTTTTTTGCCAAAAAGTTCATTTTTATACATTTTATTAAGTTTATAAATAAATATAACTAATAATATAAAAAAGAAAGAAAGAACTTTTTCTTTTTCGACTAAAAACCGTCGACTATATTATTTATCGACTAGAGACTGCATACTTTACGCTAAAGTTCAAAAAACTATTTTTTTTTTTAAGTTTCAGAAATGGAAAGTACTGACTAGACACTGCTAAGTCCTGACTGACTGCAGGCACAATCACAGAAAGATGTCTGCTTCATCTACAAGCGACTGTCCACTTGTACCGCTGGTCCCAGGTCCAGGTGGGCTTCCAGCGCTGTTGGCAGCGTACGCCTCCATCGTGCCGATCTTTTAAACTACATTTGGCGGCAGTTCGTAGTCTGAGCAGCATTTACCCTGCCTCCGGAGTCCGGCTTGAATAGTCAAGATGGCATTCGTCATATCTGTTGACAATCTGTTCCTCTGTTTACATTTGATAACGTTCAGCTGACTGAACACTCGTTCAACTTCTGCGTTGGACCAGGGCAGAACCAGCATGGCAAGAGCAAGCTCGGCCAATTCGGAGAAGGGATTTTTGTCGGAAGCGTCCCTGTATTTGTTAACTTCGTCCCAGAATGCAACTGTGCTCGCACAGTTTTTCCAGCTGACTAGAGTGAGCTTCTCCCATTGCAGTTTAATGACAGCGATTTTTTCTTGTGGCAGATCCAGGAATTCCATAAGGGGCACCAACGAGTCTTTAACTACACGAAGTGCATTCCCAACTGAGAGCAGGGAAACTTGTCTGAGTATTCGCACGTTGTCAGGTAATCTTTGCTGGAGCTGTTTCAGCAGATGAGACAAAAATCCGACACACCGCTGTCTAAATACGAGCTCGGCCTTTCTCGAAAAAACACCCTTTCTCAGCTCTTGCAGCTTTTTTTCAGTCTCGTAGCCGAGGTCCGACGTCATATTAACATAGCCGTCGACGCTTGAACTGAGTGGGTCTGCACGGCCCGTAGGCACGACGAGCTTTTTTGACAGCCCTTCAATTAGTAATGTTAGGTCACTTAGCAGCTTTAGGCTGTCAGCCGAGCTGGACTCAAACGCCTTGTTCACACTTTGTACTTCTGCAAGAATCGGCTTTACAAAAACAAGATAAAGCAAGTTCGTCGTGTCGCACATCATCGAATGCAGGAGTTCTGCTGTGTAACACTTCTCAGTTATCCTTGCAGCTGCAAAGTGTGACAACAATTCCTCCCATTGCTCCAACACTCTACCAACCGCTGTTTCAACCGACAGCCATCTGGTTTGGCAAGACTGCACTATCTTAAGCGGATCGTGTCCGTCGTTGAGTCTTCGATAGAGTTCCTGGTAATACAGCTGTCTTGATGGTGACCGAGAACACCAGTTGCAAATTTCGCTCACCAAATATTCGAGATTTCTCGGAAGTGCTTCCGCCATGGCACTCGAAACCACCAAGTGCAGCGAATGGCAAACGCACCTGACCAACAAGAGATGAGGAACATCCATCTTAAGCTTCTGATACACTCCGTTATTGACACCTACCATCACGCTGGCATTGTCTGTCCCTATTCCCATCATTCTACGCAAGTAAATTCCAAAATGAGCCAGGCATTTTTTCACTGCATCAACGATTGACTGAGCGTTCGAGACGTCGAGCTCGACTAAACTTAGAAAGGATTGCCCATCGTTTCGCTGTAGTACATAATGACGACTCCCAATTGCTTGGTCACAGAAATATCCGTTGATTCATCAAGAATCAGGCTGTATCGCCCAGATCCTAAGTCGGACAGCAAATCTTCAATGAAGTGGGGGTGTAAGATATTCTTGATCAAAGCGCTGCACTTTGATCGGTGAAGCTGGAGATGCTTAGCTCCCTCGCTGTCTCGAAACTGGCTACGGCACAGCTCATCAAGGTGATCTGAAGCCATAACTGCGGAGTGCGCGCATACAAATAAACCAAGGGACCCTTCTGCAGTGCGTGACTTGTCGCACTTGCGACTTACAACTTCTAGAGTCGTCTGCCTTCCGGATGAAAACGGCGCTGTAGCCGAGAGGTGCTTCTTCATTGTGGTGTGCGCGACCAAATCCACATGTTTGGCAGAAAGCTCAGTCTTGCAGTAGCGGCATCGCGCTCGTCTGGCATCGTTTGGAACTTCCAGTAACCAGTCTCTAAGCTTAGGGTCCTGCAGCCACTCTTTCCTGAACTTCTGTGCATACTTTACAGGCCCCATTTCTCCCGGCAGGTTCGAAGATTAGGTTCAAAAGTGCCACAGAAATCGATTCAAGGCATGTTCCGATGTTCCCCACAGTAGCATAGCGGCATTTCAGCGACATCATGCGCTCACAGCGACATGGTGACGTTTTCTCGCAGACGAGACTAGAATTTTAAGACACGTTTACTGTTCAGAAATAAAATACATTTAACTACCAAAAACCGCCAAAAAAACAGCCAGAAATTCTTAAAAACCGCTAAAAATTCCGCCTCCCGCAATACAAGATTTTTGCCCGCTAAATAGTGTAAAAACCCGCTAAATTTAGCCGGAAAACCGCTAAAGTGGCAACACTGGTTCTAATCCTGGTGCCACTGGTGTGTCTTAGTAGCTTTGTTGACTGCTTCACCTGCAGCTGATGTTGACGTTGGCACTTTGGGGGGTAAACTAAAAGCAACAGGGCAAGCACAGAGAGCTTACATTCTTCATTGTTATCCTTGTTCTAGCTGCTGTTCACGGGTGGGCATGACTGCACAGTATTATAATGACAAGCAGGGTGCTCAGTCTATCGGTATATGAGGACGGTAATGAACGCTATCTGTTACCCTGAGGTGATGCGCACGGCTTAGAACAAGGAGAGGGGTTACAGTGAGCACGCCGCCATTTGAAGTGCGCAAAAAGTGCAGTAAGAATAGATTTTTGCAACTTGCACTAACAGAACTTAAAACAGGTTAACGAGCAGCCTTATTAGCCGACAGACACGTGAAGGTGCCAGAAATTGCAGCGCATGTGTGGAAAAAGACAGAAACATGCCCGAAAGTGAAAAAATGCTGTCACTCTGGCATATGCTTTGAGATAATGCATGCAGGCGAAACAGGTACTCCTTTTTGCTCGGCTTCTAATTATACCAGGCTGGCAGAGTTCGATGCATCGCAGCGAACAATGAATGTGACTGAAACAGCATACAACGCAGTCGCTCCGTTTCCGACAACAAACGCGTCACTCATAATACTCATGTCATAATACTCATAATGAGTGTGTCGAAACATACTCATGTGATAACTTCTGTGCTTCTGCGGCCTTGTCATTATATTTTTGATGAATGCCAGTTCCTTTCATATCATGAAGGAAACGGAAACAAGGTTACCACAAGAAGGAAAAAAAAAAAAAATCTTTTATACAGCATAACGGGGTTGACCTTGCAATAGTACGCTGCTACTTGGCTGTGCAGAATAATAAAAGATAAGACAAAGTGAATATTACCGTTCCCCCAGCTTACACTGAATGCTTTCGTACACACGAAACACTACATAGTTTTTCTAAGGATTTCGCTCACTCTCTAAAATGAACACATTTCTAGGGAAAACGGAATTCATGTTTACCTAAATGATCAGTGGCTAATTACATTCACCCAGTTAAAACAATCTTTACTGCCAACCTTTACATGCGCCACATGAACTAACTTAGATATATTACTTTCTGCGGTATTCACTGGTGATATATTGATGCAACGAAAGTTTTTAGGAAGTCCGAATATGCGATGTGGATGGAGAGGAAGTCAAAGGATGCATACATCGAGTCTGCGTTCCCCGGTGCTCAGGTTCATTTTTTCTAACTTTCTGTGCCTGTTCAATTCAGCATCAGCCACCCTTCACATCCACTTAGTATGTGCTAAGAGGGACAAGCATACAAAATAAATCAAAGTACAGCTTCTCCATTTAAAACCGCAATATGTAATATATGCCGAGTCTAGGCTGGTAAAACTGGGGGACGATACTGAAACTCGCCTCATGAAGGCATCCTTGATGCGACAGTGTGATCACCATGGATGCTGAACTGCATATGGCTAAGTATTGCTACGGTGAAAATTTAAAAAAAAATATAGAGAGAAAATCAAGCAAAGCAACTTCTTGCAGCTGCTCATGCCATGGCAGTCTATGTCAAGGGGCGTTCCTGTGCTCGGCAGCCAACGAGATCAGAAAAGGCTAGTCGTGCACTTTGTCTGAGGAGGAAGGCATAGGGTGTGGGAAACTGCAACGAAGAGCTAAAAATTTCACTACTTTCCGGAGTAGAGGGGATTTACTTTCATGGGCTACATCCTGTGTTGTCTCCGTAACAGGTTTGAAGGGATGACTCCATGAGAACCATTTTATACCATTGGCAACAGGGGGGCCCTATAAGGGGTAAAAGCCACGCCTTTCCGAGTTGTGTCCGGCTATAGTATAAATATCATGCTCTTCTATGCACAGCATCATTGTCAAAAGAAAAATTGCAGTTATTCTGATTTTTTTTTTTTTTTTCATTTACTTTCAGTTTTCTGATGGACATCTATTCTTTACCTTAACATACAACAAAATGGGCAGGCTTCCAGTGTTGAACATGGACCTACCACCATCGGTATGAAAAATTAGCTGGCTGCATGGCACGGTACATTTTGTTTGTACATGTAATGTATTTAACCTTAACTTTTTGCTTTGCAGAGGCTTGCTTATATACAGAAAGACTTCAAGGCTGGACAGGCTGTGAAGCTCAAAGTTCTCAGGGCCAGTGAGAGTTCACTGGTTGAACTATCACAACTTGGTGTGTATCCTTCCATCCTCGTCTGTGCCTTTTGTTTGCAAAGTTCCCCGAAACAGTGATGGTCATCTTAATTTTTTCTTGCCACAGATGTGACCACACTGGCAGTGGACAGCGTGGTTAATGGCTGCATCCTGAGTGCTCGTGCTGGTGTAGGTGCATGCGTCTCCCTCCCACTTGGTCATCATGGGACAATTAGTATTACTGATGTCTGTGATGACTTTGCTCAGACAGCTGCCCTGATGGAGGGCTACTTGCAGGAGCGCTATTTGCAGTGCTACATCCTTGATGTTGACAGCGAGACCAGTACATACCATCTTTCTACACGGAATTCCAGGTGTGTTCATGTACTGTTTTGTTATAAATGCTACACTGGATGGAGTATTCATGTATCCTTTGATTACGACCTATAAGCGTGCTTACACAGTTGATGCAACAAGTAGAGCTTGACAACAAGACTTGCTAGTGCTGAAATTACTATAGGCTCCCTGCAGTGGCTGCTCGAATTTGGTGCAGTAGTCACTGCAAGACATCATCAGCAGATGTGTCATTTTCACAATGCTGGGCTAATTATAAAGTTAATTTCTGAGTTGTGGTTAATTAGCTATGCGATTAGCAGAATATTTACCGTCAATCAAGTCTGCTGAGGTTGAGTTTGTTCCTTTTTAGGAATTCTTAAGTGTCTGGAACAACCAGTATATAGCCAAAAAAAATCAGTCAAACATTGTCATTTCACACAAGAGACGAAAGGTAAATGACGATGATGGTTTTGGTTTTGGGAGTTCAATGTCCCAAAGCAACTGAGGCTATGAGAGATACCATTATTGGAAGGCTCCAGAAATTTTGACCAGCTGGGGTCCTTTAACACCTACATCATGCGGAACATGGGCACCTTGCTTTTCGTCTTCTCCGAAAAGTGGCCAGGGAAAAGGGGGATGAAGAAAATACTGTTTAAGTGTAGGTTGACAGGGCGACATCTTCCCAAAGATAACATTTACAGCTTGCATATGAGTTACAATTTACAATAAGAGAATGAACTTCAAGTTTTCTCAGCTTTCAGTTCTGCGGTTGCTATCAATCATCCCTCTGGCATTTTGTGGTAGATGGCAATTGCACCTTAGTCCTGAGGTGCTGCGGAGTGGAATAGAGGTTCCAATTTTTCTATGTATATTGGAAATATCTTTTTAGATTTGCTTTTTGCTGGAAACATTTTCATGTTTATGTGCATGCTGCAGTTTACTGCTAGTTTCAGTTAGTACTGGACGTGTAAAAATAGAAGTAATAGCTTTATTGCATGGACAAGGGCTTTGTGTAATGACATAACATGTATAAACATTTTATCATTAGAAAGATAAATGTATACATGTTTCAACGATGTCCATCCTTAATAGCAATAATTGGTATGCATAGAGTGAGCAATAACTGAGTAATAGCAACACTTTTGTTCACTTGCCTGCCTGAAGGATGGTAGTTGTTGGGGAAAACTACTGTACCAAAAGGAGAGGTGCTTATGCAGTATTTTAACATATTAACCTAGGTATGATAATAGTAGGGCTTTGGCTGCAGTGACTAGTTACCGTATAAAATGTATTATTGGTCGAGTGGGAATATACGTCAACTCCCTTACCTTGAAGTGAGAAAAAAATATATATAAAACAAGAAAAAAAAAAGTGGATAAGCACGTATATTTATATCGGCTGTGTCCCTGCATCACCGGAGCTACGATCTCACTCCAAACTTCCAAATGATCTCAGCAGCGTCATCGGAAGACAACTGCTGCTCGCCACCTCCCAGATTGTGTCATCAGTTCCATCAAGCATGTTGCTTATTTCATTTCATTTCATTTATTAACCTTAAAGGCCCCTTTTGGGGTATTACATAAGGGGTGGGGTAAGTTTTCTTGAAAGGCTGCATGCAAACAGCTGATCTTGTCCGCGGCACCAAACGCCGAACTGTCGCTGAGAGAGCGGCCATGTTGCCGTTCGCTTCTGCAGACGTTACTTTTTCTGGAAAGCCACTGTAAACTGCCTCCACATGCCGTTATTCGTTGCTAAAGATACATTCAATACTCTCACTGGTTGAACGAAAGCGCGCACGCAAAGACGCTTGGGGCGGAAAAACAATGCCAGCAACTGCAGGATGTCGATATGGTTTTGGCTGTCCGTTCACGAGCAGGCATACCACTTGTTGCCAGACTGTGCCTCAAATTCTGCTAAAGACCGCTATACAAGACGAGGGGTAACTTTAGCCTGCTCTTTTTTTTTTTTTTTTTTTTTATCTCAACCTATATTCTAGTTAATACAGTATTTGGAGCTAGTGATCTAAAAAAAAACCCAAAATTATGCATATTAAAGGCTTAATAGCTTCCTATCTAATTGACAGAGCACGTGCAAATTTGGCTCTTTTGTGGAATGTGCATATTTTTTTTGCCAAGTCTGCTGTAATGCATGGCTTCTCTTTTCGTGCTGTCTAAGTCTGCCTTTCTTTTCATCATTACTCGTTGCAGATTACACCCTGACAGTGGCAGGGAGGTTGTAGATGAGGAAGTGGTAGCATTGAGCAACCTCTCAGTGGGCTCTACCCTGCGAGGGTTTGTCAAGACCATGAACAAGCACGGCTGCTTTGTTACTGTGGGCTGTGGCGTAGATGGACTGATACCTAAGTCAAAGTTGCCAGCTCCATTGCAGCGGAACCAGAAGGCGATAAAAGTTGGTGAAGTGGTCAGTGTGGTTGTGAAAAAGATTCAGGCCTCAGAGAGACGGCTCTTCCTAGATCTAGTCCACTATGGGCAGGCGAAGGGGGCGTTAACCCGCAAGCGGAATTTGTCAACTTCGTCCACTGATGAGCCAGTCTTCAGCAGCAGCAGCAGCAGCAGCAGCGCGAAAAGAGCTTGTCTTGACCCACTGCCACGGCTAAGTTTAAATGAAGAGTTTAGCTGGGATGTCCAAGCTACACCGGACTTGACGAGCCTCTTGAACGAGCGACCATCTCTCGGCAGCAGTGAGGATGAAGACGACAGTGGAGGAAAAGCCAGAAAAAGCCAGAAGGAGATTCGCCAAGAGAGAGAGCAGGCTGAGGCAGAGCTTCGCAAGGCAAGAGGGATATTCATGTTCTCTAGTCCCCTATGGCATTGCTTTCTTTCATTTTAGTTCTTGTGATCATCTTGTTATAATGCTCCATGCCAGAACTTGGTAGAATAGACACAGTGCAGCTATATAGGTGGTACAGCAGAATCTCAATGGTACAAATTTCATGGCATCACAGTAAATGTTTGTATCTTTAAAAATTAAAAATCTGAATGAAGAAGCATTGAAAACGCTCTTATGCTTATCTATGTGCTGCTGACTGGATTTATTTATAGCCATGTGCCATCGCTGCTCACTGCTTATTTTCCATACCTATGACTAGTCACGATGAGAAGTAACCTTAATAATGCTAGACAATGGTATAAAGACTAAAAGAGACGAATGCGGCACTAATCATCTTTTAAAGTCTTTGTCCTGTCAGCTAGCACTATTAAGATTACTTCTCGTCATAAGTCACTATGAACTCGCCCAATCTACCATTGTTCTACCCATGGCTAGCAATTGCCACATTAGTGCAGTGCGGGTTGGATGCATTCATGGCTCTCGCATTTGTATCATCTGTAAGGGCATTGGACAGTGTTCAGAACATCCAAAATTCAGTACATTGTACACAATGCATTCCAGCTTGGGAATTTCGCAAATTTCTGTCACCCTTGATTTTATCATCGAAATTCTACGATGTAGCTGCACTTACTGTGCAAGTTGAGCTAAACCACCTGTGTAGCATTTTTTTGCGTGACTTTGCGTGTGAAGAGCATAAGCACAACAAAAGCAGATATTGATTTTACTTTTTGAAGGGGCATTCATTCCGAAATGTATCATAATAAAGCTATGAATAACACTGCACAAACCAATGCCCCGTGAAAATGACCTAGTCTCAAGAAAGGTATCGTTTTTATTCACAATGCTGGGTTCTCCGATGCATGCTCTTGAAACATGGAAAGCCTTCGCTTATTTGAATACAATGTTCTTGACTTTAACCTTGAAGGTACGGAATCAAAGTGTACATGCATGCTGCATCCTAGAGGCCAGTGAACAAAAATAAGATTGGTTCAGGTATTGGCTCACCATGCGTTTGTGGCATGCAGCCGTTGCACAGCTCCGTGAGATTGGGTGTGGTTAATGCGCAAAGAAAATTTGTTCACAATGAAAAATATTTTTGGCATCCTTTAACCTTCGCATCCTTTAACCTCTTACATTGCAGAAGGAACGTATGTTGGTCGATCCAAGCCGTGAACCGGAAACAGTGGACGATTTTGATCGCTTAGTGCTGGTGTCGCCAAACAGCTCAATAGTGTGGCTTCGCTACATGGCCTTTCATTTGCGGCAGGCTGAAATTGAGAAGGCACGTGCTGTAGCAAGGCGTGCCTTGACCTGTATTGAATTCAGGTAAAGTGCTTTTTTGTCTTTTGGAAGGCTGTGCTTCAAATAAATTAACTCCAGACAGTAGCTACTTAGAGTAGTTATTGAACTCTAAGGTTGACTTTTATTCCAGACAGTCTTGCCAATCCAGTGAGGGTCAACATATCATTGTGACCAATAACTGTTGGCATACAAACATTATAAAAGACAGCTGGCTGGTTGCTGCAACTAGGCATGGAAAGAGCAGGTCATTTAAGCACCTGATATTTTGTTAGCATATCATCTCTGGTGGCTCTATCTTACTCTGCAGTGTGATCCACAATAAAACCCCTAATAATAATAATAATATATTTTTTTTTTCAATGCAGGAATAGCATACGATTCAAAGTGCCTAATTTTCTAGGGAAAAACTGCACGAGGTACAAAAGCAACTGACAATTTCACTTTGTAATAGTGTCAATTAGCATGTGTTGGCACAAGGTTTCAACAGATCTTTTTTTAGTGCTCCCACATCCCAGTTCGCATTTGTGCTCCCTTGGGAGGAACATCGCGACACATCTAGTTTGCCGACAGCAATGGTGAAAGTAGCTATAATCTCTTCCTCAGATACTTGGAATGCTTCGCCCTCCTTGCACCTAATCACTGCAAGGAAACTACCGTGCTTGCCGACTCTCACAATGTTCTTGCTCTTTGTGTATCACATTCCTCGGACCCGCCCCACTCTTATGCAAGCACATTGTTGTAACGAGGTGATTCGTCCCCTTGCCCTTGGACATCTAGAAGAAGCCGCAGTGTTTCTCCTTTTCATGTCACATCCCTGTTAAACAGCTCTCTTGTATTGCACACCGTTCGTTTTATGCTCCACACCTTTGCATCTAGGCACTGCAGAGAAGCCACCATTGCGCTTGACTTTCGGTGCATTCCAGCACTTCATGTCGCATGTCCTCATGTTGCCCACTTATATCTTTGGGCGTGTTCACTTTGTCACTAAACATATCATACGACCAGGATTTGTCAAAGCATTAAACATGTAGTCCGGAAATATTGTTTTCTGGCAACATGTTAGAGTAACACTGTGGGACATTTTCACATTTTTAATGCCTGTGATTTTGAGCGTTAAACTGGGTGTATATCAACAAAGGTTTACAGTATATTTGAGACTAAATACTGGGCATGTGCAATATTCGTAACATTTAATAGTTTTTTTAATTGCATTTGCTATTCAAGTTGACTTGCACTGCACTTTCATTGTTCAAACCTCTTAAATGTTCAGAAATTGCGAATTCCATATAGCAGCACCTTGCACTTGTCAAAGGAATTAACTTGTTCTTTCCTCATAGTCAACTGCCAGCACATGGCACAGCCCATGCACGATAATTCCGTGACGGTCATCAGGAGCCACCGCTGCTCGCTTGCATGCCAGAAAATGAAGTGCAGCACTACGCATGTCGGCACTGCGTTATGTCACAATGTTGACAGCAGACTGTGAACATGACCGGCAGTGATCCTGTCGTTTAAGATGGCTGCAGTAAGAGATAGGCACGCATGTAAGTGGCCCGGCTTGAATAGGAAAGAGCGTGGATGCCACACACGCATTATTGTGGTTAGTTGGGCGATAGCTATTTATTTATGCTTGTTATAATCTAGGCGCAGCATATCTTCGGCTGCATTGCGCAAAACAAGGGGGGGGGGGGGGGGGGGGTACGACAGAATCCTGGACTTGAAGCAGTCATGCGCAAACAAAACACGCTCAGTGTAGTGTGCAAACTGGGGCATCTAACAGCATGGTTTTCGTTTTCACACCTTTGGTTCATGGCAGTGTTTGAGACTTATCACAAGGCTTACATCCCCTTGAAACTGATATGCTATGGCTACATGCCCTCGTGAATGAGCCCGCACTTTGTCTTCAGGTGTCATGTGAGAGCATGGAAGGGATGTTACTGCTCATTTGCTTTTGTGTCTGCTTCGGGAGTCATCTTGTTGTCACACTTTGGCAACATTGCATTGTGCTTTGCCCCTCAAATAACTTACCATTGCTGGCATTCCTCTGCAGTGAGATGGTATTTGCACGGGTGCCTTACAGTGTTTCATAACAGCATTTAGAAAGCTCCATAGTCGTGAGAGCATTAAGTCAAAGTTATAGCAGACAGTTTTTCTACAAAGTTCTACAAGAAAGAAGTCAGTCTCATTCCTTTATTTAATTGTGCTGATGAGTGTAATTAAATGAAGCAACCCTTGCTGGCCCTTCCATTTCTTGCCAATTCAGTGCTACATTGTTCTCTTACAATACTCTTAATAAACAAATTGTTTCACTGCTCTTACCCTTTTCTTCCAAAATTTGCTGTAGCATAGCATTATTTACATTGTTGTAAGCCCTTTTGATGTCTAAAATCAGTGATCACAGTGTTCTTTTTTCCTTGCAGCAGTTATGGTGCATTTGGTAACTGCAAACAAGCTGTCTGTTATTATACTGCTTTGTCTGAAGACATTCTGCAGGAGTGGAATAATATAACGATTCTATTCCATCTGAAAACTATTCTATTCTATCACTTTCTCTGCCATTAGCCGGTTAAAATTTGAATCTGTGAAGGTTGCGTTGCAGGATGCCAGAAGTAAGTTCACATAGTCATTATGACGTCATCGCCGAGGGAATGGAATAGATTTTGGAATCGCTTTATTATTCCACCCCAGTTGTCCCACTACACCTGCCTTTTTAGTTGAATCTTGCTGCTATTCCATAATGACTTTCATTGCTACTCTCTATAATACTGATGTCATCATTAGAGGCCTATAGGACTTCATGTGATCTTTTTCACCTTTGCCTTTATCAGACTCATTCTATACTTTCACCAGCTTATGGGGATTTCTGCAGTTTTCAATATCTTTCGTTTTCTTACCGAGAAACGCTAGTAGCCTCACCGGAATTTTGTCCAAGCCTGTTGCCGTGCTTAAAAAGACCTTTTTCTCAGCTTTTTTCCTATTTAATTGGTCCGTGTTGAAAACCTTGTCTTGGTAGCAACCAGTATCATGCCACATCCTGCTGGCTCCTTAGTGGATGCCATCGCCACCGCATGGACGCTTTGGGCAGCGTACCTAGCTCTCCGATAGAGTTAGGTTTAATGGCCTTAAAGCACTATTGAAGGACTCTAGTTGCATTTACTGTAGTTGTATCAATTTAACCGCAATAGTTCAATCATAACACAGTATTTGTTAAAACATGCCATTTTAGCCATGGTCTGTATATAAAGTTTTGAGCATAAATGAATGGATCGTTTTGGAGGGAGCACAGTTCATTTTTTTGAGACTTCCTCTTATAGCAGCATAACATTTGGTGTTTAGCCCTGAGTGATGGCACAGCAGAGTATTGCAGTGCTTCGGAATTTTAGGCTTCTCGATGCATTGACAAGTTTTTTTACATTATGCCGCTATTATGCGGACCACATTTACGCTGAGTGAAAATTTCACTTGTGGCATGCAGGGAAGAGCAGGAAAAGCTGAACGTGTGGACAGCGCTTCTAAACCTCGAGCACCTGTATGGCACCCAGGACTCACTTGATAGCGTCTTCAAGGAGGCATTGCAGTTCAACGAGCCGCTGAAAATCTACATGCACCTTGCACAGATCTATGTGGACGGCAATAAGGCGGAGGTTAGTGTCGACTGGGGCATATGGTATTCTTTCAATCATTTACTAGTTTTATGTGTGGCTTTGCTTCGCATTGCGCACTTTTCTCGAGACATCCTTGGCATAGTGGCACTGAGTGTTTATTTTGTATGAAAGTATAGACCAGACTTTTTAGCCGTTCTCAGGCACAGCCATTTTTTTGCCAGCTAGCACACCGCCGTTTTCTTGGGGACTGCAGGGCTGAGGCATCTTCATGGCCGTGCCTGCATGCTAGCCGCAAATGCAGTCAAATCTCGATGTAACAAATCACGGGGGACCGCCTAAGGTCGTTCGTTATTTTGAAATATTGTAGTCAAAAACCATTTAAAAGCCAGTGGTCAAACCAAGGTATAAAAATGACATACCTTGGCTGTAGACACATGTAAAGGTAAGCAAAATCTCAAATGAAAATATTGCTCTAACCTCAAAGCTGCTTTATTTGGCGAAATCAGTTTTTTTTTTTTTGTACACACACGACTGAATTAAAATTCTTTACACTTTCCACTTGGTGCTACATCTAATCATTTATGTCACGGCACCAAGCGATGAACGTGCGGACTTTGTTCATGTGCAGTAAAACACAGTTCGATATGACCTCATATTCAGTGTTTAGTGAAGTTTAACAATCTTGTCTCAATTTTTTTAAATGATCGCGATGGTCAGTGGGACAATGCGAAGCTGTCTGCAGAGGCCGATTTGCTTTTTCCTTGCGTCGATGCCTTGCAATTAGAGTACTTCTTCCTGCAGCAAAAACTACTTTAGCTTCTTCTTGGCGCCATCACTGGCTGCATTAATAGTCGGATTTCACACAGATTTTGCAGTGAGATTACCTGCAACAAACAACCGATCAGCAAACGACACACAACACAGGGGAAACAAAGGCAGGTGGCTAGGTCTGCTGGCTTCTGCTTTTATTAAACCAGAGTGTCGTGATGGCACTAGATATGGTGATGATGATAGCTATAGCCCACATCATGGTGGTTTCTGTTTCACGCAAGAGTTGCGGCGCTATTAATTTTAGAGCAATTCGTAACACTGATGTTCCTTGATTATAGGAGAAAAAGTTAATTACGTATGTTATTCCAAAATATGCGCTATATTGAAATTCATAGTTCTGAAATATTTTTCCATTCAAAAACATTGGAAGACAGTTGGGGATTTTCAAAAAGTTTGTTAATTTCAAAAACTGAATGTGGTGTTCATAATAACGAGATTTGACTGTAACTAGCCTTTGGGTGCTAGAGAATATTGCCAAAGATATTTTCACCACATGGTTGTATTGAAGCAAGTTGATTCGCATTGTCGCAGATTTAAAATCGATGCGATATTTATGGGATTTACCGTATAAATCGTATATAGGTCGACCCCCTTACCTTGAAGTGGAAAAAAAAAAAAAAGAAAGGAAGGAAAATAAAACAAGAAAAAAAAAAAGTGAAGCGCATATATTTACAATATGGACTGTGTCCCTGCGTCACCGGAGCTACGGTCTCGCTCCAAACTTTCAGCAGCATCGTTGGAAAACAACTATTTGCTGCTCGCCACCTCTCACAGTGCATCATCTAGTTCCATGAAGCGTGTTGCTTAGGCAATTATTTCTTGAAAGGTTGCATGCGAACAGCTGATCTTGTCCACAGCACGCTCTTTTCTGAAATGCCAAACTGTCGCTGAGCGAGTGACCATATTGCTTTCGCTTTGGCTAACACCATCTTTTCTGGAAAGCTGCTGTAAACTACCTCCACATGCTGTATTCATTGCTAAAGAGGCATTATATACTATTAATAGGTCGAACAAAAGAGCGCACGTGAAGATAAATATATGCCAGGGACTGAAAAAACATGCCAGCAACTGCAGGATGTCAATACGGCTTTGGCTGTCTGTTCATGAGCAGGCACGCCACATGTTGCCAGTCTGAGCCTCAAATTCTGCTAAAGGCCATTATATAAGACGAGGGGTGACTTTAGCTTTCTTGTTTCAAGAAAAAAAAGCCTCGACCTCCCGTATTTACTTGCATGATTTGTGGCCTCGCGTAATTTGCACACCCGTAACTTATTACCCGGAATTATAAAAAAATCTTTCAACCGCATAGTTTGTGCACCTCATTGTGCGAAATTGCCAGCATGCACATGGGAATGCACAAGTAGACTGCATTGGTGCAGCGCACTTTCAAAGCTAAGCCAAAGCAAGCCCAGCTAAAGCAAAGCCGCGGCGTGGTAGTGCTAGCAACCCTAGTAGTGCTCGAACGAGAACATCTTCAGTGGAACTCTGCCTGATTGGGTACTTGAATCAGGAGAAACACTTATCGCCAACCAAATTATTTATTAGAACCCAACATTTCGGAACCAACTCGGTCCCTTCCTCAGGGGCGACTAAATCGAGGCCCGCAGTAGCTGGCAGCGGCCTACGCTTCCCCTTTCTCCACACGTGGCGAAGTCCAATTGTGTACGCAGAGGGTAGTGTCCCCGGTTTCTTGTTTATTGCTGCAGCTGTCAGCCGAATGAACCATGACTCGACGTGGCGTCTTTTGAGAGTGTTGGTCTCCACATCAAGTACGCTCACCTCCTCAAAGGCTATTTTGTGGTCGGCGCGTTCGCAGTGCTCGGCGCGGGGGTTGCTTTCCGAGTTAAATTGCCAACATCATTTTTGTGCTGTAAAATCTGCCGACGGAGATTTTTCGTTTCGCTGATATACGAAGCCGGGCACTCTGAGCACGGGATTTTATAAATAACGCCTGGTTGTTTTTCTCTGGGGATATGGTCTTGGTAGTGGTAGAAAACGGCCGACTGTTGAGGCAGGTTTGTGCGACACACAGACGTGTTTGCGTGGGGAGGGTGCAGGCGCCTCACTGGTGCTCGCCACATTTGGGAGTACAATGCACGGGCACGTCGTCGTTTCCGTGCTGACGGACCCTCCTGTCCTGCTAGCTCGACGGCGGGAGAATGTTGAATAAAGGCGCGTGTGTAGCCATTCTTCTTCAGATCAGCGAAAACGGTGGCCTCTTCCGCTTTCTCTCCGCCTCAGAGGAGCAAATGTACTCAGATGTCCTCAGAAGAGAGGAGACAACGGAGGCCTTGTGCGTAACGGGGTGGTTTGAATTGAAATTTAAGTAGCGGCCGGTATGAGTGGGCTTTCTGTACACGCTCAAGTTTAGGTCTCCCCCTTGTCTTGAAATTAGGATGTCAAGGAATGGTAACTGATTGTCCTTTTCTAGTTCCAAAGTGAACTGGATAGAGGGCTCAACCGCGTTCAGGTGCGCAAGGAAGTTTTCAACTTCTGATTTTTTTATGACGTACCGAATGAAAACATTTGGCTTCTCTTGGAAAGATTGGAGAGCTTTCTCTTCAATGGCCTCCATCGTTAAGTTGGAAGCAGTGACTGAGATGGCGGCACCCATAGCCGTGCCGCTTGTTTGTTTGTAAAATCTTTGAAGGAAAAGGCCGTGCTGGTCAAGCAAAACTCCAAGAGCCGGCAAAGTTCTTCCGAGTTCAAGCTTGTCCTGGCACCGAGGTCAGCGTCCGCTTCGAGGGCTTGTTTCACTGCGGAGACGGCACAGGGCACAGAAACGCTGGTAAAGAGCGAGACCATGTCGAAAGAAACCATGCACTCATCTGCTTCCAGTTGTACGTGGGAAAGAAGTTCAACGAGGTGGCGGGAGTTGCGTATGTGCGTCGATGTTTTGCCTGTCAGGGGGGAAAGGATTCGATGGAGATAGTTCGAGAGGGCTCGAAGCGGAGAAGAGGTCAAGTGAACGATGGGGCGTAGCTGAATTCCAGGTTTATTAATTTTGGGGAGTCTATAGAATGGGGGTGCCGAGCCATTCCAGCATATCAGGTGTGAGTACACGTGTTTAGACTGAGTAGTGCTCGAGTAGTACTCGTAGCACGTCTGGCACGTCGATCCCTTTGTTGTTGGTGGCTTGACTTTGTGCGTAGTGGGTTGAAGTCTGGTCGTTCGATCGCAATAAGCTACCACAACTATCCGGCGAAATTCAAACTCCAGGTGATTGAATTTGCAGAAGAAAATGGAAATTGTGCAGCTGCCAGGCAGTACAAGCTTAATGAAAGCCACGTGCGGTATTGGCGAAAGCAGAAGGCCGAGCTAACAAATTCAAGCCCAGGAAGGAGAGCATTTCAGGAACCTAAGACAGGTAAATTCCCCACCAATGAAGCACTCGTGCGTCATGTTCATGAGCATCAGGCCTCCGGTATCGCAATGTCGTGCTAGATGCTGCAGTTCTAGGCAGTGAAAACTACACGTGATGTAGGGATGCTGCGACGTTTGAAGCAAACTGGGTGGATGACCTGTTTTATGAAACGTCACCACCTGTGTCTGAGGCGAAGGACAACTCTCTGCCAGCGTTTGCTCGAAGAGTACGAAGAGAAAGTGATGGCATTTCACCGTTTCGTGATAGCGCTGTGCAGGACGGAAGATTTTATTAAGTCCCAGATCGGGAACGCTAACAAGACGCCGCTGACATTCGACATGCCACTCAGCATCACAGTGAGCGAGAAGGGAGTTTCGTCTGTTGCCATAAAAACAGCTGGCAGCAAAAAGCAACGGTGCACTGTAATGCTGGCAGTGACCGCTGACGGTCGCAGACTACCGCCCTTCGTCATATTTAAGTGGAAGACGATGCCGAAATTGAAAGTGAAAGGACGCATCCATATTCGTGTCCACGAAAAAGGGTGGTTAAGTGAAGCAACAATGCTTGACTGGCTGGGCACTGTGGGGGGGAAGCGGCCAGGCACTCTTTTGCGACTACCATCAATGTTGGTCCTTAAAAGCTTCAAGGGCCATCTCGTCAACAGTGTGAAACAAGTTAAAAAAAAAAAAAGAGATGAAGACCAACCTGGTTGTCATCCCAGGCCGCCTAACATCAGTCCTGCAGCCGTTGGATATCTCCATTAATAAGCCGATTAAGGACAACGTGCAGAAGTTGTACGTCAAATGGATGGCTAGCAAAGAACATGGCCTCACTCCCACTGGAAGAATGAAGAGGCCTCCTTTAGAATGGATACTGGCAGTGCAGGACAGGGTCTCTCCCAACATTGTGGAGTACAGTTTCAAAAAAACTGGACTGTCAAATGCGCTTGACAAAACCGAGAATGACGCTATTTGAGACGCCAGCGACAATGGTGGCAATGGCCGTAACGATGTCAGCCATAGCTCGGAACCCTGTTTTTCCGGCAGCGACTCCGACTAGATAAAGTATGTGCACTTAATAAAGGAAAGAATTTTGCTTGTGTGTGATGCTTCACTTATTTAGATATATGTTGCAGGTTATGTCCTTTTTGCGGGTGAGTTTTTAAGATATGTTCACGAAATTTTCGCGTAATTTGTGCAGCCCCTTTTTGAAGCCTTAATTTCCATGCCGGGCTGGACACCCCAATCACAAACACGTGCATTATTTGCGAAAGCACGTA
Source organism: Amblyomma maculatum (assembly GCF_055883805.1). Taxonomy (NCBI): domain Eukaryota; kingdom Metazoa; phylum Arthropoda; class Arachnida; order Ixodida; family Ixodidae; genus Amblyomma; species Amblyomma maculatum. The sequence goes on from NC_139344.1 coordinate 261,252,775, forward strand.
TACGGTCTTAGTGCGATAAGGGTCTAGAATGCACATCATTTTCCTGTGTCGTCCCCACGCGAGGGCTTCTGAGTTCCTTCCTGATATCGACCCGCCTTTTTTTCTCACCGTGAACGGATTTTTGGTAGCCGTCAGTGACCAAGCAGAGGGGCCACTTGTGGGCTATTTAGTTTCGAGTTCCGCATCTCCGCTTTGGTGACACCGGCGCTGCTGTTTAGGTATCTGTTTCAAAATTCGGGCCACACTGTTGCTACACTTCTCTATTGTGACTTACTCCTGCCTTGGCATGGCCTCGTTCTGCGGTGCAAGAGTTTCCTATTGTTTCCCTTATTGCGAAAATTTCACGGGAAAGGCATGTGATGAGGCAGGCGAGCTCACCGAGTACTTGGCCACAAAATCAACCCCTTGTTTAGGTCTAGAGCTAGCGCACTTCTGGAGAAGCAAACAAGTTACCGAAAACTTGCTTTCCCATTGAAGAACATGTTAGTCTTTCCAGCCACAATTTGTAGCACCGAAAGAATCTTAAGCGGTACCTGGTTCATTATGCAAAAGTCCGTAAATGCCTCAATTCAATGGATAACTTGTTTTTGTGCAGTGAGCTTATTCTACGTACAGCCGTTGTCAAAAGTTTAGAGCCCAGTGGATTTGCTTTTAAGCCATATACTATCACTTCTTTAACAGTCGTGGAAGTCCTAGCCATAGGAGAGGGTAGGAAGAAAAATCTTCTTGCCTTCAGCAAGTTTGAAAACTTGGGAATGCATTACGAACCACATAGTATGGCTCAGAAGTAGACCCCCTGGACTCTAAACTTTTGACAAAGGGTGTACGTCCTGTGCCCCTATATATTCAGCAGCTTTGTCATTTCAAACGTGAGAACTCAACATTTTTAAGATCTTGGATAAAGCTGTCCTGAAATTATTTTCTTTTTCATCGCTTCAACTGAAATTATAGTATGACAGGCCGGGCCGGGCTCAGTCCCTATCCGAGTCGGGCCAGACTGGACTTAGGTTTCTAGCATCGGGCCCGGGCAGGGCTCGGGCTCAAAATTTCGGCCCATGCACACCTCTAGGGCCTATGTTATCTGAACAAGGGTAGAAAAGAATCAGATGCATGTGCTCAGTTCCTGGACCATGTGTGTCAATTGCTATAAGACAGTGAAGACAATATACAGCTCCTATGTGCTTGTAAGTGGCATACTCAAACCAGCTTTTGAATAAAAGCTTCTCACATTTAGTCAAGCAGCAGACTTTCCTGAATCGCTAACCATATCTAGCAGCATTTGTTTTATTTGCTTTTCACAATGAATGCAAAAACATTTGCAAAATTCTGCTGGGCTAATAGCCGAAGTACCAGGGGCCCATTTTACACATTTTATTTAAGCAACAGAATATACACAAAGTTCACCAAGGGTAGTCAACACTCAGGCGCACATGTAAATGATCACCAAACATACCCCTCAAACTTTGACAAGTAGAAACGTTTAATGGAGAAGAGGAAGTTCCTTTCGCCCCATTATACTCAATTAGCCGCTGTCTGTGTTTCAGATTACAGGTTAGTTAATATTGCTTGCATGCCTAGTATTCCTGTTAACAAACACAAAAATGTTATTTGTAAGAGGGCAATTATTTTGTACATTGTTATTTACAGCCATCCAATTTTCATTTCACATAACAAAGGAAACTAAAATCTGCAACCTATTGAACAAAGGGGCACTGAACTGATACCTATTGGAGTATGTTGTTATACACAAAAAACAAAAAATTTGATCATTGTAGGATGGGGTAGCCCATGATTCGCAGCAGTATGTGAAATGACAATGAGAAAGAGAAAATTAAATATAATTTTCAGCTCACATATGTCCATCAACCTCCGTGTTTTAAATAGGATGAAGCAAGGTTAGAGCACAAAGTGTCAATGTGTTTTTGCCAATTAAGGTTGACGTCTAAGTTAGCACTGAGGTATTGAAAGGCTTCAACTTGCTCAATTGCAACATTATCAATGCAAATATGTACTTCAGTATCTATGAGATGTTTGTTTCTTGATCTAAACAGCATACACTTTGTTTTTGCAGCATTGTGAATTTTTAGCTTTAAACCATGCAAAGATGTGATACAACTCATTTGTCTTCCACTGTATTTCAGTTAGAGTGCTGCCTTTAAAAAATTAATGGAGGCTTACCTCGGTTAAGCCTGGGTGTGCGTAGCGAAAGCTATCAGATGGATTGTTCACACTGCAAACTGTATGGTGTGATCACGTTTCGGCACATCTTTCAAATCTTCTTGCTTCATTTGACCGGCTTCTTTTCCCTCTTCTCTCTTCCCTTCTTCTGTGGCTCGGAGCAGCTAGTTGCCGTGGTTACAGCACATGCACAGTAGTGACTAGCGACACTTGCTCAAAATGTGTTTCTGACTAGCCTAGTTTAGCTTTCGCTACAAAATCATTGCAGTGTCATCAGCGTATATCACCACACTTGAATTCATCAAACAGAGGAAGTCAACATAAAGGGAAAATAGCACAGGGCCTAAAACTGAGCCCTGAGGAACTCCAACACAAACAGATTTGTGAGTTGATTTTAAGTGTTCAAGGTGAACAAATTGTTTTGTTGGTAAGGTAACTTGTAAAGAAATCAAGAGGGGAATTCCTGAAACCATAGTACTCTAGCATTTATATTAAGGTTGTGTGAATAACTGTGTCAAATGATTTCTTCGCCTAGAACTAAAACTATGTCCATTTCATTATTATGCAAAGATGAACACAAGTCTTGAGACAATACCATTACTGCTGTGGATGTAGACTTGTTCCTGAAGCCATATTGAGAGGGAGATAAAATTTTTGTTCTCTCCAAGTGTTCTCTTAGTTGTTTTGCCACAAGTTTTTCGAACATAATATTAATGATATGCAGAACTAAAATTGGATGGTAACTGCCTGGACCATTATTGTTGGACCATTATTGTTCCCTTTTTTGTGAACTGGGGCAGCGCTAGCAATTTTCAAAATATATCTGGATAAATACCTTTTTAATAGTGTGATTATTTAGTTTTGTGAGGACTGGTGCAAGATAGCAGATGTTCTCTTTCAGTGCTCTCATAGTTATCCTGTCATGTCCTGTCACCTTGTTTGTAGCAAGATTATTGACAACTGCTGTGATTTCATAATCGGCAATAGCCTGCAGTAAAAGTCATGAAAACTTGGGTCATTGATCGAGCCCTGCAGATTAAGGGTATTGGCCGTAAGCTCAAGGCCAGTGCTTGTAAAGTAATCATTGAACCTATCAGCTGTATTGGCGTCAGTGAGTGCGGGGAATACGTTTGTTTTCCGTTTGCATTTTTCACCACTTCCCACATTTTGCAGGTGTTTCCTTGTGCTTTTTGTAGTATTACCAGAGCGTTGTATTCTTGCTTTCTTTTCCGAATTAATGTCAAATTTTCCAAATTTAGGCTGCACATAAAATAGCCATGTGTTGCTAAACAAGCTGCTTTTACACAATTGGCAACAAATGATTTAACTGTGAAAGGAACCTGCTTTGTCGATCAACTAAATACTGCATTTAGAGAATCTGCAGCTGAAAGTATCTGATGCCTATATCGTACAGAAACGTCAGCATCTTCTCCCTCCCTCCTTATAGTACATATGCAATGTGCCATAAAGGAAAGCTTAAAAAGGAAATGTAAAATGATGGAGAGGAAATCAAAGAATGTATATGAAATGGAGTCACATTCAAATGGAAGTTACCAAGAACATACTACTATCATCACCCTCTCTCGTTACTGAATAAAAGTTTTCACCACCACAAAGAGGTTTAATTGTAAATGATCTTTCAAGTGTAAGCAAATTTTTTGTTGCAATCAAAGTATTACCAATGTCTTGCACACTATTCAAAAGAAGAAAATGTGCTAACATTTTGGTGGCCATAGTCCTAACCCCTGACCAAATTTAGACAAAAATAGTATGTCAAATATTTACCTTTAAGTATACTACTTACCTTGTAAGTGGGCAATCTTTACATTTATTTAGTTCATTTGCATGATTTATGCGTGTGTGTGGGTGTGCTTGTGTGTGTACATGCTCCAGTTTGGCGTAGTGCTACAACCAGAGATGTGTTTTTTACTATTTACAGTTGAATCCCGCTATAACGAAATTCACGGTGCACGAAAAAAAATTCGTTCTCGCGGAACTTCGTTTTCGCAAAAATTTGACGTGAAACGCAGAAAGAATTGCCCAAGCAGCAGCAAAGGCGTCTAATGCCAAAAATCTGTAAGCTTGGTTTGCTTACGCTTCACGGCGAGCAACGCCGTCACGCGATTTTCGCACTCGGTCAGCAAACCCATTGCAACATCGTCGTCTCGGACAGCAACGAAATTCCTGATGACATCAAAAGCGTCCATCACCTGTACGGCGGTTGCCGCAGCCGGCGCTTCCTGTACGTCGTCGTCTTCTTCATCGGAAGAGTCCTTATCATTCCGGGCAGCTTTTATGATCTGCTCATCACTCACATCTTCGTGAACAACAACACAAGCGTCAGCGCCGATGTATTCGTCGAGCTCGAGATTAGGCGGCACGGTTCCTATTTCTCCCAGCGTTTTCCAGGCGGCCGCGATCCCCGGAGCCGGTGACGCCTCTTCGTCGTCGTCTGTAACGCCTGGTGTTAGGCCAGCAGAGTGTACGGGTCGACCTTCGGCAAATCCGGCGTGCCTGAAACAGTTCACAATTACTGAGCGCCCCAGTGTGCTCCAGGCAGCAGACATAATCTGCAGTGCCACGTACAAGTCCACCTTCGTGTCTCGGCCGGTTTCAGTGTTAAAAAGCAGCCGCTGAATTAACCTCCCGCGGTAAGCGCGCTTCAGGCTAAGAATCACGCCCTGATCTAGAGGCTGTAAGACAGACGTGCAATTGGGAGGGAAAAACCTCAGCTCCGTGTTAGTGAGCTTGACTTCGTCGGAGTGATGCGCTGAACAATTGTCCAAAAGCAAGCAAACTTTACGGCCCTGCCGCTTCATGTCGCGGTCGAATGCCATCATCCACTCGGTGAAAATAGCGCGGGTCATCCATGACTTGTTGTTCGCCTTGTACTGCACAGGTAGGCTACGAGTTCCCTTAAAACAGCGCGGCTTGGCACTTTTGCCTATGACTAACTGCGGACGCTTGTCCGAGCCATCCATGTTTGTGCAAAGCAGCACTGTGATGCTTTTTTGCTGTGTTTGCCGCCGTGACAGCGCTGCCCCTTGAAGTCGAGCGTCCTAGCCGGCAACATCTCGTAGAATAGCCCGGTCTCGTCGGCGTTGTAAATGTCTGCAGGCGCGAAGTTGCTTAAAATTCCGGCCATGTTACTCGCCTTCCAAGCAGCTGCTCCGTCCACGTCTGCTGACATTGACTCGCCGCACAACACTTTTCCAACGATGCTATGGCGGGCCTTGAAACGGTTTAGCCAGCCAATGCTGGCTTTAAAATCATCAATGCCAAGTAGGCATGCATAGTTCAAGGCTTTCTGCTGGACGATGCTTCCGGACAGGGGGACGTTGCTGGCTCGTGCTTCCACAAACCACGCATGCACTGCTTTGTCCAACTCTTCATGGAGGGGCCGCGTCACCTTTTTGTGCTTCGAGGATGTGCCTGAAGCAAGTGCCATTCTCACGCTGTCCTTATTGCCTAGAATCGTTGACAGCGAACTTGCAGGAATTCCGAAGTCTTCAGCAATTGCCGCTTTCTTCCTTCCGCTTTCTGCTTGGGCGATTATTTGAGCTTTTTGCTCAAGGGAAAGAGTTTTGCGTTTTTTCACTTGCGTTGCCATCGTGTCCTGCGGATGAAAACTCGTCGTTGTCGAAGAGAAAGGCAGCGAGTGAACAACGCGACCACGACACAAAGCCAAAATGGCGGAACTGCAATCACGTGATTTCATGCTTAATGTGGCTTTGGATTTGACTTGGACTTCTCGGCAATAAAACTAGTTTCGGTTTCGATTTTGAACGCGAAAATTTCGTTGAAGCGGAAACGCTCTGCAAAAATGGTTCGTTGTGCAGAGAAATTTAGGCCATTAATTCTTATAGGATACTCGCGGGGAATAAAAAATTATTCGTTGTCGCGGAAATTTCGTTGTGGCGGTATTCGTTGTGGCGGGATTCAACTGTACTCTGTTTCCACTGTTTTTTTTTTCAGCAAGCTGAGCAGCTGTACAAGCAAATGCTGAACAAGTTCAAGCAGCATGCAGATGTTTGGCTGAGCTTTGGACTCTTCTACATGAAGTTTGGCCAGGCTGAGGCTTGCAGAGCCCTTCTGCAACGAGCCCTCAAAAGCCTGCCAAACAGGGAGCGTGAGTGCACATTGCTGGTTGTTGGACACACATTGAAAATTTTGCCTGAATTTAAGTGAATTATCTCAAACAGCATTAAGGCCACTTGCAACCATTTTTGATGCTCTATGCTCTATCATCACAACATCCATATTCATAAGCTAGATGCTTTGCTTGCATACCATTTGGAAAAACAGTGGTGGCTTTTTTATTTATGTCTGTGTTTACTGTGAAGCATTTAGCAATGCATTCCACTTGCATACAAGTGTGTGTGTGCGTGTACTAAGTGTTATGTTTAGAATATGAAGTGTGCCTGGAAATAATCGGATTGCTTCAACCCTTCTTGGTTGTATTAGAAGCTTAGTGCCCCTTGGCATTGAACTGTTAAACTGTGTCACTGTAGAGAAATTAAAGGCTGGTCTGGAGCAACTGATGCAAAAAAAGAAAGAAAAAGAAACACATGGAAATGGGCAGCAGTGGTGAATAGCAGTGCTCAGATGTTAGGCCATAATGTTCCATGATTCCTGGATACGTATATATAGTTCTGAGGCCAAGAGTGGAACTACAGCTTTCCATACGTCATCTCATTTCAAGTACACTTGCTTGGACAAATTGAGCATGAATTTTGATGCTTAGTGTAGGTTTTCACACTCGGTAAATTAATGTCATTCCCTAAAGGATGGCAACATTTTGAGACGATTTTATATCTGGTGCATCATTTTCGGTAGCTGGTGCCTGAATGTCTAAAAAAAAATTTGAGTCTTGAAATACTGATGATGGCATTAAATAATGACAGAACTGCGCTTAAGTCTGCTTAAGAGCAGAAATGGCAAAAACCATTTTACAGGACTGTCATTGTCATTCCTGCTATCATTATCACTAATGCATCAGCATTATTATAGCAGCTATCATTACGTTAGATAAGCCCTGCAGGGGTGGCACAATGGTTACGACGCTCGACTACTGTGCCCAAGGATGCAAGATCGAATCCCAGCCTCGGTGGCTGCTTTTCAGTGGAGGCGAAAAGCAAGGTGCCCGTGTGCTGTGCGATGTCAGTGCACGTTAGAGAACCCCAGGTGGTTGAAATTTTCGGACTCCTCCACTATGGCGTCTCCCATAGCCTGAGTCGCTTTGGGACGTTAGACCATACAAACCAAACCATCTTACTCTAGAAAAGAGGAATTACCGTATTTACTCGCATGATGCTCGCACATTCTTTCACAGAAAATCAATGCGAAGTTAGGGGGTGCGATAATTATGCGAAAAAAATTTTCTTGCAAATGTTTCGGAGTGCTAAAAGCAAATTTAAATAGGTGTGAATTGGAATTCTTAGGCCAACTATTGTAAATATAACCAAAACATTACTTTCAAGCACAACTTACCTTTGTTATAAAAGCACAGGGTCACCAAAAGCACGAATTGCTGAAGCACTTCTTTGCTGCACGCAGCCTCACCATCACTCCCCGCGTTCTGTGGTATAATGTTCACAGCAGACCATACAATTCTACTCTTGATCAGAGTCTTGATACGAGTCTGTGTTGGCACTGAAATCTCTTAGTCTCTGTTACACACTGAGCTTCAGCTTGTGATGCCTCATCGTAGTCTGACACCAGGCGGTCTTCAATTGCTTCCACAGCGTTCAAAAGTCCTGTGGGTTTCCCCCCCACCCTTAAAGCTTCTGATGACCCCATTTGTGACAGTCATGCTGTATGCCTCTGATATCCAACTACACAGCAGGCCCACAGATGGCCTTCTGATTTTTCTGCTTGCATCATAGCATGTTTGCCTTCAGCCATCCATTCTGCGTACAGCCTCCGAACGTTACCTTTAACTGGCTTGTTTAAAGATATGTCAAGAGACTGCAGTATTGACGTGAGGCCACCTGGAGTAACAGCCAGGTCCATGCGCAGTTCTTTCAGCTTGGCCTGGACAGTCTGGAGGTGACCACGAAAGCTGTCCACAAAAAGGAGCGGTGGAAGATGAAGCACTTCCGATCGCCATCTGCAGTCATCCACCTTTTTTCTTGCAGCCGCATAATCACAGAGGTAGTTTTCTTTTTGGGAGGGTCTTGCACTTAAAAATCATAGAAGGAGGCAGCTTCCGGCCGTCCGCCGTTACGCCTAGCATAACCGTGCACCTCTGCTTTTCGGCGCCTGTCGTCCTGGTGTTTACATTGTGCGTGCCTGTCTGCTCTACTGTTCTGCTGCTTGGCATGTTGAAATTAAGCGTAGTTTGGTCCACATTGCCTATCTGAGAGCAAGAAGCTTTTCCCCTGTCAAATCCTTACAATGAATCGATGAAAGTTGACGACTTTATCCTCAAAGGCTGCGGGTAGCTACTGGCAAAGTGTAGTCCACCTCCTCAGAGAAAGTCCATTGCGGAGAATGAACCGCATTTCCCACTTGTTCCTAGCCTGGTAATCTTGCGCCGGGATGCCCTCCTTCCTTGCAATTATGCACGCTTGGCTCCTTATCAGTTCTATTGACACGGCGGAGCCATCCACCTTGATGTATTCAGAGTGATGTTTTGAGGCTAGGCAACTTTTCCCTCTTTCGACCATGGAAGCATAGAGTTAATACAAAGACTCTAGACGGAAAGCTGGGCAGGGAAACGAGCTTCTCACTGGTTCGCCGCGAGTGCATATGAATTCAAGCCACATTGCTGCATTACATATCGATGCAGTTCCATCCTCTGTGTAGAAATTTTTTACCCTTCATAAGCACCTGTTTCCACACAGCTGGATGGTTGCTTATTCTTGCTTATGCATTTTTTAACACAAATCTGGCTGCCCAATGGCACGGAGACTGAACAAGTGAAAAGAAATGAAGACATGCATGGATGCTGTGCCAAATGCTTTTCGTACGAATGTATGGAAGAGTCACAAATGTGGGTGGCACCACACCAGTGAGCATTAGTTGCTGTGGCTCCTGAAGGCAGTTAATGTCATTTACATTTCTGATGAAAACATTATGCTCTGATCACATCCCGAAAACTGTGAGAAATCTATCACAAACTGACTGGCGGACCTGTCGACTAATAGGAGGGGGGGGGGTTGATTGAGTTTTGATATGGTTGCATTAGGTTTATTTCTATAGCTGCTGCAGGCATATTTTTTTTCTACAATCATTAGCTCGTTAAAATCCTTGCCATATTTTTTAGCATGCCAGAATGTAGACTCACCACCTATTTCTGAAAATAATTGAAGTTGGCTGCACAGTAATGAAAACATGAGCAATAATGGGACCTAGTTTTTTTGTCATTCCAGTGTTCATAAATTGGATGAATGTGAATTTCCCTGAAAGACGTTCAGTGATACTTGTTCGTGTACTAATTTATAAACTATTAACACTGGTTTGCAATGTGCCATATTCTGTGTAATCAGTTTCCCATGTAATTGTACAGATATAGGAGTCATATCCAAATTTGCACACATGGAATTCAAGTATGGCGATGCTGAAAGGGGGCGAAGCATGCTGAACAGCGTTCTGGACAACTACCCCAAGCGCACAGACCTGTGGCTGGTATATCTGGACATGCTCATTAAACATGGTGACCTCGACAATGCACGGTAAGTTGTAGCAGGAGGAAGCAGGTTGCATGAAGATTTATTAGTCAGATGCAACTCAATATGCATAACAGAAAATGCAAACCATAGGGAGGCCCTTTCAATGGTGTCCAACTGTTCCAAGGGGATTAGCAGCGACATTGATTGGTGGGCCCTTATTTAGGGGAATTTTTTGCTGCCTTCCAGTTGAATAGTATCAAACTCCAGTTTCTAAATCTGCCCTTCTTTATCTACAGAAGAACCTTTGAGAAGGCCACATCACTCAACCTGAACCCGAAGAAAATGAAGTCATTGTTTAAAAAATGGCTGGACTTTGAGAAGCAGTATGGTGATGTTGTATCATGTAAAGAAGTGAAGCAACGTGCTGTGCAGTATGTTGAACAGCGTACAAGAGTTTCCCAGTGAAATGTGATAATAAAGGTGATTTTTTATTCAGCCAGATACATAACTTTACAGAAAGTGATTCGTTTTTATTAGTGTACAAAGGCTTTCTTCAGCATGATACATTTCTTTGTAAATAAAACTTATGGAACCCTTGGTGGAGCACACCAGACCAGTTTTGTTGGAATTTCCTTTATGTGCAAAGAGGTTGCTAAAGTAGATCAGAACACAATGGATACTGGCAAAGCAAGAAAAAAACCGCACCAGTGTACACAACCAAGAGTGCCACCAGACTCTCGTAGGCACAGTGGAAAGAGCTCAAAAATTAAAATAAGGGGAGCACACATGGCAGTATTTCCAAAAAAGGAACCATAAACAAAACACATGGTTCTTGTGGTCCACATATATATGTGTAGTGTCTTAAATATATAATATACAAACAAAACACTGCAACAAAATGATAGTCCATAAGCAGATATCCTATTTGGAAACATAAGTAGTGGATTTATGAGAACTCAAGTGTAAAGATGACTGGTGAAGCTAAGGGGGTTAATTGCGCTCTTGAAATGCAAAATTTATTCACACTTCATCTGGCTGCAATACAAAACGGTGTTCTTGGAAATAAGCACTTATTACAAGCAGCATCACAAAGGGGGAGTGGGGGGTGGCAAACTCGAAACACTGATGAGCTTACTCGTGCTGTTATCCCATGGCATAAATAGTTATAACTGTAGTGATTACAGAGTGGTTAGTGATGCTAGCAGGACTTTCCACGTGTACAGGAAGGTATACGGTGCGATTGCTACAAGACTGGATGCAGCAGTGGGCCCACCACGTTTCCACACAGAGATGAAGCTGTTTCTAAACCACTAACGAAGTGCTAGGAGAAAGTAGAGCACGTCCTTCGCTCGAACGGGCAAGAAAGCAGTGACAGCCACAGCAGTAGTAGTGACTCATGCTGCAAATAGAAACCCTATCTTGGTTATGAACAGGCACTTGGACAAGAAAAGTAGCAAGCACACATTCGAGCAGAGAAAGGCAGATGGGATGCATGCCAGATGGTATACACATGGTGAAGGCAGGAGGTGATACTGTTTATTAGGGAGGTGACCACATTTTTCGTGGCTCTTCACAACCTAGCACCGGATGGGGCTACAAGGAAAGGCCGTGCAGGAGGGCATGCCACTCATACTGATTCGGCCAGGCTCTGAAACTCACTGAGCGCTTTGATGGGCGCGATGTTCTTTTTCTGCGAGCCCTTGCGCACTTTGGCTCGAACTTCTTCAGGCTTTTCGCGGCGAACCAGTGGCTTCTTTTCAGGTGCCTTCATCTTCCATACGACAATTGGAGACTGAAAGGAACATCATCATCATTCTTTGCTCGCAAGCCCATGAATCCAATGTTATACTTACACTGACGACTCCACTTCTTGGATACTGTGAAAAGAAAATGTGTCAGTATACAGCACAATAGAGCACACAAGGTAGGAGTACTTGCCTTTGTCGAGGCAACATAGGATGCCTTTACTGTTAGCACAACAGCGTTCATAAGATTTTTAGCAGCTTGAATTAAAGAAGTGGCGCTGTCAAGCTGTAAAGCAATGGTGAGCAATATAATTGCAGAACTACAGTTCAAGCAACATTTCATCCTCTCACCCCAGACACAATCAGGTTTCCAGAAATGTTCTGCACATCTGCTTTCACTTTGCTTGTGATGTTGAGCTGGTGGCAATAGAGAGCTATACGCTGGAGGTAAGCAATTAGATCCTTCTTGGTGCTAGATTCTGGACACTGCCAAAAGAAGAATGCATGTCAGTGTTTTTGCAAAAGGCAAAGATAATGTATTACTGTTACCTGGTCTGCAATGGTTCGTGCCAATTTGTCTAATTTTGTACCATACTCCGATATCTTTTTTGCTGCGTTAATGACATCCATGGTTGTCTTTAAAGGTCCTTTTCCCCTTGTGAAATCTGTCATTTCCATCATAATCATACACATCTGCTTGGCCAGCACAATGATGTCATTGCCAGTGTCATCCCACTTGGCTACTTCGCGGTCAAACTTGTTCTTCTCTGTGCGGAATGTCTCCACCTGAGCAGCAATCTTCTGTTTCTCTTCTTCTGACACGAGGCGATATGCATCCTGCATTTGAGCGAACCATAAAACACCTGCCACTTTGCTTCATTACATTTGGCACTTACCCGTGTGTTGTTGATGCCGCTGATGTCGGGGTACTCATCATAGTCTGCAGTATGGGCGCTGGCTGCAAGAGGAATACTGTTATGTACCTACACTGGCATCCTAGTAGCAATCGTGCAGATAAGAAAGGAGCTTACATTTGCTGCGTGTTTCATAAGTGTTATCTTCATATTCTATCTCAGTTTCAGAGTCCAGCTCTTCTGCACTCTAGAGAAAAGCATCCAGCAAAGCAACTATAAACCACACCAAGAAGCAAGCCAGGGCAACTCTTAGAGGCACAGAACAATAAGCAGCCTCAATAAAATCGCCACGGATATTAGAGTCAACATCATGCAAAAGGATTTCAAGACTGTAAAATAGGTGATAAACTCCCGAGTCCCTAGATGCATCTGTGGTCAGTTTTTCTTCAGGCCTTCACAATAAGTACATAGGATTACGATGTTGAAAAGTATTTCCTGAATAGCAGTGACTGTGACCTCTAATGTTGAATTCCAATGGCAGATCCGGAGCGGGTTTTTCTGCTCTGGCCAGAGCAATTCTATTCCAATGGCAGAACGGGAGCGCGAGGTGTCTGTTCAAATGGCAGATCGGGAGGCCGGAAGCCAGCGTGACAATGTACCCGCTTTCGTTTCACGTCACGACCGGCGCAGTATCTGTTGCACGCTCTCCGACAAGTGTGCGTTTGGATGGTACGCCATCGCTCCTGTCGCGTGACGTTCCTTGGTGCGCGTTCAAGTGTAGGATCGGAGATGCCAGGAACGCTAGACAGGATGAGACTCAGGCTTTCGCCTTTCACTACTTTAGTCGCTAAAGACCCTCATAATTCTTTCTCACTTCAAACAATAATAGTGGACGGAATACAGGCGACTGAGTGCACCAAGGCACTCACTGTTGGGCCAACGTCCAGAGAAAAATGGCCAGCGCAGTCCGTTTCCAGCAGTGTATCCAGCGCCGACGAAACGTGCCGCACAACGTGGGACGCATGTGGCGAAGACAGGAAGATAAACACGCATGGGATGCTGGGATAGTCCAGTTGATGATAATGATAATGATCCGGTAGCGTCTAGCACCGCCTCAAAAGCTTTTCTTGCACTAAGTGCTCCCGCGGGAGCGAACGCATTTCAATGGCAAATATGGAGGAAGGGATGCGAACGCATTTCAATGGCAAATATGGAGGAAGGGATCTCAGTGCGAGCGAGGCACTTCGTTGGTGCTCCGGCCGAGCGCTCGCGGTCTGCCATTAGAATTCAACATAAAATTGCTTATGCTGGACAAAAATTATGAAAGGTCGAAGTGTGTGTACAGCTTTAATTTCATTTCTATGTACGCAATTTTTATTTTGACAGAACCGAAGTTATGCTCTGAAAGTATGTTAAAATACCATTTTGCAACTTTCTCACACAAGTTTTTTTGGCAGAAATTTGAACCATGTAATTTCATCAATGCTGCATAGATAGCACTAATAGGAGTCGAACATAATGGATAACCATGGATTATGAGAATGAATGTTTGCTTAGAAGCACTGGCTCAAGACCCCATAACATCAAATATATTGAACAAATGCCTATAGCCCATTTTCAGGAAGATAAGGAAATAGCTTACCCTGTTCATCAGGACAGCACGGCGAATTTCACGTACACCATCATATACTAGACGGGAAGCATCTATAAATTCATTTTCGTCTATCTCCTTCTGGGGACTGGCACTAAGTGCTTCTACTGCCATTTCAACCTTCTGTGCAAAGTTGGGCATAACTGCAAAGAGTGATAGGACAGCCTTTAGTGAATGAACTGAAGTATAGACCACACTCCTACCTTGATCTCTGAGGACTGCCACAGCCTCGAGCACTCTTTCTGTATAAATTCCTGGCTCATAGTTGTCCATCTCAGAGGTCACAACATTGCACACACGAGCTGAACGCCCTCGTATGGCGCCCGCAGTGCGGTCCAGTGCATCTGCATCATTCTCTTGCAAAGCCAGGACACACTTGTTGACGTCTTCAAGGATGTGATTTTCTGCAACAAAAAGTTTGTGTCAGCAAAGTTCTAGGAATGCCTGTAGGCAAAGTGATGCAACCTAAGGCCTTATTAACAGGAGAGAAATGAATCTACCTTCATTTATGTCACCAGTATTGTGAAGCCTGAAAGACTGTCCTTAAGAGTGCCATACGGGTGCAAGCATAGACACCACTGATTTGCATGCATTCTTAAATGCTAAAACATGGTATTCGCCGCGAGATCGACGTAGAGGTGGCGCCACCATCGCTCCATCGCCAACGGCACTCGCAGAAACGCACGCGGCATATGTCTGCTTCCGAGTTTACAGCAGGCTTGTTGGCGATAAAAACTTATCTTATGCAATGCATTAGCGATTTACTGTTTAGAGTGTTCCAATATTTCAGAAAGCAGAAATAAATCCGTGGATATCACCAATGCAGCAAAAAAGAAAAAAAATGCGCGGATTTTAGGAAAACAAGGCACGCAACACCTGTCTTTTAGATTTACTGCATCGCTTTGCGCGCTTTTTACATTGTACGGCGCTCACGGGCCTGATACTTGGGCCTGAACATGACATATTGCCTTTTCAACAGCGTGCGCATGTTATACGGGCGAGACAGGGAAATTTAGTGTCAAGCCCACAGAGATCAAGGTTCGTGCTCTGACCTGCGGTACTTTAGATTGGATCAATGCAGCCTGGTTCATTATATTCTACTTGACTCGAGGATTAAGCATGTGATGTGCAGCACTGACAGCGTACTGCCCGGCGGGTTGCCGTAGATTGAGTGGACATCAACTGTGGTTAGACAGCCAGGCACAAGTATTCCCCAAAAATGAGATTAAGCAGACACTGCACAGGAAAGCTGACTGCTCATGTTTAGAGCGGTGAGTGGATTGAGTTTGCCGAGCTCACAACAACGGATGTTTTTTGCAGCAGATAATCTAGTGCTGCACTGTGAAATGACTGATTTCCTGAAACCGAGGGAAGTATAAGGAATTTCTAATGTGTATGATGTTTATAAATGATAAATTAGTAGTGTATTTTTTTTTTCAATGACAATAAATTTCACCGTGTGACAGAACTTATACACACTTGACAAAATTTAGGACTATCAGCGATTAATTTTGAGTAACGTTAAAGTGCAAGTAGCTGCGAAGACATCGTAAAAACTGCGCTTGGTCGCTGTCATGTTCTGGCGAGGAATTTTGAAGGATGAAGATTTGTAATTATTGTTGAGCAGTGACTTGGGGCGGTTCAGTCGTTTGCTTCCAAAACAGGTGCTGGATATAAAACTATCCTGAAAGAAATGGAGTTCATCTTATCATGTGACAATAAATATGTATTTATTCCCGAACTAAACACCGATGGTTAAGCCCGTATGAAGCTATTTTACTCCCCTTGTCAGAAACGACCAGTTTGCCTGAAAGACAGCACAGACGAAAAGGGGTTCTAATGATTCTAATGGCCGGGCTACCACTGTACATTGATCTATGTGTATTATGTAATATTTAGTGCAACAGGTGCTGCGAAGATTTGTTTCTCAAACATGCAAGCATTTCTCTAAAGCGAAATGTGCTCATTACCACTGTTACGGATGCGCAGAATCCTTCAACAGAAAAAGAAACGACATTCATATATGGGTCTAACGTGCGACATCGGCTATATGACGAATGATGTAGGGGCGGGCCTCGGTGCACGTTGACCACGTGGGATTGTTTAACGTGCAGTCAAATCCCACAGCAGAGGAGCGCCTTTCGAAACTGCTGGGATCGAACCCCCCGTTCCGAAATCAGCAGTCGAGTGCCCTAGCACTGAGACACCGCGACAGAGGTTTAAAAGCAACAACAATAATAATAAAGTACTCAGACGACTATCGTGGATACACAAGACACAGAGTGGCTTGTTCAAAACTGAATTTAGCTATTTAGCAGTCTGCGGTCGCATGTTTCAGTAGTTGCGGTATTCCAAACAGAAACGTGAATATACGATTTTAGAGTGTTTGCATTAAGTTGTATTGATAGCAGCAACCTGTTTTGCTTTGACTCGACGCCTAACGACAGTAGCGCTTCGTTTGAGACACCGCTTGTCAAAGAATATCAAGCGCCGAAGACCGCGACTGATGATATGTCCTTTCTAGCGTGATATACTCAATTGGAAAAGTAAATTTTCTTTTAATGGAGCGTGGGGTAATAGCCTGTTCATATTCCTATTGCGAGAAGCAGATAAGTAAACAAAACCGCACAGGAACCGCAAAACAAACAAAAAGCACTCTTGTACACGCCGCACGTGTATCGCTGCGGGCTGGCACACAACGCAAACACGCATCCACACTGGGTAGGGTTCGCCGCTTTGCCACTAGGTGGCGACTCTGCTCGATCTCAAGGCCAATATTTACTTCCCTCATGGGTTATCCTGGCCTGAAAACACCGTTACCAGAAAGCACTACATTATGCACATCAACAATAAAGCAAGCAGGAGAACCCTGTTTCTACAGTTCTGCTTGCAGAATTCTGCAGGGAATCTCTTGCATGTCGTTTACAAATAATGCAACATTCATGATACCAATGAAAGCTAGGGAACCAAATAACCTGCCTTGTACACTTGTTCACATTAGAAATACAAGCTTGTGAAGTGCAAAGCACATGCAACAACAAAAGGTGGGGAAGAGCTGGCGTGGAATCAAGTTTCTAATGTGCATTTCAATTTAGTATGTTAAGCAGCTCTAGTGACTTGCAACAGTAGAGTTCGCCACCTACTACGGCCATACCAAGAAAAATGCCCCATGGTGCCCCATGCATGATATATCGTTCAAGCTAAGCCTTACCTGACACAGCCAGGAAGTCGTCGATTGTAGTGATATCGTCAACGGCCTCTGTAAGCAGACGCACCTGTGTCTCCCAGGCGTCCCGAAAGGCATCCATGTTTTCCTGGGCCACTTTGGAGCGGGGCCGTGCTGCCAGGATACGGGCTGCGTTCACAACCTGTGGGCACAAGCCCTCAATGTGTGCAGCTGCGCAGCGCACCATCTTGACGCCATCCTCGTGGCTGGACATGGAGCAGGCCAGGCTGGCCACTTCAACCAGCTTGTGGGCGTGCTCGGCAAACACGCGCGCATACTCCTCGACCTGCCGCTCGTCCCCAGCACGTGCCGCCTCCACCAGCACCAAAAGAGGCACCTGCGTCTCCAGGAACGAGTCCGACACATGGTCCACGACCGCTTTGCGCAGCTGCCGCCGCAAGTCCCGCGTCTTGCGCCCCATCTGTTCCACTGCCTTGTCCAGGGAATCTTCCTTGCGTCCTGCACTTGCCATGTACTCGGCCAGCAGGTCTTGCAGGGCTTGCCGAACTGCATTGCATTCGGCCACAATGCGTTCCCGCCGCTCGTCGCGGGTGCACGATGAGTCAGCCATGAGGGCGGCTCCACTGATGATGCTCTCCAGCCTCTCCTCCAAAGCTGGCCTGGTGCGCAGTTCGTTGTATGTCAGTGGATCCAGAACAACACGTTCCTAGTAAAGCGGGGCAAAGGAAGGGAGCCAACCTTATTAACTTTATTCTCAACACACTAGGACACAGGCCTTACGTCGAAATCATCCAGTGCGGCTGCTAACTCCCCGGGGCCCTCGTAGGATGGCACAAGGGCACCAGCACGGCCTTGCGCAACATCACCAATTGTGTTGACTGCTTCGCACACTTGCCGAAACACAAAATCTCTGTTTTCCTTTGCAGCTGAAAGCTCAGGATGACGAATATAGACCTGTGGGCAGTAAGCGAATTCTGTGAGGCAACAAACCAAAAAGCCATTGTTTGTAGTACCTTGGACGCTGTAAGAAGCATCATGCTATTTTTCTTCAGCACTGCTCTCGCAGCAGCAAGGTCATCTCGCAACCTTGAGTCCTTCAGCTCCTACAACAAAGAAGGGTGGAGTTGTGCTCCTGCAGCATACACTGGCAGTAGACCAATCTCACCGCCTGTCTGCGTGCAGCCTGCTGTATTAGCTCAACAGTGTTGACCCCAAAGTTTCGGAAGAACTCCATCAACTCGGACTGGCTGGATGCATTCTTCACCTTGTCCAAGTCATCCTCGACCTAGGATAACATGTTGTTTCCACAAAAGAACCACGTAAGGCACACATCCAGCAGTGCTCACCACACGCAGTGACTTCAGCAGCCGGTGCACATCCACCATGTCGGCAAGTATCAGTAGTCGAGTGACAGCAGAAAGAAGGTTCCGTGCTGAACGCACCATGTTACCCCGCTTGACTGATGAGCAAGGGTCCTCCGCAAACTCGCGTGAGGCCTTGCTCATGGCCTCTCCTGCAAGACATGTCAGTAAACATGCCAAGTCTCTTCCCAGATGCACAACCTTACTTACCTGTTTTCCGCACTTCGTCCACGGCTGCCATCATTTCTTGATGAATGTCTGGGTTCTCTGTCGCAATCTCTTCACCTTTTTTGATGAAATTTTCTGTGGCCCGCTCGACAGCAGCAACCAAGACATGAGCTCGCTTGGAGCGGCCTTTCTTCTTTTTTGATGGTCCTTTTGTATTGACCAAAGTTGTTACCTGACCAAACAACATGCAGAAGTTTCACTATAACTGCCTTCAATGACCACAAGCGCAACAGTATTCTCCTTGCCTGTATGACGAGGGGCTCCAGTGTCTTCTCCACAGAAAGTGTTTTGATCTCGAGATTCTTGGGATCCCACTTGAGTGCAACCGGTGGTGGCTCCATAGTAGACATGTCCCACACCACTTGGTATCTCTGGGGGGTCAGAGTAATACAGCACAGTGCCACTTTTGGACACTCCTTTCATTTCTACAGCAAAGACTTTTGCACTTTAGTCCTGAAGCTGAAGTCCTCGTGATAAGTTGTCCATTACAGACTGTCAGTAATGTAATACATATGATGCAGTGTGCTGGTGGGGATTATTAAGATTGTGCTGGTGTGGTCAGTTTAATAATATGCACCAAGTGCTAGAAAAACCGCTTCTTGTATCCCCATAATGGCTGGTGTGTTCATGCTTGAATCATGGTCACCACTTAAAACTTGCCTGGAGTGTGTCCCGTCCGTATGAATGAAACAGAGTTAATTCTTCTGTGGTTTCTTCTGGCCTTCTGTCCCCTTTTTTTCTGTCCCTTTCACAGCATGTGGGTGATCAGCAGCTCTGATTCAACACGTCATGGTTTGGCCTAGGTATTATAATTCAATTGGCCTGTTTCACAATTCAATGTGAAATAGGCTCCCATTCTGAATTACATGCCTGATCAAATAACATGGCTCTGAAACTATTCTCAAATGAAACATGCAAGTAGCTTCTCTCATGAATATTTGCAAAGTTTAAGATAAAAGCTCAATGTTGATATAGTTCCAGCACAGCAAAAACCCAAGAATATGAGGCCAACAACAACAGTTTGCAGTTCGGCCAGCAGGTAACAGAAGAACATTTTTCTCTTCAGAGACCAAAAAGTTTAAAATCTGACCACAATCGACTGAACAGGGACTAATACTTGCCAAGTGCTACCATAGCCAAATGGGACAAGTGTGAACGAGGATCTCTTCACTCCTTTTTTCAAGCGATGGAACTAAATAAACTAAATGTTACATTAAATTAAATACTATCACATTCAAATGAAAGTCCTCAATGTCCTTTTCCAGCACCACATCACTTTCTAACTCCTTGCCAGTAGCGACTCGTTTCCGCCACCAGTGCACTGCGCTCAGTTTGCCATCACGGGTGGATGAAAGCAGCTTTCTTGCCCTACCCACCTCATAGCCCACACTTGTTCCATTTGGCTATGGTCATACTTGGCAAGTATTAGTTCCTGTTCAGTCCACTGTGGTCAGATTTTAAACTTCTTTGTTTCTGATGAGGAAAACATGTTCTTCTGTCACTTACAGTTGAACTGCAGACTTGTGCTTCTAGCAGTTCTCCCCACAGGCCCCCCAGCAAAAAAAAAAAAAAAAAAAAAAAAAAAAAGCAAGGTCTGAGAGCTACACTCTTCATGTCTGATGACCATGTCTCCATTGTGATTGTGAAGACTGCTACAAAGAAACTTACAAAGTGAAACTTACAAAGCAGCAACACCAGGTTCCAAAAATTGTGCAAACCACTGCTATTAGCTCAGTATGACAAAACATTGAGTAAGACTGTATTTCTTTTAAATGTTAGACCTCTTACTCCTAAAGTTCACAATTAGCAATTATAAATCGAAAAAATATCATTTAACACAGATTTTCTGCTTTCTGCCATATTCAAGAACCCGCACCTTATTAGCTAATATTTAACGCTCCCCGACAGCTCCATGGCAGGTATGTAAATTTCGGCTGTGTCAATACTGCAGCAAAAGTTCTGGATTACCAACAGGAAATTAGCTCTAGAACAGGGAACCCATTTGCAATGCATAAGGGAGGGTAGGGCGATGCAGAGAAGCTTTAGAATAGGGCATGTTGCATGTGGATTGCACGACAAATTTTATTTAAATTGTAGAACTGTGGTATTTAACATCCTAAAGCAACATATTGGCTGTACAAGCTGCCATAGTGGAGGGCTCTGGATTAACTTAGGCTGCCTAGGGTTTTTCAGCATGCTCTCGCAATACATGGCTTACTAATATTCTTGTATTTCATCTCCATCGAGATATGGCCACCACAACCAGGACCGAACCCATGACTTCGAGATCAGCAGCCCAGAGCTTTTATTTAGTTGTACTACATTCTAAAAATATTTAAATTACAATTAAGTAACCCATTACATGAAATTCAGGTCTCTGCAACCTGGCGGAGTCAGGAACAGCACCCATTTGAACACTATTCTTTTCGACATATCCCCATAGCATCCAGACTGTGTTCAAGCCTTGCAGCACTCAAAAATCAACAAAAACTTATATTCGCAAACTATAATTATTGGAGCTTTGCATTGCAGGCCAACCAAGCCTAATAAAAAATTTTGTGCACCATTAACTTTAGGCAGAAATGTATTGGTGCTGCAGCAATGACTGACTGAGAGGCTCCATTGCAAAGAATGCTGTCATGCTGCCCAAACCTATCAACTTTAGGTATGCATGTCATTTCCCAAATTTAGTGCTTGGGCCAAGTGCAAATCCAAAACCCAAAGCACTCTTTGAGCTTTGCACATTAGTGGCCTACCATTTCTTTGGGTTCTCAATTCCAAACCTTCCTACTGACACAGCAGACAAAGCCAAAAACCACTCACAGAACAGGGGCACTCATTTTAAACCTGAGGACTTTATACTCTTTAGCATAGATCTAAAGCAGTGTTCTAAAACTGCTGCAATACATGAAGAGGAGCCGCTCATTTCATTTCAGTAGCTATGTAGCAGCACACAGTTGGCTGTGTGCTTGCAAGACTATACATCCCAAATGCATGGCTTTAGTCGCACCAGACAGTAAACAAGGACCATGGAAAGCGGGAATTTAAATGTCTCTTATTTGCCACTCCTCAAGGCAACACCACAGTGGTAGCTCCTACAGTGTATTGCACAATTACATGCGTCCCACACAATGCTTCTCTCAGCTAAACTGCTGAATCCTTGCAGCTCAAATATTGCAGAAAAAAGCATTTGCTCGTCAGTATTTTTTAATACCAAATTTGTTTGGGGCACTCGACTGATTCAATCAGAATTCGAATGTTCCCAATGCATGTGGCGGGGGCAAAGCAAGACAAGCCGCTGCTCCAGCAATGGCACTGGTGGCACTAACTGGCACTGTTTGCAGCAACTCTGCCTCAACGAAAGGAGAGGCGTTGTTAGGCGGATTAGCGTAACCAGTGCCATCATTGGGGCAGTGGTGTCTTGCTTTGCCCTCGATGCATACAATGGGAACATTCGCCTTCTGACCAAACTGATTTGGGGCACTTGCTTAGGCAAGTGCCCCAAACAGATTTGATATTAACAATACTGACAAACAAATGCCATTTCTGTGCAAAATTTGAGCTGCAAGGATTCAGTGGTTTAGCTGAGAGAAGCATTCTACAGTATGCATGTAACTGTGCAACGTACTGCACATGCTCACATGGGTCTGTCAGACACTGCACTATCTCAGTAACATGCAGTTTAATCAGACCAGATATACAGGCCATAGAAGGGATAAGCCCTATTTACGCAGTGCATTTTTTGAATTTCCTTCATTTTCAATTTCCTTAGCTGAGAGTATTTCTCGGCTAAGGTTTGCCAATGCATCCCCTTCCCCCCCTCCCCACGCACACACATAAGCACTACAACCCTCGATTGAATGTCTAGTAGAGAGAAAATCATAGTGCTGCGGTAAGCATTTTCAATTTCATCCACCCCTCAACCACACCATTTTTGTTGCCGCCGAAAAGTGAGATTTTTCTGATACACCGGTATTTGAAAGGTGCCAACGCCAAAGCTAAGTGGTAAGAAAAAGGCTGCGATTCTCGAGTCGGAGCTTTCTTTTTATCACACAGAAATATATGAAAGAGCTTACACCTATGACACCCTACAAAAATGCCGAATTCGTAAAGTAGTTTCACTTCACATCAAAATTTTGCTTACGTCGACCTCTACGGCTCTGGATCCAAAGCGACAGCTCGGATAAATATAACATCACCCACATCAACTCCTAGTGTCACACTGTATAACCATACTAAGCGAAAGTTTAGAGCAGAAGCAAACACGCTGATTTTATGCTAATACGCAAGCGGCGATTTAAGTAATAAGCAGTCTATTGAGTACATCGGCCAAACCAGGCAAGTTAGTTTCGCGCGATTTTAGAAGCAAGGCTATGGTTCTAGCTTTACCGAAATGGCAGAACCGACATTGCGACGTTCTGCGAGCATAAACGAGGGCATGAATCACAGTATATACGTAGACGAAACAATTCGTTCCAAAGCAACTAGAAAACTACTCAAAAGAAAGCTTTCTAGCAATCGCATAAAAAAGGCTTCTTAATGGCAGGATACAATATGGTTACCGCTACCATTTCTACCTGAGCGTTCGCAACACCCATATGACTTTCGCACCTAAGCAATGACGTTAAATGTAACTGGCGCAATGCGGCTGTTCCGGGTACATAGCGGTAAAGAAGGGGCATTCGTAATGACAACAAAAATGCCTATAGGGCGTTAACCTGATAACTTTGTATGGAACTTGCGAGAGCTCTGCCTGCGCCTTCACCTGTGATGCACGACGGTTGTGCATCGGTATGAGGAACATTGCAGCAAATTAATAAAGACAGGTCGTGAGTCTGATCGTGAGTCTGTGGACATTGCCTATAGCAAAAAAATAAATAAATATAAGCACGGCTACATACAAGTTTCACCACAAATGAGTACAACAGTAGGCTTACCCGGAGATTAGGCTGCAACTGGGAGGTGCGTTCCAATACCCCCTCGTAGACGTCTACTTAGACGGCTACGCGAGCAGCCGCCATCTTGGGACGCGTTCCAATTCTCGCGAAGCAGTCTCGCGTAGACGGCTTCGCCGAAGTCAACATCGATGCAGACTACTTTGCTGTCTAAACATGGCGGACAGAGCGCGTTTCGCGCTGAGCGAGTCGTGCGTGCGGTGGTTGCAGTAGCTGTACGGTGGTCGTGCTATTTGCGAACGCCGGAGTATGCATATGAACGATCTTTCAAACGTGAGTTCTTACGTCAATGTATGCGCTAGCTAGAGGCTAATTTAGATGTCTTTATGGTCGTAAGATTCGTAGCAGTGCAGATTCTTGTACCGCGCACTGAGAGGAAAGCGTGCGTTGGATGCTGTTGGTCTTCTTTTTTAACTTGACGACGAGATTCTTCAATATTGATGTTATCGACGAACTCGTCGCTTTCTGGGCACCTCGCCGGGAGTCAGGACGGCTGCTGTACGGCGCACGTGTGTGTTTCTACCTTGCTGTAGTAGCCGTGTCAAACTGTTCCGCGGATTTTCAGTTAATCTGGGAAGAACGAACTTGCCTGACGATGCCGACTTGTTGCGCATTGATTTTTGTGTGCCTGTACATTATTAAAACGAGTTGTTTTTGGTTTCCTCGTCTAGTGACTACGGACAACAGGTGTAACGGTACAAAGTTTTCGTTTGCTGTAGCCGGTTATCACCTTTCGTCCATAATCCCCTCAAGTTTACAGTATTTTGCATGTTTTCATTCTTACAGCTGTGTGAATGAGACATCTGAGAACCATGTACACTTCAGCATCAGTAATAAAAAAGGAAAAACGGACTAACGTTCTCTTCCGTCAATTCGTTAGCGGGCTCATTGCGTGAGAAGTCTGTCTGCTACAAGTTAACATATTAATAGTATATCTAAGTTATGGCGATTACAAATATAATATTGTTGCTGCAAAAAATCGGCAAACCGTTAAAAACGGGATTTTCACCTGTATTGTCGTAAATCTTTAAAGAAAACAGCGTTATGATAGTTATTCAAACGTTTTAGTTCAACCTTTATGCCGCGAGGTGACGCCAGGCGTAGACAGGTAGGCGCGTTCCAATACGCGAACCTGTAGACGTCTACGTAGACGTCTACGAAGCAGTCTTGCTAGACGTCTAAGAATTGGAACGCACCCTGAGAACTACCGGTCGTAATGAAAACTTATCTGCAAACTAATTATTACTATACCCAACCTATCTCTTTACTTCCAAAGGACCAACTGAAAGTGCAACCATGAGTACCAAGCTCTACGAGAAGCAAAAGAAGATACTAAATGAGTTAGGAACACTTCTACTCAAAAGACCCAACAGACATAACAAACGCCCGGAAGTGAGAACAGAAGGAACGTCCGCCCGTCCGTCCGTCTTTCGTCCGCATCCGCTTGTTCGCGCTCGCCGCAGTCGCATAGCATAAGCAAATGCTCGGCAAAAAAAAAAAAAAAAAAAAAAAAAAAAAAAAGAAGACTAGTTCTGTCGACTTTCCACTCTTTCTTTCTTGTAATTTATTTTATAAGTTTTAGATTATTGTGCAGATGGCATTTGTTTACAAGTTGCATTTTATGTATCTTACTCGTGGCGCCTTATGTCTTTCACAAGGCTGGTTACAATCGGTAAATTTCCCTTCGTTTCTTGGGATCCGAAAGACAGAAAGCACGAGGCGCACGAGGTTGACGAGGTGTACACGCGGAGATGTCCTGGCTGTTCTCCAGTCTGTGTTAAAATTACTTGCAGACAAAGGCTATCAACTTCGTTTACACTGAGACCATGCAGAACGACGACGTAAGCTTCCTGCGCTCGTGTTCTGAATTCTGTTTGTTTCGATCGATCGTGGAGAGACTGCGATTCTAGATCTTTATGTATACCTTGCATGTGCACTTGTGTTATGTTCAGTGGAGGAATGGCTAACTTTCCAGTTGTAATAAGACAGGCTGCCTACATTCTTAAGAGGTGGTGTTGGTGAAAATAGTTATAACGGTGTTTTGAACACGACTCTGACGTTACGTTCCGGCACGTCATGTCAAACGAGGTTGAGGTTGTTGATGACTGCAGGTGGGATTAGCCTTGCAGGTTCTGCCTGCAATTGCTCCACCGTAGCGCCGCCTAAATAATAAATAGTGTTCGCAAGTCAGTCACACATAATAGATAATAGTCGCTCTTCTGTCTCCATCTGGATTCCAGATCCCAGTCCTGCAAGAAAGTTAAAAGAAGGCGTAAATCTACAATACCGGTTTCCGCCCTGGTAAACAATGTCCTGAAATTAATTGGGGGAAGGGGGGGACTCCTATTTTCTTGAGGGAAGCGAGTTACTCCTTTCTGCGCGTTACCCTGGAGAGCACATAATGTAGTGTTGTTCTATATCCCCGCACACAGCACATGCGGAACACAGCGGAGACATTGCCAGACCCGTCTTGTACAGTGTTCTGCAACTTTAACGGAAACGGAATCGTTTTGGAAATTTTTCCACTGGTCAAGGCAGAAAGTGTCACCATTGAGGCGGCTTTACGGAAGTTACGATCATGTCCGGCTCAGCCTGTTATGATCCTGACAGATTCTAAATTTGTCTTTCAAAGTTTAGAGATGATGATGACTTGTCCCTTAGCTGCCTGCGCTTGGTGCATACTCTGCAGAGCAGAGACTATTCAGTGTCAAACGAGTTGCAGGTACGGATTGGGCTATTAAACTTTCGGCAGTGTCCTTTCACGTGCTTTGAGTTTTTGGTCGTCATACATTTAGTTGTGACATGGCTTGTTTATTTACAGGTGATATGGAGCATAATCAAGGGAAGCTTCTGCTCCTTCAAAGTCAAGTAAGTGATTTGATTTGATGGCACCAACATTATGCATTGCTCTGCTTTACCACTGGATTCCTCTTTGTTGGCGTTTTGCAGCACAAAAGGCCAGCAGTTCTGCCGAAACGATTTCAACTTGACGGGCCTCTGCAATCGATCATCATGTCCGCTGGCCAATTCCTTCTACGCAACCATCAAAGAAGAGGAAGGCATTTGCTACCTCTACATGAAGACGATCGAAAGGGCGGCATTCCCCGAGCGGCTTTGGGAGAAAGTCAAGCTTTCCAAGAACTTTGAGAAGGCACTGGAGCAAATAAACCAAAATCTTGTCTACTGGCCCCGCTTTGTGAGGCAAAAATGCAAGCAGCGACTCCTGAAGATACATCAATATATCATACGTATGCGCAAGCTTCGTCTGTCCCGTCAGTAAGTACATAATACCTGTTCCATTCGTGCTTGTGTTGACCGAATGCCTCCATAAGTGTGTCAATTTTCAGGGTTGTAGAGAAAAATTAGGGGCTTCGTTATGAGATACATATGAAGGGAGCCAGTGGCTGTTGGCACTCTACGTATGTATATTCGCAGTTCGTGTTACACACCGACATTTAATATCAATATCATTAAACCATCACTATACATATGTTGCAATGATTATAATGGCTGCAAGCCAGTCAAAAATCTTCTTAAATTATAAGCAATGCTATTGACCATGAAATCTCGTCAATATTGTCTAATGTAATATTAAAACAATCTTGCAGAAAACACTGCTGTTCTTGGATGGCCAGTCAAGAAAGCAGTCATAAATTTGCATGCCAGCAGACAAGCAGAGACTATTCGTTGATCAGAAGTGCCCATAAAAATGGCACGCTTATGACAAAAATGTAGTAGAGGTGCCTTATCTGACTGAAAGTTATAAACAAAATGTATGCTACTTGATGGGAGGTTGTTCCAAACAGACCTGCATACTTTTCTGCATGAGAAATATAGATGTGAGGGTGCATTTCTTGGGCAAATGAGTTTTGCCAAACTCTTTAGTCTGTAAATAGCAGCAAGGCCAATGACATCAAATCTGCACATGTGGAACTGTGGGAATGGCATTAAAGCATGAAGCACTTAATGCTATTAAATACACCCTTGTTACACAGGTGTAGCACATCTATTTGTCTTGTTGCAGTAGACTGGAGTGCTGACAGTTACGATATATGGTTTTAAGGTGTTCATTTCATTTTGTCCAATTTGAGTACAGTATGTTCGAAAATTGTTCTTTGAAACAAGGATAAACTGCAGCACAGGCATTTTTATGTGACTTTCATGCAGTTTCCAAGTTATGGTGCATTTTGAAGTACAAAACGTGCACTGTGCTGCACATGTAAGAAGCTGCTAACTGGTTTTTCTGGAAGCCTGCATGCTTAAAACATTAGTAGTGTATCGTCACAAATTCAGCATATAAATGCGTCTTATATAAGGCCCTCTAAGGTAGTAAATTTAGAATGATTTTTTTCATTGGTGAGGTCTACCATTCATTACTAATTTTGGAAGTGACTGGTACTTCCTTCTAGTTTAGTGTTTATAATAGGAATAATCTGACTGGGGGCACTATGTCGGTGCCTTTAATCCTTCACGACCTTAAGTTCTCAAGTGCAAGCACGAGTATCAAAGTGTCGAGCCACTTCTGCCTCATTCTTTCTTACTGGCCACTAGTGCTTCCTGCATTAATGGTTTTCGGAGCAATTGCATGTGGGCGAAAAGGCACCACTCTGGCAATATATAAGCAGGAGAAAATACCTGGGTTATAGTAGACATTAGGTGTTCTGCATGGACAATTTTACAGCAGCAGTGATCAGAAGGCTCGTAAAGGACTTCCAAATGTGCTTAAAGGGCTACTCTGAGGCTTTGACAAGGTTTATGTAGTTAATTGAAACATATTCAATTGTTCTTGGCGTGCATGGTAGCATCCTCAGTTGCCTTATGTGTCATAAAACACAGCACAATGGTTTGTACTATGATTTCTTGTCATGATCGTTTCCGTGAAGTTTAGCAGTCATATGGCATTTCATTTCAATATAGGTCAGTTGTAGAATTTCAGTGGCTTTGGCATTTGATTACTGTGTCCTGGCAGCGGCAGTCGCATTTCAGTGAAGACGAGATGTAAAAATTTTGTGTTAAGTACGCATTAAGGAGCTCCAGATGATCCAAATTAACCCGCAGACCTCCCATAAGGTGTTTCTTATAGCTTTTCTTGTCACTTCGGACCCACCACAAATCATCAGCATACCTCAGTTAATGCAATTTTCATGGTGGCACTTTTTTTTTTTTTTATTACATTTTGTACCAAATAAGCATGCGATTTTCACTAAAGGTTGTGGCGTCCTTGTAGATGTTATAGTAATCTATCAGCACAGGCCAGCTCCTGTTTGTAGAGAATGCATTGTTTTTGCATGGTCGATTAGATGGCAGTGCTTCTGTTATTTTGAGTGTTCCAACATCAGAATCTTGCACTAACTGTGCCAGATTGTGGTAGTGGTTTTTGAGAGAAAGTATAAGGTGGTAAATGTCACTAGCTGCCCTGTGGCAATTTTTAGGGCAGTTGGTTTGTGCTGTGTGTCCTTACACTTGTCAGACTAGCTGAAGGAGTCAGCATCAACTTCTGTGAGATTTCTGGCTAAAAAAAAAAAATGCTTTAAAATGTACACTTTTTGCATAAAAATGAGTAAATGAAAATAAAGGCTCTGCTTGCCATTTCTGCTGGCTCGTCATGCATGCTGCTATTTCTACAAACTCTGCCACTGATGTCAGCATGGCCCATCTCAGTGGCGCGGCGCCTCTCGGTGTCAGTTCAAAGCCAGCAGTTACTGCCTTTATATTGTTTGTCTATGAAGTTTTATTGTCAAGTTGGAAATGGCCTGAACATAGCAAAGACAAGGCAGTGGCTTCACATGTGAATTGCAAGAGGTTTTTATATTTGTGCTTATTCAAGTAAATGTAAACAGGCATCGGGAAGTTTTACTCTCCTGACACGACCAGCCTGCATGTATCGTCATGACTGCTTGGCAAAATGACGGTGTCTCACTGGAAGCATGAATGGTAGTGACTAGGCACCCCTCTCAATCATTTCTTTTCCTACGCAATACATGCCATCTGGAATCCAAACTGCTGGTGCGCAATCAGTAGCTGCCAGGGCAGCCTTGTAAAGCTTACTGTAATGAACCATTGACACTTGAAAAATTGCACTTTCTTCTCTCTTTTTGCTTAAAGTTGAAATGCCTAAAAAGATAGTTTCTGGATTGTTCAGTCCTGATATTTCACCTTTGCACTGTAAGGAAATGTCAGTCATTCATTCCTAATACCAATGCTTGACTGCCTTATCTTAGATGGGCCCCCTATCTTTTTATTCATTTCATTCTCACATCTCTGTTGAAGTACTGCTCATTCATAGTGAAGGGAGGTATACAATGGAAGTTCATGCAAAGGAGTAATATGTCTTCCCATTTCTGGCTATTTGGGTAAAAAAAAAAAAAAAAGTACAGCTGTTAAAAAGAAGTGGATTTAGTAAAAATCTCTTTTATTATTACTGCACTATACACCTTTTCAATAAGTGGTCCCTGGGCAGTGCCATAGTACTCGCTGGACTGCATTTTGCGCAGAAAAACCGGTTCCCCTGTGGCTTCCACTGTGCTAGCAACAAGCGCAAAATGCAGTCCAGCGAGCAATATGACGGCGCCCAGCGACCACTTATTGAAAAGGTGTATTGATGGACAAGGTTGCACTCATTGAATTCTCTGAAACAGGCCATCTAGGTTTCTCTGTTAAAAGCACATTTTTATTGCAGACGGAAGCTGGTACCAATGCAGCGAAAAATAGAACGGCGGGAGCGGAGAAGAGAAGAGAAAGCGCTAGTGGCTGCTCGCCTGGACACAGCCATTGAGAAGGAGCTTCTGGACCGGTTACGGCAAGGCACGGTATGTATTTCCTTTATTTAAGAAAACTTGAGGTGTCTAAACTTGAAAAATCTTGCAATACTTCTGCATAATACAAGGTCCTATTGCTGACTACCATGTGCTGCAGCACAAGTGGTTAAGAAGTGCAATATCTGGTAGCCTGCCCCGCCTTGGTGGTTCAGTGGTTAGGGTGCATTCCAAAGATGCAGGACTAGATCCTGGCAGCTGTAGCCACTTTTCAGTGGAGGCTAAAAGCAGTGCACATGAAAGAGCCCCAGGTGGTCAAATTTTCAGTGCCCTCCACTACTGCATCCCTCATAGCCTGAGCCACTTTGGGGCGTTAAACCAACTAAATACCATACTAAACAAATGTGGTAGCTTCCAGGAAGCATGTCATTCGTGGTGGTCACAAGCTCTCACCAAATGTTGAACTGCCAGCAAGAACTGTGCCTTTGACTCCGTTTTTCAGTTATTTCTTCCTCTCCTCTTTTTCAGTACAAGGACATTTACAACTTTCCCCAGAAAGCCTTCGACAATGCCCTCAAGAGTGAAGAAGTCGAAAGTGAGGTGGACTCTGATGAAGAGGAAGAGGAGGAAGAAGAGGACGAGCATGATGTGGTTAGTAGGAGCTGTTCCCCATTGATTTTTTTGTTCTTTTCTGAAAACATCTATGGCAGCTTGGGTAAACTAGGCAGTGTGGTAAAAGGTAGTGTTTAACTCTTGCTTCATAAGGTGTCTGAAACATCTTTGTTGATGTTGTTGACATAGACCCAAATTGGGAGTAGTACATGCATGCAACAAAATCAGTCCTTCTATATTTGCTAGAGGATTATTCTCCCTGCCGCAAAAGCACTAGCGCTTGATACTATGATACAGGAAAGTATTATTGAGTCTGTTTCCCCACATACTGTTTCACCACATAAAATTGTGTCTCAGGAGACCCATATAATAGATGTCAAGCTGCACTATTTGATACATTGTATTAGTGCCGAAGTATTCGGGACAATAATGAGACAGGCGGTAGTGAAAAGCAGTCAGACGTTCTGCCATTGACGAAGGACGAGGTTAAAAAAGCTTTAGAAACTATGAAAAGGGGGAAAGCGACTGGGAAGGATCAGATAATTACAGATTTGTTGAAGAATGGGGGGGATATCATGCTATAAAAACTGGCCACCCTGTATGCGCAATGCCTGGTGTCATCGACGGTACCGGAGTCATGAAAGAACACTAACATTATCTTAATTCGTAAGAAAGGGGACGCCGAGGACTTGAAAAATTACAGGTTAGTCAGCTTACTATCAGTTGCATATAAGGTGTTTACTAAGGTAATCTCCAACAGAATGAGGACAATTCTAGACTTCAGTCAAGCAAGAGATCAAGCAGGTTTTCAAAAAGGGTACTCTACTATCGGTGATATCCATACCATCAACTAGGTGATCGAAAAATGCTTGGAATATAATCAGCCCTTATACATAGCAATCATTGGTTACGAAAAAGCATTCAACTCGGTAGAAACCTTGGTAGTCATACAGGTATTGCAAAATCAGGGTTTAGACGAGCCATATGTGAAAGTAATGGAAGATATCTATAAGGGCTGCACAACAACCATAGTTCTGCATAAAGTAAGCAACAAAATTCCAAGAACGGTGATATGCAAGGAGACATGATCTCCCCAGTACTATTCACAGCTTGCTTAGAGGAAGTATTCAGAGACTTGAAATGGGAGCAGCTAGGGATAAGGGTCGATGGAGAATACCTCAGTGATTTGCGATTCACTGATGACATTGCTTTGTTTAGTAACTCAGGGGATGAACTGCAGAGAATGATTGATGACCTAGACAGGAAAAGTAGAAAGGTAGGCTTTAAAATCGATATGCAGAAGACTAAGGTAATGTTCAAACAGCCTCGGGAAGGAGCAGTAGGTAGCAAAGCACTAGAAGTGGTAGGCGAATATGTCTACTTAGGACAGGTAGTAACCGCAGATGCAGACCATGAAGAGGAAATAACTAGGAAAATAAAATTGGGATGGAGCGCATTTGGCAAGTATTCGCAGATTATGACTAGCAGCTTACCGATGGCGCTCAAGAGGAACGTATACAACAGTTGTATCCTACCTGTACTCACCTATGAGGCTGAAACGTGGAGGCTAACAAAAAGGGGGCTACTTAGGTTGAGGACAATGCAGAGGGCTATGGAACGAAAACTGGTAGGGGTAACATTGAGAGATAGCAAGCGTGTAGAGTGGATCAGAGAAATAACTTGTGTTAATGACATCCTGGTGGAAATCAAGAAGAAATGGGAATGGGCAGGACATGTAGTGCGTAGAGAGGGCAACTGATGGTCGCTTAAGGTAACAAATTGAATTCCAAAGGAAGGAAAGCATAGCAGTGGGCGGCAGAAAGTTAGGTGGGTGGATGAAGTTCACGGGGGTAAAGTGGATGCTGCTAGCACAGGATCGGGTTAATTGGAAAAGTATGGGAGAGGCATTCGCCCTGCAGTGGGTATAGTCCGGCTGATGATGATGATGATCATGTGCCCATTTCATTCTCGTTCTCATCTGCATTTTGTCTGGAGACAGCTTAGTTACTGCTACATACCATCTTGCCATTGTGGCCCTCAAAAAATCTGCGAGCTAAGTCAGAAGTCACAGGCTCCTGCACTCTGGCTCAGACATGGGATATTTTTGGGCTTCTGCCAAATACTACTTATGGCACAGAGACTGCTGACAAAATACTGAAAGCTGCAAACATTCAAACGGGCACCTTTCTGGCCTCCTTTGAGCAGGAGGCCCTTAGCGTAATTATGACACAGATGTGGATTTGGAGCCGAATAACAAATCAATACCAGTGCAAAATGGCCTAACCCAGGTCAAGCAGCAAAAACATCAAGCTCTGGCAGAGAGGCAGGTGGAAATTGTCGTACGCAGCCGGTTCCTGTTTTTTAAGGGGACACGAGTGTGATAATTGAATTTTTGTTTTATTCTATTATGTGTAAGACTTCCTTATAGTGCAGAAGCACTACATCAAACTGTCAGACCCAACCAAGAACGTTGTGGCTTGCCTCTGGCGAGCTCGGGCAAAAAGAAAAGCTGTTAGAACAGAGCGGGTTCGAACTCAGCAATTTGTCATGGAAAGTGAGTACAGAACCTCATAGTTATTGCCGCAGTGTAGTCGGTGATGAAACCAGTGCTGTCAGTGATTTTCATCTAGATGGTTCAGCAAACATTTGAAAAAACACCTTATGAAGCACGTACAGCTTGCCTTCGTTGCTAATCTGACAACTCCTTATCAGTAATATAAACAGATACTTAAGGTTTGCTACCGATGTCAAGAACTGCTCTAGGAAAGGCATATCAAAAGTGGCAGCACAGCATCCTTTGCACTGTTTTTGATTCACACTAAGTCCTTCTGTGCTTAGCAGATCAAGATAAAGCACTCTGCTTTAGGCCAAGTTGCTTTGGAATGATCAGCAAAGCATGACAACCTGATCCAGATATCAACCAGTGGAAATGGCCATTGCCAGTGTGCTCTGGTGTTGAAAGTACATTTATGTATCACATGTGAGCAGCATCTACTTTGCCTTTTATCCATTGAAAGGTCCAGCAGACGTGCTGAAAACTCCAGAAATGAAAAACATGGTTTTTCAGCAGTTTTCTTGTTAGAGATACTTAAGCGTAGGATTCTACACTATGTTACAAGCATTCTATATTACTCAGCACTGTCATATATGCCCATAACAGCTCTTTTACTTGCATAGTCAGAAGGATTGCACAGGTAATGAAGTTGGTTGCGTCTGTTCCATAATTTTGTTGTGAGTACTCCTCTTGTTTGCAATGTCTCTCACTGCAGATACACACTTGAAGGTGCATGCTGATTTATGTTTGTTTTGCTTAGCTATCAGATATACTGTAATGTTTCTGATCCAAGGTCAGAACTGGCTCCATTGTTTGGTGCTGTAAAGGGCCAAACAAGTGCCTGTGTTCAGCTAGAAGCAGTAAAGTCATTTCCAAAGCAATTTTGGTAATCTCGTCCAAAGTTTAGGAAATTGATCACCCATCCTGCTTCTTTCTATTCTTGTGTCATAATTGTATTTTACTGCAAATGTGTTTAATTCTGTGGATATGTTTTATTACATATGGAAACAGAGTGCTTGTGTACTGCACAAATTCCTGAACAATTTTTGGCATCTTCTGTGCAGTGCACAAGATGCACACGAGGTGCAGCTTTGGAAAAGTATGTGCATGACTGCCTATTGTTCCTCGCCTGGTTGCTCTCCTGAATTGTATCTATAAGAGACCTTTTATATTGGTAAATGGGGGAGTTTGGATATTCTACACAATAAAAAAAAAAATGATTTCCTGCAACAAGTTTGTTGCTTTGAGTTTCTTTCCACTAGATATTGAAAGCTAAGCGTTATGTTTTTTTGTTTTGTTTTGTTTTTCCATCCCATCCTTATAGGGGGCAGTTGAATATGTTGCTGCTGATGATATGGAAGAGAGTGACCTCTCAGATTTGGAAGATCTCGGAGAGGAAAGTTCGTCTGATGAAGAAGAAGCAGACAAAAAGAAGATGGTGACCTCACCAACTAAAAGAAAGCGGCCACATGTAGAAATAGAGTATGAAAAAGAAGCGGAACCCTCAACGTCTAAAATAAATGCAAAATGATTTTTAAACATCGGCTACATTGTCACTGTATGAGTTCAAAGCTTTTGAAGTTGAAGTTTGAAGTCTGCAAGCATGCTGGATATATGGTGAACCATTTCTCTTCGTTGTGCAGCGATATTTTAAGACTCGAGTGAACCACAATACCTAAGAAGATGTGCGTTTAATATGCATCACTACTCCATGCATTACAGATGCTTCAACTCTTGCCAATATATTCACACTGATAATCGTGCATTACATTTAAAGCTGTACTATAGTGGTTTCAGTTTGGAATCTGTGTAAGTGCAGTAATTTTAGGAGCAAGATGCAAGAGGAGCGAAGTATGTGCATGTGATAAAGCTGATGTATTTTTGTGCACATGTCATTGGCAGTAACAACTTTTAACTGGCACACTCTACCCGTGAACTGATGCTTGTTTTAAAGAGGAGAGGTGTGCATTTGTGAATGGAGCAATAAGAAACAGGATGGTGTTCAATGGTAGCAAATCTATCGTGGAGATGAGCAGAAGGTCCAGTACTCTACTATGAGGTGCTGTTGCTGCTTTCTCCATGTTCGGCACTTTATAAGGAAGGCACATGGATGTCGCGAATACCTTCGTATACGAAGGTGTAAAATCCCGCTTTTTAAAACGTTTATTTTCATTTGCCATCGGTGCACTCAATTTCGCTTCTGTTTTTCCGCGCACAGTTGTCGCAGTACGGCAAATTTTGAAGGCGCATTGTGTACCGTTTTAGATAGTTCTCCGAGATGAGCGGCACGGCCATAGAGAAATATGTTTCTCTATGCGGCCACGGCTCTGCCGGCTACTGGGTTGCATCGATCGACACGTGGGGACGTAGGCGAGTGGGAGTTTCTGGATGCACCTCGTTATCTCTAAGGCGTAGTTCGATGCACCACCGCTGCGGGGTGCTTGCTCTGTGTTTACCATTCCGGCGGTGGGTCAGCTATGCGAAGGTGCGTGAGCGAACATGTAGCGTTTGGTGGAAAAACTGCGGCCTTTGGTCGGAACGAACATAAATACCCACCTTTACAGACTTAGTAACTTGGTGGTCGAGCGACTGGTATTTCATGCCTGCTGCCGTGGCAATCTGAACCGGGTGCGTATGGATAGGCCAGTGCAACGCAGCATGAGTTGCTCCCATTCGGATGCATGACAGCAGTTTTACGCGAAGCGCGCGGATGCGTTGCGCTATCGGGTCGAATATAGACGTGTTACACTCGCACTTGAAATAGTAGCCGATAGTGCGCAGATCAGCTGGTGACACACATCCAAGAGGCCATGAAATGTGTGTCGCCTGGGTGTGAAGTGTTTGCGGCAACGCTGTGAGTAAGTTGCTGGGCTTTTCTCTTTTTCTCGAATTGACTGAACGTTAAAAGACATGCTACATTATATACTGAATCAAAACCACCTTGGCGATTTTCGTGAAGAGCAAAATTCTTATGTCTCATTGATATCCGCAGGTTTCACGATGAGGCCATCTAGAGCCCAAGTGGATGCTGCCGTTGGCATAATCATGCGTGTACCAGGCTTGTTTATTATCGACTACTGGTGGCAGCATGACCGGAATAAGTCGGTACCGCAGTCCATGTCGCTTCCAGGAGTTCTGAATGCAGCGCTGACCAACCTAGGTAATTACGCGGACGCACATTTCTCAGACTTACAGAGACTTATTCGAGTTTTCTTAAATATCTTTCAGTTCTTGTCCACGGCTTCCTCTTGCTGTTGCTGCCCATTCCAAGAGTGCGCTGTCTTTACACCAACTTCGTGAGCGCACTGCTCCTTCTCTGCTCACATCTCCTGTCAAAGTACTACATCCAGATGGAGACAAGCCTGTCGCGACATTTGGATGTTGATGAAAGCTTCGCCCGAAGACAGCTGACCGCTTTCCTAGCTCACATTGTGCTGGCCTGCATAGTATTCGCTTTGCTGGAAGGTCGCTCACGACCCATGCTTCCCATCTTATCTTGTTATACACTCCCAGTGCTGGCTCGTGTCCTGGACTTCCCCCCAGAGTCACTGGAAGTACTTCACAATTTCGGCAATGCCCTGATGTGCGTCAGCGTGGCCTGTTACCTGTACAGCCAGGTACCATCATTGATAAGTTTCTTAAAGGACACGTACCTGGACACACTGCTGCTGACCATGCGCTTTGGCTGGGTTGGTTTGCTGATACTGTTCTGGAACAAGCTCTTTGTGCCAACTCATTTTCTTGTTTTTTGGCTGATTGCATTCTGTGTAAAGCTAGCAGAGAGTTACCCTACCTGGGAGAGCCCGTGGTATCTATTGGCCCTAAGCTCAGCAAGCAATGTCTGTTCTAGTCCAGTCACTTTGGTTGCTTCCTCAGTTACAGTCTCCTATCTGGCTTACCTCACCTTGTCAGGCACGAAGGCATTTTTGCACGGCAGTCTTACTTTTCTGAATGACAATCCAATGCACAGTGGCTGGACAGAGGGCATCACCATGCTGTTGCTGGCTCTGCAGACCGGACTTACTGAAATCAAGATGCCCAGCCGTGTGGCTGTGCTGCTTATCATTCTCTTCATTGTCATGTCATCTATGCTGCAGTCAGTGCTGGAGATTACTGAGCCAGTGGTGTTGGCCTTGAGTGCATCACAGAGTCGGCAGCTTGGACGACATGTTCGGACTTTAGGCATGTGCACCTTCCTGGTGGCTTTTCCATTGCACATCACTTGGCGACTGTCTTCTCTCTTTCCCATTGACTTTTGGATGATGATTGTGCTCTCATCTTGCATCCTCACTTCTGTGCAGGTAGTAGGTCTGTTAGTAATTTATGGCCTCTTTGTGTACGATGCTTGGCGTACTGAACCATGGGAGGCCTTGGATGACGTCATCTATGCTGCCCGAGCAGTGACAAAAATTCTCGAGTTTCTGGTAGCCCTGTTTGTGGTGGGAATGGGCTTCTGGGAATCCACAACAGGAAAGTGGAATTGGGCCAATGCATCTATCTTACTGGTCCACTGCTACTTTAATGTATGGCAGCGCATGCAGGCTGGCTGGAAGAGCTTCCTTCTGCGTCGTGAGGCAGTGCGCAAAACTGAGTCTCTTCCCGAAGCCACTACAGAGCAGCTCTTGTTGCACAATGACGTGTGCTCAATCTGCTACTCTGAGATGCGATCAGCTTGTGTCACAAAGTGCCAGCACTTCTTTCATCGAACGTGTCTTCGCAAGTGGCTGTACATACAAGACAAGTGTCCCCTGTGCCATGCCCATGTCTCTGTGGATAACCAGCAAAATCCCGGACCTTCGTGCGACCCTGAACCTGCTGCACCTGCAGCAGCGAACGCGGAGGACACCAACCAGGAAGCTGCTTCCTGAAGCAGCAATGCTCACTATTCCACTCTTGCCGTGTGCAGATCAACGTTCCATTTTGCTCCTACTTGTGCTGGACGAGAACTGTCCTGAGGTGCCCATCAAGGACCGTTATGACAGTGAGGACAAAATGTGATGCCTCTCTGGAATTGCCAGAGCGCCCTCCACAGCTCGCACCACTTTGGGAACACAACTTTCTTCCAGTGTTACTTTAAGTCCTGTAAATACTGTTTACTTGCTCTTGACATGTACAGTGGTAGTATTATGCACCAATAAAAAGGTGTTATATTACCTGCATACTCTTATTCTGTTCTGTTTGTACATGTGCTCCATTTCATTATTACATGCATGCAAACCTCACTGAAGCCACGCTCCTAAAATGCTTGGTTAGGAAGCATAGAGTCTGGAATAGAAGTTTACAGCTAAGCTACGAGACCATAAACATGCTTCAAAAAGAATCATCATAAAACAAGTTTTACGATTGTTGGAATGTGCTGCCATGTGAAGTCTTCACTCATGAGAGAAGACCTTGTGCATGAAGGATGCATGTTCTTATTTGGTGTGCATATTCTTCAATATCTTTTTGCAACATGCATTGCTATGAGAAGCCTAAAAGTATTTTGGAAATATTTAGTGAAGCCACTCGTAAGAAATGTGTGAATAAGAATGGCTTGACTGTCCTTATGTTTACGGAACAATGCTCTGTTGATACCTGTTGGTTCCCAAAGGTGTTCCCAATTGGAGCCAACTGGAATTCAACTGGGAATTGTTCCTTCAACCAGTTAGGATTTTCACCTGGGATTGAATGAATCCTTAGCCATTGAATGAATATCCATGGGTGTATAACACAATTACAGCACAACCAAGGTTGCCATAGACTTGTGCATGTCTTAACATTGAATTACTGCAAATAGATTGGAAAAAGCTGCAGTAGTATTTTCCCATCGACAAGTTATGGTAAGGGCCAGGGGATACTGCAGAAGTTCTTGTGAAGTTCACGTTGTCGTGACCAGTGTTCATGTTGTTGTGGAAGGACTGTCGCAGTACACATGTAAGCAAGCTGCAAATACTTGAGCTGGATGTGCATGGTATGCACATAATTTTTTGCAGAATAACTTCTTTGCCAAACTAATTAAAGTAATGGTGCAACAGCGAAAGTGACGCTTGTTACGTTGTGATCTTGATTCTTTCATTGAAACATTAGCATTCTGATAGCAGTTTTGCTGGTTCTCTGCCACATGCTCATTATGTATGGAGCTCAGTACTACTAGCTTTTATTTCATTCTGCTGGATGGTGAGGTGGATAACATCCTTTCTTGATCCTTACTTTCAGACTATTGTTAGCCAGAACATTGGTAAATCTGCACATACCACTAGATAAAAAAAAAGAAAAAGGAAGACATCTCACATTTTTTTAAACCTTCTAGAGAACAGATGCTTATACCTCTGTCACACGAACACTTCCAATCCTCATTGAACTCTATTTGTATTGAGGTTTTCAAGAAGGAATGAATCCTCCAGTACTACATGGCTGTTTCGAATGACCATTGAGAAGTTTCCTTCGTGTGCGTTGGGTAATGTCAAGTGTGGCGACACCCGCTCTCGAATGTGCATGAAAACTCGAGCGCTTGAGGAAACATCTTCGAGCCAAGCAGGTTCAGTTAGCCGTATGTATTACAAAAATGGCGTACCAACTAGCTGCAGTTGGTATACTGCTATATAGATATAAAGCTCCACTTTAACAAATCATACGGACGTGCCTGCATAGCCTAGGAGTAACTTGTCTGGTTCATAATTCAGGGATCCCGGTGGTTCAATTCCCATCTCAAATGTGATACCCAAATTGGCAGTGGCTTCAGGCAGGCAGACATCGGTGAAACTAGTAAATGGGGACTCTAGTGCTAGCACACTAAAATCTTCCTGTCATTAGATTCCAAATCATGGCTTGCTTACCGAAGAAGACTGGTTGCCATCATTTTGAAGTGAGTGGCAGCGTTGAGCAGCCTCCGTAATACGTAAAAAAAAAAAAAAAAAAAAAAAAAAAAAAGTTAGTGCTGGCGTTTTTCTTGTGAAATGCACTGATGATGGTGACACTTGTATTTAGTTTTTCTTTTGCCCTTTTCTGGTGTTGGGACTGTGGCGATCATGAAACCCGAGTTCTCGGGTGAAGGCTAATTCATTGTACTTTGGGCTGCTGAAACCCGCCACTTCCCCAAACTGGGAAGGCTGGAGCATGTAATTTTTGGTAGAAGCTCCGTTTTTTGCTGAGAGTGATTTTCTTGTGATTAGAACGTAGAGTTTATCAATACAAGCCAGCTTCAATTTGTTCTCTATATCCCTTTAATTTATTTCACGTATAAAACGAGAGCAAAATTGTGCTCTATGGCAGAAAGCATCACAATTTTAGCTGTGGTATCAAGGTAATGAAATTCAACAAGGTTGACGACTGGGCAAGTTGGTATAGGTTCATACTTAACCAGCCAAAAGACGAGACACAGCAAAGAGGAGAACAGGACAAGGCTGGACTATCAACTGAATGTTTAATGATCTGAAGAAAATGAAAAGCTCGCGTGCAACCCAACCAGTGGAATGGCAAGACAATGGGAGGAAGATGAAGACGAAAATTCAAAGCCAATTCAAAGTCAAGGCCTAACTAACGACTTTTCTAGTAGATCCAATTCCTTACAATGAAGGCTAACCGACGCCTTAGCCACACACTTGTCCTTGGCTTTAGCAATATAAAATGCTTCAACCAACTCCCTGCAGAGTTGATTACCATTGCTATAAAGTACACCCGTATTATTGAAGTCAGGCGCACAAAGAGACGGGTCGTGCTTCGACTTACACTCTCGGGATTGCACATGTAGCGCAAGATTGGAACTCGCCTTCCCTCCCAGAGAATTAGAGTGTTCCGTCAGGCGCACGTTGAGGCATCTGCCTGTCTGTCCGTAGTAGCACCGGCCACAATTCAGCGGAATGCGGTAGACCACATTCTTTCTGCAGGAGGTGAACTTTTTCTTATGTGACACTGCACATCGAAAACTATCACGACGTACACTGTCAAGCCCCTTTCGAACTCTAGCGCACAAGCCTCCTATCTTGTTTCTCGCTGTAAATACAACGTCAACGTCTTACCTTGCCGCCAGTTTCTTTAGTCGGTGAGAAACGCCGTGGAGGTAAGGTATGGCAGCAACCTTCTTTCGTCGCGTCGCCACAACAACATCCCCCTGCACCGTTTTACTCTTCCTCGATCGCGTTAAAACACGTTCTGACAAGCGAGCGAGATGGATAGTTGGATAGCCTGCCGCCAACAACTTCGAAATTTGTTTTGAAAAAGCATCTTCGACACGGTGATGGCATGATTTACGTAATGCGGACTTGATGCATGCGACCGCCAACCCATCCTTTACCAACCTCGAGTGGTTCGATTCAAAGCTAAGCAGAGGCTTCCCTGACCTGGGGCTGTAGCACCAACACACGTGATTGTCTTCAAAGCACAAGTCCAAATCCAGAAACTGTATATGGTGATCTTTCGGAAACTCATACGTAAAAGACAGACCCTGACCTTGCTCCTTGAACATCCGTAACACATCTTGCGCCAAACTATCGAAACCATCCTTATCCAAGAAAATAAGGTAGTCATCAACGTAGCGAAACGCTACTATACCGATGGCGTCCAAACTTGGCTTCAATGCGGAATCAACTTTAGACAGAAAAATGTCGCTGAGCACAGGAGCGACTTGCGAGCCAATGCAAACCCCTGACTTCTGGATGTACGTGCTGCCTTGCCAACAGACGAAAGTGGAACTAAGGTAAAAGGATAACAGCTCCAAGAAACTAGCAACCGATATACCGCACGCATTAATGAATGCCAGTTCATCATTATCAACAGTGATGCAGTCTTGCACACACCTTAAAAGTCCGTCCTGCGGCAAAGAATAATATAAGTCCTCCACATCAATGCTCATTGCAGAGCACCTACCCGGATTTCTGTCCATTAAAAATTCTAGCACCTTAGAAGAACTCGGAATCAAAAATGGGTCCTTAATTTTTAACATCTTTAGGTGCGTCTTCAAAAATCCCGAAACCTCGTACTGCCATGTTCGACGTTCCGAAACAATGGTCCTAAAAGGTATGTCCGTCTTGTGCGTCTTCGCCTAAAAGAAAACATCCAAGTTGGCGTCGGTAGCTGCCTTCACCTTCGAACTTAAAGCCTTCAGGTTGTGATCGTCTAACCAAGCGATAGCTTGCTTCCTGTAAGACGATGGCTTTGCTTTCACCTTCTTAAAATTCTTGGCAATCGCGGCCGAGGCTTTTTCAGAGAAACAGCTGTCAGGTACGACAAAGAAGCCTTCCTTATCAGATACCATTAGACGCATTCGTTTGTCAACCAGGTAGTCACATACTGGTTTCAGATTGTACCGTGGCCTCTGCTTACAATTCCTTGCCGCTATTACGTCCGTGGCTTCACTCAAAAACCGACTCTTCTCATCTTCCGAAACATGACGAGCAATATTTCGAGACACCGCCAGAAGATCAACTGGACTTACATCTGGTTGTAGGCAAAACTTCGGCCCACGCTCCAAGATCCGCCTGTGCCTTACATCCAACTCTTCGTCTCCCAGGATTAGCAGTTTACCCTGAACATTTGCGCGCCCCTTCCAAGAAGGCAACGTGAGGCGAACGGTCTTCCACATGAACTCCGTTAGTCCATCAGCAGTCTTGCTCCAGTCAGCTAGCTGACCTCCGCGACGAGTATCACCGCTGCCAACACAGTGGACACGTAGCATTTCTTTGTAGAGACGGGCTTGTCTCCACCATTCCGACGCCAAGATGCGACATATCCTGCTTGAATGGCCCGGAGAAGGCTGCAACCAACCACACAAGGACTGCACATCAGGAGGGCATCTTCGGTGCTTGGCATACCATGACGCTGTCCGGGCTCGACAGATGCAGAGTACGATCAAAGCCACTAACACTGACGGGTTGTGCACGTTGAAAGTAACACATGTAAAAGAGCCCAACGAACTAGTAATGAAATTCAACAAGGTTGACGACTGGGCAAGTTGGTATAGGTTCATACTTAACCAGCCAAAAGACGAGACACAGCAAAGAGGAGAACAGGACAAGGCTGGACTATCAACTGAATGTTTAATGATCTGAAGAAAATGAAAAGCTCGCGCGCAACCCAACCAGTGGAATGGCAAGACAATGGGAGGAAGATGAAGACGAAAATTCAAAGCCAATTCAAAGTCAAGGCCTAACTAACGACTTTTCTAGTAGATCCAATTCCTTACAATGAAGGCTAACCGACGCCTTAGCCACACACTTGTCCTTGGCTTTAGCAATATAAAATGCTTCAACCAACTCCCTGCAGAGTTGATTACCATTGCTATAAAGTACACCCGTATTATTGAAGTCAGGCGCACAAAGAGACGGGTCGTGCTTCGACTTACACTCTCGGGATTGCACATGTAGCGCAAGATTGGAACTCGCCTTCGCTCCCAGAGAATTAGAGTGTTCCGTCAGGCGCACGTTGAGGCATCTGCCTGTCTGTCCGTAGTAGCACCGGCCACAATTCAGCGGAATGCGGTAGACCACATTCTTTCTGCAGGAGGTGAACTTTTTCTTATGTGACACTGCACATCGAAAACTATCACGAGGTACACTGTCAAGCCCCTTTCGAACTCTAGCGCACAAGCCTCCTATCTTGTTTCTCGCTGTAAATACAACGTCAACGTCGTACCTTGCCGCCAGTTTCTTTAGTCGGTGAGAAACGCCGTGGAGGTAAGGTATGGCAGCCACCTTCTTTCGTCGCGTCGCCACAACAACATCCCCCTGCACCGTTTTACTCTTCCTCGATCGCGTTGCCACAACAACATCCCCCTGCACCGTTTTACTCTTCCTCGATCGCGTTAAAACACGTTCTGACAAGCGAGCGAGATGGATAGTTGGATAGCCTGCCGCCAACAACTTCGAAATTTGTTTTGAAAAAGCATCTTCGACACGGTGATGGCATGATTTACGTAATGCGGACTTGATGCATG
Source organism: Amblyomma maculatum (assembly GCF_055883805.1). Classification (NCBI taxonomy): domain Eukaryota; kingdom Metazoa; phylum Arthropoda; class Arachnida; order Ixodida; family Ixodidae; genus Amblyomma; species Amblyomma maculatum. The sequence continues at coordinate 261,297,377 of NC_139344.1, forward strand.
CGACCGCATGCATCAAGTCGCCCACCCGGTGGGCGACCCGACGGGCGGCGCAGGCGCGGCGGGGGGCGGCACAGCCCCTGGCTTCGACGCCTTCCTGCAGACGGGCCGCACGGGGCGTCGTAACGCCCTCCCCGACATCCTCGAGGAGAGCGCCACCAACGTCAGTACCGCGTCCCTGCCCTGCAGCTTCCAGAAGCTCTCGTGCAGCGACCCGTCAGCAGGCGGCAACCCCGGTGACTCATCAGCGGACAAACCATCGACATCTGAGGGTCCACCAAAGTCCTAGTGTGCCTGGCCCCTCCAAACACAGGAACTGAGGTGTCTGTGTTGGTGAAACGTCGTTCCCTGTGAACTGCCCTCCAGCCGGGGCTGCGTCTTCGAAAAGACCCCAACCACATCCACACAGCAGCAGTCTGCCTTCGGCGAAATTCTCATTGGTACGGATGGCTAGAACCATCGCTGTTATATGTTGGCTCACCACTCAACGCTGAGCGACGCCCCGACGAAGCGATGCTTGGACGAAGGAAAAGAAAACCCGCTTCTGCAGGATGCAAACCACCATTGTTCCTTCAGGTCGCAGCGGGGGCAATACGCCGCCAGAATCCGGTTCTTGTTGAAAACGGAGCTCTACGCTATCAATGACCGAGCTCGTCGATTGACTCGCGTAACATTTTTAATCTGTCGCTCATTCGGAATGTTCTAAAAGTCTGCTGTGACAAGCTACAGGAACCAAAGAAACTTCTACGTGGTGCGCGCACCACGGGCACAAGAAAACTTATATTATTCTTTGCCGCAGGACGGACTTTTAAGGTGTGTGCAAGACTGCATAACTGTTGATAATGATGAACTGGCATTCATTAATGCGTGCGGTATATCGGTTGCTAGTTTCTTGGAGCTGTTATCCTTTTACCTTAGTTCCACTTTCGTCTGTTGGCAAGGCAGCACGTACATCCAGAAGTCAGGGGTTTGCATTGGCTCGCAAGTCGCTCCTGTGCTCAGCGACATTTTTCTGTCTAAAGTTGATTCCGCATTGAAGCTAAGTTTGGACGCCATCGGTATAGTAGCGTTTCGCTACGTTGATGACTACCTTATTTTCTTGGATAAGGATGGTTTCGATAGTTTGGCGCAAGATGTGTTACGGATGTTCAAGGAGCAAGGTCAGGGTCTGTCTTTTACGTATGAGTTTCCGAAAGATCACCATATACAGTTTCTGGATTTGGACTTGTGCTTTGAAGACAATCACGTGTGTTGGTGCTACAGCCCCAGGTCAGGGAAGCCTCTGCTTAGCTTTGAATCGAACCACTCGAGGTTGGTAAAGGATGGGTTGGCGGTCGCATGCATCAAGTCCGCATTACGTAAATCATGCCATCACCGTGTCGAAGATGCTTTTTCAAAACAAATTTCGAAGTTGTTGGCGGCAGGCTATCCAACTATCCATCTCGCTCCTTGTCAGAACGTGTTTTAACGCGATCGAGGAAGAGTAAAACGGTGCAGGGGGATGTTGTTGTGGCGACGCGACGAAAGAAGGTGGCTGTCATACCTTACCTCCACGGCGTTTCTCACCGACTAAAGAAACTGGCGGCAAGGTACGACGTTGACGTTGTATTTACAGCGAGAAACAAGATAGGAGGCTTGTGCGCTAGAGTTCGAAAGGGGCTTGACAGTGTACGTCGTGATAGTTTTCGATGTGCAGTGTCACATAAGAAAAAGTTCACCTCCTGCAGAAAGAATGTGGTCTACCGCATTCCGCTGAATTGTGGCCGGTGCTACTACGGACAGACAGGCAGATGCCTCAACGTGCGCCTGACGGAACACTCTAATTCTCTGGGAGGGAAGGCGAGTTCCAATCTTGCGCTACATGTGCAATCCCGAGAGTGTAAGTCGAAGCACGACCCGTCTCTTTGTGCGCCTGACTTCAATAATACGGGTGTACTTTATAGCAATGGTAATCAACTCTGCAGGGAGTTGGTTGAAGCATTTTATATTGCTAAAGCCAAGGACAAGTGTGTGGCTATGGCGTCGGTTAGCCTTCATTGTAAGGAATTGGATCTACTAGAAAAGTCGTTAGTTAGGCCTTGACTTTGAATTGGCTTTGAATTTTCGTCTTCATCTTCCTCCCATTGTCTTGCCATTCCACTGGTTGGGTTGCGCGAGCTTTTCATTTTCTTCAGATCATTAAACATTCAGTTGATAGTCCAGCCTTGTCCTGTTCTCCTCTTTGCTGTGTCTCGTCTTTTGGCTGGTTAAGTATGAATGTATCAAGGTACTTGGAGAACTTTAGCATTATAGCAAGTGCAACAAAGCTGGCTAAAGAAAAATATATTTTTGATGAAAGTGGCAAAGGAACATGAGCTATAGTGATGTTTAAATAACCTGAGGTAATAGGCATAAGATTTTTGGCATCATCCTTAATAAGATTTAGCTGAGTGGCTAATGAATTAATTTTTGACTTGCCATGCTTATGCATCCACAGCCGATAGGGCTGGCATTACCATGTCCTTTGTGTACCAAGAAAAACTCTTGGCAAAAAAGGCTAGAAAAGGCAGCAAATGATTGATAAAGTAGCCCACATCGGAAAGCTCTTGGTATGCTAACAAGCAGCCAGCTACTTGCAAGAAATAAAGCAGGACCTCAAAATGTTCACTGAAAAGCATGAGTGCTCCAACATGACTGGGTAATTAAACTGGGCAACTTGAACAAGGTGAAGATTATTCGTAGCTCGGCAGGATTACATCTGGACTGTTTGCTATTTTCATCTTTATGTTCAACTTGCCAACTTGTTTGTGGAAAGGCATAGTTTCTACACTCCAGGGATGCTGCAGTACGTAATATCTACACACTTCATTAAAAAAAAAAGAAGGGTGCATAATAAAAGTATTTAAAATGCATCATCTATACAGATGACATCAAAATTTTAGCCACATTAAAAGGTATAAAATGTATATGATTTCTTTGGTGATTTACTTGAAATGCTTGAACTGCCTGGCAAGATTCCTGGACATTTAAATGAGGCCAAAAAGTGCGGCCTGCTGCTTAACTGATGGATGAGCATTGACCTCAGCTATCTAGGAACCTTTAAATTTCTGGTAATATACAAATAAGATTGCAACTGATCTAGCTAGCTCTGTTTGCTGCGAGGCCATTTTCTTGTCTGGTAAATTCTTATTTTAGAAACTGCCCTCTTGCTGTTGAACATGCTGATGCAAGCATAAAACAGACCAGACATTAGCATTCTTCTCTTCCTCAATAAAAAAACAGACAGAAAATATAGTAAACACGCTTTTAAATCATTTGTGAAAAAAAAAAAAAAAGTTAACCAAATTTATGTATTATGTATTGTTTTATTCTGACCATTGGTGACAAGTGGTACAGCCAAATCCAAGAGTGCAGAGTAAGCCTTTCATCATTGAAGACCATTTTGTGGCAGACCTTGCTGCAGGTTGAAATGAAAGGGTCATTGAGTATATTGGTGCAAAATTAGTGTTCCAGGCCACAAAGCATTTAGAAGCTACGAGACTTTCATTAAGCGTAGCGGGGGCTCTGAATTTTAATTCTGTGTGCTTTATCCTCTTCCTAGTGCTCCTGGTCATTATCTGTGTCTCTTCATATTCCTCTTTAGTTACTCTTGAAACAAAAATACTGAGATTAAAACCCTGCATTGACTAATTCACTGGATTCCACTCCTACCATGAACACTGGTTGCAACATTCTTAGAGAGCCAACATGACTTTTGGGTCTTGCATTGTTTGGGCTCTCTTCTCTCCTTGAGCTACTGGTGAGCATGGGAACATTCGATAAAGGCATACTATAGTTCTAGTGTCATTTCAGTTGAAATAGTAACTTTCTCGTATACGTATTTCTGAAAAGAAAATACAAGCATTAATTCAGTGAATGAAGATATAGGCCACCAAGTTACTTTCAAATATTCCTTCAACAGTGGAATAGCAAAAACTGCTCAGTGCTGTACCTCAAGCTGAAGAACTACAAAACATCCCACAATATCAAGACGAAACAGCCTACCTCTAGTCTCTTTTGTAACACATGCATGAACATGCACTTGCTTCTTGGGGGAGGAGATGACTATTCCTGACGTACAAGCCCTGTTATTATGATGTTTGCATTTGCATTACTTGTTACTGTGGGGTGCTGGGAAATGTGGAGTTGCAGTTTTAACCTATTCATGGGAGTCACACTTCAAGGAACCAAAGTGCAAAAACACTCATGGAACACGATTTTGATGCCCACGAAGAACCATAGTTGCTGAAGAACCATATGTAGAGCCCACAATTATAATGTGCCTCATAGTTACCTAGCCCAGACCCATATGCCTAGTTTATCATGCCTGCATTACCATCCTTGGCGTGTGAAATGCATTAATTATTTGGCATATTCCACTTGCGCAGGCAATGCAAGCTGTTTTGTAGGTTTTGCCTCTATTTCGGAGCACCTCACCCGAGGCTTGGTTTATAGAATGTGAGCAGTCTCGCATTTCTGCAGTCTCAATAAAATGCTCATCAAGGGCATACTGCACCTCCATCAAGGGCATACTGCATGGCGTGCTCGCCATGGTGGTGCAGTGGGTAGAATGCTCGACTTTTGTGCCCAAGGGTGTGGGATCGAATGCCGGCCGCGGTGGCCGCTTTTCGATAGAGGCGAAAAGCAAGGCTCCCGTGTGCTGTGCGATATCAGTGCACATGCACGTAAAGAACCCCAGCAGAGGTCAAAGTTTCTAGAGTCCTCCACTGTCTGCAGGCTTCAGTATATTGGGGCAAACTGCGACACCATTTCGGCTGCGGTTTAATAACCACAAAGCTAATAGCACCAGCCTTCCTAATTTGCCATTATCTAAACATTTAAGCATTCAGGGTCACACATTTGATAAACTATAATGGCTACAGTTTTGGAATCTGGATTTAGATCACACCGCGACCGAATAGTCAGGGAATCGTTCCTAATTCATAAATTTAAAGCTGTCTCGTCAGGAAATAATGAAAGCGTTGGAAAATTAACCTGCCTGTCGTAATACGTCCCATTGGACGACCTTGCAAATATCATATTGGGGTCGTGACTGGTGCCCTCTTTTTAAACCATGTATACGTTCAACCATATGTGCTTTTGCCACGCGCGGTTTCATTTGTATTGCTTAATGTCCCAGTAATCTCTGAATAATTTTTTCACTACTGTGCATCATTCTCGTACATTCATTTTTTTTTTTTCTCTCTCTCTCTTATATAACCACCGCATATGCTTGCAGTTCGCCTTCACTGATTACTTTTTGAACGCCGCTGACCTGGAATCGCGATACGTAATCGTAATCACATCTTGCATAGAGTTAATACAAAGACTCTAGAGGGAAAGCTGGGCAGGGAAACGAGCTTCTCACTGGTTCGCCGCCATCATCAAATTTATCATTGTGGCCAGCACAGTTTCTGCTCACTGCGTCAAAAATGAACAAAGGTTTGAACAAAAGTTTTAAAAACCGCTGCCGATAACACAACTGTACGAAATTTCTATACATTGTTTTCAAGTTTCAAGCATATTATATAATCTTTCAGGCACCTTCTTGGCCATAAAGGAATGATGTAGAACAATTAGAAACCATGTTTGCGAGCAGACGTAGCAGACGTAGCTTACTGTATGCAGCACTAGCCATCCCGGTTAGACCAAGGGCCGTTGCTGTGGAATTCGTCACTGTTTTTTTTTTTTTTAATATACTGTGGTCGTCGTCTTGCGCCAAAGCAAATTTCTGACATATTTTCAGGTGATCGTGCACAGAGGAGATGCATGTGCGCTCGACGGACGAAATGCATGCGAAGCGCGAAACAATCGCAGGGATAGCCGGCCTTGCGATAACAACTCAGAAGAATCAGGACACCTATGTGATGTTACAGTAGGTACGCGACGCAACATATCACAAGAAATGCTCCACACGCGACGATTCTGCCGTTGTTTACAGCACCTACTGAACAGTAGCCGCCCGCCGTCGTTTAGCTGCACGCCGCCATCTTCCCACGATCTAAGTTGCCAGCTTCAAACCATCTTCATGTGCCAGATTTAGCAAGTAAAATTGATCTGGCAACCAATGAACAGTGGGATAATGGCGGCAATCACGCGGTCACCCCTCGAATGCATTGGCTGAACGGGCAGCTTTCCCTCTAGAGTCTTTGTATTAACTCTATGACATCTTGTTTACGCCATTGCACTTTCATGTTGCTGGTTCGCCACGTGCCTTTTTGGACTACATATTTTTGATTATGTTATTATAACACCATGCTGATGCGCTTTTTTCTGACAAAGGCCGGTCCCGCAGCCGAAACGTCAATAAATAATTGTTCCAATATATATATATATATATATATATATATATATATATATATATATATATATATATATATATATATATATATATATATATATATATATATATATATATACATATATATATATATATATATATACCATGGAGGAAGGAAACAACTTAGGAGAGGCCCTTGCCATTCCCAATGCATTGGAGAAAGTGTGGCGGAAGTGACGTCAAAATTTAGGGTTAGCCAAGTCGGGCCATTAGCAACGGCAACGCGTTGCTATGAAAACTCGGGCCACTAGCAACAGCGTTGCTAAGGGCCCTAGGTACGTGAGCGTCGCGGAGAAAGGGCAAAGGAGGAGGAGAGACGTTGCAGAGTCCAGTCGCGGCGCGGCCGCGCCGGCTTCAGAAAAATGACGTCAGGGCCTCTCCTAAGCTTTTCTTCCTCCATGATATATACACATATACATGAATATACTGTACATGCATCGCCTCATGACATTCGCCTACTGCTGATGAATAATTTATAATCGAATTTCTCACCAGTTTCGGTTTCGGTTTCAACAATCGAGCGATGACTGTGGCGCCAAAATCAAGTATAGGTCACGTGAGGGATGAATGAAAGCGATATAAGCGTTCCTGTGTCGTCTTACCAGCCAGCCTGTCTCAAAGACAGGAATTACTGAAGGTGAAAAGTCGGCGATTATATCGCTGTTTTGTTTTTCTTTTATGCCTCGCATGACCTGACTGCGACGTCACACGTATACCCTCTGCTGTTGAAACCGAAACTAACAAGAAAAAAAAAATAAAATATAAACTTAGCGGTCGTAGTTAAAAACCACGTGGTGATCCTTATACGAGATTTTTTTGCATCATTAACAAAAAGAAAACTGCCAATAAAATTTGGTGTCTATAGTTCTTTAAACCCTAGATTTGCAAACGGATCACTATACGCACGAGAAACAATATTGAAAAGAATTCTTTATATCTAATAATATCATTCCACTATTATTCACTAATTATATGTCAAAAATGTACCCAGATATAGTAGCGCATATTCTCTACCGGAACATGTATCTTCAACTTTCTTGTCACTTCCCTAGTGCCCTTCTACGCTTCTACCTTTACTGCCACTTCGAAAAAATAGTGTTTTCCTCCTCCTCCACCTCGACAAATCTAGTAACGTTGAACTCGACTGCCTTGCGGATATATGCGCGCTTGTACATGCATACTGGTTAGCTTAGCGAAACAGGAGTGAAGAGAATAAAAACCCTGGGTAGCTTCAGGCCCGCAAGAATTTCTGCATACGCCGCTTTACTGGCTTTACACAGCTTTATATTATTGTTTTTTTTTTTTTTTGTCTTCTGAACACGAAACTCAACAGCAAACCACACAGCTTTTTCGTGGCTTTTTCGCTAGGTGCATAGTTTTCTATTTAGAAACTCTGGTCTAGTGTAAGATTTCACTCGTACACTGTACTGCAACTTTTAGCTTCAGACTTTTCAAACGATTCATGGCTGATAGAGTGGCTACACGGCGGTTTTAACCATGAAGGAAAAAAAAAATATTTCCTCCATGGTTTTAACGTTTTAACTTCTAAAAAATGTAAGGAAGTGAACAGTCGTAACTGCATGGTGTTGATATCAGTTGCTTCCAAGCTTAGTTACAATTGAAACCAACTGCATTGTGCCGAAATTATTCCATAAATCATTTAGACCAGTTACGATTTTCATCTGTGTAACTCGTGTTCGAGTGAACGTGCTATCATGTCCATGAAACCAGTTATGATCCAAAAGCTCCGCATGAAACGTGCCACTGGCCTACTGGGGGTGACCTGCCGGTCGCCACCGCGCGATCTTGGTAAGCTGCGCATGCGCGAGAAGAAAGAAGGTAGGCGAGGAGGATCTGTTTGTAATCTGGCGGATGTGACGTAATAAATTGCTTATTTTTGTTTTTTGCTTGCGTGTACGCTCGCACCCAGACGCTTTTTTATCGTCGCCTCCGCAGCCGCTTTTTTTTTTTTTTTTTCCTTTTCAATTTTGGCGCGCAGTGGTACAAGCAAGCGGGAGGCTTGTTCGCGCCGTGTTTCAGATTGACCAGACTGGAATGTATTCTGCAAAATAGACTGGGTGACACCTATCCTTGCAAGTTTCTTCAGACTTTCGTAAGTACAGCGAAAATGCAGCGCAAAACACTTACGGTGGCATCCCGTACTTTCCTCGCCAACTTAGGAGAGCTCATGGCGCCGCTCTTCTCACGATACAGCTTGTCTGCATCGATGCGTTATTGCTAAGTGATCTCAATTCTTTTTGCGGCATCTTGCTGTGAGTCGGTGGCTTCAAGTAAAGCGTGGAGGATCTACGAAGCTCTTTTCCGTGCGCCAGGAGGCAGTCCCTTCAATATCCATGCTTCGATCGGTCGCCGGCGGCTCATTTTCGAGTGCGCCTCCGTTTTGCTCCCGAATAGCCCTGTCTTAGCAAGAGCAACCATTTCTATTTTTCGTTTCAGTGTGTGCCGAAATACTCTTGCTGCACAGCGATTTTGGGATCTTGGCTACGTCGCAGCTTCTGCTCTTGGGCTCTCCTGCACCATGAATGCCTTGTGCCTCATGAAAGGTGGGTACAAAATGTGTGCTGGCAAAAACAGGTTGCTCCACAAGAGCGCTACTATATGAAATAGAAGTTTGGCACTGGGCATGCATTTCGGTCAGCACCGTCACAGCCAAAGCAGTAGAAAAGGGTGAGGGGGGTGGGGGTGCCAGTACATATCTGCCGGACTGTTCTGACCACTAGATGGGACTAACCCGGTCATACGACTACATTTTAGCTAAGCTACATTTTAGCTAAGCGTGATAATATTAATGACATTTTTTTATCAACTCCAGGTGAATTCAAATTCTGTTTCTAGTTATGACTGTATATTGTCTTGTGCACCATACAAGGTAATTGCTGTTGATGGGCACGGTAAAAAAAATGTTTTTCAATGTTCACCAGCAAATCTACTCAGTGACAGTGCTATTTCTGTGGCCATTGTATAGATCCTTTTTGTATTCCTGACTAGAGCTGGTGAAATCGCTTCTTTCAGCTGTAGCGCGTTGATAAAATAAATGCTGGTGCATATTTTCCAGTAGCTGTCAAATACAGTGAGAGGGCATTCAGGTGCACAAGGTGGGACTAGGCTGAACCAGTCTGTTCCATATAGAGATACTAGTGCCCACGTAGGCCTGTCATGGTAGAAAATAGAATTGTATAATTGCTCGAAGAGCTTTCCAGTAGCATGCTTTGATGGGCTAGCTGGCACACCACTGCAGTGTGGTTTGGCTGTGCGAACAGGCCAAGGACGAAAGGAACGCACATGGAAATGCCAAGTTTGTTTTATCATTTCTTCATCTCCGTGTTTCTTTGGTTTACAGTGCCAAATCATATTCACGCTTTCCTATATGTTATCTTGCAAACAGCAAATGCACTGCTGACACTAGGGGCAAATTTTATTTGCTCTTTTTGGTTGAGGCCAATTTATTTTACTGATAGAACATTAAATGTTTCCATGTGAGTGCCATGTGACAGCTACTAGCATTATACTTTCATTCTGTGTTGCAGCGGGATCATTCATGTCTTACCTTTCCCAGGAGCCGGCATTTATTGCATTGTTCCGATTTCCAGGCCCTTCCCTGTTTGGTGCGTGTGCTGAAACAGGAATCCCTTGGAGGCGATTTGCAGCTTTTGTTCATCATCTTGATTCCGTCCCCACATAGGTAATAGCCACTGCGGTGGCACAGGATTAGGGTGCTCAATTGTTAAACCCAAGGACACAGGATGAAATCCTGGTTGCGGCAGTCCCTTTACAATGGAGGTGAAAAGCAATGCCGTGAACTGTGCGATGTTGACACGCATTTAAAGTTAAAGACAAGGTTGTTGAAATTTCTGGAGGCCTTCACTAAAGCATGTATCTATGTTCCAATATGGAAACAGTCTGTCCGGGCAATGGACAGGGAGAAAATCCAATGAGGTCATTGAGAGCATATTTACCACGGTAGCAGGGGTGAATTTAGGTGCCTACCCTGTTGGGGGGGGGGGGGGGGGGGGGGGGGGCACAGCAACATATCTGTAGTGCTTCCTGATATATATTTTTTTACATAGTGGCCATGCAGACCAGTTGGTGCAAACCTAACTTGCTGGACATGGACATGGGAAGCCAAGGACATGGGAACTCAATACAAAGAAGTACATGGGACAACACTGTTTGGTCTGAGACCCATTTCCAAAGCATTTCACCCCAAAAGAGCCAAGCATCAGGTCAGGGGAAGTCCTGTACCAGTTGGAAAACTGTTGAGTACCTGGCGGCACCTGGAATCAAACCTGGTACCTTCTGAATGCGCAGCATTTCTTTTTCTTGTGTTCCCGTGTCTTTGGCTGGTCCAATATGTTAGATTTAAGTTTAGTACAATACCCCAAGAAAACAAAAATGACAAAATATTTTTGGTCAGTACATAATCTAATTGCCCACTGTTCTTTTAGTTTTCATGGCATTGTTTGTCTATAAAATATATATCCATGAAATTTGTTGCCGCTTAACTAAATTTGTGCAGAGCTAAACACAAAATTTCACCGATCCAGTTTTTGTGTGTGTGTGAGTGTGTTCAGGTAAAGACTATCAGTGTTACAGAAACATTGTTCTACATGCTAGCTTAACATATTTGACAATGGCTAAGTTTCAGAAATAAAAAACACAGCTATGAGGTTCCTGAAAATTTTCAGACAGCTCGTCCCAGTGTATATTATTTTTTTTTAAGAACATTGGTGAGTATGCTGAGCACTGATGTCTTCTTGCAATGAAATTTTTTCTAGCTTGGTCAGTTCCTTCAAGAACAAACTTAGTATTATCCTTTAACCATGATCATCACGGAATGACACGGATCTGGTGTGTGAATCCACCCCAAGTGCTCTGTAAAAAAAAAAAAAAAAAGACGAAAATGTACTGCATACACCAGCGCACCTGTGACCAAGGCCTTTCTGAATTCATGAACGATCATTAAGCTTTTTTAAGATCTTCCAAAGCCACGTTGAGCACCATTAGAACAAGAACCCGAGCTAGGGCTACTATCCCACCAAGACATGATGGCCTTGTGACAGAATCTGCCTCACATTCAGGAGGTACCAGTTTCGATCCTGGTGCTGGTGGGTACAAGATTTCTCCCGGCCTGATTCTGGACTCTTCTGGGATAAGATGCTTGGGAAAGGTATTCTAGTTCACTTCAGGAAAAGGGTCATGAACCAAAATTCACGATTCGTTCCACCATTAGACAACCCTAAGTCCGCTTCGTGCAGCAGAAGCCCATATGCAGTTCCTTTTTCCTCCTTTCCTAAGCCATACTCCCTGGTAAGCCAAGCACCAGGCTGGGCCATAGCTGGTACACATTTGAGAAAATTGTGAATGGAACTCGAACCCACCACATTGCTGTAATGTGGAATGATGCTGAGATAAGGAAATAGTGAGCCAGCCCAATTACTAACCATTCAAGAAAGACTACTGATTACTCACACTGTGGTTCATTAAAAGGATGTACTCAGGGGTGCAAGAGCTCAAATAAGATTTGTAGCGATTTTTGGAGCAGCAAAATCTTCGTTTTAGAGCAATAAAATTCATATTTGGATCAGCTCACAAGAAAAAAAAAATTAATTCAAATTTTGGAGCTGTTAAACAGGGAAGAAACTTTACTTTCGGCACAAAAGAATGAAGAGGTGTGAATATCGGACTGTATGAATGCGATCCAAAGGAAATCTAGCAAAGGCCACCTATCACCGATGCTGCTTGTACTATTTATTTTTGTAAATAAGCTTTTTGTACTGCTAGGCATGCTATCACACACACAAAAATGTGAATCATAAAATTGAAGAGGCTAAATAAAAAAAAGCTAGAGAATATGCTTTTCTTTTTTTTTTTTTTTTTCATTTAGCACGGTTTGACAACCTTAATCATGGGACTTCATGTTGCTTGCAAGGCTCAAAAAACATTGTTTTACTCTGTGAAATCCACAGCTCGTGTTGTGCGAGGGCAGCTTCGAAAGAGCTTAATTTGAAGCAGTGACTGCGATCAGCCTGTGTCCAGAAGCGAGCGCAGTGCAAAGACAAAATGTTGATTAAAAAGCTAATACAGAAACAGACAAAAAGAAACGCCGACCAAAAGGCGAAATGGCAAATGCCGAAAGCAAGTGTTAAGCAAAGAAAACCGACGAGCGAGCACATCTTCGGCTTGTAAATTATACTTCTTGTGGACTGGCGGTGGCTTTGACAATATTTTGATAAAGGAGAGGTGGACGATTATTAGGTTATGTATTTCATGCACAATGCATACCTTATAGTACTTCAATGTTGCAGCATGCATAAATGTTAATTTTGGCAGTCTTGGGCTCCACTACGGCATTATGGAATTCAATAGCTAGGCTGCTGTGCGTTTCTCGACCTTCTGATGTTCGAAATAGATTTCACATGTTCCACCTCCAGTTGTATTAGCACAAACTTCGGCGGTGATGCAGGCATTGCGAAATCAGGGGGTAGACGAGTCGTACGTGAAAGTGCTGCAAGATATATTTAGTGGGTGCACAGCAATCATAGTTCTGCATAAAAAAGTAACAAAATTCCCATACAGAAAGGTGTTAGACAAGGAGACACGCTCTCCCCAGTACTATTCACAGCTTGCTTAGAGGAAGTATTCAGAGACTTGGAATGGGAGCAGTTAGGGATCAGGGTAGATGGAGAATACCTCAGTAATCTGCTGATGACATTGCCTTGCTAAGTAACTCGGGGGATGAACTGCAAATAATGATTGATGACTTAGACAGGAAAAGTAGAAAGGTGGGCTTAAAAATCAATATGCAGAAGACTAAGGTAATGTTCAACAGCCAAGGAACAGCAGTTTATGTTAGGTAGCGAAGCACTGGAAGTAGTAGGCGAATATGTCTACATAGGACAGGTAGTAACCGCAGACCCGGACCATGGAAAGGAAATAACAAGAATAAGATTGGGATGGAGCGCATTTGGCAAGCACTCGCAGATTATAACTAGCAGCTTATTGGTATCACTCAAGAGGAAAGTATGCAACAGTTGCATCTTAACTGTACTCACCTATGGGGCTGAAACGTGGAGGCTAACCAAGAGGGTTCTACTTAAGTTGAGGATAACTCAGAGGGCTATGGAACGAAAAATGGTAGGGGTAACATTAAGAGATGGGAAGCGTGCAGAGTGGGTCAGAGAAATAACTCAAGTTACCGACATTCTAGTGGAAATTAAGAAGAAGAAATGGACATGGGCAGGACATGTAATGCGAAGAGAGGATAACCGATGGTCGCTTAGGGTAACAAACTGGATTCCAAGGGAAGGAAAGCGTAGCAGGGGGCAGCGGATGAGGTTGAGAAGTTCGCAGGGGTCAAGTGGATGGGAGAGGCCTTCGCCCTGCAGTGGGTATAGTCAGGCTGATGATGAAACACAGAAGCCACCTCCTACACTATCTGATGATGGGAAAGTGAGTCTATCGACAAGACAGTATAAAAATAACCTTAGTGTACATGAACGAACCAACAGGATATCGAAAACTTCCATGAGCCGCATAAAAAACTAAGATACATCCAATAAAAACATGCAGCACTTAAAATGCAGGGTTGAAGTATTGCTCCAAAATCACAAGTACCACTACGGCCCACCACGGAAGCAATAGCAGTGGTGCCTTGTCACAAACAGCCCACTTGCGTTATAGGGTTCCTTCAGCGCATAGACAGTGACTGAACTGGAAAGCGGTGAAAGCACATGGATGCAAAGAAAATATGAGTAGCCATTGGAATGCCATGACGCCATCTCAAAATAAAACTAAAATGCCAGTGACGCATGCTACAGTGTCTGAAGCATCGTGATTGGTTATATCACGGCCGCAGAAAGTTGTCACTGAGTATGGCAAACTTTTGTGGATAGTCGGGGAATTTTGGCACAGCATGGCGCAAATTTCACGCTTAATGCACAGCTTGGTGCAGAAATATGTAGCCGTATCAAAATATGCAATTGGTGCAGCTATTGCACCCCTGTGTGCTGTCCGCTCATCATTCTTGGATATTCAGCCACCAAGCCGCTTCTGCTCTTTGAGGCCTGGGAGAGGTCTGGTGTCTTTGCCTTTTTAACTGCTTGGAGCACGACAGATTTTATTAACCCTATTCAGTATGCCCACTCTTTTCAGCCTTCGATTAATAGCCTGTACGCAGATTTAGGGTGTCTTTGGCAGGCGCACCTCCTGCATATCCTCCAAAACCTCTAGCAGTCTCTCCACTGCTTTGAAGCTCCGTTCGATCGATAGCCTTTGTCCTGCGAAGCTCCCTAGAAATTAAATACTGAAACCAAATACTAGAAACCAAATACTGTGGGAAGTCTCGACACTGACAAGAAAGAAAAAGTAAGGGGAACAAAGGACTCCTTTGCGGCGCGACGGAGTCCTGTATTTTTTCTTCATTGTGCATGATCATCCTTTATAGATGTATCGTTGTCATACCTGCTTAAGTGCTTCCGCACTAACTGGGAACCAACATGGCGGCCCACCAAGCCTGACTGCCGTTTTTAGCCAAAATAGGGAACCCTAGCATGAGATGTCACCACCCTAAGCCGGGCGCCGCGGCGCAACATGTAGGCTCCCTATCCTCTGAATTCGGCGCCATTTATTAGTGTTGTGAGAAAGTGTCTGCTGTCCCATATTGCCTCCGAGATCATCCCCACGCTTGCGGGGGTGATCTCTGAGGCCATGCTTCCCGCCCTTCCTCGCAAACATCTCCTCGCCTTCGACTGTCTTTTGACCGAGCCGCTTTTTTAAAAGAGCGAGAATGAGTGGTGACTCACTGAGCGGCCACTCTTTTGGAGAGCAGTCGCTTAGTGAGCAGTGGTTCTTTTGGAGAGCCGCTGGTTCAGTGAGCCATCGGGAACCGTGAGCAGCGTTTCTTTTGGAGTGCTGTTAGGAACCGATCTGCCAGAGTTAGGTCTTCTGTTTGCTGCTACTTTAGCGCCATCTATTAGCAGTACGAGAAAGCAACTCCAGTGGTCAGGCACAGGTGGATTGGGCCGGCATATAAAGAAAAGAAAAAAGTGTGCTGTCTGCACAATCCTTCGCACGTAGTTGGTCGGCTGCTTCGGCGCCGTGTCGAGGCTCCGCGCCGGCGACCTGGTAGCCGCAATGTGTGTATGCTTCGGGTGGTCGCCGCTGTTTTTGTGCGTCTTTTGTTTTGCTTTCAATAATTGCTATGTATAGTTTTCTCAAGCTGCATTACAACAGGGCGAATGTGGAATGCATGGCCCCTTCCGCAGCCAGCCCAGCAGAAAAAAGATATCTGGTTCAGTCATGAACAGCACTGACTGCAGCGCGTCGTGTGCTCAAAACGGGAACAGATGCTTTATGAAAATTAAAACCACACTTCACAGCATGAATGGCGAGCGATTCGGCTTGAAGTAGATACAAAATGAATGAATGAATTAAATACGGTCGGTGTATGTATGTGGCGGCAA
Source organism: Amblyomma maculatum (assembly GCF_055883805.1). Taxonomy (NCBI): domain Eukaryota; kingdom Metazoa; phylum Arthropoda; class Arachnida; order Ixodida; family Ixodidae; genus Amblyomma; species Amblyomma maculatum. Next base: position 261,313,214 of record NC_139344.1, read on the forward strand.
AAACAGGAAGGTTGAACAAGTTTGGGTTAGGGTACTGGGCCAGAAACCTGTTGCCAGGAATAAAGGAAGCAGTGGGAGAAGCCGGGGCGCTGAGAGCTGTGGGCATTGAGAAAAACTGGCGCAAAGTTGAACAGGGTTATAGGAATATACGAAAAACGAATCAACTAGAGAAAGCATGTGGGGGGAGGGGGGATTTAGAAAGTGAAAAAGGACTAACGCGGACTCAAGCTACAAAGCGCACACTGCATTAAAAAAAATGATGCATTTATACTTCAGGCTCCTCTTGAGTTCACTGTCTCCGGGAATATAAGAGGGACCTCGAATCAGGTAATCTGCTTTCTCTATATTTATAATTCACTATCTATATCTGTCTACATTGTCACTATCAGTATTTATTAACAGTCAGTCCACAAGAGATTTTGGGCTAGAGATTGATGGCCCAAAGTATTTATTAAGGATAATTCTCAGTGTGTTTAATGATGGCCAATGTTATTCAGATAATTTTGAAACGATAGGGTACCAAAAGAACGAAGTCCTCTCTTGGACTTCGTGGACATAAACTGGACATAAAGAGTAAGAATCGAGCCTAAAAAAATATGGATGTTGCTGTTTACTGAGATTTTGTAGTCACCATTAGGGGAGACAGGATGGACACACAAATATTTCCACGCTTTCGTTAAGTTTCGGGAGGTCAAATGGGTGCGTATCAGTGAACGAGAGAGAGGCAGAGTTGGCTTTCTCTCTCTCTCCAATAGACCACTGTTCGCTCCTGAGCGACCCAGGCTTAAGTGAGCCGGTGAACCGTTCAAATGAGCCGGCTCACTTCAGTAAGCTGAGCCGTTCTGAGCCGCTTTGCTGATCTCTAGGTTGTCGTCTCTTCAGCTCACTGTTCCTGAGTCTGCGTCGCTTGGATGGTAGCTATTGGAAGGCACTCTTGAGAAGATAAAGGTGGCAAACACCTGCCACATGGCGGCTGCGACGAGGCACTGGCTGGATTCCCAGGATGTTTTACCCAGCACCTCCACCAAATGTAGCGGATGAAATAGGTTTAATACAGGTCAACGTTTGAATAATGAAGGCTGCTTGCAAACGGCCCAAAGCCCAGAACAGTCTGCACGCATCTCTCTCTTCCTCGAACTCCTCAGTAAGCACTTCCTCATTTGAAAGTAAAAATGGGGTATTTCACATATAAACCTCTGGCACCCATTGCATTGACTTATGCTTTAGTCCACTTCAGCAGATCATAATGGTTGCGGAGCACTGAAAGTTTCATTTTCAACCGTCAAAATGTGGAGCACATGCAGTTGAACCCTGCAAAGGAATTTTTTTTTTTTTTGTTCCCGCGAGAATTTCACTCTTGCAAAAGTTGACAAATAAGTAAATATTAGCAACTGGCAATTCAGCTATAAGTTGTGATGGCTCAAAAAGTGAGCATGAAAACGGCGAATATGCACTTGTCAGAATTCACAACCAGGCCGTGCTGTTGGAGGTGCTGTAAACTGCACGCAGGTAGTTCTCGTTATCTATAGACATATTGCTGACTGTGTTCGCATACATCAATGATCGATGTATGCGAACACAGCTGGGAGGCCTCTTGTGACCTTAGCAATGAACTGCTGAAAGGTTTGAGTTGGGTTCTGAAGTCCAAAGGGCATCCACACATACTCTAACAGCCCAAACGCAGTTGTGATGGCTGCTTTAGGTATGCTGGCAAACACAGTGGGTATCTGGTGATGTGCCTAACCAGGTCCACTTTGTTAAAAATGGTGCAGCCATTCAGATGTGATGTGAAGCAGTGGATAGCTGTCGTGGACAGTCTTGGCATTCAACACTTATAGTCACCGCACAGACGCCAGTCACTTGGATCTTTTTTTAGATATGAGATGGAATGAAGCCCATGCGCTGGATGATGGGTGTATAATGTCGAGTTGCATCATGATTGAACTCCCGTTTAGCAGGTGACCACCAAACAAGAGGTGTGATCGTGCTGGTGGTGGTGGTCACACCATATGCTTTGGTGGCTGGGTGAGATTTAAACGCTTTGTCAGTTACTGAAATCACACCGGGATGTTCTCAAAGGAGGTGATGGTATCAGCATGCCGATGCCAGTGGGGACAAGGTTAGACTCGACGCAAGATATAGATAGCCGAGTGAAGCTGTCTGTCGGGCTGCATGCTGAATGAAGCCCAAGTTAAAGTACGATAAGAAATATGCGCTGATGATTGGGTCAACATCAGCGATGACGAACACTCATCAAAATGTGTGGCAGGGTACCAAGTTGAGGGTGAGGGAGCGAAGTCTATATGTCACTATGGTCGAAGGGATGGCAGCCCGTTGCGATTGCCCCGCCAGCTAGGCAAGATGGCCTTTTTTTTTAAGGATCACGCTGACCTCTGCACCATTGTTGACAAGGAACGGATTATGACAGGTCTTGTCAATTACCACAAAAGGACCCCGCCGGGGTGGCGCAGTGGTTACGGCACTCGACTACTGTTCCCAAGGACGCGGGATCGACTCCCGGCCTCGGCGGCCGCTTTTCGATCGAGGCGAAAAGGAAGGCGCCCGTGTGCTGTGCGATGTCAGTGCACGTTAAAGAACCCCAGGTGGTCGAAATTTCCGGAGTCCTCCATTACGGCGTCTCTCATAGCCTGAGTTGCTTTGGGACGTTAAACCCCACAAACCAAACCACGAAAGGTGGCCGCATTGGGGAGCCACGAGTTGCCATTAATGGTCTTGAGGGGTTTTTCCCAACCACGAGACATGCACTTAGTGGCAGGATGTAGGAATTGCCAGTCATACCAGCAGTGTTAAGTTATGGCTCTTTGTGCGCGATGGAAAGTGGTGACTGGAATATGGTGAATGGTCTCTTGGGACAGGCTCCTGAGTGTGTCAACTGAGGTAGTAAGCTCATCAGTACAGGCCTCGAGGCAGGAAATTGCCGAGTCTGCCAGTGGTGAGACAGCTGTGGCTTGCTGGAAGGCCACCTCATGAACCTGGTTGGTCAGCTCCATGGTTGTGTCACTGGCTGCTGGGAAGGCAAGATGCAGATGCTTGGGCATCAGCAAGAGCTGAAGAAGAGCTCTCGAAGCAGCGGAACATGGGTGGTGAGTCCTCACCAAGGAGCTGCCAAATCCGGTGAAGCAGTTGTGAAAGGCGACAGTCGTCAAGGTCCACCAGTAAGGAGCTGCTGTAGGTGAGAGCGTTCTTACGCCATAGTTCTCTCGGGTACTTTGGTCTTGAGGTGCTGATGAGGGCATCTCCCATGAGTTTATAAGAATATCCTGCAGGTCACTGATCATGTCAGGAGAGAGCGCAGATACGACATGATTGTACTAAATCACCTTGTGAGGTGATGCAGTCAGTAGAGATGTGCACGGGCCGAAATTCTGAGCCCGAGCTAGCTTGGAATCTGTGTTACAGACCAGAGTCTGGCATGGCAACGTGTTCAGACTTAAAGGGCCCACGAAGAGCTGTTTACGAAAACTAGAAAACGCACTCTAGATATAGGTATCCTATCAGTCCTCTTTGCAACACACAAATTTTTATGCTAGTGTCAGTAATACCGAAAATATTGGCGACTGAAATGGCGCTCGTCCTCTGCACGCTTAACCTGACGCACGCCGCCACGGAAGAAGAAAAAAATGAAAAGCTGAGACGGCACCCCACCACGTTCCATTCTGCCCGGGTCACCTGGGAGCATTCAGTGAGCGGGCACAACCAGCAAGCCCCGATGGAGGTTTGCGCGGGGGAACATGTCGCCCTAATCAGTTGAGAGCTTTAACCAGGAGCACTTTTTAAAAATTAGTTGTCAATTGTCTCCACACAAAGTGTTTAAATTTGACTCAAATACTCACAAAGACCATCTCTATAAATTTCTTTCACTAGAATATTAGAGCAAATATTGTTTAATGGCCCTTTAAGGCCCTGGTCTGGCCCAGAATGATACAGAAAGAAATAATTTCCAAATAATGAGTTGACCTTGAAATGCTCAGTTTTTGTAGAATTTTGTAGAAATTTGTAGAATATATAGAGGCACAGCACAACATAGAATTATATTAATTTTTTTATATTATTACGCAAGAACAATTTATGCATTGATGAATGCTTAAGACATTTGTGGCACTCCTGGATTGTGAATCCAGCAACGCTGAAGTTCTTTTTACTGCTGTAACTTGTGGCTGCAATGAATAATGTGTTCTTAGCAAGAAAGGAAAGATTTAGGTACATGGTTTCCTCACTTCACCAAAAACACTCGGCCTCTGAGCAAGGGGTTGATTCTATGGCCAAGTACTCGGTAAGCTTATCTTGCTCACTGCGTGTCTTTCATGGCATCGACAAGGTCGTGGACCGCAGATGCTTTGACTAGGTGCTACGGCCCATTTCTACTGAGGCTTGTTGAGGCCTGGCACAACAGGTGTGGAAGAGCTGACAGCATACCGCGAATCTGGAAACTGATACCTAAACATCTGCCGAAGAGGAAGAGACAAAAGTCAAAATTCGATAGCCTACAAGCAGCCCTTCTGCTTGGTCGTTGACAGCTAGCAAAGATCTGTTCATGCCAGGGGTGTGTGTTGTAAAGGTGCATAAAAATCTGTATAGAGAATTCACACACTCTTGTGTGGGAAGGATGCTGCAAAATACTGCTGTATTGTGACGCCTAGCACACCACAACCATATTCGTGCCTTTAAAAAAGTTGTGAATACTCTGGATTGGTGTGTCCGGCCTGGCCCCGCCCAAGCTTGAGGCACAGAGCTTCTGAGCGGCCAGAGTACGAGCTTTTGGGTAAACCGAGCCTTCGCACACCTCTAACGGTAAGGGCCGAGTTGTGCCTCAATCTGGAGAAACCACATTTGCGGGTTCTGGGGTCAGAAGGGTGAAAGGCAAAGTTGCAATGGTGAAACGTTCTGCGAGAGTAAGGGCGGCTCTGTAGAGCAGGTGCCGGCTTCAGTCATCCTCCAGTCCTAGGCAATCAGTTGTAGATGTGGTGCTCTAGGTCGCAGGGAAATATAAGCTTCCCACACATTTTAAGGCATAACCGAACTACTGAGCTGTGGCAGCACGTGCCTCCGGCCCAGTACATTCTTTGTTGTCCTCCTCGTGTGCAGCCGCGCTTAAGGCACAGCCAAAGAAGGATGCTGCAAGGGTAGCTTTTCTAACCAATTGTTCCAGTTTATTTTTTCTGATATTTTATGTTGAGCTTCTGTACTCTGTGAAATTTCTGGAACTCAGCGGAGAGTACTATAACTGTCGCAGCATTCAACAAATTCTTTTATTACAGTTCTGTATTCTCTGCATGAACAAGACAAATTTATATAAAAAAAAGGAAATGAATACATAACTCCTCAGGGCTGTTTCTTGGACTAGTTAGTAGGGTTTACTCATTTTGGTGAGGTCTGAAGTGCAAAACAGACAGTGACGTGAAAGAAACACAGGGCAAAGCGCTAACTTGCAAATGAATACTGAGCTCATAAAAATATTGGGGGAAGGGGGGGCTTAAACTCTTCCTTTAAGGTCATGGCATGCCAGCGTTAATGGCGCCAGTTGCCGGTTTTCCTTGTGGACCTTCGTGTAGACACACTTTGCCACTCACTTGTTCAGAAGCTTTTAACTTGCGGCTGCATTATCCCATACATAGTCGCAAGATACCACATTATAAAACCACCGCGACAAAGATCTAAAGCACCATTTTAACCAAGCCACACAAAGGTATCTTCGTGGCCTAGGGGTCCTGAAGGGCTGGATTCCGATTTCACCCTTCCATATCACACCTGTGTTGGCAGCGCCTGCCAATTCGGCCATGCCACGTCTCATGCCATCACACAACTCAATGACTAGCCATGCATGACCATGTCGTCTGCCAGCTACCACTTGCCAGAGCCATGCCCATGATTTTTTGCTCATAATGCGGACAATGGCTTTTCTGGGGGACGAAGCCTTTAATGGTGCTGAATGGGAGAACTAGGGTTGGAACACTTTCATCCAGCGATAGAACTAGTGCAGTTTCTTAGCACCAAGAACAGTCAAGGGCAGTCCAGGCTGCACTTCAAACACAAGTTTGAAGGACGTCGCCTGACATCAAAAACACTGCATAATTGCTGTTTCACTCCTTTTAGCAGAACATTTTCGAGAACACTGCAGGATCTGCACTGGACAAATGCGTAAGCATGCTCATTGCTTTGTTGTCCGCAAGATGTGTCAGCGGGATTCCGCGAGTAACAGATACTGCGCCTTTCCTTTCCTGTAAACCAATTATAGAAGGGTGGTGAACTGTGATGCGTTCAATGGAACACTGGTTGTGTTCAACAAGAGGCATGCGATGTACCGTGTGCAGCAGCAATGCTCAGGCTTTTGCAAGATCAAAAAACAGCGCGGCTACTTGGGACAAACAGAGAGGAGAATAACGGACAAGCGCTTGTCCGTTATTCTCCTCTCTGTTTGTCCCAAGTAGCCGCGCTGTTTTTTGATCTTGCAATGCACCAACTAGCTCAGATTTCCGTTCTTCAGGCTTTCGCATTTCTCCACTGCAGATCCTGCAGCGCTCTCGGAATTTTTCAGATTGCAATTGGCTGATTACCTCTCTTTACACACTTTCTAACCATTCCTACCATTTGTGCACGCAAATCACGCCCTTTCCTGCTTGTTCACGTTTCAAACATTTCAAATTTCCTGCCACTGGAAGTTAGTACCACGTGACCCGTTTGGATGTTGCCATTACCTCTCTAATTAATTACCTAGTTAACCCACATGCATCAAATTATTTACCCAGCAAGATTTTTTGGCCCATTCTTTTTCTTATAACTTGTTTCGTTCACATGTAATTGTGATGACAATTCTGGTGACATGAAACTGCCGACATACCTACATAATGCTGACACATTAAAATGGCAGTGACAAAGCATTACTGCCCTGTGCAATCATACCTATTTGACACATGGTGCCTCTGTTGCCACAGAGGACATGGGCTCAACTTCAATGTCTTAGCCGTGAGAAGCTGAAGAAATGTAGGTTAGCATTTCATTTACAATCATGCCAGTCACAATACTGCGGTCTGGCTAGCGGTGGTGATCGTTCAAGGGGCAGAACATGCACACCCTCTCTTGGCATGCTACTGCACTGCTCCTTACTACTTGGCATCTCTGCTCCCGTCCGCCTAATGCAATGAACTATACGAGTACTGATGCGACAGCATTTGCTGACCGAGAAGAATGTCAGGCATTCGGCGTCAGTGTCCATGCGAAGCCTTCGCCTACTAACTGTGGCAGGTGGTGTTAAGAGGTATTTCCCGCCCTCCATTTATAGGAGAGGAGGGAGGTATTTGGACACGAAAGATTTAGCAAAGTTGAACCAAAAGCCACGACGAATAGAAATAGAATATAATCGGGATTGGAATAATTGGAGAGTGAAAAAACGATGGAATTAAAATTGGTTTGGTTGAAACATTCCAAATTGACTGGCTATGAGGGACGCTGTAGTGGAGGGATGCAGATAATTATGACTAAGTGAGGTTCTTGAATGTATGTACTCTGAAATCTCACAGCACGTGGGCACCTTGCATTTTGTCTCTATTGTAACATGGCAAGGGTCGAAGCCGGGTTTCCAGGCTCTGTAGTCAAGCACCCAATGACCAAGCCACCACAGTGCACAATGAGAGTAGTAATACATTGGTGAGTGAATTTCGTCTGCAGTCAGTCGAACTAACCGTCCTTAAATTTGTTTTTCCTACAACAAAACTTCCTATGAAAATGCTCTTTATGAACCGTTCCCAGCACTCAGGGGTGTCAGGCATTGCCCCTAGTATGTGGGCCATTCACTTCTGATCTCTTCAGTAGGCACTCCAATCCTGAGTGACCCTAGTTCATAGCTGCAAAGTGGTGGCTGCACAGGATATTGGTGGCTGCAGGAGACAGGATAAAATGGAAAAAGGTCCAATTGACTTATTTTCAGTAATGCTACTGCACATGTGCGAAGCCTTCTTCTCTATTTCTACATAGTAGGGCAGCAGTTCACTGCGTGTATGAAAACCATGAAAGATGTCTGCTGGGTCATTGACGCGACAAACTGTTGCGCAATAATTACATGCATTGCTAGCATGTACTTGGCCCTCAGGACCACATACATTTTCCCTGCCTGCTATTGCAACAAACGAAAAGACGCTGCCAGGTTTGCCTTCTAAGAGATCAAGTGCCGCTTGGAAAATAAACCTACCCTACTATTGTGGAAGAATTTTTGCAGAAAATATGTGAGGGAGCCTCGGTAACCCGCCCTGCCAAACATACCTTGCCTGACGTCTGCAAGAAGAGACGCAACTGGAAAAAGGTCTATAGCAGAGCTACATTGCATGTGCTTAACAAAGTTGTTTGCTGGGTTAACTAGTATAGCATCCTAAAATTTGAAAGTGCTTGGAAAGACAAGGACAAGAGAAGTGGACGAGACAAAAGCGTTTTTCCTTGTCTTTCTGAGCACTTTCACATTTTAAGACTGCAAGTGCTGCTGTGTATAGCAATAAATTTGGTTATTCATAATTTGTGTTTTTTATTCTTTTGTTGGCTATTCATGACAAGCTTACAGAGGGGTATTTACATGACCTCACACGTGCCGTTTTATTGCCCAGAAGATAGCTTTTGCTAAGAAATCCGGAGTAAATTGTGGTGAGCCGATGAGGCATGCATAGCAGTTTTTTGCAACGCTCCATGAACAGCAAATTGGTGGCCACTGTGATGTTGGTGAATAGACCAAACGTGCACGCACAGTTTTATGTAATGTAAACCAAGGATTAAAAAAAAAAAAGGCTGAGCACTGCAGCTTACTGAAACCGACGACATATTATTCGTCTTCGTGTAGTTCTGTTTGGAGTATTCCTTATATTTTATCTAATTGGTTAATTAGTTGAGATTAATTATTCTATTTTTTTTTATATTCAGTTTAGGCCCAAGTACCCTTAAGTTTTAGAGGGGGTTCAAGTACAAATGACCCAGTTTTTTCTACTAACATACTTCCTGCACGATTGTTTTTTCCAGCATTAAAGCAAAGTGCACAAATATGAAAGGAAAAGAAAATACCACATGACTACGGTCTTGCTTTGCTAAAGTTTGAATTATCCGAATTCAGGTTTTATCTTGCATGAAAAATGACAGAATCCTCTTCATGAGTATGTGGCTTCCGCCCACACTGAAAATCCGGAAAGCCCGTCTTTTCTTTTTTTTTTTTCGAATCAATGAAGCATACACGCCCACTGTTTCAAAGTGAGCAGCCACCGCCACTGTCAGCCAACTCTGACAAAGCTTTTATTGAGCTGTCCCACTGACAAAATTTGGCAATGGCGAACACAATGATGATCCCCAAAGTTGGTCCAAACCACCCTCAAAATTTTACTTTGTCCGATTTGGACCAAAACCGACGTTCAGGCTAATTCAGCTATGTCAAGCATGATGGTGACTTTCAAATTTAGTCCAGGCCACTCTCTGCTGAAGCTGGATTCAGTTTATTGACAGGCACACTGGACAGCACTCAAAATATTGTTATGTCACTAGTGAGATCATGTATGTAACAATGCAATAAAACAAGGTGAGCGCTTGTTAAAGAACAGAGAGCACGTGCAATAAAAAAAATCGTAGACTTTTTCCCGAGACGTTACGTGGTTACAGGGATGATGACAGTGTTTCACCGCAAGATATTCCTTCAGTCGTTTTTATGCAATTTCAGTGCCAAATTAAAATAAATCCTCAATTCTTGGATATTGTAGTGCTCGATCTATACTAAATCAGACATATTTTTTTACACCATAATCTAATTTAATACATATTGTTACATTTTGGTCCATGTTTTGTCCCTTTACAGGTCCAATGGGCACATTCAAGTGCAAGGCCCTTAGTAACGATTGTGCAGCAATAGTACCGTGTAGCTGTGCACTATCAGACATAAAGGGCCAGTTCTGGAAGGCCTTTTTGGTGTCCATGGGATCGAAACATAAGTTATAGTCCTGTGCATTGTTGATAAATTCAGCCTAGCCCCACCATCCACTGGTTGTCCTGGTTAGATGACTTGGTAGACAAACTGCCCCACATGAGTAACAGTCCAGGGTTCACTCCATGGACCACGTCAAATTTTTCACTACTGAAGCTTCTGGAAAACATATAGCTTTTCTTTTTACCTGTATGGCTGCACTTATATGGGTGCTAATGAGTAAGTAGCCTCTATTTGAAGTCTACTTTATCTTGTTTCCACTAAGTATACATTTGACTGATCTAGCAGCCAATGCGTGGTACTGCTTTCTTTGATACACATCGCATAATTCAGCACTCTGCCTGAGATGAGCAGTGCACCTGCTGCTAATCATATTGCTGTAACGCATGTAGCTCAGCCAGAATGTTCTCCTCAGTTGAGCAAACCAACCGTTTTCTGGTCGGAGCATTTCATCAATTAAAATAATTAGTGGACAACACACTTTAAAACAAAATTATCTTTATTATTTCAATCAGTAAGCTACTATCATTTGCTTACCATGCATGAAACATTTTGTAGATTTTGAACTGTATACTCACCACAAGATGAGTTGAAACGGTTCCGACTGATAACAGCTACAAGTGAATGGCATCCATCCTTCCACCAGTGTTCTTGTGATCTGCAAAGAGCAAGGCTCCTGAAGTGAAAGCTGCATGGGCCACAATCTCCACACGAAGTCTTGTATCAAGGCATTTCTAGAACAAAAGAGTTTATTCTAGTAATGTCGATAGGCAGTTCATTGAAAGGTTTTACAGACACAGCTGCTTCTAGCCAAGGAGGAGCTTCAGTTTCTTGGGGTGTATTACCATTTTATTTTTGTTCATGAACTTGCCGCAGAATACATATCTTTATCTGCCAACAGAACTTTTTTTTTATGTACTTTGTTCTTTTCAAGGCTGAAGCAGTACAAGAAAGATAAGGCTGCAAAATAGATTGATTCTTGTGGTAAAGTATGTGAAGTAAATGAAATAGGCTTCTGCCACAGCAAAAACCCTGCACCTAGTAAACAATCTATTTCACTCCGGCAATGTAGTGCAAAGAGCGACGTGTCAAAGAACGCGAACTAAAGAAAACTAAGCGCTGTTAAAGCTGATCACACCATCGATCACTTCAAATCTTGCGTGCACGTTTCTGTACGGTCCTGTCGTTTTTCAGAGAATAACTGGCACTTTTTACATCTGAAACAATAAATTACTTTCTTCCTGCCGATACATTCCGAACATGTTTTTAGTGCGCTCGCCCAAGTTCTGTATTTGCCCCCACGCATTGACATTATAAATGGCACTGAACCATTTTAACCTCGCAGAAGCCGCTGAAATCATTGTACTCTCCTAAGCTCGTTTCCGATGCACGGACATTTTTTAAATAGGAGCGAACTTACCAAGATTAGGTGAATTGCGCGTATCGGTCGGTGGTCTCGGTTCGCCGACGTTGCAAGTGTACGACAACAATGTTTTAGCACAGCGTTTAAGGGTCTGGTTGCAGACTTATAAAAACTGCGAAAGCATATGACAACCACAGCGGTAAAGAGGAAATGTAACAGCATAATAACAGCGCATATTTCTGCCTCTAACGCCGTACGTTAAATGCTTCAAGCACGGCGCCATGAAGAAAAATGCAAAAGCGAATGCAGCGCCACTACTGGAAATTACAATTGCAACTTCATGGAAAATATTAGTAACAGAAAAAAGTTCCCTTCTGAATGACATCTAACGACATGACTTCAACATTTAGAACTGTATTCTTGATGAGAAAGCTGAGTATGTTGCATCCTAAAGAGAAAAAAAAATGATTGATAAGTGCCGCCATCTGCACCGCTCGCAAATGCAGGTTCGGCGCCCTATTTGAAATAATTATTTTAAACGAGCGCATGTTCGCGCAGATAGACCTCGCAAGGGCCGCTTTGCTCCATCGAAGCATTTGACGCACGACATGTAGCAGTGATCGCAAGGCACATCCGCGCAGACCTGTGAGGAACCAGTGCAAATGTGAAGATGTTCCCTTGCTCCTTTTTCTTCTCGCAAGCAATATTCCAAGCACAAATAGAAGTGACTATGAAAATACTTTGCCGAGCCCAAAAGGAAGAATACACTGACGCTGAGCAGTCCCATTACGAATCCAACTGGATTGACATGTTGGAAAACAAGTGGCTGATTTGAGCCTGGCAGTTTTGTTGATGTGCTCAACTGACAGCAAGCAGCCTAACTACTGGCATCAACTAGAGCACAACTCACCCTTGACGATTTTTTTTTTTTTACTTTTTACAGTGACTCATGCTATACAGATATTTTATAAATGCACTAAACAAAGCGACCCAAGCATACAAACAAGCGATAGTTTGTTTTGTCTTGCACTCTTATTTTTTCCTTCATGCATGAGCGCCCACACACTAGGAAGATGAAAATCCTGCAGGTTATGCACCTGTATGGATATGAACGAGGAATGACCAATGATGCAGCATTTGTCCAAACAAAGGCACATAATGCTCTTGAAGAGCCTATAGAAACTCTCAAATTGAAATAATCTTATACTACAATCCTTCTTTTTTTTTTCTGGATGAACACAACGCTTATAAAATATGTTCTGTAATGCAAGCACCTTTCCCGTCATCAGCAGGACATCCGCAGCTATGCATCTAAAACTTGCCGCCACTGTGGGGAAGCAATATGAAATGCAACAGTAAGATGCACTGCTTTGATCTAGCAATCTTTTTCCGCCTCAAATGAGAATTCAGTGTACTCACCACGTTTACAACTATTACAAGGTCCTTACTACCCATCCGGTTAGCCCCTGAATTTAAATCTCCAAAATGTGCTGCACTTAACATATTTGCTAAATATGCACTCAGGCACAACAAAACACAGTGCCTTTCAGGTCTTGCAGACATGCGTTATGTTCATCTGTCAAGAAATGTCTAAATACTTGCGTGTCTAGTTAGAAACAAGCCCCTATTTCACAAAAACTGGGGCAACTAAAAAATGTTAGGAACTCACACAAGCCGCACAGTTTCATGCTTGCAGAATAGCAGCTATGTTCTTCTACCAAGCACATATATGACCAACTGCTTATTTCTGTTATCTGAAACTGCTTCCCCAACAAAATCTTGGCTCTTCAGTAAAACTTCCCATCATGTCAGAAAAGAAAGAAATGAAGCACCATACAACACTTCCTAGCTGCGCCATAGAACTGAGCAGTGTCCACTTTTATTTTTTTGGTAAAGTTGTTTTTCTTTTTTAGATACGAAATGGCTGCGCTATTCCAAGTTTGACATTGTGTCCACTCCTATCTTCGTCCAGGTTGGATCGATAGTATGTATAAATCGATAAATAAAAAATGAGGCTAGTGTGACTCGATGAAAATAATGCTCGGCACTTTCTGCACATAGGAAAGTACAAAACACTAACCATGCAACAATGACTAGCATCTCACAAGTAGGTTTCCATGGATATTGTGTACGTTTTTATGTAGGGGTGTCTTGCACTTTTTTTTTTAGGTGAAGAGGATGCGATAGTGTGCAACAGCAAAGAAAAAAAAAATGGCAAGAGCATAGCCGAACAGGTTCCTCATCATCATCCTAACCAGCCTGACTGCAGGATAAAAGTCTCCTTTAATTCTCTTGTAAGGAGGAAGATGAGCATGCAGGAAGCTCAATGTCGGCAGCCACAGCCAGTTTGCTCAAAGTGGGAGACAAATCATCAAACTGCATGGGAGAAGTTCTAATTAGGCATTAACGCAGATGATGATGATGATGGTGCCATGGTCAGAGAGAAAGTCAAAACCTGAAATGGTTTCACAGCAGCACGACGAGAGAACAAATTCTATGGTACATAATGAGCTGTGAATGGCGGCCCTGGCCGTGCAGGCAGTCAAAGGCGAAAGACACTGCGCATTACGATGTGAGAAGCGAAAGATCAGATAATGTTGTCCACACTTTTATTAGCAAGTGCAGTTTCCTACACATCACAGATACAGTAGCCCCAGTATCAACAAGGAACGGCCCTACATTTGTTGACGTATTCGCAGTTCTTGCCTCAGGCAGTAACTAGTTTTCCTGGGGCAGAGATGCAGCAAAGAAACCGAGTGGCATTATGAGGATGGAGGCGAGTAGGCAGGTGGTGAGTGGAGGTGTCAAAGTTGTCTGCAGGACAGACGTGGCCAAGGCTCAGGGGCGCGTAAAGGCAGGCACATCTGCAGGTGGCGACAATGACTCACAATGTGACCAGAAACTCTGCACGCATAACAAATAAGAAGGTTGTCATATATGCACCAGGAGTCCACACAAAGAGGGGACAGTTACGTAGGAATGAAGGTGGCAGGCTACAGTGGAAGGCGGAACGGGATAAACATGTCTGACCAGATCTGACGTTGCCATACATGAGCGTTATTGCAGCAGGAACCTGCAGATGAATGAATGGCAGCACTTCAGACACTAGCTCACAAATCAGCCTGAAGGGTCATGGCCAGGCTAGATGGAGATCCCCAAATGTCCTCAATTAGGAGTAGCTGTTATGTCACCTCCCCAATCGCAGTCTTTAAACTGGTCCAGCAGCAAGCTGGTGACGGAACTAAGCTGGAAAGTGATTCAAAGTGCACAGAAGGTGGCTGAACCAGAATGCGCTGCTTTGCTCCTGCCAAAGCATGAATTTATTGGCAACAGTGATAGGGTTTAGGACAACTGCGTCAGCCTCAATGTTTTTGAGAATGTGCTTTATCTGATCCATCTCTGGCTGGAGACTTCTAGATGTGTACACAGGTTCACAATGTCTTCAGTATAACTGGTGAAGGATCCTTGCAGCTGGGTTTAGGCTCACAAGTACTGTTTGGAACACAGCTTTTGTATGCAAGGGCAGCCAAAGATCTAAGAAAAGGCGCGTTTAAAAGCAGACTAGGTGGTGAAGTTTGTACTGTGAAAAACTGCGGCGAAATAAACACTCCACAAGAAAAAAGACGGGACAAAGGCGACAAAAGCGCCTTTGTCCCGTCTTCTTTCTTGTGGTGTGTTTATTTCGGCGCAGTTTTTCACAGTACAAATATGAACCAACTAGCCCAAGAAACGGTGAAGTGGTGAAGTTTGCTTTGCGGTTTCTGCTCTACAAACTGACAATGCCTGTCACGTAAAACACCATGTCGTTCAGCTTCACAGCGTCGTCTCCCTGGTTGTGGACGCTTAACCGCTTGTAAGAGGTAAGCCAATCCTATGTATCTTGGTCATTGAACCCAGTGAAAATGGCCGGGTCCCACTATCGACATCAAGGTCCCTACATACCTATCTTAATGTTTAGCCAGCTGTGGCGACCTAATCCTTGAAAACTTCATCTCATTCGCACACTTCATTTTCTGCTGCCCCTTGCTACACGAAGTCAAGAATGTAGCACAAAAATAAAGAACAATGGACGAAGAAGAACACATAAGGCGATTGACTAGCGCTGGTCAATCATTTTATATGTCCTTCTTCGTCCGCTCTTTATTTTTGCGCTAAATTCTTGACTTCATGAATGATCAACTAGCCCGGCAGCAAGCTACACTTGGGAGGGAACGAATAAGGTTTGCCACATGAGGGACGGTGCACGAATTCAGGATCTCTGAACAGAACAGATATTCAGCTTAAGCGACGAAGGCGATCTTAGTCTAGAAGCAATGAGCGATAATTTCAGAGCCATTGATAATGAGTGCATGGCAGAGGTAGGCAGTAGGACAATTAGACAGGCTACCAGTAAACTATCTAAGCAGACGAAATATCTGATTATGAAATGGCAAGGCGTGAAAACCTCCCTCCGATGGGTCAGGATAGAACTGGCAGAGATGTTAAAGGTACTCAGTGAACGCAATTTGTTCGACGCAAGGGAGTATATTACGGAGAGAATCGAGCATGCTCTAAAATACAATGCTAGCCTGAAAGAGGTGAAGGGGAAATTAAGTAGGTGAAAATCCGATGTATGCATACCAAGGTAGCCGAGGAGCTCTACACTTAACCAGGCTGATAATGAGATTAGCAATAGTGAAGAGCAATCAGACGTTCCGTCAGTGACAAAGGAAGAGATTAAGAAAGCTTTAGAAGCTATGAAAAGGGGGAAAGCAGCTGGGGAGGCTCAGGTAACTGCAGATTTGTTGAAGGACGGTGGGGATATTGTGCTTGAAAAATGGCCACCCAGCACATGCAATGTCTGGACATCGTCACCGGAGTTTTGGAAGAATGCTGACATTATTTTAATCCTTAAGAAAGGGGATGCTAAGGACTTGAAAAATTACAGACCAATCAACATACTACCTGTTGCGTATACGGAATTTACTAAGTCGTTGCTACTACAGTTATATATATATTGAACTCGAAGTGGATCACGGAATAGTTAGATACATAGGCAATTTCGTATATAAGGCAAACCAACAGATGAGGCTCTCTATAACCCAGAAGCATGAATATGGTACATGTATGGCAGTGGTGCGTTGCCTGCCGGCAACACACTGCTCACCAAGGGCGCGGCGATGACCCGCAAGGCGTACACACGCATTGAATGTCACCTCCCACCTAGTGCCGAAAAGGAGAGTACATTGGGCACACTTCCAAATGCCACTTCGCAGGCGCCAGAAATCTTGGCAGGCAGCAGCTGCCATGACTGCACAACCCGGCTCTATGCATGAAAATGATTGCCGGTGAGCTGTTAAAACAATCCTTTGCAGGGCACGACGCGCAATTCGATGGACATGAACAACGCTGCTAAACTTTAATGTGGGATTTTCAGGGGGATATTTTGAGAGTTCGATATAGGAAAATGATATATGTGCATTTGATATATCCGGGATCAAATACAGAATCAGGACAACCTTAGACTTTAATCAACCAAATGATCAGGCAGGTTTTCGGAAAGGGTACTCTACCATCGATCATATTCATCATGCTATCAACGAGGTGATAGAAGGATGTTCGGGATATAACCAGCCTTTATAAATAGCATTCGTTGATTAGAATAAGCATTTGACTCAGTCGAAACGTCAGCAGTCATTGCCTAAGGGTGTATGTGAGCCGTATGTGAAAGTATTGGAAGATATCGATAGTGGCCGCATAGCAACTATAGTCCTCCATAAAGAAAGTAATAAAATTCCCATAAGGAAAGGCACTAGGCAAGCAGACACGATCTCCCCAGTACTATTTGCCACTTGCTTAGAGGAAGTATTCAGAAACCTGGAGTGGGAACAATTATGAATAAGGGCTGATTTAATACATTGCCTTGTTAATTAACTCAGTGGACAAATTACAAAGAATGCTTAATGACCTAGGCAAGCAAAGCAAAAACATAGGCCTAAAAATTAATATGTGGAAGCCTACGGTAATGGTCAATAGCCTCGGATAAGAGCAACAGTTTACAAAAATTCCGAGAGCACTGTGGAATCTACATTGCAGAAATGCGACAGCCTGAGTGTTGTTGGTGCACAAGGTGCATCACATTTGCTCTCATTATCATTACCAACTAATTGCATTGTCATTGTTAATTCCATCACTGTCATTATCACTAATTGCAGCATTATTGTTATCGCTACTATCATCCTCACTGTAGACAAGAAGAATTATTTATTTTATTTTTTATTTATTTACAGGATACTGCCGGCCTCAGTTTGAGGCCTTAGGCAGGAGTGGGCATATCAATAATACATCAAGAAAACGAACATAGAGAAAAACATCGCAAGAATTTAAGTGAGAAGAAGAGACGAAATCCAGCAATAATAATAGTAACGAAAAGTAAAGCGCGACAAAAACAAAAAGGCGCGTGCACAGCAGCATGACACAACCACGCATGCTCAGTCACTTGAGCAAGAAACGAAATGTACAAACAATGGAAACAATCATGCATATGAAGCACTCAAGGCATTGCGCACAACGACAC
The DNA here is from genome assembly GCF_055883805.1 of Amblyomma maculatum. Lineage (NCBI taxonomy): Eukaryota > Metazoa > Arthropoda > Arachnida > Ixodida > Ixodidae > Amblyomma > Amblyomma maculatum. The sequence goes on from NC_139344.1 coordinate 261,331,097, forward strand.
GATGGTAATTCTATTTTGCTTCAATACTGTTAAGCATGCCGCAGAATGACTGGACCGTCGGGCATTCCACTGTACTCGAGGTGAGCGCATTCCACTCACGTACTGTCCGTGGAAAAAACGAGTTTTTAAACACGTTAGTCCTGCAAGAAAATTCTTCAATTTTTTTCGAATGATTAGAACGTGTTGGGCGCTTAGAAACTAAATTAATGTACACATCCTTATCTATTCCCAGCATATCATGATATAGTAGGTACATATATTTCAGTCTGTCCCTATACCGTCTCAATTTTAATGGCTCTAAGTTTGCGTTGTTTAGAAGAACCGTCGGAGATACTTGCCAGCTATAACAGTTGAATATAAATCTAACCGATTTTCTTTGAATGCTTTCTAACTGTGTTATGTTTTTCTGGGTATACGGGTCCCATACTACTGAGGCGTACTCAAGAATTGATCTAATGTACGTTTTGTACGCTAAAAGACGGATTTCTTGTGTTGATTGTCGAAGCGACCTCCTCAAGTAACCAAGCTTACGCATTGCTTTTTTTGAAATATATGACATATGCTCGTTCCATCTGAGGTCAGATGCAATTACGAGACCCAAGTATTTGTAGCTGCTGACCGTGGAGAGAATATTACCGCCAATGCTGTAAGAAAATTTTAAAGGGTTTCGTTTTCGCGTGATTGACATAGCGACCGTTTTCTTTGCATTCATAGTCATTTGCCATGTGGCGCACCATGCTTCCACACTGGCCAATGATGAATTCAAACAAACCTGGTCACTGCAGTTATTGATTTCTTGATATAGTATGCAGTCATCTGCAAATAACCTTATTTTCACGTTCACTACTTGTATCATGTCATTGACGAAGATAAGAAAGAAAAGGGGCCCAAGTACGGATCCCTGTGGAATACCCGACTGTACCGGTGCTGAGTCAGAGCGCACACCATCAATAAACACACTCTGTCGCCGTGATGACAAATATGCAGAAATCCATGCAAGCAGCATATCATTTTTAAGTATTGGCTGTAGTTTTAAAAGTAGTTTAGAATGAGACACGCGGTCAAATGCCTTTTCGAAATCTATGAATATCATATCAATTTGACCCTGCTTGTTTAAAATTGCTGCGAATTCGTGAATGGTTTCGAGAAGCTGCGTTGTTGTAGATAATCCCTTTCGAAACCCATGCTGCCTGGAATCAATTATGTTGTTGTCATTCAGAAAGACCGAAATATGTTTGAATATAATATGTTCAAGTGTTTTGGCGCATGTGGGCAGCAATGAAATTGGTCTGTACGAAGTGATAAGCGACCGGTTTTCTGTTTTGGGTATTGGGGTAACCTTTGCGTACTTCCAGTCATTTGGAAGTGCTGCGCACGATAAAGACTTATTAAACAGAATACACAAATACTTCGAGCACCACTCGGCGTATCTCACAAGAAATGCAGTAGGTATGCCGTCCATTCCAGGCGATTTCTTGATATTTAGATTTAACAAGAGGGATAAAATGCCTTCTTCAGTCACTGAGATATTATCAATGGGTGGGCACTCAATTGAAGGATTAAAGGTTGGCTTTCGACCGTCATCATTCGTAAACACCGAACAAAAGAACTGATTGAAAGTCTTTGCAGAAACTGGATAGGGGCTGTTTTTTCGAAGAAAAGTGTCGCCAAAACCTTGCAGGGGAGGAAAGCAGATAATTCTTCAAAGATACACTTTGGTAGTATTCCTTTGCATTTTTAATGGCCATTTTTAGTTGGAGGCGTAAGTTAGAAAGTTTAATGGTGCTAATCTCTGTTGGACGCTGACGGTGTTGTTTTCTTATTCGTTTAGCTTTCCGCCCTATCCGTACTATTTTCTTCGTCATCCATGGACGTTTGCGCTGCTGTATACTTAGTTTCGTGGGAACAAAGTTCTTAACGCATTTCAGGAGTAGGTTCTTAAAGAAAGACCATAGCTCGTTCACGCAGCATGTGCTTGATTCAGAAAGCGAGATAAAATCCGACAGCGACCTATCCATGGCGTCTAAAATATCGACGTCTTCAGCGCGCGAAAAGTTTGGAACGAAACTTTTTTTTCTTTCAATGTCAGTGGTACGGCGAAGTTGAACTGTTAAAGATATCATTTTGTGGTCAGATATTCCATCAAAAATATGTACTTCGGGATTACGGTTGAGCACTGCATTGCTTACAAGAAATAGGTCTAAAATTGAAGCTGTCTCGTTTTGAATTCTGGTGGGCACTTTTACCAACTGAGCCAAGTCATGAAATATTACGAGGTCAACAAAAGGTTCAGCTTTGCTTGTAAGGGGTTCGGGAAAATCACTACTCCAGTTTATTGACGGCATATTGAAGTCGCCACCCAAGAGGACATTGCAAGAATAGCTTTGAATGGAACAAAGAAATTCGTTTAGCTCAGAAAAAAAGTTTTCTTGTGTAGGTGGACGATAAAAGCCACCCACAATTAAATTGTGCTCATCGAATTGTACTTTAATGATGACGCACTCGATTGCAGGTATATCAGGTAATTTTGAGACAAGTAATGATTGTTGGTAAATAATTGCAACCCCTCCGCCTCGCGAATTTCTATCTTTCCGGTGAATTCCGTAACCTGGTGGTGTTATTTCGTCGTCGGATATATCAGAGTGAAGCCAAGTTTCTGTAACTATAAGAATATGCGGTTGGTGCGTCATAATAATACTTTCAATGTCATCTGATTTATTAATGATGCTGCGTGCGTTAACGTTGAGGCAACGGAGTGGCTTTTTGACATGGGTTTCGGTTCACTGGGGCGGTGACGGTGGGTTATGTGCCTCTACTGTTAGTCTGCTTGTGGGAATCCTTCCGTTACTTGCACTATCCCAAAGGAACAGTTCGCCGTTAATTCTAATTTTGTCGTACACTAGTTGCACTTTCCCTCCAGCTGCTCTAATTTCCGAAGTACTATCCCAGAGTTTCTTTCTTTTGAGCCTTGTATGTGCTGAAAAATCTTCCGAAACTGAAAATGCTGTATCCTTCAATTTGGAACAATTCTTTAGAATGGTCATTTTTTCGCGGTGGTCGAAGAGCTTAATTATTACCGGGCGTGGTCGAGTCCCTTGTTTGCGCCCAATCCTATGTATACGCTCTACCGAAGACACTTGCACTCCAAGGGTGTTCTCAAACACGCCCTCAATCACAGCTTCCTTCAAATCGTCTTGAGTTTCTTCATCTTTTTCTTTGACCTCGAAAACTAGAAGGTTGTTCCTCCGGGAACGGTCCTCTAGGTCAATAAATTTGTCTTGCAAGCTGCGGACAGTTTTTTCGAGACCAGAGACTTTTTTGCTAATTTCCTTAACAGCCGATGCTGACTCCTCAATCACCTTTAGCTTCATTTCAATTTCTTCTAACCTCTTTTCAATTTTCTTTTGCCCATTAAGTATTTCGGCTAGCATTTCCTCAGTAGTGGGCCCAGGATTCGGCTCTACATCTCCAGAAAGCATTAGTAACGAAAGCACAAAATCACGAACAACCAAGCACAGTGTACATAGGATTGGTGGGCACGTCAGCTGGATGAAGCATCTATCGCTAGATTTAACAGTAGAAGACTTGTTACTGACCTGCATGTAAAAAAGCAACGGGTTGGACATGCTGTCAGGCGGCCAGCCAACGTGCCCACTGGAAGACGTTGATGGTGGCTGGCTTCTTATATAGGCTCTTGATGATGTCGATGGGCCTGGACGCATTGACGTCCAGCGATCGTCATGGTGCGGCGGCTCGTACGCGCAGACTCCGTAGGTGGCTGGTATTGTGATGACCAAGCACGCTGAATCTTGCAATGCGCTGACCGATGTTGTGCCAAACAGGAAGAACTGCATGTAAAAAAGCAACGGGTTGGACATGCTGTCAGGCGGCCAGCCAACGTGCCCACTGGAAGACGTTGATGGTGGCTGGCTTCTTATATAGGCTCTTGATGATGTCGATGGGCCTGGACGCATTGACGTCCAGCGATCGTCATGGTGCGGCGGCTCGTACGCGCAGACTCCGTAGGTGGCTGGTATTGTGATGACCAAGCACGCTGAATCTTGCAATGCGCTGACCGATGTTGTGCCAAACAGGAAGAACTGCATGTAAAAAAGCAACGGGTTGGACATGCTGTCAGGCGGCCAGCCAACGTGCCCACTCGATTATGATCTGTTTCACAATTCCGGGCATGGCTTCAGTTTGGTAAAACTGAAAAAGTTTTAACCCGCTGTGTCACGCAAAAGTATGCTGGCACGTTTTATTGTTCATCGTCTTGTTTTGAATGTCCAAGTCGGCAATAAAGAAAAAAAGAAAAAAAAAGGGCGCATGGCGCGCTCGGCAGGGGATCCGAGGTATGGAGGTTCGATTCCCGGTGGAGATCGGACTTTCATTTTTCTAGATTTAAGGACAAAGTTTTCAGCGCAAAGGCATGCGGCCAAAGGAAAGAAGAAGAAGGAAGACTATAGGGACGAACACAGCGCAGTGTTTGTCCCTATAGTCTTTCTTTTTTTTTTTTTTTCTTTGGCCACGTGCCTTTGCGCTGAAAACTATGTCCTTAAATCTAGAATACCAACTAGCCCAACAACTTACTCTACTGAAGTTCATTTTCCTGATGATGTTATTTTCGGTTTTGGGTGATGACGTCATAGGATTGATAGCTATGTCTGACCGGACGAACAAACAGCAACAGTATGAGCCATTGAAGGCTTTCGCCTTAATAGGTACAGGGGTGGAAGCAGGCTCGAGCATTTTGGAACAGCTCAGGGAGCACTGGTAATGCCACTTTGGAGCACTCAAATTATGCTTTGAAACATGTTTCTAGGGTCAAGCACTTTTAACAACTACAATTTTTTTTCTGATATACAAAAAAATCCATTTGATTACTTTTTATTCAAGATTCAATGCTGTACTACCTATGCATGCATATCTCAACATGTAAAGATGTTTAAAGTAACACAGCTGACTAAAAGCTTTTGCCAATTCTGACTTGACAGCTTTAGACATGTCCACGCTCAAGCACCACCACTACCTTGGAATTAAAATAAACAAGCTGCACATCGCCACTTTGATTCCACAGCTGTGCTGATAAATTCCTGGGCACTGCTCAGTAGTACCTTCAGGAAGGATAGATGGCACTGAAGGGTAGCCTTTTCTTCCTTAAGCTTCTTTACTTCATGGTTGTCTCCCAGTGACTCATGTTTTCTTTTAAATAACACTGGGGCTACACGTCGGCAACAGGCTTTCTATGCCTTTCCAACACCCTAGAAAGCATTTCTTGCAATTAACACCGTCCTGGCATCACCCCCATAATGCTTCAAGTATGCTTTTGTCTGATGTAGACTGGACAGGTTTGTTAACAACGATTCTATAGTGAAGTACACACTCATTTTCACAGCAGAACTGTTGGAACAACTCGTGTAGTTCTTTGTAACCAGAAAGTTTCCTCAACAGCTCGTGGTAGTCTGTGGCAATTGCTTCGCTCCTTGCCCTCACTTCTCTCACCACCGGCGATTCAAAAGGCTGGGAGAAGTTGCTGTCATGCGCACAAAACATTTTTCTCGCAATTAATTCCTCCCAGTCGTTTGTGACTCGTTTTAGAATAACTTGAGATCAAAATATTTCTTATGCTCGCTTTTCTAGTTTATTAAAATTTTATATATGTTAGCTAGGCCCAGCCAATGTGCATTGTACCTCCACCACTAGTGTGCTGCCATCGTTTAAACTATGACGACCCTTATAGACCAGAATACGGAGGGTAAATTGAGGGCGCTATAAGGCTACCTAGAGGTGCTGCAGCGAAATGACTGCTCTGCACTACCAAACGAGGTGGCCATGGCTATTCATAGCGCTAACGCCTTTATGTTTCTTTGAAGTTTTCACAACTTGCTGCTCACAAAATCGTCAAAATTGCATTTCTGCCTCATGGCAAGGCTGTTCTACACATCTCGCAATGGCAGAGGCAAGCACAGCGTCCACAAGTGGAGCGAGTGGTTCGGTTAAGTGCATGGTACCTTTCTATGCAAAAAATACTACGGTTGCGACATTTCTTACCCTCGCGTGGTGTCTGCAAAAATTTGTTGCAGTCCGCACCGCACAAACAGGTGGCATGCCACAAGTGCGAGTAAACCTGATGTCTCCGTTTGCATTTCAGCAAGGAAGTGCCTTTTTTTTTTTTAACAGCCATGATAAGCAACGCCAACCAGTCACAAAAATAAGACCTTGATATCTCCTGTTTGGTTGATGTGCTGCTGATTCATTCTTCAACCCTGCTGGAAAGGAAAAAAAAACAAAAGAGACACCGGGGAATCATCGCCAATGAGAAGCATTCGCTCGCAGTAGCGGCATGCGGTCTGTTTTGTGAGGTGTGGGCTGCGGCAGATTTTTTGCAGTCACCACGCAAAGGTAAAACATATAGCAGACTGCAAAGGTTTTGCTGGTACATGGGACATTACTTGGGGGTGCAAATCAAATCAGAAAAGTCACAGCCATAGCAAGCCTGCATGCAATGGTACCATGCGCTTATAGGAACCACTCACTTCACTTGTGGACACAGTACTTGCCTCTGCCCTCGCAAGATGTAAAGAATAGTCTTGCTGTGAGGCAGAAATTAACTTTTGACAATTTTATCAGCAACCAGTTGTGAAAACTTCAAAAAGAAACATAAAAGCGCAAGAGCTAGACACCCACGGCTGCCTCGTTTGACAATCCAGAGGCATAGTTTCGCTGCGGCAACTATAGATGGTGCTAGAACGCTCTCAAAATGGCAGTGTTCAATTTACCCTCCTTGTTCTGGTCTATAGACCTTTTCGAAAAGTAGTCGTGGGCGCTGCCATATTGAATACTGGGCTGTGCTGCTAGCATAAGAAAAGTTGAGAATTATCTCTCCCAAAGCCGCCCCACAGCCCAGTCAAACCGGTTTCGCCGAGGCTCGTGAAAAGGTCTATAGCACAACATGCCACTGCCCTGCTGCACTTCTCACAGTCACCTACCCAAATTGCATCGAACCGCATTTCTTGTACCTGGCGCAATTAATGGCCAAATACAATTAATTTTAAGCAAAAATCATGTTTCGCTAAATTTTATGGCAAAATACCAAGGCATCAAAACATCATGGCAAAACATCAAGTTTTGGAGTTTTGGAACAATATTGTGTTTTGGGGCAGGATGGCGCAGGCAAAGCAGTTTGGAGCAGAATAAAGCAAACGGAGTGAATGGAGCAGTACTTCCACCCTGCAGGTAACAAAGCTCTGGATGTTGTTGGCAAATGTGTCTGCATAGGACAGGTAGCAACCGCAGATCCGGACCATGAAAGAGCGATAACTACAGGTTTTCCCCCCGAATTTAATCCTAGTGCTAGTGCAAATAATCTGAGCACTGACTGATATAATCTGCGTGCCATGTAATTTAATTCGAGTGCCAAGCATTTAATTAAAGCGCCAGCATATCTATTTCGAGCGCGAGCTCAAATAATGCCAGCGCCAACTAATTTAATTTGAGTGCCAAAGCAATTAATACAAGTGCTGGCAAATTTAATCCGTGTGCCAACCAATTTAATCCATATGTGGAAAATGAATGCAATAGAGGGCTCCAAAGCACGAAACATGAATTCCAGAAATAAATCAAAATTGAGATCATCTTTCAGACAATGCGCCGAATCAGCAAAGTGTCAACGTATAGGATAGCCTTTATCAGTATTATGACAAACATTGCCTTGATGCAAGTGTTTTAAACCTAATGTCTCCCAGAAAATAAAACTGCATTTTAAAGACGGCCGCTTCTGTGCTTTTACAAGCCTGTAGTCTCCTACGCCGCTACAATTACAGCCCAGGCAAATTAAGCACTGCTGTTTGGGTTAAAAGCTCTGCTGTACATAGTTTCAGCCACTTTGCCATGTCAGAGCCAGACTAAATGCAACGGCACGCGCTCTCTCTTTCCGTGGTAGTGGCCGTGTAAAATTGAGAAAGCGGTAAAATGAGATATGTTTCTCTGGCTCCATGTCTTCTCGCCTGAACCAACTCTGCTTTACACTAATCCTTCTTTTCTGCTAGTAGTGTTGAATCATTATTAGAAACACAAATACATTTCTGCACCGGTTGCCATTTCACAAAAACAGCAGGCTGTTGTGTGAAGGCCGAAATGCCATCAGCATGCAGATTCAGTGCATATGACAACCCATAATAAGCAGTGCTTAACCAGCCAATTAGAAGATGACAGTCATATTTATTCACTTGTCATGCGTCTAAACTAAAAGCTGCAAGAGGCGTGTCATAAACTGCAGTTTTTCAGCTGCACGTGGTCCTTGGTTTTTGCAAGATACAAGAACAAAGCAAAATAGAGCAAGCAGATGTGACGCTTAAGCGTCGCATGGTCTGCGAAGTGATCTCAATTTCGATTTATTTCTGGAATTCATGCTTCGTGCTTTAGAGCCCTCTACCGCATTTATTTTCGACATATGAATTAAATCCGCTGGCGCTTGTATTAATTGCGTTGGCAGTCTGAGTCAATTGTTTGGCGCTGTCATCATTCGAGTTGGTGTTCGGATTAAATACACTGCCGCTTTTATTAAATGCTTGACACTAAAATTAAATTACACGGTGCGCAGATCGTATCAGTTGGCGCTCACATTATTTCCGCTGGCACTAGGATTAAATTCAGAAGGAAAACCTGTAGAACAAGTCTAGGATGGAGCGCATTTGGCAAGTTCTTGCAGGCCATGACTAGCAGCTTACCGGTATACCTCAGGAAAACGGTAAACAACAGTTGCATCTTACGAGTACTCATCTATGGGGCTCAGATGTGAAGGCTAATTAAAGGGGTTATACTTAAGTTGAAGTAGATGCATAGAGCTGAGGAATGGAAAATGGTAAGTGTAGTCTAGAGATAGGAAGTATGCAGAGTGGGTCCAAGAAATCAACTCTAAATAATGACATTCTAGTCGAAATCAAGAAGAAATGGTCACAAGCAGGACATGTATTGCAAAGAGAGGATAACCGATGGTCGCTAAGAGCAACAAATTGAATTCCAAGTGAAGGCAAGCGTGGCAGGGGGCGGCAGAAAGTCAGGTGGGTGGACGAGGTTAGTAAGTTTTCAGGGGTCAAGTGGGTGCAGCTAGCACAAGACCGGGTTAACTGAAGGATTACGAGAGAAGCCTTCGTTCTGCAGTGGGTATAGTCCAGCTAACGATGATAATGATGATGAGCTATGGACAAAGAAAAACCGTATGGCAACAAAGGGCTCCTTTATCACATAAAAAACTGAATTAAAAAAAAATCTTCCCACCAGTTGAACCAGACTTGCAATGACCTCATTAAAATGGCCAGTTTGCCGCCACTCTGAAATTAATGGCCGAGCAGCATAACTTTTGGGATCTGCACTCGCAAAATCAATACTGACATATACATTTCACTTGAGAAATCTGTCACCAACGGTGACACCAGCATTTCATCTCTCCTCTTGAGTATACTCGTAACTCCCTGCCACTAAAAAGAAATATTGCTGACAAGTCGTATTGTCTACGAAGAGGCTTCACAAATTCATAAAACATTTAGCGTAAATATATGTGCGGCTCCAACACCTCAATTCGTCTTTTAATTAAACTGCACGTGCTCTTTTCTCTCTGTCTGAGCACGTGGAGGGGCAGCTGAACTGTGCATGTGCAAAGGTTATCGCGGCGCGAGACTTGTGCTTGACGCGGCAGAAAGTGTAGATAAAGGGACAGAATGGAAGAATCGGGGGAGTCTGGCAGGAGCCCTGCTTGGGGAGCGATCACGTTGTTAGCTGTTGGCGAGCAGCCCGAAGCATCCTGATGTAATGGACTGTGGAGCAGAGCAATACCAGGATGAAGACGGAAGCGATGCCTCCTGAGCTGGGTTTTTTTCTTGAGTTGCAGCCAGACGAGGAGCAATGTATTTTGTACTGCTCGGAGCCCCTTTTGCCATGTCACATAGGCCATCTTTACACCCCACTATGTTTTGTCTTGCCATGTAAAAGCACTGGCCCCTTACTTTTGTAGCAAAGCATTGTCCTGTCACGAGTCTCGACCACATGCTTCGCATTGCAGCAGCGTGCAGTGTTGTATTTTTGCAAAGTGCTTCTCTGCTGACCCGGAAATAAACTGGCATTTTTATCATCATCATCAGCCAGACTATACCCACTGCAGGGTGAAGGCCTCTCTGATATTTCACCAATTGGTATTTTGGAGCAGAATGGAATTCATGTGAATTTGTGACTAGTAGTCGGGCGAGGCCCTGACTCGCGGACCCATTCTTTAGAAGGCGGGGCCTTCATATTAAACTACAAATAGATTAGGTATTTTTAGACCTGCATCATTATCATCACCACGTCGCTTTGTTGCTTCAGCAGCGAGTCATGGCGAGTCAGTGTGCCAGGTTCATCCATGCTATGATAGATGAAAGAATTCAGAAAATGTTGATGAATTCTGAATCAACAGTTCCTGAATTCCTGACCAAACCAAACCGAATTCTGAGTCAGGTGAAAGTAACACAGATGAAAAAAGAACCTGGAAGGAAGTGAGGAGCAGTCACAAAAAAAAAAAAAAAACTTGGCAGTGAAGGGGTTAATAACAGTGCGCTCTTTGTGATTAGGGTCATCAGCTCTACCTCGTCCATCCATCCCAGAGGTCTTTCATCCTGCCATTTTCCATTCACTTCACGACATCTGCCATCTCAGCATCAGAGCCACATAGTGCCTCATTACCCAGCGGTACGTCTGGCCAAACATTAGACGTTCGCCAGTGGGCCCGCTCGTGTTTTGATTGCCAGTCCGTCAAAATAACTCACTATACAAAGACTCCTCCCCAGTCTTTCCTGCCATCTGGTTGTTGCTTTGACCACGTTCACCTTGACTTGGTTGGACCACCACTTCCATCTAATGGCTGCCGGCACATTCTGATGATGACTGACCGCTTCACTCGTTAGCTCGAAGCAGTGCCCACTCTGGACATTACTGCGCAAACAGTTGCCAAAGCCTTCATTCAGCATGGATTTCCTACTTTGGCTGTTACCACGGATCGTGGCCGCTAGTTTGAATGCATCCTCTTCACTTCCCTTACCAGTCTGCTCGGCACTAAACACTGCCGCACCACAGCATACCATCCTTGTGCTAACGGCATGGTTGAGAAGCTCCATCGTCAGCTCAAGACTGCCCTCATTGCTCGCCTAGATCGTGAGCACTGGGCTGGTCACCTTCCTATGGTGTTTCTTGGCCTACGCACCGTTTTTCGTCGCGACCTTGGCTGTTTGGTGGCCGAAGTCATCTCGGAGACTTGTTCGTTCCTTCGGCTTCCTCGTCCCAGCCCCTGCAGTACCTTTAACGCCTTTGGGACTGCATTCAACACCTAAACCCAGTCCCACCTCTATCATCTGACCGTCAGATCTTTGTGCACCCAGATCTTGCGTCCTCGAGGCATGTTTTTCTAAGGCGAGACACTGTAAAGGCACCTCTTAGCCCCCCCTATGATGGCCCGTACCATGTCCTCAACAAGACTACAAAGTCGGCGACTATCCTGCTGGATGGTCGTGAGAGGTAGTCTCCCTGGATCGCCTTAAACCCAAATATATGGAGACACCTCCCCAGGAGCTCCCCTCGGAAGTTGCTGGCTTATCTGTCGACATGCCTGCCGCTGAGGCACCCTCATCCCTGCCCCGTTGGCGCGTACATTTCGCCGCTCCGTTTGGTCGGGGGGCCCTGTAGCGCACAGCGCCGCTGTAAAGCGGAGGCGCTAAGATCGGCGTTCACAGCCAGCAAGCACGGCACAGGCTGCTCGGTTCGAGAAGCCTGCCACGCTGGTCCTCTTGTTCTGGTGTTCCGCTGCAACGCCATAAATTCCTTACATGCTCTTCACTGCAGGACACCCTGCCGGCTGCAAATATACACAGAACCAGCACTCCACTGCTTCAATACAATGCTGCTTTAGGCTTGGGCACTGCCAGCTTCGACAATAAAGGAATCTGCTGAAGGCCACGGACACAAAGAAAAATTTAAATGAAGCTGTAGTACAGCAGAAGGATCAGAATTCCCCGCAAAGTAATTTGAGATGCGGATCAAAAAGCTGCAAAGAAGACTGTTCTTTGCCCGCAGCTGCGAGGAGGGCTATCAAATGCAGGTGCCATATTCGGTTTGAGGTCGAGCACAGAGACTGGCATTCAACAAAAACAGTATGGAGCTCCTATCGGGATGGAGTCTGATGCCGATTTACGACCTACGGGAAGACGGCGCAGCCGTGGGCGAGCAGCGCACCACGGGCGTACTGGCGGCCCATGACCGGTAAGCGAGCCATGATAATTCGCCCCCTTGTGTTTCCTCGTGACTGCAGCGACGGGGATTTCAACAGAACGAGTCGGATGTACGGCCTGCATGCGGGGCCCGTTCGGCATAGAGGGTGGCCTGCCTCACTTTGGCAGCGGCACCAGGAGCAGAGCCCAACAACCCAAGTCCCGACCCCTGCCCTGATTCCTGTATTACATGGGCCTGCTGAAGGACCAGCCATGCGACTCCCAAGGGGAAAACGGCACCCAGGTGGAGGTCATGATTAAGGGAGGAGGGTGTGGGAATTTAAGATTACCCACGCTTGCACGACACGGCTCTGTCTGCCTCACGGGGATACCTCATCTCTCTCCTTCCCCTGAAGCAGTGGCGGAGAGGGCAGGGGCGAGAGACCTGGCGTAGCGTGCCGGGCGGCCCCTCCTTCCCCCTACCCTCTAATATTGATGCACAGCATCTCATCGGGGGGAGACGACGCCGCAACGCCAGAGCCCGCGGATGCTGCTATGACCAAGGATAAAAATTGGGCACTCCCAATAAACAGCCCAGCCCGGTGGCTCTGCCTCAGTGTTTCGTTCTTCCCTGCCACGGATGTGGTCAGAGCTAGCGGCGGGGCGTTCCGTTCTGAGCACAGAGCCCGAGTCCCGTGAGAACCCCCACAAGGTGTTGTTACAGGTCTCCTTGACGTCAGCTCCAGCATCCATTGCAGTGAAGAGCAAGCACAGAGCTACGCCAGGGTTCAAAGCGATCGCTGAATGGAAATGTTTTTTTTTTTCATTTAAAGCACAAATTAGATTAAACTCTAAAAAATAAATGCCATTGAATGGTACTGTGTCATGCAATATATATATATATATTACCCCGCACCTCCACCAAGTGTTAAGTGGGGATCCAGGCACTGGTAGCGGGCACTGGTAGCGAGAAGAACCGGAGCGGTGGTGGCTTAACTTTTGAGTCAGCTGGTCCGCAAAAGCACTTCCTCTTCCTCCTTCTCGGCTATCTGTCCGCTTAATCAGAACTTCTTCTTTACAATACACATATATAACTGCAAAAAATTTGCACATTTAAAGCTGACAGTGCCCAGGCCTAAAGCACCATTGCACTCAAGCAGTGGACTGCTAGTTCGCAGCCAGCAGAAAGTGGGCTGCTGCGATGAGCAGGCACAGAGCAACACCGTGGTTGCCTGCAAAGGCTCAACTTGAGAAATTATTTTCTCACTTAAAAGCACCCTGATTAAACTTGCAGTATTAAATGGCAATGAATGGCTCTGTGCAAACTAGTATTTTTCATATCTTTAATAGGGCCACTTCATTACATAACTGACGGAGGAATAAACCTCAAACCTCAATAAGGTAATTTTCTCTGATTTAGAATACTTTTGCAGGTGCACCTTACATTGTTTGATCTCTTTTATAATGTTTTTGCAGGTGCAGCTTAAGTTGTTTGATCTCTTTTATAGGCTTTTTGTCTTCTAAAAAAGTTGGAGAAATAGATTGAGTACTATAATAGTAATAATTGGTTTACAGAAAAGGAAAAGTTTTCCCGTGGACACCTGAATCACGCTACAAAGGAAGGAAGATGGGAGCGAAAGCGGAAAGAGAGAGGCCCCATAGTGGAGGGCTACGGAGTAATTTTGACCACCTGGGGATCTTTAACATGCATTGACATCGCACAGCACACAGATGCCTCTCCGCTTTGCATCCATCGAAACGCAGCTGCCGGCAGTCAGATTCGAACCCAGGCACTCTAGTCTAGTGCCTAGACCATAAGAATATAAAATTTGACAAACATTTCAAAATTTCAGCTTTTTGTACCATATTTTATTATTTATATTTGAACAAATATAAGGCAGAGTTTGTTTATTTCCTGCACATCAAAAGAACAATGCATTTTATTAATATGAAAATTTTTGTTTATAGTGATGCATCAAAAAGTTAATTTTTTTACAAATTTATCTGTGTGACTAGGTTTTGCTATTACTTGCAAGCTTAAAGGAGTATAGACCACCTTCACTCTGGCTACGTCATGAAGATGCGGTGGCGCTGTCGTAATTACAGACTTTCGCGTGGTAGGAAAAACAATGCTTCAGTTGCTTTCGCCTATTGTGATTGTGCGATGGTTTGCTGCAGCCGAAAAAAATAAAAAACAAAGCACCATGCTGACTAGTTGCATCACCGTGGCATGTGCTGGAAGGCAAAGAACGCAAAGTTTAGTAAGCTTGCACAGGTTTCTTATGGGCGAAGGTCGCCGTAAACAGTGGGCCATCGCAGTGTGGCACGAAGGCTGGATACCGACACCTTTACGCCAGAGCGGTTATGGGCTCAAAGGCCATGAATAACTCGAGTTTGGCCTTCTTTATGACGCGTAATGGTATTTTGTGAGTGCACGTAAAATGTTGACGAGGCAGCCAGTATATTAATGCGTAGACACCTGTTTATAATGTAAGCAATTCCTGAAGCAAATTTTTTTTTTCACTTTCTAGTTGTATGTATTACGTGCATAGTGAGCTGCTGCGCATGCGATCAGTATTGCACTCCTCCGTGGTTATATTGTATGGCTAACATTAGCTTTGTTCACCTCAAATTATTTTAAATTTTGTGATGAAATGTGCGTGTGCTGACAGCCACTGATTTGCTCAATTGGAGATGAATTTTATTATACCGAGGGGTTTGAGTGGTATTCACTGCAGCTAATTTTGAATGCGAGTTGTGGGGTTGAGCGTCCCGAGTGACATATGGGCCCCTGTTTCAGATTTTGAGGATCTTTACATCAACTACGTACTGCATGGCACACTGTCGCATTCAGAGTTTATCCTACATAGAAACGTGGTCATGGCGGCCGGGACCGAACTGGGTAGCCCTAACTACGGAACCAGCATGTGGACGCTGCAGCTTGTAATGCAAGCTAAAAGCTTGAATACCCATGAAGAAATTATAAACGCTGACGCCAATAACCTCCCACGAACAGAACAGATAGGCGTGCAGCGTGGTGATTTAAAGGAATAATGCAAGGATAAGCAAACCTGTACGGTGCCAAGGCACAGTGCCCTTGCTACTGTTGCCATGCTTACCAACAACGCTCATTTGATGCTCGGTATGAAGATTCATCCGAGAATGCAATGATGTTTTGAGCGGAATACTTCCTACCTGGTTTGCGTGTGCTGTTTACGAGCGAGAAAAATCACATTCCACTTACCCGACTGAAAGTTGTTGTATGCACCCAAAGCTTTACAATTCTCGATGCATTCTGTGGCTAATGTGCTGGGCAAATAGCAAATAGATATCAATCAACGCTACTCATTTTCAAGGCAGCAACAACTTCGCTCGTGCGCTTTGAACCCGCTCTTGGTCTGGTACGGTGTGCAGGACAAGGCGATGCATGCTGTGTACGTGAAGTTTTTCCAAGTATTGCTTTTGTACTCACACAGCGCGTGGGTATTTTATCTGCCAAAAAGGTGCCTGCATATCACAATACCACGCTCTTGGCAAGTATGGCCACAGCAGTGGGGTGGCACCACAGTGCCGCTCCCGTGCTTTCCGCCTGCTCTGGGGCCATAGACGACTGCCACGCCACTTTGATTGCTTTGTTTGTTTTAAACATGGCGGAGACCTATAGACACCTAATTTTTGGGTTCGTGTTTAATTAGCTGTAATGATGTGCAAGGTATTACTGTACGCACCAGGTGATATCCACCTATGACCGCTAAACAATTTATCATTGAATTTCTTTCCTCATCCGTTTCGGTTTCAAAAGCTGTGTGATGGCTGTGACGCCAAAGTTAAGTCTAGGTCACGTGACGGGTGAAAAAAAATTGTGATATCCTGCGATGTTTAAATTCACTGCAACGCTGAAGCCAGCCTGCCTCAAGAACAGGAATCGCGAAGAGCTGGAGATTATACTGCGGCTTTTTCATGCTGTGCATGGCTTGAACTTGATTGTGATGTCACAGCCATCTCTCAGCTGTTGAAACCGAAATTGGCGAGAAAAGAAAATTGAACTGAAAATTATTTAGCAGTCGTAGGCAAAAACCACTTGGCGATCCGTATACAGGAATGTCTTACAAAAATGCCACCAAAATTTGGCGTCTATACTCCTTTAAGATGGTGGTCACGGGCAGAAAATATTTTTTCGCCAAAAACAAGCTGGGATAATATTCTTCATAGCAATACAATTTGCTATGATTTTTTAAAAAGAAATTGAGGATGGTCAAGCCCACAACCTGTATCAGTTGGTGTGGAATGAAACCGGCACCTTTACCTTAGCAGATCATGCTAGCCATAACAGCCTAGCATTATCCTTGATGCATTAGCATGACAGGAAAAAAAAAAAAAAAAAAAACAGTGGTAGCATACCATATATACACCATTACAAAATCGAAGAACTTGAAGGTAAGCTGTCTAAAAATTGTAGAAGAGGGATAAAATGCCTTCTTCAGTCACTGAGATATTATCAATGGGTGGGCACTCAATTGAAGGATTAAAGGTTGGCTTTCGACCGTCATCATTCGTAAACACCGAACAAAAGAACTGATTGAAAGTCTTTGCAGAAACTGGATAGGGGCTGTTTTTTCGAAGAAAAGTGTCGCCAAAACCTTGCAGGGGAGGAAAGCAGATAATTCTTCAAAGATACACTTTGGTAGTATTCCTTTGCATTTTTAATGGCCATTTTTAGTTGGAGGCGTAAGTTAGAAAGTTTAATGGTGCTAATCTCTGTTGGACGCTGACGGTGTTGTTTTCTTATTCGTTTAGCTTTCCGCCCTATCCGTACTATTTTCTTCGTCATCCATGGACGTTTGCGCTGCTGTATACTTAGTTTCGTGGGAACAAAGTTCTTAACGCATTTCAGGAGTAGGTTCTTAAAGAAAGACCATAGCTCGTTCACGCAGCATGTGCTTGATTCAGAAAGCGAGATAAAATCCGACAGCGACCTATCCATGGCGTCTAAAATATCGACGTCTTCAGCGCGCGAAAAGTTTGGAACGAAACTTTTTTTTCTTTCAATGTCAGTGGTACGGCGAAGTTGAACTGTTAAAGATATCATTTTGTGGTCAGATATTCCATCAAAAATATGTACTTCGGGATTACGGTTGAGCACTGCATTGCTTACAAGAAATAGGTCTAAAATTGAAGCTGTCTCGTTTTGAATTCTGGTGGGCACTTTTACCAACTGAGCCAAGTCATGAAATATTACGAGGTCAACAAAAGGTTCAGCTTTGCTTGTAAGGGGTTCGGGAAAATCACTACTCCAGTTTATTGACGGCATATTGAAGTCGCCACCCAAGAGGACATTGCAAGAATAGCTTTGAATGGAACAAAGAAATTCGTTTAGCTCAGAAAAAAAGTTTTCTTGTGTAGGTGGACGATAAAAGCCACCCACAATTAAATTGTGCTCATCGAATTGTACTTTAATGATGACGCACTCGATTGCAGGTATATCAGGTAATTTTGAGACAAGTAATGATTGTTGGTAAATAATTGCAACCCCTCCGCCTCGCGAATTTCTATCTTTCCGGTGAATTCCGTAACCTGGTGGTGTTATTTCGTCGTCGGATATATCAGAGTGAAGCCAAGTTTCTGTAACTATAAGAATATGCGGTTGGTGCGTCATAATAATACTTTCAATGTCATCTGATTTATTAATGATGCTGCGTGCGTTAACGTTGAGGCAACGGAGTGGCTTTTTGACATGGGTTTCGGTTCACTGGGGCGGTGACGGTGGGTTATGTGCCTCTACTGTTAGTCTGCTTGTGGGAATCCTTCCGTTACTTGCACTATCCCAAAGGAACAGTTCGCCGTTAATTCTAATTTTGTCGTACACTAGTTGCACTTTCCCTCCAGCTGCTCTAATTTCCGAAGTACTATCCCAGAGTTTCTTTCTTTTGAGCCTTGTATGTGCTGAAAAATCTTCCGAAACTGAAAATGCTGTATCCTTCAATTTGGAACAATTCTTTAGAATGGTCATTTTTTCGCGGTGGTCGAAGAGCTTAATTATTACCGGGCGTGGTCGAGTCCCTTGTTTGCGCCCAATCCTATGTATACGCTCTACCGAAGACACTTGCACTCCAAGGGTGTTCTCAAACACGCCCTCAATCACAGCTTCCTTCAAATCGTCTTGAGTTTCTTCATCTTTTTCTTTGACCTCGAAAACTAGAAGGTTGTTCCTCCGGGAACGGTCCTCTAGGTCAATAAATTTGTCTTGCAAGCTGCGGACAGTTTTTTCGAGACCAGAGACTTTTTTGCTAATTTCCTTAACAGCCGATGCTGACTCCTCAATCACCTTTAGCTTCATTTCAATTTCTTCTAACCTCTTTTCAATTTTCTTTTGCCCATTAAGTATTTCGGCTAGCATTTCCTCAGTAGTGGGCCCAGGATTCGGCTCTACATCTCCAGAAAGCATTAGTAACGAAAGCACAAAATCACGAACAACCAAGCACAGTGTACATAGGATTGGTGGGCACGTCAGCTGGATGAAGCATCTATCGCTAGATTTAACAGTAGAAGACTTGTTACTGACCTGCATGTAAAAAAGCAACGGGTTGGACATGCTGTCAGGCGGCCAGCCAACGTGCCCACTGGAAGACGTTGATGGTGGCTGGCTTCTTATATAGGCTCTTGATGATGTCGATGGGCCTGGACGCATTGACGTCCAGCGATCGTCATGGTGCGGCGGCTCGTACGCGCAGACTCCGTAGGTGGCTGGTATTGTGATGACCAAGCACGCTGAATCTTGCAATGCGCTGACCGATGTTGTGCCAAACAGGAAGAACTGCATGTAAAAAAGCAACGGGTTGGACATGCTGTCAGGCGGCCAGCCAACGTGCCCACTGGAAGACGTTGATGGTGGCTGGCTTCTTATATAGGCTCTTGATGATGTCGATGGGCCTGGACGCATTGACGTCCAGCGATCGTCATGGTGCGGCGGCTCGTACGCGCAGACTCCGTAGGTGGCTGGTATTGTGATGACCAAGCACGCTGAATCTTGCAATGCGCTGACCGATGTTGTGCCAAACAGGAAGAACTGCATGTAAAAAAGCAACGGGTTGGACATGCTGTCAGGCGGCCAGCCAACGTGCCCACTCGATTATGATCTGTTTCACAATTCCGGGCATGGCTTCAGTTTGGTAAAACTGAAAAAGTTTTAACCCGCTGTGTCACGCAAAAGTATGCTGGCACGTTTTATTGTTCATCGTCTTGTTTTGAATGTCCAAGTCGGCAATAAAGAAAAAAAGAAAAAAAAAGGGCGCATGGCGCGCTCGGCAGGGGATCCGAGGTATGGAGGTTCGATTCCCGGTGGAGATCGGACTTTCATTTTTCTAGATTTAAGGACAAAGTTTTCAGCGCAAAGGCATGCGGCCAAAGGAAAGAAGAAGAAGGAAGACTATAGGGACGAACACAGCGCAGTGTTTGTCCCTATAGTCTTTCTTTTTTTTTTTTTTTCTTTGGCCACGTGCCTTTGCGCTGAAAACTATGTCCTTAAATCTAGAATACCAACTAGCCCAACAACTTACTCTACTGAAGTTCATTTTCCTGATGATGTTATTTTCGGTTTTGGGTGATGACGTCATAGGATTGATAGCTATGTCTGACCGGACGAACAAACAGCAACAGTATGAGCCATTGAAGGCTTTCGCCTTAATAGGTACAGGGGTGGAAGCAGGCTCGAGCATTTTGGAACAGCTCAGGGAGCACTGGTAATGCCACTTTGGAGCACTCAAATTATGCTTTGAAACATGTTTCTAGGGTCAAGCACTTTTAACAACTACAATTTTTTTTCTGATATACAAAAAAATCCATTTGATTACTTTTTATTCAAGATTCAATGCTGTACTACCTATGCATGCATATCTCAACATGTAAAGATGTTTAAAGTAACACAGCTGACTAAAAGCTTTTGCCAATTCTGACTTGACAGCTTTAGACATGTCCACGCTCAAGCACCACCACTACCTTGGAATTAAAATAAACAAGCTGCACATCGCCACTTTGATTCCACAGCTGTGCTGATAAATTCCTGGGCACTGCTCAGTAGTACCTTCAGGAAGGATAGATGGCACTGAAGGGTAGCCTTTTCTTCCTTAAGCTTCTTTACTTCATGGTTGTCTCCCAGTGACTCATGTTTTCTTTTAAATAACACTGGGGCTACACGTCGGCAACAGGCTTTCTATGCCTTTCCAACACCCTAGAAAGCATTTCTTGCAATTAACACCGTCCTGGCATCACCCCCATAATGCTTCAAGTATGCTTTTGTCTGATGTAGACTGGACAGGTTTGTTAACAACGATTCTATAGTGAAGTACACACTCATTTTCACAGCAGAACTGTTGGAACAACTCGTGTAGTTCTTTGTAACCAGAAAGTTTCCTCAACAGCTCGTGGTAGTCTGTGGCAATTGCTTCGCTCCTTGCCCTCACTTCTCTCACCACCGGCGATTCAAAAGGCTGGGAGAAGTTGCTGTCATGCGCACAAAACATTTTTCTCGCAATTAATTCCTCCCAGTCGTTTGTGACTCGTTTTAGAATAACTTGAGATCAAAATATTTCTTATGCTCGCTTTTCTAGTTTATTAAAATTTTATATATGTTAGCTAGGCCCAGCCAATGTGCATTGTACCTCCACCACTAGTGTGCTGCCATCGTTTAAACTATGACGACCCTTATAGACCAGAATACGGAGGGTAAATTGAGGGCGCTATAAGGCTACCTAGAGGTGCTGCAGCGAAATGACTGCTCTGCACTACCAAACGAGGTGGCCATGGCTATTCATAGCGCTAACGCCTTTATGTTTCTTTGAAGTTTTCACAACTTGCTGCTCACAAAATCGTCAAAATTGCATTTCTGCCTCATGGCAAGGCTGTTCTACACATCTCGCAATGGCAGAGGCAAGCACAGCGTCCACAAGTGGAGCGAGTGGTTCGGTTAAGTGCATGGTACCTTTCTATGCAAAAAATACTACGGTTGCGACATTTCTTACCCTCGCGTGGTGTCTGCAAAAATTTGTTGCAGTCCGCACCGCACAAACAGGTGGCATGCCACAAGTGCGAGTAAACCTGATGTCTCCGTTTGCATTTCAGCAAGGAAGTGCCTTTTTTTTTTTTAACAGCCATGATAAGCAACGCCAACCAGTCACAAAAATAAGACCTTGATATCTCCTGTTTGGTTGATGTGCTGCTGATTCATTCTTCAACCCTGCTGGAAAGGAAAAAAAAACAAAAGAGACACCGGGGAATCATCGCCAATGAGAAGCATTCGCTCGCAGTAGCGGCATGCGGTCTGTTTTGTGAGGTGTGGGCTGCGGCAGATTTTTTGCAGTCACCACGCAAAGGTAAAACATATAGCAGACTGCAAAGGTTTTGCTGGTACATGGGACATTACTTGGGGGTGCAAATCAAATCAGAAAAGTCACAGCCATAGCAAGCCTGCATGCAATGGTACCATGCGCTTATAGGAACCACTCACTTCACTTGTGGACACAGTACTTGCCTCTGCCCTCGCAAGATGTAAAGAATAGTCTTGCTGTGAGGCAGAAATTAACTTTTGACAATTTTATCAGCAACCAGTTGTGAAAACTTCAAAAAGAAACATAAAAGCGCAAGAGCTAGACACCCACGGCTGCCTCGTTTGACAATCCAGAGGCATAGTTTCGCTGCGGCAACTATAGATGGTGCTAGAACGCTCTCAAAATGGCAGTGTTCAATTTACCCTCCTTGTTCTGGTCTATAGACCTTTTCGAAAAGTAGTCGTGGGCGCTGCCATATTGAATACTGGGCTGTGCTGCTAGCATAAGAAAAGTTGAGAATTATCTCTCCCAAAGCCGCCCCACAGCCCAGTCAAACCGGTTTCGCCGAGGCTCGTGAAAAGGTCTATAGCACAACATGCCACTGCCCTGCTGCACTTCTCACAGTCACCTACCCAAATTGCATCGAACCGCATTTCTTGTACCTGGCGCAATTAATGGCCAAATACAATTAATTTTAAGCAAAAATCATGTTTCGCTAAATTTTATGGCAAAATACCAAGGCATCAAAACATCATGGCAAAACATCAAGTTTTGGAGTTTTGGAACAATATTGTGTTTTGGGGCAGGATGGCGCAGGCAAAGCAGTTTGGAGCAGAATAAAGCAAACGGAGTGAATGGAGCAGTACTTCCACCCTGCAGGTAACAAAGCTCTGGATGTTGTTGGCAAATGTGTCTGCATAGGACAGGTAGCAACCGCAGATCCGGACCATGAAAGAGCGATAACTACAGGTTTTCCCCCCGAATTTAATCCTAGTGCTAGTGCAAATAATCTGAGCACTGACTGATATAATCTGCGTGCCATGTAATTTAATTCGAGTGCCAAGCATTTAATTAAAGCGCCAGCATATCTATTTCGAGCGCGAGCTCAAATAATGCCAGCGCCAACTAATTTAATTTGAGTGCCAAAGCAATTAATACAAGTGCTGGCAAATTTAATCCGTGTGCCAACCAATTTAATCCATATGTGGAAAATGAATGCAATAGAGGGCTCCAAAGCACGAAACATGAATTCCAGAAATAAATCAAAATTGAGATCATCTTTCAGACAATGCGCCGAATCAGCAAAGTGTCAACGTATAGGATAGCCTTTATCAGTATTATGACAAACATTGCCTTGATGCAAGTGTTTTAAACCTAATGTCTCCCAGAAAATAAAACTGCATTTTAAAGACGGCCGCTTCTGTGCTTTTACAAGCCTGTAGTCTCCTACGCCGCTACAATTACAGCCCAGGCAAATTAAGCACTGCTGTTTGGGTTAAAAGCTCTGCTGTACATAGTTTCAGCCACTTTGCCATGTCAGAGCCAGACTAAATGCAACGGCACGCGCTCTCTCTTTCCGTGGTAGTGGCCGTGTAAAATTGAGAAAGCGGTAAAATGAGATATGTTTCTCTGGCTCCATGTCTTCTCGCCTGAACCAACTCTGCTTTACACTAATCCTTCTTTTCTGCTAGTAGTGTTGAATCATTATTAGAAACACAAATACATTTCTGCACCGGTTGCCATTTCACAAAAACAGCAGGCTGTTGTGTGAAGGCCGAAATGCCATCAGCATGCAGATTCAGTGCATATGACAACCCATAATAAGCAGTGCTTAACCAGCCAATTAGAAGATGACAGTCATATTTATTCACTTGTCATGCGTCTAAACTAAAAGCTGCAAGAGGCGTGTCATAAACTGCAGTTTTTCAGCTGCACGTGGTCCTTGGTTTTTGCAAGATACAAGAACAAAGCAAAATAGAGCAAGCAGATGTGACGCTTAAGCGTCGCATGGTCTGCGAAGTGATCTCAATTTCGATTTATTTCTGGAATTCATGCTTCGTGCTTTAGAGCCCTCTACCGCATTTATTTTCGACATATGAATTAAATCCGCTGGCGCTTGTATTAATTGCGTTGGCAGTCTGAGTCAATTGTTTGGCGCTGTCATCATTCGAGTTGGTGTTCGGATTAAATACACTGCCGCTTTTATTAAATGCTTGACACTAAAATTAAATTACACGGTGCGCAGATCGTATCAGTTGGCGCTCACATTATTTCCGCTGGCACTAGGATTAAATTCAGAAGGAAAACCTGTAGAACAAGTCTAGGATGGAGCGCATTTGGCAAGTTCTTGCAGGCCATGACTAGCAGCTTACCGGTATACCTCAGGAAAACGGTAAACAACAGTTGCATCTTACGAGTACTCATCTATGGGGCTCAGATGTGAAGGCTAATTAAAGGGGTTATACTTAAGTTGAAGTAGATGCATAGAGCTGAGGAATGGAAAATGGTAAGTGTAGTCTAGAGATAGGAAGTATGCAGAGTGGGTCCAAGAAATCAACTCTAAATAATGACATTCTAGTCGAAATCAAGAAGAAATGGTCACAAGCAGGACATGTATTGCAAAGAGAGGATAACCGATGGTCGCTAAGAGCAACAAATTGAATTCCAAGTGAAGGCAAGCGTGGCAGGGGGCGGCAGAAAGTCAGGTGGGTGGACGAGGTTAGTAAGTTTTCAGGGGTCAAGTGGGTGCAGCTAGCACAAGACCGGGTTAACTGAAGGATTACGAGAGAAGCCTTCGTTCTGCAGTGGGTATAGTCCAGCTAACGATGATAATGATGATGAGCTATGGACAAAGAAAAACCGTATGGCAACAAAGGGCTCCTTTATCACATAAAAAACTGAATTAAAAAAAAATCTTCCCACCAGTTGAACCAGACTTGCAATGACCTCATTAAAATGGCCAGTTTGCCGCCACTCTGAAATTAATGGCCGAGCAGCATAACTTTTGGGATCTGCACTCGCAAAATCAATACTGACATATACATTTCACTTGAGAAATCTGTCACCAACGGTGACACCAGCATTTCATCTCTCCTCTTGAGTATACTCGTAACTCCCTGCCACTAAAAAGAAATATTGCTGACAAGTCGTATTGTCTACGAAGAGGCTTCACAAATTCATAAAACATTTAGCGTAAATATATGTGCGGCTCCAACACCTCAATTCGTCTTTTAATTAAACTGCACGTGCTCTTTTCTCTCTGTCTGAGCACGTGGAGGGGCAGCTGAACTGTGCATGTGCAAAGGTTATCGCGGCGCGAGACTTGTGCTTGACGCGGCAGAAAGTGTAGATAAAGGGACAGAATGGAAGAATCGGGGGAGTCTGGCAGGAGCCCTGCTTGGGGAGCGATCACGTTGTTAGCTGTTGGCGAGCAGCCCGAAGCATCCTGATGTAATGGACTGTGGAGCAGAGCAATACCAGGATGAAGACGGAAGCGATGCCTCCTGAGCTGGGTTTTTTTCTTGAGTTGCAGCCAGACGAGGAGCAATGTATTTTGTACTGCTCGGAGCCCCTTTTGCCATGTCACATAGGCCATCTTTACACCCCACTATGTTTTGTCTTGCCATGTAAAAGCACTGGCCCCTTACTTTTGTAGCAAAGCATTGTCCTGTCACGAGTCTCGACCACATGCTTCGCATTGCAGCAGCGTGCAGTGTTGTATTTTTGCAAAGTGCTTCTCTGCTGACCCGGAAATAAACTGGCATTTTTATCATCATCATCAGCCAGACTATACCCACTGCAGGGTGAAGGCCTCTCTGATATTTCACCAATTGGTATTTTGGAGCAGAATGGAATTCATGTGAATTTGTGACTAGTAGTCGGGCGAGGCCCTGACTCGCGGACCCATTCTTTAGAAGGCGGGGCCTTCATATTAAACTACAAATAGATTAGGTATTTTTAGACCTGCATCATTATCATCACCACGTCGCTTTGTTGCTTCAGCAGCGAGTCATGGCGAGTCAGTGTGCCAGGTTCATCCATGCTATGATAGATGAAAGAATTCAGAAAATGTTGATGAATTCTGAATCAACAGTTCCTGAATTCCTGACCAAACCAAACCGAATTCTGAGTCAGGTGAAAGTAACACAGATGAAAAAAGAACCTGGAAGGAAGTGAGGAGCAGTCACAAAAAAAAAAAAAAAACTTGGCAGTGAAGGGGTTAATAACAGTGCGCTCTTTGTGATTAGGGTCATCAGCTCTACCTCGTCCATCCATCCCAGAGGTCTTTCATCCTGCCATTTTCCATTCACTTCACGACATCTGCCATCTCAGCATCAGAGCCACATAGTGCCTCATTACCCAGCGGTACGTCTGGCCAAACATTAGACGTTCGCCAGTGGGCCCGCTCGTGTTTTGATTGCCAGTCCGTCAAAATAACTCACTATACAAAGACTCCTCCCCAGTCTTTCCTGCCATCTGGTTGTTGCTTTGACCACGTTCACCTTGACTTGGTTGGACCACCACTTCCATCTAATGGCTGCCGGCACATTCTGATGATGACTGACCGCTTCACTCGTTAGCTCGAAGCAGTGCCCACTCTGGACATTACTGCGCAAACAGTTGCCAAAGCCTTCATTCAGCATGGATTTCCTACTTTGGCTGTTACCACGGATCGTGGCCGCTAGTTTGAATGCATCCTCTTCACTTCCCTTACCAGTCTGCTCGGCACTAAACACTGCCGCACCACAGCATACCATCCTTGTGCTAACGGCATGGTTGAGAAGCTCCATCGTCAGCTCAAGACTGCCCTCATTGCTCGCCTAGATCGTGAGCACTGGGCTGGTCACCTTCCTATGGTGTTTCTTGGCCTACGCACCGTTTTTCGTCGCGACCTTGGCTGTTTGGTGGCCGAAGTCATCTCGGAGACTTGTTCGTTCCTTCGGCTTCCTCGTCCCAGCCCCTGCAGTACCTTTAACGCCTTTGGGACTGCATTCAACACCTAAACCCAGTCCCACCTCTATCATCTGACCGTCAGATCTTTGTGCACCCAGATCTTGCGTCCTCGAGGCATGTTTTTCTAAGGCGAGACACTGTAAAGGCACCTCTTAGCCCCCCCTATGATGGCCCGTACCATGTCCTCAACAAGACTACAAAGTCGGCGACTATCCTGCTGGATGGTCGTGAGAGGTAGTCTCCCTGGATCGCCTTAAACCCAAATATATGGAGACACCTCCCCAGGAGCTCCCCTCGGAAGTTGCTGGCTTATCTGTCGACATGCCTGCCGCTGAGGCACCCTCATCCCTGCCCCGTTGGCGCGTACATTTCGCCGCTCCGTTTGGTCGGGGGGCCCTGTAGCGCACAGCGCCGCTGTAAAGCGGAGGCGCTAAGATCGGCGTTCACAGCCAGCAAGCACGGCACAGGCTGCTCGGTTCGAGAAGCCTGCCACGCTGGTCCTCTTGTTCTGGTGTTCCGCTGCAACGCCATAAATTCCTTACATGCTCTTCACTGCAGGACACCCTGCCGGCTGCAAATATACACAGAACCAGCACTCCACTGCTTCAATACAATGCTGCTTTAGGCTTGGGCACTGCCAGCTTCGACAATAAAGGAATCTGCTGAAGGCCACGGACACAAAGAAAAATTTAAATGAAGCTGTAGTACAGCAGAAGGATCAGAATTCCCCGCAAAGTAATTTGAGATGCGGATCAAAAAGCTGCAAAGAAGACTGTTCTTTGCCCGCAGCTGCGAGGAGGGCTATCAAATGCAGGTGCCATATTCGGTTTGAGGTCGAGCACAGAGACTGGCATTCAACAAAAACAGTATGGAGCTCCTATCGGGATGGAGTCTGATGCCGATTTACGACCTACGGGAAGACGGCGCAGCCGTGGGCGAGCAGCGCACCACGGGCGTACTGGCGGCCCATGACCGGTAAGCGAGCCATGATAATTCGCCCCCTTGTGTTTCCTCGTGACTGCAGCGACGGGGATTTCAACAGAACGAGTCGGATGTACGGCCTGCATGCGGGGCCCGTTCGGCATAGAGGGTGGCCTGCCTCACTTTGGCAGCGGCACCAGGAGCAGAGCCCAACAACCCAAGTCCCGACCCCTGCCCTGATTCCTGTATTACATGGGCCTGCTGAAGGACCAGCCATGCGACTCCCAAGGGGAAAACGGCACCCAGGTGGAGGTCATGATTAAGGGAGGAGGGTGTGGGAATTTAAGATTACCCACGCTTGCACGACACGGCTCTGTCTGCCTCACGGGGATACCTCATCTCTCTCCTTCCCCTGAAGCAGTGGCGGAGAGGGCAGGGGCGAGAGACCTGGCGTAGCGTGCCGGGCGGCCCCTCCTTCCCCCTACCCTCTAATATTGATGCACAGCATCTCATCGGGGGGAGACGACGCCGCAACGCCAGAGCCCGCGGATGCTGCTATGACCAAGGATAAAAATTGGGCACTCCCAATAAACAGCCCAGCCCGGTGGCTCTGCCTCAGTGTTTCGTTCTTCCCTGCCACGGATGTGGTCAGAGCTAGCGGCGGGGCGTTCCGTTCTGAGCACAGAGCCCGAGTCCCGTGAGAACCCCCACAAGGTGTTGTTACAGGTCTCCTTGACGTCAGCTCCAGCATCCATTGCAGTGAAGAGCAAGCACAGAGCTACGCCAGGGTTCAAAGCGATCGCTGAATGGAAATGTTTTTTTTTTTCATTTAAAGCACAAATTAGATTAAACTCTAAAAAATAAATGCCATTGAATGGTACTGTGTCATGCAATATATATATATATATTACCCCGCACCTCCACCAAGTGTTAAGTGGGGATCCAGGCACTGGTAGCGGGCACTGGTAGCGAGAAGAACCGGAGCGGTGGTGGCTTAACTTTTGAGTCAGCTGGTCCGCAAAAGCACTTCCTCTTCCTCCTTCTCGGCTATCTGTCCGCTTAATCAGAACTTCTTCTTTACAATACACATATATAACTGCAAAAAATTTGCACATTTAAAGCTGACAGTGCCCAGGCCTAAAGCACCATTGCACTCAAGCAGTGGACTGCTAGTTCGCAGCCAGCAGAAAGTGGGCTGCTGCGATGAGCAGGCACAGAGCAACACCGTGGTTGCCTGCAAAGGCTCAACTTGAGAAATTATTTTCTCACTTAAAAGCACCCTGATTAAACTTGCAGTATTAAATGGCAATGAATGGCTCTGTGCAAACTAGTATTTTTCATATCTTTAATAGGGCCACTTCATTACATAACTGACGGAGGAATAAACCTCAAACCTCAATAAGGTAATTTTCTCTGATTTAGAATACTTTTGCAGGTGCACCTTACATTGTTTGATCTCTTTTATAATGTTTTTGCAGGTGCAGCTTAAGTTGTTTGATCTCTTTTATAGGCTTTTTGTCTTCTAAAAAAGTTGGAGAAATAGATTGAGTACTATAATAGTAATAATTGGTTTACAGAAAAGGAAAAGTTTTCCCGTGGACACCTGAATCACGCTACAAAGGAAGGAAGATGGGAGCGAAAGCGGAAAGAGAGAGGCCCCATAGTGGAGGGCTACGGAGTAATTTTGACCACCTGGGGATCTTTAACATGCATTGACATCGCACAGCACACAGATGCCTCTCCGCTTTGCATCCATCGAAACGCAGCTGCCGGCAGTCAGATTCGAACCCAGGCACTCTAGTCTAGTGCCTAGACCATAAGAATATAAAATTTGACAAACATTTCAAAATTTCAGCTTTTTGTACCATATTTTATTATTTATATTTGAACAAATATAAGGCAGAGTTTGTTTATTTCCTGCACATCAAAAGAACAATGCATTTTATTAATATGAAAATTTTTGTTTATAGTGATGCATCAAAAAGTTAATTTTTTTACAAATTTATCTGTGTGACTAGGTTTTGCTATTACTTGCAAGCTTAAAGGAGTATAGACCACCTTCACTCTGGCTACGTCATGAAGATGCGGTGGCGCTGTCGTAATTACAGACTTTCGCGTGGTAGGAAAAACAATGCTTCAGTTGCTTTCGCCTATTGTGATTGTGCGATGGTTTGCTGCAGCCGAAAAAAATAAAAAACAAAGCACCATGCTGACTAGTTGCATCACCGTGGCATGTGCTGGAAGGCAAAGAACGCAAAGTTTAGTAAGCTTGCACAGGTTTCTTATGGGCGAAGGTCGCCGTAAACAGTGGGCCATCGCAGTGTGGCACGAAGGCTGGATACCGACACCTTTACGCCAGAGCGGTTATGGGCTCAAAGGCCATGAATAACTCGAGTTTGGCCTTCTTTATGACGCGTAATGGTATTTTGTGAGTGCACGTAAAATGTTGACGAGGCAGCCAGTATATTAATGCGTAGACACCTGTTTATAATGTAAGCAATTCCTGAAGCAAATTTTTTTTTTCACTTTCTAGTTGTATGTATTACGTGCATAGTGAGCTGCTGCGCATGCGATCAGTATTGCACTCCTCCGTGGTTATATTGTATGGCTAACATTAGCTTTGTTCACCTCAAATTATTTTAAATTTTGTGATGAAATGTGCGTGTGCTGACAGCCACTGATTTGCTCAATTGGAGATGAATTTTATTATACCGAGGGGTTTGAGTGGTATTCACTGCAGCTAATTTTGAATGCGAGTTGTGGGGTTGAGCGTCCCGAGTGACATATGGGCCCCTGTTTCAGATTTTGAGGATCTTTACATCAACTACGTACTGCATGGCACACTGTCGCATTCAGAGTTTATCCTACATAGAAACGTGGTCATGGCGGCCGGGACCGAACTGGGTAGCCCTAACTACGGAACCAGCATGTGGACGCTGCAGCTTGTAATGCAAGCTAAAAGCTTGAATACCCATGAAGAAATTATAAACGCTGACGCCAATAACCTCCCACGAACAGAACAGATAGGCGTGCAGCGTGGTGATTTAAAGGAATAATGCAAGGATAAGCAAACCTGTACGGTGCCAAGGCACAGTGCCCTTGCTACTGTTGCCATGCTTACCAACAACGCTCATTTGATGCTCGGTATGAAGATTCATCCGAGAATGCAATGATGTTTTGAGCGGAATACTTCCTACCTGGTTTGCGTGTGCTGTTTACGAGCGAGAAAAATCACATTCCACTTACCCGACTGAAAGTTGTTGTATGCACCCAAAGCTTTACAATTCTCGATGCATTCTGTGGCTAATGTGCTGGGCAAATAGCAAATAGATATCAATCAACGCTACTCATTTTCAAGGCAGCAACAACTTCGCTCGTGCGCTTTGAACCCGCTCTTGGTCTGGTACGGTGTGCAGGACAAGGCGATGCATGCTGTGTACGTGAAGTTTTTCCAAGTATTGCTTTTGTACTCACACAGCGCGTGGGTATTTTATCTGCCAAAAAGGTGCCTGCATATCACAATACCACGCTCTTGGCAAGTATGGCCACAGCAGTGGGGTGGCACCACAGTGCCGCTCCCGTGCTTTCCGCCTGCTCTGGGGCCATAGACGACTGCCACGCCACTTTGATTGCTTTGTTTGTTTTAAACATGGCGGAGACCTATAGACACCTAATTTTTGGGTTCGTGTTTAATTAGCTGTAATGATGTGCAAGGTATTACTGTACGCACCAGGTGATATCCACCTATGACCGCTAAACAATTTATCATTGAATTTCTTTCCTCATCCGTTTCGGTTTCAAAAGCTGTGTGATGGCTGTGACGCCAAAGTTAAGTCTAGGTCACGTGACGGGTGAAAAAAAATTGTGATATCCTGCGATGTTTAAATTCACTGCAACGCTGAAGCCAGCCTGCCTCAAGAACAGGAATCGCGAAGAGCTGGAGATTATACTGCGGCTTTTTCATGCTGTGCATGGCTTGAACTTGATTGTGATGTCACAGCCATCTCTCAGCTGTTGAAACCGAAATTGGCGAGAAAAGAAAATTGAACTGAAAATTATTTAGCAGTCGTAGGCAAAAACCACTTGGCGATCCGTATACAGGAATGTCTTACAAAAATGCCACCAAAATTTGGCGTCTATACTCCTTTAAGATGGTGGTCACGGGCAGAAAATATTTTTTCGCCAAAAACAAGCTGGGATAATATTCTTCATAGCAATACAATTTGCTATGATTTTTTAAAAAGAAATTGAGGATGGTCAAGCCCACAACCTGTATCAGTTGGTGTGGAATGAAACCGGCACCTTTACCTTAGCAGATCATGCTAGCCATAACAGCCTAGCATTATCCTTGATGCATTAGCATGACAGGAAAAAAAAAAAAAAAAAAAACAGTGGTAGCATACCATATATACACCATTACAAAATCGAAGAACTTGAAGGTAAGCTGTCTAAAAATTGTAAAAACATTTTTTTTTTTTGTGGAACTGCAGCAGCATCACACTTTGTACCAAAAAAAATTGCCTTGACAAGCACTGCACCATATATATGCTGGTCTGCAAATATGAAACGCCTTTGCCCACACGTACCAGCCACAGCTATCCGATGGAAACTAAGGCAGAATCAAAAGCACAGAAGAAAGCCCCAGGTTGCCTCCAAAGGATCCCTGTTTCAGCACACGCACCAAAGACAGGGAAGGACCTGGAAATCAGAACAATGCAATAAATGCCCACTCCTGGGAAAGGTAAGATGTGAAGGATTTTGTTACAACACAGAAAGTATAATGAATGAAAGTATGAATTCCGCAATTCATGGCAGTTGGTTGTGTCTACTATCTTTGCAAACATTTGTCGTCACTTCGAGTAAAGGATCCATTTCTCGTTCCTAATTCTGAGGCAGTTGCTGATTTGCTCCAAAATGAGAGCTTGGCATACAGTGCTGGTTTTAGCGTAGATGTGGTTGATTTGTATAATCTCTTCCACACTCTCAACTCATCCAGTATGTTCAGCAATTTATTACGGAGGACAATGATGAATGCTGGTTCCAAAATGAGTGTGGAACCTTAACCGGATCCTTTTTGGAAATGTTATCTTACTACCTGAGTAACACGTTTGTTTTTTGAGTGAGATGGTCGACTTTATACGCAAAAATCTGGTGTGTGCATAGGTGCCAAGATAGCTCCCATCCTCAGCGACATTTATCTAAGCAGGGTTATGAAAGTTGAGAATGATTTAGCCAGTTGTTGCATGCACATTTTCCGTTTCGTGGAGGATTTTTTGGTGCTAGCTAGCTCTGTGAATCCTGAATTTGTGTCAAATGTTCTTGATGTTTTTGCACGTAATGGGTCGGGACTAAGGCTCACGCATGAAGTCCCCCAAGAAACAGCCTTACAATTTCTTGATTTAAAGTTGTCTTTCCAACCCCACCATGTCTGTTGGCAGTATTCACCTAGGAGTGAAAAGCCCCTTCTGAATTACAGGTCCTTTCATTCAAAGCTCGTAAAAAGTAGTATTGTTACGGGATGCTTAGGCATGGCAGTGAAGAAATCTTGTCATCATAAAATGATGTCCAGTCTTTTAACTCAGGCGGACAAATGCAGGGAAGCTGGTTTCCTGAACTCAGTTCTCGTCTCGAGTGCAGCCAAAGTCCTCTGCGCGCTAAAATTGTCTTCAAGCATGTGAGGGCGGGAAAGGTGTTCGGAGGAAGGAAGAAGAAAGGTATGTAGTAGTCATGCCATATGTACACACGCTGTTGCACCGAATTAAAAGAGTAGGAAGCAAGCATAATGTAAACGTTCTGTTTCCTTCTCCTAACAAACTAGAAAGAGTGGGAGCCGCGGTTCAAAGAATGCACGAGGGGGCAGAAGAAATGTGTGCAACATAAATCATGAAAATAGACATGTTTCTTGTAAGACTGGCATAGTATATCAAATCCCTCTGTCCTGTGGCCTTACCTACATAGGCCAGACTGTGCAATGCATTAAAGTGCGGCTCATGGAGCACGCTAATTCGCTGAAAAGGAAAGAAGCTAACCTAGCGAAGCACTGACCCATGTGCGAATGCACGTCATTTTTTGATGACAGTGATGTTCATTCTTACCAGTGCACTAGAGAAGCTTTTCACATCAGAAAAAGTAAAGGGTGCGTGAGTACGCCGTTTGTCACATTATCTCCTCGGGAAATGAATATGCTGCACAGTGGGCAGCAGTTCTGCCGATGCACTCGTGCTTTTAAATGCTTTTTTTTCTTTTTACCAAAACTTGAGGTCGTTGACGTTGCGCATGTGCGCTGTTTCTCTGTGTGCGTATATATGATGTGATTCTTCCCAATAAAAAAAAATCAGCTGTAAGTTCAGCGCTATTCGTGTGTCTCGTTTCGTTTATTTCTTGGTCTCTGTATTTTTTTCGCTGTTGGGCCACCATTAATTTCGATACTCCCCCGCTTTTTATTGCTTTGGCTGTGGCGGTGCTGATCGAAATTCATGCCCTGGCCACATCAAAGTCATGCTGTGGACTATCTTCATAAATAAAGTCTGTTGATTCCATATATCAGCACCCTTATGGAGCAACCGGTTTTTGCCAGCACATATTTTTACAAGCGGGTGCACTCAAGTGCTACTCACCTTTTCATGAGGCACAAGGCATACCATCGGGAGAGGCCATGAGCAGAAGCTGCGACGAAGCCAAGATCTCACAATCGCCGTGCATCAAGATTATTTCGGTACATACTGAAAGGAAACAGAAATGGTTGCTCTTGCTGGGACAGGTCTAGCCGGGGCCAAACGGAGGCGTATTCGAAAATGAACTACAAAAGGAAAGCCCTTTCGTGCGAGCCGCCGGGACTGCTTTTAAGCGCACGAAAAAGGGCTCCTTAGTTCCTCTACACTTCACTTGAAGTCACTGATAAATAGACTCATAGCAAGATTACAAAAAAATAATTGAGATCGCTAAACAATAGAGCGTCGATGCAGAAAAAAAATTCCAAACAATTTGTAACGAGAGGGCAGCGGTGCAATAGGTTGGCGAGGCAAGTACGGAATGCAACATGTGCTTTGCGCTGTATTTCGCAGTACTCACGAAAGTTTGGAGAAAGCAGCAGGGATGCGTGCCACCCAATCTAATTTGCAGAATCCATTCCAGTCCGGTCATTCTGAAACAACGCGGCGCGAACAAGCCTCCCGCTTGCTTGTACCACTGCGCGCCAAAATTGAAAAGGGAGAAAAAAAAAAAAAAGGCACCTGCCTGCGGCTGCAGAGGCGGCGATAAAAAAAAAGCGTCTGGGTTCGAGAGTGCACGCAAGCAAAAAACAACAATTGGCAATTTATTACGTCACATCCGCCAGACTACAAACAAATCCTCCTCGCCTACCTTCTTTCTTTTCGCGCATGCGCAGCTTATCAAGATCGCGCGGTGGCGACCGGCAGGTCTGGGGGTGCCACGCTTCCTGAGGACAACAGCAGCAATCGCCAAGCCAAGCATAAGCTACATGTCATCAGAGTTTTTTCAACGTCAACTGCCAAATATACGACGCCAATGTACTGACGTTTCTATTGCTGTTAACCTTTTACTTTACACTGCCCATACTTCTTTTTACCCTTTTGACTTCCACTACGCCGAAGGGCCAAATACAGTTCAAAGCCTAGCCCAGCCAAGTACGAGCCAGCATTGCATGGCATTAGAAGATTCAAAATGGCAGCCTCTAGTGAAACCGGAGGCACTTTTCCTACAAACTCCGCCAAAAAAGCTCGCGTGTTTGACCTAAATGCCATTTTTGAGGAAGCCAGGAAAACGGCCATAAGTAGAAGTAAAGATGCGATACTCATACAAGATCCAAAGTCGTGCATCAGCGATCCGGAAAGTAACGTCGAAGACGAGGCACCCTGTGACAGCAATTCTACGTCCTCCGTAACTCAGAGTAATGAAGACGGCGAACGCCCGGTGGGGTCCCCAGACACATCTGCAGCTGTGGTAAACTCCAAAAAGAAAGCTCGCGTATTTGACCTAAACGCCATTTTCGAGGAAGCCAGGAAAACAGCTGTGAGTAGAAGCAAAGACGCGAGACTTGCGGAAGATTCAAAACCGTCCACCAGTGATTCTAAAAGTAACATCGAAGACGAGGCGTCTGGTGGCTGCAGTTCTGCGTCCGCAGTTACGCATAGGGAGGAAGCCAGCGATGAAGAGCTTGTGGGGCCGCCAATCACACTCTCAACAGAAGCAAACACCGTTACGGAAGGCAGCGATGAAGAACTTGTGGGGCCGCCAATCACGCTATCAGCTGAAGCCAACGAAGGAGCTAGCTCAGAGGAGGAGGACGAAGAGGAAGGTGAGCGCACCACAAAAGCATATCGAACGATTCCAGTGAAAGAGCAACTTACGCTGCGACATGGCACGAAGATTGTGTCGGCATTGGCTCTGGATCCCAATGGAGCGCGTCTCGTAACTGGAGGGTATGACTTTGATATTACGTTGTTCGATTTTGCTGGTATGGATTCATCCCTGCAGCCATTCCGCTCACTTCGGCCTTGTGAATGCCATCAGATAAGAAACCTCGAGTACAGCTGCACAGGCGATACTTTTCTGGTGGTATCCGGGAGCGCTCAAGCCAAAGTGCTGGATCGAGATGGCTTCGAAGTGATGGAATGCATAAAGGGTGACCAATATATTACAGACATGGCACGTACTAAAGGTCACGTGGCCATGCTCAATTACGGCTGCTGGCACCCGCGCAGCCGTGAAGACTTTCTCACTTGCGCCAATGACGGCACGCTTCGGCTGTGGAACGTGGACAAGCCCAACGGCCACAAAGCGTTGGTGAAAACCAAACAGCAGGGTGGTCTTAGGGCCATCCCATCAACGTGCCGCTTCAGCCGGGACGGCCAACTTCTTGTTGCTGGCTGCCAGGACGGATCACTGCAGTTTTGGGACCAGCGGCGCACACTGGTGCACCCCAGCAGCACTGTTCGTGAGGCACACAAGCGGGGAGCCGACGTAAGCTGCGTGGCGTTCGCTCATGACGGCCGCCAGTTGGCCACGCGATCATGTGATGACACGCTCAAGTTGTGGGACCTCCGCGCGTTGCGGGCTACTGCGTTGCACACGTTTAAAGAGCTCGACAACTTGTACCCGGCCACCGACTGCGGCTTTAGCCCAGACGACCGGGTCATGTACACGGCCACCTCGAATGCTAACGGTGAGGGCCAGTTAGTGTTCTTTGAGCGTGACACCACACATGAAGTGCTGCGACTCCAGCTGCCATCACCAGTGGCCCGTATCATGTGGCATGCACGCCTCAATCAACTCCTGGTGGGGTTGGCAAGCGGAGAGGTGCGCCTGCTGTACGACACAGCCCACAGTCACCATGGTGCACTGCTATGCGCATCGAAGGTGGCCCGGGCCAGGCCAACACCACAGGGCCTCACACAGGCACAAGTGCTCACACCGCATGCACTGCCGCTGTTTCGTGAGGAGCGACCACGCAGCTCACGTAAGCGTCTGGAAAAGGCACGCAAGGATCCTGTGCTGTCTCAGAGGCCTGATCTTCCAGTGACAGGCCCCGGCCAAGGAGGCCGAATTGCTTCAGCAGGCAACACGTTGTCTTCATATATTGTGCGCAACCTAGGTACCACTAAGCGTGTAGATGACAATGTGGACCCACGCGAGGCCATCCTCAAATATGCCAAGGAGGCAGCTGAGAACCCTTATTGGGTGACGCCTGCCTACGCTTCAACACAGCCCAAGCCGGTTTTCCAAGAAAGCGAAGAGCCAACGCCTGCTAAGAAGTCTAAGCAGTCATAGTGCCTTTTGGTTCCAAACTGTTAATGCACACAGTCTTGCAAGCCCTAGGCTGAACTGTTGCTTCAAGCATTTTTGTAGTCTTTCCTGTGCCACTTGTTTGAAAGGTGCCAGTTCATTCAGGCATATGGAAACATAGAACTTTGGAATGCTTGATCTCCTGTATGGCTACAGTGGATGCATTTCGCATATTGAAGTAGCAGGAGTGCATGCAGGTGATTACCGAGTGGTGTGCACATACTGGACATAATTCTTACTAGCAGCACCTACCAGTGCTACTATCTGTATGTGCCTATTCGTGTTGTAAATATGCCCATAAAGGTGGTGTCGGTATGTATAAATGGTGGCATTCTGTGATTAATACGTGTCCAAGCACTGAAGCAGGGTTGACCCATTCTGCGAAAAATCCTGCGTTGGGATTCTGGCCAAAAAGTTAGCATGTGTCTGGCAGGTGGTAGTTGGCAGGTGACATGGCCGGGCATTGATCGGTCAGCAGTTTCTGCGACATCACCTGTCTTAAAGTTACTTGTCTTTGCTTTTGTTTACATTTGTGGGATGTCAGCAGGGATGTATGTGTCACATGTTTCAACTTTATAAACTACATGATGAGTCTGATGAGTTCAGTTGTCAGAGGCTGGGATATGCCACGCCAAGCAGCACGAACAACAGCGGATGAGAAGGCAGGGATGTTATCTACATTAGCCAGCTGCCAAGATAAACTATGCCAAACTATTGCTTTTGCTCGTTAAATTAAGTGTTGGCATAGTAAAACTCTCCTTTATTTTTTCATTAATCTTAAGTTTTATCTTGCTTAGTCTCGACTTGCCACTTCTGTGATTAGAAAATTAGTAACATTAGGAATCTATTTTAAGTAGAGCTTGATAAGTGTATGGCAAAGATAGCTAGCGCCTTGCAGTCTTGATAGAAATACTCGGACTACTTTTTGTATAATTTATCGCTCTTGCAGACTTAGAGTGGTAAAGGAGCCAAAATTTTAATTTTCCTCAGAATGCTTTAAAGCCAGCTTACGGGCAATTCTTAAGTGGTAGGGGGGAGGGGTCAAAGGGGTGAGTGCACAATGCATATTTTGGACTTTGTTTGCAGAAGGAGTGCAGCCTTTTTTTAAAGTTGGTATATTTATTCATTTTTTTAATTCACAGAAACAAAGGGCTGAGTGCAGTTCTTTAATGTGATGGCATTGTGTCCAATTGGCATAAAAGCTGGAGATGGCATCCATAGCACCAAAATCACAAGCATGCCTTTGGCAGGTGGTGTTTGGCCAGTGACATGGATTACAGGATGGAGATGGCCACGCCACCTGCCAATTACTACCTGCCAGCATCATGCTGATGAGGAGGACCAGATAGACAAACAGTGGCTTTTCACGTAAGTAGAAGCTCCAGTGCTAGCACAATAAAAGGGGTGTCGTAAAGCCACATGCAAACAGCCTTCTTCCACAATCGAGTCAACCTAACTCAAAAGCATTGCAAGCCCCCATTACTAGGGAAACTCTGTGTAATTTAAAGTGCTATCACAAAACCACCTGCTAACAGCAACCTGTCATGGTAAGTTGAATCAGTAGATGCGAAACCATTAGAAACCCCACTATGTGGGGAAACGCAGTGGCCCTTGAAAAATGACATCCTAAATCCATCTGCCAACAGGCACCTGTCACAATCAATTTACACTATCCTAAACTACAGAGATGTGTGCAAGCAAAATCTGTATAATGCAAATCAACCTATGAGATGTCCCATTAGCATGACAGTTGGCTGTGGTGCCATATCCATAGCTTGAAGTTTGGATGACGTTGCCACAGTGTATGTCTGAAGGGATGTATAGTCATGAATGACGAAAATGTAACATTCTGTATTGTCATTCATGGTCGTGAGTTATATATACATTGTGCAGTGTAGCATTACTTAGCACTTTAAAAGTCACATACTGTAAGGTGCAGAGTATATACAAACATGCATAATCATGATTCATTGTGATTATGTTTTTGCATTCGTACATGTGTGTCTGCTAAATTGTAAAAATATTTATTACTTATGAAACCACTTAATTTTCTCCTTTTTGTTTACGCCTGCCTCTGTATGGAATCTAGTAGTGGGCAACAATTATTAAAGGAGCTTTTTGAAATGCTTTGGAATTTTAAATCTTTAAAGGTCGTTGGAGTCAACAGCATAGAAACCCCAATACATGCAGAAAATTGATGGAGAGCATAAAATTGCTCCTCGCAGCTAGTGCAATATGTAAAAAGTGTATGTTATGGTTCAAACAGCTAAGTGCAAGACATTTCGCCCCTTGCATTACAATTAAATTCACCACTACTACCCTGCATGGCAACATTGGGTGACTAGATAGATGATACCAAGACCTCTCGGTAGAAAAAGTCTGAAAAGAAAAATTGTATTGTATTTGAAAATTTGATGCTGGATTCTGTTATTTTTCCCAACACTTCTATCACTGAGTAGTGCATGTTTCTAGGCTTGCTGGCTCATTATTCAAGAAGCAAGAGCAGTAAACTGAAATCGGATTCAGAAATGAAGACAATGTGCACCAATTTTCAGCGGCGCTTTGAGAGGCACCAATTGTAATGTTTATTTTTCATGTTCTTTGTTCAAAGCCACCTGCACATGGCCTTGTCAATTTGTCACTCCAGGCAAGACCCACTTTCTCGCCAACGTTTGTAATCATGCACAAGTATTTCCATACTTTTTGAGTTTTTCGTAGGTGTTACAGGTGTCTTAACTTGAAAGTTTGTCACCACTTTTCAGTTGAGCATTTTAGAGAGTCTTCTTTTGTAACTGACAACTGTCCAATGTTCTTGCTTCTATCATCGTCACACAGTTATTTATCTGTTTGTGGGGGCAAGATTACCCAATAAACAGCTTGGATTCTACACCAGTGTTCTGTCTGCCATCTTCTTCCTTTGTCTGCATTGGTGTCTGCACTCAAGCAGAACCTGAATTTGAAAAATCAAGCTATCAGAAACAAGCAGATGGTAAATCAAACAGCCGACAGCAAATCGCCTGACTGCCAGAATAAATTAAAACATGCATTTCATTTTTGCACATGACCATGATGTCCATGATGCAGTTTCTACATATAGAATGTCTCTGCAGGTTTATGTTTCATTTTATCTTGGCATTTCAGCTAAACTTTGCCATCAGACAGGCAAGGCTCACGTGCGTAGGCTTGACAGTAGTCTGGAAAACGAGCACATTTGGTCCTGTGTGAAACTGAAATGCATGTTCTTAATTTGTTTTGGTAGCCATGTGATGATTTGTTTCCATTTTACCCATAGTGCTATTTTTGTTTGACATTAAGAAATGTGGAGGGGGGTGGGGGGTGGGGTAGAGATTGCTACACAGGTGAAAGTTAAATAAAAGCAATACACAGAAAATTTAATGCAGCATAATTTGAATGCAGTTAATTATACCAGCAAACAAAAGCATGAATATCATGTATACAACGTGGCAAAAGATTTGTTGGTTGGCCACCGTGGACACAACTTCTCGGGGCAACCTGTTCCATTCACTCATGGCTTTCAATAAAAATTATATTTTCAGTAAATCTATCCTGCACTTTTTAATTTGAAAGTGCGATCTCTTCAAGCTAACATCTAGGGTAGTTGAAACAAATACCTATTTGTCATAATCATTTTTGATTTTGGAAGAAGTATTAAGTAATAATTGAAGCCTAAGTATGTGGCTATTTCTGAAGCACCTCATCTTAACAAATTCTTCGCTGATGACAAAGGTATTCGTGTGGTACTTATTCAATGGACAGCTACATTTTGCACTTTTTCTGACCTTTCAATATAGTTTCATATTTAAGATACCAGTCTGATATGTACTCGGCTCCGATTTATCAGATGCAGAGAATCAGGTGGAATATGCATTTAATGTTTGTCAAACTGTACAGCATTAAATGTTTGTGCACATACTGTATTGCTGTCTACATTCTTGTTGATTTGCGCTGCCATTTTTTTTTAAATTTCTGCCATTCCTTGTGGCAAGACCTTAGGTTTTGTTGCCGGTGCTCATTTCATAGCGCCAGTGTGAGTTAATTGCTTTAATAGCCAAAGCAACAAAAGCAAAATATGTATACTGTTTTTCAGTTGCCTGCCCCGTAATTACAGGTGCTTGTATTGGGTATCATATAGGTGAGCTCTGCTTTTTTTTTTTTTTTTTTTATATGTAGGCAACAAGAAAAGTGAATGCATGTTTTTCTGGGGCCATAACTGCTGTATGCACACAGTACAGATTGATGGCTTATATAGGTAATGCTATTACCTTTGGTATGCCTGCCTCAAAAGTAAATGGAAACTATGCAATATGTTTTTCAAGATCTGTTGCTGCAGGTGTAAAGCCATTGTCAACGCTACAACCACTGTACACTATCACATACCATGCTTGTCACCACATCACGTGTCTCAGATGAATTGATTGTGCACAATGGGCATGCTTAGTGACAGCTGTCCACTTGTGTGTCTGCAGGGCTGCAGGTTTCCGCACAGGGATTTGGGTTAGTGGGAAATCGAATCAAATCTTTATTTTTTTCATGTATGTGTAAGTACATGAAAGGGCTGCGGAAAAAAGCTGCCATTTAGCATCTTGACTGGCCCGCTAACCCAGTCGTTTGAAAAGCTGCGGGTTAATAATGTGGAAGAATATTGCACAAAAACAGCACAGATTGCAGGAGTGACACACAAACCAATGTGATGAAAAAAAAGGAAAGTTTGCAGCAAGACAACAGATGCGAAATATGTATAGCCATATACCACGCATCATATATACATCATATATATTTATGTCACTAATTAAGTAGTTATTAAAAACTGAAGGCAACATATAACACAAGGCATGTGCGCAACCCATTCTGGCAATCGCAATGGATAATATGGAGTTTTCCGGTGCAGTAGTGCTATAGTACATGCTTCTGTACAGTCGAGGACAAAAGCTTGCAGGACGTAAGTTCATGAAAAAATATTTATTTCTGTGTGCATGGGCAAACATAGTGAATCAAATGTGCTCAATCACGAAGGGACACGGTTCGTTCAGAAAAACTATGCCACAGGAAAAACTAGCGAGGCAATGAAGAAATAAATGCTTTTCCACTAATCCGGATCCTGCAAACTTTTGTCCCTGACTGTACTTCAAATTTAAATTTCACTGTGAGACAGAATATATATAGGTGAAATATTTTGATGATACGAGATTTGCAGAAAAGGTTCCTACTATTAGTTCCATATGGTTTATTGTAGATGTGCCGGACATGCTTCTTTTGCAGAAAGTGAATGAGCTGTAGGTTTGAGAAAGAGGCTGTTCTCCAAACTAGATGAGAGTAACTAAGGTTCGAGCAGAAAATTATGTTATATAACATAATTTTTATATTTATATAGAAAGACGATAGCATCTAATTCTACCTACCATACCAGTTATTTATGCTAGTTTCTTTGCTATATAGAGGATATGTTTTTCCCAGGTCATATTAAATGAGAAAATCACACCAAGACACTTATAATTGTCAACTATCTCTATCTTATGTGCATTCATTATGATATCTTCGTGTGCTGTCAGTACTTTGTTTTTGGATCTGAATATCACTACCTTAGTTTTATTTCCATTTACTATATGCGTGGCATTTGATGATGACCGTCTTTCCAACACTTTGATAGTGTTATTACAGGTTGAAACGGAATCTGAGATGTCTGCTC
Organism: Amblyomma maculatum; assembly: GCF_055883805.1. Classification (NCBI taxonomy): domain Eukaryota; kingdom Metazoa; phylum Arthropoda; class Arachnida; order Ixodida; family Ixodidae; genus Amblyomma; species Amblyomma maculatum. Next base: position 261,374,038 of record NC_139344.1, read on the forward strand.
CTGCAAATAGTATTGTTGTACGTGTCATCTGTGTATACTATAAACCTTGCTTTAGGGTCAATATTTACAATGTCATTAATGTATAATGTAGAAAATAAAGGTCCTAATATACTTCCCTGAGGTACCCCAGGGTGCAAAGCTTTCATGTTGGATTTTGTCATTATCTGCACTATTTGTCGCCTATGTGATAAAGTAAGACTTAGTTAACATTGATGCCTCTCAACGAATGCCACAAATTTCCAGTTTTCTTAATATGTTATAGTTTACCAAGTTGAAGGCCTTAAAAAGTCAGCAAATAACTGAAGCACAAATTTCCTTACAGCTCGTTTCAGGTGTCCACAGAAAAAGTGCAACAGATACTGCACCTTTTTTTCCTGTGAACCAATTACAGAAAATGTGACAGATACTATGTCTTTTCTCTCCTGTAAACCAACTACTGGTTTACAGGAAAGGAAAGGTGCAGTATTTGTCACACTTGTTCTGTGGACACCAGAACTACACAAGGGAAGGGTGGAAGGTGGGAGTGAAAGCAAAAAGAGAGAAAGAGGTACCCTAGTGGAAGGCTTCAGAATAATTTCGACCGTTTGGGGATCTTTATTGTGCACTGACACGGCACAGCACATGGACGCCTCCGTTTCGCCTCCATCGAAACACAGCCGCTGGCTGTCAGGTTTGAACCCAGGTACTCCGACACAGTAGTCGGGTGTCTTAACCACTGCGCTACCGTGGCAGGGCAGATAATTTGTGTTTTTGACATGAGGTGTGAAGGTGGAATTTTTATTCATTTCTCATCAATTGTAGTCGTTACAAGATCGTCGTTAGACATACGGGTCATTACAAGACATTTGTCATTATTAGCCATTATAACCTCTACAAATCTCTATTATACCCTCTATCAATCACTATTTCCTGCCGACCTTAGTCTCTAAGAACGTTGCTGCCGACGCACCATTAGCCTCAAAAGGCTTTCACCTTAAGACCATTAAAACCACCTAAACGGAGAGAGCAACACTCTGCTCACTTCACGTGGCTTCGTACTCACGGCCCACAGCGATTAGTGCGTACGATGGCCGACCGATGCCGGTGACGGTCTCCCCTGCAGATCTGAACCGCGCTTGGGCCCGTTCACCCGCCGAAAGACAAGAGGAAATCGCGGGAGGCGCACTCCTCCCGGACTTATTTACGACTGTCGAGAGGAGGGCCCCCGGCTAGCCAAGAGGAAAGAGGAAAGGCCGCAGTGGCGTCATTGTGGGAGACTAGGCACCCTGCTGGGATACAGTGGGTTGGCCGCGGTGTGCCCTCCTCTCACCATCCTCCCTAACAGCTAGCGCGTGCGTTACCTCGCGTGATAATTACGCACGGATGCTACAATGCGACAGATTATTCACGTGTATACCCACATTCAGTGCCTGCTCCTGCTCGCAGCCTTCTATGAGTGCGGATGGTGCATCTAGTCTGATACTCTGAAACCGAGGGCAGAGAGGCAACGGGGGTCAGGCGGTCCGAAAATGCCGAGATGCGGGCGTTACATTCGGTGCCAATTTGCGACAAAAGCGAGCCGGAGACACGGATTATCGTAAGAAGTGAGTTCTGCTTAACGCGCTCTGGGACGCATCGAGTTAAAATAAGCGGCGTCCGAGCTTGGCGGTGACGTCATCGCCTGGCAGGCAGTAAGAGAAAATTATAAAAATAAAAATTATAACATTAAAACATCGTCTGTCTCTCTCTCTCTCTCTGTTTGAAACGCTATCGCGCGTTATACTCTTAACGGCGGCGCGGAGCTTAAATACCCCCCTAATTTGTAAAAATGTTTCCTCACTCGCCTCACCTATCGCGAGGCCAGTGAACGGAGGGTTTGAGGCAGACTACAAAAATAATTATGGATGTTTAACTATTTTAAACATAGATAAAGAGTGAGAGCTCTGTTTGGTTTGGTTACGCTTGTTGTTAAGTTTCCATGTCAAAGTTCATGGCCCTTCTGGCTTCATGGTCAAATTGTCTCACCCGATGACTTTGACGCAACCTGGCGTAACACAGCTCTCGCTCTAAAACCCTTCCTCAATCCGTAAGTAAACGCATACTTTCACATAAAGAAGACGCCCAGTGGATGACGGGGAATTCATTTTTGCAGGACAGATCGCGTCTCCCCGACTGATCGGGCTAAAGAAATTTACATTAGGCAGGTATACGCAGGACCCTGCCAGTTTTATCGCTTCAAATTTGTCGCCCGAAGTACTACTATTTGTAGTTCCATATATGGCTCGGAAGTAGGTTAGAATAAATAGATCCCTTTACCTTGACACTGCTCTAAATGGGGCCCTGGGCTACAGCCTCCTTATTCACCCCTTAAAGGACTATAGACAGATCATTTTTGGATTCGTGTATTATCATTTATAATGATGCCTAGGACATAACTGTACACGGATCACCACTTCACATTCGCCTACGACTGCTAAATAATTTATAATAGAATTTCTTTTTTCACATGTTTCGGTTTCGGTTCCAAGAGCCGAGCGATGGCTATGACGTCAGAGTCAAGTCTAGTCTAGGTCATGCGAAGGATGAAAGTGCAGCAATATAATAATTTTTGTGTCATTTGATTCACTACAATGATAAAGCCAGCCTTCCTTAAGAACAGGAATCCTTACAAGTAAAGAATGAGCTATTGCTCTTTTTTTCATGCCGCGTATCAAGACACGATTGTGACGTCACAGCCATCTCTCGGATATCGAAACCGAAACTGGCGAGAAAAGAAAACTCAAATATAAGTTATTTAGGGGTCGTAAGCGAAAACTGCGCGCGGATCAATATACAGGAATGACTTACGCCTCATTAACAAGAAGAAAACTGCCACCAAAACTTAGTGTCTGTAGTCCTTTAAAAGGCCCATTCACACTTGCGAATCTCGTTGGCTGTGCAACGGCTGTCGCATGCGACCAGGGAGCCGCTCAGCTCGACCAGAGTCCTTCGAATCTGGCTCGACCGATGTTCACACTTGCAAAAGTGACCCCCGGATAGCTTTCCTGATTGGTCTTGTTCGGAGTAACAAGTGTCGATCTTTAATTATTGGCTGTTCACCAGCACCGGAAGCACCGCTGTACTGGAGACTCCATTGCAGATGTGGTCTCCACCCTCGAGGAAGCCAAACATTCTGGAGATATTGTCTTCCTGGTCCTCCTGGATGTCCAGTCTGCTTTCGACAACCTGCCTCACTCCATCATTGAGCAGGCACTGGACGTCCTCGGGTCAACTGGGAAACTAAGGCAATTTATCTCGGCCCTTCCTCTGTATATCACGCCATGCAAGTTCGAGTTGGACAAGCGTTCAGCTCCCCTCGCCCCCTTACATCTGGTGTTCCCCAGTGATCGGTCAACAGCCCATGGGTGGTGAACCTTATCCTGGCCGGCCTGCCAAACTCTGTTCGGCAGATCAGAAGTCACAAGGTCTCCTGCCCCATCTATGCAGACAACATTGCCCTTTGGATCCGGGCTCCAAAGAGGCAGATCATCTCAGCTAGGAGGGCCTTGCAACAGGCACTTGATGGCGTCCAGCACAATTCCCAGCATCTAAGGGATTTACCCTCTCGGCTACCAAGTTCGAGGCCCAGGTCTACCATACCAGAGGAGCAAGGAGCGCACCCGCCGACTTGCAGCTTTGTATGTCGGAGGAGCCACCCTGCCTTGGAAATGCCAGGTGAAATACCTAGCTCTCACAATTGATGGCCTGCTTACCTGGATCCCAGCAGATAAATTCTTCATGCCTCATCTGGACCGTGTCGGAAGAGCAGTCCAGCGCCTCCTCGCAAGAGGCAATGGTTGCTCGACCACTTGGGAAATCAGGCTCTTCGAGGCAGCGGCGACATCGGTTATCCTTTACGCCCTCCCCTTCGTCTCCCTCCGGTGTAATCGAGTCGACTCGATACGATTCAAAGGCGCTGGATTCGACGATTCCTCGCAGTTCCTCAGTAATCACAGATTCCTGTCATGCTTGCGAAAGCTGGTATCTAACCTCTGGACTTTCTCCTTGCTCAGAGGGGACTGACCCACATCGACCGTACCAGCCATGCTCCAGGCCGGGGCCGCACTCCTAGCACGGCTGCACAGCAATTACCATTCTCGAATGGGAAGGTGTCAGCAGTGTACAGGAAACCATTGGAGCAGCTCCAGGTTTTCCCGTGTTGCCCCCTCCGCCCAATCGACCATGTTGCCCTGGAAGACCTGCAGTGGAGCAGGTCTTCCTGGGTACGGATGGTAACTCCAAGCGTCACATCCGCGCTGCTGCCTTCCAGCAGACAACCGCAGCTCTCCTTGAGGAGTGCAGTGGATCTACCCTCCTCTTCACGGATGGTTCCGTTCGGCCTGCTACTGGGCAAGCGGCTGCAGCCATCACAGCATCTCAGCTGGGCCAGTCTAAGCCTTGTTGCCTGTCATTCCCAGCTAGTTCAACTGCTGCGGAGCTCGCCGGTCTCCGTCTAACCACACAGTTCATCGAATCCAGCGTCCCACTTGGACCTGCGAACGTTCTGAGCGATTCGAGATCTGCTCTGCAGTTGTTGACTAACCATCACGGCATCAACCTCCCAATGAACATCCTCCGAGTCCAACGCCTTGCCGTTCAGGACTCAGGGTATCAACTGGCCCTACATTGGGTTCCAGGACATACTGGAGTCCGGGGCAATGAGGAGACAGATGCCCTGGCCAAAGCGGCGTACGACAGCGGTGCCCCTGTTACCAAGGATGTCACACCTCTCGACTTCTCAAGACCCCTTTGAGGAAGACAGTGAGGTTTTTCCATACAGACTGCCGTACAGCCGCTGGAGCACATCTCCAACGACTCTTGGATAAACTTCCCTGAAGGGACAAATCCCCCTCTTGCGCCTGCGCATAGGCTGTACATGGACTCCTTCTCGCATGTACGCCTGCACCCGAGCTCTTACCCCAGCCTGCCCCTCTTTGCGGTAACACGTACCGATCACTGGAGCACTTGCCCCTAGTATGCCTAGCCTCTGCTAGCCGTTGACTGCAACTTCTGGCTGGCTACCGGAATATTGGACTCCCTGTTGATACGAAAGTGCAATTGCTTTTCCCGGCTCGGAACCAACTTTGGGCACACCGGCTCCTCCTGAATTTTCTGGATCAGTCCAGCCTCATTTGTACCCTGTAGGCCTGCGTGGGTCTATAGTGCCACGTGCGTCTGAAGGCGGCGCCAGCCAACTGGCCCCACCCCTTCCCCTCCCCGAAATCCCCTTCCCCCTGGTCGTCAAGAGTGATGCCACAAAGATGGCCAATATAAGATGCGACCAGTACCCCTTCCTTAAATGTCACCACCATCATCCACTGTTCACCGCAGCCGGATGTAAAACTAACTTCTGTTCACTTCAGTTGAGCCGCAGATTGGTTACCGGTGCGACCAGCAGTCGCAAAGCTGGAAAATTGAGCAATGTTCGAACGGCCTGCGACTGTCGCTTTTCGACCACCACCCAAGTGAAAAATCGACCGTGGCCCTTAGTTGGCCCAATGGCAGCATGCAACATGACCGACAGAGGCCCCAGCAAGGTTGAGTCGAGGTCGTTTTTGGTTATTGCCTTAAACAGGTCGACATAGTAGGGCCCACGTTGGCCATATGTAGGCCCGACGTCGACAAGCGACATGGCCATCCTAGTATGGCTGGATCAAGATCAGAGCCCAACCTTTCATTTCATTTCATTTCGTTTATTTCACGTACTGAAAGCGCATGAGGGGGCGAGAGAAAAAAGCTGCCTTGTCGACAGCCTGACAAGCTCGCGCCCTCTAATACATAAGGGCAAGGGCAGACAGTAAAAGCGTTCCGTGAAACAAAATAAAAAATAAAAACACAGATGTGAAAAACACAGCTACAAATAGAAATAATACAGATTAACAGCAATTACATGCAAATTTTACACTGCGAAGAAGCAGCTACATCCTGTACTGAAGTGTTGCAAAGATTTGTATTTATATACAGAGCATATAGAATACAAATCTACATATAGCAGGAAGAAAACACGACAATTCAAATCAACTATACAACACGTTAATATTTCTAATATAATCATGCATTGTTACATTTGAAGCAAGGCTGTTTAACAATCTGGGAATAATGTTTGACAGCATTTGCATTCCGTAGTTTGTCCTTGATGAAGGCACTTCCCATTCTTCTTTGTGTAGACAATGTCCGTTCTAGCAACGCAAAATGCCTGAATAATTTCAAACGGCAGTCCGTAACATTGCCAACAAAACACGTGCGTTCTCTGCGAAAAAAAAATGGTAACCTCAGAATACACTGAAAAGCTGAAACAAATCAGCAACTTTCTCATACGACAGATTGCAAGGAGCAATGTCTGGCAGTGAACATAACACAGGCGATTCCGTGGCGACAAGAGACATCATATTCGAATCATGCGAGATGTACTGCACCAATAGAAACACTACGAAGCAAGACACCACCCACACACTTATCAATAACTTTCAACAAGCTTATATATCCTCAGCGTGAGGTGCTCATTTCAAGCCAGTGACCCTCACAAGTTGAGAGAAGTTACTTATATTATTTTTAAGCTGGCGACGGCAAAAATAGAAAATAAAAAAGGGCATGCATGCCGATGTTGCTTTTTATTTTAAAAATCATTCTGCCGCATCTGTGTGAACATTACGGAAATTCATTCACTAAAAAAACATATCTTACTTGGCCAACTTCGTGGGCAGCCAACCACAGCCCTACTTCGGGCCATGTTTAGCTGCCAACTATTGAGTGCAATAAATATTGTTACAAAAAAACCCCTATCATTTGCCGATATGTGTCTGGCTCCAAGTATTTGGCCAACCTCATGGGCCGCTGTCACGAAATCGGCGCCCATTTTCATCAAGCCGGCACGGCGTCGCGTGGAAAGCATGTAGAGAAAAGCCCCCTTCCCCGCGCGGGAGAGCGCGTAGCTTTGTACGCGTTGCCGTGACCCTCTTCCCCATTGCCCGGGGAGGACGGTGGTTCATCGGCTTGGAATATGCCAGGCCTTTCGAGAAGGTTCTATGGGACCTGGCCAATGACGACGCGCGGCTCGACGGGAGGAGAAGAGGGAGCTATAACCAGCGAAGCTATGTGTGTGTGCGCGCTAGCTTTGGCGCGTGTTAACAAACAGACGCGGCGCGCCCTATTTAAAGCGACCGCGCCGCTTGTTGAGTCAGTCACAGGGTTGCCAGATTTGGCTACTTTACGCCAAATTGGCTACTTTCTGAGCCGCCTGGCGACAAAAAATTTAGGTTGGCTACTTGGCTACTTTCTGGCTACTTTTGAAAAATTTTCGCCTATTCCAACGAGCCCGTTTGCGCGCTGTTCAGGATGCTCGTTTTTATGGACAGACAGATAGCAAATCTATCAACGGTAGCGCTGCAATACAACCAACTGTGCATGATGACGACTGTCTCCACCCTGTTTCAAAGGGGATGCTCTTAACATCCATCCACCAAAATCCCTTGATAATTTGAAAGTAGCGACACTCTCCTCCGCGCCGCGCTTTCCTCCTCAATTCTCCTCGCGCGGCTAAGATGGTGCGGCGGCTGTGAGCTCTGCGCACGACACGCTTTTTCTCCCTGGCGCCCGCCGGCCGGCCACAGCAATCAGTGAAGCGCGCGCTTTTTGGGCCAGGTCTGCGCTCCAGGATCTAGTACTGCCTCTGACTTTGTACTTTTTTTTTTTTGAGCGTGAACTCCATCACCGCTGTAAAACTTTGCAAAACGAGAAAACGACCCAAGCTGGTGCTTTAAACTTTAAGATCAGAGAAAGCCAAAGCGGCCGTTTAGTCTATTTCGCTACTTTCAAGCTAGCTTGGCTAAGCATAGTATATGTCACGTGATAAACCTTGAGTTTGGATCATTGGTTAATTATACACTTATTTTGACCAAATACCGGCCAAATTAAATATTTAGTAAATCGCACTTGAAACCCAAATTTGCGCTGCAGCATCGAGTCATATCCCGTTGGGAAGCTTAGGTCAAGTGTAAGGGCACTGTGGTAGTTAGCGATCCTCATTAATCTGCGTTAATTAGTTAATTTTGTATAAAACTAAACTTCGAGCTAGACGATCAAGTCATATACCGTTGAAAAGCTTATGATGAATCCAAATGCTCTCAATTAGCGATCCATATTTGCATTAGTGAGCTATATGCAATCAAAACCACAATTGGAATTATAGCATCGAGTCATATACCTTTCGAAAGCTTAGGTTGAATGCAAATGAGTTGTGCTAGTTATCAAACCGAATTAATTAGTGCTAATTATTTAACTGCACTTAAAGCGGAACTTCGCATTATAGATGGCCAACTAAGGGGCAAGTGTAAACGTATTATGCTAGCTAGCCAAACTTAGATAAACATCACAACAACCGAGCTAACACACTAGCTAGGCTTACCACGAACTGCTTCGAAATGTTTTTCTTTGCCCGTGCATATTTGCGCGCAGTAGGTCTTATTTAGCGTGCACCCGCTGACAATAAATTTGTCATGAGTGCATCTTCCGTCCATAGGTTTGTCTTATCAGTGTGAAAGTGGCTTTTGCACTCTAGTTTGTTCACTGAATAAAACAGTTGCGCACTTTCAATGCGATCAATGAGCGGGGACAACCATTCATTGACCGCAATTCGCCGAACATTATTAGGCACTGGTGTCAAGGAACTTACGAATATACTCCGTATACCCATGAAAGAATGATTTCTATATCTCTAGGCAAGGCAAACGCCTCTCGATAATGTAATATTATACTTGAAAAACCGAAGGTTCCCGTCCAACGTCTAGTAGTCATGATCAAAAAGAAGTGTGTGTGATCATGTGAACACCCCCTGCACATTGGCCGTATCCTTGATAAACCCAAACCATGGTTGAGAAGGTCAACTCAACTATTTACGACAGGCCTGAACATCGTACCTGAGTGGTTGCAGTTTCGTTTCGTCGTATTCTCCTTTTGTAGCCATTGTTTGAGACGTCCAACTCCACTAACATTTTATACTTACCTTTTCGTGGACATAATTTTGTGCATTTTATACTGTTTCTAATCATCACAGAGAAGTTTTTAATAACACTTGTGTTTATCTGGTCAGTTTAGTTTTATGTCTGTTTATATAATATCGCCGTGTTACGCAGCCAGCTTTTTTTTTTTTTCAGAAAACTTTTCTACGTGATTTGGTTGCTATAAGACGCAACTGGCATTTGTTTCTTCACGAGCGTTGCAATAAAACAACTATTAAACGAATTTTTTTGGTTGTCTTTTTGCAGTGAGCGCTCTATTTACTGCCGCATGCATGGCCCCATGGCTCCTTTTTGGCTACTTTTTATTGCTCTTCCTCTGGTTGGCTACTTTCTGGCTACTTTTCCCATTTTTGTGGCTACTTTTCGTTTTTTGGACCTGGCAACCCTGGTCAGTCAGTCAGTTCGTCCGTGTTTTGCGACGTATTCGCCTGTGCTTCGGCTGGACTCCCGGGGATCACCCGCTGCTGGCAAGCCCACGGACTTTCAAGGGAGCGGCGCTCGTCTCGTATGGCGGCCACATCGTGACTCTTGAGGCGTCGGACTGCAACAGTGCCCGGTGAACAATTTGGTGTTTGTTTATGTACACTCTCGTGTTTCATCTGTTGTAAAGCCTCTACGTTATTGGATACCTGTGTAATTGCATGCTTAGCGTTTGTATTCTGTGAACCATTTCAAGTGATCTTGTGTATTCCTTTGTATCGTCTCTTGCTGTGCATAAATTGTGTTTTGTTTGTTACTTCTGACTCCGATCCTTTCTCTGGTTTGAACCGGCGACCGCTGGGCACCAAACGACCACCCCCTTCTGTCACCACAAGGTAGTTGAATTCCGGCTGAGCTTGCCACGCAGGTCGAGGGCATCTCCTTTGCGACCGGAACAGCTACCCCCACTCACTCAAAGGGTGTCTGGGAGTGTGCGCACCGTTAAGGGCGCATCGTTAATAATACCCCTCTAATTATTAACGGGTGACAGCCGCCAACTGAGGCTCTACTTTGGGCCACGCTTGGTAACCGAGCTTTGGGTATGCTTTGGGTGCCGATTTATCCGCCATTTGCCGATAGCTGGCTGAAAGCATTTGGGCAACTATTCACCAGCGTAATCGTCAGCCAACCGTGAGCCCACTTTTGGGCCTGCATTGGCTGGAAGTGAATGCCGCCTGCCGAGCTCTGCCCAGTCATTTTTTTTTTTTTTTTGACGCTTTCATTTGGGCAATGCGACCATTTGCAGCACTCCCTTTCCGACCAAAATGGTCACACAATCTCAAGTCGCAAGTGTGAAGGGCCTTTACTCCATGTTCTTACCACTGAGCCACCACGGCGGAGACAGACACTACACCATGACGGCAAAAGAAGAGCGAAGACGATACTCCATAAACATTTTTCGCAAAAAAAAAAAGAGTTCTCTGCGGCATTTTATAATTGGTAAGCTGTAACGTTTTTCAAAAAAAAAAAAAAAAAAAAAAAACGTTTTGGGCGGCTATTTATAATTTGTTTGTCCGCTGAACATGACTATCATACTTAAGAACGGCAGAAATGAACACAAACGACCGTTTTTACAAGAAAACGAGCACCAGCGGGTCCGCCTTCCAAGCAAACGCCGCTGTTTGACGTCATTCTCGGGCTGCCTGCGTGTGCGTTCTTCAGGCGACTCGACAGCTCGATTTAAAATGTTATTGATTATCCGAGCAATGTAAAACGCCTTGGACACTTACCGTACGCGTTCGAGCAACCAACAGTTCAAAAAAACAAAAAACAAAGAAGGCCTTACGAAAAATTTTGTTGAGTACGTCGATAGCGAAAGCGAAGTTAGCGCATTTGCGCGAGTCGGAAATCGGCCCCCGAGTGCGAAAAGCGCAGGAGTTGGCCTGCTTTAACAACTGACCTTTATTTATTAGATCACGTTTCAATAGCAACAAATGGAATAGGCATTGTATAGAGTACAATCTTAGTTCACACCGCGTTTATACAACCTTCGAGCATCGCCCATCGGCGCACGACAAACGCATGCGTATACCGCGGCTGCTGCCCGTCTTTGCAGCTTAGTTTGCACGATGCGCTGTTCAACGCAACGCTGCAAAATGGTCCGGTTTCAGCAGCCACATCATGAAATCAGACAAGTTCACAGCACCTGCAGCGCCAGATGAAGCGAGATTGCAGGAACGGGGCCGGCAGCGAGCGCGACGGACGTATACGCACGCTCTGGCCGAGTGCACTCCCTGGTCGTCGCTCCTATATTATTTCGCATCGGCACCACAATTCAGACGACGCTTGGGGATTGAGCAGCGCTGTAGCAAACGGACTGCTCATAGAAGTGCCTACTGTAAATCACTTTGTCTCACAATGCAACGGAGATATCATTAATTACGGCGCCGCCTTAGCAAAGGAGCTAGATGAGCCGCGACGCACCGTGGCGACTGCCGCTACACAGCTGTGAAGAGAAACTTGCTTGTATCGCAGATATTCTACCAGCGTCTCGGTGCGGTTTAGCGATCCAAGGATTTATTTTACATTCCGTTATCCCTGGACTTATTGTTTAAGATAACAATAAATTTGAGCATGCTCCTTGGCGCTAGCGCAAGGGCGAGACGAAAGAGGAGACAAGCGGCGCGACGGGCCACGGGCTACCCTGAATGACGGTTGTACCTAGCGTAGTATTGCTTTCGCAAGAAAATAATTTTCGAGCATCGAACGACGTTTATTTTACAACTGAACAAAAGAGGCTCACTAGTCGGAGGGCGTCTAAGCGCGCGGCGCGGCACTCCGCAACAGCTGCGTATCTGCTGGTTGACCTCGTGGAATCTTTGAACACGCGGAACCTTCAGCAAAGAACGATCGACGTGGAGAAAACAAACGGTACCAGCAGAAGATTGCGCTGATCCGTCGATCACTAAAGCGCGGGATGGAGCGAAGCAAGCGTGCAAAACGCTCAGTTTCGGCGCCTCGCCCCAGCCGCTCCCGTAAGCGACGAGGGCGTGGTGGTGGTGGTGGTAGTGGTTGATTTTTTTTTTTAAATAATCAAAAAGAAGGAAAATAGTATTGCCGGCCGCGGCAACTGCTATCTAAAAAACTGAAGCACTTGAGCTGCGGCCGGCGAGAAGGAAAAGGGGATAGGGAGAGGATAGCGAGGGGAAGTAGAGAGGGGAGCGATAGGAAGAAAGGACAGGGGGAGCTTTGTACATTATTTACAAAGTAAAGACGGTCAACGAGTTCGCATCGCTCGCGCGCAAGTGTCCGAGCACTGTCCACAAATGCCTGCGCGCGAGCGGCCCCTGCAATTGTTTACAAAATATATACACATATATATGTAATACCATTGATGTATATACATAGTCGCGCGCACGTAGCGTCCTGTCGCAGACAGATCGCGCGCGCGACACAATGCACCAGCTGCCGGGGTGGGGCGCCCGGCAGCATACGTCCAAGGTAGCACACACGGAGCATTCAGGTCACGCACGCACTACCTGGCGAAGAGCAAGCGAGGCTTCAAGCCCGCCCGCTCGATGAACGCACAGAGGCTCACCATTGCCCTGTCACGGGTGCGCGCACTGCCTCGCGGCCACAGGAGCGTCTCGATGCTGGCCGGGATGATTCCGAGATGCTCTGCGGATGCGGTACAGCGAAGCAGCATGTGCTCCAATGTCTCCACTGCACCGCAATCACCACACACGTCGCTCTACGATAGTCCGTGGCGCAACCGTCCTACCCCGGGCCACACGCAGCCGACGCGCACTCAGATGAGCATTGCACGCTGTAGGCGCGACAGTGAGCGCGCGCCGACAGCAGGGATGCGCTCTCCTCGCGCGATGCGTGGGTCCAGGTGCGGCGGTGGCGAGTTCATCGGCTTGCTCATTGCGACGAGGGCGTGACCGTGGCGCGTTTTTGACAAGCGATTTCGGCTTTTTCTATCTACAGAATTCAATAAAAATGACACGCATGATTAACAAACCCCTCCTTTCCAACCACCGAAGTTTATGCAATTTGAAAACTGTTCCAGCTTCCCTTTAAGCATAAGTCGGCGCACTCTGAGTGCACTCATATCGCGTCACTCACAGGCACATTCACGCCGTGAGTGAGCGGACGCGTATGAGTGGTTGTGAGTGTTAGTGTGAATGAGTGGCCATGAATGGGAGTGGCCATGAGTGCGAGTGCGAGTAAGTGCCCACAAATGGGAGCGGCCATGAGGGTGAATGTAAGCGAATGGATGCGAGGGGGAATGGCCGCGAGTGCGAGTGAGTTTATGCGGGTGGAAGGGGACGCGAGTGTGAGTGGTTGCGAGCGGGAGTGGACGTGTGAGTGGGTGGATACGAGCGAGATGTGGACGTGAGTGTGAATGAATACGAGTGGGATGTGGACATGAGTGTGAGCGCGAGTGAGTGGACTTCAGTGAATGAGTGTCAGAATAGAAATAACATAAGAAACGTTATGCAATATGGATGTGATCGGGTCGAAATGCTTCTCTCCCCAGACATCCAGATAGAGAAAATAATCAACCCGTATTCGTTTATATTTCCTCGACAGGAAAGCATTTCCTTCAAATTTTCAGACATTTTTATCAAATTACCAGCAGGTAGTAAATTCCTAATACTGCACAGTCACAAGGATCAGCAAATTAATATTACCGAACATCCAACCACATCGAAATGAAAGGCAATCCTCAATCTATTAACTAACAGTTCAACGAGAATACTTGTCTTTGTCAGTCCGAGTGCGTCCATCATTAGCTGATGCTATGTGCGCTCCTCATTTCAGGAGCAGGGACCAGGTTGAAATAAGTATCATCCGGATGCAGAGGCTGTGACTGCTAACCTGAAAAGAGCCTTTTAGAAACAATACAGAAGCAACGCAAACACGAAGGTGAAAAGTAAATGGCATCAAGAAAAGCAAAAAAAAAAATAAAAAATAAAAAAATAAAATAAAAATAAAAATAGCACAGACAAAAATGAAAAGAAAAATCTATTAAAGCTAGCACTGTCGACATTCCAGACGTGGTCAGGCAATACGTAATAGTTTTAATAGTGTTCGCTCCGCTTTTAAGCATGCGTTTGCTGAGGGTGAATTGGAGCCGTTTAGCAAAGCTAGATAGCTATTATTTTATATATGCGGACATTTCTCCCCATAACTTTAGGGAGTCGTTAACGAAGCCAAAGAAGGCAGGCCACCGGTCATATTGATGGCCTGATCATTTTGTTACGATCAGAATGAGACAAAAGTTCGACCGCGCCGCCGCCCATTCGCGCTACAGAATATATTATTGCTGTCAACGTTGCGCGTATGCTGTACTGTCATGATTCTAGCAAAATTAGATGCCTGTGCTGATCTCCGAACCAATAGTGTGACCTGTTTATTCACTGTGCAACCTATTCCTCTCTACCTCGTTCGAGCCGACGACTCGCTGGGCTCCCACCTTTGACACCCACAATGATCCAAGACGGCGATGCACGGCAGCCAGGTCCAGCGGCACCCGCATGGCAGCATTACCGTGAGCCGCGGACCTTTTCTTACCTATATATATAGTCAGTGAAATGACCCCAAAATTAAACCGACTTCCTGGCTTGGTCAAGGCGACTCTTTACAACCCTGCACTTGTTGAAACATGAAAGAACGCAGTGTCAACTTACTCCCTATGTATCACGGCGCCATAGAGGTGAACCTAAAATAGATATATAACGTGCCTACAAAATCAAACGAAATGCGATGAACCTGCTTACCTAAAGATGGCGTCAGAGTTGAACTACTTGCATCATTTGTCTTGGCCTCAATGCTGGCATCTGAAGAATTCCCTTCTGATGCGCCATGCTGCCGAAGAAGTCGTAATCATCTTTAGGCCAGTCGCCAGCAGGAATTCGATGTCCCGGATCTGGACTGACCTTGCCACCTTGCCACCTGGACTGCGTGCGGCTGTGTCAGAATGTTTTTTGAAGATGGCTAGGTGTTTGTGCGATTCAGAATTCATGACGGTAGCTAGTAGTAGTCAGATTAATGAATGATCATATTTAGTCAGAAAATGAAGAAAAACACGTTGCGGTAGCCACAGTTGCTACCGTTGTCAGATGGAGGGGGACCTGACACCATAAAGTGCCGTGCCTCAGAGTCTCGTATCACTCATCAGCCCATCATCATCCGTTCAACACCTCCGGCAGCCCCCCCTCCCCCCCCCCCCCCCCCTCCCTCCCCATGGGACAAGTGGGGTCTGGGGGAGCGTGTTTTGTTCGAGGTGCGGGCCGTATACCCAGACAAAGGGGCCGCTGCGCGATGCCCCCACAGGAGTGGGCTGCATCAGACGCGAAGACAACCTGCAGCGCCATCGTGGCATTGAGCCGACGAGGGGAAACTTCATGATTACACGATAGGTGTCATCAAGGGCGACCGTTCTCTGTGATGGAGTCATATCGATACAGAAAGTGTTCCACCAGTAACCGAAAAAATCACAGACGGCCGACACTATCTCTCCGAGAATCTCCGCTCGTCGAGAATGCGACGTTCCCACTGCAAGTGGAATCAGACCTCCTTCCGCACCATTGCAGTTACTTCATGGAGGCCCGGAACCCTGCTGCAGTGTGCGGCCGCGCAGCGTGCCAGCCATACCTGGTATGTGCACTCCACGAGCAGGAGGACGAACTGCTTAATGGCTGCGCCTGGCAACGGATTAAGGTATCGCACAGTCTGATACGTTATGCCCGGAAGCTAGAAGAGGTCAGCTACACGATGGAGAAGCACTTCTGGAAGAAAACACTGCGAAAACATGTGAACAGTCTCTACCGCCACAAAACGGACAATTTGGTTGCAAGCTGGCCCGTGTAAATGCCGGAGCCTTAATGGGGAGGACTCCTCTGGAGAAGCGATAATAAAGGACACTCTACTTGCTTCCAAAACGTCCACCGTGATGTTCCGCCAGCTGAGTCTAACATTGACAAGAGCATACTGGCGAAGGTGAGGAGGAAGACTTGGAGTGAGGAGCTTAACCAATTTCTTGAAGGGAACCCAAATCACATCTATGTCCGCCTCCGCTTTACGAAAACGCTCAAGGGAGGTGGCTGCTTGGGCGTAAAAAAGGCGATGGAGAGCCCGACCATAGCATGCAATGAAAATACGAAGTCAGGCTTCGAGCCAGAGGCATGTCCGAGCTCATTGCCACTTGGGTCCACCTGACGTGCAAGGCTGAGGCTACGATGCCTAGGTCAGAGATGCCGAGGCCTCCCCTATCCCTAGGCAACTTTACCACATGTCTTTTGACCTTGTCCGGAGCTTCCCTCTACAAGAAACGGTAAAGGATCCGTTCCAAGCAGAGCTCGTCCGTGCTGACAGAGGTGTTATGCCGGCGACATAGGTCAGTACCGAGAACAGGGGGACCGCGTAATAGTGGCCCGAGCCGTGAATGGACACAAAAGCTTCCCGTACTCGCCCTAGATTCGATTTTCTTTTGAGCAAAAGATCAATTTCTGCCTGAAAGACCTTATGAATTGAAGCAAAAATCAAGGAGGCGGACTTCAGCCTTCACGGGAAGACCGTGAGTGGGCTGAGGACTGGATGGTGTACAACCGAAATAGAGGGTGGGACTCTTCGACCTATTGACTTTAGCCCCACTCACCTTACTGTACACCGTCATGACATCCAGAACGGAGGAGACAGCATTCTAATCCGGGAAGACAATGGCATAGGTCGTTTGCGTAGGCAAAGATGGGAGCTGGCGGAGAACCTGGTGGTAAGGGAAAACGATCGCTATTCGAATATTTTGAGAGAGCCTTTGTAAAAGAGGTTCAAACACGAGAACATAGAGAGCAAGAGATAGGGGACATCCCTGCCGAATTCCACGGCCTATGTCGAAAGCCTCTGAGGTATGACCTAACACGGTGGCGGCTGAAACTGGCCAGAAATATAGAACTCTGACCATGCGCTGGAAATCAGGGTCTGTACCAGCTTCCTCCCGGACTTGGAATAAATAAAGGTGGCTAACAACATCGAATGCCTTTTCCTGATCAAAGGAACAGAGAATACACGAAAGATTTCTGTGTTGAGCCCAAAGGAAGAGGTCCCTAAGGGGGAAACGGTGGAGTTGGATAGAGCGGCCTGGAACACAAGCCTGATAAGGATCCTATAATATTTGGAAGGAACGAGGGTAGTCGAAGACAGGCGCTTGGCTATGAGCTTGTAGTCAACGTTCAGGAGCGTGATGGGACGCCAGGCTCGCAGGTCAGTGCGTCTCGACTCATTCTTACAGAGGAGAGTGATCAGTCATTCCCTTTGAGTACTATCTGAAAGTATCCCACCACCAGGAGCCTGTTCACAAGGGTGGTAAAAGGCTTGCTGAGCTTCCCCCAAAACTTGATATAAAAATCAGTAGTCAGGCCATCTGAACCTGTGCTACGATTTCTATGGAAGGACTTAAACGCCGCTTCAAGTTCAATCTTATCCAAAGGAGCCCCTGATAAGTGAACTGGATGGAAGGGAGTTTCAAAGGGGAAAGTAGCTGTGCTTGGAACTGGAGCTTGATAGAGAACGGATTAGAACTGTCGTGCTGCTTCAAGAACAGCATTCGGCGTGCTTGCGACAGAACCCGTTACTGGGTCTACCAAATCAGTGAGGGAAGTCTCCGTGCGCACTAAGCGGCGTCGAAGAAGGTGCCTGCTGCACCAATGTTCCCTCTCCCACCGCTTAGAGCGCGCCATGATCTTAGGCTATCCCAGCGACGTTGGAGTAATTTCCGGAGTTGGATGCGCTGCGAGGCAAGTGCTTCGGTGACTCCCCGGCCCGCAGAAAGAGGCTTAGAAAGCAGGAGGATGACGGCAGGGACGATGGTAATCTCCTGTCGCTCCTCACGTGCTCGCTTCATTCCCGCCGCATTGAAGCAGTCACACACTTCAGCCTTAATGTTGTCCTATCCAGCACCGTCTAAGTCCGAATTGGAGTTGAGAGAGCTTCTGAGAATACTGGAGACTTCCTTAACGATTTCCTGGTCTTCTAGAAGCCGTAAATTGAGGCGCCAAGTCTCCTTTCCGAGTGCGACGAGTTCCATCAGTGAAACGAAGGGTGACACATCTGTGATCACTCAACGCAAAGGGGACAGATCACATGGAGTGCATGCCAGAAGGCAGTGTCGGAGAGATATAGGAACGGCATAGCCTGCTATGAAGGCGCCTTCCAGTTCACGTCATTCCTTACTGTCCCGATCGGAGCATGTCCTTCAGGCATCAACCAGATCTAGCTCCTCCACGAGCTCCCTAAGTGCCTGCGCCCCCCGCCTATCCCGTTCTTTAGGTGGAGTACCACGAGAAGAGAGGCGATTTGCCCTGTCGAGGACGCAGTTGAAGTCACAAACCAGAACTACTTTGGATGGGCCTCCTAAAAAAGAGTCAAGGCGCTTGTATAATGCACCCTGATCACGACCTTTGTTTGGAGCATATTAACTATGTGAATGCCAGGATCAAGATTCACATACAGGGCGCAGCCCTCAGCATCCCTGGAGTGGCGCAAAACCGAGTCGCAGAATCGTTGAATTACCCCACGAGAGCCCGACGCGCCATAGCTCCAATAGGGCCTGGTACAAGATGTTCTGCGGAAGCTCTTGATCTGGCCAAGACGATGGATGTAGGTCTCTTGTAAACCCAAAATATCTATGTGTTTCGAACGAGCAAGCTGAACGATATCGGCTTGCTTAGGGCGGCGGCCGGGACATGCCACGACAGTTAAAAGTAGCTATCAGTAGCTATCATAAGTGATGTCATCATGAATGGAAAGAAAAAAAACTACCTGGAAAAACTAATAAACGAGGAGGGCCCGCGTAAGGCAGAACGATCAGAGCAAGAGACCTGAAAAAAAGAAAAAAAAATTAGCTGGGGGTTTAGCTTTAGTAAAACCTGGCAGGTTGCGTAAGCAAAGCCGATGTAGCTTATCTTTTTTCTTCTTTTTCTTCCTCTTCTTTTTCGTTTTCATCATCATCATCTTCTTCTCTAAAGGTCAAAGGTCAAACGTGGCTACCGGCCGGGTTTACGCGACGGGCTGAAACCTCGCGTAGTATTGCATCAGTTCAGTTCAGTCGTTAAGTCGTGTCCGACTCTTCGTGACCCTATGGACCATGTCACGCCACGCTTTCCGGTATCTCACTACCTTCCTAACATCACATAACTTCATCTGCAGTGCCTCGAGGATGCCATCTAACCATCGCGTTCGCTGCCTACCCCTTCTCCGGCGACCCTCAACCTTTCCCAACATCAAATCTTTCTCCAGCGACTCCTCTCTTCTCATCAGATGACCAAAGTAGCTGAGCTTTAACTTAAGAATTTGACCCTCCAATGAGCAGTCAGGGTTTATGGTCGACAATATCGACTGATTTGATCTTCTGGCAGTCCAAGGAACTCTCAAGAGTCTTCGCCAGCACCACAATTCAAACGCGTCAATTCTTCGGCGGTCAGCCT
Source organism: Amblyomma maculatum (assembly GCF_055883805.1). NCBI lineage: Eukaryota > Metazoa > Arthropoda > Arachnida > Ixodida > Ixodidae > Amblyomma > Amblyomma maculatum. The sequence continues at coordinate 261,393,482 of NC_139344.1, forward strand.
TTTTCACAGTCCAACTCTCGCATCCATACATCACAACTGGAAAGACCATAGCACGAGTTATACGGATCTTGGTTGGCAGACTAATGTCTCTGCTCTTTACTAGGCGGTCAAGGCTAACCATTGCTCTCTTTCCCAGAAGCAGACATCTCCTAATTTCATGGCTGCAGTCTCCTTCCGAGGTAATCTTGGAGCCCAAGAACAGAAAATCTGTCACAGCTTCCCCTTCTTGTCCATTGATGCTCCAGGACTTGATAGAGCAAGACGCCATGATCTTTGTCTTTTTAATGTTCAGTTTAAGCCCAAACTTCTCACTCTCTTCTTGTACGCGCATCAAAAGTCTCTTGAGTTCCACTTCACTTTCTGCCATTAAAGTGGTATCATCCGCATATCTAAGGTTGTTGATACGTTTTCTAGCAATCTTCGCTCCAGCTGAAGACTCGTCCAGACCGGCCTTCCTCATGATGCACTCTGCATATAGGTTAAATAGGCAGGGCAACAGTATGCAGCCTTGCCTCACTCCTTTCTCGATCGGAAACCAATCAGTAAGACCATGCCCAGTTCTGACTGTGGCCTCTTGCCCTTCATACAGGTTCCTGAGGAGACAGATGAGGTGAATTGGAACTCCCATCTTTTGGAGAGCTTGCCACAATCTGCTGGGATCTACGCAGTAAAACGCTTTCGCATAATCAATAAGCAGAAGTAGATGGGTTTCTGGAACTCTCTTGCTTTTTCCATGATCCAGCGAAGGTTAGCAATTTGGTCTCTAGTTCCTCTGCCCTTGCGAAACCCAGCTTGCACGTCCTGAAGCTCCCGATCCACATACTGCTGCAGCCTACCTTGGAGGATTTTCAACATCACCTTGCTAGCATGCGAAATAAGCGCGATCTTGCGGTAGCTGGAACAATCTTTGGCGCTGCCTTTCTTTGGAATGGGGATGTAAACTGACCTCCTCCAATCCTGTGGCCACTGCAAGATTGTCCAAATCTTCTGACATAATGTATGCAGAATGTTAACAGCGTCATGGTTGAGGTTTTGAAGCAACTCAGCTGGAATGCCATCAATGCCGCTAGCTTTGTTCTTAGCAAGGCTGGCTAAGGCCCATTCAACTTCACTCTTCAGGATGCCCGGCTCGAGATCAGTAATCACAACCGTCTTATGTTGGGTTTGCACATTCGGGTCCTTCTTGTACAGTTCTTCTGTGTATTCCTGCCACCTCTTCGTTATCTCTGAGACTTCAGTGAGGTCCTTGCCTCGTTTGTCCTTTATCACGCCCAGCTTAGCACAGAAGCTTCCTTTGATATCTTTGATTGTCTTATACAGAGCTCTTGTGTTCCTTAATTGGCTGTTGTCCTCAACTGCTTGGCACTGTATGTTCAGGAAGGCATTCTTATCTCTCCTTGCTATTTTCTGAAAATCTGCATTGAGAACCTTGTATCTTTCTCTTTCCCCCATAACTTTTGCCATCCTCCTTTCCTCAGCTATTTGCAAATCCTCTTCTGAAAGATAACCAGTTTGCTTTCTTGCATTTATTTTGCTTTGGAACTACCTTAGTAGCAACTTCTTGTATTATATCACGAACATCGGTCCACATCTCTTCGGGCTCTCTGTCTTCTAGACCTAATTCTTGAAATCGATTCCTCACTTCCACAGCATATTCTAATGGAATTTGATCCAGATCATACCTGAAAGGCCTTCTAGTTTTCTGCGTTTTCCTCAATCGAAGCTTAATTTTGGCAACAAGAAGCTGATGATCGGTGCCACAATCGGCCCCAGGCCTTGTTTTTACTGCTTGTATAGCGCTTCTCCATCTCTGCCGGCAAAGAATATAATCGATCTGATTCCTGTACAGACCGTCCGGTGAAGTCCATGTGTACAGGCGCCTCTTGTGCTGTTGAAAATGAGTATTCGCTATGGTCAGGTTGTTTTCTTGACACAACTCTACTAGCCTCTGCCCAGCTTCATTTGGCTCGCCAAGACCGAACTTGCCTATAATTCCGGATATTTCTTCACTCCCGACCTTAGCATTCCAGTCTCCTATGAGAAAAACGACGTCTGATGATGGGGTGCGGTCTAAAAGGCATTGTAGGTCCGCATAAAATCTCAACGTCAGCTTCTTCAGCAGTAGTGGTCGGTGCATAGACTTAGATAACTGTTATGTTGAAAGGGTGACCTTGGATCCGAAGTGAAATCATTCGGTCGTTTTTGGGGTTGTACCCTAGCACTGCTTTGCCCATTCTTCTGTTTACTATGAGAGCGACCCTATTCCTTCTCTTGGATTCGTGCCCACAATAGAAGACATAATGGTCGCCGGAGTTAAATTCTCCCATTTCGGTCCACTTGAGCTCGCTGATACCCAAGATATCAATGTTCAATCTGTCCATTTCTCGCTTAACGACATCCAGTTTACCTTGCGTCATAGATCTTACATTCCATGTTGCTATGTGATATATCTCCTTGCAACATCGGACTTTCCGGTCGCTTCCCGACACATCCACAACTTAGCGTCCTTTTGGCTTTAGCCCAGCCGCTTCATTCGTCCTGGAGCTACTAGGAATCGCCCTTTGTTCATCCCCAGTAACATGGGGACGCCTTCCAACCTGGGGGGCTCATCTTCCGGCGCCATATCATTAATGGTATTGTGACTGGCCATAGGGTTTTCTTGGCAGGAAATACTGGAGTGGGTTGCCATTGCCTTCTCCAGTGAATCACATTTTGTCAGAACTCTCTGCCGTGACCTGTCTATCTTGGGTGGCCCTACACAACAGAGCTCACGACTTCATCGAGTTTCGCAAGCCCCTCCGCCACGACAAGGCAGTGATCCATGAAGGGGAGTATTGCTTACGCAATAAAAAGAAAACCTTACGGCAGACCTGGAGCTGCCCCAACCTCGCGGTCGGGGGACCCCTCTTCAGTAGAGAAGACAGAAATGGAAGAGGAAGGCGATGAGGACGAGGAAAAGTTGGAACTGGAACACTGAGAGCATTCGCAGTCATCGCAATACGTACAAGCCGACCATGGGGACAAAGGGTGGTGAGGTAGAAGGGAGCTCTGCCCCACCGGCCTCAGCAAAACAGTCACAGCCCTGACCCTTGCACAGCGAACAGGAAGCTAGCTCGATGGAAGCTAGGAGATGGACGCTGGAGCTCGCCAATGTCCATCTCCGGTTCCGAGTCCGAGCTGTCCCTATGATCATTTGAGGAAGCCGCCCCAAATTCTTCGTCCTCGATGGAGGGGCGCCGCTCCACCGCCACGACCACAACAGGCCGCTCGGTCTTGGCCTGGGAGGCGGTGCCCTGGGAGTCGGTATCCTCCGTCGCTCTGTCCTACTTTTGAGCTCGCTTCCTGCGCCGCTTCGATTTCACCACCACAAATCACGCGTCAATAGCGGCGGTTTGTGGCAGCTGGGCAGCCGGAACCACCGTAGCGGCCCCTTGCAAGTCTGCCTCCTTCTCAGGCTCCTTTTCAGCCCGTGCGTCGCCGGCCGCAGCCGCTGGCCCGCTGGCGCGGCTCCTTCCGAGGCCGGCGGCAGACACCTCGTCGGCGAGGGGCGCGTCAACGGCCCGTCGTTAGGGGTGCAAAATTTCCGAAAATTTTGAAGGCCGGAAAAAAAAACAAGAAAAAAAATAGTTTTCTTCCTGAAATATTGAAAAAATGTGAAAATATTTTTGTTTGTATCAATCAAGAAGCATAGCTACATTGAAGCAGCAGTCTTTTTTCTAGCTGTTTGCTGCTCGATGCTGCCATATGTGTTGCAGCCTCCACAACTGCATGTGAGTGGAAGTGGTCGAAGTTCTGCTGTGTGCACTCCAATTGTGCACGAATAGGCTTAAGCGACATGGAGTACAAAAGCAGTGTTCATTCGTTCTAACATACATCTTAAGGTTTCTAGTTTGATAAGCACCACCGGAAATAACAGCAGCAGCAATCCGGACTAGTGCGAGTGGACTAAGTTCTGGCCTTCTTTCCGTGCCTCCTTTCCTCCAACATGTTTTTTTCTTAAGGCTTATATATTTTTCAGTTGAGATTTCTTTTTTTTTTCTAGTGAAATGTTACGTGCAGTTCAATCTGTATCAATTTGTTTGCAGTCACTCATGTGGGAATATGGTGAGCCCACGTTCCTGTGTTTTCTTCTTCATGGTACTTTCTAATCGTTTTATATTTATGTCCAAATGTGCTTTTTACACTTAAATTAGTTCTTTTGTACTGTTTAAGGTTTGTCTAATTTTTACTTGCATCAAACACGTGATCAAATGAACAGGCCACATTTCTGTATGTTCTTCGTGTTTTTACCTGTGGTCGCTCTTTCTAGTGCCTTTTTCTTCGCATGAATTTAAATGTGCACTGCAAAGTTTACCACATTTCTTTCCAAATCAACCATGTGGAAATGAGTATCGGAAATATTCTTGAATTTTTAAAATAAAATCTAGTCATTTGATTTCAATGGCTCCTATTTTACCGCTGTTAAATCTTTACCACTTAGTTTACCACTTTTGTCTCCACTATAATAAGATATGTGACAAAAAATGTCTGCTTTTTCTTTGCGTGTTTTTTCCTTTTCAATTTGTTGTAGTGAAAACGTGTACGTGAGCTGCCAGTTCTGGTCATTTTCTTATAATGTTTCTTATACAGTTTAAAGTTCATTGCATTTTTCTTTAGATCATTGAGATGGAAAGAAGTATTAGTGATGTTTTTGTGTTCGCTGCTTCCTAAATTGTTCTACTCTGTACATGTTGAGTTTCAGTTTTTTTTCTTCCTGATAATTTTGTATGCATATAAATTCTATCATATTGTTTCTTAAAGGGGTTGGGACATCAAGTTTCGAGGCAATAAAAAGCATGCTATGGGCTTCCTATGCATTTTAGGTCACCCATGGTAAAGTTCTGGACACAACAAACTTTTTATATTCATTTGAATTCAGCTCCAAAGAGTCGTCAAAGGCTCTTTCTCCCGATCGAGACCCATCGTTAGCACGACAATTATTGACGTATGAAGCTCTGAAAGATATCCTTGAATATTAGTGACGTTAAGTCACAGTAGCATGACGTAATATCAACTGTGCAGTGACATATGCGACATCACCCAGCCGGTGCGGGCAGGCGCCATCGCTTGTGTGCCGGCATCAGCACCCGAGCGAAACCTTCTCGCCAATAAGACCGCGACCCGGTAATAGCATTTCTTTGCACTTTATCTGAAAAAAAAAAAAAACAATGAAACGAGACTACAGTTCATACGTGTTGACGCTTCGACACTCAGCGGAAGAGGGAAAAACAAAAATGCAGCCTTTCGGCATACTTAAGTGTGTCAGTCGATTAGCATTTATCACGAAGCCTTCTAACTAAGCCTAAATTGGGCAAGTAATGGTAAATAACAGGAAAAAAAAAAGAATACTGTTCTGCAGCCTACTCAGTGTTCTTTTCTGTAAGGATTAGCACAATTTTTTTAAGTTTTTTAAGGGCACCATGCTTTATGTTTCATTTTTTTCTGTTCTCCGTGCCTCGGGAAAAAACGAGAAAAAAATTAGCTGGGGTTTAGCTTTAGTTAAATCCGCTAGGTTGTGTATAAGCAAAGCCGACGTATCTTCTTCTTTTCCTTTCTTCTTCTCCTCCTTCTTCTTCTTTTCCTTTCTCTTCTTCTTTTCTTCTTCTCTAAGGCCAAAGATCAAACGTGGCTACCGGCCGGGTTTACGCGACGGGCTGAAACCTCGCGTAGTATTTCTTACGCAATAAAAACCAATTGTTTTTCCCCAAAATGTCCTGCTTTTAACCGAGCCCTTCCATCTCTACCTGTCGCTCCTTCTCCTCTCCTCTGCTTGCTTCTGCTGTTGGCTCCGCGGCAACCTGCGTCAAGGGTGAGGAAGGCAGCGGCGGCTGCCCCGCGGTGGCTGCGGGTTCGCTCGGAGCGGCCGCGGCAGTCACCGAAGCAAACGACCGCTTGGCGTGTGCGGGAACACAACAGCGGCATGGAAGAAACACATGCGCCCGTCAAGCCGGAAACCTGTTCCCGAAGAAACTTGTTTCCAAACAGCTGAGAGACAAGGTAGGTTGCTGGGGTGTTACCTCGGTATGACAGACTTGGGCAACGAAAACTAAGCGCAAACAGCGGCCGTCAGCAGTGTTTAGCTTGTTTGCCAGCCGAGTGAAAATCCTGGCGACAACACACCCATAGATAGGGAACCCAAGCTAGAGCACGGCCAGTTTTGAGGGAGAGCGCGCCCCTTGAGTCCGGCCGTGGCTGGAGCACGGCCGGTCTCGAGGAAGAGCGCGCTTCTCTTCTTTTACGGCCTCACCAATGGGGTCTGTTTCCACCTCCCGCCGCGCCTCGGTGGGGTCGCCACCGCCCCACTGCTGTGCCTCTGCTACCATCGTTCACGCGCAAGGAAAACGCGCACTTGCTCTTCGCTCCGCCCGCATCAACTGCATCAGGCAGGTCCTGACATTTCGCCCTTTATGGTTTATACAGAGACGCCGTAATCAGCGTCTAAGATTTACCGTTTATGAGGAATAACATGTAGACAATAATCCGCGCACGCGCGTGCGCGGATTATTGTCTACATGTTATTCCTCATAAACGGTAAATCTTAGACGCTGATTACGGCGTCTCTGTATAAACCATAAAGGGCGAAATGTCAGGACCTGCCTGATGCAGTTGATGTGCGCGCCTTCGTCAGCGCGGCCGAGCACGGTCGAATGAAGCTTCGGGTACACTTACCTCAACACTTTTTGCCTCTAAATTTTGTACAAAAATAAATGCACCAGGCTATGCAGTGTGCCTTTGAAAGCTGTAAGTAGGTGTAGGGCGAACTGACGCGGGTGCATGGCAAACTGATGGGTGGAGATTTTGTCAACCGCGGCCGTTTTCGTTCAGAGCAAAAGAGGCACCGGCGAAAATTCATGGCGCGTCTCAGATTCAGAGTAAGGAACAACATTTACGCATAGAGTTAAAATTTCAGTGTCTGAGCGGGCTGTTCTAGCTTCGTTCAAAACATAACAGTCGGTTGAAAGACCGAATATATGTATGTAGTCTCACGACTGACGCACATGTATGACAGACGTAGTCGGTTTAATGTATCGATAAACAACTACTTTTAATAAAATAAATGGGCATTAACAATTACGCATAATTGAAAAGAGCGGCAAACAATAAAAAAAAAATCAAAGTACATTGTACTGCTTACAATGACATTGTACTGCATATTCATCAATTCATCAAAATGCGACCTGCGGCTAGAAAATTAAAGTCTCAAAATCTTCCTGGACGGCTTGTGCACATAAGGAGCTGACATCTCGTTCCTGTCTGTCACTTTTTTGGCATAATTGACGAGAAGGATTGTGAGAAATTTTTCAGATATCAAAGAGGCGGACCTTATATATAATAACATGGCTGTTGTCAATTCCTTCCGGGCGACTCAATGGTGAATTCTCAAGTGCTGGTTGAATCATGACCTTAAATACTTCGAGATCATTTGTGCGTAGTTGATGTACGATAGCTTTCTCAAAAAAAAAAAGAAGAAAAGAATAGGGCAACAAACTCTGGTTTCGGATAATGCAGTCCACTAGAATATTGTGCTCGTAGAAGAGTGTACATGGGGCTACTTCTTTCGCTAGTTTCAAGAAGAATAGCGCAAGCGTCACACCCGAACTTAACAACATATATCCAGCGACGTAAGTTAAACTGGAATATGTGACAACGGGAGTTATGTTTCGAAGCCGCTCTTCAAGCTGTCGCCCGCCGTGCTCGTCCTGAGGGCGACGGTCTGTTCAGCTGCTGGCATTCGAAAAGGTTCTCTCACCCGCCGTGCTCGGTTGCGCTGACCGGCGGTCTGTCGAGGTATACCTGCTGAGCACCTTGGATAACTACTCGGAGTCGTACCAAGTTTACAGCATGTTTATTGCAACTGGTCTCTTCCCCCTAAAGTCACCCCTGACACTCGTTAAATAGGCTCGCTAAACAAAGACCATATCGTTAAGCCAATAGGGACGAAGTAAACTCTCTGGGCGGGGCCAATAAGCTCCAGCATAGTTCCTCCTCACACCCGTAGTGCTGTACGCACAACATCACGCGTGCACATTCCAAGGAGTTTGAATCCACAGCTGTCGTCACGTGCGCCCTTGCCGGACCGCCCGAGTCCCGTGGGAATGAGCTTCCTGGCATCCGCTGCTCCTTTACACAAGAGCCCAGCGCGCGCACACACATACACACACCTCCACACACCGTGGATGATCTGCGGTTCGGAATACTGCTGCTCGCCTTGCCGACGCGCGGACATCCGGAGTCGTCTTGCGGGCGGCGTTGCGTCGGCGACTTGAAATACGCACCAGCCAGGCATTCCGCGATCCAGGGTCACGGGAAATGAACGAAAAGTCACGCACCGCGCGCCGGCTCTCAAGTGCAAGCACCGCAGCTGCGCTCTCGACGAGCAGGCGCCAGTCCAGAAGCTGGCGGTGTGGTATGTCGCGTTGATGAGCGCAACAATGGGTAACGGGAGATGTCATCACTTCCTTCAGTTCCTCGGTTACTGATAGCGGCACAGCAGAAATGATTTCTTCGGCATCGACGTAAGGTGCCTTGATTTTGCTCCCAGATAAAACGTCCGTCTTGACAATGTCAAGCGCCGCTGTTACGGCCCTCGCATCTAACGTGCCGTTCCCTTCCGCACATTGGCCTTACTTTCCCGAAGACAGTCTCAATGGGGTCGATATAGTGCTTGAAATGTTTCTTCAGTGAGAGTGTCCTTTTTAACGCTTTAGAAGTTCCTTGTATATACTTCAGATATTGCAGGAGAACTCTTTGTTAGCCACTGCAATCGAGTATCACCTGCATCATTTAGTGGCCTCTTTTTACCGCTTCCACTACAAATGGCGACATGAGTATCCAACCATTGTTTGTTTACATAATAAGCATAATACCATATATAACGATTTCATCTAAAAAAGCGTTTATTTGCAAAATGAAAATAATAAATTATAATAACATCAAAAACTCAACCTTACAGCGTTTACTTTGACTGTTATACTAATACTTTGTCATGCAGACATTATGCAACCTCAATTACATATTTATAAAATTATTTTCATCTTTGATACTATATATGGCTTCGTATCTAGCGCTGAAGACATGGCTTTGCCGTTGCAGATGAGTTGCTATGTTAGCCTTGACGAAGCTTCGATATCACCACTGTTCCTTCAATATTTTATTCCCATTCTTGTACAGGCTTGGGAAAAATTCGGATTAAAATGAACAAAAGTAGCTACCACGCCGCAATGTATGCATATGCTTGTCGAGCGTTCGCTAAGTGACTGTTTTTTTTTTATATAGAGACTCTGTTGGACGTGTGTAGTACGCTGACGACAGGCCGCTGCAGCATCTACGTTCTGCGTTCTTTCATTTCGGGGTTGCGCTCCCCACGAAACCCGCGGGCGACCGCGCGAAACCAGGCAAAAGCCACCCGCAGCCGCTGAAGCGGCTGCAGGGGCTTTACGAACAGTGAGCAGGTAGCGCCCCTTGCGGCGGCAGAGAGCGTAACTCAAGGAGAAAAGCTCCCATTGCTTCCGCGGCGATTGAGATGGCCCACGGCCGGTCTCGAGGGAGAGCGCGCTCCTCGCTCCCGCTCTTCCTCGAGTCTGGCCGTGGCGGGAGGATGTTTTCACAGATCCTCGATACGCATTCACATGACACATGGGTGACGTAGCCTACACGTCACGTACGCGTATCTCGCGGAGTCTTTTTTTTTAGAGCGCAGCTCTTTGGCGTCCGTTCCTGGGTTTCGCGTCGGCGTCGGCCTCGTAACCAGCTCCGCCCCCCTTTCATCCCTCCAGCGCTAGCAGCGACCGACTGATACCGCTGGATGCCGCTGACGCCGCTAGAGAGTCAAGATAACGTGACTGCATAGAACACCGTCGCCGCCATGCAGAAAGAGGAGGGGAGGGTCCCCCCCCCCCCCTCTTCTTGTGTGGCGGATAGGGTGCTCTTCAGTTGCCGACGCGCCGGTTATTTCACGTAGGCCCCGGCAAGTCGACGAATACGTGACCACCTTCCCACGGCTAGACCTGGTTCTTGGCGCTGCGGAAGCGAGGGTATCATGTTTGCGTCGGCATCGGCGGCGTTGTCCCTGAAACCAACTCCGCAGCTGGGGTTGACTCACTATCGGCATCAGCAGCATCAGTCAGTCGCTGCTATCTCTTCCCTCCTCCCTTTATCGCGTTGTCCGCTTGCTGCGCGCACTTCTGCCCCCATCGTTTGCCGCTGGGTGTACACGCCGCCCCCCTCCCCCCTCTTCCTGCGAGTCTCCGGTTGTCAAAGCGCCGGCTCGAACTTAATTCCTTTCTTCGCTCCTCCTCCAATGCAACCCCTGTGCGGTGGCAATCAGAGAGCCAGATCGGTGGCGGCGGATCTGTATATGTGCACCGCCCGAGCCGAAATTGCCGCTGCCGTTCGCCACTGCGAAATTATCTGCCAGTTCTTTCTGAGCCATGAGCGAGACGACCGGTAGAAGTCCTCCGTCTGCTGCTGCTGCTGCTGCCGCTGCCGCCGCCGCCGCCGCTGCCGCTGCCGCTGCCGCTGCTGCTGCTGCTGCCGCCGCCGCCGCCGCTGCCGCCGCTGCTGCCGCTGCTGCTGCCGCTACTACTACTACTACTACTACTACTACTACTACTACTACTACTACTACTACTACTACCACCACTACCACTACTACTACTATACTACTACTACTATACTACTACTACCACTACCACTACTACTACTAACTACTACTACTAACTACTACTACTAACTACTACTACTACTAACTACTACTAACTACTACTACTGCTACTGCTACTACCACTACCACCACTACCACTACTACTACTACTACTACTGCTGCTACTACTACTACTACTACTACTACCACTACCACTACCACCACCACCACCACTACCACCACTACCACTACTACTACTACTACTACTACTACTACTACCACTACTACCACTACTACTACTTACTACTTACTATTACTACTACTACTACTACTACTACTACTACTACTACTACTACTACTACTACTACTACTTTGCTGCGCTCAAATTTCGCATTAGGAAGTAACGTAATCGTCGGTAATTTTTTTTTTCCTTGTAAGAGAAAGCGCTCGCGGCAGTTCGTTTTGTCCATGCCATGGCTCCTCCTACAGTCTTCTCCCCTCCCCCATGGCTCCAAGCAGTGCTGACATGACTATGGGCAGCAGAAAAACAGAATTTTCCTCCCCGGGGGAATGATTGAGCGCAGATTCTGTGCGTTCTCAGTATTTTGCTTTCGTTCTTTTTCTTCCCGTGGTCTGGCGGGGCATGGTTAGAGCTGGTATTCCAAGCGACGCAGGGACTTCGAGTCGCAAATCAGATTCTTTGCAGCGCGCTACAGGGATTGTGAGTTTGCTTTCTCACTACAATGAAAATGTGCAAGAGTACTGACCTTATGCGGGGCCACAATTAATATATTGAGTACCTGCGCATGAGTTATTTGCACACACGCGCGCCCACAAACAGCTATCAAAAAGAAATATAACCATGAAGATGACACATGTGCAGTATTTGGTAAAACCATAGAAACAATCAAGCATCTTATATTCGAATGTGATGGCATCCATCCGGAAGTTGATGCAGGTGCAGTTACCCTTCCTGAGGCCTTGGGTTTTAGAGATACCAGTGGTCGAGTGAATGAACCTGCGGTGGAAGCTAGCAAAAACGATTGGAAGATTGGTGGCTTAAATGCAGAAAAGTGACATATTGCTAGTAATGTAGAAACGAAAATTCAATAAATGGAATGATGGTATAGTTAACCGATCTAAAACGATAATTAAGATATAGGGAGAAAAAAAAACGAGCGTGGATAGCAACTGCTACCACTCCGTTTCAAAGGGGACGCTCCTTCCTTCCTTCCTTCCTTCCTTCCTTCCTTCCTTCCTTCCTTCCTTCCTTCCTTCCTTCCTTCCTTCCTTCCTTCCTTCCTTCCTTCCTTCCTTCCTTCCTTCCTTCCTTCCTTCCTTCCTTCCTTCCTTCCTTCCTTCCTTCCTTCCTTCCTTCCTTCCTTCCTTCCTTCCTTCCTTCCTTCCTTCCTTCCTTCCTTCCTTCCTTCCTTCCTTCCTTCCTTCCTTCCTTCCTTCCTTCCTTCCTTCCTTCCTTCCTTCCTTCCTTCCTTCCTTCCTTCCTTCCTTCCTTCCTTCCTTCCTTCCTTCCTTCCTTCCTTCCTTCCTTCCTTCCTTCCTTCCTTCCTTCCTTCCTTCCTTCCTTCCTTCCTTCCTTCCTTCCTTCCTTCCTTCCTTCCTTCCTTCCTTCCTTCCTTCCTTCCTTCCTTCCTTCCTTCCTTCCTTCCTTCCTTCCTTCCTTCCTTCCTTCCTTCCTTCCTTCCTTCCTTCCTTCCTTCCTTCCTTCCTTCCTTCCTTCCTTCCTTCCTTCCTTCCTTCCTTCCTTCCTTCCTTCCTTCCTTCCTTCCTTCCTTCCTTCCTTCCTTCCTTCCTTCCTTCCTTCCTTCCTTCCTTCCTTCCTTCCTTCCTTCCTTCCTTCCTTCCTTCCTTCCTTCCTTCCTTCCTTCCTTCCTTCCTTCCTTCCTTCCTTCCTTCCTTCCTTCCTTCCTTCCTTCCTTCCTTCCTTCCTTCCTTCCTTCCTTCCTTCCTTCCTTCCTTCCTTCCTTCCTTCCTTCCTTCCTTCCTTCCTTCCTTCCACCCGTCCGTCCGTCCGTCCGTCCGTTCGCCCCGTCCCGTCCGTTCGTCCCGTCCGTCCCGTCCTGTCCGTCCGTCCGTTCGCCCCGTCCCGTCCGTTCGTCCCGTCCGTCCCGTCCTGTCCGTCCGTCCGGCCGGCCGGCTGCGCGCAATGCAATTTGCGGCTCCTAGGAAGCATTACGTGATATGCAATAGTGGAAAACCGTGTTGAAAAAAAAAAAACGTACACATGAACACCAACACCTCCTGCAGCTTGATGCTCTCTTTCTTCTTCTTTTTTTTTTTTTTTTTTTTTTCAGTGAGCTACAGATGCTGAGGCATGCATGCTGTCCGAAGCGGGCAGCATGGATACTATATGTTTTCGAAATGAGTGCTTCTGGAAAACAGTGCGGCAGGCGAATGAAAAGCATTAAAATATGAAAATATATTGCTTCTTAATAAAGGACGAGGCAACGCAGTAATAATGTTTTTGTTTTTCAGTGGACTCATGACGTACTAGCTCGGTCAGAACGCGTTTGCCGGTTGAAATACGGCCTGGAAGGAGAAAAAAAAGGCAAATGTACCACAGCGAAAATGGAGTGGTCAAGTTGCATGCTGTGCCACAGGTTTTTATTTTATGTTCATTAGGCGGGCTCATCGCGGTTGCTTCTGTACGAGACAAGCTGCTCACCTGAGTCCACAGCCATAGCAACGTCCAGTGGCCTTGATTAATCTGTATACTTGGATATCATGGTCGTATTCGTGGCAAAAAACAGCATCACAAAGTCGCAGTGCACACAGCAGCTTATTTACAATAAAAAGTTCTTAGCACGCCCGCGCTTATGCTCTTTAAACGCGTAAAACCTTTCGATTGAGCTGCTTAGTGATTAATTTTTTCCCGATAAGCCACACTGTCCGTAAAAACAGCAGCGATGCTTGATAACAGAGGCTTTATAAATTCCTTTGCCACTATCGAAGATACGGCAGAGGCACGGTCTTCTCTTACCTCACAAATGAAAAGAGGGCAGCTCTCTTTAGATGCGGCAAAATCATTGCTGTCAACTTCTTGCACACATCATTTCTGCCAATATGTGGCACTGCAATGTCGACCGCTTTCTTTAAGTGATATGAATGTGACGTGATGTGATGTGGCATGTCTGTGATGTGACTGTACTAACTTCAACCATCTCTCTCTCACAACTTTTATATCCACTCACCCCCTTTACCCAGTGCAGGGTAGCAAACCGGTTGCTTTTACAGGTTAACCTCCCTGCCTTTCCTCCTCCTCCTCCTTTCTCTACATTTATCAGAACAGCCACAAACTCGGGCTTTGGGAACACCAAACCCCCTTTAGATTGGTGGGAAATTAGTCCCACCACTGTTGATGTTGAAGCTTCTGAACTGAAGTCTTGGGCCGGCGCTGCACGTCCTTTGTTCTTCTATCGCTTTTGCTACATAATCGGCGACGTATGCTATTGCAGCGTTTTCCACTGTTGAAGGTGGCCGCTGCTCAATAAAAAAAAAAAAAAAAAGAAGGTAACAACAAAATACTCATCTCAGGACTAATTAAGGAACACGAAGCTCAAATCTGGGCTTCAGAGAGTAATACGATGGAAAGGCTATTTAATAGAACTGCATGCGCAGTACTCTGTCCTCCTACTTACAAGGCATCACTTTCAGAGGCGCCAGCAAACTGTTGACATCATCAACGAAACTCGGTAGTTCATAAATGCTAAAAATCAAAAGAGTACAGAAACTATATATTTATGACCAGCATGACAAATGCACGAAAGCAGGGAGGAACAGCAGTAGCTTAAAAAAACTTTTCTTTTTTTTTTAAAGCAAAGCTGGGGTTTATGCATACCTGGGTAGTGCATGCTGCAACTGAAACCCTGCTTTGAGCATCCGCAATATCGGGTTATTCAGGTAAGTTGAAAAATAGATTACTGCAAAAACTATAACTTGGCTACTACTATATGTTGTGTACACAGAGGTCAAGGAGCCAAATGAAACTAAAAACTGACATTAAATAAATGGTGCTACAGCGGACGTGTATACCTTTGTAGTGCACAACTAGTTGTAGCGAAGATGTTATGAGGAATGCTCGATGTGTCTAGTCCTGAAGATGTCCCGCTGCGCACAGCTGGATCAACGCTGCTCAGTCGGGTTATAGTGGCACTGTACACCCTTCCTATTTTTTTTTTTTTAACGGTATCACGCGAGCGTCGACCGTTCGCTTGATCAGCGTCCTATGACGGTCAGAACGAACCGGCAAACATGCGCACGAAGACCAGGCCACGGTGGCCGTCGTAGCTGCAGCTGCGCTCTAAATAGCAGTTGGCTGCATAAACATGAATTAACATGGTTCCAAGGTAGCCAGTAGCCTAAACCGGCAAATCTAGACACAGCAGAGAAGAAAAGAAAATTCAGTACTGGGGGATCACAGAAAGCATTATGATGCCTCGTACGCAAGCGCGCTTCGACTGCTTTCAAGACCACAACGATACTGTACATGGTATTTATTATGCCTTAGCTTTTACGGAGTTACGGAATTAAACGTAGTAAGTAAATTTTTATTTTAAACGGTAATTGCCATTACGTCGATTCGAGGTCGTGAAATATATTTTGAGCGCAAAAAAAAAAAAAAAAAAAAGAGTGTTATGAACAGCAAAATTTTAATTCATCACACTTCCTTCAAGTGTATACAGTAGCATTTAAGAGACCGAATAATGCACAATATGTGATGTATTAATTTTACAGTTCAAAGTTCGATGCTGCTAATTAAAGAATTTCTCATTTAAAAGCTGCTGGTCAAGGGTCTGCCTTTTCCGAATGACAGCATACGTGAGGCCATCGACCACTATTTCCATGGGATGGTTTCTCGACGCGAAATTCGAGGACAAGCTGAATCCGTACGCCCCGACGTTGAGGATGGCGAGGACGTCTTCCTGCTCTGTAGCCGGAAGATAGCGGGCACGGCCAAAGCTTTCCACTGGACCACTTCCTGAACCGACAATGTCATAGAGCTCCAGCCTCCTGCCGGGGCCATCGTGGATGTTTCTGATTTCGTGGTATGAGTCGCAGAGGATTGGTGTCATCACATCGCTTAGCCCTGCATCCACAATGAGGTAGTTTTTGGCGGCGGTCTTTCTGACATACTCCACTCGTGTCACGAGCACAGCGGTGTCCGCCATCAGCAGATGTCCTGGCTCGCAGACGACGCGCAGTTGTCGCTTCTCTACAGGCTCGGTGATTTGGCGGATCATGGCGACAGGACCAGGAGCATCGACGCTCTTTCGAAGCGGTTCTCCTATTCCTCCGCCGATGTCGATGTGCTTGAGGAGGATACCTTTGCCCTTCAATTTATCGACAAGAGCCACTATCTTGTCGAAAGCCTCAATGAAAGACTCGAAGACCTGGGAGCCGACGTGATACTTGACTCCAACCAGCTCCATGCACGCGGACAAGTGGACTCTCAAGCAGGCGTTCTCGGCCTCCTGTAGCGGGAATCCACAGTCCACGAGGGGCGTGGCCAGGTGCGGATGTGAGCGGGCGTCCCCCTCGGGGTTGACAAGGATGCCAACCGGAACGACTTTCCTGCTCCTCAAGGCGATTGCTTCAATGCGATCCAGCTCCTGCCATGACTCAGCGTGGATGCAGTACACGTCGTTGTCGATGGCCTGCGAAATCATCTCCCTCGTCTTGCTTTGTCCCGCGACCACTACTTTCTTCGGGTCGCCTCCGACCTTGAGCACTCGCTGTAGCTCTTCGACATTGGAAACTACGAAGCCTGTGTCCAGCTGCTTGAATATGCTAATAACCCCCAGCGAGTAGTTGGCTCGGACTGGGTAGCATATCACGTGTTCGGAAGACTGAAGACCTTCCCGGACCATGAGGACGTTTTCTTCGATCTTCCTCTTGGAGTATACGTAGAAGGGTGTCTGGTACCGGTCTGTCAGCGCGGCAAGGGAAACGTGATCCACGTGTAACACTCCGTTTCTGTAGGACTCCATGTCGACAAACAAAATATCACGGGTTGCTGCTGAGCTAGGTCTCAAGAAATTAGACGGATTCTGCGCACAAAGTATAGCTGCAGTCTTTCGTCACGCTGGCACCATTTTCTTCGATGTGCTTCCTAAGTCCCATCACAAGTCATCTCCGTAGAGCAAGCATAAAAGCGTGCGTTGGCACCACTCACAGGCTGCATGCACGTCCGGGCCTTCAAGTTACCGGTTAGGACGACACAGAGATTCTTCTTGCTCGAATCGTTCGTTGCTCTCGGTCACGAACAGGCCTAACCGAACCGCGCAGTCACAACTGAAGAACATGCGCCACGTGCAGCCATTCCTTTCTTTCTCTTTTTCTTCAAGTCGCCGCAGTCTCCGTTTTGATACGTTTGAGCATGCACTGATGCGAAACAAATGACATCAAGCCAAAAACCGACGGCTGGACGCGCGGGCAGAAACAAAGAGCAATCGAGGAAATAAAATAAGGAACAAATAGCAGGACAACAAGCAAATCCGTTTGCTTGCTTTGGCTCGTCACTTTTGAGCTCTGTTCCCTTCTCCTCTTAAAGAAAGGAAAAAAAAAAATGACGACGATTACGTCATTTCCTAATGAAAAATTTTAGCGCAGCCCATCAGCTGTTTGAGTTTTTCAATATATTGAGGCAAAGAATTCGAGCAAGACATGTCCGTACAATTACATAAGTTTTTATTTTTCACACATATTCTTTCTTCGAGAAACACTCCACAAACTGTTCTTGATTTAAACGCATATGTGGCCTGCGCTACAACAGGAAAGGGGGCGGTGGCACGTATACTTACTACATACCGTTCATGCTGTGCATGCAGCGGCAGGCGAAAGGAAAGGACTTTCATCGGTTCGGAACTGCGGCAAGCACGGCGACGGCGAGAAGAAATTTATCACTCAGAAAAACGGGCAGGATCCCAACATACGCAAGAGG
Source organism: Amblyomma maculatum (assembly GCF_055883805.1). Lineage (NCBI taxonomy): Eukaryota > Metazoa > Arthropoda > Arachnida > Ixodida > Ixodidae > Amblyomma > Amblyomma maculatum. The sequence goes on from NC_139344.1 coordinate 261,411,121, forward strand.
ACACCGATGCCGAAGCCCCCGGAGAGCGACTATAAAATAATACTCAGCCCAAGAGGCTGGAATTTGAATGCGTGCCACGTCGCCTACAGCAGGTCATGTGCGCGGCTGCAAATCCTACCCTATGGCGACGTCCTGGACGAAGGCATTTCAAGGATCAACTCCGGGAACAAAACGTGCATGATCAGAACGCCGAATCGTCAACGAGCGAGCATTTTGTGAACATCAAGTCCATAGTTATAAACGAGAAAACACTCGACAACATCGGAACTCCGGAAGAAGTGCGCCAAGGCTTTATCAAGCGCAACCCGAACACCGCCGTTCTCAACGCAACGAGAATCGGCAAGCCAAGATCTGTCTTGATCACTTTTGGAGATGCATTAGGCTCCCGAGACAAGTTTTTTTTCTGGGGTCAGCTAGTATGCACCGTCTACCCGTACCGAGAGCAGGTGGAGATTCTGTTACAGCTGTAGGACGACGGGGCTGTTATATGCGGGTCGCGGCCTCATCGGTAGCGTTGGCTTGGCGGTTCCGTGGCTCGGCAGACGGCATCAACGGTCCCGGCAAAGACGAGGCGTCGACGAACAAAACAAACGTTTAATTCAAGATTACGTAGGAACGGGCAGAGAAGCTGGAACGGAGAGAAAATTGACACGCGTCGCCTCTGCGACGTCTCCGAAATCACTCGGTAGTAGTCTCTCACGTAACGTTGTTGTTGTGGCTGTAGGAAGAAGGAAAAGAAAATGCACGGGCCTGCTACTGGCTCTGTAGCTGAGCCACCTCCGCTGCCTCGTGCGGACAGAATATAAAATAGCGAACAAAGAAAAAGAAGAGGGAGAGAAAGACGCGCGCCACAACAGTCGTCGTCCACCGCCGAAGCGGTGGCGGGTGCAGATGGCCTAAAAATTGGTGGCAGGCAAGCCCTCCGCCGCAAGCGGCGGTGACCTACCTATCCCAGCTCCATCGGGGCCATGACTAGCCACCCTTAAGCCACCCTCCTCTCTCATGTAGCAGAAACTGCCGCTGCTCTTTATACGCTCGTCAGTTCAGAGGGAAAGGGAGAAACTCATGTCCGAGCTAAAGTCCCGTCCGAGCGAGCTGTGATGACAGTCTCGGTGTCGCGACAGACGTCTCCTCCACCTCTTGCAGACGGACGAGGGCGACGCTCTCTCCCTTGAGCGCCGGGCTTGGCCAGCGTGTGCACACACACGCGCGCACACATTACGGCAGGTGTGAATTGACATGTCGGATCATGCCCGCGGGAAGAAGCGTTGGGCGGCCGACCGGACGGCGCTGAAATGGCCAAAACGCTCGCTGCTTCGACTGATGCTGCGCTGCGGCCGCGTCGTTTGTCGCATCGGTGGGGAATCGTAACAGGGCACAGGACGGATGTGTGCTACAAGCCACGGCTAGAGCGGTGCCGCAGATGCGGCGAAAACCACCCGGAACCCCCGGAAGGAGAACTATACGTGCAAGCCTGAATGCATTGTATGCGCAAAAAAAAAGGGGGGGGGGGGGGGGGAACAGAACCGGCAGTCGGAATTGCAAGTATAGGCTGCTCTAGACATGACCCCACAAACCCGAAGACGACCTAGGGCAACATGCTCTGTACGCCAGCTAGCCACGATCGAGGGTCAGCAACAACGGTTACCGGGGGAGAAGCAGGTCGAGCTCCTTTCCGCCACCGCCGGGCACAGGAGACAGAGGCGTCGGCCCAAGTCCTGACAAAGTCAAAGGAAGAAGTAGCGGAGACACACGCAAAGCGGTCAGCTGGCCAGTTAAGACCTCCCCTTGGGAAATGGCTCGAGAGAAGGAACTGATAGAACAGCTCGCTGTGAGAAACAGAGAGCTTGAAACATAGAGAAGGAATTGGCAGAGATGAGAAAACTTATTCCTGATAACACAAAAATGCCAAGGGTACTTGACAAGTCCCCTTTTCAAAATTCACAAAGCACTAGGCGCCTCCATGTAACAAAAGGGTACATAACAAAAACCCAATGGAGACGAACACCCGAGTTTTAGCAAAAAGACTTCTACCCAGAGAGAAAAACACAGAAGATAGCAAGCCCAAAAAGACGGCAGAAAATTCGAATGAGGAAGTACCAACCCGAACTTATAGCAAGCTTAGGTTGGACATGAATGTGCTGATGAAGCGGGTAGAAGCTCAAGATGCTAGAATAGATGCCGTTTCAGCTAGAGTTGACAAACTAACCGAAGAGCTAGGTAGGTAATCTTGCGGCGGAATTCGTCATGGTCAGAGCGCAAACCATGACTTGCTTCCAGCAAATTATGGAACGATGTTTGAAGTCAGGCTCTCCCCGGTTGCCAGCAACACCCTCTCTCAGCTGCAACTGCAGCAGCAGTCCTAGGACATCAAGGCCCCTCACCAACTATAATCAGTATCTGGCAGTGGAACTGCAGAGGCTTCCACTTTAAGAGGGGAAACCTGCAGGTACACATTAAAAAAAGTGAGAACATACCGGATATAATCACACTACAAGAGGCAAGTAAGTGGCATGGTAAAAGTAACCGGCTACGCCCCGTGTACCCCGCTAGAAATACAAGGGGGTCATAAATCCGAGTCATTCACGGCTACGTTAGTGCAGAGAAATTTGACAGCAATACAACATGAACTTGAATATACGAGTGAAAACTATGTAATGATTAAACTAATTCCAAACCCAAATGGAGACAACAGTCTCTTTATTCTGAATACATGCAACTCACCCAAAAACCGAGGGACAGGACTGGCAGACCTTTTACGGAAAGCCATATGACTAGCTGATAGGAAAGGGCTAGTAATCACTGGGGGACTTTAATGCCCCGCACCCGGCTTGAAACAAACCGTGGAACGAAATTCAGCACTTAAGACTAACGATACTAAACAACCCACAAGACCCCACAAGGATAGGCAACAGCATAAGTGTAGACACGTCTCCACACTTGACGCTGCAGAGACCTAGAGGACGAGAAGTGGTCAAACACAAGGCACACCTTAGGTAGTGATCACTATATCATAGAGATTGAAATACACACCAGGCCGCTGAAAAGGACGCTGCACAAAACGAAGCTGACAGACTGGGGTACTCTTAGAAAAGTCAGGGACTGAACCGCTTTGAAGGAGATCGTGAAACTAAATCAATGAGTTGAAAGACTCAAAAGCAATGTAAACAAACACTCTAAAGAGACCGCAACCACCGGAAATTATGATATTACAGATTTGAGGTTGGCCCACATGTGGGAAGCCCACGAGAGCCTTATGAAGAGGTGGAAAAAGCAGAGGCACAATAGAAGGCTAAAGAAGAGAATATTGATACTTGAACGACAGATAGAAGAGTACGCGAACGAACTTCAGAGTCAGCACTGTGGACAGATTTGCGATGAAATGAATGGGAATGGGCGTAAAAACACGTGGCAACTTCTTCGCCACTTGCTAGATCTAGAAAAAACTAAGACGGCAGCGCAAGGACAGCTGAAAAGATTGGTGCACAAATACCAGGGCATGGCGGAAGATCTCATAGAGGAATTGAAGAGCAGATCCTTAACACGGACAAAGGGGGTTCATCTACAGCGTATCGAGGACCAGAGAACACAGAGCTAGATAGGGACATCTGAATAGTGGAGGTATGAAGAGCAGGAGAGCAATGATTCAGCTAAGAACCACATTGACGGTGTGAGCAGGTGGGGTTGCCAATAAAATGCTGAGGAATCTAGATTTAGTATCACTCACGGCACTCACAGACTTTCTAAATGGGGTATGGAAACGAGGTAGAATACCTTCAGAGTGGAAACATGCTAAAGTGATCTTCATTCCAAAACCTGGGAAGAAACGAAGCAACCAACCTCAGGCTGATATCGCTAACATAGTGCCTGGGGAAGCTGATGGAGGATGTAATACTAAACAGACTTCAGGAGTATGCAGAGGAAAGGGAGGTATTTTCCATTACAATGCTAGGTTCAGGAGCAAGTTGTCCACGCGGGACATAATGATTCAACTCAAAGCAGATATCACTGACCCACCCAATAAAGGGGGTACAAAACCTGTACTGAGCCTTGATCTACAGAAAGCCTTTGATAATGTCAAACACAAAGCCATACTAAATAATCCGGAGGAGATTGCACCTGGCAAGAGGATTTACGATTACGTGAGGGATTTTCTAACCAAAAGAACAGCAGAAATAAGCCTTGGAGACATCAAGTCGGAAACAATTAAGCTAGGAGACAAGGGCACCCCACAGGGCCCAATGCTCTTCCCTTTCTTCTTCAACCTAGCGTTAAAGAACCTTCCACCACTTCTAAGAATTAAACATATGATATATGTTGATGATGTCACAATATGGACACACACAGGCAACGATGGGGAAATAGAATAAAATCTCCAACAGGCAATAAACATTGCTGAAGAATATGCAGAATGGGCAGGGCTAAAATTCTCACCTAGCAAGTACGAACTTCTGGTAATCCGGGGGACAAAAAAAACGCAATATCAACGCAGAAGACATTCTGGTAGAATTAAATGGAACACCGGTAACCAGAGTGGACAAAGTCAGAGTCCTGGGACTGATAATTTAAGAGAGTAGAAAGAAAATAGAAACAATAAATAGACTGAAGTCAACAATTAACATGACTACCAGGTTGATAAGGCAAAGAGCCAACAAAAGACGGGGGAGTCAAAGAGAAAGATTTGTGCCGAATTATTCAGGCAGTGTACACCATCCTCTACCTCAAGTTAGGGGTAGCAGAAAAAAACAACATAGAAGTAATCAAAAGGCAGGCATATAAAGCAGCACAGGGGCTACCCCCACTGCACCCCTTCGAAAAGACTTCTTAAACTGGGGTCTACAATAACACCACAGAACCACGCGAGGCACATAGTATAATAACCACGACATACTGTAGGTCGTGATAATAACACAGTTAACGAGGCTTGCCACCGCATCTATGGGATGGAAGATCCTTGGTAACCTAGGACTACGAGATAGAATCCCAGAAAGAAATGCACAAGTAAAACTGACGATCGAAGTGAGGAATGCACTCGTTGTTGAACCACTACCAAAAAACACGCACCCTGCTTTTCATGAAGACAGAAGTAAAACGAGAGCAAAGGTCATTGCAGCCAAGTTAGAAGGCTCTGGATACACTGTTTATGTAGGCGCGGCGGAATATGAAGGAGGCAACTCTTTTGCGGTCGTGGGCGTGAATGACTCGGGTAAAACATTAATGGCAGGTTCGATAAAAACAAACAACTCAGGGGCAGCGGAGGAGGCGGCTATCACCATGTCGATGGTCAGCACCAAAGCTGTTACCATAATTAGAGACTCCAAGGCCGCTATAAACAATTTTGCGAGGGGCATGATGGCCAAGGAGACAGAGCGAATTTTAAGATATCAAGGCTGGAACCAAAAAGAGGCGGAAACAATAAGGGTGTCTGCACACTCAAGGAACAGAGGAAACGGGTTGACTCACAGTATTGCTCGGAGTTATGTCAGCTGAGCAGTGAGTCAGGTTGATACCCCCAATTTCTCAAGAGATGCAATCATATCGTTTCACGACTATACTAATCAATTTAAGCTAGAAAGGTGCTTATATCCTTCACTAGACAAGAAACTTGACGAAAGGCAGAAAGAAATCTGGCATCGACTCCAGGCGCAAGCCTTCTTTAGCCCGTCTAAATTAGCACACATGTATCCAGCACAATACAATCTTAATTGTAAAGAATGCGGCGAGATAGCCGAATACGATCACATATTATGCAGCTGCAGAAAAGTGACGCCACAAGCGGACCTACTACCAGTCCTTTCTCTAGGGTGGTGGGAGGCTATACTGGCCAGCTCAGACCCGTTGACGCAAGTTCGGGCTACTGAGTGGGCTCATAAGGTCACCGAGAGCCATCTATGTGTAGTGCCCATATATCATTCAATGCTGACAATAAATGTTTTCCAATCCTATCCACCAGTTGCCTCGCTCATGGCTCAGAGAGAACTGGCAGAGAATAAACCATTTATATAGGCAGGTGCACGACCTACTCGCAGCGGCAAACGGCGGCAGCAATGCGTTTCGGCCCGGGCGATGCGGGCTACCGAGAGTTGCATAGAACATAACCAGCGTTCCATTGCACGCATCAAAGCTCACCGGCATTCTAGGCAGAGTCCACTTTTATGCCGGGAGCATGCGATGCCGGTGCATATAGTGCGTCACGTTTGCTCTCATTATCATTATCAACTAAGCGCACCGTCATTATTACTGCTAATGTCATCATTGTCATTATCACTAGTTGCAGCATCATTGTCATCGCTACTATCATCCTCACGGTAGACAAGGAGAATTATTTGAATTTATTTTCAAACTGCTTTTAGATATATAGCTTTTGATGAAGCATAGCTAACTCTGTTGACTTGTTTTTTTATAAAACAGAACTGATATTCAGTTGACAAATTATGTTTGATAATAAACGTGGATGTTCTGCAATGAAGAACCTTTTAAAAATCTTTTAAAAGACAGGCAGTATGGAAACTGGCCTATAATTTCCTAGCTCAATTCTATCTCTTTTTTTATGCATAACGATTGCTCTAGCTATTTGCATCTCCATCAGGAAAACGGCCATCTCTAAACAAGTGTTGAATATTGCTGAAAGAACGGGTGCTATAATGTAAGAGACATATCTTACCGGTTGTATCTGGAAAACCATCAATATCACGACTGGCACTATTGCTCAAATTACTGATGGTGGATAATAATACCTTTTGGTTATTTATTGACTCCAGGAAAATTGATTTGTCATTTTTAGTACATAGCAATATAGTCTAGAACATCTGATGAGGAACTAGACAAGGCTGTACTGGAGAAAAAATAATTGAATGGGGCTGCAAGGTCTTTGTTTGAAAGCTTCTGTCCATTTACGTGCAAATTTGTAGCCATCTCGTGATTTTGCTCTGTGTAAGAGCGAATTTAGGCTAGTTCATAATATATCCATGCTAACGTTCATAGCATGTGTAGAAGTAAGAAAGAAAAACACACATGAGTGCTTGAATCTGTTTTTTTATTTCTAGTCAGTGTTTTTAACACTGAAAATTTTGGAGGTTTCAGCACGTGGAGAGTATTTGGGCTGTTGTAGCAACTATAGTGATACTGCACAAAATCTGTGCTATTTCTGACGCAGCTGAGGAGCAGCTAGAGATAGTGTCCTGTGAACATTCCCTTTGTTAGTGTGTAAAAGTTTTTTTTTTTTTCAACATATCTGGAGTTGAAGTGACATTGACATACATCTATCAGTATGCACAAGACAGTGCTGCCAATCTATGGTAGCAGATATATGGGATACAAAAGGCATTTGTTGCAGCTAAGTGCCTAAGGTTCGAGTTAGCGGTAGCACCGAGTGATCTAAACGGTGGCGAGATATAAGGCACCAGCTCAGAAATATAGAGAAGGTGAGTTGAAATCCAAACAGTGCCTAGTGCAATGGTCCTTTCACATCACACTCATCAACTATAGATTCAGATGTTTTTGAGCGGATAAATAGTATGTATAAAAGGCACAGTGCATTAAGATGACACAGCCTAAGCATTTGTTGTGTACATCCTCACACTTGACTCCGAAAATAATTGAAGTAAAATGCATGTGTTCCTAAATACACTAGTATCTTCATGAGTGGTACAAAGCACCTATGTTTAGCGTGTTGCTTTCACAGCCTATATCCATCCATTCATAAATGAAAATGAATAAACAGTAAATATTTCACTTGCTATGCAGATTGAGTTAAAGTTGCAGGAATAAGTAAAGCACGATTCACTGAGAAATAATGTGAGACGTCAAATGAAATTGTTTCACCACATAGGCACTATGTCCAAAGCTTGCATGCAGCTGGAAAGGACTTTATTTTATATAGGTTCAACATTAATGGTTTTAAAGGAGCAAAAAAAAAAAATTGCTTTCAGTCATGGAGTTCAACAAGGCATGAAAGTGATGTTTGTGGGTGCTTTACTTGCTCTGCCTTTTTTAGGGGGTGTATAACACCTCTCACTAATGATGAACAAATGAAATGTCAACTGCAATTGGCACTCGACAAGACTGCTCAATTTAAATGGCAAAAGCAAGTAACAAAACAGCAATCTACTGAGCAAATGTTCCGTCACTTCGACATTTCAAATGACTGGTGATAAGGGGAATGTCTGATTTAGACATGTGTGAACAAACTCCAACCTTTGGGTTATGCTTGGCTATGGCTATAAGAGATATATGCAAGCAATGTGACGAGCGCTGGTTCATGAGTATTGATTGGCTGTCACATGCAAGCACTACTTGTTATGAGTGATATACAAATTCAGAAATTGAGACTATATTTAGAACTTAGCCTTAGTTGGCTTCACCTCATAGTATTACTAAAACCTTGCTTATTACACTTCCTTATTCTTTCTATTCTTATGCTTATTACACTTCCTTAGCAGATGTGCCCATTGGACTAACACCACTCCCACTTCAAATTGCTGAATCATCCTGGTTGGCTATGTTAATGGAGAAACTGCCATGGAGTGGCAGTTGTCCTAGGTTTGATCTCTGAACCAAGACAACTTTTTTTCTACTGTAAGAATTCAGAAGTTTGTAGCTGCCCTCAGATGGATATTAATTGGTAATTACTCTCAACTGCACACTGCTAAGCACAAGGTACCAATTGTTCACCACTGTAGTATGGCATGGTATATGGCATTTAATGTTCTATAGTGATATCGGCTATAGGGGGCGTTGTATGCAGTTGATGGCTGTGGTAATATAGACCATCCACGTTTCTTTAATGTGGCCTGACATTGCACAGTATACAACAGGCGCCTTGGGTTTCACCTTGATTGAGGTGCGGCCAATATTGAACCTATGTCCTCGGGTTCAGCAGTCAAGCACCTTAACCACCACTGCAGAGCTAGTGCTACATGTTTTCCTGAGCAGTGAAAGCATTACTCAGACAACACACTGTGCAGTTAACTCTTCAGATGCCCATTTTAAGATCCATGTTTTTTTTCATGACCTTTTTTAACACCTGCTAGAAACAAACTTGTCCAGAAATATCATGCTGGAAAAATTTTGGCATGTTGCAATGAATGCAGTGGGCTTGCCTTTTTCTGAAGACATGGTAAGAGGTGAAGAAAAAAAGCGCGAAAACGAAGACGAAACCACACAACACAGCGCCTGTGTTGTGTGGTCTCGTCTTCGTTTTCGCGCTGCTTTTCTTCACCTCTATTATGCACCAACTAGCCCGCCAAAATGCTCTCTTGGACATGGCAAGACACTGAAGCTAGATGGCTTATGAGGTTTAACATCTCAAAGTGACTCTGTCTCAGAAGTATGCAGTAGTTGAGGTTCCCAAATAATTTCTACTGCCTGTGGTTCTAGACACTTTTTCGTGTCTTTGTAGGATTACTCACAGCAGTAACTGAAGTGCTATGTAGCCCACAGTGAGCGCCAACAGTGAGAGCTGCACTGCTTTCATACACAGGCGTAAGCTAAATGCCCATGTATCACTGTATCCACCCATTACACTTTTTCCATCTGCAGTGTTCTAAGGAAATATTTAGATCAAGAATGCTAAAGCCAGCGAATGACAACTATCAGAGGACAAGACATTAAGTGTTGCCATTTGTAGATGAATTCCAATTTTGCCTCCTATACTACCACTCATATACTAGCACTTCGAAATAACATAAGATATAAAAGCAAGTAACAGTTGCTACATACTCCCTGTGGAATAATCACAGATGAAATCAAGCCAATTTTCCAGAAGTTTAGGCATCATATAAGCACACACACACACAAAAAAAAAAAAAAAAAAACGGGTTTGTTTCAAACCAAAAATGTCACACCAATCAAATTTCTGTTATGTGAAGCCCATAGCAAAAAAATACTATGACCTAAACTGCATACAAACCACAACATGAATATTTAAAAAAACCACAAATTTGCCGACAGTGCATGACAAAACTGAAAAAGTTCCTCTTAAAAAGAAAACTTTCAGTCGAGCACAGATATTGACTGACACAGCCAATCACAGTATAGAAATCCAGTGTGCATTCTTCTATACACAACAAAAATCTACCTGTGATTAGCATCAGACGAAGCTTAATAGTCCAGCATTTGAAGCACTCGACCAATATGTTTAATTTAGCAAGCTGCCAAAGCATATGAAGCAATTAGTTAAGCATGCTATGTGATTTCGAGGCTAACAAGTGTGCTATGAAATTGCTTTCAAATGACAGTTTTTTTCTTCAAGATTACAGAATACCAACAATTTTATTTGCCCTTTACACCCAGAATTACATATTCATGTTCGGTTTCTGGCCTGATGTGTCACAAGCAAAGCCTGTTACAGTTCACTTAATTTCAGCCCCGAGCTGAGACAGTTGCTCCAAAAACTGAGCAGCATTGACCAGTTGCGTGCAACCGTAGACCACTTTCTTGGATTTGCCTTTTGTGTAGTCCAGCAGGTTCTGGTACTCTATATAATTTCCACCTCCCAAAACAAACACAACTGCCTCTTGGAATGGTGCCTGGACTCGTGGTTCAGCACGTCCCAAAAGTTTGGGATCCAAGTACCGGAAATCATCAGTCTCGGGCAGTGATTTCAACTCCATCAAAGCATCCACCAGCCGTGTAATTGGTAGCTTGTGCTTCTTGACAACCAGATTCTTGACGCCTTCCATTACAAACTGTGAGCCTTGGCTCATCAACTTGGAAAACATTCCCACCGTGCGAGGGCCGCCACCATAAGAACCTATGGGTTGTGGGGCAGTGATGCGGGTGTAGTCCTTCCAGCGACGCAAGTACCGCAGAGCACTGAGGTCACAGCCTGCTCGCTGCAAGGCCTCCTCATATTCGAGGGCTCCGTCGACTCCCAGCACAAAAGCTATCAAAATTAGCCTTAGTTTGTCCTGCGCTGTGCCAGCCTCTGGGTCATTGATCAGGTCCAGCAGGGAACGATCCAAAGCTTGCCTACCAAGCAGTTTCTCCTCAGTCTCAAAGTACAGGTCCAGTTTGCGAGCCTTGATGTGTTCCAAGATTGCAGTGGCTATGCTCGTGTGCATATCAATAAGCCTCTTACGTTCAAGCAGCTCTGGCAGTGAGCTTACGGCTGATGTCAGTTTTGCTGTGTTATCAGAGAGCATTGTAATAGCTTCATCTGTTCGGTCACCTTCCAGTCCCATGGCTGCCTTGAGTTTCTTCACTTCATCTTCCTGGGCTCGGTATGCCTCTAACTCTTCCTGCACTGCTTCAGCCACAGTGGGGAAGGGGCTTCCTTTATGCTGCTGCCAGAATTTGTCAGCCTGAGTCAAGTCGAATGTCTTGGTCTTTTTCCTTGGCTTGGCACCTACATGCTCGGATGACGGGGATGATGCAACAGGTTCCTCTAAGGTAACACGGTTCAAGCTCAAGCCAAGGACGTCATGCGCCAAAGCCTGATATGTCCACGTGTGGTGCAATGGTGTTGCCATATCCATGTTGCGATCGAGCACAACCAAGAGAGGCCGTTGAAAACTGAACTGGCCGCCGCCATGAGTAGAATCCAGGAACAGGCTGTTACGCGAGTCGCGCAGATTCTCGCGTATTCTTTTGTCCAGTTTCTCTGCGACCATTTCAGCAGCGTTTCCTTTGGGGCTACGGATTATGGGCACGGTCCCTAGCGTCGCGAAAACGGAAAAGAGGCAGTCGACGATGTTATCCATAATGGACTCAATCTCGGTGTCCTTTACATCGCCACGGTTAATGGCGTAATAAGAAACAGTGTGCCGATCGTTGTGCTTCAGCAGAAACAGGTCATTCTCTACTGTGATGAAATTGAGGTACTGGTCGAACACTTTCGATACGTTAGCTACAGAGTTTGCCTGCAGAGCTGCTGAAGCCAGATCTTCAAGGTGCTGGCGTGACACAGGTGACACGAAATTCAGGTAATACTGGTCGTACAACTCATTTCGGAAGTCCTGTGATATTCGCGAAATGTTTTCGTCAGTGGGCGCCACGAAGTAAATCGCAGGAACCTCCGGAATGGGATCTCGGTCGGAGTGCAGTAGCATGTGCAGAGTGATGCCCATGTCGCGTAGCTCTTTCACAGACAGAAGAGGCGATATGATGTCCTGTCCGCAACGATCGTACACCAAAAGTTTCCATACAGGCTCCGAAAACGAGCCTTTCGGCTGAGGGACGTTGAAGTTGAGCATCTGCTTCAGTGCAGCGATCTGCTTATCGCGTATGTTGAGAGACATGACCTACACTGCAGTGTTTGTCCAACGCGATGGTACTCTTTGTAACGTGGACAGTAATTTCACATTCTAGGAAAACTCACCGGCCGAAGAGAAAATTACCAGTCCTCTCATACACGGTACACAACCGCAGACACAGTTCCCTGTGACGTTGACGTGATCAGCGGACTTCGCCACTTGCACCGCCTGCGATTGGTGTCAGTGGCAATCCGGCTGGATGTTTTCGTTTGGCTTTGACTTTGACTGCTTTGATTTTCACAATCTTTCGGTTTCTAGACTAACGCCTTGCGAACATTTGCAAGCTATTTTTTTTTTGTAGCCAGTAGTCACCTTCTAACATTAATGAACCAATCAAAATGCTTTCCTTATTTTTACAAATAACATTAAAGTTAGTTTCGGTTTTTGTATGAAACCGAAAATAAGTCGAATTTTTGTTCCTGACAGTTCATCTGGTTCATTCGGAAAATGCGGAAATCCTGGCATGCAAATTATACGAGAAATCAAGGATAAATCAGACCCTGCTAGTGTACGGATCAAAATGAGTAAGCATTATGGAGACACTCAAGGTTATGACGCGTAAGACAGTATTGTACACGGATCACCTCTTGATATTCGCCTACGGTCGCTGAATAATTTATAATCGATTGTTTTTTTCTGGCCAGTTTTGGTTTGGGTTTCAACAACCTAGCGATGGCTGTGACGTCAGTGTCAAGTCTAGGTATGAAAAAGACAGTGATATAACCGTTCCTCTGCCGTTTTAATTCACCAGAGCACTGAAGTCAGCCTGCCTCAAGGACACGAATTGTAATAAGTGAAGCATCACTGACCACAACACTTTTTTCAAGCTGCGCGTGACCTAGACTTTACTCTCTCGGCGTCTGAAATCGAAACTGGCGAGTGAAAAAAAATTCAATTAAAATTATTTAGCAGTCGTAGGCAAAAACCACATGGTGATCCATATAGACCTTTGCAACGAGGGCTCTCTGGGCGTCGCCATAGTGGGCGCTGGGCTGCCGTATGCGCCCTTAGTGTGTGCATGACGCTAGCACCGTGGAAGCGGCAGCGGAACCGGTTTGCAACAGTCCAGAGAGGAGGCGTTTTGACATTCTCCTCGCCCGATGCAAATGTCTTACGCATCATTAACAAGCAGAAAAAAATCACCAAAATTTGGTATCAATGAAGAGCTAACATCGCCTTTTCATTCCGCGAATACTTTCATGTTTTTGTGTAAATCGTTTTTTAAGGGAAAGGAAGGCGCAGTACCTCCTTTTTCAGTGAACACCAACACTTGCCCTATGCATTGCCGAATGGCGTCGGTTCGAATCCCTATCGCAATCTAGCCTCCAGCTTCACTAAAAGATGGATGCTAAATGGGATGGATGGATGCAAGACTATTTGCCACTTATTTGATAAATAGGAAGCGAAATTTTATCACAGCACCCTGAACGCTGCACAAGGTATGTCGTGCATATCTTCTCCAACACCATTTATCTCATCAATATGGGCTATGGCGACGGCTTTTCGGTCAAAGGAACTCTATATGGTAAGCTGTATGGCTTGTGTAAAGTCTGTAAAATCTGCTAGCCACAACTTTCCTTTTCCAAGCATGGTTTCATCAATGCTATAGAGAAGTAATTATTCCTTCTCAAGCAGTACTTAATTTCTTGTTGAATGTGAAGGATATGTAGAGCTCGGTGGAAGTCTGGACCTAGAAGACGATAACAATGGGAAATCCCCATCAATGAACGAAGCAGAGATGATCCTCTGCTAAAGTGAACGCGCTCAGTTGGACTAGTTGGTTGGCTACTATAGACCTCCTAAATGCATTATTACAAGTGGTATAGCAGAGATAAGAATGAAAAGACAATACCAGTCATCTTGTTTTCTGTCACACCTGTCTACCGCATTGCCATTACTCATGAATTTCAAATGGTACAGCGAAGTAAAACAATACTACATCCCATACATTCTATATAGAACGTTTTTCCGCTGCCTAAGTGTGAACAGTAGAAAAGAAGGCTGTCATATCAGTGCTGGTAAGAGAACCCTGCTATTTTCCTTCACTTGTGTTAGAGCATGCATCACTGCCACTGATTGCACACATTAAATTTTCTACTTTTTCTGCTCTGTTCACAGCATAATCATCTTTATGCATTATTAGGGCTTAAAAACATTTGTAGAAATATTCTAATGAAACTGGGTCAGATCTAAAGTTTCACATCGAAAAGTCGAATTTGGTGTATATGCCAATACTAAATTATTTACACAAATCTCTACGAAATTGTGTTGCATTGCTCTAACATGCAAAGGGTACACAGTTTTTTCCATTGTTTCGGTTACAAAGCAGCATTCTAAACTTACTTTCTTGCAGTAATTTGAGATTGCTAGGAGTCGTAGCATGCTACCATTTACAACATGCATTCAGCCATATGATCTATACAGGTGTGGGCGCAATCAAACACTGTTTCCAAGTGCAATCATGCGTTTCCTACCAGAAAAGAAAAATGTTTTGTCCATGAAGTAGCCCACCAACATTCTCTACTGGTATGCACATACAACAGCTGTAAGGTAGTGCAACCTATGAAATATGTTAGAATGCTATAGCATGATGTGTTTTGCCCGAACCTGTACATTTTAGTGCCCTACTAGATGCCACTCCTTGTCTATGGAGTAATCATGTCGAAGTAATGCTGCTACATGAGATGCGAATGCACCTGGAAGATGCTGACGAATGCTATAAACCAGCATGACTGCATTCTGCATAAATATGCGCCAAGATGCATGCACTATGTTTTGTACTGGACAGACTGCCACATCTGAATGTGACTTGAAAAAGCAGTAAATACTTGCAACACATAAAATATGGCAATTTTATTATACATTACTACCACATACAGTAGTCTCAGTAACAAAGGTGGTACAAACAAAATAAAACAAACACTTTCCCAGCATCTCCAACCAGTGCCTTATATAAACATTAATTCCAATAAAATGTGCAGCTCTCCACGATACTGCAGCGGCAGTTAACATGGATTGTTACAGTTCCACTGGAATGCTAAGCACTACTTGGCACCCAAAAAGAAACATAAAAAGACATCCTTTCATGGCCTGAAGGCAACCTCTCACCAACAATCTTAACAGTGTGTATATCAGTGCAATCGTGTATATCCTTCCATGGGAACCCTTTGTGGCAGTGTCAAGCTAACACCTACACCCTGGCCACTAGTTGCTACAACTGGCTGCAGCCACCAGTGGGACAGCCTTGGCCTTTGCTAGCTCAGTGGCCAGCTTGGAACGAAGGTGCTCTTTCTCAGCAGGATGAGCCCCAGGAAACATGCGCTCCAGGACATAGGTGAATCCCTTGCATGCCTTGGCAGCATTTTGCTTGAAACGTTCCACTCCGAACGCTTGGATGGCGCAGGAGAAACCAAGAATTGAAGAAGACACCCAGGCTTTTCGCTCCACCACAGTGTGCTTAGGGTTGTCAGCAGCAGGCCTGTAGATGCACTTCTCTTCTATTGACTACAAGACAGCAAGGAAATATCCATTAGATAGCCTGTTTATTCTAGGCTGAGTATCTTTCAACAAAACAAAACACTTTTTGGTACATGGTGAACACTGATAAATGCAATGCATACTGATTCAAATTGAGACAGGGTTTGTACAGGTGGCAAAGAAAAAAATTCAAGGATATTCAAGGAATTTCAAGCCCCCATAGGAGGATTTTCAAGGCCCCCTTCGAGGGCTTAATTTTTTTTTCCATGTCAAAGATCTTCAAACAGTGCTCTCAAAACGTCTGAAATATTTATTCCACAAAGAAAAAAAACATCACTACGCAGATTTGTTTCTATTGCACAGAAAAAAATTAAATATAGCTTCATAAAATATCACAGTGAAAGTTTGGTCATATCCCGCAGAAAAGTAAAAAATTAGTTTTATAAAATTGTTGGTTATTTCCTATACCCTCACAAAATATTGTCCACTGCTTCAACTGCACAAAACAAAAAAATCCTTAGGAAGCAGCTCCTCAGGGCTACTTCAGGGGAGCTCCAGCAGCTTTTGTTGAATTTGGAGCTTAATGGCGTGTAGCTCCTCACTCTTGTCTTTGGCCGTCTTTCTGAGGCTATTGGACTTAACAATGTGTGTCACATTGTTTTCTGCCTCTGCTTTATCAGCATAGGCATTTGCAGATGCCATGAGATCATCAATTGTCAATTCCAGCTTCTTTTTCTTTCTTTTCATTGCATCAAGCTCTTCCTCAATGCAGTGCTTTTTTCTCTGCTTTGAAGCTTCAAGGTCCTGCTTTTTCTGGGCTTCCAAGTATGCTCCATACTTTTGCCTTGCAGCTGACACAGCGATCCTCAGTTCCTTGGTGATTGGAATGTTTAGAACACCACCTGCTTTCTCAACCGCATCGCACACGATCCGTTGTGAAACATATGAAAGGTCCTTCAGATTCTCAACGCACACCTGTCGGTTTACACTGAATCCACGCTCGACAGTTGCCGTGCCATGACTGAGGACAAGCAGAAGTTTCACAATGCTCCACAACTTCGAGTAGGTTGAACTGAACTTCAAGAGATCAGGGTAAAATTCATCCAGTCTGTCAGCGCACTTGTCAAATTGTCTAAGCTGATGTTTCTGCTCGTGCAGGAGCTCCGTGTACTCGGCCAGCACCGTGTCTCGAAGGTGATCAGCCATTCTACCTGCAGTGATGAGGGTGTCCAACACTTTTCTGAAACCTGCAAGGCATTCCTCTGGCTTCGAGCACATCTGTCGTGGGTCTAGTGAAGAAAGGCCCCTAACAAATGCAAACTTCAAGGGGCTTCTGTCTAGAACTTTCTTTGTGGCACTGATCAAAAACTGTTTACATTCCATCCGGAATTGAAACACGTCCTTTGAGCTCACTTTAGAATTCTTGAGAACTTGCTCTGCTTTGTAGCCTATATCCACCTTTTCAAGTGAAACATGGTTCTCGGCATTATCAATGTCGATCTTCAGCAGACCCACTATCCCTTTGGCAGACAGGATCGAACATTTCAAAAACTTCGTCAGCAGCTTTCTGAGAACAGTTTCTAAATCCCTTGCAAGGAAAAAAAAACCATTGGTTTGTCTGTCTGGTACTCTACCAGAAAAGGGTTCAGTGCCATCGCCACACATAAGGCAAAATTCAACTTTGCTGGCAGCAAAGCATCACAGCAGAACTCCCACAAGTTACTGAACGATGCACATTTTGGCAGGTTGACTTCTTTTTTTCTAGCAGCCTCAATGTACTTTTTCATGTCACACCACAACAGCAACGCTCTCTCAATTACAGGAACATTCTCCACCCACCGGTGGGCGACAAACTTAAGAGGAAAGGTATCTTGGCCTGTAACTGCCGAAAAGTCCTGTCTCCGTGCTGGAGCACCTTCAAAAATTGCACTCAGACTAGACAACAAGCAGTCAAGTCCCCATTTAGTCGCTGAAACTCCAGCCCTATAAGCATTGTGCACTGTGTGTAGCCCACAAGTGCCTAAGTCCACACACAGAACTTGGTGGTTTTGTTGCAAGTGCTCTTGAAGACCTTTGAAGAACTTCAGATTGACATTGGGCCCATCCATCGATATCTGAAGAATCTTGGCAAGAGGCAAAGGCTCGAGGGCGCTTAGCAACTTTTCCTGAATGTCATCGGCTGTGGAATGCCCCATAAAAACGGAGGTGTAATACCTGGTCGTCACTTGGTGAGCAGAGTCCCAACACCTCACGTGCACATCCATTTGCTTACTTTGCAGAAAGTCATTTGCCGACTCGTCAAACAGTACGACATAGAATTCACACTGTTCTATTTCTCGCTGCAATGCTGAAAGAAAGAAAGGCCTGAGACCGTGACACGTCATATAGGCGCATTTCTTCTCACCACAAGAAAACGCCTTTGCCACTTCACTGTCCGGAAACATGCGCTGATATAGCTCCACTGCTTGGGATGACGACCGGTACGAAAAGTGGGATGTCAGAACTTTCAGAGTCCAAAGAATTTCAGCGTCAGCGACAAGCTCGTGCGCTTTGCAAGCATCGTTTAGGCTTGGCGACTGCGAGGAACACGCGCTAGTAGACTGCTCTACCGCGACCGGCGTCGGGTACCTTTTCAACGCGCTCCCTTGCGCTACCTTCATTGCGCTAATATGCTTGCCGCTTTTCATGTGACTTTTAAAGCGGATTCACCCATGGCAGTCACATCCACAGTTTTACCGCAAAGCTTGCACTTAGCCCGATGCGGACTCGTTGTATCAGGCGCAATCCACTGCTTGTATTCGTCATGGTGGAGCCACGTAGCCTGAAACTTGCTCTTTCCGGGCATTGTGTCACATATGAAAATATCACGTGCGCTGACAGGCAGAAGCCACGCTCATTCCAAAAATGCAAGCACTAGGGCAACGCCAGCGTAGACATGGCCGCACGGCTCGGTAAACCTATCTAAAAACGTTGGGCTCGGTGAGTGATGCCGATGCGATAGCGATGGGACGACGCAGCCGCGCGCCCACTGCAGTGTTGCCAGCCGCCTAACGAGAATGCGCTAAATAGGCTAAAAATCGATACGTTTCCTTCCCCGCAGTTCATTCAGAACTCAGTCAAGAATAAAAGTTTAGCAACAAAAACATTTTCATGACGAAAAACACCAGTTCAAATTTAGTATTCAAGGAATTCAAGAATCTTCAAGGACCAGTCATAAATTCAAGGTTTTTAAGGGCCTTGAAAACAGACTTCCGTAATTCAATGGTATTCAAGGTTTTCAAGCACCTGTGCGCACCCTGTGAGAAGGCAAATGAAAGAGGTGTCAAATATAATAGCATAAGCAGTAAAGAACTATGCATCAACAAATGCAAGTTGCAACAAAAACCACAAAGGTGAAATGCACAGCAATGCTACAGAACAACTTGAAACAGCTATTAGTGCCCATTCTGCCCTCTGCTTGAGAAAACATTTTGCACTGCAAAGGCAGTATTGACAGATGATGGTCTGCAAACCCTTTAGTCGCCTTAAAGCATTTTCCCTTTTTAAAAAGACAATGAGGTCAAGTTAGCAGAATTTTATTCTGAATATGGTTTTATGGCTCTTACCTGTACATCAACTAAAGATGCATTTATTGTTCAGACCATTGCATTTAAAAAATTTTCCCTTCACTCTCTACAAACTTGCATCTACACGAAAAAACAACAACAAAACACTATAGTAAAATTTCAAGCAAATGGCAGTGCAGCTAAGACACTGGAATCAGGGCCAAAAGAAATGTTAATGCATTGCAATGAAATCAACTGATGACCGTGACACCCGTACTTCACTTTTTTAGCATTTATAGCCTACAAAAGCTCCGTTTTCAGTGAAGCATCATCTTTAATCAATGTATCCCTTGTTGTGCTTCTGTTCGCTACTGAGTTTGGCTTTATGGCTCCAGCCAAGAAAGAATATTACCTTTTGATGCACCACCTAAGGTTATATTTTGTATAAAATGAAAAAGACAAAAAAAAAAAAAAAAAAGTGGCAATTTATTGGCACAGGCCAGCATAAATCTGCCTTTAGAGCCTCATACACGATGGCCTAAACTCAAACACACGGCCCCTCCGCTGGCTCCAAAGGTTTCAGCCTTTGTCACGGGTTATTACTGCCAGGCTCATTTTTCAACTAAAACCAACTAAAAGGTATCGTCCCCAGATGGTACACATTCTTTGTGAAGATATTAAAGGAGCCATCTTAAAGGGGCACAGTAACGTGCGTAAGGTTGTTAATTCCAGCCAACCTCTAGGTTCTCTGCACCGTGCTGATGTCAGTAAAAAAAATTACAAAAATCTGCGCATGGAAACGAGAATTATTCGGTTTATAAAATTCCAAATACAAGAGAAAAAAAGAAACAGTGCATCTGAGCTGTTGCAAGAGGGAGCCCCTCTCCCATTTCGTTCGCCCAGCGCTCGACTCGGGCGGAACCTATCAGAAACGCAGCTTTCTGCTGACATATCGGAAGCTATCCACCATGGTTGCCTGTTCAACCCTACCAGCAGCCACACTTTTTGGCAGCGTCGTTACCGATGCTGCGAAGCACAGCTATGAGGACCGGCTTCTTCGTCTGCTCCCTTGGTCTGCTCAAAGTTAGCCTAGCCCGCCAAATTCTGCTCCAAACCATCTTTGCCATCTAAGTGCAGTGCCCACATATCGTTCACGGTTCAATACTGATAATAAATGTTTTCCAACCCAATTGCGGGGGTGTCGACGAGGTGGACCCGACGGACAGCAAATCTGTGTCGCCGTTTTGGTGTTCTGCCAGCGTCCATCACTGCTGCTGTCATGCATCACTCGAGCGCTACTTGTGCGAAAGTTCGAGAACGAGTGTGAAAGGCAAAGACGGGAGAATGGCGTACATGAGCTAAGGCGAAGCCTACCCTGTACCTGGTAGGGAAGCGAACATGCTTCTCGAGAGATTTTGACACAACTAGCGCCACCTGTTGGGCGTCGGCAGAAACGATCAACCACATGATTTTGGCTTGTCCAGCGATTTTGCCGACCTTCGAGATCCGAACGCTGTCAGCTGCCTTGGGATTTGAGGAGCCTGTGGGAGTGACCTTTGTGCTTGTGAAGGTAGAGCCTGGACAGCGTATTGGCACATGGCAGACTTTTTTTCTTTCTCTGTTCTTTTTTTTCTTTAATTCTTGGCTCCGGCGACCTGCTACGAAGGGCAAAGCCACCATCACCATCATCAGAACAAGCAGACGCTCCATCGCGCTTGTTGGCAACACCGCATTTATCCGAGTTTACATTACCCATCTTTACAAGCACTCCACGAACACATGCGGAATTAAATCACCATTTATTTGTTTTCTGAATAGTAACTTGAAGAACATTCGAATATAAAATCTAATATGTGTGCCAAACCAATCAGCGCCACAGAAAAGGAAACGTCATATCCGTTAACGAACTTCGCCGTCGTGTGCCGCTCACATCGGTGCCAAAACGCTGATTATTGAAGCGGATTAAAATATTACGCGCTACGATTTCGCCGTTATGATTAGGCTTTGGGGCATCGGGAAGGTGTAAAGAACTATAGTGGCCGACTAGAATTAGTGGTCTGGCGAACGTCATGGGGCCCCTTTAATCTGCCCAAAATTCGGACAGACATCAGCTACCATCAAGAGCAAGGTGCCGGACAACCCGTCCTTTCTTTCATCTCCAAGTCTACATCTTTTTCTTTTGAAGATCAGCGTGGCATTTATTACCCAATGCAAGTTTTCAGTAGCTCTCTTCAAGCCATTCTGAACTGGCACCTGTCCAGCGTTTAGGAAAAATAGAGCATGAGCTTTTTTTTTTTTTTCCCATAAAGAATAGGAGGGGGTGGTGTCAAAACAAGATGTTTCGGTTGATTTCTTTTTTATTTTAGTGTTAATAATTTCTTTAAAATTTCACTGTCATCACTTATTTCTCTAATGTTATTTTGCTGTTTCTGGCCAGCGAGGGATGAAATTTCCTTAATGCAGCCCACATAGCAACAGGAGTTCGAGACCCTGCCCTAAACATTTAACAGCTCAATGATAAGACTTGATGAAGCTACACGTGGCCACTTGTGTAAAGCTAGCTTAGCAAGTTTAGTTTATAGGGTTTACCGTCCCAAAGCTGCTCAGGCCATGAGAAACACCGCAGTTCAGGGCTCCAGAAATTTGGACCCCCTCGGGTCCTTTAAAGTGCACTGACATTGCACAGCACATGGGCGCCTTACTTTTTGCCTCCATTGAAAAGGGATCAGAAGCATACAGATTGGTGCTGTTATGCAGGAACCTACATACTAAACAGCAATTGTGTTTCTGAAGCCCCCTGCTACAATGAAGCAATACAGAACATGAAGAAGCAAGCAAAAGGAACAGGTAAAATGATTTTTTTCCCACTGTGGGTGTATAACCTGTTTATTATTATTACAATGCTTCTCTGTTTCCTCGTGCTCCCAAACAAGGTGTGCGTGTGCTTGAGGGGTTCTCTACACAGGCATGGCAGAGGACCACAATACTAAGAGCAAAGAGATCTTAGTTTAAAGTGCTTCCAAAAGTGCCCGCTAAAGTATCTATCTATTGTGATGCTTAGCCAAATGAGGCAGCCATAGCCACAAGTGAAAAGGTAAGTAAAGTGCTGTATAACATGCTTTGCCACTGTCATTCAAATAGTTCAATGTGGAGAACCTGGGACATATTTGACAACAATCAGAAGTCGGTGCACTTTGATTGAAAAGCTACACTGAGGGCTAGGAGAAAGTCCGCAATAGATAGCTGCACATTAACACTGATGTGGGGCTTTTAAACCGCTAACCGCATGAGGCAACAATTCGCGGCGACACGCCGCGCAACGGGCTGACGGCCGCTAAAGCGCGAACTGCACGAGGCGACAATTCGCGGCGACATGCCGCGCGACGGTCTGAGAGCCGCAAAGCATTGCCGCTCGTCGCTGTCGCTCGGTTTCTGGGTTTTTAGAAAATTTCGCGTGTCGCCCGGAAGCAGCTCACGAGGCAGCCAATCGCAGAGGGCTTTCGGGTGCTCAACTTCCGTTCTGGCTTTTTTTCTTTTTATTGCGTATGAAGTTTGTTTTTCTAGTCTGGTTTGGGCGAAGAACCTGGTGCCTTCACGCGCTTACTTCATCTGATCCGTGTATATATGAGTGCATCGAGATAATTCAGTAAAAGCTTGGAAGGGTAATAAAAGAAAGAAAAAGGTTAGCGTGGCTAGATATTGTTAATTTTCGAAAGGAGCAGGAGAGTCGCTGCTTGCAATGCAAGTCGGCATCGCAGTGTAGTAGCTCACCGCTGCGCTGTGACCCTTTAAAATATGATGCGTTACAAAAAATTTCATCAGTGTTTTATCGTACTTCATGCTGTTTAGTGTTAGAAATAGGATATAGCGTGATTGCATTCCCCTTGACCGAATGACGAGGCAGCGGTAACAGAGCAACACTGAAAACGCGCCTCTCTGTCGCTGAGCTCTGTCGCTGAGCCCTTTGTGCGGTATGCACCAGCGACGACAGGCGTTGGCGGCAGCATCGCGCGACGGATCGCTAGGGGTTGTCGCCTCATGCGGTTACCGCTTAAAGCATTGACGCTCGTCGCTGTTGCTCAGTTTCTGGGTTTTTAGAAAATTTCACGTGTCGCCCGGAAGTAGCTTGCGAGGCAGCCAATCGCAGAAGGCTTTGGGATGGTCAACTTCCGTTCTGTCTTTTTTTTTTTTTTTTTTCGGGTGAAGTTTGTTCTTTTAGTCCGGTTTGGGCTAAGAACCTGGTGCCTGCAGACGCTCACTTTGTCTGATCCGTGTATTATGAGCGCATCGAGACAGTTCAGTAAAAGCTTGGAAGGGTAGTAAAAAAAGGCTAGTGTGGCTAGATATTGTTAATTTTCGAAAGGAGCAGGAGAAAGTCACTGCTTGCAATGCAAATCGGTATCGCAGTGTAGCAGCGCACCGCTGCGCTGTGACCCTTTAAAATGCAATGCGTTACAAGAAATTTCATCAATGTTTTATCGTACTTCATGCTGTTTAGTGTTAAAAATGGGATATAGCGTGATTGCACTCCCCTTGACCGAACGACGAGGTGGCGGTAGCAGAGCAACGCTGGAAACGCACCTCTCTGTCACTGAGCCCCGTCACTCCGTGCGGTGTGCACCAGCGGCAACGATAGACGTTGGCATCGCGCGACAGATCGCTAGAGGTTGTCGCCTCATGTGATTACCGCTTAAGTGCATGCCAAGGAGCAAGACATTCCAAACCGAAAAGTGAGCATGCAAATGAGGAGAACTGGAGTGTCATATACAGTGAAAGCAAGAAAAGTTTCAGGTTGAGATAAAAAGAAATACAAGCATAATGTATTAGGAGAAGCTCCACACATATTTTCATTATTACAGCGCAAAGACGGCACAGAACAGGAGGAGGACACAACAGCGCTGTTGTGTCCTCCTCTTGTTCTGTGCAGTCATTGCGCTGTAATAATGAATGTATGTAACCAACTCGCCCAAATTGTTGTATTATGGAACTCCACACATAACAAAAGAAATGCAAGCCCATATGTGTAGTACTTATTTACACTTGATTTGTGATGTGCCTTAATGTACAGCGCTTTTTTGTATTTATGGTTCATGGGGTTTAAAGTCCCAAAGTGAACTAAGCTATGACGGCTCTGGATAATTTTTACCACCTGAGGATCTTTAACGTGCCTTACAAAGCGGTCACCATGCCTGCGATCGACCCGGGTCGCCAGATTCAGTAGTCAAGTGCCCTAACCACTGAGCCACCATGGTGTGGCACTTATCTACATTGAATTAGAAGAGCTAATTACCTTCAACTTGCTAACAAGTAAAAGTTTGCTTGCTTTAAAAATCTATAAGCATATAAGCCCATATACATACACAAATGAGAGAATAAAACTTCACCTGCTGAGATCACAACAGACAATTGTGATTTAGCCACCTGTTGTGTTCCATGTACACAAATCATGTTAAGCTCTTTATATAAAAATATTAGGATGCGTGGCTTTACGGAACAACTCACCCTCAGCCCTCAGCAGGCATATGAGAATAGAGTAAGATTTGCTGACAAATGACAAATCTTACTGTACTCAAAGCACAAACACATTTCCAGCACCTGTCTTTTGTAGATACTGGAGGCCTTCTTTCCACAAACCAAAACACAAAATTGACAGGATATATTAGGATGAAAATCACTACCATTAGGTGAGAAAACACGTAGTCAAATATCAATAATTCAACGATGAGAAAACACGTATTCAACTACCGATAATTCAACGATGAAAGGGCCAAACATCTGTTCCCATTGTGTGTACTTTAAGACTGGCCTTTTTAACAGAACGTTTACAGGATTGAAGGATCAGTTAAAGTAAACCAGAAGTTTGAATTTAACTTCTGAACTGACCATATTCTGTTTTATGCCCTCGGCTTGAGACTTTCATGAGCTTTTAACCTTAGCCCCATGACTAAACAGGACAGCCATAGAGAAATGCTTATAGTTGGCGTACGCACTGCAATAAGTTATACCCAATACATGAGAGCTAGTTGCAGGCATTCTACACACTGATATAAGCAAAAAAAGTTAGTTGTGATTTAGCTCTGATTAAACCTGGATGGAAGTGGAAGCTTCTTTTGCCTGGCTATGCTTGTGGCCGAACTCAGTCTTTAAGGGTATGACACAAGAGCGTAAGCTACCAGCACATATATAAAGTACCGCTTTAACCAAGCCGTATGGATGTGCCTGTGTGTCCAAGGGGTAACATGAATGCAAAGGGTTCTGGCAGGCTGATTCTGATATCACCCTCCCATATGAAAGGAGCAACCCAAGTTGGCAGCTTTTGCCAAACGTAATGTCAGGCAACCCTACGACCAATTAGTGCTCGGCTATGTCAGCTGCCAGCTACCGCCTGCCCATGCCATGCTCTAAGGCTAGAGGGGTTCAACGGTGCTGAACCCAATGTGGAGCAAAAGCTTTGCATCGAGCTTTGCATCAAACCCAATCTGTGTTCAGTTGAACGCATCAAAGTTCACAGACATTCAATGCAGAACCCACTTTCCTGTAATGAACATGCTTGCGTGGCATAGTTCGTTGGTTGGTTTGTGGGGTTTAACGTCCCAAAGCGACTCAGGCTATGAGAGACGCTGTAGTGCAGGACTCCGGAAATTTCGACCACCTGGGGTTTTTTAACGTGCACTGACATCACACAGCACACGGGCGCCTTGCTTTTCGCCTCCATTGAAAAGCGGCCGCCGAGGCCAGAGTTGACCCCACGTCCTTGGGAACAGTAGTCGAGCGCCGTAACCACTACGCCACCCCGGCGGGTTGATTGCGTGGCATAGGGGCAATGTGAATTCAAATGTCACGGCAGGCCGATTTTATGTCCCCCATCCACATGGAAGGAGAGGCTCGAGCTGGCGCTCTTTCAGGCACTTACTGACACCGACGCCTAAGGCTTGAGCTGGCTGCTATAGTGAAGCTTCCGCTTCAAAATGTAAAAAGAACTGCTATAGATTACATTTACACCTGCCACATTTAGCCAAGAAAGACCCTATAAGTACCTACACAGGTTCTTGCTTAATGATAACAGGAACAAAATTACTAAAACCAGATGTAACCAACCTTGGTGTGGCAAAAATAAAAAAATCACTAATGTTAACAGCAGAACAGAGTGTTATATCATGAGTTTCGGTTTCTGTTTCATTTTCATGGATTGGATATTTAGTTGTTTGTTTATAATACTTGTTGAGTGGCAGTTTGTTTCCCATACCTCAAACATATAAATATGTCTGCTCACTGAATTAACATCAGCCAGAATCTAGTCATAGTAACATCAAAATAAGTCTCAGCTCTCTTCATTACGGCCGCCCTGGACGATATAACAAAGAGGACCACAAGCAGTTCTAGAAAGGTTCAGTAAAAGAACAAGTGTGAACAACAAGTGTGAAAGAACAACAGTGTCATGCAACTTACCATAATGTGTTGCAGACCAATGTTGCGCGTGTAAGTGACCAAGGTCCTAGTCCTTGGATCAACAACAGATTCTTCAACAATACGAACAGACTTCGAGCTCACAAATCGCTCTCCCCACTTTGGTAGCCGATTCATCGGGTTGGTCTTTGTGAGCAGCCGTTTTGTGAACAGCTTTCCACCTTCGACATATCGTGCAACAATGTCTTCAGTCAATACATGTGTGCTGTAAACAAAAATACCTGCATTATCACAAGGTTGACAAAAAAAGAGGATCAAAGAGCAATTAAACAGTAGTCACAGGATGCATAAAGCAGGACTGAATCGAGGGTTTTGACATCCAATGGGACTTAATGCACGAAGTGCCCACTTCAATACCGTGTTCACCACGCCCCCGTGTTACCCCAATCACCAGCACATTCTATAAATTTATCGGGCAATTTTACAACAAACCAATTCACCCATTGCGACGTCCAATGAAGTTACAGCACACTAAACACTCCTGTCACCGTCAATCATGTGGTGCACAGCAAGTCTTCTACAGCTAAAACAAGTTGTAGTTAGTCGAGGTTTATTACTGTGAAACGATTGTTTATAAACTTGCCTGTATGGGTTTGGATACCTCGCCCAGAAGCCTTGAGCCACCTGGTCCCAGCTGAACTTGAACCTGTCCTTCCTCTCGTAAAATTTCACCATCGCGCTAAAAAAAAAAATTACAAAAAAAATGACCAGGCACACCGGTTAAATGACTCAATCAAGAGCGACCTCAGTAGTATTACTTTCATTCATGACAAATGCTATAAAGCGTACCACAGGACACATCAGGGTAGCAAGCACTTCAAGACTGCCAATAGTACAAAGCTTCAAACTTATCTGAAATGCTCCCATTAGGCTTTTAACTGCACTGTAGTCTAGGTTTCTGCCCCTGCAGACATGGCGGTAGTACACTCGTGCAGCTGCAGCGCGGCTTGAAACTGGCCTTAGTGAGGATATTTCTATGCCAAACAGCAACTCATTTGCTACACGCAGTTGCCGAGCGCACCATAAATCTTACCACGTATAAGCTAGACTAGATGATCAGCAAAACTACACAGGTTAACACCTTACCCGTCGTCGCTGTTCCCTCATGGAACGCCGCACACAGGCAGCGATGTGTCCAATGATACGATGGCGATGGCAACCTAAAGCAGCGAGCACTATGGTGACTGTGACTGTGGTACCGAGAGGGCGCCGTCTGCTGCGACCCGGTTGCAGCAGCGAAATGCTTCCTGCAACCGGGTTGCAGGAGCAAAATGCTTGCTGCAACCCATGACGTCTTATCCGGTTTAAAAAAAACGTCACGTCCGGCTATTGTTTTGTGGGTAGGTGTTTGTTTTTAGTAGCAGAATGGCTGGTCGTCGGAGCCGTGGGAGCTGCGTCGCCGTGCCAGCCGTGCGCTCTCGTGTTGTACGGTACGTAAGCAATTTTTTCTATTTTTTAGATATTTCAGTATGCATGTATTGAGTCATTGCCCGCTGTCTGGAACTCTACATTTAGTTTTCAATTTCCCTGCGCCCGAATGTTCTGTTGACGACCATTGAGCCTGCTTGGCCGGCAGTGGGCCCGAACGGCCCAAAGGTGTATTATAGAAGGTTTCAATCGAAAGCTCAACGTAGTTCGACACCAAGGAACATGCGGTTAAATACCGTTTATTAGGCCAACCGCACGAAAGTCTCAGTCATGTAAAACACGCCTGACTACCAGTCTTGCGTGCGCCTAAAAAGGGCGGGAAACTTGGGTAAGCTTTCTTCAGCGGTCTGGATGAATAGTTAATGATTGTAACGTCTTTGAGCTGATGGAGGGACTTAAGGAGATACTAGGACATGACAAAAAAACGCGTAGAAGCAGGAAAGGCGAGGATCAGACAGGCCTGTGTGGGAAGCTTTTGTTTCGGTGCACCACGACGTACTAACCATTTGTGCGACGTGACCCTTTGTGTGACCCTCGGGCCTCATTGCTATGACGCGGTGTAGAATAATGATTTCATACCTCATTTTATGACTGCGCACTGTCAAGTGTATGCAGGGCCACTTTCTAATTACGGTGAGGTAAGCGATTTCGCCTTGTGTTTAAAGTGCATCAACATGTACTTGTCTTAATTTCTTTTGTGTGTGTAAACATCGCTTATAAGCTGACGTCTAATATTGGGTACGCAGGGACCTTCCTGATATGTGTTTTGGAGTCTAGCATGGGCTTGCTGGTTGCTGAGGCTGAACAAATGGGACTATGAAAGGCGGAGGCAGCATATGCTCCAACGCCACAAGGTGAGCCCTGTACTTAATTTCAAAACAATTGCTGTGCCACCGGGACTGGTCATTTGTTTTAACTTTTACATGGGGAACATGGCACAGCTCACCAGTTTGCATAGAGTGCGTGAATGATTCGAATAAGCAAGCATCCCTGCAGCTTCCTGCAGCTGCGGTGTCCAGCTTGTAGTTTGCAGCCTTTCTTTGTCAGCTGCAATTAATGCATTGCAAACAGTGTGCAATGTAACAGTTGATTCAGACTAAGAAAACCAGACTAGCTCCAAAAACAAACAAATGTTTGCACGAGATGGAAGATCAAACCACGCTATATTGTCTTCTCAATTTGCTGTGAGAAACTAGCAAAGCTGCCTTCTTTAACGAATGGTATTCCTACGCAGATTGGTTGTGTCGCTTTTTTGTGCGTGTGACAAAGTTGCTGCAAGAACTTTATTTATTTATTTATTTGGTTACTATCAGGGCCGTTGAGCAGCTAAAAACAGCGACAGCTTCTCCGGGCACCGATATGCCTACCAGCCGATTGTGGCAGGGTTGCTTCACATTAATCAAAGCAGCCTAGCAAATGAGGCTCACTGTAGCAGCAAGAATTGTGAGCATGCCCTCGCACTCACTTGCTTTGTCATCTCCTGCATCTTCTGGCGTAGCAGCGCCGGGCAGTCTCTTTCCGCTCATCAGAGATGATCCTTTTATGCCAGGGGTCTTGGACCACGGTCACCGAAGCTGCGTGATGCAGTCTGCCCAGCTCAATTTTTAGCCGACGTTTTGAAAGCATTACCACCAGCCCTAATTTCGAACTAAAATAAGCTCAGACTTAGTACCCAGTTAGTACGCATTCATTTTTGATAAGGCGTTGACCACTTAATCTGCATGAACTTTCATTTGACATCACTATGCATTCAAAAGCAAGGAGCCGGACATCCTGCCTTTTCTTTTATTTCCAAGTGTGCTTTTTGTTTTCTTGCTGAGGATTATAAGTGTGGTATTTATTAACAGGTATGTCATTTCAGTACCTCTCTCCGAGCGATCCTGAAGCTGCTTTTGTCCGGCATTCAAGCGGAAAGGAGCACACGTTGCTTTTCTTTTGCAATAATGGAAGGGCTTGATCTGGAAAAAAGAAGTTTTGGTTATTTTTGTTCATTTTATCGTTATTTATTGTACTTTGTTTTCTGTTGTTTTGTTATTTTCTGGCTCCTGGGTCATGAGAGAAAAGGCTTTGTCAATGCGGCCCACGTAGCAATATGAGTTTGAGACCGCTGCTCTATGCCCATAATGGCGTGGCTATCAATGTATATTTCATAATGAGTTGGTCTGAGGTAATTGTCAAGCAAAAAACTACCATATGCCACTGGTCGGCCCGGACCCACAACCTCCGCATCATGGTGTTAGAATAGAAGTGCGTGAGCGGGCTGCTCCGCACCGAACAGTAAGTGGCGATACAGATGCGCTGATTTCTGTAGGCTGCCGAGAGACTACGTTGACTGTTGGTGGCCGCGGGTTCACTGGTTGCCGCAAGGAATAGCAGTCAGTTCTCAACTTTCGCTCACGCCCCCGCTCTATGCCTTTCTTCGATCATGGTATATTCTAAGTTGTAATGTAATGTGGAAAAAACTTGCATTGTTCTCCACTGCGATACAGGCTACGTATTCTGCAATGAAAAATGTCAGCTTTTTTCGGTGCGAAAACATGTCGAACAGCTTCAGCTATGGCGGTCGGCATACCAAGATAGGACCGAGCTATACAGTCACTGTTTGTGAGGGGCATTTGGAGCCCAGGTTTGTGTCCAAAACATGGATGACAGAGTTAAATGGGCATGTGCTGCAAAGCGTTGCTCATTGCTAGCAAAGGAAGCGGTCCCCACGATATTCTCTGCCGGCCTTGCCTACCTTTCAGACTTCGAAAAGTAGAAAGCGACCCACTGAAAGGCAGCCCCAGGAACCGAAAAAATAGAAGATCGTCAAACTTTGTGTAGAAGTGTCAGGTGAAGGTAGCACGTGCTTCACACGACACTGCGTGGGCATGGGCCGGCCCAAAAGCCGGGTGCGGCTCAGCCCACGGGCCGTCTGGGCCGACTCATGAACATTTTTGCTGGACCCGGGGAGGGCTTAAACGTGCGGGCCCGAGCCGGATTCGGGCTTGTACACAGAGAGCCGATGTCCGATTTATAGTCACTTTGTCAGAGTAAAATACGCATCCGTGGCTTCGCAGCAACGAAACGGATGAAATAACCATGGTACGCTCCGAGAAAAAGGTTTAGTCTTCATAGCTTATTTATTTACTTATTACGCCACCGCGGTGGCTTAGTCATTAAAGCTCTCGAATACTGAGCTGGGATACCCTAGTCTGATCCTAATTGGGAGACAGCATTTCTGTCGAAGCTGAAAGCATGGCAGGCATATGCTTATAGATGACAGTTTCATTGAAGAACCCCATGTGGCCGAAGTGATCCGAACGCCTGTGCTACAGCGTCCTCATACCTTGAGCCGGTTTGGGACCATTACTCCAGACATAGCTCTTTTGTTTTTGTTTTTTTTTTTTTTTTTTTTTTTTTTTTTCGTTGTGAGAAAATTCAAAACCGAACGTAGGTATGGTTTTCATTTTTAGCTGTTGATTGGAACGTCTCATAACAGAAATAGCCGCAAAGGCTTGAGTTTAGAAATCTCCTTGACGTTGAAATAAGATAAATCTTGAATGAGCAATGTTTAAATAAGTCAATTAATGTCGTAAACAATTAGACATGCACCGACCACATTGAACAATTCAAACGAATATATGAAATTACTCCCCTCTGTGACTGAAGAGCAGCAGTCAGACACCGCTCTTGCATGTTTTAAAGCGTAAAATGCCATGTGCGGGTTACTCTAGTGTGGTGCAGCTTGGCGTTCGCCTAATAAATTAGAGTAGCGCTGGATGAGGCTGTTTCAGCTATCAGCGAGCACAGACGGTCTGGTCTGCGATAAGGTGCTTCCGCATATGATCAGTTTTGTATACCACTGGAGACTAGGAACTGGAAACCTCATACAAACCACTGGGAAGGGCCAACGTCTGAACGCTTTATGAGGTTTGGCCTTTTCCAAGGTTGCTGTTCAACATTCGGGACGCCTCAGCCACAGATAGTCTTGCTGCCGCAACGGCGCCATCTTTCTCGAAAGGGGAAATTGGAGGCGGGGGGGGGGGGGGGGGGGACCTTCTACATGCAGAATCAGCGAAGAGCATTGCAGCCAGAACACATGCCGGCCCTGGCGGCGGTGCGATAAATATAGCTATGATATAACAGCGCCTCTCGCACACCACAGGGCGGGCACGCCGCCTGAGCTTCGTGTCTTTCTTCTACCACCGTCGCCTCCAGTTCACAGATACATTAATTCGAGAAGAATATTGGCTTTCTCTTTCTTTGACGGAGGTGATACCTACGCTTGACGAACGGCCGTTTTGGCATGGCGTGAAGACTACATACGCATGCAATTGGCTACTTTGCGTTTCCTCGAGATTTTAATGTTATATTTTGCTGCACGCGGTGTCTAAATATTAAAGCCTCCTCACAAGAAGTCCGATTACTTTTCTTTCTTTTTTTTCGAGGCCCCCTCGAAAGTTTAGACTTGGTGGGGAAGGAGGAAGCCGCTGTGGCAGTGTAAAGGGCAGTGTAAAGGGCAGCTCACGAGGAGCTCACTGACTGCCGGCGTCTCACAGTCTGGCACACACCTGCGTCGATCGGCGTCTGTCTGCGTCCCATTGTCGGGGGCACTCCTGCGTCGAACCATGTCGAACGCGCCACTGCGCGCTGTCGGCAAGACGAATTGGAGAAGCGTAGTGTAAATGGCTAGCGAGGATTTGGTCTGGGCCACACTGTCTGCATCACAAGGGCCGTTGCGCACTGTCGGCCAGATGAAGGGGATGACCGCGTGGCCGGCTTGAGGGTACTGACATAGGCTGGAAGACGCCGGGATTCACTTGAACCTTTTTGTTTCCCGATGGCCCGACTTTGGCTGCTGTCGCCGTCTGGCCAAACACCCCGCGTTTCTTTCTGGTGGGGAATTCTTGTCACAATAGTTGAAAGCGGTAACTCTCGCGCTCGTCTCGTTGTCGCCATCCTTAACAGGGGACATGGCTCTTAAAGCTATTTTTCCTACGTTTTTCAACAAATTTGATAAAACCTGGTATTCTGATTTAGTTTCTTGCACTGATTTCAAATATATAATTATGTTTCGAATTGGCCAATTAGTTCAAAAGGTAAAATGAAATTGGTCATAATTTGCGGGAACAATGAAAAAATAACCGCACTACAAAAAATTCACATGAACACTTTGCTATGTACTAGAAAGCATAACGAATACAATGTTACGCGCACTTTTGTGTAACAAATATTAGCAATGTTATAGCAGTTCAAAATTCACTGCTCCAAATGTGAGTGCCTTCCTGTCTGATTTAGAGCAAAATTGAAAACTTTGAACTGCTATAACATCGCTAATATTTGTTAAAAAAACAAATGCTCCTAACATTGTATTCATTATGCTTTCTGGTACCTAGCAAAGTGTCCATGTGAATTTTTTTGTAGTGCTGTTATTTTTTCATTGTTTCTGCAAATTATGAACAATTCATTTCATTATCTCTTTAACTAATTGGCCAGTTGGAAAAGTGGTTGCATGTTTGAAATCAGTGCAAGAAACTGAATCAGAATGCCAGGTTTTATCAAATTTGGTCAAAAATTGGAAAATAATTTTAAGAGCCATGACCCCCCTTAAGCAGAAGCGAAATGCAATACAGCTGACATGTTTCGTGGTGTGTTTGGAGACTGTAAACGGCCTAAACTAATACATTCTTTTTCAGCGAATTTCTAACAGTCTAGAGTTAGAAGACGAAAGAGTCACACTGGCCGTACTGCCCGAATCCGTGAGTCTCGCTGCCTGTCGGAAGTTGGGCACACTACGAGCAGTGGCATGCCGCGCCGGCGCGGCTCGTTCATACACAACCCTTCAGACACCACGCTCCACATCATGTTCTACTTGGCACTTGCTGTATTTCATTTTAAACCAGCCAAAAGACGAAACAAAGAATAAAAGCGAACAAGATGAGGCTGGCTTCTGTGTCTCGTCTTTTGGCTGGTTTAAAATGAATGATTACCAACTCGCCCAGTCGTTAACCTTGTTGCTGTATTTACAGGGCATTCCCACGTCTGCTGCTGTGGTTTAGTTTAGCACTGGTGAACGCTGTCTATGTTGGGATACATGCAACATAAATAGCTTGAAAGTAAAAGATTGCACAGCCATTATTGTAGCTAGTTTGTAAAGCATGGGATGCATAATGTGGAGGTCTCTGACCTCAACGGTGGCATGTTTCTTGTTTTTGTTTTGTTTTCCTAGTTTGCAATAAGTTATTTCTCATTTGAGAGTAGATACACTGCTAATTGCCATTCATCACCAATGCAGATTTTGTTTTTATTAGTTAATTATATGCTTTCCTCAATTTTATTCTGTTGATTTGCATACCTGTGTCGTAACAGGGCCTTTATATATTTTTCCTTTTCTGCTAAATAGAAGAGCATGAGCCTCTCATAGCCTGTGTTGCTTTGGGACATTAAATCCCATAAGCCAGACCAGCATGAGCCTCGTTTCTGGCAGTCGTAGATCTATTTCATTGAACCTCTTTGTTAATAATAAGCTTGTCAAACATACGTCAGACAAAAACATACAGTATGATGGGTGTGACACCATGAAGGTGTCAATCATTAGAAATGTCACAAGTGTTGGGCAGGCATGGAGGGCCTATCATTAACATGTTAAAATTAAGGAAGCTCCGGTGCCACTCAAGCGAAAACATGAGAAGCCACTGACAGAGGGCCATGGAGTAGGGCATCTGAAGGAGGAAAGGGCTATCCTTGAGTGCAGTCTATCCTCACTGAAGTTATTACTGACCAGTGCCTTGGAAATTTTATCAGAGCAGGCATGGATAAAAAAAAAATTATATGCACAAGATAGAGAGTGGAAATGTGCTGCTTATTGATGTGAACTCCGAACTAGTCTAGTGGTGCTTGAGCACATCATAGTGGTATAGTTCACATTTCTCAAGCTAAAAGAGTCATGTTTTTAGTCAAACTTATCGTTCGGGCACCAAGTATAGAAACAAGCATTGCATTTTCTGCTAGTTTGTTCCAAATTGTTGCTAAGGTCATTTGTGTTATTTTAAACATCTGTACATGTTTTGGCTGTTAGTCTTGTATTTTCAGCAATGCATTGATCTCTGAATAAAAAGGAATCAAATAGGTTATTTTGGCATGTCAGGTATAAAATATTCAGCTAATAAAATCTTTTGACTTTAGAAACGTGCTCTAAAACAATTTGAATGCTTCAAAACTCCCGTTTTATAGCTTCAAAGTGCTCGAGCCTGCTTCCACCTCTCCAAGTTGGTTTGTGGCTCAGGTCATTATTGACAATTCTGCATGACTGAATTGATGTCTTCAATTTGGAGTTTTGGGGAGGGTTGCATCCATTGGGAAGAGTGAAAAATGCTGGCCGAAGATAAGGAACGCTGCATTATGAAAATTCCGATTGCTATTGGGCAACCATCTCATGGATGATGGCACTTGAAAGCGTTTTGACTGGAGGTACTCACACTGCTTGGTCTAGGCCAGTGCAGCACTTCATCTTACAGGAGCATATGCACCTAATTTTGGTCGCATTTTGCTTGTTAACGACATGCAAAACATTACTCTGTACAGATCATCACCTGGTTTTTATTTTCAACTGCTAAATAATTTATAATTGAATTTTTGTCTTATCTGTTTCAGGGTGTCTATACTCCATTAACACACTGAATGTTAGTAGTGCTGCTACTGCACTTAAAATCAAGTGTTGGTCTCTGTTTGCAATATTTTTTAGCTGCTTTGAGAAGTATGATGCTCATGGACGGCCTCCTTAACAACATGAACTGGTGTATTTGTGATGAGGACCATATATCAAAGACAGCCAGAGGTTTTATGATGCTAGCATTGTAGCAGCTGCTGGCAACGGTGCTGTAGTTCGGTGAGGGATTTGGCCATCTTGTGGTTGTTGCCTGTTTGCTGTGGCCACCCTCAAAGTAAATAGCTATGGTCCTGTCACATAGTTTGAGAACTTCTTGTTACTTGTATGGAAATTACTGTTTGGCACAAAATGACTTATGGCTGCCATCATGTGCATTATAGAGGGCGAGCGACTACATTTCAGTGGAACAGTTCCTCATTCTTTTTCACAGCCCATAGGAAGGATTTCGCAAGTTTAGAAAAATGAAATGTTCACAGCTGAGTCAGTCGCAATTCTGGAATCATGCTGTGTAGTCGACAAACGCTACAATCCGAGAGCAACGCATGTCGTCTAATGAACAGTGCAATCGAAACTTCTTGGATACAGCAGCAAATGAAAATGTGCACACGTGGTTTTCAAGATGTCTCAACGTTTATTTATATGCTTCACAACCTACCAAAGCCCGCATGCTTGCGTTATACCAAAGCACAATCAGCTGTCTGTTCTGATGTCTGCGGCCAGTGTTGATAACTTCATATCAGTTCTTTACCACCCATGGTGTCCATTTCTGCTGTGCATGTGCACTGCAGTGATACATTGCCACACGCATGCAGAGAGCACTAGTACTGGCCTTACTTAGGGTAACCTTTTCGCTGTTTTGGCTTTTCTCATTCTTGAGCTATGCTACAAGGTGCACACTTTTCTTTTTGTCTGGGTCCTTTGACGAGTCATGAATTCAGCATTTGTGCTTCTTTCCTTTTTGAGGGTGTAGTGACCATATGCAAATCCACTATTAGAATATATGAGCTGCTGCATAGTCTGCAGTCCTGTTATCTTTTTATTTAAATTTGGTACGTCTCTGAGTTTCTCTGGGTGTTTTGTTATTGTTCTGAGCTTGCATTCTTTTGTTTTTTCTCCCCATGACAGCCGATCCTGCACGTGACTGATACTAGTCGAGAGATCACAACAGCTGCCCACCTTTCAAAGCATGGCATTCCCTGGCCCAAGTTGACTGCTCCCTGTGCTACTGGCTCAACAGTGTACTCACAAGTCTGCACTTCACTTACGAGCGTAATGGCAACACACACACGTTGGCCATAGCTTCCCATAGCTTCTGTGTCAAAATAAAATATTCCTACTTATGTGCCTTTTCATTCATTATTAACGCACATGATTGGAGTAATAAACACTCCAGTGCCAAAACACCATGTTGACACAGTCATTTATGTTTAGACTGCCTACCTTCTGCATTACTTCCCTTTTGTAACCTACCTAGAAAGGTAAGTATTTACTTTATGTGTCGTAGAACCACATGTATTTGTTATTCCTTTTGAGACTGGAAATAATCCGCAAAACCAGTGAAGTAAGAAAAGTTTCCAGATATGTTTCGTAGATAATTTTTTGAGGTAAGCCCAATGATGTTTCGAACTGCTGACAGGGACTGATGATAAAATGGCAAAGTGGGCGGTGTTTGTTGAATTGCATAAGATCGGTTTAATTCAGTATTTTGTAGATGAGCAGCAACTTTCTTAATTGCAATGCTTACTTACACCCATGCTGTCACCTCATGTAATGCTCAAACATTTGGCAGTGCTAATCACTTTACTAAAATATTGAACTCTTGGCCCTTCAAAGTGAATTGTGTTCAATAGCGAGGTGACATGCTTGTAGCAATGAGATTAGATGTAACCTTGGATACCCGCTTAATACACTATTGCTGTGCCTCTATGCTACTGGGATGGTGAGGCAGCATACTAAAAGGGCATAAAAAAAAGCGTGTGCAGTAATTCTTGCCATGTAACAATAGTTGAAGCCCTCGCCTAATTTAATGTGACTGCATTAAAAGGCCATATTTACCAAAAAAGGCAATTTGAACGACAAGGATGAGTGGCAGATACTATGACCGGATGAATTGGTCTGTGTGATGTGAGGACCATGGTATGGTCCAGCTGCCTACCCAAGCAGCTCCTTTGACATGAGAAAAACTCATTGCCTTTCAGAATCACAAGTCAGATGTGCGAGTTGGGAGTTCATTTACATAATGTGGTAATTAGTAATTTTACAAATTGGTATGTGTGATAAAAGTGCAAACTAAGATTGGCGAGTCAACAAGTAGCCAACTAAATGTACAGGGATGAGGATACAGGAGTCAATGCTGTGGCATGTTTTCCTTAACAGCGGTGCTGAAGTGCCCCCGAAATATTTGTTGCATTTGCTCAATTTATGTGTATTTCAGTTTCTGGTATAACCTTTCCCACACCTTTAACCTTTAGGCACAGTAATTGTAAGTAAAATCGGCAGTTAAAAAAGTAGCATTGTCAAGATAACAGCGTTCCAAAAAATTGAGAAATAGTAATTAAGGTACGTATAGCAGCAAAAGTTGCTACACTGTATCATCAGCATACACGTGTGATCCCAGCCATTTTTGGAACCATAAATGCAGTATTAACATCACTAGTTTATCAATTCAGTTTCGGACTATCCTCATGTTTGACAAGATTTTAATGATGAAACTTTCAGCTTAATGCCTCCAGTAGCCTGAGTATTCTGAAGCATAGCATTGTTGCCTTACTTAATTACTTGGCACACTTTCCAATTTTGCAGTGAGAAATTTTCTTAGCTTAAAACTGAAAAATTTGGCAGTACTCTGTCAGGGACGAAGCAAGCTTTTGGAAAAGGAAAATAGAGTAAATGTCTCTGAGTGGACACCTCATATGTGCACTGTGAATGAAACTAATGAGCAAAAAAAAAAAGCATATGCTTTCAAGCAAAGTATTGCAATGCTTAATATTACATAGAATTCCTCCTGGCACACATAGATTTCATATTTCAAGCTGCCAGTTTCCATCATGCAAGGACGACATCTGCTAGTTTCTATACAGCATCTTCGTGCTTTCGCACTGGCAAGCCATGTTTTGCGAGAGGGTACCTTTCTAAGTGGACTCAGCTAGGCTTCACCTGATTTCCATGAAATATATATGGAAGGGTGCTTAAACCAGATGCTATCAGGCTTTAAGTATACCTGCAGGTAAGGGCCCTGCCAACTACTATTTTTAATAAAGAAAATTTGATATATCTAGTCGTCACTTAGTGTTTGTCATATTGTAACCCGCGCTAACCGTGTCAGTTCTGGAGGGAGAAGAAGACGAAGTTCTGCGGAGTGCGCGTGCTTCTGGGACGCCGCTGCTTTCGCCTGGTCAAGCGCCTGCTCTCTGCCTCCTGTGCCTCAACCCCGTCCTTTGACCCTCTCCTTCTGGACTGCCGTCCGGGTAGCGATAGAACCCGTGACATTCTGGTGGAGACGCGGGGTAAATGCAGCACAGCCCCTCAAAACCCGCTACTCTGAGTTCGCCCCCAAGTCTCAGCCGCCGCCCCTTCGACGAGGAGGCCGAGATACGTGCCAGCCGGCGACTTCAAGGACTTGCTCCTGAATTTGGTCTGTTGCCGAACTCCGGCTCTCCACAACTTACAATGGCCCGGAGTACCACGACCCAATGTCAACAGACGGACTCGTTTCTCGCACCGTCCGTGGTGTACCTACCGATGGCTCCTCGAGCGGCTGCCACGTTCCATGGCGATGCCTCCGAAGATGTGGAGGATTGGCTGGAGCAGTACGAACGTGTGGCCCGCCACAATGGCTGGAATGCCGAAAACTGTCTTCAGAATTTGTATTTCTGCCTGGACAGTACGGCTCGGCACTGGTTCGAAAACCACGAGGCCTCCCTTACATCCTGGGACACCTGTAAGGAAGAGCTGCGACGGACGTTCGCCAATCAGTATCGGCGACAGCGAGCAGAAGACCTTCTGCAAACAAGAGTACAACGACCCGACGAAACTGTAACGAGTTTTGTTCAAGACGTCCTACGACTTAGCTCCCGTGCCGACCCCCGTGCCACCGAAGAAAAAAAGGTGCGTGCACTCATGCGGGGCGTCAAGAGTGACATTTTCGGCGGGCTTATTCGTGATCCGCCGACTACAGTGGCACAATTTGTAAATGAGGCGACGAATATCGAGCGAGCCTTGGTTACGCGAGCGGACCATTATCGTCGCCTTGCTGGAGGTCCCAGCGTTTCGAACCTTTCAGCTGCTCGTTTCCCTGCTGGTTCCCTCGACACCGCAAGCCTACGCGAGATCATCCGCGAAGTTGTACGCGAGGAAATACGGCAGCTGCTTCCACCTGCTGATGGTACGGCATCCTGCGCCCTCACGGATGCTGTCCGCGAAGAAGTACAGCGTGCCCTTTATCCACAGTGCTCCGTTGCTTCTTTACCTACTCAGCCCCCTACTCAGCCCATTGAGACGTACGCGTCCGTTGCTAGTCGCCCGCCGCCGCAGCAGCCACCACCGCCGCCTGTTCGCCGACAGTACTTGCCTGCACAACCCCGTATCCCTGTGTACGATCTTCGTCCGCAGCAGCAATGGATGAGCAAGGCTGACGTGTGGAGGACAACCGACCATCGCCCACTATGCTTCCACTGCGGAGAAGCAGGCCACGTCTACCGTCGCTGCCCTTACCGCGAGCTTGGTCTTCGCGGTTTCCAGCGGAATGCTCCCCGCCCGGAGTTCGGCGAGCAACCCCGCGACATCGCGGATTATCTGCGCCGTTCACCACCACCCGACCGGTCTTCACGTCGCGACCTCCGCT
The DNA here is from genome assembly GCF_055883805.1 of Amblyomma maculatum. Lineage (NCBI taxonomy): Eukaryota > Metazoa > Arthropoda > Arachnida > Ixodida > Ixodidae > Amblyomma > Amblyomma maculatum. Next base: position 261,451,786 of record NC_139344.1, read on the forward strand.
CGACACCGTCCCGCCGATACGATTCTCCCCTTCGCAGCAATCGACGGCAAAGCCTGTCCCCTCATCGGGAAAACTAAGCCCGGCGACGTCTGGAGGTGACGTTGCCGAACCCGTTCCTGTTAAAGAGCCTCCACGTTTTTCGGCCCGCTCCCCCACGCGAACCGACGATCAACCCGACGACCTTCCCGACGAACTTCGCGCCGAACTTCTCGCCGAACTTCCCGCCGAGCTTTCCGACGAGCTTTCTGACGAACTTCACGACGAACTCCCCGACGGAGCTTCCGACGACCGCCGCACCACAGTGTACAATAACCTCGATGTTGTGATCGACGGATACGACGTGACGGCACTCGTTGACACCGGTGCAGACTATTCTGTTATGAGTGGGGAGCTATGCCGCCGACTTCGCAAGGTAACGACGCAGTGGGATGGCCCCGATATCAGAACCGCTGGAGGCCACCTCGTGAGACCAATCGGCAGATGCACTGCTCGTATTGAGATTAACGGTCTCAGGTGCCCGGTTACCTTTGTTGTACTATCGAAATGTTCCAGAGACATTATTCTCGGCATGGATTTTTTGAGTGATTGCAGCGCTGTAATCGACTTTACCGACCGCCGCCTCACGCTTCGTCAACCTCGATATACCTCGGCGCAAACAAAGCCCCAAGTTTGCACGGCACGCGTCTTGGCGGAGCACGTAACCGTACCGCCCCAGTCTAGCGTATTTCTTCCTGTCACGTCCGACCACGTTGCTTCTGGCGAAGTTCTGCTGGAAGGAAGTGCTCAGCTGCTTCTTGAACGGGGTCTTGGTGTTGCTCGAGGTATCGCGCAGCTGGATACTGGCTGCGTACACGTCCTAGTCACCAACTTTTGTGGCACTCCACAGCGCCTTACGAAAGGCACAGCTCTCGGTACCATGGAGAGCATTACCGCCCCTATTCAAGTTGTTGCCCTGTCCGAAGGTGCTTTCTCCTCCTCTTCGCAGCAGAACGATGCACCTTTGGGTGTAAGCATTGCACCTAATCTCTCTGTGAGTGAGAGGGCCAAATTGATAGCGCTGCTTGCAGAATTCCAAGACTGCTTCTCTACGTCATCCGGAGTTCGCCAGACGACCATTGCCAAACACAGAATAATTACCGATGACGCTGCTCACCCTGTTCGTCAGTCGCCTTACCGAGTTTCTTTCAAAGAACGTGAAGTTATTCAGAACCAAGTGCAAGAAATGCTGGCCGACGATATAATCCAACCCTCGCACAGCCCATGGGCAGCTCCAGTGGTACTAGTAAAAAAAAAGGATGGCACTCTTCGATTCTGTGTTGACTATCGCCGTCTCAACAGCGTCACCAAGAAGGATGTCTATCCCCTTCCTCGCATTGATGACGCACTTGATCATCTACGACATGCCCGTTACTTTTCATCCATAGATCTGAAAAGTGGTTATTGGCAAATCGAAGTTGATGAGCGCGACCGAGAGAAGACTGCTTTTATCACTCCGGATGGTCTATATGAGTTTAAAGTGATGCCGTTCGGCCTCTGTACCGCCCCAGCAACCTTTCAGCGCGTTATGGACACCGTCTTGGCCGGACTGAAGTGGCAAACTTGTCTGGTCTACCTTGACGATGTTGTAATCTTCTCAAGCACGTTCTCCGATCATCTTCTTCGCCTGAGAGCAGTACTACAAGCTATAAGAAGCGCTGGCCTCACTCTGAAGCCAACAAAGTGCAAGTTTGCCTACGATGAATTAAAATTTCTTGGCCATGTCGTCAGTAGCGCGGGTGTTCGTCCAGATCCCGATAAAACAGCCGCCGTCGCCTCCTTTCCTACACCATCGGACAAGAACGCCGTACGGAGGTTTCTGGGCCTCTGTGCTTACTATAGGCGCTTTGTTCCCAATTTTTCTCATGTCGCTGCACCGCTTACTCATCTCACGAAAGAGAACGTCGCCTTCCAGTGGTCGGATGAACAGCAGCGTGCATTCGACCGCCTTAAACAAAGCTTACAGACCTCCCCTGTACTCGGGCACTTTGACCAGGACGCCGAGACTGAAGTTCATACAGACGCCAGCAACAAGGGCCTCGGAGCCGTGCTCATTCAAAAACAGAACGGGACAGAGCGTGTAATCGCTTACGCAAGTCGAACATTATCGAAGGCGGAGACTAACTACTCGACCACTGAAAAAGAATGCCTCGCGGTAGTTTGGGCGATTAATAAGTTCAGACCCTACTTGTACGGACGCCCATTTCAGGTGGTTACCGACCATCACTCTCTGTGTTGGCTCAGCACTCTGAGAGACCCTTCAGGGCGACTTGCACGGTGGGCCCTTCGGTTGCAAGAATTCGATGCTACAATAGTTTATAAGTCCGGTCGCAGGCACACAGATGCTGACTGCCTCTCCAGAGCCCCTATAGAATCAGCATCTGACGGTCAAGGCGACGAGTATGAAGATGCTTTTATAGGTACCATAAGCACAGTCGATATGGCAGCGCGGCAGCGACACGACACTGAACTCCGTGAAGTAATCGCCCATCTGGAAGGTCAAGAAGGCACCATTCCACGCGTCTTCTTGCGCGTTCTGCCCGCATTACGTCTTCGCAACAATGTGCTATACAAAAAGAGCTTCGCAGCGAGTGCGAGGTCTTGGCTACTGGTTATTCCGGCTGACCTACGTAATGAAATTATGGACGCCTGTCATGACGACCCAACTTCCGGGCATTTGGGATACAGCCGAACACTCGCACGAATTCGTTCCAAGTATTACTGGCCTCAACTTCCTAAGACTGTTCGTCACTATACCAGGACCTGCCGCGAATGTCAAAGACGTAAGACTCCGCCCGTACAACCCGCAGGACATCTTCACCCCATTCCGCCGCCTATGACTCCGTTCCAGCAGGTAGGCATGGACCTGCTCGGACCTTTTCCTACGTCCAACTCGGGACACCGCTGGATTGTTGTTGCTACGGATTACCTCACACGGTATGCTGAATCGCGAGCTTTACCTTCTGCAACAGCGGCTGATGTAGCGAAGTTTTTCGTCGAGTCCATCGTCCTCCGTCACGGTGCTCCCGAAGTCTTGATCACAGATCGCGGTGCCGCGTTCGTGTCCCAGCTAATGGCAGAGATCTTGCGTTTAAGCAACACGCACCACCGCAAAACTACCGCATACCACCCCCAAACGAATGGGCTCACAGAGCGCCTTAATAAGACTATGGCCGACATGATATCTATGTATGTGGACGTCGAGCACCGTACATGGGACGAAATTCTTCCCTACGTAACTTTCGCTTATAACACCGCAACTCAGGAAACAACCGGGTTTTCGCCGTTCCGCCTGGTGCATGGCCGAGAGGTGATTACCATGCTTGACGCCATGCTTCCCCATGAGCCGGAGGCCTTCTTTTACGACGATGTCCAACTGGTAACCCAGCACGCAGAAGAAGCCCGACAGTTGGCACGACTACGCATCCAAGACCGCCAGCACGTCGATGCACGCAGGTACAACCTCCGGCATCGTGAAGTTAATTTTGCACCTGGTGATAAAGTGTGGGTGTGGACTCCCGTTCGCCGTCGCGGTCTCAGCGAGAAGCTGCTAAAACGTTACTTTGGCCCATACGAGGTCGTTCGCCGTATAAGCGACGTGAATTACGAGGTGATTCCGATTGTTCCGAGCACATCTCGTCGGCCCCCTCATCCTGAAGTGGTGCATGTGGTTCGCCTGAAAACTTACTCTGAACGCTAGAACCACGTATTCTGACTCTGAGCTCTGCTCGATTTAGCGTTTCAGTTACGCTTGTGCGCGCATCGGGACGATGCGCCTTTCAGGGGGAGGAGTAGTGTAACCCGCGCTAACCGTGTCAGTTCTGGAGGGAGAAGAAGACGAAGTTCTGCGGAGTGCGCGTGCTTCTGGGACGCCGCTGCTTTCGCCTGGTCAAGCGCCTGCTCTCTGCCTCCTGTGCCTCAACCCCGTCCTTTGACCCTCTCCTTCTGGACTGCCGTCCGGGTAGCGATAGAACCCGTGACAATATATACTCCCTCAAGCACAATTAATGGTGGTCTAATCGAGCTGCTTGGTTGATACTAAAAATGAAAACGCAGCACTGACACCAAACATGGACGGGCTACTGCTCAATTAAAACGCCTGGAGAGAGTGCAACGTAAGTCAACTTAATCGCTTTCACTTCTTTCTTGCCGACTGCGACGTAAAGTATCGGCAGCACTTGTGCAGTGGTCACCTTTACAAACCAAGCATGCTATGCGTCTGGTCATCGACTGGCAGCTGTCGGCCGGCGCATCGTGGCCGTCGATTCTCCTAGCAACGCCACGCCCTCCGCGGCACGGATTCAACCCTCTTTCCAGTTTGGTTGCTAATGGCCATCAATTTTCGCTGATTATTGCACTATAAGCAGGTAAGCCATCTCTACTAATTGAGCACATAAATAAAATATTTTATCGAGTTTAGTTTACAGCGCAGCCCTATGGCAGTCGCGTAACCGGCGAAGCGAATAAAGAGCACATCAGAGGATGAAAGTTCGGTGATTCACTCTGATGCATATCTTACGTCGCACTGGATTTGTTAGAGACCAACATGGAATAATTTGAACAAATTGTTCGATATAAACGGTCGTTTGGCTGCTGGATATACCATTGCTTGTAAATCCGGCCGCGCAAAATATATAGTAAAAAATTTACTTCTTTTTCCATATGTTATGTTCACAACAAACATATGCATAACCACGCACTGAGATCAAGTGCCACATGAAAATTCGCGCTTCCACTTCAGTTCGAATAATAGCTCTCGAGGTCAAATGTTCGAATGAGTCACGTTACATATGCTGTATGCGAGGTGGGTACGTGGGGGACGAATTAAACTGCACTGCAAAAGATGGTTTGGTTTGGTTTATGAGGTCCCGAAGCAACTCGATCAGGCTATGAGATACGCCATATATAGTGGAAGGCTCCGAGAATTTCGACCATCTAGCTGGGTTTTTACCATACCGCGCAGTACACGCGGGCGCCTTGTTAGTATTCGCTCCCATCGAAAAGCAGTCACCCCAGTCAGGATTGAATCCCACACCCTTGGACACAGAAGTCGAGTACGCCAACTGCACTAGCACAGCGGGGGAGGGGGGGCGGGGGGGACTGCAGAAGACACTGTTGCGTTGTTGGGTGCTTGGTTTAGCCCGCGGCTGCTACGTTTTTGTGACATGGCCATGCAGTCCCGTTCCACCTAGCTTCCACTGGGCCATCGCAATTCAATCTCGACTTCCTATAAAATCGCAACCATGCAATTCCTGGCACGAAGTCGCCTCCTGGTCGAATTAGCATGGCTTACCCTGCTCTAGTCGCCAGACAGTTCGTTTGTACACGCTGGCCAACAAAGACGTACGGGATCTGTTGGCTCTTAAATGATCACAACGGTGCACTGCAATGCCGATCGACGCCACGTACACGCTTACGGGCGGCGTGCAATTCGTTGCAGCCTCCGCTGCTGCGGGTGCGAGTCGTGAAAAAAGAAACTATGCAGAATTAACATGCAGTTTCACGGGTTGGTTCGGCTGGAGGCTTTTAATTGTGCCCGTGTATACGGTGCGATAACAATTAAGCAGGCGCTGGTATATAACTGATAATACTTTTTAACTAGTCATGCGCACTAGCGCCTCATTTACTAACAGCTATAGGTTGCTGAGGTCGCAATTATAATATCTATATCAGTTTTTTAAATTTTGGAAACACCATTATCGTCCCCGCTTTTAGCACATGAATTTAGGCCGCGCATGGCAGAAAACGAAACCTCTCGGTCGAGGATAATTTAGTGCGCGCGGCATATATATGTACGGGTGTACGTTGTACGATCGCTTCGCTAGCCATTCCTCCTGGGCGCTCCCGAACACTATGAAAGGAGTGACACCCGCGGCGGTGCGTGGCGCGTATTCAGCATGCATGACTAGCGTGGCGATTTGCGCTCACCCGCTATATAGTTTCGGTTTCGCCTGTGTACGGCCGAAACTACCCGAGCAGGTAGCGTAGATGGCAGCGTACTGCTTCGAAGTTGTCACTTGCTCCTTCGTAGCGGCCAGGAGGGACGGCAAGCTTCGAGAGCAAGGTATATATGAAGCGGGCTCATAAGAGTGCCAGGTCGAAAAAATAGAGGTGGCTATGGCCAGGTACGTGCTCAATCATCACAGTGGTTTCAATTTAGCCCGCGCATAAACATTTCTTGCGCTAAATACGCCAACAGAATTATGTTTTGGGAAAGTTTACACTGATATAGATACTGACATGGGCGTCGGCATGACCCCCTGCATGGTGCCAACAGATTCTTATTCACTCAAACTGCATTGTCAGAACACTTAGTGACATAATTTGTTCATTCTAGAAGGACAAACTCGTGGAAGTTTAAATTTTGGGGCTTGTGTTATTAAATTAAGGAAAAAAGTACGGGAGATGGAATAAACTCCACCCTTTACAACCCCCTTTACTGATACATTATCACCAGGTTTGATTTGGTTGTTTAATCTGATGCAAAAATTCATAAGAATAGCAATAAATGGGCAGCAGAAGACAATTAAGTAGTTCAGTTTGGTAGTTAAAACCTTAAGGGTCACTGTATCAAATGCTTTTTGAAGATTAAGAAAAGGTAGCTAATTTTATTTGAGTTGAACATGCCCATGCTTCTCATTTAGTGAATCAGTATATACAAAGCATTCCTCATCACCTGATGGGCCAGCTCATCAAGACACCTACAGTAATTGCTTAACTGTGGCTGCTTCCTCTTTGTATGAAATAAAAAACTAACTTGAATTTGAGGCAAACATTTCTAAGAAAGGAAAAGGCGCGAGTACTGAGTCATCACAAGTGCCTTAAAATTGAGATACTCGCTTAAAATCAAGAGACTTAGCTGCAGTATATGCAGCCAAAGAAGAAACAGAAAAAGGCTTTAGAAATTCCAAAACAAGTGATTTTAATAGCACCCCCAAAATTCAGCAAGAGTACTGGGCAATTTTAGAGTGTATGGTTAAAGCAGAATTCATTTTACCCAAATTTAATACTCACCTCGGCTGTTCTGCCAATGCCAAATTTTTCTAAAAAATTGCAACACTTAGAAGCACAAAAAAAGCCTAGCCCTGAAGGCTTTTGCTTTCTTTTCTAGAATGCATTCATACCTTCAGTTAGAAATGTTAAGCTATAGAAGCACGATCAAAAGCGACCATTCAGAGCTTCATTGGAACTATCCAAAATATAAGTTATGAACTGTAAAATAAAACGACCCACGTTTAAGGTCTAATTGTGTTTTTTAAGTTTCGCTCTCAGCTATGCTGGTCCCTGTAGACCATTCCTCAACTCTTTAAACTGTACTTCAAGACCTAGTAGAAGTAGTAGTAATAAACTTTATTTGGCTACAAAAATGAGTGCCAAAGAGGTTTGCAACTTGTAGAACCAGGGCCATCTGTCACTTCGACATGGAGGACTCCAGCCAGGTACACCAATTAAAAGGAGGAGAGTCAAGATAAAAGGGGGACTGAATGGCAATGGTGCAAAGGAAAAGCAGTGTTCTAGGTTAATGCAAATGAGAGATATAGTTGGGACAAGATGCTTTAGGTGGAAACGGTAAAGAAAAAAATGCACTGGGAGAAGGAGGAAGAAACTTTAATGACACGGAGTATTAGGCACCGAGAATGTCCTGAGTACGGGTCACCAAGGCCAACCAGTCCGTCAGCTGATGCAAGACTAGCCAAGCCCACCAGGTCGGGAAACAAAAGTGCGGAAAATGAAATGTGCCGGGATGGTGAGAAAGTTCGTTCCCATTATACGTTTGACATGAGATTTAGTGACAGAAGAAAGGAAGAGGTGTCAAAAGAAGAATGAGATAATCTCGAAAATGCCTGGAAAGCAGCTTCATTCATCTAATTGACAGGTTGAAAGAAGCCGGCTATCCGGAACATGGTGTCATCTCAGTTGCTGAAGGAACCTATATAAAAATGAAAACAAACAGCAAGGAAGCTATGCCTAACACAGCAGACAGAATACAACAACAAAATCTGGTTGCAATACCCTATCTGCACAGCATATCGCATGATTTGAAACGGATAGGCAAAAAAGTAAATATCGAAGTAGTTTTTACAGCTTCGGAAAAGTTATCGAAGCTTTGTAGGATCACTCAAACTTGTGGTGTGCAGCGACGCGCATGTAGCATAAAACACCCGACTTTATTTGTACCCTGCAGCACAGGTGTGGTGTATGAGATCCCATTAAGCTGTGGGAAACGTTACATTGGACAAACGGGTAAATGCCTCAATGAACGGCTCTGAGAACACAATTATACCTATGAAAAACTTGCAAAAAAGAAACATCTGCGAAGGAAACGTTGCTTTGCACTGCAGCAGGTGCACAGGTTGTATGCCCTGGCTTCTACAGGGCTTAAAGCCAGGGGGTGTGTCAGAGACCCCCCCCCCCCCCCCCCCCCCCCGTAATATTTAACAGGGGTCCGAGATCCCCACAAGCTTGAATTCAAGCATGAGGACTGTGAGAATACAAACCAGGTAACCATTGTTTTGTTCTTGTCAGTGGTGTAATTGGAAGGTTTTTTCTCTACCGTTTCAACAGTTTCACATTGAGTATTAATAAAAACCAGAGATGGAGAAAAATAATGATTTCTCCCCTTTGTATAAAACGATTTGCAAAACAGGCAACCAGCCACTTTCTCTCTTTATTTCCCTTTCCACCAATGCTAGAATCACTACAGACCCCCTCCGATTGAGCCAGTCTTTAAGCATTGGGCTTCACAAAACAAAGATTATTGGTAGAAGCAACAAGCAGATTACAAGAGAGATTCTGGAGGCAAGAGTCATCAAACAGAAAAAGGGCTTGTGCATCAGTGCACCTTCGATAATGCTCAGTGAAAAAGAACTTGAGATCCTGTAAGTAGCGTAGGCTTACTCAAAACGATTAGTATGTTATATCTTTTCTTGTATGGCAGTTTTCGGTTCTATATCTGGTGGTTTTTAAGGCTAACGACACAACTTAATCCTGCTCATTCATACTTTACATTTTGACAACAGAAGCCCATATACAGCTCAACCTGGCTTTTTCATTTGTCTTCATCAAATGTTTAGCGGTGAGGCATGTGCTTGCTCATGGTGTATACTACTTCACTTGCGTTTTGAATTTTTGTGATTTCTTGTTTATTGTCACTTTTTTTTTCGTCAATGCTTTGTTAGGAGAGAAAACTGGTATACGTGTATATGACGTTTTGACTTCGGCTGAGTCACATGTTATGAAAATGCGCATAAATTCCTCCATTTTCCAATAAACCCTCCGTTTTCCAATAAACCTCAGTTGACAGTCAGTGCTGTGTTCATCTCCCTACCTCTGACCACATCTATCTCAATCTCAAAGACCTCATTCCAAAAGTAACATGCACAAGTATTGATACAGCCATAAATTTATTACAATGAATAAGACTGCTGTCAACCATGATGAACTTGACTTTCTGCAACATCTAATGTCAAAGTGAAAGTGATCGCTCCTTCTGCTTATATGCTTCGCTTATTATTAAGGAGATTATTAAGTTGGTTTAGACCTTAAGGCAGAATATTAGTTTAAATAGTTTAGTCACACAAACAAAAAAACACGGAAAAGAAATTATAACCGAGCTTTTCCTTGGTTGAAGTGCCGTACAGAGGAAGAAAGTAATCATATTTACACAGGTGGAAGCAGGCTCAAGCATTTTAGAACAGCTCAGGGAGCAGTAATAAAGTAACTTCGGAGCAGCTTTGAAGCAATAAAACTAGAGTTTTGGAGCAATCACATTATGTCTTGGAGCAAGATTCTAGACTCGCTTTTAATAATAGAATTCTAGCTTCCTCACTTAACTCTTTGACTGTCGAATATTTCGAAGAAAAAAAAAATCACCTCCAGTGTCGAACTATTTCAAACGCTATGCGTTTAGCACAATACCCGTACTGCAAAAACGCCACGGGACGGCATGCAGCCGCAGCACCTGTACGGCAAAACTAGTCAAAGGGTTAAATAGCAGCAAATGGAATGCTGCCTTCTACACTTCATAATTGAAGATCATTTAACTAAGAGATTTATACTGTTTTGTAAGATTCAAAGGTGAACTTCACCACTTGGATGCACTCAAGTATTGCCACTAGTTTGAAGTTCACATCAATGAACAGTACATTTCTGCTTTCTATCTTGTGCATATTCTTTTTGATCCTGCGCCTGTGCCGATAAATTTCTGGGTACTGGCCAGTAACGCCTTAGTATAGCCTTTTTCCCCTTCAAATTCATTACTTTATGGCCCTCTGTGGCTGCTCAAATTATTGCTTGAGCTATCTTAGTTTCAACACACTGGCGATAGGCCCTGTATGACTTTCCAACACTTTTGAAAACACATTTAGTGACTGGCACCTAAGTGGCATCACCTCCATAAGAGTTCCAAGTGTGCCTTTTGTCTGTCGTAGGCATGACAGGCTAGATGGTGAAGCACCTGCTTGTATTCACAGCAGAATCGCTACAAACAAACCGTGTAGTTTGTTGCAGCTGGACAAGTTTCCAATGGCTCGTAGTCATCATCGGCCAGACTATACCAACTGCAGGGTGAAGGCCTCTCCCATACTCCTCTACCTCTGCTAGCTGCATCCACTTTACTCCTGCAAACTTTTTAACCTCATCCGCTCACCTAACTTTCTGCTGTCCCCTGCGACGATTTGCTTCCCTTGGAATCATTTATTACCCTAAGCGAACATCGGTTGTCCTCTCTACGCATTACATGCCCTGCCCATTTCATCTTGATTTCCACTAGAATGTAATTAACTCATTATTTCTCTAACTCACTCTATGTGCTTCCTATTTTTTAACGTTACACCTACCATTTTTCATTCCATAGTCATCTGCGTTGTCCTCAACTTAAATAGAACCCTTTTCGTTAGCCTCCATGTTTCAGCTCCATAGGTAAGTGTAAGATGCAACTGCTGTATACCTTCCTCTTGAGCAATACCGGTAAGATACTAGTCATAATCTGAGAATACTTACCAAATCCACTCCATCCCAATCTTATTCTTCTAGTTATTTCCCTTTCATGATCTAGATCTGCAGTTACTACCTGTCCTAAGTAAACATATTCGTCTACCACTTCCAGTGCTTCGCTACCTCGTAGTAGTTTGGTGCGCCTGCTTCACTCGCTGATATCATTTCCCTCACCACAGGCGATTCAAAAGGCCGGGAGTAGGTGCTATATCAAGTGCACAGAACATTTTCCGCAACAAATTCCTCAAATTTGCTTATAAGCAAACATTATGCTGCATACTAAAAGTAATATTAAAATTTTATATGTATTAGGCTCGGGTGAGATGCATTACACCTCTGCTACCGGTGTGCTGCCATCGTTTTGACTACACCAGCCACATACCCTGTATACAGAACTCATAACAGACCATTGCCCAGCTGCGCTTCTCATAGTCGCTTAACTTAATTGTCTCGGATTGCGGTTCTTGCTGTCAATACCAGTAATGTCCCACTGTGCGGCAAAACCGTGCTCCACTAAATTTAATGTCAGAACATTGATGCAGTCGAGTTTGAGCAATTTTGGAGCACTTCCACCCCTGCATTTAGGATGAATGCAAAGAAAGGAATACTGCAATCAAATTCTAAATTCATTCTAAGTTCAAAAGGCAAGCCACCATGTCAGTGTTATCACTCAGTATCCTAATTTCTAAGTTCAATATCATAGGAAAGAGAATTGTTCCAAGCTCAAGCTTAACACCGTTCAACATGATCCAGTTACATATATATATATTCCTGCCGAACATAATCACAGTTCCCATATTGTAAGGAATCTTTATCAACCATGCTTTTATTTATGTGTTTATTGATACCTCAGAAGTCCTAATGCAAGACTTTACAGAAGGAATGGGCTTGTGCACAGTGATAAATGGCGACAGGTTAGTGGTATACATGGCTATGATTAGACAGGCTCTTCGATGGCAGTATTGAAGCTTACAGGATCACTGATGAGGGATGATTCCAGTTGTGAACAGTGCTTGCGAAGAATGACTCATGAAATGTAGTTGTGCGGGCATGCGGTGAAACGCCACTTTTACGATGACCTGTGCGAGGTGTTCTATACACAGGTTAGCCGAGACGACTGCCATGAGGTCTTGTATGAAAAGCTGGTGATAAAGGCAGGGGCATGAAGTACAGTGACGAGAACAGAGACTGTAACAGAGATTTCATGGCAGAGATGCTGAAGGAGTATTCGAGGGAATGAAACTGGTGGCATGGTTTTGAACAGGCTCATAAGGTTCAGTAAAGTTACAGTAGTGTGGATCAACTATATGATTGGTATATTAAAGTTGTGATCACACAAGGATTTTGTAATCTAGTAATTTTACACAAGAAGGTGCCAGCCATGGGTAGGTTACGATAGAGGTATCCAACAGTTCTATTAGAGTAATTAGTTACATGGCTTACAAGGCAAGACAATGTTAAGCCATTAGTGAGGTGAACACCAAGGTACTTAAACGAATTCTTTGAAAAAGTAGTACTAGTGTTAATTTTGTAAGTAGGATGTGTTGTTTTGGCAGTGGTGAGAAGAAATCAACAGTTTAAAGCTTCTCAGGGACGGAGGCCACATAGCACATCACTATTGTATGCGAATTAGATATAGATATAAGGCAGAAGCGTCGGACGAGTTGGTTACAGAGCAGCGAAGTACACAGTCATCAACTAAAATGTGGATGGTAAAAGTTACTGAAGGGAGATCGTTAAGAGTAAGGGACAGTGCTTTGTGGAACACATAGCTGAAAGAAAACTTTGAAAAAGAGGACTGGGTATTAGCAGTAACAAACCGCGAGCGGTCGGTCAGAAAGCCTTGGATCAAACTAGTGGATAGAGGTTTGTTCAATTCAGGCAGCTTCAGCAGAATGCGGGCAACGTGAAAAATGCGTGAAAAATGCGTGCAGACAGGCGACGCAACTTGGGAAAAGCGGTAAAAGAAAATCTAGTACCGAACCTGCTGGATATTTTTTTCGAAGTTAATATTGGGATATATTGAGGGCGAAAGGCACCATTTCGGCTCCATCTTAGTGCCTATACCCTGTGCGATTCAGGGAACGTAGGAACGGGTGAATGCTAAATATTTTTTACACACTCTTGTACACTACGCGAACGCGCACACTTCGTGAATAACGCGAAATAGAAGTGTCCTTTCGCTAAGGCAGCTTCGAAAAGACCCGTTTTATCTGGAGTGCCCGGCATTGCAAAAGAAAGAGCACATAAACACCCTTCCAGAATCAGCCAAGCGATTACATACGGTGATTACATAAACACCGCAACCTTCAAAACGAAAGCCAAGACCACCTACACGTTGAGAATATTCTTCTTCCATGGCAGCACAAACCAAATCACGATCCCCATACACAGGCCTTTTACATACGCTCTTGGTTTCTAGTATGCCACACTGTGCACCATTCATGCTTCAAAAATAAATCCAAGACGCCCTGTTCGTGAAGCAACACGCAAATATGATTTGTTGCAGAAGAACGGAGAGACCGACGGGGTCCGCAGGTAGGAGCACTCTTTCAACTTCCGTGGATGCACGAAGCCAACGAAGCCTCTACTGCGTCTATCGCCTCTGTCGTTACTAACTTAATCCATGAAGAAACTGCAAGATGAGCACTGAGGCACGATATGTGCACGGCGCAAAAATCGCGATTCACACGACCACACATTCCGAACACACACGACACGTGATCTGCCTTTGGCTTTCCTGCAAAAAGCCCAATCCGAAAATAATAAACAAAGCCAAGCCAATCCATGGGTTGCAATAACGGTTTGCTTATTTTCACCCGGTTGCACCAAGCTTCTAGCTTATTCCAACCGGGTCGCAGCAACGCCGGCCTACCGAGAGAAGGCGGGCAAGGGGGGTAAGCCAGATCTCACAACGTCCTGACGGTCCTGAGCTGAGGCTGTATGGGGCGGTCCCCCGTTGCATACGTCTGCTCACGTGACAGAACGTCATCGCTCGGCCTGGCGCATGGCCAGGCGCGAGCGTGGCAGCGCCAACGAGAGCGGCGTCGCGTCGCTCGCAGGCATGCTAGTGCGGGTAGTGAGGTTGTCGTCTGCTTCCTTGCTGCGCGCTTCAACGCAGCATTTCTGTGCGGAGGCTACGCACAAGCCCAGCTTTCCTGCAAGCCTTGCAGATACTTTTCGAAAAACAAGTGACTTCCCTTCAGGCGAGTGAACCATAATTGGGTACGCAGACAGTGCGGCCGTGCTACCGGATGGATAAGATGCGACGCGAGGAGTTTGACTAGCAGCGAGAGAGGACAAGCTCACTACCAGCCCGGAGACTTCGAAATAGGTGTGGCATTGGGGTATGGTGCACACCAGGTGGACTAAATTTCCGGAGCCTACTTCTACGGCGCCTTTCATAGCCTGAATCGCTTCGGGACGTTAAACCCCACAAACCAACAAACAGAACCAAAGCGACTTCAGTGGTATTCTGCGTGGCGGCGCTCGATCTTCAGAGGTCGGTGCAGGATTGAAGACAGCACAAATGCTAGGAATAGCTTGCTTACATTACGAGCAGATTGAGGCGACAATTCAATGCGTAGCGAAAGCTACTCGTAAATGTTGATCCCAGTTGAGTTCCAGTTGGTATCAATTCTTAATCAACTGGGAACTAACGGTCTGAACTGGGAGTTTGTTCCTTAAACCAGTTAGATAAGTTAGGATTTTTACCTGGCTCTGATGGTAAAACTCCTGTCCGCAGTTTTTTCGTTGCTCTTTTGTGTGTGTTAATTTTTTTGCGCCAGGCTGTTTTCCCAATTTTAAAAGATGCTAGCTAGTGTACGTCGCGACGCCTGTCGCCGTCGCTTGTATACAGCTTGTGTGCGGGACAGCGCTGCTCACAACACACAACCCTTAGTAAAAGTAATAATCTGCATCATTTTGGGAATACAAAATGGGCGAACCCTTCTTAGCACCTCGTCGAGTATCGCCAAGGCTGAGCTTCATGTACGCGTAGCAAGTGCAATTCGTAGGTGTAGTCTTGAGCCTATACCAACGTCCGCCGTACCTTTACCAATAATCGAATGGGTCCGTCAAACGTATCTTTTCAAACTTCGTTACTTATATCCACTCGTATACGTGGCCGAGGCACCCGGCCGTTGCTGAAGAGCTCCAGCGACCGCCAGCTGAGCCAAGAGCGGCTGTTGACTTTCTTCCAAGGCGATATCTTCGCCTCTTTAGAGGAAATACCGTCGCTTACCGTTGCTAAAACCGATCGATGATTTCAAAATTATGGAGTCGCAATAATTGTCGTCCAGCCGCCGAAGCGATGGAGTCATGCTGCACAGCCACGTGAAAGGGGAGCCACTTCCTCCAATTCGCTGTTCGCTCGTAGCGGACCTCAATGTAGCGCCAGTTTCCCCTTATTTCGCATCGAAATTGTGATACAACTGTTCGGGTAAGGTGACGTCACACGTTTTCCTGCTGCATATAGCGTACATATTCCAGTCAAGATGGAAGCTAGCACGCAACAAGGATTCTAACCGACGACATATAAACTGACAATGACAAAATGAAAATGGGTTTGAGGAAAGAAGGGGAGAATATATGTCACTTCAAATCTGGACACCAATCGCATCGGGTCGGGTTAGCACCCGGGTATGACGCGAGCGCCAACAGTGCCCACTTCTGCGTCAAGTAGGATAGCGCCCCCAAGGAATGCATGTAAACAAACGTTTTAAAAGCATTTTTATGATTTCAGAGTGCACCTTTGACGGTCTCCCATCGTGAAGAAAAGTCCCCAAGTGCACCCTAGAAAAGATAGGCGAAGCATGAAACCTCATTTCGAAGGCGGCGTACGTTTAAAACATGGCGATATATGTGTGTATGGGAGGTCAACCCTGGCCGCCGGCACCGGAAGGAAGAGTGATCCACAGAAACAAAGTATTCAATTTTTCTCGTCACATGCAGCCATTCGTTCGCAGTTGGTGGGTGCTTTGCGAATAGCACCTGCTTCTCTTGGAGTCCAACTTATTAATGTGCTCTTGGAGTCCAACTTATTAATGTGCGCTACGCTGGCTCAGCAAGGTCGTTGAATCTAGAGATCGTAGAATGAGCGGGTTTAACTATACGGGTTTAACTATCTCCCTTGCTTGGCCGTGTTTACGTCGAGAATGAACATATGCGATAATCCTTTGTTCTGATAATAATTCTACAATTTTTATTTGCAAAACAATGTGACTACGATATTTAGAGTGCTAAAGAAATCATTCCCTCAGAGCATCTTGCTCGAACAAAACCGCGGCTGTGCTCAATTATTCGCAATATCTTCGCAGCAACTAACATTCGTAGTTTTTCAACGAAAACTAATTGCAGAAGGCGCTATATTTTTACGAATGCGTAATTTTCCTGTCATACGGCCAAATATGGTAGTATTTTCATCAAAAATTACACTACTAATTTACCAATCAACGCCACATACATTAAAATTTTCCATATGATTTCTTCGGTTGCCACATTTTTCTTTATTCACATTCTCACACTCGTTGACATTAGCTGCAAAATGCCCTGTAATGAGTTCAGCGGACGTACTCGATCTACTCGGCGCGCAACACAGTAAGCTTTCCTCCTTACAAAACAAATGACTTTTGAGCAGGTGTCGACGCCATGCCGAGTATGAGTTTAATTGACAGGAAACCAACATGAACCCAAAGATGTTGAGTCTACTCAACAATTGCTAACTAGAATTTCCAGCATAGTTTGCGTTGAGGAATTTGGTTGACTTTCTGTTGTAGTATTACAGAGCATATACGCACATAATTGCATTAGCTGAAACAGAAATGGGTTCCTTTGGCAAATATTTGAAAGGGTATGCAATATACTGCATACACGTAACAAGATAATATATCAGTGGTAAAATCGAGCATGAAACATAAGTATCGGAAAGAAGACAAGTGCTGTGATAGTTGAGAGCAACGTGGCTCTCAACTATCACTCTTGATCGCTTGACAACTAAAATCGCTTGATTTTAGTTGTCAACAAAGAAATGACGGAACTCAGTTAACAGAGCGTCGCATGTGAACCTGCTTAGTTGTACTGCAACACAAATAAATGAATATTCACCAGAATATTTTATACAACATTGCTGATCTGCAGTTCGCAACCTGCACACATCGAGAAACCATTGTGGAGGGGTATGTATATAGACGGACAAGAGGTGTAATATACGTCAAAAACTCTGTCCTGTGCCAATGGAACGAAGGTGAGATAGGAAGCGCGAGAGAGCAGGGTCAGAGAAATAACTCGAAATAACATTCTAGTGGAAATCAAGAAGCAGAAATGGGCAGGGCATGTAGTGCGCATAGAGGACAACCGATGGTCGCTTAGTGTAACAAATTGGATTCTAAGGAAAGCGTAGCAGGGGGTGGCAGAAAGTGAGGTGGAAGTTCGCAGGCGTCAAGTGAATGCAGCTAGCACAGGACCAGATTAAGTGGAATATAGCCCGGCGAGTCTGGCTGCCACTGCTGCTGCAGATTATGATGATGTGCCTACATTACACATAAAATCCGCAGTGCAACTTTCAATATAAAAATACTCATTCATAGGACCCTGGTAAGACCGGTATACTTGGGGGGTTACTCCATCTAACAAAACAAAAATTGAAGTACCTCCGAACCGATTCACCGATCGAATTATGCAAATCAGTGAATTTAGAAAAACTAGAATGTCGCACCAGGGTATCAAGGCTGAAGTATCTCTTCCTTCTAATCCATGGTCACTTTAAGATTAATACATCACATTATTTTGCAATGCAATATACCCCAATGAGCCATCAAGACATCGCCATAGTATGTATATTCCTTGGCCGCTTTCTCACAATGATTGTATTAAATCCGTTTTTTTTCCTCGAGTTATGAAAGATTGGAACATGCTGCCTGACTTCATATTGTAAGAAATAATACTCTAGATGCCTTTCTTGAAAGCCTGAAAACATACTTTTGATCCCGCCCGTCGGCGGTTGCGTTTCGATGGAGGCAAAACGAAGTGGCGTCCATGTGCTGAGCGACGTCAGTGCACGTTAAGGATCCCAGGTGGTTGAAATTACTCCGGAGCCCTCCGCTACGAAACCCCTTTCTCTCTTTCCGCTTTCACTCCCACCTTCCTCCCTTGCCTTACGGCGCGGTTCAGGTATCCATAGAACAAGTGTGACAGATACTGCGCCTTTACTTTCCTGTGAACCGATTATTATTAACGTAACGCATTTATATAAAAGTTGTCCCTCTGCATATCGTTGTTTTGCTGTATTAGAGAGGTTTAGCTTACCGTGATCCGCGATCCGCCACCGTGACTCTCTACCGCGCGTTGGTGAAATTTGCTCCCTTTTTGAATGAGCATTTTCTTTTTTCTCCACTCCTGTAATAGCCTGCAAAGGCTGACAGTATAAATAAATAAATAAATAAATAAATAAATAAATAAATAAATAAATAAATAAATAAATAAATAAATTCCTCCATGCGTAACCTGTGCGTGTTGGTGTGTAATACTTCAGAGCGTGAGTTTGAAATTTGTTTGTGTGCGCAGCATCGTGTGTCTAAAACGCCCGATATATAGGCTGCATCAGTCGAACGTCCTTGAAAAAAAAAAAAAAAAAAACTGCGTTGGCACACGGATGTCATTTCTTTTTTCTTTCTTTTTTTTTTTTTAGCCAGAGAAGATCTGCGTGTAGAATCAGTCCAATAATTTTAACATGGTCTCAACATGAAAAAAGCTAGAAATAATGCTGCGAATGCTCTACTCCAGCACGGTGGCCACTTTGCCGTTGAAATTTAACTCTGCTTCAATATTATGCCCACTTCTATCCTGCATGATCAAAACACGAATTCAACATAGAATGTTGAGTCTTCTCAACAAAGAACCAACACGATCTCAGGATTTTTTTTTTTTTTTTTTTTCTAAAGGCTATGCGGTCAGAGTTCCTGTACTGCATTAGCGGGACCTCACTTGCCGTAGTTCCTGCTTCGTCTAGCCAGAGTTGACGTGCAGTCGCAGGTTTAGTGTGTGGCCAATTCGTCAGGCAGTATACGCCCTTTGTGTTATATTTAATGAGCTTAACCTTCGATTCAAGGACCACGTGGCGAACCGGGCTGTGTGTTCTTTTTTAAGGCATGTCAGAGCAAGACCTTGCATATGCGTGGGCTTGGAAGACGCTGGTAGAGTATATCGTCCCGGACTTCGACATGCCCTTTAGTACGCGGCGCGGCTTCAGCTTACTAAAATAAATGTCGACGAGGAAAAGTGCATGAGTATATCTACGCAGCTCACAGAAAGTACATTTCGGATGGCAATTTTATTCAAAGTGAGCACCGTGTCACACCAATGACACTTACACGTGCACACTGCTGAAAAAGCGAACAGAAAAGCAACACTTAATGGGGAAAGTGTAACGCAATGAATCAGGAGATGAACTGCAAATAATGATTGGTGACCTAGACAGGAAAAGTAGAAAGGTAGGCTTGAAAATCAATTTGCAGAAGTCTAAGGTAATGTTCAAGAGCCTCGGGAAGGAACAGCAATTGTAGCCAAGCATTGGAAGTAGTATAGGCGAATATGTCTACTTAGGACAGGTAGTAACCGCAGATCCGGACCATGAAAAGGAAATAACAAGAAGAATAAGATTAGGATGGAGCGCGGCAAGCACTCGCAGATTATGACTAGCAGCTTACCGGTATCGCTCAAGAGGAAAGTATACAACAGTTGCATCTTACCTGTGCTCACCTATGGGGCTGAAACGTGGAGGCTAACCAAGAGGGTTCTACTTACATTTAGGTCATTAGGTCAACGCAGAGGGCTATGGAACAAAAAATGTTAGGGGTAACATTAAGAGATAGGAAGCGTGCAGAGTGGGTCAGAGAAATAACTCAAGTTACTGACATTCCAGTGGAAATCAAGAAGAAGAAATGGGCATGGGAAGGATCGACATGTGGTGCGAAGAGAGAATAACCGATGGTTTCTTAGGGTAACAAACTGGATTCCAAGGGAAGGAAAGCGTAGCAGGGGACGGCAGAAAGTTAGGTGGGCGGATGAGGTTAAGAAGTTCGCAGGGGTCAAGTGGATGCAGCTAGCACAGAACTGGGTAAATTGGTGAAAAATGGGAGAGGCCTTCGCCCTGCAGTGAGTATAGTCAGGCTGCTGCTGCTGCTGCTGATATGATGATGAACGCAATGAATATATCAGGCCCGGTAGCGCGGTACAGCGAAAAACGCGTTCAAAACAGCGCTAGCAAACTAAAAGACGGGTGGTTGCTTGCCCTGTTTTCCTATAATCCACGCCTCTTTTCAACAGCATTCGTCAATTCTACGTGTGTTCTCAAAAATTCGCTCACGACTTGCAGAGGGCACGTTTTCTTCGCCAGACAGTCCGCCATAAACTTGGAAAGAAACCGACGCCGCAAATGATGTAGATCGCCGGCTGCCGATCTATACCAACCATTTGAGAGGCGCCTCTTCTATGTCAATCATCACAGCGAATTCCCATAGGCGATGAGTCTTTAATCTAAAGAGGGGGGGGGGGGGGGGGTTAGTATCCTCTCTCTCCTTTTCATGCGCCTTAATTCCGCCTTCCCCACCCCTCCTCCGAGCATGTTCCTTGGCAAAATATATTTATTTATTTATTTTACCTTTATTTATTTATTTACCCCCTCATTTATTTATTTTACTTTCAGAATTCAGAGTACATTACAAAGGGGAACGGCAATTCACAGCAATATAGAAGATAAAAAAAACTGTAAGGGGGCCAAACACCAATCCTTGAGAAACGCAGCCCAGAAACAAGTGGTACAGTAGAGGAATCAGCGTCATTGAAGCTGATAAATTCAACCCGAGAAGAAGGAAGTTTATGGATAGAGTTAAGAATTTCAGGGTTAGTGTTCAGCACAGTTTATGTAAAGTGAAGATATATGCAGTGAGATGAAAAAGCGGAGTCCAAATAGAAGTGCAAGTCGTAAATAAAGGACAGTATTTGAATGTCACAGGAGAGAAACTTTCGGAAGCCATGCTCTTATAGTTAGCCGAAGAATGTGCCCAAGTTTCACTTCTGTGCTATTACAGGATGTCGCCCGTTAATAAATATATTTATTAACGATGCTCCACTCGTTGATATGCACACTCGAGCCCGGACACCCTTAGAGTGAATGGAGGTCTGTTTCGGTCTCAAAGGAGAGGCCCTCAACTTGTATGACAATTGCTGAGCTGGAACCCAGCTACCTGTAGTGACAGAAGGGGGTAGCCGTTGGGTGCCCTGCTTTCGCCGGTTCAAGCAAGATAAAGGGCCGAAGTCAGAAAAAAAAATCAAGAAAAACAAATTGTATACAGGCAGAGAGAATACTGAGCAATTCACACTGATACACAAGGTCCTCAAGAGCAATGCAAATCATGCAATTACAAATAGTGGTCCGACAACAATTAATGCATGAGAGAGAACAAATAAACACCCAATTATTCACCGGGCACTGTCGCAGACCGATGTCTGGAGAGTCAAGTTGTGGCCGTCCCGTAGACGTGCGCCGCTCCCTCGTAGAGTTTTGGGCTTGCCGAACAGCGGGTTGACCCCGGAAGCCGAGCAGTAACATTTGATGACTGACTGCAGCACTTGCTAGCATTCCGAAGCGACGCGATCTCAATTTGTAGGGCGTTCCATATCTGTTAAACGCGCCAAGGCAGGCGCGCACATACAAGTAGCTTTTACAGCCCAAGTGTCTTCTCTCCCTCCCACCGAGACGCGCGTCGTCATTGGTCAGGTGAGGTGGAAGCCCTCCAGCTCACCCGCAGTCGGCGCCTATGGGGATAGCGCATGCGCCGTGGTCTTCAACGGTGGTCCTGCTAGTCCTCGCACCGGTCCGCGCACTATATGAATCCGTGGCGCACCCAAGATAACCGCCCCATTTGCTATGTCTGCGGTGCAGCTCGCGATGTGGCCCGGTGGTGTCGTGCATGTCTATCCCGTCCTTACGCCTACGGGACCGCGACGACGTACGACGAACCTGTCTCCGACCCACTCTCGCGTCGTCCGTCTTTGCCTCACTCTCCGACTCGTTCCGACTCGTACGCACACCGGTCGCCGTCTCCTCGACGCCGGTCCCGCTCTCCTAGACCCGACGCGCATCATCCTTTATGACGGAAAATATAGGCGCCGCACTGTTGGTACTGTTGATGCCATTGATCCCGCCGACGCCTCTACTGTTCTTGATGACTCTAGAGCGCTTCATATTAACACCCTCACTTCTCCTATTGGAGTCACAGACTCTACTTCATCTCACGTTTTCGACCGTTCTATCGACGCCTCCCGCTCCCTACCCAGCGCGACAAGCTTCTCGCCTTGTTCCAACGATTCAGCGCCTTCTTCGACTCACACCAAACTTCACTGGGACGTACAACTGAGGTCCGCCACCACATCGACACCGGTGCATATGGACCCCTGCGCCAGCGCCCCACCGAGTCTCTGCCGCCGAACGCCGCATCATTGATGACCAAGTGAGTGACATGCTCGAGCGTGGAGTGATCCAGCCCTCTCACAACCCTTGGGAATCCTAGTCGTGCTTATCAAGAAAAAAGACGGCTCCATTCGATTCTGCGTCGACTATCGCCGCCACAACAAAATTACTGGGAAGGACGTTTATCCTCTACCTCGTATTGATGACGTCCTTGACTGTCTGCAAGGAGCTGAATATTTTTCTTCGCTGGACCTCTGTTCTGGTTATTGGCAAGTGCCAATGGCTGAGGACGACCGCCAGAAAACCGCATTCGTCACATTAGACGGATTCTATGAATTCATTGTCATGCCATTCGGTTTGCGCAACGTTCCAGACACTTTTCAGCGTATGGTGGACAACATCATACGGGGGCTGAAATGGCAGATATGCCTCTGCTACCTAGACGATGTTGTAATCTTCTCGAAGGACTTTCCAACCCATCTTCTTCTCCTCGAGAGTGCTTTTCGATGTCTGGCCAATGCAGGTGTTGGTTTGGCGCTCGGCAATTAACAATTGTCGAGCGCCAAGGACGGTGTCCTGCCGGACCCTGCCAAGCTTCATGCAGTGATGAAATTTCCCAGGCCACGCTAAATGAAAGAACTGCGCAGCTTCATAGGGCTTTGTTCCTACTTCCGCCGCTTTGTCCGAAATTTTGCCGACATTATTGCCCCTTTGACTCAGCTCCTTGCTGGGAGCCCAGACTTGTCTGCCTGGTCACCTGCATGCGATGAAGCGTTCACCACGCTTCGCAGCCTTCTCAAGTCCCCTCCGTCATTTTGACCCCTGCGCTCCAACTGAACTGCACATGGACGCCAGCGGCATCGGTGCCGTTCTCGCTCAGCGAAAACCTGGTTTTCCTGAGTACGTTGTTGCTTACACGAGTCGAGCAATGACCAAAGCAGAGACTAATTATTCAGTCACCGAAAAGGAATGTTTGGCGATTGTTTGTGCCATCACTAAGTTTCGCCCTTACTTATACGGACGGCCATTAGATGTCATCACTGATCACCATGCTCTCTGCTGGCTGTCGTCTCTGAAAGATCCTTCAAGTCGCCTCGCCCGCTGGGCTCTCCGTTTACAGGATTACGATATTCGGGTCCTTTATAGCTCTGGTCGCAAACACACCGACGCAGACGCTCTCCTCCGCTCTCCTGTGTCGTCTGATCATGAACCACCCTCTCTGTCGCCGGCCTCACTCCCTCTTCCTTTGAAACCATGGACATAGAGCATGAGCAGCGCAAGGCTCTCTGGATTATTTCCATAATGGACATTCTAGCCATAATGACTAGTGATGGTAGTCATTATCCAGTCCCCCCCCCCCCCTCCCCCCTCTCCCCCAAGCCTTTCAACCCGAGCGCCAAACCACCAGTTCATTTGTCCAGATTGCTTGCTTTGATGGGGCTGCTCGTTCTGCGTACCCCACGACCTGATGCAAGCGGAGGAAATTTTTTCTTTTTTAAGATTTCCACATAACAAACGTGTCCCACGATTGATAATTCAGCAGAACATCAGATCAAAAGAACGTATAATTAAAGAATTATTGCCAAAACAACAACCCGAAAAGGAAGGGCGTGTCCTATTTGTTTTCCAAAGAAAGGTCCAATTGTAGAGACAAAATAGGTGGCTTTCGAAGCATGCATTTCCGGATCACGACCATAAAAATAATGGGCACAAAAACCACGAGAAATGAAAGTTTTTAGCATCTAGAAACACTTGGACTGGTGCGCACTCAAATCGCTAAAAAAAGATGAAGTGACGGATTCCGCCAGATTATAATGCGGGGGCAATGGGGCTACTTATTATACGTCTGTCATAGCAGAACCAGCGAAAACTGTGATAGATCGCAGATTTGGCTTATTGTGGTTCATGGCCTTTTTCTTGGTTCCACCAACTCAGCATAATGACTGTATAATGTTATGAATGCGCAGAAATTACACTCGCATCCGCAGGAATTAAAAAAGAATAAACGAGAATAGGGAACCAGAACAATGTTAGACCATGTGGTTACCGTGTTTGGCGCATCACAGTCTTAGTTGCTTATGCGCCATAAAATCTTACACAACAAGAACAACAACCATGTGGTTACGCTCGCAGGGAAATTCATAGGAATGACATTTGAGTCCTAAACAGGAAAATATGGCATAAACAAAGGACAACTCGAACACACAGAAAAGGACTGAAGTTGCGAAGCAAGCAAGCAGTTAGCCCCGCCGTGGTGGTGCTGTGGCTACGGCGCTCGGCTACTGTGCCCGAGGATGCGGGATTGAATCACGGCTGCGGCGACCGCTTTTCGATGGAGGCGAAAAGCAAGGCGATCTTGTACTGTGCGATGTCAGTGCACGTTAAAAAACTCCAGCAGGTGGTCGAAATTTCCGTAGTCTTCCACTCATCATCATCATCATCATCATCATCAGCCTGACTATACCCACTGCAGGGCGAAGGCCTCTCCCATATTTCTCCACTTAACCCACTACTTCCAATACGGCGTCTCTAATAGCCTGAGTAGCTTTGGGAAGTTAAACCCCATAAACCAAACCAAACCAAACAAGCAAGCAGTTATCTGATGCTTTCAATGGCCGCGCAGCGAAGCACTAAGCGCGCGAAAGGGACAAATCCATAATTAGCCTGCCGCATATGACAAGCATGTCCCTTGATTCATCTATTAAAAATTAAGAAGCGGTCGGTGTACAAAAAAACAAAAAATTGGGAACACGGTCTGCAACCTTGTCACTGCGGGAGCAAGAAGACGTACCGCGGCGCTCTTCACAAAAGCGGCGCTGCGCGGCATTCACGCTAAAAGCAGCCAGTTTCTCCTGAACGGTTTTCACACCTCCCTTTGGAGAGATGCGTGAGTTGCTCCCATTAGCACCGTCGATTGCGGAAGGCCCGACAGCTAGCGGATGACGGAGGGAGCACCCGGAATTCAAGGGTGCCCGAAGACCGTGGATGGTCAGCGTACGTAACGGATGTGGCGTGTGGCCACTGAATGCGCTCCTTGCGTCATCGTCCCTCCTTCATTTATTGGCCGTTCTTGAGTAACCCTTACAGGAGCGCCGCCTGTGTGCGTCAACGCGCTGCTTTCGCCGAACGGGCGGAATATCAGCTAGCGTACCGGCACGGCTGGCGCTGAGGGGCACTGCAGCGTATCTGGCGGTGAAGTCCCTCGATATCTGGCGGTTTTGTCGAGTGCTCCTGAGCGCGCCGAAAGGTGCCCACGACGCTTCCACAGCGGTCAGTCTTTGTGGTCGTACAGGCTGACGCTAGACTGCGCTTTTACGGGCTGCAAGTGAATTTCACACCTCGTATCTTCTGTAGTGGGCCGTGCTTTTGCCGGAGGTGAGTCCCGAAGGCTCGCGGCCGTGCCTGCATGTGTCCCGCTATTGCACGACTGGGTGATATAACGGTTCGGTACCGACATTCCTATCAGCCCATCGTCGTTGGTTGAGACGCCGCCACGGCTCCGTTATCGCAGGAAGCCAGCGCTTTCCGGTCGAGGTTTGGCGACCTTGTAAGCACTAGCTGCACCAAAAAAAAAAAAAAAAAAAAAAAAAAAAAGAAAAGGAGCGGGAAGGGGGAGCTTGATCGTGCGGCTTCCAATCAGGGTTCAAAAATCTCTGGCCGGTCATATTTTTTCTTTTTTTTTTGCCAGCTGTTGAAAGAAATGTTTACTGTTGCTCTGCCTTCTATTTGGTTTGAAAAATGTATGCCGGTTCTCTAACTTACACAACCATTTTAATACATTGTTCTAAAGCTTGGTCAGACCGCTCTTGGAGTAGTACCACCCACATTTTTTGCCTCGCTTCTCGTGGTGAGTTCTACGCTTGGCCAGTTTTGCTGCACTCGTGACGACTTCGCCGTGCACCGATCTTGTTTATGCACTATCACCCACCACCTGCTGTGTTTTTGTGGGATAAAGAGCACCAACAAGCGACGCCACGATGGACAACGCACCGACCCGTCCTGGGAGGGAAAAGGGCAAGATCGCAACGCCGGAGGCGGAGGCCTACGCCCGCGACCACTGTGTACTGCATCCCGTGCTGCGGAAACTGATTACTGTAAGTAACGACACTTGCGCCTCTATTCCGTTGCTCACTGGGTGCGGCGAACAAGAGCCATCCACAGCAGCAGTATGCAGCAACTAGACCCGCAGAGTTTATTCGTATGTGGATAGTTATAATTAAGGAAGGCACGGGAGTATGACGATGCCTGATCGAGCCGCAAAGTGCTGCTCTGCACATCGCAATGCACTGCAAAACGCTGGCTCTGTATAACGGTTCCGAAGCACGAAACCATGAAAAAAAAAAAAAAAAAATGCTCACTAACGCGCACTTGTCACGTGACCAGACAAGCGCGCAGGCTGGAAGGCTAGGTAAAGGGGTAAAGGGCGCCAGAAACAGCTGCAGATAAGAAGGCCGGAAATGCGCTCTGGTGTGCGTGCGCTCCCCTTGCGGTTCCCTTTCGCGCGTCTCTTTGCACCGCTGATGAGAAGCGCATTTTCGAAGTTCTAAACATTGACATGGCTTTTGAGAATGGCGTGCTGAAAATATGTATAGACTGTTAAAGCATCTAAGTGCGATGATTAAAAGTGAACTATAACAGTGTGGTTAACCAGATCGCTGTTAATGGTCTTAGTAATTTTCTGGTTTGGCTTGGTTTATGGAGTTTAAAGTTCCAAACCGACCTAGGTTATGAGAGACGCTGTAGTAGAGGGCTCCAGAAATTTATACCTCCCGGGGTTCTTTAACGTGTACTGACATCGCACAGCACACGAACGCCTTGCTTTTACCCTCCACCGAAAAGTGGCCGCGGCGGCCGGGATGCGATTTGGCATAGCAGTCCCCCCACTGCAGCATCATGGCGGGTAGTAGTTTTCTGACGCCTTCCACAGATGACAATACAATACCATAAAAGAAATCGCTCCTACACAGAAAGTGTATGATCGAGAATACTTTTAGAGTCTTTAGTGAAACAGCCTTTTTACATTTACACACACTGAAAGCATCATAATTCTAGGCGCTTGGTGCATTTACCCGTGTGTCTTGATGGGTGAAACGGGAGGTAATGTAGGTATGTAGATGTGACCACGCCCAGAGCGAGAAATGTTGCGCAGAAACCGTACTGGGCTTTTAGGAAATACGCTCAGCACAGCTCACAAATTGATATCTTTATATTTTGTATTGCAAAGGAGGCGCCTACCTAAGGCAGCACAAATTGCGCTCATGTTTTTAGGCTTTTTCATTTCCCTTTTGGTCGGCCCAGCGCACATGCGGCTATA
The DNA here is from genome assembly GCF_055883805.1 of Amblyomma maculatum. NCBI lineage: Eukaryota > Metazoa > Arthropoda > Arachnida > Ixodida > Ixodidae > Amblyomma > Amblyomma maculatum. The sequence continues at coordinate 261,479,601 of NC_139344.1, forward strand.
GGATACGCGTTCTTCTGCCATTTGACAGTATTATTAAATACATAGGCTAATGATGGCGCGAGCGCATTCAGGGGCAGGAAAAATGCGCATCTACTGCCTGTAAACACTCCACACGCTCCGCACTCAAAGCGAATGCGCGGAAGAAACTATATGCATATATATATAAAAAAATGGAGCTTGCTTATAAAAAAGCGGTGACTCTCCCTCTGGTTAACGTATACACCTGAGAACTTACCCTCAGCAACAACTGAAACGCGAACAAGAAATTTGAAACATGTGAACGGCAGAGTGAGGACATCTTAGGCGGGGAATGCTCATTGCTAGAGCAGGCTGTAATTTCGCTTCAAAGGATCGAAGACTCTCCTTTAGTAGTGTTAGTCAACTTGGCTTAAATTTGCTCCTTACGAATCAACATGTTTGTGTTTAGCGTTTTATTTGTTGTGCACAGTGTGTACTGGTATTGCTATAGGATACCAATATTGCACGAGAGGTTGTGGTTTTTTACGCGACGACATTGAAGGCCCAGTTCTCCGAAAAATTCGCCCCCACGGCGTTGTCGGTGTCATGAGCGAAAGATCACGGCCACGCCTCTGGCAGGTGGCAGGTGGCAGTTCTGGGCATGCTGAGTGGTCGTCAGGTTGTGTGATGTCACGAGGCCGCACGGCATTTCCAGGTTGAGATGGGACTCGAACCCTCCAGGACCCTTGGCTCCTGGGTCATACACGCTACTCCTAGACTATATGCAGGAAAGCTCGTAGGGCTTGGCTAAAAAGGGGCCTAATTATCTATGTTGGGTGGCCGTTCACATAACGTGGTAGCTTACGAGTACAGAGTAATCAGTGTAAAGTAACAGAGGAACGAATTAAGCGAGTAGCAACTGCGATATAATCGCTTATTAGTCACATTAATTAATTACAGCGCTAAAGCCAGCCTGTCTCGAGAACATATAAGTCGAAACTAGTAAAGAAGCAGTGAATATATCAAAGTTTTTTCTTTTATATTTTACGTGATACAGACTTAACTTTAACGTCAAACCATCTCTGGCTTTTGAAATCAAAGCAGAAAAAAATATAATTTAATTATACATTATTTCGCGATTGTAGGCGAACATTACACGGTGACCCGTGTGCAGTAATATCTTGGGCATGAAAAAAAAATGCAACCAAAATTTGGCTTCTGTGTTTCTTTGAGTGTCCCCCCAATTGTGAACATTGAACGCATTTTATAGGGGTCTGCAAATATTCGAAATCTTCGAATGCCGAATCAAATAGCGCGCTCTTAAAATTATTTTATTCCAATCAAATATGATTATTTCAAGTTATTGAATTTTTCGTGAGTCATTGGTACGAAGTTCGCGTGCTGAGCTGGATGCGGATGCAACGTCCCAAGACGTTATAATGCCGTTGGCATGAGGTCCCTACATGGCCTCCAAGGTTTGGCGAACCGCGCATTCATGTTTACTTTTGGAGGTCATGACGCATGCGTTGCTCTGGCGCCCTTTCGTCTACTGAAGTGTAACGCAGGCTTATTCGCTGTCATCATCAGGAGCTAATGACAATTTTCATATATAAATGCAACGACGGTTATGCTGACCTAGATAGGATTCTGTAATGTAGAGTGGATATCAATGTTGCAAAGTTACAGAACCGCACCGACGCCGTGGCTAGGGCTTGGCTGTTTTTTTTTTTTTCTCGCAGTTATTGGTTCCGTGCTAAAATATTTGGTTCATACTTTGATTAGGCTTTTAGCTACATTATTGGTATCCAATGCGGTTGCAAAGCATCACTGCTTGTATTCGATTCGGCTTTGAAAGTGCACCCTTAGTATCGGTAACTTGGAAGGAATCGGGCAATTCTTCCTTCTTAGCTATACAGTCCACTACTATCTGCACTCGCATGTGCACTGTGCTTTATCTCCCGCTATAAGTGGGCTTATTCTTAGAACAGGTTCGTGGCAAGCCGCAAGTGGTTACCATCTTTTGATTAAGCTTGCAAATTACGGGGGATTTTTTTTTTTTTTTGCATATCTTTACTTTAAAACGCCGTGAAAGGTGCCTATGTGCGGCCTGTGCAGGAGGGTTGTACAGCAAGACGAGCATTATGTAAACTGTAGAGCTCGTTGATTAAATTGTCTAACTAAAATTAACTTATCAGCTCTCTTATCTTAATCTTAAGGGGCAATGCTATATTGCGAAAATGACGGTCCTACAGATCAGAGGCGAGTCCCCATTTCAAATATTCTTCATCGGCAATATGGCTTCAAATATGTAACTTCAAAAATGTGCATCCGAAAGCTCATCTAGTCGGCTTTCACGTATTGCACATTTATATTTCAGCGTCGCTTGCATAATTTGTATCCATCAAATCATAGACGCCGTTTTTGTATCTGATGACGTAGAACTTGGCATGATTCTGGCGAAAATACCGCGCGCAGCGGCGGCGTGCTATTAATGTGTAGTGCGTGAAAGCCAACTCAACGGGCTTTCAGATGCGTATTTTTGACGTTGGATATTTCGGCCCGCATGACTGATTAAGCACGTTCAAAGAGGGGCTCACCTTCGATATGGACGGCCTTAAATTTCCCACTATAACATATGATCCTTTAAAAAGTAAAAAAAGTTTATTGGTTAATTTCAGTTAATTATTCGTATCTAATCACACCCTCACCTGTTCTCATATCTTTTGCTGGCGCATGCGCCGAGAAGGAGACAGTGAAGCTGCCCCACGGACGCATGCACACCAAGCCTGCACAGCTGCAGCTTTACCAAGTCCTGCTGAAGGCCACCCGTGCTAAGAAATACCTGGAAGTTGGTAAGCTCACGCGACGAGGCCATCACCGCCGTCACGATAACGGTTGGGTAAAAAATTGCGCAAAAAAACACAAAGGACAAAGAAGAACACATAAGACGTGTGACAAGCGCTAAGATGGGCCCGCTGTACTAGAAATGCAGTTGAGAAGAGCGTATTGCCGGGCTAGTGTTCGTCTTATGTGTTCTTCTTTGTCCTTTGTGTTTTTTTGCGCAATTTTTTACCCAATGGATCACCAACTAGCCCGGCAATACGCTCTTCTCAACCACGATAACGGTGTCGTGGCACGCGACAAAATGGCGCTCGCCTGGGCTCGAGGCACCACTTGACGGCACACGCGAATAACATCGGCGCAGTGGTGGAAGCAGAACGAATGAACGAGCGTATCAAGATTTTTTTTTTTTTCAATGTATCTTTTCTCTGTATGCACGATTTCTTTGGCGGCTTTTCAGATTCAAGGTGATGAAAGTGCGGGCTAGTTGGTTCCTCGGGTCTGCAACACACAGTGCGATGCGGGCGAGGACAAATGATGCTTTATTACACTTCTCTTGTATTACGGGAGTAACTACTCCCAGCACTGAAACCAACAAGAATCCGGCAACTGACGATAGCTGGCCTATCAGCAAGCAATCCTGCATCGTATATCGCCTGGACGCAGGGACCACATCATCGCTTACTCCTGGATTTCATAAGATTAGCCAACCTTTTTCCATTCGTTTAATCATTTCTTCATTCTTCATCTCATACCCAACTGATGCCCTGAGGCAATATGGTTACAAAAAAAAAAAAAAAAAGAAGAAAACTACTCAGTAGCATCACCACACTTGGATGGATGCATGCTAATAATGACTGGTTACTTCCTTATTACGAATCTACTCCACCCATGGGGATTCCCTTAAAACATTGCACTAACTCCTCTCTCCTGTGTGTTCACTTTGCACTGAAAATTAGAGATTTCAAGAGCGAAGGAGAAGTAATTTATTTTTTTCTTAAAGGGCAAACTAAGCCTTTCCTTTCGTACAATTGGTCGCCTGGGTATGCTCTGTGTGTTGGTATCATCGCAATGTGCAGCTCTGGCAAGCTACACCTGAGTCCGATACATGCGCGCTCATTGACGAATGCAGAGCCGGACGTGGTTCCGTTTTAATAAATTATTTCGCTCATCCTCTCGGAAAGCTGCGGACTTGTAACAACGAGTGTTGATTGGCCGCCGATTGCGCGCTGATTGAGGATGCGTTAGCAAACCACGCTGTCGCCGATCAAGGCACTCCAAAATCGTAAACCATTTTCAAATGTGCGCAGCAGCACCAGTTAGTTCCCGTCACTGTAGCTTGCCGACGACTACTGAAATTACTTGTCCAACAGCGCAAAACTGTGGAGCAGCTAACTCAGTAAAATATTTACAACGTTCACTGTTCTTAGCCCATTCGTCAGTAATAGGGGCCGTTTGTCGCGCTTTTCTTTCTTTTTTTTTTTTTGCTTCGCCCGCCATCTGGAAAATTTAATTCAAAATTATAAATCTCATTTTGTAAAAGCGGGACGAAGGCGCTCTGCGATGTTACCGTCGGCTCACAATCAATAAATTTATGGGCGTTCTTTACAAAATAGACCAAAAAATTAGTTTCTCCCCTTGATCATTCGAATAAAGATTCGTTAAATCGCGAGAGACCATAAGATTGGTCTCGCAATTTTGAATTAGTAAAGTATTGGACCCTATGATTGTCTTAGGAGGGATATCTTTGTTAAATTGGGTTTCGTTAAATCATGTTTTGACTGTAACCCTCATTTTTTTCAACGAAGAGAACTCAATAAACTAATTTAGCTTATAGGGTTGAACATTCCAAAGCGACTCAAGCTATGAGAGACGCCGTAGTGGAGGGCTCCGGAAATTTTGACCACTTGGGGTTCCTTAACGCGCACTGACATCGCACAGCACACGGACGCCTTGAACTTCACAGATAGAAAAGCGACCGCCGCTTCCCGGATGCACAGAGAGAAATGCACAATGTAAATAGGACCTTCTACCCACAGAATGGCACAGACTCTGCTAACCTTCTCGCCAGTATCCAATATTTTAACACTATGGCCCTACCCTGTAACGTGTTCAGGTTTTAATGTGACATTCTGGATCAAGGTGTACAGTACAAACCAACACCGTATACTTTTGCTCCCCAGCGGCGGAAGCCATGCATTCGTCCCTTCTGTGGGCTGCGCAGGCGTGTTCACCGGCTGCAGCGCCTTGTCAGCGGCCCTGGCGCTTCCTCCTGATGGCACCGTGCGGGGCCTCGACATTGACCGAGAGACCGCCGACTTCGGAAGGCCATTCTGGAAGGAGGCAAGTTGCACATGCCCGCTTCTCTCAGTTGTAGACCGATGATGCCGCCATAGGGTTATGCTTTCTTCGCTGAGGATAGACTCGAAAGTTTTGATTGAAATTAGCTAAAAAGATATATTTTCCGTTTGCGTGGAGCAAATTGTACGATAGGGCAATTAACTCAGCCTGAAACTGAAAAAAAAAAAAGAAAAGCAATGTGTTGCACAATGAAGCTGTGCTGGAACAGCTCGTGCTCGAGTACTTGGCAGTGACAAAACCGCAAAGGCTCTCCGCAGATAAATCCTACAGGTGTTATGTGTAATCAAAGTTAAAAAAAAAAGCTAAAGTCCTAGTTTGCTGGATACAGGCGCGAGGAGCTTGCAGGTCAAGCATGAAACACACCAACGAAGGATAATTTGTGTTAATCTCATCGCAAATATTAATATATAGGCTAGAGCACTGCACCGGATTGGGCCTTGTCCGAACATCCGTTGGTTCACCGGCCCTATAGGCTGAGCCCGGACCGCGCTCGGGCCCTTACATAGAGAACTTGAGTCCGGCTTTTTATTTTTAGTTTTTTTTTTTTTTTCACTATCGCAGGATTAAGTATTCCTGGGAGCAATCTAGCAGGGACACAGATTAAAGAGAGCTATGAAGTGTTTTTCGCTGAGAAAATAAGAAACTCACTGCTTGGTTAATTTTTCGTGCATATTTTCTCGTGGGATAGAAGCTGCAATAAATGTACCATTTTTCTTTAAATTTTCACCTGCTTCCTGGAACTACTCGAAAACAGCATACCGGAGTTAAAATTTCTTGGGAGCGTTCTTCGCTGCCATGGGATCAAATGCTTATCGGCAACATCATTTCTTTGTGGAGTTTAATGAACGTCTCTCACCATGAAATGTCTGATTGCCATCTGAATTACTCGCCTGACCCCTGTTGAACATGCTTAGAGAAATTAAATGGCACATTTCAATGGTTGAATTTAGAACAGCTCCGAAAGACGTATACCGACACTCGCTGCTTCTAAAGTGCAATATTCATTTACGGGATTCACTACTGTGGCGCTCTTGGCGGAACTACTACGCCTGGCGCACGGCTCATTTGCACGAGACCACTCCCCTAACAAAGTGTACACGGCTGCAGGCTAAGCTGACGCTGTTTCTTCTGCTAGCGAACGGCGAACGCTGTCAGCTTTGCAGTTTTGTGTTAGCGCTTGCGAGTGCACATTTGAAGCCCCAGAAGCAGCTTGAAAAGGGCTTTCATCGGACCAATCGCCGTGCAGCGGTTTCGATTGTGTCGTATGGTGTCGTCCCCTCCAAAAAGCACATCTATACGTCGTGGGCAGCAAACAAACGCGCCAGTGGTGATTTGCCCACTTCGAACCATTTAACTCATAATACGCTAGCAGCAGGCGCTTTGGCCTAATACTGTGGCCACTGCCTCATCTCTTGCAGAAATATATAATAAGTTTTCGACTTAAAATCATTTATTATAGACGTCACAATCGTCAGGTATTTCTGATCACTTCTGAGTTTAGTTTAAGATGCGTTGCTGTAGAAAAATGGCCACCGCCTCTCTGATTAAGATTCGACGAGTATGTTATTGCTGACAGGGTGATTAATTGTGATGTATAAAAGATATATTTGAGGTGCATTTCTGAGTGAATTATGATAGATTTTAACTAGTGATTTGGTAAAAAAAAAAGAAAGAAAGAATGTATCGAATGAAGTTTCTTGTGTTGTTTTTCTAACATCACACAAATGCTGCCTTAACACCTGTATTATTAACTTCCTTTGAAAGCTGGAATGAACCAGGACTAAACCAGCCGGTCAGCAAAGGACTTTCATCGACCCTCTGAGAGGAGGAAGTAAGAATAGCGTCGGAAATGCGGCATTAAATCCAGTAGAAATACATGCCACTCCGATGCACTTCCCGGATCAAAACGTGTTCATAGCCTGCGCTTGTGCTTGTGATATCCGATGTTCGAAGTCCCACCACACCCAGATTTTATGATATCGGTATACGGTGCAAGAACACAACAGATGTTGTTTTCGTGATTAATTTTTCATTATTTATGATTACACCCAAGTGATATCAGATTCATTTCATATTTGTAACGGATGACTTCAACCAGCAAAGTCGTGCTCATAAAAATATAATTTCTACTGCTACGAAGGCTTTTTAATATTTACATATTTCAAGCGTAAAACATAACTGCAAAAGTAGCATTTTATGTCATGTTTTTCTTTTTTCCCCTGATTTATTTTTTTTTTAAGCCTTAACGCCACTTTTGCGCCTTTGCTGGCCACTCAATCACTCGTGTTGCTAGTAAGAGTCTATACGGACAATTTTTTACCATTTCATTCGTCCTCTGCAACTGAGAAAAAAAAAAAAAAAGAGAGGGAGCCCGGACCAGCAAAAGCTATGCCATGCTTAAAACCAATTAATAATGAATAAAAGGGAGCAAAAGCTCGAGATACAAAAAAAAAAAAAAACTTTTTTTTTTTAAAGCGAAACAAGGTATTAAAAAAAAAAAACAAGGTCCATGTTGCAAGGTGGTCCACGCTGGTTTAAGAAGAATAAAAATAAAAAACCAGAAGGTAGCATCCAGACCTGCAAATGAAACAAAAACAGGAACCAGAAAAGAAGGGAACAACAGTCATACAAAATGACAACGGACGGAGAGAGAGGCAGACGTTACAAAACCCGAACAATAAGGAAAAAGAGAGACTGGGGTAGAATAGTAAACAGGACACTCCCCAACAATGAAATAAAAATCGGGTGAACAATAGAGAATTGCAGCCTCCTACGGCATTGTATTCGTAGGTCTACAAATTCACAATGCCAAGTGGGTCTACAATACAAATACGCGCCACTCAGTGACCACGGAACTTTCTTGAACTGTTGCGGGAACGGGCCCGGGCCGAGCAGCCACACGCCGAGGTCGGCGGGCCGGGCCTGTCCTTATCAGAGCGGTAAAATAGTGGGCCTTTGCCGATGCTGAACTTGAAACCGCGAGCCTGGGTCAAGTTCAGGCCTCATAATGAGGCATGTGCAGCGCTATAATGTCTAGTAATGAAAAAAACTAAAATACCATGTTACAGAACCCATAACTGAATAATTTGAACAAAGAAAGTGACTGCGTGAGGTGGCTCCTTTAACCAGAATCAGAGCTGCCTGTTCTGCCCACAACGACGTAGTTCCAGTCAAAATCTCCATATTGAGGGTTCATGCAGCATGTGCGCTTCGCTCTTTGACCCTGGAGATCACACTGTCAGCGACAGGGGAGTTTTCAACCGCCACCTCAGGGCACTGGACCCTGGACTGCGCCTTCCCCTATAGTGCGTCGAGAAGCAACGTTGTTGTGCCATTTATGGCTCGATGTTGCTTTCACGAGCAATATGCTTTCCGCATTGCCCTTCCTGTGAAAATTGTGGCTGTGCCAGACACAGTCGAGCATCTCCTGTCTGAATGCGCGGCATTTGTGAAGAAAGACATGAGTTTCGTTGCGCGCTGTACCTCCTCGATTATCGTCTTTTAACGGCGGATAAGGTCCCTATGGTACGTGGCCACGACAGACTCGACTGCCTTCGAGGCATGGCACTGTTTAGTTACCTAACAGCCACCGGCTTGAGTGGCAAATTGTGACTGTGCTCCACGTCCCTCGACTCTTCGCCTCTTTAATCTCCTCATCCCTTTTCTCCAGGGTGGGGTAGCCAACCGGAGGCCTTTCTGGTTAACACCCCTGCCTTCCCTCCCCCTCCTTATCTATCTAGAGCATGAATGCGAGGCCAACAAAGAGAGTCCTGTTTGCGCAATATGGGCTCATGTTCTCACCGGCGTAATTCATAGCCAGCGCTGCGTGTACGCCAGGCCTGCACTGTCAGTTAGATGAAATGTGGTTCTTTTCTTTCATGTTCTCCTAGGCTGGCGTTGAGCAAAAGATCGACATTCGCATTGGCAAGGCCGTCGAATCCCTTGGTGAGACTTGAGCGCATGAGCGCTACTTTTGTGAAATTGGAACTGAGTTCGAGTTCACGTGCATAATGGAAAGCACCTTGGCGGCCAACTACTATTTAATAACACATCTATTTATCACCTTTAATTTTAGTTTGGCAGTGGAGAGAATAGTCTTTAGGAAATCTTTATTTTACCTGCACCCTGGTTAAATTCCACGTCACCGCAGAATAAAATAACTAGTGCGACACTTCATCAGTGAGTTTTGTCAACCGCAGTTGACGGTGCACAGGTTTCCCAGCTGCAAAATTTTGGACGACGTCGACCTTGCATACGCGCGTTGCCAAAAACGTTCACTTACAGATAGGAACAGCTGTTGAAGAGGACAACAGTAATATGTGGCATGTACCGGTAATAAAGATAATATATATAACGTGCTCGTCGATCGCCGAACAAAGAATGACCGTCGCACTCGTCAACGCTCAATTTAAAGGCTGCTCAGAACAATCTAGATAACGTCGCAAACTGCTAGTAGCACAACCTGGAACATTGTAGAAACATACGCGAGTGATCGGAATCTTAGTAGCACAACCTGGAACATTGGAGAAACATACGCGAGTGATCGGAATCTTCGAGACAGATCTCGGCGCATCTTTCGTGACAAAGAAAATGATAACACGTCGTATCGCGACAGCGAGTATGAACAAACACGGGATACAGAATTGATAAGCGAGCCCGAATAACAATGATAAGGGCGCATGCCACCGGCTGTCGAACAGGAACAAATAAGGATTTAAAGAGTTCGCGGCAATATAAAGAACCATAAATTTGGCGTCTTTGTGTAGAGAAGCAGAAGGCAAATACGGAATCAAACTTCTTCGCTACTAAGCCACGAGTTTACCAGCTTCTGCTCTACGTTTTTTCCTCGTCTCCTGTAGATGCATTGATTTCGGGTGGAGAGTCTGAAAGCTACGATTTCGCCTACATCGATGCGAACAAGGAAGAATACGACGAGTACTACGAGCGTTGCCTGCGACTTGTTAAGCCTAATGGAATCATCGCCTTTGATAACGTGAGTGCATTCACTACGCCTTATGCATGCGAGAAGGAAAAAGAAAAGTCTTCCATTTCCTTCCATTGTAAGTGAGCAAGTGAAGCTGCATAATTTAAACGACGCACTCCTAATTGAAATATGCCAGTAGTTATGATATTGAAATTTATTGTATTCAAATTTAAATAAGGAAAGTTTTAAGGCTCTTCATCCATCTTCATGTATAAGTAATGCCCGCAGAAGCTACAGGTACTGCGATTCGAAAGGAACGAGCAATCGGAGAACACAGCGTGGTTCTCCATCTGACCGTTCGATACGAAACTGAGCCGTGTATAAAGAGTTTCCTGTTGTGCGTAGACCCTGCAGGGAGGCCGAGTTTTCGACGACCAGACGACCGAGGAGTCCGCCCTGGCGATGCGCGCGCTTAATGCCAAGCTGAAGAGTGACGAGCGTGTTCAGCTGAGCATGCTGCCCTTCGGCGATGGCGTCAACATTGTCCTCAAGCGGTGACCGTCAATGGCGCGACATTACCCGCTTCACCGTGGACTGCTTTTTGACGCCTCATGAGGCTGCGAAAACTCTTTCCACGCAGTGCCAGGCAGGGTACTGGCACGCCTTGCACGGCTTAAATAAAATCTACACTGATTTCTACATCTGGCAATGTTGACAGAAGGAGGCGGGCAGCTTTTAGTGCGAATGACCATGACGGTTCAATGGTTTTGTTTTGTTTCTGCCAATGGAGGGGATGCCACACTTGAACCTTGCTGTAACGAAGCTGGAGGGGACAGGCAATGTTTTTCGTTGTAGACGTGTGTTGATTAAAACCACAGTTGTTTAGCCTCTCACCGATCGGCATTAAGGAAAAAACCAATCCCTCCACCGCTACCGAATGTATAGCTTTGTAAGTACGTACTAAGTATACACCAAAAGAATATGCCAGCCTCGCCATCTCGCGCTCATGTAGTTCTTTTTTCGTGGAGCCTAGGAAATGAGTCTTTGAACTTCAGAAGAAAGGGTGAGACCTACTGTGAATAATTAGTCACAAAAGAAGGCACGGCTGTGATTCCGTAGTGTGTCCGTTTTTATTTGCGTCCCTACATGACGCATGAACACGTTGGTCACGGGCAGCATAAGTAGAGAATGAGTACGGCAGGCGGAAGGAGAAACCATCTTGAGGAGATTCTTTCCACTGCGTTGAAAGGTAAGGTTTTCAGCGGTGAATATTAACACCGATACACCGATCTGCGCGTCCTGGTCAAAGGAGATTGCCTTGCGCTTTCGTTTTCTATATATAGGACGAGCGGTGCAGATACCGACGGGTAAACCAAACACACTTTCAAACGTTGAAACCATGTGATCACGCCATGAAAACTGACACTAAAGGTAGATTTAGACAAATGAGCCGAATGGCTGATGGTCCAGGCGGGCCACGCATCTCGTGACCGAATCGTCTTTGTTTTGAGTGGTCTTGAGCAATCGTGGCGAGTACTGCGGTTTGAAAGCAGCGGGCTGGTCTGAAAACAATTCCAGTCCGCTTCGGTCCGATCGTTTGGAAGCGAGAAAGTTTTTTTAGAGCGCAGCTCTTTGGCGCCTGTTCCTGGGTTTAGCATCGGCGTCGTCGTCGGCGTCGACCGTGTAGGCCTCGTAACCAGCTCCGCCCTCCTTTCATCGCCCCAGTTCGAGCCGGCGCTTCGGCAACCGGAGCCTCGCAGAAAGAGGGAGGGGGGGTACACTCAGCGGCGAACAATGGGGGCACGAGCGCGCGCAACAACCGGAGAGAACACGAGGAAAGGAGGGGGGGGGGGGAGGGGGGTCGGCGGAGGCAGCGCTAGCAGCGACTGACTGATGCCGCTGCCACCGCAAGGAGGAGGAGGGGGTCCCCCCTCTCCTGCGCGAGGGTGCTCTCCGTTGCCGAAACGCCGGCTCGCTATCAGCGGATCACTGTGCGTGCATCCCGTTTTCACTCGCTAGCGGCGTCAGCGGCATCAGTCAGTCCTGCTATCATTTCGTCGCGCACTGTTCCTATGGGCTCACGCACTGCCTCCAGCAACCTCCCAATAACCTCAATGCTCTCTTCATTTCTCCGACCTCAAAGCTTCTTTCATGACAGCCAAGAGCTCTTAGTGGAGTGTTTCTTGAAGAAATACGTGTGAAAAATAAAAAAAAAAGTCTGTGGTTGTACATACGTGTCTTGCTCGAAATCTTGTCTCTAATTGTACATACGTGCCTTGCTCGAAATATTTGCCTCAATCTATCGAAAAGGTGAAACAGCTGATGAGCTGCGCTCAGATTTCGCATTAGGAAGTAACGTAATCGTCGGCAATTTTTTTTTCTCCTTGCCCAGTTCTCGTCGTAGTCGATTTCCAAGAAGAAAGGTGCAATATGATTAAATTATGATGCGCTTAGAAAACTATCTATAATTTTGAAAGCTATTTTTGCAGTGCGAATTTCTTTACTTTCCCATAGATTGACAACACAAGATGTGCCGCCTCAAGTCCCTCAAAATACGTGTCGCTTGCCCCTCGCCTTCGAGTAGCGAATTCGCGTTGATGTTTTTTTATGTCTGAGCCTGTCAACAAGCGGTCTTTGAAAACAATGTTCGCTACGATATATTAATCATAATTTCTCGCTTTCGAAAGCACCGATAAAAAACACGTTTCCATGCAGCCTCTTTGTCAGCTGGGTAACCGAAAAAAGCAAAAATAAGAAACCCCACTGGCAAAGAGCGCCGGCTTTGCGCGCATCTGCAACGCCCATTCCCTCTCCTCTTCATTCTCCTCCTGCTCCGCGTGCACGCGCGGCTGCTCGTGGCACGCGCTCCGGCGCGAGCGGGCTACGCAAACTCCACAGACAGCCGTGCGCTGCGCGGCTGCGCGTAGGTTTTGTAGTTCCTCTCCACTCCGACATAAACCGAGCGCTCGCGCCGTGGAGCAAACTCCAGCTTGGAGTCTCAGCAAGGCTAGGAAAAAAAAGTTCGAAAGAAAAAGCGTACAGAAGCGCAACGATGCGCACACTCCCCCATTCACGCCACCGGGTCGTAAGACAGGCGGAAGAGAAGTTATAAAAAAAAAGCAAGCTGAGAGGGCAAGAAGAACCAGGATTCTAGCCGTGACGTAGATTCCATGTCACCCTTGTTGTCACGTGATCCTCCCCAATTGACATGCAATAATTTAGTCCCCCAAATTTCCACATTTGGAGAGCCCTCTAAAAATTTCTATTCACAAACTATACTGACCTCATGGAGCATGCCCACCTCCCAGAAAGTAGCACATTGTTGTAGTGCTATATTATTAAGGGCTGTCCATTTGCGTGCTTGCCTGCATTTTTTTTTGGTTTAAAAGAAACTTCTGTCGATTGCGAGTGCAGTTATCGTAGACATTTCACTGACCTTTACACTGAAGCCACTGCTCCAGCTGCCGGACAAAAACGCAACCGCTAATTTTGAATGTTACATTACTCTTCCGATCCCTTCCGGCCTTTCTCGCCCTGCCCAAGTTCTCACTCACAAGGCGCTAGCCGATGCAGCGTACAAACCAGACATCCTGATCGTCAATGGCATCGAATCAGGATCGGCTGCCCCAACTGTCCTGCTGCCTGCTGACCTGCAGCACTTGATCTGGACCTGTCCTGGCACGGCGAGCTTCCGCCCCCGCTACACATCTGCTCACCGCATTCAGACTTACGAACACTGGACAGCCCCCAATACCGACGCCAAGCGCAAGCTTAGTGCCCTGCTAGGCCTCAGGTCATAGTTATGAATAAAGATTTATGTGTGAATGAATGAGAGCACGTCGCATTTTTACGTTGAGTTAGGGGGCGATTGCTCTTCCTTTATAGGTTCAATTTTAACAAGCAGGAAAACAGCAGCTTGAAAGAAACAGAAACTTATCCATCTGTCTAACCAAACTGTCGGTCGCCTCTTCGACCGGCAGGCACGCAAGCACGCAGTCGGCTGTTTCGACTGCTCAGCCAGCCTTTCCGAAAACTGTACGAGGGAATCCCCATGAACTGAACTTAAAGAGGGGGCCTATATTTCTAGGGGTGAGACATTGAGAGTAAAGGATATTGAGAATAGGACATTGAGAATAGATGAGGAAAAGCAGTGATTTTGACAAACATTAGCAGAAAAAGACAAAACCACTGCGGCTGATTTGCATAGTTAATCAAATGCGAAGTAGGTGCGTAGCACTGCTTAGGCGCGGAGGTAAGCACAAGCTGCTTCACGACGTGGCAAGCGGCTCGGAGCCGAGGTCCAGGGAGCACCGCGCGTGCACGTCTGCTGTCCATGAAGGCTGAGGAGTGACTAATGCGAGGGGAGAGATGCCGAAGTTGAGGACGCGCGAGCGACACACGACTGCTCCCTCCGCAGCACGAAACAAGAACCCTTCCTCCGGAGTAACACAGGCTTGTGCAATGCTGCCCAGTGACGGCCGCCACATTCGCAACTGACACGCTCCTCTCTCACTGTCTTACTTTCTCACTGGGTGCATATAGCTGTGTGTTAAGTCGCGTGATGCGGGCGTCACCACTTCCCCCTCCTCCTCTTCAAGTTCGAGCGGGGACGGATGGACAGAGAGAGAGAGCGGCTTGTGCTGCAGCTGTGCGACCGCTCCGCCTCCTCAATGCTGAGCCGCGTGACGTCTCCTTCTCTTTCTTCATTTCAAGTTCACGAAGAGAAGGGCTGAGCGGCTTCAGACAGACATCGCCCAAATCTGTGATTGCGGCTAGTAGGGCTACACATTAAAAATTTGGCGCGAGTTATCAGGGTGCCTTCAGAAAAAACAATGCAGGGTGTATACAACCTGTTGAGGTGTGCTTAGAGGGTCCTTACCACTGTAGTGTGCTAGTTGGAGTCATTAATTTCCCTTCAATTACACAAAATCTAGCCAAGTGAGAAAGTTAAATTACTTCTAAAAGAACGTCTACCAAAATGTTAATTACGTTGCGGTTCTTGCTCTTGAACAGATTACTAGCTGGTACGGGAGAACTTTTTGAAGTCCGCCATTTTCTGGGTTATAGCCTGGTAGAAGGCTTGAACTAGAAGGCGTCTCCATGAGCCTAGAAGGTGCAAACAATATACGTGCAAAATATCTGCTTCTGTAATGAAAAGAGACGCAGCTATGAAAATACTGCAACTGATGACAGGGTTGCTTGTCCCGTCCGACATTTTAGATGTTAAACTGAACGTACTACATGTTGTGACAGTAACCTGGAAACGCCTGAGGCCGAAACACTCTTCTTGGAGGTCTTTAAAAGTATGCTGAAAGGACTTGTCAGTCACAGAGAGGGTCGAGATGATGGCGTACATCCACTTATAGTAGTCTTAGTCACTTTTTTGCTTGAGGGATAAACAAAAAAATTGTGAGGACGATCACATTTCTTAAAGCGAAACTTGAACGTAGCTCTCCAAACTTTTTTTTTCAAAGTGAAAGACAACTTACGCGAGGGGCGAGTGCGGTAGGGTGGAGCCAGAGAGAGAGAGAGCGAGCGTATTGGGTGTTTTGTTTGAAGCCTGTCTCGAATGTACGATGAGCGAGCGGCACATGAAGAGCTCGTGACTTCTCTCTATATTCTGAGAAATTTTCTTTGGCTGGTGACTCTCTGGTGGCTTGTGGCTTTATTTTGCGCACTTACTAAGCATAATAGATAGAATAATGCAAGGCGTGCTTGAGATTGGGCTAGTTGGAACATCTTTTCACAAAAGCTGCGCTGCTTAGTTTTATAGTTGGTAGATTGCGCTTAACCTCAGCGTTTGTCCAGTTCCTTTGTCCGTGTAAAACTAAGCAGCGCAGCTTTTGTGAGAATAATGTAAGCCGTTTTCTTGGAGGAACCGTATAATGCTCCTGCTTTTATTGTCGGTCCACCTCCTTAAGAAAATCTGCCTCCCTTCCACGCCATTAGAACAACTTCCTGAAAATTTTGTGTCTTTGACGCCTTTGTCCCAGCACACGCCCTCATCCCAGCCGACGGCGAAGAAGCTTAACCGCCGAGCGGGTGCATAAGAGCTGTAGCTGCACTCTAAAATGGAGTTGGCTGCATAAACATGAATTAACATGGCTCCAAGGTAGCCATTAGCAAAAGCCCGCAAATCTAGACACAGCAGAGAAAATTCAGTACTGGGGTATCATAGAAAGCATTATGATGCCTCGTACGGAAGCGCGCTTCGACTGCTTTCAAGACCACAGCGAGAGTATACATAAATTCGGAATTTATTATGCCTTAGCTTTTACGGAGTTACGGAAATAAATGTAGTATGTAAATTTTGTTTCAACGGTTATTCCCATTAAGTCGATTCGAGGTCGTGAAATATATTTAGAGCGCAAAAAAGAAAAGGACTGTTATGAACAGCAAAATTTTAATTCATCACACTTCCTTCAAGTAAATACAGTAGCATTTAAGAGACCGAATAATACCTAATATGTGATGTATTAATTTTACAGTTCAAAGTTCGATGCTGCTAGTTAAAGAATTTCTCGTTTAAAATTTGCTGGTCCAGGGTCTGCCTTTTCCGAATGACAGCATACGTGAGGCCATCGACCACTATTTCCATGGGATGGTTTCTCGACGCGAAATTGGACGACAAGCTGAATCCATACGCCCCCACGTTGCGGATGGCGAGGACGTCTTCCTGCTCTGTAGCCGGAAGATAGCGGGCACGGCCAAAGGTTTCCACTTGAGCACTTCCTGAACCGACAATGTCATAGAGCTCCAGCCTCCTGCCGGGCCCATCGTGGATGTTTCTGATTTCGTGGTATGAGTCGCAGAGGATTGGTGTCATCACATCGCTTAGGACTGCATCCACAATGAGGTAGTTTTTGGCGGCGGTCTTTCTTACATACTCCACTCGTGTCAGGAGCACAGCGGTGTCCGCCATCAACAGATGTCCCGGCTCACAGACGACGCGCAGTTGTCGCTTCTCTATGGGTTCGGTGATTTGGCGGATCATGGCGACAGGACCAGGAGAATCGACGCTCATTCGAACTGGTTCACCGATTCCTCCGCCGATGTTGACATGCTTGAGGAGGATGCCTTTGCTCTTCAACCTATCGACAAGAGCCACTATCTTGTCGGAAGCCTCGATGAAAGGCTCGAAGACCGCAACCTGGGAGCCGACGTGATACTTGACTCCAACCAGCTCCATGCACGCGGACAAGTGGACTCTCAAGCAGGCGTTCTCGGCCTCCTGTAGCGGGAATCCATAGTCCACGAGGGGCGTGGCCAGGTGTGGATGCGAGCGGGCGTCTCCCTCGGGGTTGACAAGGATGCCAACCGGAACGACTTTCCTGCTCCTCAAGGCGATTGCTTCAATGCGATCCAGTTCCTGCCATGACTCAGCATGGATGCAGTACACGTCTTTGTCAATGGCCTGCGAAATCGTCTCCCTCGTCTTGCTCTGTCCCGCGACCACTACTTTCTTTGGGTCGCCTCCTACCTTGAGCACTCGCTGTAGCTCTTGTTGCGTTGGTACTGCTCCGGTAGCGGACCAACGGGTAGCGAAAAGCCGAGTCAGACGTCGGGCTGCATGCACTTCAATATTGGGCGGTGGTCACCCAAGCAGAGACTGGCCGAGAGTTAGAGAGAACTTAACGAAGGTTTATTTACATGGTGAATCTGAGAAGGTACACACTGGAGAGCACTCGTGCTCTCGTTTTTAACAACTTTTTTGTCCCCAAGTACCTAGTTGGGGAATTTTCTATTTTGTCAAAGTCCAATCACATTTGAGTTCCTGATCTGCTGGCATTCGGGAACCGCCCACTAGAACGTCCTCCCAGCGCACTCTTTCCACTTTAGCGGCACGATGGCGACTCCGCCGGGGGAAGTCAGGCATGGGGGTCCCAAGGAGGCTTGCTGGCTGTCCAAGGTCGGAACCGCGCGCCACCCACGCGGACCCCTCGCGCGGGAGCACTCCGCGGGAAAGGAATGCGGTGACCGTTCTTCTCCACGGGGGGGAGATGACCCGCTCTCTCTCCTCGGTGCTAACACGCAGGCGCCGCGGCTCTCTGTTTCCAAACACAGGCGCGCCCGCTCTTCGGCGAATTCGTTAGCGCCTCTGCGCACAGTCCTCCGGACACAAACTGGGGCAACTGCTGCAGTCGCTGCCGATATGCGACACCGCGTTGCTTCGTCCTGGGTGGTTCTGGTCCGCGAACTCCGAGGTGGTCGCGTGCCGTCTTCTTCGAAAAAACGGACGCCCATTTCGACACGTGCACCGTCTCGTTACTAGGGAAGTTCGAAACGTAACAGCTTCTCCGGCGGCGGTTGAAGATCCCGATGCACAAAGGTCAGCAACCATTGTCCAGAGGGATACACGATGTCGTTCTGGTTGGGTTCACTGTTGCTGATGCTCTGCTGCCTCCAACGGTCTCTGCAGCTCCTCGTTGCTTCTTGTCAAGACTATGGAGGGTTTCTTGCTCTCTGCAGACCAGCTCATTCACAGGAAAGACAGCATCAGTTTGAACCACACGAAAATCACAGCCGCAAAGACGGCAAGCGCCAGGACTCTCTCCACGAGATCCACCAGGCTCTCATACCAATATTACTTTAATCCTTTTACTATTACTTCAGCACTTGAAACAACCAGAACATTCTTCATTCCCACAAACACAATGTTCAAGATTAAAATAAAATGGTAATAATGCAAACGTATGCCAGGAAAAAAAACATACCCAAGCCAGACTCACCGATGCTATCAATAACACCAAAAGCATCGACTTAAATCATCGGCATTGCCGTTAGATTTAACGTGGCTCTATCTTTCGCTTTCCGGGCAGGCTAGTTAGACAGCGCGTGTCGGACAGTCTCTGAATGACTTCCGCTGGGCTCTCCCATTGTACTTCCAATTTATTTTTCTGGGACGGTTTTAGCCCCATTACCGCGTCTCTAGCTTCAAGACAGCGTAATCTCGCTGTTCGGTCATTGCACTGTTTGGCCCTCACCTGCGCTTTACTCATTTCGCCTCCCGCGAGCTCCTGCCCCTTGTGCAACCTTTCAAGCAGCGCGAGCACGTATTCGACCATCGTAGGGTTCTCTTCCCTGCCCTCACGCGATTCCCGAAGAAAGCGTAGTAGCGATCGCAGGGAGCGGCCGTTGACCATTTCGGCCGGCAAGAACCCCGTGGCCTCATGAGGCACGGTTCTCAGCGCAAACATTGTTGCATGCAAACAGGCATCCCAGTCGGTTTTGCGATCAAAACACAGGGCTCTCAGTATGCGTTTCATTACCGAGTGCATCTTTTCTACCGGGTTGGACTGCTGGTGGTACACTGAACTATGGATTAATTTAATCCCACACTTCTCCAGGAAAGTTGTATTCAGTGCGCTGGTAAGAACAGTCCCCTGATCTGACTGTATTTCAGCGGGAAACCCAACCCGTGCGAAAATGGACATGAGTGCGTTCACAATTTCCATTGAGCTTAACTCCTTCAGGGCCACTGCCTCAGCAAACTTGGAGGCAGGACAGATTACTGTCAAAATGTGGCTGCAACCAGTCTTAGTCCTTGGAAGGGGACCAACAGTGTCGATCACGAGTCGTCGAAATGGCTCCGTGATCACAGGCACTAGCTTCACTGGGGCTCTCGCCTTATCTCCCGGCTTGCCCACCCGTTGACATGTGTCGCAGGTCCTTACAAAATTTTCCACCTCCCGAAAACATCCCGGCCAGTAATATTCCTGCAACAACCGATTCTTTGTTTTCTTGAGCCCTAAATGACCTGACTGGGAGCTCTTGTGAACCAAGTGCAAAAGATCACCGCGGTAGCGTTTTGGTACGACCAATTGGTCAACCTGCACTCCTCTGCGATCACGATACTTTCGATAAAGTATTCCGGACCTTTCTAAGAATATCACGTTTTTCTTCGCGATACCTTTACTCTTCATGTGCCTAAGATTCTGCAGTGTGGAATCGGCTCTTTGCTCGGCTATCAGGGACGATCGGTCCACCCCCAGCAATCTTTGCAAGCTGTCAGATGCCGGTGTTATGAGAAGCTCACCGCAGGCCTCTTTAAACTCCATACCATCCTCGTTAGTCGGCGCGTGGATTGCCTCTGTCGTGTCTAACGGCTCATGTTCTGCCGCATCAACGCCACCTGACGCTTCCAGTGTGCTGGCTTTAGCAGCCCAGTTTCTTGCTTTCGAGCGAGTCAACCCTTGGGCAGCCCCCTCTCCGAACACTAGTCCCTTCTGCTGTAACAGTTGGTCAGATCTGTTCGAGAAAAGATAGGGGTACTGCTTCGACAGACTGGCTGACACGGCAGCCTCTGTGCGAAGTACGCCAAATGGACCTTTAATGCTGACATTAGCGATTGGAAGGCACACGCTATTTGCTTCCACCGCTTGTTTAATCCATGTGCACTCTCCAGTGAAATTTTCTGGCTCTACATACGAGGGATGAACTACATCCATTGTAGCCGCCGAATCTCGAAGCACGCGACACGGTTTTCCGTTCACGACGAGATCTCGTAAGTATGGCTCTAGAAGCCGCATACTTTCATTGCTGCTGTTCACTGACAAGCAAACAATCTTTGGGCTTTTGCAAGCCGCAGCTAAATGTCCCGGCTTTTGGCAGTTGTAACAAACCAATGGCCGTCTCTTTTCAAAAGCTTTCTTCTGACAGTTTTCTACTTCAAGTACTTCCTCTCTTACGATCACACTTCTTTCTGAGACGTCTACGCCTCGTGCTTGCTGTCTCTCTTCTACAGGCTGCCCTCTCCATCCAGCTGCTTTCCTATTCTGGTATTTAGGGCTTTCCGTCCTGTCCAGCGCACGGCGCGAGACGAACTCTTCTGCCAGTTCTGCTGCCTTCGAAACAGTCGCAACTTCCGGCCTGTCTTGCACCCAATGCCTTACTTCATCAGGCAAGCAAGAGTAGAACTGCTCGAGTCCGAAGCATTGCAACATTCTTTGGCTTTCGTCATAAGCTTTAGCTTCTTTGAGCCATTCCCCCAAGTTAGCCATGAGCTTATACGCGAACTCCGGGTACGACTCATCATTCTCCTTTTGAGCTTTGCGAAATTTTTGCCGGAAAGCTTCCGCTGACATTCTATACTTTTTGAGCAGACTAGATTTAACCTTATCGTAATCATCTGCATCTTCTTTAGTCAAGCGGGCTATCACATCTGCCGCCTCACAAGGTAACAGTGTCAGCAAGCACTGTGGCCAAGTTGCTTTGCTAAACCCTGCCTTCTCGCACGTGCGCTCAAAGTTTACCAAGAACAGACCTATGTCCTCTCCTTTCCTATAAGGTTGCATAAGGTCTTTCATGCGGAACGACTTGCGTTCTACTGTGCCCGATGCTACGCTCTCATCACTTTCATTTCGAGCTTTTAGCACCTGCAGTTCGAGACGCTTCAGCTCAAGTTCCTGCTCTAAGCGCTTACTCTCTTCAGCCATGCGTTTCTCATTTTTTTCTTCTGCTTCCCTCTTTGATTTCTCTCTCTCAGCAATCAGCTCCAGGCATTCCGAGAGCTCATCGTCGTCTGCCTCAAGTGCCTCAATAGCCTCAATGATATCTGGCTTTCTCGTTTGGTCCTGAAGATCCAAACCCAGACTTTTGGCCAACTCCAGCAAAAGTGGCTTTTTCAACACTTTCAAATTCATGGTTATCCCGAGTGCTGCAATTTCTTCCTTTCAGAAATCTCTTATCGTCACGTACTTTCAAGTCCCGTGCTAACGATAAACAATTCCCCACCACCTTTGTAAACTTACTTACTACAAAGCCTGGTAAAACCTCAGTGAAGAAAAGCCAAGCACTCACCGAACCTTGCAACCATGATTCCAGCGGAGTCCATCCCGACGCTGCCAACCAGCTGTTGCGTTTGTACTGCTCCGGTAGCGGACCAACGGGTAGCGAAAAGCCGAGTCAGACGTCGGGCTGCATGCACTTCAATATTGGGCGGTGGTCACCCAAGCAGAGACTGGCCGAGAGTTAGAGAGAACTTAACGAAGGTTTATTTACATGGTGAATCTGAGAAGGTACACACTGGAGAGCACTCGTGCTCTCGTTTTTAACAACTTTTTTGTCCCCAAGTACCTAGTTGGGGAATTTTCTATTTTGTCAAAGTCCAATCACATTTGAGTTCCTGATCTGCTGGCATTCGGGAACCGCCCACTAGAACGTCCTCCCAGCGCACTCTTTCCACTTTAGCGGCACGATGGCGACTCCGCCGGGGGAAGTCAGGCATGGGGGTCCCAAGGAGGCTTGCTGGCTGTCCAAGGTCGGAACCGCGCGCCACCCACGCGGACCCCTCGCGCGGGAGCACTCCGCGGGAAAGGAATGCGGTGACCGTTCTTCTCCACGGGGGGGAGATGACCCGCTCTCTCTCCTCGGTGCTAACACGCAGGCGCCGCGGCTCTCTGTTTCCAAACACAGGCGCGCCCGCTCTTCGGCGAATTCGTTAGCGCCTCTGCGCACAGTCCTCCGGACACAAACTGGGGCAACTGCTGCAGTCGCTGCCGATATGCGACACCGCGTTGCTTCGTCCTGGGTGGTTCTGGTCCGCGAACTCCGAGGTGGTCGCGTGCCGTCTTCTTCGAAAAAACGGACGCCCATTTCGACACGTGCACCGTCTCGTTACTAGGGAAGTTCGAAACGTAACACTCTTCAACGTTGGAAACGACGAAACCAGTGCCCAGCTGCTTGAATATGCTAATAATACCCAGCGAGTAGTTGGCTCGGACTGGGTAGCACATCATGTGTTCTGAAGACTGAAGACCTTCCCGGACCATGTTGACGTTTTCTTGGATCTTCCTCTTGGAGTATACATAGAAGGGTGTCTGGTACCGGTCTGTCAGCGAGGCAAGGGAAACGTGATCCACGTGTAACACGCCGTTTCTGTAGGACTCCATGTCGCCAAACAAAATGTCACGGGTCGCTGCAGAGCTAGGTCTCAAGACATTAGACGGAGTCTGCGCACAAAGTATAGCTGCAGTCTTCCGTCACGCTGACACCATTTTCTTCGGTGTGCTTTTTAAGTCACATCACAAGTCATCTCCGTAGAGCAAGAATAAAAGCGTGCGTTGGCACCACTCACAGTCTGCATGCACGTCCGGGCCTTCAAGTAAGCAGTTAAGGTCGACACAGAGATTCTTCTTGCTCGAATCGTTCGTTGCTCTCGGTCACGAACAGGCCTAACCGAACCGCGCAGTCACAACTGAAGAACATGCGCCACGTGCAGCCATTCCTTTGTTTCTCTTCTTCTTCAAGTCGCCGCAGTCTTCTTTTTGATACGTTTGAGCATGCACTGATGCGAAACAAATGACATCAAGCCAAAAACCGACGGCTGGACGCGCGGGCAGAAACAAAGAGTAATCGAGGAAATAAAATAAGGAACAAATAGCAGGACAACAAGCAAATCCGTTTGCTTGCTTTGGCTCGTCACTTTTGAGCTCTGTTCCCTTTTCCTCTTAAAGAAATGAAAAAAAAAAGCCGACCATTATGTTATTTCCTAATGCAAAATTTGAGCGCAGCTCATCAGCTGTTTCAGCTTTTCGATAGATTAAGGCAAAGAATTCGAGCAAGACATATATCTACAATTACAAAACTTTTTATTTTTCACACATATTCTTTTTTCGAGAAACACTCCACAAACAGTTCTTGATTTAATCGCATATGTGGTCTGCGTTAGGCGATGGTGGCACGTATACTTACTACGTTCCGTTCATGCTCTGCATGCAGCAGCAGACAAAAGGAAAGGACTTTTATCGGTTCGGAACGGCGGCGAGCACGCGACGGCGACAAGAAATTTATGTCCCAGAAAAACGGGCAGGATAACAGCATACGCAAGAGCACACCGATGCCGAAGCTTCCGGAGAGCGACTACAAAATAATACTCAGCCCAAGAGGCTGGAATTTGAATGCGTTCCACGTCCCCTACTGCAGGCCATGTGCGCGGCTGCAAATCCTAACCTATGGCGACGTCCGGGACGAAGACTTTTCAAGGATCAACTCTGGGAACAAAACGTACATGATCAGCACGCCGAATCGTAAACGAGCGAGTATTTATGTGAACATCAAGTCCATATTAATAGACGAGAAGATACTCGACGACATCGGAACTCCGGAAGAAGTGCGCCAAGGCTTTATCAAACGCAACCCGAACACCGCCATACTCAGCGCAATGAGAATCGGCAAGCCAAGATCTGTCTTGATCACTTTTGGAGATGCATTAGGCTCCCGAGACAAGTTTTCTGCTGGGGATCAGCTAGTATCCACCGTCTAGCCGTACCGAGAGCAGGTGGAGATTCTGTTACAGCTGTAGGACATGCTGGTCGCGGCCTCATCGGTAGCGTTGGCTTGGTGGTTCCGTGGCTCGGCGGACGGCATCAACGGTGCCGGCAAAGACGAGGCGTCGACTAACAAAACAAACTTTTAATTCAACATTACGTAGGAACGGGCAGAGAAGCTGGAACCGAGAGAAAACTGACAAGCGTCGCCTCTGCGACGATTCCGAAATCACTCGGTAGTAGTCTCTCCCGTAACGTTGTTGTTGTGGCTGTAGGAAGAAGGAAAAGAAAATGCACGGGCCTGCAAATGGCTGTGTAGCTGAGCCACCTCCGCTGCCTCGTGCGGACAGCATATAAAATAGCGAACAAAGAAAAAGAAAAGGGAGAGAAAGACGCGCGCCGCATCAGTCGTCGTCCACCGCCGAAGCGGTGGCGGGTGCAGACGGCCTATAACAGATAAAAATTGGTGGCAGGTATAGCCCTCCTCCGCAAGCGGTGGTGACCTACCTATCCCAGCTTGATCAGGGCCATGACCAGCCACCCTTAAGCCACCCTCCTCTCTCATGTAGCAGAAACTGCCGCTGCTTTTTATACGCTCGTCAGTTCAGAGGGAAAGAGAGAAACTCATATCCGAGCGAGCTGTGCTGACTTAGTCTCGGTGTCGCGACAGACGTCTCCTCCACCTCTTGCAGACGGACGAGGGCGACGCTCTCTTCCTTGAGCTCCGGGCTTGGCCAGCGTGTGCACACACACGCGCGCACACATTACGGCAGGTGTGAATTGACATGTCAGATCATGCCCGCGGGAAGAAGCGTTGGGCGGCCGACCGGACGGCGCTGAAATGGCCAAAATGCTCGCTGCTTCGACTGACGCTGCGCTGCGGCCGCGTCGTTTGTCGCGTCGGTGGGGAATCGTAACAGGGCACAGGACGGATGTGTGCTACAAGCCACGGCTAGAGCGGTGCCGCAGATGCGGCGAAAACCACCCGGAACCCCCGGAAGGAGAACTATACGTGCAAGCCTGAATGCATTGTACGCGCAAAAAAAAAAAAGGGGGGGGGGGGGGGGGCAAAGAACCGGCAGTCGGAATTGCAAGTATAGGCTGCTCTAGACATGACCCCACAAACCCGAAGACGACCTAGGGCAACATGCTCTGTACGCCAGCTAGCCACGATCGAGGGTCAGCAACAACGGTTACCGGGGGAGAAGCTGGTCGAACTCCTTTCCGCCACCGCCGGGCACAGGAAACAGAGGCGTCGGCCCAAGTTCTGACAAAGTCAAAGGAAGAAGGAGAGGAGACACTGGCAAAAAGGTGAGCTGGCCAGTTAAGACCTCCCCTTGGGAAATGGCTCGAGAGAAGGAACTGGTAGAACAGCTCGCTATGAGAAACAGAGAGCTTGAAACATAGAGAAGGAATTGGCAGAGATGAGAAAAGTTATTCCCGATAACACAAAAATGCCTAGGGTACTTGACAAGTCTTCTTTTCAAAATTCACAAAGCACTAGGGGGCTCCATGTACTAGGCGCCTAGGCGCACTAGCACTAGGCGCCTCGCGATAACTCAATTGCTCTCTAAATTTTTCGACCACAAAGCTTCTTTCATTACAGCCAAGGACTGTTAGTGGAGTGTTTCTTGAAGGAATACGTGTGAAAAATTAAAAAAAGAAAGTTGTCTGTAATTGTACAAACGTTTCTTGCTCGAAATCTTTGCCTCAATCTATCGAAAATGTGAAACAGGTGATGAGCAACGCTTAAATTTCGCATTAGGTAGTAACGTAATCGTGGGTAGTTTTCTTTTTGTTTTGTGGCCTATCTTTTAGCCAGGTAAGTATTATATGCGTATCACCCTAAACTTGCCCGTTTGCCTGATTTCGGTTTTTGAGCGCTTTTTGTCGAAGGTGACATTGCGCGGTTCGAGTTCAGTGTTTCTTGCGTCTAAGCATTTCAAGTTTTCTGGGCCATTCACCTCAACGTCTTTGCCATCGCCCTCAGTCTTTTCAAGCACCATAGCCACTGCAGCGAGACAACGCTCCTGCGTGGCATCGATATGCCCAAACTCTCCGGCAGCAGTTTCCGACGCACGAAAGGAACGCAACTATAATGGCGTGGGGATGGCAACATTACACGCTCATTTAGGTGTTGAAATTCTCGGTGTAAACTGGGAAACAAATACGGTAAAAGTACGCCGAACTGATTTATCGAAATTTGTTTTGAATCGAAAAAGGTCAGTACTCTTTGTATTCAAGGCATATGCAGCTGGCTGTTGAGTACGAGTTGTACTCAAAGTTGAAAATTAACAAAGCAGGGAAATCAAGGGCAGTGGTGCAGTTGAGCGGTTTCCTATAGTGTACTTGAACTCGAAAGAACGCGGGTAGAATTGACTGTTATTAAAGAGAAAAAACGAACTTTGATAGGAAGGACGCGACTCTCTCTCCCTCGCCGTTTTACACTTTCCCTCTAATGGCAGACTCGAGTCGACATCTGGTCAATATCATGTAAACGTTGCCTATATAATGCGTTGAAGTTTGCCGTTTGTATATCGCAGTGCCTTGTAGTACAAGCCTAGCGAGAGCAGCCAGAACTTTTTGTGCGCTCGTAGTGCTTTTTCCCGCCACCTTCTTGCGCTTACAAGCATAAGTTACAAGCTTACAAATATAATTAGCGCTCAGCTGAAGTCACGGGTGGCATGCGTCGGCTGGCTCGGCTACATGCCAAGAGCACCGAGCCAGGAAACGTATCAGCCATACACGGTTTATAATCACCCAGAATATTGGCACGCGCGCGGAGCACGCTACTGGCGGCAGCAGGTTTTAGGCGCCTATAGTGGAGCAATTACAGCGCCGTCAGGCGTGTGCATATTTTCCATACGATATTAGAAATTCGCTTAATCAATTTACTCGTGCAACTTAAACAGCGACTGAGCCTTACAGCTTCTGCTAGAGGTGCGCTAGCCAATAAGTGATCATCGGCATGCATGGTCCTAGGTGGCAGGACCAGAGATACGTCCAAGCAGCAGTCCTGACGCAGCAATACACACCCCTTTGTCGCATGGCCATGGGCTATATCTGCTGGGGGCATGGCGTCGGCGTTTGTGTATGCGACTTTTCAAATGTTTTCTTGTCTATCCTTGTTTTCACCATATCACTGAGCTTGCAATACCCGCTGCACAATACCGTAGAACCATTTATTGTCTTGAAATAAGAATTGCAAATTAAAAATTAAGAGATACATATGGATGTCGCCACATTTCATGGAGAGGGGCTATTTCGTGCTATCGTTTCTTCTTTCGAGTAATGGAAAGCTTTATTGAAGGACACTGAAGCTGATTTTTTGTTGAGGAAGCAGCTTTGGATGATAAAGCAAACAATTACTTGGACACGTGTGTGTGTGTGTGTTTTAAATAAGCCGCAGTTTCGTTAGCGTGGAATTGCGGCGTACGTGAATGGCTGAAGTTTTTGAGCCATGTTTGTCATGTTTTTGAAACAGCCATAGGTAGTTCTAATATACAATATCCATGTATGAAATCGATACTGGCCATTGACTATTTTCCTTCTATTGTGGCCAGGACTCAGGTGTACATATAGCTCTAATATTGTTACGGACGATCAAGGAAAAAGAAGCGGGCAATGGCGCGGACAGGAGCGCTCGCGTATAGGCCCGGCAACATATTCATTAAACGTCATCTCATTGTCATCGACCATCTCTCTCTGTCCTATGTTCTGTTTTCATCGGCTTGCAGCTTCGTAACAATATAAAAGGGAACGAGTTGTCAGCATCCAAGCAATGGCTATACTCAGCAAATATGTGACAAGAACAGCTATTAGTTTGTTCGGAAGAGCGTTCTTGCGGTCGGATACTACTCACGTGGAGTTCTAACATTCAATGCAGAAATAACGAAAGAGGTCGTTATGGAGCACACAGTGGCTGTTCCTTTTCATAGTGAAGACAATTATCCCTTGGCTAGAAAGTGTATACTTCAACCTGGTGTCTAGTACGTAGGAAGCCTCAATTCCGTCTGTGAGCCTGTCAGTCACCGCCCGTTCCCTCGGAGTCTTCACCCTCTCCCTGTTCACTGCGTGATTAAAAAGGCGTTCGATGAAAACACACACCGATTGGCCGCTGACGAACCAGTGATTTCGACGCTGGCTTCTGATCAGCTCAGGTGTGTGACGCCATTTATGAAGTTATTCCTTGTTGCCTGGTGTTGACAACAAAATTTCAGTCCCTGACACACGTCTCTATACTTGCCCCTACAACTCTGCTCGATCCTCACTGTGGTTTTTCAGTGGTTAAGGTGCTCGATGGCTGTGCCCAAGGATGCGGAATCGAATCCCTGCGGCGGCGGACGCTTTTCGGTGGAGACGAAAAGCAAGGCTCCCGTGGGCGGTGCTCAGCGTACGTTAAAAAACCCCAGGTGGCCGAAATTCCCAGAGTCCTCCACTACGGCGTCTCTCATAACCTGAGTCGCTTTGGGACGTTAAACCCCATAAATCAAAGCAACCAGCTCTGTTAGACGGAACAAGTGCCGCTGCTGGTTCTCACCTCCATAGCTAGAAAGTAGCACTTGGTCCGGGACAATGCGGAGCATGTGTGCGTAAAGAACTATGCGTAATCTCTGTTTCACCTCTCCGCGACCATTTAAATAAAATAAAAACGTGAATTACGTCTACTATGAGCGAGCTGACCGCACTATGTCTTAGCGCAAGTTTTGCATCTACTGATGCCACAAACATAATCTGGGTTTTGTATTTAAACAAGAGCGCTTATATATAAACCTCTGAGTCACGAAGCTAGCCTATTACCTTTTACAGGCTTTCCATAAATACGGCCCGAGTTGCAGATGACACGCGCAGTGGCCATGCAATCAGTTCTTCAATATGCGAGGGGTGAGATGCCGAAGTTGAGGACGTGCGAGCGACTCACGACTGCTCCCTCCGCAGCACGGAGCAAGAACCCCTCCTCCGGAGTAACCATACATGGCAAAATTACTTTTGAAAAGTAATTAAATTACATTACTTACTTTGCTGAAAATCGCAGGAAAGTAATTAAATTACATTACTCATTACTGCTCCCAAAAAGTAATGAAATTACATTACAATTACTTCTACTGAGTAATTAAATTACTTTTAAATTACTTTCTAGTTTCCATCCATGCAAAAACTAAGCAAAGCTAGTAAGCAAAACAACTTGTTCTCCAGACGCGAAGCACCCACATTCTTTCGTCTTCCCGCCAAATTCCGTCCCAGAGAGCTATTCCTTCTCTCTCTCTCTCCTAGAGTACGGGTGATTACAAAAACAAGACTACCGCAAAGAAAAAAAAAGAACATGGTCGAACGGTCCTGAAATGACCGGCGAACCCAGCGTCTTGCTGGCCCGGAGCTGTCTCCGCCATTTGAAGGGCCCGAAGAAGCTAGGTTATTTATTGCTTCTGCAGTCCCAAGAATCGATGTCGGCACATTTGTGCTCACTGCTCAGTAATGCTCAAACCCCGGTGCCTCACGTCATGGACCCTTCTGCCTATCTCCCCCAACTCCAATACTCCTTCACCCCGTGGTGTTGAGTGTAACCAGGCACCACTGTGCCCTAGCCGACGCAACAGGGAGTGCCGGTACGCCGCGCTCCAAACTAGTTTTCAACTCCAGCCTTCTTGCACCATCTCTCTAGCATTCCCTTGACGCCTTGTATCCTGCTGCTTGGAGAATGGTTGAGGTCTCAGAGGCACTGTTCTGCACAACTCTGTCCCCCTTTGCCGACCCGTTACGCTGGCTTCGCTTGCCGCACGCCGTTCCTGCTTTTGCGGCACTCTACTTCGTCGTCTATTGAAGGAGTAGCGGCGCATTTTAGTAAAAGTAATTTCGAAAGGAATTAATTACTTTTGCTGCGAAATTACTGCCATAAAGTAATTCATTACATTACTAAATTACCAACACGAAAAAGGAATCCATTACATTACAGATTACTGAGAAAAGTAATTAAATTACAGTAATTCCATTACTGTAATTCAATTACTGCCATCTATGGGAGTAACACACGCTTGTGCAACGCTGCCCAGTGACGGCCGCCACGTTTGCAACTGACACGCCCCTCTCTCACTGTCTTACTTTCTCACTGGGTGCATCTAGGTGTGCGGCCGCTCCGCCCCCTTCCTCTTCTTCAAGTTAGAGCAGAGACGGATGGACAGAGAGAGAGAGAGCGCCTTGTGCTGCAGCAGTGCGGCCGCTCCGCCTCCTCAATGCTGAGCCGCGCGACGATACCTTCTCTTTCTTCACTTCAAGTTCACGAAGAGAGAGGGTGAGAGGCTTCAGACAGACATCGCCCAAATCTGTGATTGCGGCTAATAGACCGATCCCACCGACCGATTTGCGCATGCGCCGTTTTTCCGGAAGTGTTCTGCCGCCATGTTAGTTGTAGTCGGCTGGTCAACGCCCGCACATGCCACTGCATTCCTGAAATCACCGCTCCACACAAACTCATCGCATATTTCTCAGTACTCGCCGCCGAGGAAAATTATCAAGTCATTATTTTAGAAAATTGCTCTGACTGTTGCATGCAAAGAAACGTTCTACCCGTCCCTTTGCTATTTTCAGCGATGGCATATATTCTTCGTTTGGTCGAAAAGCCGTCGGCACCGCACATCCCAAATAATCGGGGCCTGAGTGAAAAATGTCATATCAAGGCAATTTGTGGTTCTAGTGATTGATAACCGATTGATGTGTGATAGGCGATGATGAGTAAAGAAATAATTGTAATGAACTAATTAATTGACAAATCAAGGAAATTAGAAATGAATAAAGGAATTTGAGAAAAGGGGCTTCACATGAGTCGAATTTATCAGAATGAAAAGCCAATGGTTTGTGAAGCTCATTAGTAAAATTTAGAGTATGTAATTGATGAATATTTTCAAATAATTCAAGGCTAAAAAATTGGAGAGGTGTCAAAATGCTTAGAATGTTGACTGGCTGACGTGGAAAAGCTTTATTGAGAGATAAGGGAGGGTGATGTGATGTGCTCAGAATGAAATTCAAGGCTCGAGGATTCTAATTAGGAAAATATTGAGCATGCAATTGATCTATTATTCACTTGAAAGGATTGAATAAAAAAAATTAGAAATTGGAGAAAGGGCTTCGAAGGCCTTATAATACTGAGAATGAAAAGCCAATGATTCATGATGCTAATAAAGGAAATTTAGAGTGCGTAATTGATCAATTAAAATAGTCGGAAAAATAAAAACATTCAAAAACGGAGCTTCAAAGATCTCAGATTGCTCGGAATGAAAAGTCAAAGCTTGTTGATGCTAATTAAAAAAGTTTGAGTGTGTAATTGATGAATCATATATTTGAAATAATCGAGAAAAAAATGGAAAAGGAGGGCCTAAAGGTGTCAGAATGCTCAGAATCAAAAGCCAGTGCTTGATTGTGCAAATTAAGGGTAGCCGCTACGTGTAATTGTTCAATTATTCAATTAAACGAATTTAAAAAAAATGAAAAGAGGGTTCAAAGGTCTCAAAACGCTGCGAATGAACAGTCAACGCGTCAAAAGACTATACTAAGGAATAAAATTCAGAGTGTGTGTTATCAATTTATTATTTCCAGTAATTGAAAAAATCGAAAAAGGCTTTCAGAAGTATCAAACCACTCAGAATGGAAAACCAATGTGTGCTGATGCTAAGTATTGTGTATAAAAAATAAAAATACCGGCCGAAAACAGTGAGGTTTCAAAAATACCGGCAACCCCGAGGATTTGTGAAAGTTTACCTGATCTTAGGCCAGAGAGTCCTGGGTACGTTGTTGCAAAGTGTCCCGTGGAGCAAATTACGTCGATAAAAAATTAAGGTCTTGATGTACCATCACGATAATAAAGTTAATTAATTGATCAATAACACGCTTCAAATTTTCTTGATTAGCGTTATCAAGCACTGGCTTTTTATTCCGGACATTTTTGCACCTATAAAGCACCTTTTCATATTTTTAATTTTTTAAATTTCAAATAACTAGTTGTCACGATAATAAAGTTAATTATTTGATCAATTACATGCTCTCAATTTTTTAAATTAGCGTCATCAAGCATTGAATTTGTGTTCCGAGCATTTTTACACCTACGAAAACTCTTTTCCGTATTTTTTTATTTTTTTCTTAAAATTCAATTAAATAGTTGTCACGATCATAAAGTTAATTATTGATCAAATACTCGCTCCAAATTTTCTTAATTAGCGTCATCAAGCACAGGTTTTTATTCCGGGCATTTTTGCATTAAAAAGCACTTTTTCATGCTTTTCATTTTTTTATTCAATTAATAATTGATAATTTATACTTTGTAAATATTTTTAGATAGCATCAGCAAGCATTGGCTTTTCATCCTGAGCATACTGACACCTTTGAACCCCTTTTTTCCAATTTTTTCTATTCCCAATAATGAATTATTCACAATGATTTTATTAACTCGTCCTTGCCTATCACACACCAATCAATAATCAAACACTATAACGAAAAATCCCCATGATACAATTTTTTGCGCAGCCCCGAATATTTTCGACGCGCGTCGTCGACTACTACTACTATTACGACGGCGCCGACGGCTTTTCGTCCGAACGAGCTGAACAAGCTACACCTAAACCCGGAGTCGCTTTTCCCTTGTGCTATTATTGTGGCATCCAGGATTGTAGCAAGTGAATTTTCGCAATGCACTCGGGCATGCACACGAGCTAAAAACCGTTCGGAAACGCGGTGCGCGGGCACTCCAGGCGGGCGGAGCGGCCGAATGACTACATCTACCAGCATGCACCGCGGCAGCGGCGGAGTTGTGAAACTGGCCGGTGGGATCGGTCTATTGCTACGCATTAAAAAACTGGCGCCAGTTATCAGGATGCCTTCAGAAAAAACAATGCAGGGTGTATACAGCCTATTGAGGTGTGCTTAGAGGGTGTTTACCATTGTAGTGTGCTGGTTGGAGTCATTATATTCCCTTCAATTCCACAAAATCTAGCCAAGGAAGTAAGTTAAATTACTTCTCAAAGAACGTAGACCAAAATGTTAATTACGTTGCGGTTCTTGCTTTTGAACAGATTACTACCTGGTACGGGAAAATTTTTTGAAGTCCGACATTTTGTTGGCAATAACTTGGTAGAAGGCTTGAACTAGAAGGCGTTTCCATGAGCCTAGATGGTGCAAACAATATACGCGTAAAATATTTGCTTCTGTAATGGATTGAGACGCAGCTATGAAAATACAACTGATGACAAGGTTACTTGTCCCGTCCGACATTTTACTTGTTAAACTGAACGTTACTACATGTTGTGACAGTAACCTGGAAACGCTTGAGGCCGAAACATTCTTCTTGGAGGGCCTTAAAAGTATACTGAAAGGACTTACCCGTCAGTCACAGAGAGGGTCGAGATGATGGCGTACATCCACTTATTGCTTAGTCTTAGTCACTTTATTGCTTGAGTGATAAACAAAAAAAAAAATGTGAGGACGATAACGACATTTCTTAATGCGAACCTTGAACGTAGCTCACCAAACTTTTTTTTTTTTTTTTTCAAAGTGAAACAGAACTTACGCGAGGGGTGAGTGCGGTAGGGAGGAGCCCGAAAGAGAGAGACAGAGAGAGTGTATTGGGTGTTTTTTTTTTTTTGAAGCCCGTCTCCGATGTACGATGAGCGAGCAGCACGTGAAGAGCTCGTGTCTTTTATCTATATTCTGAGAAATGTTCTTTGACTGGTGACTCTCTGGTGGCTTGTGGCTTTTTTTCGCCCACTTACCATAAAGCATTAGATAGAATCATGTAAGCCATTTTCTTGGAGGAACCGGAATATGCTCCTGCTCTTATTGTCGGTCCCCTCCTTAAGAAAATCTGCCTCCCTTCCACGCCATTACAACAACTTTTTGAAAATGTGTCTTTGACGCCTTTGTCCCAGCACAAGTCCTCAACCCAGCCGACAGCGAAGAAGCTTAACCGCCGAGAGGGTGCATAAGAGCTCTAGCTGCACTATAAATTAATAAGTTGGCTGCATAACCATGAGTTAACATGGCTCCAGGGTAGCCAGTAGCCTAAGCCCGCAAATCTAGACACGGCAGAGAAGAAAATTCAGTACTGGGGTATCATAGAAAGCATTATGATGCCTCGTACGGAAGCAAGCTTCGACTGCTTTCAAGACCACAACGATAGTGTACATAGATTCGGTATTTATTATGCCTTAGCTTTTACGGATTTACGGAATTAAATGCAGTAAGTAAATTTTGTTTCAACGGTTATTCCCATTAAGTCGATTCGAGGTCATGAAATATATTTAGAGCGCAAAAAAAAAAGACTGTTATGAACAGCAAAATTTTAATTCATCACACTTCCTTCAAGTATATACAGTAGCATTTAAGAGACCGAAAAATACACAATATGTGATGTATTAATTTTACAGTTCAAAGTTCGATGCTGCTAGTTAAAGAATTTCTCGTTTAAAATTTGCTGGTCCAGGGTCTGCCTTTTCCGAATGACAGCATACGTGAGGCCATCGACCACTATTTCCATGGGATGGTTTCTCGACGCGAAATTGGACGACAAGCTGAATCCATACGCCCCCACGTTGCGGATGGCGAGGACGTCTTCCTGCTCTGTAGCCGGAAGATAGCGGGCACGGCCAAAGGTTTCCACTTGACCACTTCCTGAACCGACAATGTCATAGAGCTCCAGCCTCCTGCCGGGCCCATCATGTATGTTTCTGATTTCGTGGTATGTGTCGCTGAGGATCGGTGTCACCACATCGCTTAGGCCTGCATCCACAATCAGGTAGTTTTTGGAGGCGGTCTTTCTTACATACTCCACTCGTGTCAGGAGCACAGCGGTGTCCGCCATCAACAGATGTCCCGGCTCGCAGACGACGCGCAGTTGTCGCTTCTCTATGGGTTCGGTGATTTGGCGGATCATGGCGACAGGACCAGGAGAATCGACGCTCATTCGAACCGGTTCTCCGATTCCTCCGCCGATGTTGACATGCTTGAGGAGGATGCCTTTGCTCTTCAACCTATCGACAAGAGCCACTATCTTGTCGGAAGCCTCGATGAAAGGCTCGAAGACCGCAACCTGGGAGCCGACGTGATACTTGACTCCAAGCAGCTCCATGCACGCGGACAAGTGGACTCTCAAGCAGGCGTTCTCGGCCTCCTGTAGCGGGAATCCATAGTCCACGAGGGGCCTGGCCAGGTGTGGATGCGAGCGGGCGTCCCCCTCGGGGTTGACAAGGATGCCAACCGGAACGACTTTCCTGCTCCTCAAGGCGATTGCTTCAATGCGATCTAGTTCCTGCCATGACTCAGCATGGATGCAGTACACGTCTTTGTCAATGGCCTGCGAAATCGTCTCCCTCGTCTTGCTCTGTCCCGCGACCACTACTTTCTTTGGGTCGCCTCCTACCTTGAGCACTCGCTGTAGCTCTTCGACATTGGAAACGACGAAACCAGTGCCCAGCTGCTTGAATATGCTAATAATACCCAGCGAGTAGTTGGCTCGGACTGGGTAGCATATCAGGTGTTCCGAAGACTGAAGACCTTCCCGGACCATGTGGACATTTTCTTCGATCTTGCCCTTGGAGTATACGTAGAAGGGTGTCTGGTACCGGTCTGATAGCGCAGCAAGGGAGACCTGATCCACGTGTAACACTCCGTTTCTGTAGGACTCCATATCGACAAGCAAAACGTCACGGGTAGCTGCTGAGCTAGGTCTCAAGAAATTAGACGGAGTCTGCGAACAAAGTATAGCTGCAGTCTTCCGTCACGCGGACACCATTTTCTTCAATGTGCTTCCTAAGTCCCATCACAAGTCATCTCCGTAGAGCAAGCATAAAAGCGTGCGTTGGCACCACTCACAGGCTGCATGCATGTCCGGGCCTTCAAGTAAGCGGTTTGGGCGACACAGAGATTCTTCTTGCTCGAATCGTTCGTTGCTCTCGGTCACGAACAGGCCTAACCGACCCGCGCAGTCACAACTGAAGAACGTGCGCCACGTGCAGCCATTCCTTTCTTTCTCTTTTTCTTCATGTTGCCGCAGTCTTCGTTTTAATACGTTTGAGCATGCACTGACGCGAAACAAATGACATCAAGCCAAAAACCGACGGCTGGATGCGCGGGCAAAAATAAAAAGGAATCGAGGAAATGAAATAAGGAACAAATAGCAGGACAACAAGCAAATCCGTTTGGTTGCTTTGGCTCGTCACTTTTGAGCTCTGTTTCCTTCTCTTCTTAAAGAAATGAAAAAAAAAAATGCCGACGATTATGTTTTTCCTAATGCAAAATTTGAGTGCAGCTCATCAGCTGTTTCAGCTTTTCGATAGATTGAGGCAAAAAATTCGAGCGAGACATATATCTACAATTACATAACTTTTTATTTTTCACCCATATTCTTTTTTCGAGAAACACTTCAGAAACAGTCTTGACCTAAATGAATATGTGGCCTGCGTTAAAACAGAAAAGGCGATGGTGGCACGTATACTTACTACGTTCCGTTCATGCTTTGCATGCAGCGGCTGGCAAAAGGAAAGGACTTCCATTGGTTCGGAACGGCGGCGGGCACGGCGACGGCGACAAGAAATTTATGTCCCAGAAAAACGGTCAGGATAACAACATACGCAAGAGCGCACCGATGTCGAAGCTTCCGGAGAGCGACTATAAAATAATACTCAGCCCAAGAGGCTGGAAT
Source organism: Amblyomma maculatum (assembly GCF_055883805.1). Taxonomy (NCBI): domain Eukaryota; kingdom Metazoa; phylum Arthropoda; class Arachnida; order Ixodida; family Ixodidae; genus Amblyomma; species Amblyomma maculatum. Next base: position 261,516,634 of record NC_139344.1, read on the forward strand.
TTGAATGCGTGCCACGTCCCCTACTGCAGGCCATGTGCGCGGCTGCAAATCCTACCATATGGCGACGTCCGGGACGAAGACTTTTCAAGGATCAACTCTGGGAACAAAACGTACATGATCAGCACGCCGAATCGTCAACGAGCGAGTATTTATGTGAACATCAAGTCCATAGTTATAGACGAGAAGATACTCGACAACATGGGAACTCCGGAAGAAGTGCGCCAAGGCTTTATCAAGCGCAACTCGAACACCGCCATACTCAGCGCAATGAGAATCGGCAAGCCAAGATCTGTGTTGATCCGTTTTGGAGATGCATTAGGCTCCCGAGACAAGTTTTCTGCTGGGGATCAGCTAGTATCCACCGTCTACCCTTACCGAGAGCAGGTGGAGATTCTGTTACAGCTGTAGGACGACGGGGCTGTTACATGCGGGTCGCGGCCTCATCGGTAGCGTTGGCTTGGCGGTTCCGTGGCTCGGCGGACGGCATCAACGGTCCCGGCAAAGACGAGGCGTCGGCTAACAAAACAAACGTTTAATTCAACATTACGTGGGAATGGGCAGAGAAGCTGGAAACGAGAGAAAACTGGCTCGCGTCGCCGCTGCGACGTCTCTGAAATCACTCGGTAATAGTCTCTCACGTAGCTTTGTTGTTGTGGCTGTAGGAAGAATGAAAAGAAAATGCACGGGCCTGCAACTGGCTGTGTAGGTGAGCCACTTCCGCTGTCTCGTGCGGACAGAAGAGAAAATAGATAACAAAGAAAAAGATGTGGGAGAGAAAGACGCGCGCCGCAACAGTCGTCGTCCACCGCCGAAGCGGTGGCGGGTGCAATGACGGCCTATAACAGAAAAATTGGTACCGGGCTAGCCCCCGCCGCAAGCGGCGCTGCCCTACCTATACCAGCTCCATCAGGGCCATGACCAGCCACCCTCCTCTCTCAGGTAGCAGAAACTACCGCTGCTGTATATAGACTCGTATATACAGCAGCGGCAGTCGGAATGGCAACTATAGGCTGCTTAGACACGACCCCACAAACCCGAAGACGACCTAGGGCAACATGCTCTGTACACCAGCCAGGATCGAGGGTCAGCACCAACGGTTACCGGGGGAGAAGCAGGTCGAACTCCTTTCCGCCACTGCTGGGCACAGGAGACAGAGGCGTCGGCCCAAGTCCTGACAAAGTCAAAGGAAGAAGGAGCGGAGACACAGGCAAATAGGTGAGCTGGCCAGTTATGACCTCCCCTTGGGAAATGGCTCGAGAGAAGGAACTGGTAGAACAGCTCGTTATGAGAAACAGAGCTTGAAACCATAGAGGTGGAATTGGCAGAGCTGAGGAAACTTATTCCTGATAACACAAAAATGCCAAGGGTACATCACAAGTCCCTTTATCAAAATTCACAAAGCACTAGGCGCCTACATGTACTAGGCGCCTCCCGATAACTCAAATGTTGTCTTAATTTCTCCGACCATAAAGCTTCTTTCATGACAGGCAAGAACTGTTAGTGGAGTGTTTCTTGAAGGAATGCGTGTGAAAAATTTAAAAAAAAAAGTTGTCTAATTGTTCATACGTGTCTTGCTCAAAATCTTTGCCTCAATATATCGAAAAGGTTAATCAGGTGATGAGCTGCATTCAAATTTCGCATTAGGAAGTAACGTAATCGTGGGTAATTTTTTTTTGCTCCTGCCCGTCTTTCCGATTTCGGTTTTTGAGCGCTTTTAGTCGAAGGTGACATTGCGCGGTTCGAGTTCAGTGTTTCTTGCACTGATTCTTTCTTGCGTCTAAGCATTTCAAGTTTTCTGGGCCATTCACCTCGACGTCTTTGCCATCGCCCTCAGTCTTTTCAAGCACCATAGCCACTGCAGCGAGACAACGCTCCTGCGTGGCATCGATATGCCCAAACTCTCCGGCAGCAGTTTCCGACGCACGAAAGGAACGTAACTATAATGGCATGGGGATGGCAACATTACACGCTCATTTAGGGGTTGAACTTCTCGGTGTAAACCTGGAAAAAAATACCGTAAATGTACGCCGAATTCATTTATCGAAATTTGTTTTGAGTTGAAAGAGGTTAGTACTCTTAGTATTTAAGGCATATGCAGCTGGCTGTTGAGTACGAGTTGTACTCAAAGTTGAAAATTAACTAATTAGGGAAATCAAGGGCGTGATGCAGTTGAGCGGTTTCTTATAGTGTACTTGAACTCGACAGAGCGCGGGTGGAGTTGAGTATTATTAAAGAGGAAAAACGAACTTTGATAGGAAGGACGCGACTCTCTCTCCCTCGTCGTTTTACACTGTCCTTCTAATAGCGGACTCGAGTCGATATCTGGTCAAGATCATGTAAACGTTGCATATATAATGCGTTGAAGTTTGCCGTGTGTATATCGCAGCGCCTTGTAGTACAAGCCTAGCGAGAGCAGCCAGAACTTTTTGTGCACTCGTAGTGCTTTTTCCCGCCACCTTCTTGCGCTTACAAGCATAAGTTACAAGCTTATAAATATAATTAGCGCTCAGCCGAAGTCACGAGTGGCATGCGTCGGCTAGCTCGGCTACATGCCAACAGCACCGAGGCAGGAAACGTATCAGCCATACACGGTTTATAATCACTCAGAATTTTGGCACGCGCGCGGAGCACGCTACTGGTGGCAGCAGGTTTTGGGTGCCTGTAGTGGAACAAGTATAGCGCCGTCAGGCCTGTCCATATTTTCCATACGATATTACAAATTCACTGAAGGAATTTACTCATGCAACTTAAACAGCGACTGAGCCTTAAGGCTTATGCTAGAGGGGCGCTAGCCAATAAGTGATCATCGGCATGCATGGTCCTAGGTGGCAGGACCAGAGATACGTCCAAGCAGCAGTCCTGACGCAGCAATACACACCCCTTTGTCGCATGGCCATGGGCTATATCTGCTTGGGGCATGGCGTCGACGTTTGTGTATGCTACTTTTCAAATGTTTTCTTGTCTATCCTTGTTTTCACCATATCACTGAGCTTGCAATACCCGCTGCACAAAACTGTAGAACCATTTATTGTCTTGAAATAAGAATTCCTAATTAAAAATTAAGAAATACATATGGATGTCGCCACATTTCATGGCGAGGGGCTGTTTCGTGCTGTCGTTTGTTCTTTCGAATGATGGAAAGCTTTATTGAAGGACGCTGAAGCTGATTTTTTGTTGAGGAAGCAGCTTCGGATGATAAAGCAAACAATCACTTGGGCACATGTGTGTGTGTGTGTGTGTGTGCGTGTGTTTTAAATAAGCCGCAGTTTTGTTAGCGTGGAATTGCGGCGTGCGTGAATGGCTGAAGTTTTTGAGCCATTTTTGTCATGTTTGTGAAACAGCTATAGGTTGTTCTAATATACGATACCCATGTGTGATATCGATACTAGCCATTGACTATTTTCCTTCTATTGTGGACAGGACTCAGGTGTACATATAGCTCTAATATTGTTACGGACGATCAAGTAAAAACAAGCGGCAGTGGCGCGAACAGGAGCGCTCGCGCTAGGCCCGGCAACGTATTCATTAAACGTCATCCGATTGTCATCGACCATCTCTCTGTCCTATGTTCTTCTGTTTTCATCGGCTTGCCGCTTCGTAACAATATAAAAGGGAACGAGTTGTCAGCATTCAAGCAATGGCTATATTCAGCAAATATGTGACAAGAACAGCTATTAGTTTGTTCTGAAGAGCGTTCTTGCGGTCGGATACTACCCACGTGGAGTTCTTCAATGCAGAAATAAAGAAAGAGGTCATTATGGAGCACACAGTGGCTGTTCCTTTTGATATTGAAGGCCATTATTCCTTGGCTAGCTAGTGCATACGTCAACCTGGGGACTAGTAGGAAGCCTGTATTCCGTCCCTGTCAGTCGCCGCCTGTTCCCTCCGATTCTTCACCCCCTCCCTGTTCACTGCGTGATTAAAAAGGCGTTCTATGAAAACACATGCCGATTTGCCGCTGGCGAGCCAGTGATTGCGATTCTGGCTTCTGATCAGCTCAGGTGTATGACGCCATTTATGAAGGTGTTCCTTGTTGCGTGGTGTTGACAACAAACTTTCGGTCCCTGACACACGTCTCTATATCTTGCCCCTACAGCTCTGCTCGATCCTCACTGTGGTTTTTCAGTGGTTAGGATGCTCGATGCCCAAGGATGCGGGATCGAATCCCTGCCGCGGCGGACGCTTTTCGGTGGAGGCGAAAAGCAAGGCTCCCGTGGGCGGTGCTCAGCGTACGTTAAAGAACCCCAAGTGGCCGAAATTCCCGGAGTCCTGCAGTACGGCGTCTCTAAGTTGAGTCGCTTTGGACGTTAAACCCCATAAATCAAGGCAACCAGGGCTGGCTTGCACAATAAAGTTCGAGCTAAGTTTAGACTTGAACGGTGTCTTGAGAAAGACGGCTCGGGTTCCGAACGCTTAGGTTTGTCTCTTGTTCACTAGAGTGTCTTCCCTGAATGCCCTCAGCAACCACTTGGGGCATTTTACCTTTTTACCTCATAACACAATCTTACGCCGCAAAAAGCAATGACACGGATTTTACACAGTACAGGACTGACGGAATATTTACACCTTACAGCGGGGACAGGGCCAGCGCATCCCTGTATTTTCCTATTTTCTCTAATTAGGTACCTGGCGTCCTTGTGTTTCAACTAGGACGGCACTAGAGTCGTAATCGTGCCAGCAACTTATTCAAGTAAGGACTGAAGCCCAGACCCTACTCCAGTCTTAAGCGGCCATGCTAGCGGCCTATCTTTTAGACTCATGTAAGTCTGGACTTAGCTAAGACAGTCTGAAGATTGTTTCGTGCAAGCGGGCCCAGCTCTGTTAGAAGGAACAAGTGCCGCTGCTGGTTTTCACCTCCTTAGCTACAAAGTAGCACTTGGTCCGGGACAATGCGGAGCATGCGTGCTTAAAGAACTATGCGTAATCTCTGTTTCACCTCTCAGCGACCATTTAAATCAAATAAAAACGTGAATTACGTCTACTATGAGCGAGCTGACTGCGCTATGTCTTAGCGCAAGTTTTGCATCTACTGATGTCACACACATAATCTGGGTTTTGTGAGTATTTAAACAAGAGCGCTTATATATAAAACTCTGAGTCACGAAACTAGCCTATTAGCTTTTACAGGCTTTCCATAAATACAGCCCGAGTAGCAGATGACAAGCGCAGTGGCCATGCAATCAGTTCCTCAATATTGCCTACAAGAAAAGCTGGCGTCACCGTTTCTACTTCATGTACGGCGGGAATGCCGGGAAGGCGGTGTATGACTACAGATACAGAAATAGAAATTTAAAAAATATGAAGAACTAAAATTAGATATGACGGATATATGATTGTAATAACGAGCACTAACTTACGTAAGTATAGTCCCTGCCACTCCCTGTATGGACATAAGCATTAATGAACACGAAATATACTCAAGGTGAGAAGTGGCCTTCCCTTTGTGTGGCCAATATATAGCAGACTGTCGAAATCAATTTTCATGCGATAGCGTATACAGAGCATTCGGTCGAATAGGTGTTGTTGTCACCGCAACCAAGAATTGAGAAGAGAAAAACGTGTCGGAAAAAATAATACGCACGTGATTCCGTACCAAAACTGTGACGCAACCGTTCTCTGTGCAGCGTTTAGGGTGGTGTCTATATACCATTTGACTTCGCATTTAGCCTCCATCTGCTTGGTAGTCAAGCTTGAGGTTAGGTTGCGATAGGGATTCGAACAGACGACATATCTACCTTAGATTTTATACCGCTGCGAGTGTATAGGTGTCCGCCGAGAAGTGAAACATATACTGAGCCTTCCTTTCCACAAAAACCAAACCAACTAACTCTGCCAATCTTTCAATGCCAAAAAATCGCTGAATGAAAAATCGTTGTCAAAGACGCTGTCGCGTCCACTCTTCAGAAGAAACTTGAGCGCGTACTCTTAATTTTTGCAGAGCACGTTCAGGCAATAAAGCTGTTTTTCCGTTTAATGTAGCGAAAATGAGGTGATTAACACCTGTACTTTCACATGCCATAGCTTCACTCGATCATAATCCCTCTAGGAGCAAGCGTGAAAGGCTTAAACGCTGCAGCATCCTTTGTACTATTTTGACCCCACCTGTGACTGTCACCAAACTTGTCACGTGTCACCTGATTGTCACCAACATGGCTCATCGGCTGCGAAACTCGGCGGCTTTGTTGTCCAGAAAATCTGCGGTTGGTGAAGCGACCATACCTGTTGACGTCTTCACTCTGGGGACCAATCAGGGCTATGCCCGCAAATGACATGCAGTGCGAATTAAATGTCGCCGCATGTCTCAAATGACTTTACTTTGTAAACTGAACGATTCCGCTAAGAGAAAAACTTTTGGGTATAGGCGGGATTATAAACCGGAACCCTGCGGTTTCGGAGGTCACGCAGCGCGCAAAAAATGTACGACTTGCACGAATGCGTTCGTGAGCGTACATGGCTCTCTGCCCCAGTCCATTCAGTTAGCTTTCGGCCGATTGCGGTCCCTGAATTCCTCGTGCTGCAGCGGTGACAAGAATGGCAATTTAGAGCATCTAGAAGCTGATATGGATATTATTTACGGTGAGCTTCAAGCCTATAGAATAAAGACGTAACAATAATTTAAAAGGCGACAGTGCAGTATTAGTCAACCAGACTATTGTTAACATGCCAGCTCTGTTCTGGCGCACACCACCGCTGATAATAGCATGGCGAAGAAAGCACCCTTATGTATCAAAAATCATATCTATAAAAATTGCTGACATGCTTTAGGTGAAACACTCTGATTAGACTCAATATAGGGTAGTTAAAGAGCGCTGTGCAGACATCGTGCTGATGAAGCAGTGCGTACTTGCTTTCCCACCAGCTGAGAAAACATTAAGTGGGCAGCAAAAGTGCAAAGCATATAACAAAGCACATGAGTGCAGATAAGACACTGCAACTAAACATTATGCAAGAGTATTTCGATGTGTATACATTGCTTTTTCGCATTTATTCCGCATTCAGGATTGTACGGTGTGCACCGGACTCAAGGCTGTCAGTATACAGCTATGTCGATATAGCAAAGTAATTTCTGCCATTTCATCTCTTCAAGAAGCGTAACTTGCTTTCCAGCCGCGTTGTTTGTTTACACTGAGCCCACGCTGCTTCTCCGACCCACACATGGCTTTCGCACGTACACGTCTGTGCCAGAGACAGTATAATATAGGAGATAAGAGCTGGCCCAGCCGCGAGATCCATGCCAGATCACTAGAAGAGAAACGCTCAGAAGAACATGATCACATAGCACAGCTAACCACTGCTCCTGTTCAGCCAAACGCAGCTCTGGCCGGCTGCATAAAGACATGTGCCGAAGCAAAAAGAAAGAAAGAACATGCCCTCTTTTTTTAGCGCGAAAGCGCTCATATAATCGTCAGAGCAGAGTAAGAAATCTCTTGCTTGTGCCTCGCTGGTTGCCATAGCTGCTGTAACGCCACCCGTTGTCCAGCCACCCAAGCTGCGAGCGGACGACGGCATGCACTGCCTATCTCATCGGGTGCGTCATTTGCTCGCACCATCTGGTGCCATCGTTCCTCTCTTTCCTGTCAAACCTGGGACGCACCTGTTCCTTGTGAAGCCTTCAGGATGGTGTCATATACCATTTCGCTTACCATTTAGCATCCCCCTGCTTGTCAAGTTCATGACAGGGATTGTAGAACCAACCACATATGTACACCTTCGATTGTATGCCGCGCCATAAAAACGCTTAACACTTTGCCAGACTCTGTACCAGTCTCTCTATGCTAAACCATCAAGCAAAACCATCAAGCAAAACCATGCCAAACAGTGCTTTAGCACATCTTAATTCCTTAGGCGGTGTTAAACCCCGGCTAATTTTATTTTTCATTTATCTGTCACTGGCATCGCAGCGATTCCTATCCAGTAAACATTACATATGTGCGCTAGCAGAATTAATGCGCTCTGATGCTGAGTACTTGCTGAGTAAGAACGAGCAGACGCAAGGGAATGCTTGATGGGCCCGAAAGAGAGGTTAGCCGAGAATACTGCTAACTTAGCACGAAGAAATTTGAACACACAGTAATACGGAGGTATCTTGTCGGTAGAAGGGCTTTCGTCAATCCTATTACAAATCACTGTAAAAGTTAGTCTGTGATAATCAAACGAAATACAAATGATCGCTTTCGGTCTTCGTTGCTTAGCGGGTGACTGAGGGCCTTGTGCGGACATTGAATTCGTATTCGACCTCGGCGTGATGTTGCAACTCAGTATGCATCACTACCGCAGTGAAACGTGAGACATGACGAGTTTGCAAGAGAGAGAAGGTTGCATCATGTTAATGAGAGAAGTTGACGGGCCAATGCTTCAGATAATATGCAACAAAGCGCTACGTAGAGCGAACAAAATATAGATCATTGTTATGACCACTGTGGATCGATAGAGCCCCGTTCAACGGTTTGCGCGTTTAGCCTGGAAGCCGAGCACTTCATGTTGCTGCTCTCGTATACGGACCGACAGAAATGCTTAAGTGACGCGCGGTTGTTTATTGCTTGCAACTTTCGACCATGGTTTCTCTCTCACGCTTTGCCTCTTTTTACAAAATGATAAACATCATGTCCCAGGTGACGCATTTCAGTACGTCACAAACCAACACTCCAACCAAGGGCAACATTGTGGATAAATAAAGTGATCTCGTCTCATTTTTAGATAATCCACAGCGTGAAGTTGGGCTAGTTGCTTCATTATTATGAGCAATAATAGCACTAGCGAACGACACTAAAGAAGGGGTGCACTCGTGATATCCATCAGTGTTGCTTCCAGTTCGCTTAACATTGAATGTAGAGAATCCATCCTCACGATACTTCCCCATTCCCAACCAGTCTGAGCACACAGCACAGAGCTAGTCAGCAAAGGCGCGTTGTCTGCACCTCGAGGATGGTGCCGTGGTTCAGTTCAAAATTCACGCAGTCTGTGCAAGTGCTCGCAGCAAGAGGATGGTGTGTCCGCTTGTCGCCCTCCGTACCCTAGACGCGGCGCCTGCTTCCACACGGTTGGACAGCTGCCTTGTTGGTTTGGGGGCCGTTCAGATGCGGCAGCGGTAGACGATGACCAGCGTGTCGTTGCGGACGAAGCCCGCGCGCTCGTTGTGCAGCTCGGAGTGCGGCGCCATGGTGTGGAACCCGATGGGCACGTTGCACTCGTTCACAGGCCGCCCCATCAGATGCTTACTCCGGGATGGGATGCTGCGGAACGACTGCTGCCGGTCCACGTGCAATCCACGTCCCGTCTGGTCCACCACACGCAGAACGTGCTGCGGTCGAAACGCGAACAATTATTTATCATGGGCAACCGGGACTTGCCGGGAAGCGCAGTGCTGTGGGAAACTCGTAAAAAGCGCTCAGGAAGTGCCTGCCATTTATAAAGCGAGGTGCTTGGTTGCAAAACGGACGTGGCATACCCAGGGGAATGGCGTAAGGTAGTGCCGAGCTTGTAATGTCATGCTCGTCACCAGAGTCGTTTGATTGCGTTACTGGTTATGAAGCTTTCCTAGAAGTTTTCCATACGTATGGGTGGAACCACTACGGGAAGCGCCAGCACTACTGGGGGGAAGAAATCTGCTGCTCCACCAAGAAAGATCCATTTTATGCGGAGAAAGGGTGATGTGCTGAGACTGCCAGAAAAAAAAAAAATGCCTACTTTCACGTGGTTAAGCGCATAGCAGAATAGGTAATGGAGACTATTTGTCAATGTTATAAGCATATGATAGAATCATTTCAAGGGGGTTCAGGAAGTGTCCACAGTACAGAACATTGAATACCGACGCCGCGTACACAACCTTGAAAACGAGCTTATAGTTTACAACAGATTTCTAAAATTCCCACATTCGTGCCTCGGCACCCAGCATTGCAAAGCGGCGACACGCGGAGTCGGGCTTTCGCCTCACATAGCGCTCGTTACGTCAGGCAACGCAGGTGACGTTAGCAACGAAGAGAGGCCATTGGCTCGTCATGTCAACGTGACACTCCGTATTTACTAAAACAAAAGCGCTAGGTACTTTACTGGTTTGATTTTCGGAAACATATGTTACTGAAGCAAGGAAAGTAGTAGGTATACATTTTTACGCTCCCTTACTGTGTATATGCAGAATCAGGAATTAGCACTGCACTACCGGCTTGCAGTGCTTTTGTCAGGATTAAATGTTATAAGCATATTCCAGTATTTAGCGAACATGAAGGATATTAGTCTCCCAATTTCTGTCGTCATATGTAACAGGAAAATATGTATATGTTTTGATTGTTTTTTTGCACATACGTAGATCGGCATGGGCGGCATCTCTTTTTTTTTCCTTTTTTTTTTGTGGCAAGCAGGTTTGTCCCTTTGCCACTAGCTCTATCGGCGCTTTACGTCTTTGCATGAGCATATCTGTCCAGGACGGCAGGCCATCCGCCAGTATAAATGAAATATTCTTGCAGTAGAGGGACAGTAACGGATGTTACAGTTACAGAAACAGTTGAACTTGGACACTGCGCTCCTTCAGCACAGGCTACCAAGGTTCATGGGTTCGATGCATGTGATGAAGCTGCGAAACCGAAGGTACGATATGTAAACACATCTGACTTTGCATGAAGCAATTGCAACGAGCACTACATGCACAATTCACGAGATGCATGAGAGCCAAGTAAAAGACACGGAGTATTCCTGTCACACTCCAATCCAGTCCAATCCAATCCAATATCCAATTGGATTTTAACACGGCAGCTGCCTAGTCTAAAATACAAAAGTAGCTGTCGCTTCAAATTCCCGCAATTGAAGAGAAGCCTGTCAGTTCTTGCTCCAGTGTAGCTAGTCTGGACAAACGGCGTGACGTACTAAAGAGGCGTAATAGACAGCATAGAAGTTTGACAGTTTCTTTTACCTGTAGGGGTCAGTGAGCAAAAATTAAAACCTTGTATTAGAGTTTTAATTTTTATTTAATCTTATATATTTGTTTTTTAAGTGGCAGGGTACGCTTTATGGTAACAGGTTACTGAATTTAAGACGGTTTTTAGTATAATGTATTGTATTGTATTGTAACAAAAACGTTACATGCATTATTGCCAAGCAATGGTCAGTGGCGTTTCCTCGTCGCCAGACAACCTGTATGACCATCCTGCCCAGACGGAGGTTGGTCCACACCATGGGTGCGAGGCTCAATACGGCCAGTGCGCCTGACCCAAGTATGGGAACCGCAGTGAATGCCGACAGTGTACACCGGCATTGGAGATAGGTGAGGCTTTGTGCACGCCTCAGTGGTCAACCGGTCTCAGCTAAAGGCTGCACACAAATTCTGTAGCTGCAATCATTAAGGCTGCTTTGTACCTTGCCCTTAGTGCGGACTGTTTGCTTTTATAAATATTTCGGTTAAATGCTTTAAGAACACTTTATTAGTGGCTTCACTGAAGCTTTTCTATTTAATTTAGTTCACACTAGATGAGCTGTCGGTTTTTTGTGCGCTGTATACAAAATATTGCGCTAGGAGGTGTGAATTGCAACTGATATACGCTGTTAACGCAGTCCCTGTTTGTATGGCCAGGTGGGGTTGTTTTGGTGCATAGTTTCGCTTTTGTTTCTTGTTTCAGTGTATTATTTGTAGTGCGAATAGACGAGAAGAAATTATCAAGTGCTTTTGGATGCTCTCATTGCGCCATGAGTAAATAAAGCGGTCCTAGCCAGTGCTTTCGCATAATGACCAACGTGATGCATGAACTCGCTCTCACTGCGCTTCTGATTGCATGGAAAAATAGTAACAGAGCAATCGTTTCAAGCAAAGGCCATGTCACTAAAATAATTTCCTTTATTGCCTGAAATTTCCTCGAACCAGGAATGGGCCAGTAACCACCATGATTGCAAAGTTGGTGATCAGTTGGTTATACACGTTCACCCGGGAAAGAATTTGCTCACTAATGACCGGCATAAGGACAATGTCTGTCTATAACCATGCTTGAACTAGGCAGATTAGGCGGCCGAGCCCGGCCTAGGAGTTTCAGCTGGCCAACTTATTCGCGACCATCTTCTGACCTCAGTTCTGCGGCTGCGGAAGTACTGTTTAAGTGAAGGAGTGTTTGTCTGTGTGAAGTTTAGGGCAGCGAGGTAAAAAAATGTGAGACACAACGGCGCGCTTGCAAAAGTGTAGACAAGAACATTTAATTGTTCGCAATGCCTTCAGACCTCGATGCGACACTCGTACAGTTCGACGTTTGATCTAAGAGTTGATTTAATGGATGTCAACTTATAGGTGGAAAAATTAGCGCCTGTATTCCTCTATTCGCCCAGAACATTCGCACTTTGCTCTTGTATATTGAGTAACTGCCGCCGTTCTTACCTCGTATTTACATGGCCAGTCCAGGACGCAGTCGAATTTTCCCTGCATTACCTGCACCAGGACAGAAGCAGAGGAAGGAAAATTTTCAGCTCGACGAAGATGGATGGGCGGATCAAGGATAGCAGCGCCGCCACCATGCTCGATATTTTCTATATATTTCTTAAACAGTGTTGCAAATTAAGCCTTAATTTCGCATTTTCTTCGAGTGCATTTTTAATCCTACACGTCTAAACTTACGTCATTCCAAACTTCCACCGCAGCTTGATTCACCTACCATGGTTATCTCTCATCCCTATAGGGCCTCAGGGATAGTATGTGACTGTGCCTGCATCGACATTCGAATTGATACAGTCATATTCAAATATAAGATGCTTAATTGTTTCCAACGACTCACCACACACTGGCATGTATCAGCTTCTTGGCTAAATTTCTTTTTCTATTTGCGCTTCCTATGGCGCCCCGATAGCTTCAGAGAATAGGGCACAGACTCTTGAGTTATCAAAGAAAGATTCTTTCCGGATCGGCCTTTTACAATTTCGATATAGTTCGACTCAACTCTTTTTCTATTAAATTAATCTAGTTTTTACCTTCATGTTTTCTACCTCTCGTTTAAAGCTTTTTATTTCTCCATCCTTGTGTCCTGCATACTTACTGCTTAGTTTCCTAGTCCTTTTCCTCCATTTTGAGTCAGCCCTTTTTCTGTATAAGTATTTAAATACCTTAGCGGCCCACCTGTTATCGTCCGATTTTTGAGGAATTCTTTGTACAGTATTTTTTACTCTGGACTTCCGTGTTTGGAAGTATGCCCAGCCCACATCACCCTGTACCGACGAGAAAGGCCCTCTTGAAGAAGGAAGAGACAGCTTCATCTTCACAGCGGCAAAGTCCAGTGCAAATGCTTACCTGCAGAAACAGCGACAGGTGGCTCCCGCGGCCCTCGCCGTAGCCGTTGAGGTCAGCCATCAGGCGCAGCTTGTAGCCGGGGACGCCAGTATAGAAAGGCGCGCTAACGACGCGGGCTATCTCTCCGTTCTCCTGTTGCCTTCGGAGGACGCTGTAGGGCTTGATGTACCACACGAATTTGCCTTGCGACCAGGACCGCGACAGCATCTCCTCCAGCCTCGAGTCCACGCCTTCCTGCCGAGGTGTATGCTCACGTCACCGTCGGCTGCTGAGCCGTGTGTTATCGTCCCATTGAAATGGAGCAGACCTATGTTGCCCCTATCGAAACTGCGTCATCATAGGCCCGCAAGCACAGCAAGGCTCTGCTCATGCGCCTCTTCAAGAACGCTGCCACCACGGATGGCTTCCACTATATTCCTGTCTATGTTCACATGTTGTTTGGCAGCTTTTTCGGACGGTTTCTACCCGCTGTCTTTTGGATTTAGTTTGTCGTACATAAGCAGCTGCTGCCAACCAAAACGAATGTAAAAGCAGCTGCGGGAAGGAGGGTCAAGAAGTAGATTGCAGGGGACTTGTAACTCGGCGCTTTCCTACTAGTTAAGAGGCGAAGCACGTCAGAAGCAACAAAAATAGAAGAGGGCCCAGTGCCGAATCACTCTCATTTTCTGTTATAAAGTTACATTTGCTATCTCCGACCTTTACTGCATGCCGCCCTCCTGCCAGTTAATAAAATAAAAATTATGTTCATTTAATGTTCATAATGTAATAATGTTCAAAGTTTACAGTTATTCAAAGTTCTATCTATTTTATCCCCTGGACTGGCGGGATAGGCGGTTGATAGTGAAGTCTATAAATGAATTACTCGCGATCTTTTTACGGCGGGGTTGTTAATGACGGAACAGAAATATGCAATCCTTATAAATACCCGATTTCATATTAGCATTGCGGTTAAACAAGAATGGATGAAACGTGTAGAGGCGTTCTGTACGACTTCAAGCGAAGCAATCAAATTGTTAATGCTTGGATAGCAAATGGCTTGCTTCGTTTTGTAACACTTACCGCCATGCGTTGACATTGCTCCTGACCATCGTACACCCGCGCCGTCAGTATTCGGAGCTGCTCTTGGAGATCCTGTTGTTCCCTCAGCATGTCCGTCATTTGCTCTTTAATGGCGTTCAAACTGCTCTGCAGTTCCAAATTTTGCTGCGTGCTTTCGGTTAGCGCTTGCCGGAGGGTCTCCATGGAGCCATTGGCTTCCTGTAATGTGGGCTCACTTTAGCGCGGAAACTAACCGCACTCGTACGACCAAAAAATCGTACCATACATACTTCGGTATAGGTGAGAATAAAATTCATGGGGCTCTCCAGCGTTTCGTGGCGTTCGAGGTCTTCCTGCGTACCCTGCACAAGACGAAGCATGACCGGAAATTATAAGCACTCCTGCAGTGGCCGCTGTTGCATCCACTGCTTATTACGAGACCGCAATCCAAGCGTGGGTTATGTTGAAGGATGTGCGAATCGAATCCAGCAAGGCAAGAATGAATATGTTCCACTTAGCGAATCTGCCAGCGAATGGTGCGATAAGCTTTTGCAAAACGTTTCGTCAGCAATGTTACTTCTAGTTGCAAACGAATTTTGTTCAGACGAGTATGAAAAGCGTTTATGCAAACCTTTCTTTCGTGTTGTATTATGCGACTTTTCCTTTTACACGTCCATTATCTGAAGCCATTCTGTTCAATTGAGCCTTGTCAGACTGCCATCTACATACTTCTCTAAATCAAAGCGCACGATATGTTTACATGTTCAGATGTTCGACCGGATCAGATCGCCTTTTAGGCCCGAACTGCTGCTAAGGGAAGTAGTCACGCAGAGAAGTTGAATTACGTAAAAATTGTCACAAACTGCAATTAGTTTAAGTGTGCCTTAATTCCGGTCTTAAGTCACTGAGTTTAATTCACCCATTCGTATTATTGGATAGTTTATTTGACTTCTGTGACTAACTATTTGGCCTCGAAAATTTCATGCTACCTCCTCCTACAGTTTTAGCATTTTAATGCGTAAGTATTAAGTGGGTATGTTTTCAAGGTCGTGTCATCAGAAGTTTGTCGGCAGGATTACGTTTGAAAGAAGCGAGTGATAAGAAAACGGATGGTAGCACTAGATAGAGGATGAAAAATTCTCGCTGAAGAAAAATTTGGTGCATGCAAAATATTTAGTTAATTAACTAGAGCCAATTAAAAGCAATCAGATGTCGGGTATGTCATGCCATCAGAAGTTTGCCGGCAGGATTATGTTCGAACTAAACGAGGGATAATAAAACGAATGGTACAGAGGTTGAAAAAATCTCACTGGAGCAAAGCATTTGCGCATGCAGAATAATTAGTTAATTAATTAGAGTCAATGAAGCCAATCAGACGTCGGGTATGTCATGCCACCAGAAGTTTGTCGGTAGGATTATGTTCGAACTAAACGAGTGATACAAAAACGAATGGTTGCAATAGGAAGAGGACGAGAAAACCTCACTGAGGAAATATTGGTGCATGCGGAGTGATTAGTTAATTAATTAGAGACAATTAAGTCAATCAGACGTTGAAATAGCCAAGGGGGGCAATATGGACGTTTAGGGGAGTCACGTGGTACTAAACTTCCATATGGTGTTACGTAATAGTGTGACGTCAAAAACCGGAAGCCTCTTCTTCCTTGCCTCTTCTTTCTTCCACAAAGAATGCTTCATTCCCCCAATGCGGGTGTCGCAGTGATCTCAAACGTTTTTTCTCAGTGTTTAGTTTCTATTGACGCTTTAGGTGTCTCTTATAAAGGCCTCATTCACCATAAAATCCGGTGTCGGCGTGCTGAGAGAAAAAAATATGAGCATGACGCTGGCAGGCGGCGGCTGGCAGCTGACATGGCAGCGCACTGCCATCTCGGGTCTTTCCTTTCCAATGGGAGGGTGATATCAGAATCAGTATTCCAAGATTCTCGCATTCATGTTTATACCCCTAGGTCAAGCAGGCACGTTCATATATGCAGCTTGGTTACAGCAGGGTTTTATTTGTGGGCTGGTAGCTTACGCTATTGCGTCATACCCTTAAAGGCGGAGCTTAAGTGCCCCGCATAATATTTTTTTTTGTACAACGCTCACCATCTGTATGAGGCGTCATGGGATGCATTTTATGTTACTAAAGAAGTGTGCGATGACGTGCATTAAATAACATCTAATGTTATCGCTCCCTGCTATCTGCCACTCTTTCTTGTAAACACCATGCATGGCTAAAAACTTTGTCTGCATTACTCAAGAGTATAGGCGCTAGCATTCGCCGGCTTTCTTGAAATATTTGCTCTTGCATCTTTTTTGGGCTGCTCTGAATTCTCCCACTGTGATGAGCGTATGTTCAACTCGGACAAAATTAGCCTCCTTGGGGCGGTTCCTATATGGCTACGTCTGTTCATTTGGGAAGTTGTAGAGTTGGTTGCGATCTACAACGATGCACTTATAGCCGCAGCCTATGTATTAAAAAACAACAACAAAAAAAAGCAAAATAAATAGATAAAGCTGCTGAGAAGATAACTTCTTCTGCCACTTTTACCTCGTACGTGCACCCCAGCATGGAGAGCCTGCACGTTCGTCGGCCAGGTGAACATTGGTGCCGATGCACAACCTGCACGTTGGAGTCCATCACCTAAAGGCAAAAAAATATATATCGTTTACTGATTTGTAGACAAGATCATTAGTGCAACAAAGCAGCATTTTCTAATCTGATAGATTGCTTGTTGGTCATTGTTTGGTGTACTTGAATTTGCAGCAGTATCGCCTCGCTAGCAAAGCCGGAACGCTCGACTTTCGTGCCACTATGATTGACCATCATTAGCCTGCTAACGATGGACACGTAAAAAAATTTGAGATGCTTCCGTGCTGTGCTATTTGTCTTTAAACTAGTACACTACAGCTTAGTGTTCTCTCGTTTGGCTATTTTGTGAGCGGCGATGATTTTTGAACCGCTTGAGAGAGAAGCATAGCGTGGAGACTCCTCCAGCATGTCACGCGCCCTGAAACGAGACGAATGCGGTGATTCTACCGCTTACACGGTTCATTTAGTCGACGATATAAGTAACAGAGGCTCTGAGGATGCTGTCTCAAGATCTAATTTTAGTTCAGAGGGCGGAAAAGCCCAGAATGTCAGTGGCAGCGTCTCGGTTAGTCTTATTTGGGCAAGTTTCGTTTGACTGAACGGCCGATTCGAACAGGGTATTGCCATTGTCGATTTTATTTTCCTCATTTGTATAGGGTTACCACATCATTTGAACAAAATTTGATGCCGCTGGCATTGCTAACAATTTGCGCATTGGTGCGCTCAACTATAGGGAGACAAAAGTGATTGTTTTCTAGCTGGGAAACTGTACGAGTTGAAGCTTTTATGCTTTTTGTTATGAAGCATTTGCTATTATAGATAGGCAGATATCTCGCATACTCTAAAACTACTTTAAAATGTTTTTCTTCCTGTGTGTAAGCATATCTTCGCGAGTTATGTTCAACTTTTATACCGAAATTTTTAATTTTGCAAATAAAGTTTGAGAGACTACCCACTTTAACGAGACCCACATTATTAAATGGCCTGTCTAGTCGCCTTCATTTTCATACATCACATTAAATCTTGAACCTCATAGTCACAGGATAAAAAATTAACAAAGAATGTTTAAATGCGCAATTTTTCCCATGGTAAGGAAAGAGTTCAGTTTGCGGTAGGATGACACTGTTCAAGCCTGTTTTTGTTTCCTGAATTATTATTCATGGACTTATTAACACAGGCCAGTACAGACCAAATATAGGAGTTGACTTACTGTACGAAGAACAAAACTCGAATGCAGAAGTTCAGCAAAAAAAAGCACATGCGAAAATTAAAAACTGAATGATGTCTTGCGAGCGTTGTAGTTCACTTCAAAAGAAAGACAACAAGGGGCAACACCATCGGGGCGCTTTCGAAGCCCACTTCCATCTTGATCTGTACAAAGAAATAGGATGCGCCTAAATTGATTGTCCCTTTTGCGCATCCCATTTCTTTGTACAGTATGAGCCAACTCGCCCAACAGCAAGTTCTAATCAATATTGATCAGCAAATACGTCGGCGAAGGCGTGTTATTCACTACATCATGTGACAATGCATTCCATGTCTCTTCATATAACAAGCCTGGAAAATCAAATATTTAAACTCATCACACTTTGAAGCATTCCATGTTTTTCTTCTGTTTGAAAGCTTAATTTTTCAGGTAATCTTCAGTATTTGTGTTTCTGCAGTTGTGATATGTGAGGAAAGCAGTTTCGTCGATTCAGCATGTCGGAGGCATGTTAGAGTTGCTGTGCGTGCTGAAGTGCGTGCCGGTGTTCCACTATCAAGGCTTCAGCATCTAGAGAAAACGAATCACAAGGAAGATTTCTGGATTTTTTCGAGCTTGTCAGTAAGAAAGGTTTGGTAAGGATTTCATAAAAGTTTGGGTCGGATAAGCTTTTTAACTCTGATAACCTGACTTCGGGGGCTGTCGCTGCAAGCTTTTCCATGGAAACACTAATTGCGACTGCTTTCGCGTAAGATGTGTTTACGTGTATCTCCAGTCGTGAAACATCCTCGAAATGGTCCCCAAATATTTTACACTGTCTTTTTGCGCCACAGTGGCACCCATTCAATCTTATAAAAATTTCAGAAGAGTCTTTTACTGCGAGGGCATTACTAGCCCCATTGAGCAAAATGAAAATATAAAAAATAAAAATTCGTCTGGCGTTCTTGTTGAAGTTGGCGTTGGGAATACTCGATGGCACCTATAAAGATGGCGGCGAGTGGGATGGTTAGAGAACAGAAGTAACCCAATAAAACAAATCGGTCGGCATTCGTGTTTGAACACAGGCCCTCCGCGCGCCAGGCGTGCAACGCAACGTCCACGATAGGCGATTGGTTGAAGCGTGTTACATGGGCAGCTAGCAAACGCGTTGTGGTGGGCAGCAAACAAACACCAGTGGTGATTTGCCCACTTCAAACCTTTTAACTCATAATACGCTAGCAGCAGGCGTTTTGGCCTAATACTGTGGCCACCGCCTCATCTCTTGCAGAAATGTGTAATGAATTTCCGACTTAAAATCAATTATTATAGACATCACCATCGTCAGGTATTTCTGATCACTTCTGAGTTTAGTTTAAGATGCATTGCTGTAGAAAAATGGCCACCGCCTTTCTGATTAAGATTCGACGAGTATGTTATTGCTGACAGGGTGATTAATTGTGATGTATAAAAGATATACTTGAGGTGCATTTCTGCGTGAAATATGATAGATTTTAACTAGTGATTTGGTATGAAGTTTCTTGTGTTGTCTTTCTAACATCCCACAAATGCTGCCTAAACACCTGTATTATTAACTTCTTTTGAAAGCTGGAACGAACCAGGACTAAACCAGCCAGTCAGCAAAGGACTTTCATCGACCCTCTGAGAGGAGGAAGTAAGAATAACGTCGGAAATGCGGCACTAAATCCAGTAGAAATACATGCCACTCCGATGCACTTCCCGGATCAAAACGTGTTCATAGCCCGAGCTTGTGCTTATGATATCAGATATTCGAAGTCCCACCACACCCAGATTTTATGATATCGGTACGGCGCAATAACACGACAGAGGTTGTTTTCGTGATTAATTTTTCATCATTTATGATTACACCCAAGTGATATCAGATTCATTTCATTTTTGTAACGGATGACTTCAACCAGCAAAGTCGTGCTCATAAAAATATAATTTCTACTGCTACGAAGGCTTTTTAATATTTACATATTTCAAGCGTAAAAAATGACTGCAAAAGTAGCATTTTATGTCATGTTTTTTTTTTTCCCCCTAATTTATTTTTTTTAAGCCTTAACGCCACTTTTGCGCCTTTGCTGGCCACTCAATCACTTGTGTTGATACAATTTTTTTACCATTTCATTCGTCCTCTGGAACTGAGAAAAAAAAAAAAAAAAGGAGAGGGAGCCCGGGCCAGCAAAAGCTATGCCATGCTTAAAACCAATTAAAAATAAATAAAAGGGAGCAGAAGCTCGAGATACAATTTTTTTTTTTTTTTTGTAAGCGAAAGAAGGTATTAAAAAAACAACGAGGTCCATGTTGCAAGGTGGTCTAAGCTGGCTTAACCCTGTAAGGCCCAAACAGCTACTGAGTAGTAGTAAAGATTATTTTTCGTTCAATATCTGTTCAAAACACTTCTAAAGGATGACCCCAGTCATTTTTATTTCTTCTGTGCCTTTATTTCACAAGACGACTATATGTATCATATATGATACATTGGGCATTAGTGCTATAGGCGACGAAAACAATCCCAACGAAAACAAAAAACGAACAACTTCCCACGTCTCTGTCTCGCATGCACTATGCATAACAGACTACCCAAAGAGCTTTTCGTAACCATGACCGGACTAGAGGAGGAGATGCGTGCTCGAGAGCGACCCGCCTCCTTTCGCCAGGGAACACGAAGTAATGCTCACTGTAGCATATATGATACACACAAAGCATGAGCATGTAAAACATCTATTATGCTGCATCCGAGAGCGCTAAGCACCTCTAAATGATCACGAAGTCTTCCTGCCAAAGACATGAACACAAATATGTCATTCCCACCTTTGCTTTTAGACGCACGGCCGTAAAACGTTCGCACTCCAATCGCCATGCCGCTAGTGCCGGGCGCTGCCATCTTGCAAGACGATTTCGCGCCACCTGGCGTGCTGCATTTGCACTACGCAAATCGGGAAATTGTAGGCGAAAGATGGCGGGAACTTTTGAATGGATTTCTGAAGGTTCATTGCGGAAGCCAACCGTGTTTCTTTAATTAAAATCTTGTGTGTCATATATGATACACTGAGCATTAGAGGGTTAAGAAGAATAAAGATAAAAAACCAGAAGGTAGCATCCAGACCTGCAAATGAAACAAAAACAGGAACCAGAACTAGAAAAGAAGGGACAGCAGCAAAACAACAGTCATACAAAATGACAAATAACGTACGGAGAGAGAGGCAGACGTACAAAACCCGAAACGTAAGGAAAAACAGAGACTGGGGTAGAATAGTAAACAGGACACTCCCCAACAATGAAATAAAAATCGGGTGAACAATAGAGAATTGCAGTCTCCTACGGCATTGTATTCGTGGGTCTACAAATTCACAATGCCAAGTGGGTCTACAATACAAATACGCACCACTCAGTGACCGCGGAACTTTCTTCTTGAACTGTTGCGGGAACGGGCCCGGGCCGAGCAGCCACACGCCGAGGACGGCGGGCCGGGCCTGTCCTTATCAGAGCGGTAAAATAGTGGGCCTTTGCCGAGGCTGGACTTGAAACCGCGAGCCTGGGTCAAGTTCAGGCCTCGTAATGAGGCATGTGCAGCGCTATAATGTCT
Organism: Amblyomma maculatum; assembly: GCF_055883805.1. NCBI lineage: Eukaryota > Metazoa > Arthropoda > Arachnida > Ixodida > Ixodidae > Amblyomma > Amblyomma maculatum. The sequence continues at coordinate 261,538,310 of NC_139344.1, forward strand.
AGTAATGAAAAAAACTAAAATACCATGTTACAGAACGAATAACTGAATAATTTGAACAAAGAAAATGACTGCGTGAGGTGGCTCCTTTAACCAGAATCAGAGCTGCCTGTTCTGCCCACAACGACGTAGTTCCAGTCAAAATCTCCATATTGAGGGTTCACGCAGCATGTGCGCTTCGCTCTTTGACTCTGGAGATCACACTCAGCGACAGGGGAGTTTTCAACCGCCACCTCAGGGCACTGGACACTGGACTGCGACTTCCCCATAAGATAGTGCGTCGAGAAGCAACGTTGTTGTGCCATTTATGGCTCGATGTTGCTTTCACGAACAAATATGCTTTCCGCATTGCCCTGCCTGTGAAAATTGTGGCTGTGAAGAGACAGTCGAGCATCTCCTGTCTGAATGTCCTGCATTTGTGAATGAAAGACATGACTTTCGTTATGCGCTGGACCTCCTCGATCATCGCCCTTTAACGGCGGATAAGATCCCTATGGTACGTGGCCACGACAGACTCGACTGCCTTCGAGGCATGGCACTGTTTAGTCACCTAACAGCCACCGGCTTGAGTGGCAAATTGTGACTGTGCTCCACGTCCCTCGACTCTTCGCCTCTTTAATCTCCTCATCCTTTTTCTCCAGGGTGGGGTAGCCAACCGGAGGCCTTTCTGGTTAACACCCCTGCCTTCCCTCCCCCTCCTTATCTGTCTTGAGCATGAATGCGAGGCCAAAAAAGAGAGTCCTGTTAGCGCAATATGTGCTCATGTTCTCACCGGCGTAATTCATAGCCAGCGCTGCGTGTACGCCAGGCCTGCACTGTCAGTTGATGAAATGTGGTTCATTTCTTTCATGTTCTCCTAGGCTGGCGTTGAGCAAAAGATCGACATTCGCATTGGCAAGGCCGTCGAATCCCTTGGTGAGACTTGAGCGCATGAGCGCTACTTTTGTGAAATTGGAACTGAGTTCGAGTTCACGTGCATAATGGAAAGCACCTTGGAGGCCAACTTCTATTTAATATCACATCTATTTATTCCCTTCAATTTTAGTTTGACAGTGGAGAAAATAGTCTTTAGGAAATCTTTATTTTACCTGCACCCTGGTTAAATTCCACGTCACTGCACAATAAAATAACTAGTGCGACACTTCATCAGTGAGTTTTGTCAACCGAAGTCGACGGTGCACAGGTTTCCCAGCTGCAAAATTTTGGACGACGTCGACCTTGCATACGCGCGTTGCCAAAAACGTTTCACTTACAGATAGGAACAGCTGTTGAAGAGGACAACAGTAATATGTGGCATGTACCGGTAATAAAGATATATATATAACGTGCTCGTCGATCGTCGAACAAAGAATGACCGTCGCAATCGTCAACGCTCAATTTAAAGGCTGCTCAGAACAATCTAGATAACGTCGCAAACTGCTAGTAGCACAACCTGGAACACTGTAGAAACATACGCGAGTGATCGGAATCTTCGAGACAGATCTCGGCGCATCTTTCGCGACAAAGAAAATGATAACACGTCGTATCGCGACAATGAGCATGAACAAACACGGGATACAGAATTGATAAGCGAGCCCGAATAACAATGATAAGGGCGCACGCCAGCGGCTGTCGAACAGGAACAAATAAAGATTTAAAGAGTTCGCGGCAATATAAAGAACCATAAATTTGGCGTCTTTGTGTAGAGAAGCAGAAGGCAAATACGGAATCAAACTTCTTCGCTACTAAGCCACGAGTTTACCAGCTTCTGCTCTACGTTTTTTCCTCGTCTCCTGTAGAGGCATTGATTTCGTGCGGAGAGTCTGAAAGCTACGATTTCGCCTACATCGATGCGAACAAGGAAGAATACGACGAGTACTACGAGCGTTGCCTGCGACTTGTTAAGCCTAATGGAATCATCGCCTTTGATAACGTGAGTGCATTCACTACGCCTTATGCATGCGAGAAGGAAAAAGAAAAGTCTTCCATTTCCTTCCATTGTAAGTGAGCAAGTGAAGCTGCATAATTTAAACGACGCACTCCTAATTGAAATATGCCAGTGGTTATGATATTGAAATTTATTGTATTCAAATTTAAATAAGGAAAGTTTTAAGGCTCTTCATCCATCTTCATCTATAAGTAATGACCGCAGAAGCTACAGGTACTGCGATTCGAAAGGAACGAGCAATCGGAGAACACAGCGTGGCTCTCCATCTGACCGTTCGATACGAAACTGAGCCGTGTATAAAGAGTTTCCTGTTGTGCGTAGACCCTGCAGGGAGGCCGAGTTTTCGACGACCAGACGACCGAGGAGTCCGCCCTGGCGATGCGCGCGCTTAATGCCAAGCTGAAGAGTGACGAGCGTGTTCAGCTGAGCATGCTGCCCTTCGGCGATGGCGTCAACATTGTCCTCAAGCTGTGACCGTCAATGGCGCGACTTTACCCGCTTCACCGTGGACTGCTTTTTGACGCCTCATGAGGCTGCGAAAACTCTTTCCACGCAGTGCCAGGCAGGGTACTGGCACGCCTTGCACGGCTTAAATAAAATCTACACTGATTTCTACATCTGGCAATGTTGACAGAAGGAGGCGGGCAGCTTTTAGTGCGAATGACCATGACGGTTCAATGGTTTTGTTTTGTTTCTGCCAATGGAGGGGATGCCACACTTGAACCTTGCTGTAACGAAGCTGGAGGGGACAGGCAATGTTTTTCGTTGTAGACGTGTGTTGATTAAAACCACAGTTGTTTAGCCTCTCACCGATCGGCATTAAGAAAAAAACCAATCCCTCCCCCGCTACCGAATGTATAGCTTTGTAAGTACGTACTAAGTATACACCAAAAGAATATGCCAGCCTCGCCATCTCGCGCGCATGTAGTTCTTTTTTCGTGGAGCCTAGGAAATGAGTCTTTGAACTTCAGAAGAAAGGGTGAGACCTACTGTGAATAATTAGTCACAAAAGAAGGCACGGCTGTGATTCCGTAGTGTGTCCGTTTTTATTTGCGTCCCTACATGACGCAGGAACACGTTGGTCACGGGCCGCATAAGTAGAGAATGAGTACGGCAGGCGGAAGGAGAAACCATCTTGAGGAGATTCTTTCCACTGCGTTGAAAGGTAAGGTTTTCAGCGGTGAATATTAACACCGATACACCGATCTGCGCGTCCTGGTCAAAGGAGATTGCCTTGCGCTTTCGTTTTCTATATATAGGACGAGCGGTGCAGATACCGACGGGTAAACCAAACACACTTTCAAACGTTGAAACCATGTGATCACGCCATGAAAACTGACACTAAAGGTAGATTTAGACAAATGAGCCGAATGGCTGATGGTCCAGGCGGGCCACGCATCTCGTGACCGAATCGTCTTTGTTTTGAGTGGTCTTGAGCAATCGTGGCGAGTACTGCGGTTTGAAAGCAGCGGGCTGGTCTGAAAACAATTCCAGTCCGCTTCGGTCCGATCGTTTGGAAGCGAGAAAGTTTTTTTAGAGCGCAGCTCTTTGGCGCCTGTTCCTGGGTTTAGCATCGGCGTCGTCGTCGGCGTCGACCGTGTAGGCCTCGTAACCAGCTCCGCCCTCCTTTCATCGCCCCAGTTCGAGCCGGCGCTTCGGCAACCGGAGCCTCGCAGAAAGAGGGAGGGGGGGTACACTCAGCGGCGAACAATGGGGGCACGAGCGCGCGCAACAACCGGAGAGAACACGAGGAAAGGAGGGGGGGGGGGGAGGGGGGTCGGCGGAGGCAGCGCTAGCAGCGACTGACTGATGCCGCTGCCACCGCAAGGAGGAGGAGGGGGTCCCCCCTCTCCTGCGCGAGGGTGCTCTCCGTTGCCGAAACGCCGGCTCGCTATCAGCGGATCACTGTGCGTGCATCCCGTTTTCACTCGCTAGCGGCGTCAGCGGCATCAGTCAGTCCTGCTATCTGTTCGTCGCGCACTGTTCCTATGGGCTCACGCACTGCCTCCAGCAACCTCCCAATAACCTCAATGCTCTCTTCATTTCTCCGACCACAAAGCTTCTTTCATGACAGCCAAGAGCTCTTAGTGGAGTGTTTCTTGAAGAAATACGTGTGAAAAATAAAAAAAAGTCTGTGATTGTAGATACGTGTCTTGCTCGAAATCTTGTCTCTAATTGTACATACGTGCCTTGCTCGAAATATTTGCCTCAATCTATCGAAAAGGTGAAACAGCTGATGAGCTGCGCTCAAATTTCGCATTAGGAAGTAACGTAATCGTCGGCAATATTTTTCTCCTTGCCCAGTTCTCGTCGTAGTCGATTTCCAAGAAGAAAGGTGCAATATGATTAAATTATGATGCGCTTAGAAAACTATCTATAATTTTGAAAGCTATTTTTGCAGTGCGAATTTCTTTACTTTCCCAAAGATTGACAACACAAGATGTGCCGCCTCAAGTCCCTCAAAATACGTGTCGCTTGCCCCTCGCCTTAGAGTAGCGAATTCGCGTTGATGTTTTTTTTATGTCTAAGCCTGTCAACAAGCGGTCTTTGAAAACAATGTTCGCTGCGATATATTAATCATAATTTCTCGCTTTCGAAAGCACCGATAAAAAACACGTTTCCATGCAGCCTCTTTGTCAGCCGGGTAACCGAAAAAAGCAAAAATAAGAAACCCCACTGGCAAAGAGCGCCGGCTTTGCGCGCATCTGACACGACCGTTTCCTCTCCTCTTCATTCTCCTCCTGCTCCGCGTGCACGTGCGGCTGCTCGTGGCACGCGATCCCGCGCGAGCGGGCTACACAGACTCCAAAGACAGCCGTGCGCTGCGCGGCTGCGCGTAGGTTTTGTAGTTCCTCTCCACTCCGACATAAACCGAGCGCTCGCGCCGTGGAGCAAACTCCGGCTTGGGGTCTCAGAAAGGCTAGGAAAAAAAAATTTCGAAAGAAAGAGCGTACAGAAGCGCAACGATGCGCACACTCCCCCATTCACGCCATCGGGTCGTCAGACAGGCGGAAGAGAAGTTATAAAAAAAAAAGCAAGCTGAGAGGGCAAGAAGAACCAGGATTCTAGCCGTGACGTAGATTTCATGTCACCCTTGTTGTCACGTGATCCTCCCCAATTGACATGCAATAATTTAGTCCCCCAAATTTCCACATTTGGAGAGCCCTCTAAAAATTTCTATACACAAACTATACTGACCTCATGGAGCATGCCCACCTCCCAGAAAGTAGCACATTGTTGTAGTGCTATATTATTAAGGGCTGTCCTTTTGCGTGCTTGCCTGCATTTTTTTTTTTGGTTTAAAAGAAACTTCTGTCGATTGCGAGTGCAGCTATCGTAGACATTTCACTGACCTTTACACTGAAGCCACTGCTCCAGCTGCCGGACAAAAACGCAACCGCTAATTTTGAATGTTACATTACTCTTCCGATCCCTTCCGGCCTTTCTCGCCCTGTCCAAGTTCTCACTCACAAGGCGCTAGCCGATGCAGCGTACAAACCAGACATCCTGATCATCAATGGCATCGAATCAGGATCGGCTGCCCCAACTGTCCTGCTGCCTGCTGACCTGCAGCACTTGATCTGGACCTGTCCTGGCACGGCGAGCTTCCGCCCCCGCTACACATCTGCTCACCGCATTCAGACTTACGAACACTGGACAGCCCCCAATACCGACGCCAAGCGCAAGCTTAGTGCCCTGCTAGGCCTCAGGTCATACTTATGAATAAAGATTTATGTGTGAATGAATGAGAGCACCTCGCATTTTTACGTTGAGTTAGGGGGCGATTGCTCTTCTTTTATAGGTTCAATTTTAACAAGCAGGAAAACAGCAGCTTGAAAGAAACAGAAACTTATCCATCTGTCTAACCAAACTGTCGGTCGCCTCTTCGACCGGCAGGCACACAAGCACGCAGTCGGCTGTTTCGGCTGCTCAGCCAGCCTTTCCGAAAACTGTACGAGGGAATCCCCATCATCATCATCATCATCATCATCAGCCTGACTATACCCACTGCAGGGCGAAGGCCTCTCCCATATTTCTCCACTTAACCCGGTTCTGTGCTAGCTGCATCCACTTGACCCCTGCGAACTTCTTAATCTCATCCGCCCACCTAACTTTCTGCCTCCCCCTGCTGCGCTTTCCTTCCCTTGGAATCCAGTTTGTTACCCTAAGCGACCATCGGTTATCCTCTCTTCGCACTACATGTCCTGCCCATGTCCATTTCTTCTTCTTAATTTCCACTAGAATGTCGGTAACTTGAGTTATTTCTCTGACCCACTCTGCACGCTTCCTATCTCTTAATGTTACCCCTACCATTTTTCGTTCCATAGTTTTATAGTTGGTAGATTGCGCTTAACCTCAGCGTTTGTCCAGTTCCTTTGTCCGTGTAAAACTAAGCAGCGCAGCTTTTGTGAGAATAATGTAAGCCGTTTTCTTGGAGGAACCGGATAATGCTCCTGCTCTTATTGTCTTTCAACCACCTTAAGAAAATCTACTCCCTTCCACGCCATTAGAACAACTTCCTGAAAATGTTGTGTCTTTGACGCCTTTGTCCCAGCACACGCCCTCATCCCAGCCGACGGCGAAGAAGCTTAACCGCCGAGCGGGTGCATAAGAGCTGTAGCTGCACCCTAAATTGGAGTTGGCTGCATAAACATGAATTAACATGGCTCCAAGGTAGCCATTAGCATAAGCCCGCAAATCTAGACACAGCAGAAAAGAAAATTCAGTGCTGGGGTATCATAGAAAACATTATGATGCCTCGTACGGAAGCGCGCTTCGACTGCTTTCAAGACCACAGCGATAGTGTACATAAATTCGGAATTTATTATGCCTTAGCTTTTACGGAGTTACGGAAATAAATGTAGTAAGTAAATTTTGTTTCAACGGTTATTCCCATTAAGTCGATTCGAGGTCGTGAAATATATTTAGAGCGCAAAAAAAAGGACTGTTATGAACAGCAAAATTTTAATCCATCACACTTCCTTCAAGTATATACAGTAGCATTTAAGAGACCGAATAATACACACTGTGTGATGTATTAATTTTACAGTTCAAAGTTTGATGCTGCTAGTTAAAGAATTTCTCGTTTAAAATTTGCTGGTCCAGGGTCTGCCTTTTCCGAATGACAGCATACGTGAGGCCATCGACCACTATTTCCATGGGATGGTTTCTCGACGCGAAATTGGACGACAAGCTGAATCCATACGCCCCCACGTTGCGGATGGCGAGGACGTCTTCCTGCTCTGTAGCCGGAAGATAGCGGGCATGGCCAAAGCTTTCCACTGGACCACTTCCTGAACCGACAATGTCATAGAGCTCCAGCCTCCTGCCGGGCCCATCGTGGATGTTTCTGATTTCGTGGTATGAGTCGCAGAGGATTGGTGTCATCACATCGCTTAGGCCTGCATCCACAATGAGGTAGTTTTTGGCGGCGGTCTTTCTTACATACTCCACTCGTGTCAGGAGCACAGCGGTGTCCGCCATCAAGAGATGTCCCGGCTCGCAGACGACGCGCAGTTGTCGCTTCTCTATGGGTTCGGTGATTTGGCGGATCATGGCGACAGGACCAGGAGAATCGACGCTCATTCGAACCGGTTCTCCGATTCCTCCGCCGATGTTGACATGCTTGAGGAGGATACCTTTGCCCTTCAATTTATCGACAAGGGCCACCATTTTGTCGGAAGCCTCGATGAATGGCTCGAAGACTGCAACCTGGGAGCCGACGTGATACTTGACTTCAACCAGCTCCATGCACGCGGACAAGTGGACTCTCAAGCAGGCGTTCTCGGCCTCCTGCAGCGGGAATCCATAGTCCACGAGGGGCGTGGCCAGGTGTGGATGCGAGCGGGCGTCCCCCTCGGGGTTGACAAGGATGCCAACCGGAACCACTTTCCTGTTCCTCAAGGCGATTGCTTCAATGCGATCCAGCTCCTGCCATGACTCAGCATGGATGCAGTACACGTCTTTCTCAATGGCCTGCGAAATCGTCTCCCTCGTCTTGCTCTGTCCCGCGACCACTACTTTCTTTGGGTCGCCTCCTACCTTGAGCACTCGCTGTAGCTCTTCGACGTTGGAAACGACGAAACCAGTGCCCAGCTGCTTGAATATGCTAATAATACCCAGCGAGTAGTTGGCTCGGACTGGGTAGCACATCATGTGTTCGGAAGACTGAAGACCTTCCCGGACCATGTTGACGTTTTCTTGGATCTTCCTCTTGGAGTATACATAGAACGGTGTCTGGTACCGGTCTGTCAGCGAGGCAAGGGAAACGTGATCCACGTGTAACACGCCGTTTCTGTAGGACTCCATGTCGCCAAACAAAATGTCACGGGTCGCTGCAGAGCTAGGTCTCAAGACATTAGACGGAGTCTGCGCACAAAGTATAGCTGCAGTCTTCCGTCACGCGGACACCATTTTCTTCGGTGTGCTTTTTAAGTCACATCACAAGTCATCTCCGTAGAGCAAGAATATAAGCGTGCGTTGGCACAACTCACAGTCTGCATGCACGTCCGGGCCTTCAAGTAAGCAGTTAAGGTCGACACAGAGATTCTTCTTGCTCGAATCGTTCGTTGCTCTCGGTCACGAACAGGCCTCACCGAACCGCGCAGTCACAACTGAAGAACATGCGCTACGTGCAGCCATTCCTTTCTTTCTCTTTTTCTTCAGGTCGCCGCAGTCTTCGTTTTAATACGTTTGAGCATGCACTGACGCGAAACAAATGACATCAAGCCAAAAACCGACGGCTGGACGCGCGGGCAGAAACAAAGAGTAATCGAGGAAATAAAATAAGGAACAAATAGCAGGACAACAAGCAAATCCGTTTGCTTGCTTTGGCTCGTCACTTTTGAGCTCTGTTCCCTTTTCCTCTTAAAGAAATGAAAAAAAAAAAAAAAATGCCGACGATTATGTTATTTCCGAATGCAAAATTTGAGCGCAGCTCATCAGCTGTTTCAGCTTTTCGATAGATTGAGGCAAAGAATTCGAGCAAGACATATATCTACAATTACATAAATGTTTATTTTCACCCATATTCTTTTTTTGAGAAACACTCCACAAACAGTTCTTGATTTAAACGCATGTGTGGCCTGCGTTAAAACAGAAAAGGCGATGGTGGCACGTATACTTACTAGGTTCCGTTCATGCTGTGCGTGCAGGGGCAGGCAAAAGGAAAGCACTTCCATCAATTCGGAACGGCGGTGAGCACGGCGACGGCGACAAGAAATTTATGTCCCAGAAAAACGGACAGGATCCCAACATACGCAAGAGCGCACCGATTATTGAAGCCTCCGGAGAGCGGCTATAAATTAATACTCAGCCCAAGAGGCTGGAATTTGAATGCGAGTCACGTCCCCTACTGCAGGCCATAAAGCGCGGCTGCAAATCCTACCCTATGCCGACGTCCGGGACGAAGACTTCTCAAGGATCAACTCTGGTAACAAAACGTACATGATCAGCACGCCTAATCGTCAACGAGCGAGTATTTATGCGAACATAGTCATAGTTATAGACGAGAAGATACTGGACAACATCGGAACTCCGGAAGAAGTGCGCCAAGGCTTTATCAAGCGCAACCCGAACACCGCCGTACTCAACGCAACGAGAATCGGCAAGCCAAGATCTGTCTTGATCACTTTTGGAGATGCATTAGGCTCCCGAGACAAGTTTTCTGCTGGGGATCAGCTAGTATCCACCGTCTACCCTTACTGAGAGCAGGTGGAGATTCTGTTACAGCTGTAGGACGACGGGGCTGTTAAATGCGGGTCGCGGCCTCATCGGTAGCGTCGGCTTGGCGCTTCCGTGGCTCGGCGGACGGCATCAACGGTCCCGGCAAAGACGAGGCGTCGACTAACAAAACAAACGTTTAATTCAACATTACGTAGGAACGGGCAGAGAAGCTGGAACGGAGAGAAAACTGACACGCGTCGCCGCTGCGACGTCTCCGAAATCACTCGGTAATATTCTCTCACGTAGCGTTGTTGTTGTGGCTGTAGAAAGAAGGAAGAGAAAATGCACGGGCCTGCAGCTGGCTCTGTAGCTGAGCTACTTCCCCTGCCTCGTGCGGACAGAAGGGAAAATAGAAAACAAAGAAAAAGAAGTGGGAGAGAAAGACGAGCGCCGCAACCGTCGTCCACCACCGAAGCGGTGGCGGGTGCAATGACGGCCTATAACAGATAAAAATTGGTACCGGGCTAGCCCCCGCCGCAAGCGGCGGCGATCTACCTATACCAGCTCCATCGGGGACATGACCAGCCACCCTCCTCTCTCACGTAGCAGAAACTGCCGCTGCTTTATATACACTCGTAAGTTCAGAGGGAAAGGGAGAAATTCATGTCCCAGCGAGCTGTGATGACTCGGTCTCGGTGTCTTGAGAGAAGTCTCCTCCACCTCCTGCAGACGTGCGAGGGCGACGCTCTCTCCCTTGAGCGTCGGGCTTGGTGGCAAGGTTTGCAGACACATGCACGAGCACACATTATGGCACGTGTGAATTCGACATGCCGGATCACGCCCGCGGGAGGAAGCGTTGGGCGGCCGACCGGACGGCGCTGAAATGTCCAAACCGCTCGCTGCTTCGACTGACGCTGCGCTGCGGCCGCGTCGTTTGTCGCATGCCGGTGGCGAATCGTTACAGGGCACAGGATGGATGTGTGCTACAAGCCACGGCTAGAGCGGTGCCGCAGATGCAGCGAAAACCACCCGGAACCCCCGGAAGGAAGAACTATACGTGGAAGCCTGAATGCATTGTATGCGCAAAAAGGGGGGAGGGGGCGCACAGAACCGGCAGTCGGAATTGCAAGTATAAGCTGCTCTAGACACGACCCCACAAACTCAAGGACGACCTAGGGCAACATGCTCTGTACACCAGCCAGGATCGAGGGTCAGCAACAACGGTTACCGGGGGACAAGCAGGTCAAACTCCTTTCTGCCACTGCCGGGCACAGGAGACAGAGGCGTCGGCCCAAGTCCTAAAAAAGTCAAAGGAAGAAGGAGCGGAGACACAGGCAATAAGGTGAGCTGGCCAGTTAAGACCTCCCCTTGGGAAATGGCTCGAGAGAAGGAACTGGTAGAACAGCTCGCTATGAGAAACAGAGAGCTTGAAACATAGAGAAGGAATTGGCAGAGATGAGAAAAGTTATTCCTGATAACACAAAAATGCCAAGGGTACTTGAGAAGTCCCCTTTTCAAAATTCACAAAGCACTAGGCGCCTCCCGATAACTCAATTGCTCTCTTAATTTCTCCGACCACAAAGCTTCTTTCATGACAGCCAAGAACTGTTAGTGGAGTGTTTCTTGAAGGAATACGTGTGAAAAATTAAAAAAAAAATGTCTGTAATTGTGCATACGTGTCTTGCTCGAAATATTTTCCTCAATCTATATGAAAAGGTGAAACAGGTGATGAGCTGCGCTCAAATTTCGCATTAGGAAGTAACGTAATCGTGGCCGGTAATTTTTTCGTTTTTTTTTTTTTGCTTTGTGGCCAATCTTTTAGCCAGGTACGTATTATATGCGTATCACCATAAGCTTGCCCGTTTCCCGATTTCGGGTTTGGAGCGCTTTTTGTCGAAGGTGACACTGCAGTTCGAGTTCAGTGTTTCTTGCACTGATTCTTTCTTGCGTCTAAGCATTTCAAGTTTCTGGGCCATTCACCTAAACAACTTTGCCATCGCCCTCAGTCTTTTCAAGCACCGTAGCCACTGCAGCGAGACAACGCTCGTGCTTGGCATCGATATGCCCAAACTCTCCGGCAGCAGCTTCCGACGCACGAAAGGAACGCAACTATAATGGCATGGGGATGGCAACATTACACGCTCATTTAGGTGTTGAACTTCTCGGTGTAAACCGGGAAAAAAATACAGTAAATGTACGCCGAATTCATTTATCGAAATTTGTTTTGAATCGAAAAAGGTCAGTACTCGTACTGTTAGTATTCAAAGCGTATGCAGCTGGCTGTTGAGTACGAGTTGTACTCAAAGTTGAAAATTAACAACGTAGAGCAATCAAGGGCGTGGTGCAGTTGAGCGGTTTCCTATAATGTAGTTGAACTCGACAGAACACGGGTGGAGTTGATTATTATTAAAGAGAAAAAACAAACTTTGATAGGAAGGACGCGACTCTCTCTCTCCCTCGTCGTTTTACACTTTCCTTCTAATAGCGGACTCGAGTCGACAGCTGGTCAAGATCATGTAAACGTTGCATATATAATGCATTGAAGTTTGCCTTGTGTATATCGCAGCGCCTTGTAGTACAAGCCTAGCGAAAGCAGCCATACCTTTATGTGCACTCGTAGTGCTTTTTCCCGCCACCTTCTTGAGCTTACAAGCATAAGTTACAAGCTAACAAATATAATTAGCGCTCAGCCGATGTCCCGGGTGGCATGCGTCTGCTAGCTCGGCTACATGCCAATAGCACCGAGGCAGGAAACGTATCAGCCATACACGGTTTATAATCACCCAGAATATTGGTACGCGCGCGCAGCACGCTACTGGCGGCAGCAGGTTTTGGGCGCCTATAGTGGAACAATTACAGCGCCGTCAGGCCTGTGCATATTTTCCATACGATATTAGAAATTCGCTGAATCAATTTACTCGTGCAACTCAAACAGCGACTGAGCCTTACAGCTTCTGCTAGGGGGGCGCTAGCCAATAAGTGATCATCGGCATGCATGGTTCTAGGTGGCACGACCACAGATACGTCCAAGCACCAGTCTTGACGCAGCAATAAACACCCCTTTGTCGCATGGCCATGGTCTATATCTGCCTGGGGCATGGCGTCGACGTTTGTGTATGCAACTTTTCAAATGTTTTCTTGTCTATCCTTGTTTTCACCATATCACTGAGACCACCTAGGCTTGCAATACCGCTGCACAAAACTGTAGAACCATTTATTGTCTTGAAATAAGAATTGATGATTAAAAATTAAGAAATACATATGGATGTCGCCACATTTCATGGAGAGGGGTTATTTCGTGCTATCGTTTCTTCTTTCGAGTGATGGAAAGCTTTATTGAAGGACACTGAAGCTAATTTTTTGTTGAGGAAGCAGCTTCGGATGATAAAGCAAACAGGTACTTGGGCACGTGTGTGTGTGTGTGTGTGTGTGTGTGTGTGTGTGTGTGTGTGTGTGTGTGTGTGTGTGTGTGTGTGTGTGTGTGTGTGTGTGTGTGTGTGTGTGTGTGTGTGTGTGTGTGTGTGTGTGTGTGTGTGTGTGTGTGTGTGTGTGTGTGTGTGTGTGTGTGTGTGTGTGTGTGTGTGTGTGTGTGTGTGTGTGTGTGTGTGTGTGTGTGTGTGTGTGTGTGTGTGTGTGTGTGTGTGTGTGTGTGTGTGTGTGTGTGTTAAATAAGCCGCAGTTTCGTTAGCGTGGAAGAGCGGCGTGCGTGAATGGCTGAAGTTTTTGAGCCATTTTTGTCATGTTTGTGAAACAGCTATAGGTTGTTCTAATATACGATATCCATGTGTGAAATCGATACTAGTAATTGACTATTTTCCTTCTATTGTGGCCAGGACTCACGTGTACATGTAGCTCTAATATTGTTACGGACGATCAAGGAAAAAGAAGCGGGCAGTGGCGCGGACAGGAGCGCTCGCGCCAGGCCCGGCAACATATTCATTAAACGTCATCTCATTGTCATCGACCATCTCTCTGTCCTCTTTTCTCATGTTTTCATCGGCTTGCCGCTTCGTAACAATATAAAAGGGAACGAGTTGTCAGCATTCAAGCAATGGCTATACTCCGAAAATATGTGACAAGAACAGCTATTAGTTTGTTCTGAAGAGCGTTCGTGCGGTCGGATACTACCCACGTGGAGTTCTAACATTCAATGCAGAAATACCGAATGAGGTCGTTATGGAGCACACAGTGGCTATTCCTTTTCACATTGAAGGCAATTATCCCTTGGCTAGCTAGTGCATACTTCAACCTGGTGTCTGTATTCCGTCTGTGAGCCTGTCAGTCGCCGCCTGTTCCCTCGGAATCTTCACCCCCTCCCTGTTCACTGCGTGATTAAAAAAGCGTTCGATGAAAACACACGCCGATTTGCCGCTGACGAGCCAGTGATTGCTCAGGTTTGTGAAGCCATTTATGAAGCATTTCCTTGTTGCGTGGTGCTGCTGACAACAAAATTTCGGTCCCTGACACACGTCTCTATATCTTGCCCCTACAACTCTGCTCGATCCCCACTGTGGTTTTTCAGTGGTTAGGGTGCTCGATGGCTGTGCCCAATTGGAGGCGGAATCGAATCCCTGCCGCGGCGGGCGCTTTTCGGTGGAGGCGAAAAGCAAGGCTCCCGTGTGCGGTGCTCAGCGTACGTTAAAAAAACCCAGGTGGCCGAAATTCTCAGAGTCCTCCACTACAGCGTCTCTCATAACCTGAGTCGCTTTGGACGTTAAACCCCATAAATCAAAGCAACCAGCTCTGTTAGATGGAACAAGTGCCGCTGCTGGTTTTCACCCCCTTAGCTACAAAATAGCACTTGGTCCGCGACAGTGCGGAGCATGTGTGCGTAAAGAACTATGCGTAATCTCTGTTTCACCTCTCAGCGACCATTTAAATCAAATAAAAACGTGAAATACGTCTACTATGAGCGAGCTGACCGCACTATGTCTTAGCGCAAGTTTTGCATCTACTGATGCCACAAACATAATCTGGGTTTTGGGAGTATTTAAACAAGAGCGCTTATATATAAAACTCTGAGTCACAAAACTAGCCTATTAGCTTTTACATTCTTTCTCAATGCTGAGCCGCGCGACGCCACCTTCTCTTTCTACACTTCAAGTTCACGAAGTGAGAGGGTGAACGGCTTCAGACAGACATCGCAGACAGACATAATTAGGGTTTTGTATTTAAACAAGGGCGCTTATATATAAAACTCTGAGTCACGAAACTAGCCTATTACCTTTTACAGTCTTTCCATGCTTTCCAGGCTTTCCGAGTTGCAGATGACACGCGCAGTGGCCATGCAATCAGTTCCTCAATATGCGAGGGGTGAGATGCCGAGGTTGAGGACGTGCGAGTCACACACGACTGCTTCCTCCGCAGCACGGAACAAGAACCCCTCCTCCGGAGTAACACACGCTTGTGCAACGCTGCCCAGTGACGGACGCCACGTTTGCAACTGACACGCCCCTCTCTCACTGTCTTACGTTCTCACTGGGTGCATCTAGCTGTGCGGCCGCTCCGCCCCCTTCCTCCTCTTCAAGTTCGAGCAGAGACTGATGGACAGAGAGAGAGAGCGCCTTCTGCTGCAGCAGTGCGGCCGCTCCGCCTCCTCAATGCTGAGCCGCGCGACGCCACCTTCTCTTTATTAACTTCAAGTTCACGAAGAGAGAGGGCGAGCGGCTTCAGACAGACATCGCTGAAATCTGTGATTGCGGCTAATAGACCGATCCCAGCGACCGATTTGCGCATGCGCCTGTTTTTCAGAAGTGCTCTGCCTCCATGTTAGTTGTAGTCGGCTGGTCAAAGCCCGCACATGCCACTGCATTCCTGAAATCACCGCTCCACACAAACTCATCGCACATTTCTCAGGATTCGCCACCGAGGAAATTTGTCAAGTCATTATTTTAGAAAACTGCGCTGACTGTTGCATGCAAGGAAACGTTCTAACCGTCCCTTTGCGATTTTCAGCGATGGCATATACTCTTCGTTTGGTCGAAAAGCCGTCGGCACCGCACATCCCAAATAATCAGGGCCTGAGTGAAAAATGTCATATCAAGGCAATTTGTGGTTCTAGTGATTGATAACCGATTGATGTGTGATAGGCGATGATGAGTAATGAAATAATTGTAATGAACTGATTAATTGACAAATCAAGGAAATTAGAAACAAATAAAGGAATTTGAGAAAAGGGGCTTCACATGAGTCAAAATTATCAGAATGAAAAGCCAATCGTTTGTGAAGCTCATTAGAAAAATTTAGACTATGTAATTGATGAATATTTTCAAATACTCGAAGAATAAAAAATTGGAGAGGTGTCAAAATGCTTAGAATGTTGACTGGCTGACGTGGAAAAGCTTTATTGAGAGATAAGGGAGGGTAATGGGCTCAGAATGAAATTCAAGGCTCGAGAATTCTAATTAGGAAAATATTGAGCGTGCAATTGATCTATTATTTACTTGAAAGAATTGAATAAAAAAAAATTAGAAATTGGAGAAAGAGCTTCGAAGGCCTTATAATGCTGAGAATGAAAAGCCAATGATTCATGATGCTAATAAATTAAATTTGGAGTGCGTAATTGATCAATTAAAATAGTCGGAAAAATAAAAAAAATTCAAAAACGGAGCTGCAAAGATCTCAGATTGCTCGGAATGAAAATTCAATGCTTGTTGATGCTAATTAAAAATGTTTCAGTGATCAATTATTTGAAATAATCGAGAAAAAAGGGAAAAGGAGGGCCTAAAGGTGTCAGAATGCTCAGAATCAAAAGCCAGTGCTTGATTGTGCAAATTAAGGGTAGTCGCTACGTGTAATTGTTCAATTATTCAATTAAACGAATTAAAAAAATGAAAAGAGGGTTCGAAGGTCTCAAAACGCTGCGAATGAACAGTCAACGCGTCAAAAGGCTAAGGAATAAAATTCAGAGTGTGTGTTATCAATTTATTGTTTCCAGTAATTGAAAAAATCGAAAAAAGGCTTTCAAAAGTATCAAACCGCTCAGAATGGAAAACCAATGTGTGCTGATGCTAAGTATTGTGTATAAAAAATAAAAATACCGGCCGAAAACAGTGAGATTTCAAACATACCGGCAACCCCGAGGATTTGTGAAAGTTTACCTGATCTTAGGTCAGAGATTCCTGGGTGAGTTGTTGCAAAGTGTCCCGTGAAGCAAATTACGTCGATAAAAAATTAAGGTCTTGATGTACCATCGCGATAATAAAGTAAATAATTGAGCAGTAACACGCTTCAAATTTTCTTAAATAGCGTCATAAAGCACTGGCTTTTTATTCCGGACATTTTTGCACCTATAAAGCACCTTTTCATATTTTTAATTTTTTAAATCTCAAATAACTAGTTGTCACGATAATAAAGTTAATTATTTGATCTTTTACATGCTCTGTATTTTTTAATTAGCGTCATCAAGCATTGACTTTGTGTTCCGAGCATTTTTACACCTACGAAGACTCTTTTCAGTATTTTTTATTTTAATTCAATTAAATAGTTGTCACGATCATAAGGTTAATTATTTGATCAAATACTCGCTCCAAATTTTCTTAATTAGCGTCATCAAGCACTGGTTTTTATACCGGGCATTTTTGCATTACTAAGCACTTTTTCATATTTTTCATTTTTATTTCAATTAATAATTGATAATTTATACTTTGTAAATATTTTTAGATAGCATCAGCAAGCATTGGCTTTTCATCCTGAGCATACTGACACCTTTGAACCCCCTTTTTTCCATTTTTTTTCTATTCCCAAATAACCAATTAATCACAATGACTTTATTAACTCGTCCTTGCCTATCACACACCAATCTATAATCAAACACTATAACGGAAAATCCTCATGATACAATTTTTTGCGCAGCCTCGAATATTTTCGACGCGCGTCGTCGACTACTACTACTATTACGACGGCGCCGACGGCTTTTCGTCCGAACGAGCTGAACAAGCTACGCCTAAAACCGGAGTCGCTTTTCCCTTGTGCTATTGTGATGGCATCCAGGAATGTAGCAAGTGAATTTTCCCAATGCACTCGGGCATGCACACGAGCTAAAAACCGTTCGGAAACGCGTTGCGCGGGCACTCCAGGCGGGGCGGAGCGGCCGAATGACTACATCTACCAGCATGCACCGCGGCAGCGGCGGCGTCATGAAACTTGGCGGTGGAATCGGTCTATTGCTACGCATTAAAAAACTGGCGCGAGTTATCAGGGTGTCTTCAGAAAAAACAATGCAGGGTGTATACAACCTGTTGAGGTGTGCTTAGAGGGTCCTTGCCCTCTCTGCCCGTAAGAAGGAGGGCGACCCAGTTGTGCGCATAATGAGCCCTTGTGACTTGTCTCGGCTAGTCTTACCTCTTCTATTCTCCGCTTTGTCTGTTGTAATCATTTTCCTTGATTCATGGCTTCGTGCGAACAATTTCGAGACTTTCCTTCTTTTTCTGTTCTTTTAAAACCAGGTGAAGGCACATTCACTGTTTTTCATGTAAACGTGCGTAGTATTCGCAAGCACTGGAATGAATTTTGTGTCCACGCTGGTGCAGTACGTGATATAGCTAATGTTTTCGTCTTAACTGAAATTAATATTGGGCAGGAACATACTGGTCTCTTTCAACTCCACGGTTATCACACTCTAAGAAAAAAAGGTGTGCGAAAGGGGTAAAAAGGGCATAGCATGGTCCTTTACCCCCTTTAGAAGGCCTTGGGGGTAACTTTGCACCTGCTGGAAGCAGGTCCCTATTCACTTACCCCCTCTTAGAAAACTTGCACCCTACTGCAACCCTACTTACCCTCTATACCAGCGTTTGTGTGTTTGTGTGTGTGTTCGTGCCCCTTAGACAGCGGTGTGAATAGTTTGGGCACATGTCACGATGGGGCGCTCGTGCAGCATTCTGTCCCATCATGTCTCGTTCCTGCACCGTCGCTTTCAGAGAGGGGACGCCTTTTGTGCAACCTTCGCCACCGTTTTTCTCTCCCAGCGTTTGGGTCCCTCTCCATGTTTACTCTCCCCAGTCAGGAACTGCAAGCTGCAGGTGTGTCCTGGTTTCTATGGGGTGACGTCATGACTGCAAAACTGCTTCTAAATTGTAATGAAACAGCAGATAATTTTGTTTTGCTTGTGGGAGTAATGCTCTGGCAGTGCGCAGCCTGTTTCAGGCTTATAGTGGAGCCACTCCGACTGCATAGCGAACTGTCACGGGCCGTTCTGCAAACGTATTTCCTAAGCTGCTTGAAGGAAAGAAAAGGCACAGTATCTGCCACATTTCTTGGTAGAATCCTGAACCACACCGTAAGGGGAAGCTTGAGAAGCTTCGAAGGAAGGTGGATTAAAAGAAAAGAGAGAAAGAGGTGCTGGTTGTGTTCAGCAACAAAATTATGCACATATTTGATTTTACCTGAAGCGCATACAGCTCGTTCGGCCGAAAAGGCATCGCCATTGCCATGGTCGTCGCCGAAACTCGCAACTCGCGGAAAAATATATGCTCTATTTTATATTAAAATATTGATAAAATCGATTCCTTATACAGCTTTCAGGGTGGTGTCATACCCTTTTCGCGTCACATTTAGCATCCATCTGCTAGTCATATTGAAGGTTAGTTTGCGACAGAGATTGGAACCAACGACCTATGTACAGCTACCGAAATCTTAACTGACGTTCGTGACGGCAGTACTTTCTGTAGTTCTGAGTGTTACAGAGCAGCTAACCTGCGAAAAGTCAAGTATAAGAAATGGCTCACCAAGCTTTTGCGTAATCTTGATCATCTGGCAAGTATTGTACTTATTAAGGCGCAGGAGCATAGAAAAGGAGGTCGTCATGCGCACGCCAGTTAAAGATTTGGGCGGCTCTACCTCCGTTTTTATGCCTTTCATTTTAAAGTTCGCCGTTCACCGAGAAGTGAGGCAGATAGAGCACCTTCCGTTCCCCCAAACAAAGCAAACTAAAGGCGTTAATCACATTGCCAAACTCTGCGTCTCTTAACGGCAAGAATTCGCGGAATGAAAACGCCGTGTAAAGGCGCTATCGCGTCTACAGCTTTGGTGTCATGCTGGCTTGAAATTATTTAATTTTATAGCGTTAACTAGAGGCAGGCTGGTGGGCAGCTGAAAGCTGTGACACACGAGGACAAATTTCATCAAAAGTTGATTCTTTCTACTAGTTTTTTGTTGAATGCGACCAGCTACACTGAAAATAAGGATTTCTTCACCCTCATTTACTGTACCGCGGAAAGTATGTCAGTCGGACATTCTTAGTTTTCAAATGGACACACACACACGTATCTATAATATATATATATATATATATATATATATAAGTGGAAGCTGTGACAGATTTTCTCTTCTTGGGCTCCAAGATTACCCCGGAAAGAGACTGCAGCCATGAAATTGGGAGATGCCTGCTTCTGGCCAAGAGCGCCATGGCTAGCCTTGACCGCCTAGTAAAGAGCAGAGACATTACACTGCCAACCAAGATCCGTATAACTCGTGCTATGGTCTTTCCAGTTGTGATGTATGAATGCGAGAGTTGGACTGTGAAGAAGGCTGACCGCCGAAGAACTGACGCGTTTGAATTGTGGTGCTGGCGGAGACTCTTGAGAGTTCCTTGGACGGCCAGAAGATCAAATCAGTCGATATTGTCGACCATAAACACTGACTGCTCATTGGAGGGTCAAATTCTAAAGTTAAAGCTCAGCTACTTTGGTCATCTGATGAGAAGAGAGGAGTCGCTGGAGAAAGATTTGATGCTGGGAAAGTTTGAGGGTCACCGGAGAAGGGGTAGGCAGCGAACGCGATGGTTGGATGGCATCCTCGAGACGCTGCAGATGAAGTTATGTGATGTTAGGAAGATAGTGGGAGACCGGAAAGCGTGGCGTAATATGGTCCATTATATATATATATATATATAGCTCAAAATTTCGGGCAGAAATGGCATTTCGTCGATGGTATGGTTCTTGCCTGATTAGATCAGAAGTCGGATGTTCCCATTGTATGCGGCGGCAATGCCGGTGCTATCGCTGAGGCAGTGGCTTGTCTTGCATCGCAGCCGCCGCATATTATGGGAACATTCGACTTCTGATCGAATCAGGCAAGTACGCCAAACAACTTTATTATTAAAAATACCAACGGCAAAATTCCATTTCTGTGCGAAATTTTAGCTGCGAGGATTTTGCGGTTTAGTTTGGAGGAGCATTCTGCAGCGCGCTGGTAATTGTGCAACGCCCTGTATATTCCTGGGTCTCCTCTTTTAGAGAGTTTTTATGTTTCTGCAAACGACCTACCTGCCTGTCTGTCCTATAAATGCACTTTTCCACGGGCCGTCGGAATGCGGTAAATAACTCGTCTTGCCTCGACCAAGGAATTCATTTGCTTGATCTTACTGTTCTACACACATGCTCTCTTCTTCATTCCTTTTTTTTTTAATTTTTAAAAATAGGCTAATCAGTTTGGAAAGTGAAGAAAACATAATGCGTACACCGTGTCGTATTGCTCTGTATTAATATTGCAGGAGACGTTATTTTTGCATGTCATCATTCATAATTTTTTCATTCGTTCCGATTTCAGCAAGTTCTTTTAATTTTAAGGTGTACAAACTGCCCCAAGAGCTAGCTCTATTGTTCTTAGTTTACCAGGGCTCCTTTTTTTCGCAGTGCTTCGGCGTGTTTCGTACTTGCTGCACCAGGCTGTCGGGTGGTTCCAATCGCCACTTCTCCGGCGCTTTTGTGATGAAACACGACGCATGCATGTTTTCCGCCACGCCGCACACCAGGCACTTCGCGTTTTTCAATGCAGCACACACGTGTTTGCAGCAGTATTGTGCGACACGATGCCTTCGAGCATAAGTTGAGTGGAAAACTTACAAAAGACCAGCTAGCTGGCTGCGGAGCCACGTACAACCTGTGATACTTGCACGTGGTCACTTATCCTTTCTAGTTCCGAGAATTCAGGAAACTGGGCATTGATTCCTTCGCTCGCCGTATGACACAGCGCAAAGGTGACGCAGGCTCTTTTGTCCTGATAAGCTTGCCCCTTCAGTGAACATCAGAATTTTGGACTCTGAATCTCAGGCGCCAATGATGGCGGTGGGGTAAGGAACAATCAGAAGAACCTGCTGCTCCCCGGAACTCTTTTCTTCACAGCATGAAGTCATTTTTCGCCGGACTTTCGGAAACCAGTTTGGCTGTAGCTTCCACAGTGCCTAGGCGGGGTACACAATACTTCATTGTGAACAATATGACAGGTCCCAGGGAGCCCAAAATGTGTGCCTCTTTTCGACGGCGAGCACATGGTGGCTCTGAACACATACTCTTCTCAAGGCTCCGTGGGGTCACACTCACGAGTCATTCCAGCAGAAGCGATGTCCTGTTCGGACGCGCAAGCATCGAGTGGTCTCAGTCTTATGCCTATGGGCTGCACTGCCCTTGAGTTGTAAATATTTGTATCATACTCAACATACAAATAGATATGTGCGAGCAAAGTCCTTCGTTGTCACTGCAGGGAACTACCCCCTGTAAAGACGTAATCTTAAATTAACTGACGCGGCAGAATTCTGTTAAGGGCACAGCTCACGACGACTCTGCAAACAGCGACGACGTGGAGCTTGGATAAAGCAAGAGGTACGCATCTTCTAGTGCTGCAACAGTCTTGGGCTGCCCAAAAGCAGCAGCGGAGGAGAGATCACGTTAGCAGATTCGCTGGGCCAGCGTTGAGAACAACTATGGACTTGAAAGGTTGCTGCTGCTGCGGTGGCGCCATGTACCAGCTTCGGACTCCATTACTCATGTCAATAATGGCCGACAGCAGCAGGTGCGGCGGCAGCGGTCAACGTAAACCGGCGCATGGTGCTTGTAAGTTCCATTTTTCAAACTTTTTGCTGCCCTTATTGTGGGGTTAAGCCGGTACTCGTTTAATCAGCATGCGTCGCAATAGTGAGCACGGTGTTAAGTCCGAGGTTCGAGTGGTCCCAATCTCTATGATCAGCAGGCGTGACTGCATTTGAGTGACCACCCATACGTATAGCATGTGTTTCAGCAAAGGTGAACCAGAAGTTTTAAAACTGCTTTTTGTGATATTGAGGTGGTTTCAAATTGCAATTGTTTACATCAGGATACAGTTTAATCAAGCTAATTTGGTGGTTAACTAAACTCGTAACAATTGACTTCTTA
The DNA here is from genome assembly GCF_055883805.1 of Amblyomma maculatum. NCBI lineage: Eukaryota > Metazoa > Arthropoda > Arachnida > Ixodida > Ixodidae > Amblyomma > Amblyomma maculatum. The sequence continues at coordinate 261,561,047 of NC_139344.1, forward strand.
TGGCACTTACGTAATCAATATTCGTGGTTACCCAAGTTTGCAAGTGCGAGATGCCGGGCTAGTGGGTGCTACATTCTTAAAGAACAGCGCAAGGAACAACACGGAAACACATAGAATGGATGGACACTGCCGCTGACTATACTTCGTCTCACAAGATGCTTGCAGCACTGCAAAAGGCAGAGGCACCCCAGTGTAATCAGGATCACGCGCACTGCAATAGGCAATTGTGCTCCTACGCGGCTCTTGCCACCAAATTGGCGGGGGCAACAGTATAAAAGCACAATTCTCTATTATAGTGTGCAGGGGCGAGAGGCACTTCGGAGCACAATTGCAAGGACTCCTCTGCCTTTTGCAGTGCTGCAGGTAACTTGTGAGACGAACAACAACTGAAATTTTATTACCGAGCAAAACACATATAAACATGCATAAAGAGGTGTAGCCAGGGCGATTACTATAGACTGTTTTCGGTGATCGCACAGCATCACCTTGGCTTCACACCTTTGTGCATGTTTATATATGTTGTGCTCCGAAATAAAATTTCAGTTGTTATTGAGCGCCTGTGTCCGTCCATTCTTCTGTGTGTTTCCTTGTTGTTCCTTGCACTCTTGGCATACCTAAGTTTGGTCTAGTTTTGGGACATGTCCTTCAGAGTTATCTGGCGTTGAGAGCTTGCGTTGTTGATTACTGTGTCATATCCTTTCTCCTACAGTAAAACCGCTTAACAGAATCATGCACACAGCTTTGAACTTCAGGCCAGTTCGCGCAGCTTAATTTCATGTCTCATAATAGACATTTTTGCAGTAGCTTCATGCAATTGCACAAAGCCCCCTCATCTACCATTTTTGATGACCATGCTTGCGAAAATGGAGGAGTTTTCTGAGCGTGATTTTTCACGAACGTCCCCTCAGTTATCGACGCCCTGGCCTACTGCACAATAATGGACCTTTTCTCAGCTGCGCACCCCTCTTGTGACCGCCAGGTGAAGTACCCTTGACGGGACGGCTAGCTTACTGAGGTTCCCTCGCATATTTCCAGCAAACATTTTTTCACAATAGTTGAGTGGGCTTATTTTCTGAGCAGTAGTTGAATGCAGGGCTGTCATGTAGGGAGCAGGTCAAGTGCAGGGGGAAGGTATATCAGGGCGTGTCCAAAGATGCCTAAAGCATATCACTACACATGCTAGCTGAAAGTAGCCCAGCACTTATATATACTGCTTGGAAAACAGGCCGGCACCACTACTGCGAAAGAATTTGTGCAGAAAAAATAGGAGCGATCCTCGGTAACCCGTCCCGTCAGATGTTCCTCGCTTGGCGGCCACAAGAAGGGTGCGGTGCTGGAAAAATGTTCTCAATGCAAGAGAAAGGGCTTGCTGTATCTGCAGCCGCGATGCGGTTCCAACACGCTTCCATTTTTTTTTTTTTTTTTTGCCGCGCCGCCGCAGTTTAGTCGCCGAGGTGTTTCCATCGCTTGCATGTGTATACATTGTGAATGTGTCTATTCCCTCCACATCTCATTTTTCTCTCGTTTTTCTCTCACACAGGTTCCCTCGGAGTATGGATTCAACCACGACGATGACAAAAGACTGCTCGGTTATCCTGCCATTTTCAAACGCAATAAAAAGTAAACCCTGCCTTCCGTTCTCATGTACTAATATCGGTGTGCAAACTGCACCCTGAATGGCTACATGGCCCGTCACAAATATGTCGCTCTAGCACGAAGAAACCAAAATTGCGGAAGCGAGGGCGTCTGTGACCGGCTGACGAAGACATCACATATTTTCACCAAACGTTTTTCTTCTGTATAGGGCGTATGTTAAGGCTGTCTAATGTTGCAGCGGAGGCAGCATTACCACACATATGCCAAACGGAGTCGCTTGCGTTGCAAATAAAGAAAATGTATGTCTCGTATCGCTTCGATAGCGGCGATGTCTTGTGACTGAGTGCACAATCAGTCGAAGTGTGGTTGTTTTCAAATTACTAGCGTACCAGTGTGCGCCTAGACTATATTTAGAAGGGCGCAAACATACCCTTCGAAGGAAAAGAACATTATCTTAAATGGGTGTAAAAAACACTATAATATGAATTTATTTTATTCCTCTGGGTGGTGATATTACCCTTCCAAACAAAGCATAAATATGAACGTAAAAGTGCAAAGTTACGCCCATTCATAGGGTGCAAACATGCACTTACGGGGTGCTGTAGTAAGCTCATTACGCTGGCATAAATGCAGACCCTGTGAGGGTAAGTTTACGCCTTATGATTAAGCATAAGCTTATTCCAGCTGGGAGCAAACATGCACCCGATTTTAGAGGATATTTTTGCACTTTCATGGCCTAACCTTTAGTCCTTCTGAGAAAGGGTAACGTTACTCCCCAGTAGCATATACTTGCACTTCACCATATGGCATAACGTTAGCCTCGCTGTAGCGTAAACGTTACACCAGACACACTTAAGCCCCCATCGAGGGTGTAACTTTGCACCCAAAGGGGCTCCCCAGTGCGTCAGTGGACTTACCCCCCTAAAGGGGTAAGATCACACCTTTTTTTCTTAGAGTGCACAATCATTTTTTGACGCGCAAGGACGGCCGTGGCGGTGGAATTGCCATTTTCATTAAATATGGTTGGATTTCAAGTCCTCTGAACATAATTTTCACAAGTGCTGAATCGCTAGCCCTTCGTATTCACACACAATCTTTTGCCATCACATTGCTCGCTATTTATAGGCCGCCAAATCAAAGTGTCAGAAAGTTTGTGGACGAATTGCGTCTACTTGCTTTTCCATCTGGTCACGTGTGCATGATAGGTGATGTTAACATTGACGTGCTGAAGAAAAAACCACACATTGTAGCTGATTACTTGAACACGCTTGCTGACGTTGAGATAGAATCTATTATCAACCTTCCCACACGTGTCGAAATTTTGGGTACATCACTTGTGTCTTCGTGCATAGATCACGTGTCAACGTTCGCACAGAGAACGACCAGGTATTTCCGTTTATTATTGAGCAAAAGCTATCCGATCACTTCTATGTTGGGTGTAGCTTTCTATCGTCTCAGCATGCTGCGGCTAACAACCCAGTATCACAGATAGAGGTTGTTGATAAAAGAAAGCTGGACTCGTTGTTGCAGTGCTACGACTGGAAATCTTTCCTAGCAGAAGTTCCTGCCAGTCACCTCTATAAATCTTTCATTGCCGTTTATACGCAGACAGTGCACTCTTGCAAAAACGTAGTCGTCTTAAAGCAACGAAAGCCGGGATGCCCGTGGATAAATGGAAATGCTCTAACCGCGATAGCTGAAAAAGAACTAGCCTGGGCGCGTTGTCGTCGCTCACCTAATAATCAGTATCTTCGTGAAGCTTATAAGATGGCTCGCGATAAAGTCACTGCCGTGCTTAGGGGTGCCAAGCAACAGCACTTCCAAGGTAAATTTTCTGAATTTAGAAAAAACCCGTCCAAGGCTTGGTCCGTGGTTAACGAATTAAGGGGCCGTCCCCGGAAAGGCGCAAACCAAACTATTGCCAAGAATTTCGGTCCACCATCTATAACGTTAGCAGACCAATTTAATTCCTTTTTCTCGTCTACTGCAGCAAGTTTGTCCGGTAATACGGCTAGTTATTGTATGCCACTATCGGTAGTTGAGTCTGCCTTCCTGCCTGAGTGTACCGAGGATGATATTCGCTATATTTTATTTAACTTAAAACAGCACAAGTCGGTTGGATTAGATGGTGTGTCTGTGGACGTCCTTCGCAGAAATTTCGAGGCCCTGAAGAATGTTCTTTTAGCAATTATAATAACATTATAACCACGCAAGGAATTCCACCTGGCCTCAAGGAAGCGCTTGTAGTTCCTCTCTTCAAAAGCGGACAGGTCAATGTTGTCACAAACTACAGGCCAATTTCGATACTTTCGTGCATTGCTCTAATACTTGAAAAGCATATTTTTCACGTAATGCAGAGCTTCATTGATGCGCACAACATACTGTCGCCTAATCAGTACGGATTTACTTGTGGGCGTGGCACTAGATTAGCATTAGATGAATTAACCGATTACCTTAATAGTACTCTTGAAATTAGTGCGTTCGCTTGTGCAGTATTTCTAGATGTATCAAAAGATTTTGACTCCGTAAACCATAAAATTTTACTTTGTAAACTTCATAGCTATGGCTTCCGAGGGCCTTTCCTAACTTTCCTTGAGAATTATTTGCACGGTCGAATCCAAGTAGTAGTTCTCGGAAATATTAAAAGCAAACCTAGACAGTTGAGCGCTGGAGAACCCCAGGGGTCGATTTTAGCTCCCCTTTTATTCAACTTGTACGTTAATGACCTCAGTCAAGCAATTTTTCACTGTCGGGTGTTTCAATACGCAGATGACACGCTTTTAGTATCTCGTTATACTAATTACCATCAAGCCGCGGCTGAATTACAAACTGACACTACAAATGTTATCAGTTGGTACCATAATAACTTAATTTCTATTAACCAAAATAAAACTAAAGTAGTATGTTTTCACGATCCGCTGAAATCTATTCCTGTCATCACTCCAGTATTTATTATGTCTTAGCTTTTACGGAGTTACGGAGTTACGGAATTAATAGTAATAAGAGAGTAATTACTCATTGCATCCACCCAAGCGCAGCCATACGGCTACAAAGGAAAGCTATACAGCTTTCTCCGAAACTTCGCAGTTAAAAAAAATTCGTCCTCATCCGGGAATCGAACCCGGCACCACCGCCTTTCCGGGGCAGTCGCTCTACCGACTGAGCTAACCAGGACGGACCGCAGAGCCTTTGTAGCCGTGTGGCTTCGCTTGGGTGGATGCAATGAGTAATTAATCCCTTTTTACAATTCTACTCCACCTTGGGGGATTCCCCTAAATATTTGACCCACGGAATTAAATGTAGTAAGTAAATTTTGTTTTAACGGTAATTCCCATTAAGTCGATTCGAGGTCGTGAAATATATTTAGAGCGCAAAAAAAAAAAAGACTGTTATGAACAGCAAAATTTTAATTCATCCCACTTCCTTCAAGTATATACAGTAGCATTTAAAAGACCGAATAATGCACAATATGTGATGTATTAATTTTAAAGTTCAAAGTTGGATGCTGCTATTGAAAGAATTTCTCGTTTAAAATTTGCTGGTCAAGGGTCTGCCTTTTCCGAATGACAGCATACGTGAGGCCATCGACCACTATTTCCATGGGATGGTTTCTCGACGCGAAATTGGACGACAAGCTGAATCCATACGCCCCCACGTTGCGGATGGCGAGGACGTCTTCCTGCTCTGTAGCCGGAAGATAGCGGGCACGGCCAAAGGATTCCACTTGACCACTTCCTGAACCGACAATATCATAGAGCTCCAGCCTCCTGCCGGGCCCAGCGTGGAGGCTTCTGATTTCGTGATATGAGTCGCAGAGGATTGGTGTCATCATATCGCTTAGGCCTGCATGCGACGGTGACAAGAAATTTATGTCCCAGAAAAACGGGCAGAGGCACTTTATTTTTCTTTCCTTTTCATGCCTCAACATAATGTATGTCAGTATTAATACAGGTCGGAGCACCGTGCCGCAGCATGATTTGGTGTACAAAGAAATGGGCAACTTCAGATTCTGTACCACTAGGTAACGCTTTCGTCTCGGCATATCGAGTCAGAGAGTCTGTGGCGATGATTATCCAACGGTTGCCACCGGACGATCGAGGGAAAGGACCGACAAGGTCCATGCCGACTTGATCAAACGGTGCGCGTGGTGGTATTATGGGCACGAGGAGGCCTGTAGGCTTTGATTGCGGAACCTTACGACGCTGACATTGCCGACAGCTCTTGACATAGCGCTTAACAATAGTGGCAAGGTTGGGCCAGTAGAATGTCTTTCGTAATCTAGCAAGTGTGCGAGAATAGCCCAAGTGGCCAGAAGTTGGTTCATCGTGGCACGCGGAAAGGATTTCCTCTCGCAGAGCTGCGGGTACCACGAGGAGGTAGGTTCTCGACTCAGATCTAGAGTTGTGCTTATAGAGAACACCACTTCTCAGACAGAAAGTTGAGAGGCTCCGAGAAAAGCACTTAGGTATTGTGGCTGGCTCACCTTCTAAATAATCGATCAGGGCTCATAACTCTGGATCAGCACGCTGCTGATGAGACATATCTGAAGCATCAACAGCTCCGAGAAAACTTCCGGAGTCACCCGTGTGTGGTGAAGCGAGCTCGACGGGCGCACGAGAGAGCGCGTCAGCATCCTCATGCTTATGTCCGGACTTATAGACTATAGTGATGTCAAACTCCTGTAGGCGAAGGCTCCATCGCGCCAGGCGGCCACATGGGTCACGCAGGTTGGCCAGCCAACACAAGGAATGGTGGTCAGTGACCACTTTAAATGGGCGACCATAAAGGTAGGGGCGAAATTTTGCAGCAGCCCAAATAATGGCGAGACATTCCTTCTCAGTAGTTGAATAGTTGATCTCGGCGCGGGAGAAAGTACGACTGGCATTGGCGACGACTCGTTCCGCACCCTCTTGACGTTGCACGAGAACCGCCCCAAGGCCAATGTAACTGGCGTCGGTGTGGATTTCTGTCTCACCGTGCTCATCGAAATGGGCTAGAACAGGTGGCGATTGGAGACGGAGACGCAGCTCGGCAAAAGCAGCTTCTTGCTCGTGACTCCAAACAAAAGGGGTGTGGGTGTCTCCCTGGGTGAGCCGAGTCAGCGGTTCAGCAAGATCAGCGAAGTTATCGATAAAACGCCGGTAATAACTGCACAAGCCGAGAAATCTGCGAACATCTTTCTTGTCACGTGGAATCGGAAATTCCGCAACAGCAGTGAGCTTGTCAGTGTCGGGCTTCACGCTTGCAGCGCTTATGACATGACCGAGGAATTTAAGCTCTCGGTAGCCAAAGTGACATTTCTGTGGCTTAAGTGTCAAGTTAGCGGATCGAAGGGCTTCGAGTACTGATCGCAGGCGCTTAAGATGTTGTGCAAACGATTCTGCGAAGACCACCACGTCATCTAGGTAGACTGGGCAACACTGCCATTTAGGCCGGGCAGGGACAGTGTCCATCATCCGCTGAAATGTGGCCGGCGCGGAACAAAGTCCGAAAGGTAGAACTTTAAATTCGTAAAGGCCGTCGGGTGTGACAAAGGCCGTCTTCTAACGATCTCGCTCATCTACCTCAATCTGCCAGTAGCCACTTTTTATATCGATGGACGAAAAGTACTTCGCACGCCGAAGGCGGTCGAGAGAGCGGCGTCAATCCGCGGCAAGGGGTAAATATCCTTCCTGGTTACGGTGTTCAGCTTGCGGTAATCGACGCAAAAACGTAACGTGCCGTCTTTCTTTTTAACTAGAACGACAGGGGAAGACCATGGGCTATTTGAAGACTGGATAACATCATCTTCGAGCATTTGTTGAACTTGTGACTTAATAACTTCGCGCTCGGTCGAAGAGACGCGGTAGGTGTGCTAGTGGATTGGGCGCATATCATCGAACGTCACGATCTTGTGCTTGGCAATGGGAGTCTGATGCACTTTTGACGATGGTGCAAAACACTCTCTGAACTCGAGTAACAATGAAAACAGCTGTTCACGCTGGCTCACCGATAGCTCTGAGCCTGAGGTTGTCGAGGGATGTCGGCGGTGACACGGTTTCTGTGGACAAGCACTCGGAGACTTCAGATATGCGTTCCGCGAAAACTACGGAAGTGTTCCGAAAAAGGTGTCGATACTCGTGCGAAAAATTGGTAACAAGTACCTTGGACTGACCACAGTTAAGATGGATCAAACTACGAGCCACGCAGACTCCCTGCGTCAACAGTAATGAGACGTTAGTTTCAGCTATTGCGTCACCATCGTGTGAAGTGCATTGCATTTGACATTAAAGAAAGGGGCTGGTTCGGGGTGGCAGCGTGACACTGTCCGCATAAACTCGAAGCACATTGAGTGGTCGCTATGTACATCTGAGGGCCACTGCTTTCTCAGTAGAAAACGAGACCTTAAAATCCCGGAGGTCAATAATTGCGCCATATTCACGAAGAAAATCTACGCCCAGAATTAGGTCACGTGAGAAGCTTTTCAGAACGAGGCAGCTTACCACAAATGTCGACTCTTGAATTTGAACCCTGGCCGTGCACATGCTGTTCGATATTCAAATACGTTAGGGAGAGCTTTTAAAACAACAGCAACATGAATTTTAATTCTTCAAACTGCACTCACTACAACACTGCTCGGAGAGGTCTCAATGAACCATGCACCGGACTGCTCCGTAAACGCTGAGTCTTTCTTCCACTTGAAGGGAGCACGTGCACGAGCGTCCCTCTCGCGCGCCACCCACCGACCACACCACACAACACATGCGCACACAGCCGTACCCCGCGGTGAAGAATGGGCGATTCCAGGCCGTGTACGTCCATCCCTCGTTGTCAGTGGGATGGCCCAAATGTCGTGCCGTGAAGACCGCGGAGGCAGCACCCGGATTATTCAACATGCTCCCCGCCGAATGAGCGCTAGCTCATTAATTTCTGGTTTCCAACGGCTACAAAAAGTACCACCTAGTAAACGAATCATGCAGGATCGCGTTCTTCCATCTCGCCCAGGAAACTTTTCCGTGATGCGACCATTTCTGTGCCTGTTGGATTTCGAGTGCGCAGAGCAGGCTCTCAAGTCGATCCTTTTTCCGATTAAAGTTGCGAATAAAGTGTCGCATCCAGGCTGTGACTCGCTGTAGGCGATTAAGTTTGCTGAAGCACTTAATTTTTATCACCGGAAAAGGTGCTTGTGCTGCGATTGTTACTGGGCCCAGCAGACCGAGGGGATCGAAGATTCTCGCTGAGGCCTGGAGCGCAAAGCGTTTAGTGTTCCTGCTGTCAGTAAGCTCCAGCGCAGTAAGCTCCACTTTCGCAGTTTCATTCTTGCTGAGCTCATTATTTGCTTTGCCCTCGTAAAATATCGTCGCCTCTTCCGTGTCTCTGACTCCGGCTATCAAATCACCGACGTACAGGCAGCTGCCTAAGATTTGTGCGGAGTGAGAGAGGTCCTCAGAGACATTAGCCAGATGTTGTATTGTGGTAGCCAACATGAAAGGACTGCTTGTGGCCCTAAAAGGCACTCTTGTCATGCGCCAGACCTCTATATCACCCTCTGATGAGCCCTCACATGACGCAGAAGAATACCAGAGGAATCGGAGTGTGTCGCGGTCCTCACTTTTGATGCCCCTTTGAAGAAAGGCCTTCCCGATGTAGGCGGTCAATGCAATTTTGTGGCATCTAAAATTCAGAATAAGCCGCAGCAGGTCGGGGTTTCGGTTCGGGCCGGTGCTGAGGGCATCGTTAAGTGACAAGCAGCCTTGTGCTTTCGAAGATGCATCGAACACTATGCGAACTTTGGTGGTAGAGCTCTCTAAACGGAAAACAGCACGATGAGCATATAATACACTCGAGACGAGGTGCTGTCGATTTCGTCGGCTGCAACCCTTTCAGCAAAGTCTTTATCTAGGTAGTCACGGACGGCTGCATCATAGACCATTCGCCTGCTCTTGTTGGGTCTCAGACGCCGCATCAACCAGGCCAGGCGTTCTCTTGCTACAACTTCATTGCTGGCTAGCCCTTGGTCAAGTGCCTTCCACGGGAGGCTCGCCCCGTATCGCCCATCGGTCAAAGTCAGAGAACGAGTGAAGTCTTCTCTCACCTGCGGCTCCTCGCTTCCAAGTAGGCAACTGCTTGAGAAGATACCGAGGCTCTCCAGCTCCCGGAACGCTCGAAGTTCGTCTGACAGGTTGGCGTCCATGTCACAGACGCTGGTGCGCAGAACGGCAACGGTGGAACACGACACGACTGAAGCAGACAGTGGTATCGGGCCTTGCAAGGTCCAGCCGAAGACAGTCTTGAGCGCAACCAAGGCCCCTTGCACTTTCCTTACTTTTGCGTGCACAAAAGTCCTATAATAATCAGAGCCTATCAGAATTTCGATGCCTTGTGTGAAGAGGCGAGTAGGTGAGACGGTGACTTCCACTAATTTCAAATCAGCCACCTGACTCATCTCAACAGCGTTTTCTGGAAGCAGCAGTTGGCCGGAGCAGATTTCTTCAGTTTCGAGGGCTTCGATGCTGTGCTCCTTGCGGTCGTACTGGCTTCGTAGCCGGAGCTTCACTCGGCGTCGGTTTTTCTTTATAACGTTGGTCGAGCCGCCGAAAGGGTAAATGGTCACTTCCACTTCACCGATCACCTCAAGATCCAGTATTCGCGAGAGCTTCTCTGTTATAAACGATCGTTGACTGCCTCCGTCAAAGAGACAGCGAGCTAGGCGTTTTCGTTTCGGTCCGTTGACGCACACCTGCGCCGTCTGCAGCAGCACGGCGTTTTTATTGCTGTTGCTAAGAGACGCTGTTCAGTGCAACCCAGTAGCAGTCTCGCCCTCGGCGTTCGGTGCCGGTGGATCACAATGCGAAGTGATATGTCGTCAGCCACACTTCGCGCAACGTAATGTCCAATTCTTACACCCTTTCGTCATGTGCCCGTTCTTCGCGCAACGGTAGCACCTCCCTTCGTTTCGCAGTTTTATTTTCTTCTCATCAATTTATATCGGAGTATTGCAATCTGTCACCTCATGCCTCTCTGAAGCGCAGAAAGGGCATCTTTCCTTGCTCGATTTGTCACCCACCTGGAGGCTGGCCGCTGAGCCCTTGCCGTAGACGCGCTGTTGGGACGCCGTTCACTGGTGCGGCCAGGTCGCGTTTGCTGAGGAGCGTTCGTGCTTTCTCCGTGCACCTTTTCCCTGCTCTCCACTTCCAGGCGAACTGATTGCAGAATGGCTTGAAGACTCAAGCTGTCGAGCATGTCCTTGTCTGCACTGTGGGCCTTATGGTACTCAACAGCCCATTCGGCCGGCAATACCCGAAACAAAGCCGCGCACAGCAGCGCACCATAGCTGTCCGATTTGACACCTAAAGTTTCAAGTCCTGCGATGTTTCGCAGAACATCATCATGGAGGCGTCGCAGCGCGTTCAATTCACTGAGAGCTCTAACCTGGGGAAGGTTTAACAGCTGCGTAAGGTGTTCTTGCACGAGCACGACCTGACGCCCGAAACGCTCTTGGAGTGTCTTTACAGCATAGTCATAATTCTTCTCCGTCGCCTGGACGCCGGTCAAAGCGGCCGCCGCCTTTCCTGTCACTGCTGTCCGCAGGTACAAGAACGTTTCTACGCTAGTCAAGCCGTTATTCTCGTGGACTGCTTGCCGGAATTGTTGCCAGAATAACGGTTGCCAGTCGAGCTTGTTGCCGCTGAATTTCTGAAGCTCCAGCTTAGGCAACCTCGGTTGTCCCGAACGGGCAGCAGGTAATCTGGACGCGGTTTCTTCTGCATTCAGTGTGCTTGTTGCACCATTACAATTTGTTTCACTGAAATGCCGAAGCCTTGTCCGCATTCGTGTCACGAGAGCTTGGCACTGACGAACACCTTTGTATTCTTCCGCGAGGCCTTCGTCACACACATGAGGCTCAATCAAGGCATCTAACTGTTTCAAATCTCTCGAAACAATGTCCAACTCATCTGAAATTTCCGCGATGAGGTCTCGTTGCTGGGGGCCGAAGTCATCCGCCGTCGTTAGTCGCTCAAGCTCCTCTTTGAGTCGGTTCAGTTCGGCGCGCGTAACTTTTCTCTTTGTTTGGAGACGCTCCATCGCTGTCGTCCGTTGCAGTTGGAACGCTGGTTTCAAGTTGCCGTTGTTCTTCGCTTATTCCCGGGTTTCGGCACCAAAAAATATATGTTCGTTATTCAAAGACGTTAAGGAGAACTTTTAAAAGAACAACAACATGAATTTTAATTCTCCAAACTGCACTCACTACAACACTGGTCGGAGAGCGTCTCAACGAACCATGCACCGCACTGCTCCGTAAACGCTGAGTCTTTCTTACACTTGAAGGGAGCACGTGCACGAGCGTCCCTCTCGCGCGCCACCCACCGACCACACCACACGACACACGCGCACACAGCCGTACCCCGCGGTGAAGAATGGGCGATTCCAGTTCGTGTACGTCCATCCCCCGTTGTCAGTGGGATGGCCCAAATGTCGTGTCGTGAAGACCGCGGAAGCAGCACCCGGATTATTCAACACATGCCTAGAGGAGTACCCAGATGACCACCCGCAGTGCGATCGTGTGTGCTATTCCACGCAGTCAAAACCTTTTTGAGAATTGCGGCAAACTGGCAGCTCAAAATAGAATAATCAGCGCCAGTATCCAACAAAACTCGAACATGGTGACCATCCAGTATTACTGGTATGTCCAACGAAAGCTGCTCGCGAATATCAGGCTTCTGAGTGATTGAGTGCTCGGCGTCGGTGTACGCGGTATGCTTCACCTGCAATTCGTCGTTGTTGCCGGCGCGTTGTTGCGGCGTCCGTCCCACCGGAAATCCGTCGTCGTTGCGGGTGCGTTGTCGCGTCATCTGTTCAACCGGCAATTCGTCGTTGTTGCGGGTGCGTTGTTGCGTCGTCGGTTCCACCGGCAACTCGTCGTTGTGCGGGTGCGTCGTGGTGGCGTCGAGGCAACGTTATAATCTGCAGCCGCGGACTTTTCCAATGTCGATGCGTAGTCTTTCCGTGTCCGCGTCAATGAGGGGGGGGGGGGGGGGGGGGGGGGGTCTCCCGCGCAGCGATGTCCAGCGAGCCTACCCCCGAATGTCGCTGGTTTCAGTTTTCCCGCCGGGGGCTGGGCGATCGGCCCTGCGCTGCCCATGAGGACCTCGCAGCAGATGGCGAAGGGCGAGCCCTGGGCGACGGTGATCGAGACTGCCGCAGACGAGAAGGAACACCACGGCGCTGGCCATTGACGAAATCTTCAACGGCTCGGGGCCGTTCGCCGTAGCGAGGCCGCAGAGAATCGGCGGGAAAACCTTCGAGGCCCAGTCGACGGTAGGGACAGCGCCGATAGACATGACCCGGTTGCGTATTGCCAAACCATATCCCGTAGGCGCACTGGAGCAGACGACGCTCTCAACGAGTTAAACGGCGATAGTTGCTGAAAGGTCTCTCGGAACGCAACCTAAAGGTAACACAGAACGAATAAGAACGCATTTAAAGGCTACCGTTTTCGCCGTTTTGGTGGCGTAATGGATCAACATCACCCATCTATGCTCTGATGCCACTTAAACCTCTGTTCGACTCCTGTGTTGTAATTTTTTCCTAATTTTTTTTTTTTTTTTTTTTTTTTGCAGTTGCCTTCACCACAATTATGTCCTGCCTTCAGTGAGTGTATGTTACCTTTAGGTTGCGTTCACAGACACCATTCTGTAGCAATCGGTATGACAACAGTTGTACTAAGCAATTACATTCCCCGTTATCATTTCCTGCGTCAGTGAGTGTATGTTACCTTTAGGTTGCGTTCAGAGACATCTTTCAGCAACAATCGCCGTTTACAGCGAGCTGTGTTACCTTTAGGTTGCGTTCCGAGAGACCTTTCAGCAACTATCGCCGTTTAACTCGTTGAGAGCGTCGTCTGCTCCAGTGCGCCTACGGGATATGGTTTGGCAATACGCAACCGGGTCGCGTATTAGGACCCGGTTCGCCACAGTAAAAGTATAAAGGCCGTCGGTCGGGAGTAAGCCACTCTCCTGCTTTCCGTCTAGACGGTCGGGAATCCGTTACGTACTGGATCACGGGGGCTGGTGTTGTCGGTGCAGCTACGTTAGCAGGAATGAGGGTGGGCGACTGGGGTGGAGAGTATTGTAGCACCTCGGCGTATGTGGGGCGGTGAGACTCAGGTGGCGTAAGAGGAGGAGCAGGGTGAGGTTCACCGCTTTTAAACGGAGGCCGGAGCGCTTGCTGCACTTCGTCGCGGACAGCGTTTGCAATGGAGGTAGAAGCTGGTTGAGCTGTGCCATACAGCAGTCTGAGTTCGTCGCTCACAATCGAACGTACAAGCTCCCATAGCGCCGAATGCGTCCATGCCATGTGATGGTAATTCGGCAGAGACGGAGGTGGCGTGGACGGTACGATTGTGTGCCGAAGCTCGCTGCTGAAGCACTTTTCCGATCGTGGATGTTTCCGCAAGGAATATTGCGACAGTTTTCGGTGGGCTGCGCACCAAGCCAGCAAAAAGCTGCTCTTTGACGCCAAGCATGAGGTAGCGCAGCTTTTTGTCCTCGGACATTGTAGGGTCTGCCCGCTTTAAGAGGCGTGTCATGTCTTCGATATATGCCGCGACGGTTTCGTTAGGCATTTGAACCCGAGATTGGAGAGCCCGCTCGGCCCGTTCGCGGTGATCTGAGCTACCGTACGCAGCCGTAAGATGACGCTTGAACTCACTCCAGGAAGACAGCTGCCCTTCATGGTTCTCGAACCATGTACGAGCGCCATCCTCAAGGCTGAAGTAGACGTTGCGAAGCCGGGCGGAATCATCCCAGAGGTTGAAGGTACCTACCCTTTCGTAGTGCTGCAACCAGTCGTCGACGTCTTCATAGGTGTCCCCGTGAAAGGTCTTTGGGACGCGGGGCAATATTCATTAAACGTCATTTAATTGTCATCGACCATCTCTCTGTCCTCTGTTCTCCTGTTTTCATCAGCTTGTCGCTTCGTAACAATATAAAAGGCAACGAGATGTCAGCACTCAAGCAATGGCTATATTCAGCAAATATGTGACAAGAACAGCTATTAGTTTGTTCTGTAGAGCGTTCTTGCGGTCGGATACTACCCACGTGGAGTTCTTCAATGCAGAAATAACGAAAGAGGTCGTTATGAAGCACACAACGGCTGTTACTTTTCATATTGAAGGCCATTATTCCTTGGCTAGCTAGTGCATACGTCAACCTGGTGTCTAGTAGGAAGCCTATATTCCGTCTGTGAGCCAGTCAATCGCCGCCTGTTCCCTCGGAATCTTCACCCCCTCCCTGTTCACTGCGGGATTAAAAAGGCGGTCGATGAAAACACACGGCGATTTTCCGCTGACGAGCCAGTGATTGCTCAGGTTTGTGAAGCCATTTATGAAGCATTTCCTTGTTGCGTGGTGCTGCTGACAACAAAATTTCGGTCCCTGACACACGTCTCTATACTTGCCCCTCTAACTCTGCTCGATCCCCCCTGTGGTTTTTCAGTGGTTAGGGGGCTCGATGGCTGTGCCCAATTGGATGTGGAATCGAATCCCTGCCGCGGCGGACGCTTTTCGGTGGAGGCGAAAAGCAAGGCTCCCGTGTGCGGTGCTCAGCGTACGTTAAAAAACCCCAGGTGGCCGCAATTCCCAGAGTCCTCCGCTACGGCGTCTCTCATAGCCTGAGTCGCTTTGGACGTTAAACCGCATAAATCAAAGCAACCAGCTCTGTTAGATGGAACAAGTGCTGCTGCTGGTTTTCACCCCCTTAGCTACAAAGTAGCACTTAATTGGTCCGGGACAATGCGGAGCATGTGTGCGTAAAGAACTATGCGTAATCTCTGTTTCACCTCTCAGCGATCATTTAAATCAAATAAAAACGTGAAATACGTCTACTATGAGCGAGCTGACCGCACTCTGTCTTAGCGGAAGTTTTGCATCTACTGATGCAAAAAACCATTGTAGTGTGCTGGTTGGAGTAATTAATATTCCTTCAATTACACAAAATCTAGCCAAGTGAATAAGTTAAATTGCTTCTAAAAGAACGCAGACCGAAATGTTAATTACGTTGCGGTTCTTGCTTTTGAACAGATTTCTAGCTGGTACAGGAGAATATTTTGAATTCCGGCATTTTCTCGTCAATAGCTTGGTAGAAGGCTTGAACTACAAGGCATTTCCATGAGCCTAGATGGTGCTAATAATATACGTGCAAAATATATGCTTCTGTAATGAATCGGGACGCAGCTATGAAAATACTACAACTGATGACAGGGTTGCTTGTCCCGTCCGAGGTTTTACTTGGTAAACTGAACGTTACTACATGTTGTGACAATAACCTGGAATCGCCTGAGGCCGAAACACTCTTCTTGGAGGTCTTTAAAAGTATGCTGAAAGGAATTAAACGTCAGTCATAGAGAGGGTCGAGATGATGGCGTACATCCACTTATAGTAGCCTCAGTCACTTTTTTGCTTGAGTGATAAACAAGGAAATTGTGAGGACGATCACGACATTTCTTAATGCGAAACTAGAACGTAGCTCTCCAAACTTTTTTTTTTTTTCAAAGTGAAAGAGAACTTACGCGAGGGGCGAGTGCGGTAGGGAGGAGCCCGAAAGAGAGAGAGAGAGTGTGTATTGGGTGTTTTTTTTTTTGAAGCCCGTCTCGGATGTACGATGAGCAAGCGGCACATGAAGAGCTTGTGGCTTTTCTCTATATTCTGAAAAATTTTCTTTGGCTGGTGATTCTCAGGTGGCTTGTGGCTTTATTTCGCGCAATTACCATAAGACATTAGATAGAGTCATGTAAGCCTGTTTCTAGGAGGAACCGGAAAATGCTCCTTCCCTTATTGTAGCTCTCTCCTAAGAAAATCTGCCTCCCTTCCACGCCATTAGAACAACTTCCTGAAAATGTTGCTTTTGACGCCTTTGTCCCAGCACAAGCCCTCATCCCAGCCGACGGCAAAGAAGCTTAACCGCCGAGCGGGTGCATAAGAGCGGTAGCTGCACTCTAAAATGCAGTTGGCTGCATAAACATGAATCAACATGGCTCCAGGGTAGACATTAGCATAAGCCCGCAAATCTAGACACAGCACAGAAGAAAATTCACTACTGGGGTATCATAGAAAGCATGCCACGTACGCAAGCGCGTTTCGACTGCTTTCAAGACTACAACAATAGTGTACATAGATTCGGTATTTATTATGCCTTAGCTTTTACGGAGTTACGGATTTAAACGTAATAAGTAAATTTTTAGTTTCAACGGTAATTGCCATTAAGTCGATTCGAGGTCGTGAAATATATTTAGAGCGCAAAAAAAAAGACCGTTAAGAACAGCAAAATTTTAATTCATCACACTTCCTCCAAGTATAGATAATAGCATTTAAGAGACCGAATAATGCACAATACATGATGTATTAATTTTATAGTTCAAAGTTGGATGCTGCTACTTAAAGAATTTCTCATTTAAAAGCTGCTGGTCCAGGGTCTGCCTTTTCCGAATGACAGCATACGTGAGGCCATCGACCACTATTTCCATGGGATGGTTTCTCGACGCGAAATTTGATGACAAGCTGAATCCGTACGCCCCCGCGTTGAGGATGGCGAGGACGTCTCCCTGCTCTGTAGCCGGAAGATAGCGGTCACGGCCAAAGGTTTCCACTTGACCACTTCCTGAACCGACAATGTCATAGAGCTCCAGCCTCCTGCCGGGCCCATCGTGGAGGTTTCTGATTTCGTGGTATGAGTCGCAGAGGACCGGTGTCATCATATCGCTGAGTCCTGCATCCACAATGAGGTAGGTTTTGGAGGCGGTCGTTCTGACATACTCCACTCGTGTCACGAGCACAGCGGTGTCCGCCATCAGCAGACGTCCTGGCTCGCAGACGACGCGCAGTTGTCGCTTCTCTACAGGCTCGGTGATTTGGCGGATCATGGCGACAGGACCAGGAGCATCGACGCTCTTTAGAAGCGGTTCTCCGATTCCTCCGCCGATGTCGATGTGCTTGAGGAGGATACCTCTGCCCTTCAATTTATCGACAAGAGCCACTATCTTGTCGGAAGCCTCGATGAAAGACTCGAAGACCGCAACCTGGGAGCCGACGTGATACTTCACTCCAACGAGCTCCATGCACGCGGACAAGTGGACTCTCAAGCAGGCGTTCTCGGCCTCCTGTAGCGGGAATCCATAGTCTACGAGGGGAGTGGCCAGGTGTGGATACGAGCGGGTGTCCCCCTCGGGGTTGACAAGGATGCCAACCGGAACGACTTTCCTGCTCCTCAAGGCGATTGCTTCAATGCGATCCAGCTCCTGCCATGACTCAGCGTGGATGCAGTACACGCCGTTGTCGATGGCCTGCGAAATCATCTCCCTCGTCTTGCTCTGTCCCGCGACCACTACTTTCTTCGGGTCGCCTCCGACCTTGAGCACTCGCTGTAGCTCTTCGACATTGGAAACGACGAAACCACTGCCCAGCTGCTTGAATATGCTAATAACACCCAACGAGTAGTTGGCTCGGACAGGGTAGCATATCAGGTGTTCGGTAGATTGAAGACCTTCCCGGACCATGTGGACGTTTTGTTCGATCTTCCCCTTGGAGTACACATAAAAGGGAGTCTGGTACCGGTCTGACAGCGCGGCAAGGGAAACCTGATCCACGTGTAACACGCCGTTTCTGTAGGACTCCATGTCGCCAAACAAAATGTCACGGGTTGCTGCAGAGCTAGGTCTCAAGACATTAGACGGAGTCTGCGCACAAAATATAGCTGCAGTCTTCCGTCACGCTGACACCATTTGCTTCCATGTGCTTCCTAAGTCCCATCACAAGTCATCTCCGTAGAGCAAGCATAAAAGCGTGCGTTGGCACCACTCACAGTCTGCATGCGCGTCCGGGCCTTCAAGTAAGCGGTTTGGGCGACACAGAGATTCTTCT
Source organism: Amblyomma maculatum (assembly GCF_055883805.1). Classification (NCBI taxonomy): domain Eukaryota; kingdom Metazoa; phylum Arthropoda; class Arachnida; order Ixodida; family Ixodidae; genus Amblyomma; species Amblyomma maculatum. The sequence continues at coordinate 261,579,537 of NC_139344.1, forward strand.
TGCTCGAATAGTTCGTTGCTCTCGGTCACGAACAGGCCTAACCGTACCGCGCAGTCACAACTGAAGAACGTGCGCCACGTGCTGGCATTCCTCTCTTTCTCTTTTTCTTCAAGTCGCCGCAGTCTTCGTTTTAATACGTTTGATCAAGCACTGATGCTAAACAAATGACGTCAAGTCAAAAACTGACGGCTAGGCGAGCGGGCAAAAATAAAGAAGAATCGAGGAAATAAAATAAGGAACAAATAGCAGGACAACAAGCAATTCCGTTTGCTTGCTTTGGCTCGTCACTTTTGAGCTCTGTTCCCTTCTCTTCTTACAGAAATAAAAAAAATTCCGACGATTACGTCATTTCTAAATGCAAAATTTAAGCGCCGCTCATCAGCTGTTTCAGTTCTTCGATAGATTGAAGCACAGAATTCGAGCAAGACATATGTGTACAGTTACATAACTTTTTATTTTCCACACACATTCTTTCTTCGAGAAACACTCCACAAACAGTTCTTGATTTAAACGCATATGTGGCCTGCGCTACAACAGGAAAGGGGGCGGTGGCACGTATACTTACTACATACCGTTTATACTGTGCATGCAGCGGCGGGCGAAAGGAAGGGACTTCCATTAGTTCGGAACGGCGGCGAGCACGGCGACGGCAGAATAAATTTATCAACAACAACAACAAAAAAAAAGGAAAGATCCCAACATACTCAAGAGGGCACCGATGCCGAAGTCCCCGGAGAGCGACTATAAAATAATATTCAGCCCAAGAGGCTGGAATTCGAATGCGTGCCACGTCGCCTACTGCAGGTCATGTGCGCGGCTGCAAATCCTACCCTATGGCGACGTCCTGGACGAAGACATTTCAAGGATCAACTCCGGGAAGAAAACGTACATGATCAGCACGCCAAATCGTCAACGAGCTAGTATTTCTGTGAACATCAAGTCCATAGTTATAGACGAGAAGATACTCGACAACATCGGAACTCCGGAAGAAGTGCGCCAAAGGTTTTATCAAGCGCAACCCGAACACCGCCATACTCAGCGCTATGAGAATCGGCAAGCCAAGATCTGTCTTGATCACTTTTGGAGATGCATTAGGCTCCCGAGACAAGTTTTTTTCTGGGATCAGCTAGTATGCACCGTCTACCCGTACCGAGAGCAGGTCGATAATCTGTTACAGCTGTAGGAAGACGGGGCTGTTATATGCGGATCGCGGACCTATCGGTAGCGTTGGCTTGGCGGTTCCGTGGCTCGGCGGACGGCATCAACGGTCCCGGCAAAGACGAGTCGTCGATTAACAAAACAAACAGCTGTAACAGCCGTCGTCCACCGCTGAAGCGGTGGCGGTTGCAATGACGGCCTATAACACACAAAAATTGGCGGCAGGCTAGGCCCCGCCGCATGCGGCGGTGACATACCTATCCCAGCCCCATCAGGGCCTTGACCAGCCACCCTCCTCTCTCACGTAGCAGACACTGCCGCTGCTTTTTACACGCTTGTCAGTTCAGAGGGAAAGGGAGAAATTCATGTCCGAGCGAGCTGTGATGACTAAGTGTCGGTGTCGCTACAAACGTCTCCTCCACCTCCTGCAGACGGGTGAAGGCGACGCTCTCTCCCTTGAGCGCCAGGCTTGGCCAGCGTTTGCACACGTACGCGCACACATTACGGCACGTGTGATTTCGACATGCCGGATCACGCCCGCGATAGGAAGCGTTGGGCGGCCGACCGGACAGCGCTGAGATGTCGGAACCGCTTGCTGCTTTGACTGACGCTGCGGCCGCGTCGTTTGTCGCCTATGTCGGTGGCGAATCGTTAGAGGGCACAGGATGGATGTGTGGCACAAGCCAAGGCTAGAGCGGTGCCGCAGATGCGGCGAAAACCACTCGGAACCCCCGGATTGAGAACTATACCGACGTGTAAGCCGGAATGCATTTTATGCGAGAAGGGTTGGAGGGGGCGCACAGAACCGGCAGTCGGAATTGCAAGTATACGCTGCTCTAGCGACGACCCCACAAACCCGAAGACGACCTAGGGCAACATGCTCTGTACGCCTGCCACGATCGAGGGTCAGCAACAACGGTTACCGGGGGAGAAGCAGGTCGAACTCCTTTCGGCCACTGCCGGGCACAGGAGACAGAGGCGTCGGCCCAAATCCTGACAAAGTCAAAGGAAGAAGGAGCGGAGACACAGGCAAAAAGGTGAGCTGGCCAGTTAAGACCTCCCCTTGGGAAACGGCTCGAGAGAAGGAACTGATAGAACAGCTCGCTATGAGAAACAGAGAGCTTGAAACATAGAGAAGGAATTGGCAGAGATGAGGAATGAGGAACACAAAAATGCCAAGGGTACTTGACCAAGTCCCCTTTTCAAAATTCACAAAGCACTAGGCGCCTCCATCTACTAGGCGCCTAGGCGCACTAGCACTAGGCGCCTCCCGATAACTCAATTGCTCTCTTAATTTCTCCGACCACAAAGCTTCTTTCATTACAGCCAAGAACTGTTAGTGGAGTGTTTCTTGAAGGAATACGTGTGAAAAATAAAAAAAAATGTCTGTAATTGTGCATACGTGTCTTGCTCGAAATATTTGCCTCAATCTATATGAAAAGGTGAAACAGGTGATGAGCTGCGCTCAAATTTCGCATTAAGAAGTAACGTAATCGTGGCCGGTAGTTTTTTTTTTTGCTTTGTGGCCAATCTTTTAGCCAGGTACGTATTATATGCGTATCACCATAAGCTTGCCCGTTTCCCTATTTCGGTTTTGGAGCGCTTTTTGTCGAAGGTGACACTGCAGTTCGAGTTCAGTGTTTCTTGCACTGATTCTTTCTTGCGTCTAAGCATTTCAAGTTTCTGGGCCAAGTTTCTGGGTCTAAGCACCGTAGCCACTGCAGCGAGATAACGCTCGTCCTTGGCATCGATATGCCCAAACTCTCCGGCAGCAGCTTCCGGCGCACGAAAGGAACGCAACTATAATGGCATGGGGATGGCAACATTACACGCTCATTTAGGTGTTGAACTTCTTGGTGTAAACCAGGAAAAAAATACAGTAAATGTACGCCGAATTCATTTATCGAAATTTGTTTTGAATCGAAAAAGGTCAGTACTCGTACTGTTAGTATTCAAGGCGTATGCAGCTGGCTGTTGAGTACGAGTTGTACTCAAAGTTGAAAATTAACAAAGAGCAATCAAGAGCGTGGTGCAGTTGAGCGGTTTCCTATAATGTAGTTGAACTCGACAGAACACGGGTGGAGTTGATTATTATTAAAGAGAAAAAACAAACTTTGATAGGAAGGACGCGACTCTCTCCCTCGTCGTTTTACACTTTCCTTCTAATAGCGGAGTCGAGTCGACATCTGGTCAAGATCATGTAAACGTTGCATATATAATGCATTGAAGTTTGCCTTGTGTATATCGCAGCGCCTTGTAGTACAAGCCTAGCGAAAGCAGCCATACCTTTATGTGCACTCGTAGTGCTTTTTCCCGCCACCTTCTTGCGCTTACAAGCATAAGTTACATGCTAACAAATATAATTAGCGCTCAGCCGAAGTCCCGGGTGGCATGCGTCGGCTAGCTCGGCTACATGCCAATAGCACCGAGGCAGGAGACGTAGCAGCCATACACGGTTGATAATCACCCAGAATATTGGCACGCGCGCGGAGCACGCTACTGGCGGCAGCAGGTTTTGGGCGCCTATAGTGGAACAATTACAGCGCCGTCAGGCCTGTGCATATTTTCCATACGATATTAAAAATTCGCTGAATCAATTTACTCGTGCAACTCAAACAGCGACTGAGCCTTACAGCTTCTGCTAGGGGGGCGCTAGCCAATAAGTGATCATCGGCATGCATGGTTCTAGGTGGCAGGACCACAGATACGTCCAAGCAGCAGTCCTGACGCAGCAATAAAACACCCCTTTGTCGCATGGCCATATACTATATCTGCTTGGGGCATGGCGTCGACGTTTTTGTATGCAACTTTGCAAATGTTTTCTTGTCTATCCTTGTTTTCACCATATCAATCAGACCACCTAGGCTTGCAACACCAGCTGCACAATACCGTAGAACCATTTATTGTCGTGAAATAAGAATTGATAATTAAAAATTAAGAAATACATATGGATGTCGCCACATTTCATGGCGAGGGGCTGTTTCGTGCTATCGTTTCTTCTTTCGAGTGATGGAAAGCTTTATTGAAGGACACTGAAGCTGATTTTTTGTTGAGGAAGCAGCTTCGGATGATAAAGCAAACAATTACTTGGGCACATGTGTGTGTGTGTGTGTGTTTTAAATAAGCCGCAGTTTCGTTAGCGTGGAAGTGCGGCGTGCGTGAATGGCTGAAGTTTTTGAGCCATTTTTTTTTCATGTTTGTGAAACGGCTATAGTTTGTTCTAATATACGATATCCATGTATGAAATCGACACTGGCCATTGAATATTTTCCTTCTATTGCGGCCAGGACTCAGGTGTACAAATAGCTCTAATATTGTTACGGACGATCAAGGAAAAGGAAGCGGGCAGTGGCGCGGACAGGAGCGCTCGCTCTAGGCCCGCCAACATATTGTCACGATGTTGGTCACTGGGGCTAGCTTAAAGGTTCCGCGAAGCGCTTCGTAATATGATATAGGTTATGCTTCAGGTCAATTCTTTATGTCACAGGGATACTAGCTCAAAAAGAATTACAAGAATCGGTGCACAGGAACGGGAGTTATTCAATGAAGAAATTTAAAAATAGAAGCAAACAAAAAACTGCCCTCAACTCAAATTTTGCGGGGCTTCCCATTCTCATTTCGCTCTCCCATTGACGTCATTGGGTGCGACCAATCAAAAGAGGCAAACCGATGACGTCGCGGAAGTTATCACTGCATTGTTGCCTGTTTGCTTTAACTCGTTCCTGCCAAGGATGGCAGCGTCGTTTCTATGGTTACAAGAAACACGTGGGCGTAAGTTGACAGCGTCGCTATAGTGCTCTAGAAGATTCTAGAGCACTATAGCGTCGCTCCCATGTTGATAAACAGGTGGATGGTCAGGGACGCTTCACCATCCGATATCAGCACTGCTAGCACCTTAGGAGTGCATAAGAAGTCACCGTAAATGGACTTGCCAGACTAATCGGAACTCAAACGCGAGATATCGCGACGGAGCGACGATCTGCGCGTTATTCCGTGCGGGGATACGCCGAAAGGGGACGAACAGCAGCCGACCAGCGTCGTCGCGTCCACCGCGCGGTGTTGACGACGATCGCCCAGCAACGCTGCCTGACCACCACCAAGCTGACGATGCGCACTGGTAAATATGAACCGCAGCACTTTTTTTGCATCTTTCTTGGGACTGAAACGAATCCTTGTAGAATGCAGTGGCTCGATTAGATCGTTTCCGCCAAGTCGTTCTCGGTACGCAGGCACGCCTCGCGAACTTCGAAAAACAACATACGTGTATATTGACGAAATGTGCCTTGTCCATATCGCGATCAAAAATGTGGTGATAGAGCCACTGTGGTAACATTACGTTCAATTTTAACCCCGGAAGTCACGCGAGCGGAGAAAACACCACACTGATGACTTGAAACTGTTGCTGCGTCCAGGTGTACGGAGCCTCTGTGCTGCAGAGATGTTGAGCCATGTGGTTCCACATTAAGGACGTTTGAACCTTTCCAACATGTGTGCATGCTGTAAAAGCACAGTATTTCACTGGATTCACTAGTGCAGCTTACTCATTTATTATCATTGCATATGTGTAGAAAGCACTATCAGTAATGTAATGACTAATCTATAGCAGAACTTATTAGATCTATGTAGAACCTTTTCTTTTATATTTTTTTATTCCCTGAGGCGAGAAAACATTAAAAAAAACACTCTACATAGGGTATTTTGTCTCAAGGTATGGAGGTGATTTGTGGTGGTACTCTTTTTGCAGTATGCTAGACATTTGAGTCAAATCAATGTGGACTGGAGCTTCGTAAATCCCGAGATTGCTCTTTCACAGATGTCTCTCTTCTTTTCATTCTAGAAAATGTTATGTGGCCTACCACCAGTTTGCAAGATGGATTTGGTGGAGAGACTGAACTGGAGAACAAAGAGTGATCCCTTCAAGTGCGGTGACCATGATTAGGAAGATGTTTCCATCGGAACGCTACACAGGGTTAAATTTCCCAACTTTGAGGGGTAAAAGAAAAATAAACCAGTTTTCAGTTTTTTCAAGCTTCATTTGTTTATACAGTGCACAGCTTGCAGCACGGATTACAGCATGTGGTACTGTTAAGCCGAAAAGCAATTAGTATGCCAGGCAAAGACAGAAAAGGGCAACACAGATATACTACTTTTGAAACACTTTTTTTCAGGGCTCTTCATTTTTGGTCTTACACTTTCCGGAGCCATGAGGCCAAACTACAACACCATATTGCAACACCGGGAAGAACCAAGAAAAGCAAATGCTTCCCCTGTGGTCATGTTAATGGCCATTTTTTAAATTCTCCTTAGCAAAACAGTGCACGGGGTGACGGAACAGAGTCATGAAGACACTAAAACAGAACTCGCTAGCAACTGAATAAATATATTGCTTGCAGGCAAGAAATACTGCATGCTGCTAAACAAAGAGACATGCACCAACTGGCCAGGCTACTTTCAGTGATGCATTTTGGAAAGGCTCTTGTGCCAATGGCACTTCGGATACACATATAGGTGTCTGTTCCAAGGCTCAGCCACAACAATATCTATATTCTGATAGTGTGGCAAAAGTTCTGGCATTGCATAACTTTGACCTGCAGCTATGTTGACGCATGGAGTATTGCAGCAAGGTATGAAGGCAGTAAGGTATGAAGCAGACCATGTTGAGAATGTCGAGGGCATACCAAAAAAGAAAAAGAGGTTCATATTCTTGATGTGCAAGGTTCGACACCTACTCCTTGCTGCCAAGTATACTAACCCGGATAGCACTTTTGGAGCCACATAGATGATAGGCAGCACTAAATGCAAGCAATGGTCACTCCAAATGCAGCAAGGTGCCAGTAACCACTTCACTTAGATGTTGGATGAATGCAGGGGCAGGACTACAGCAGAGGCTGAAGGATATTAGGAAGCGTGGCTTCTATCACTGTCAACAATGTCTAGAAGTTTTCACAAATAGGAATCTGTGTTCTTGTCACCCTGAGAGACGGATAGAAATTTAAATCAACATGTGATCTGAGGAGATGGGCACCAGTTACAAAGCTACAGTTAAAATTTTCTGTTGAAGCACATACAAAGAAACAACAGAAAGAGCTTGTGAGCAGAGTTGTATCCTCACAGCTGCTACTTTAATGACGTCCAACCAAAGATTGGTGATGTTATCAAAACACACATGCGGAATTTCCTGGAGTATGTATAGCAGCGAGACTTATATCAGAAAAACAGTTTACGTGGAAGTTTTTATCGGTCATATATCTAGACAGAGATCTTCCTTTTAGCAAGCCAGTTTCAGAGAGGGCCACAATCTGGACCACAGGTTTTGTTCAATAATATTCAGTTCAGGTTCGTCCCAGCACAGCTGCACTGCATTACAACTGGCACATTTCGCTGGTTTTGAGTTCTGCAAAGTTCAACAAGGTCATATAGAACACAACAAGCATTGCTTTACCTTTAAACATTACCTACAAAAAAAGCACAGCTGTAGGGAGTTGGTGAAGGTTCCAGGTAATATCGCTGGACATATGAACACAGGGCTTCGAACAAAATATAAAGGAAGGAAGGCTGTCTTCTGAGCTCTTCATTTCTTCATCTTCATTTCTGAGCTCCGTAATTTGCACACCATAATCCCTCACAACGTCGAAAAAAGATGCTGACTGGGACACACTGGACCACAGCAGATTGTTTGCATGCCACTTATGACGTCTTGCAGTGGCCTGGTCCCTCAAGAACACGAACATTTTTGCTACAGCCGTTTGAACTTGTTTGCACTTAGGGGACAGTGGAGACTGGATCAAATGCAGTTGGTCAAAAACATGGACACACTGTGCAGATGCAGAAGAACATTCATCTTCAGCACACAGGTCATGCACAAGGTCGACACGGCACGGTTAGATTTTGGGACTGGCAACAGGGAACTTTCAATGGTGTAGTGGAAGCCAGTAGGAGCAGCTATCGAAACCAGCTGGATGATCGCCACACCTGGCATAAAGTCCATTTTGCAAGTTTTGAAGTCATGGATGAAACCAGACAACATGCAGCAATGATTCTTGGCACAAAACTTTGTCTGAGACATTTTGCATCTAATGCAATGGGAAAGCATTTCAGCAAGCTCGATGGCTGCGTGCTCTTTGAACCCGCAGTCAAATTTTCTGTGGCATATGCTGTTATGGCAAATGTCAGGAAAACACAGTAGAACAGTGCACAAACACTTTGTAGCAGTCAGTGAGCAAGGTCATTCTTCATGTATCATGTCATAACACCTTGATAACACATCTCCTCTTATGCGGCTTGCAGAAACCAGGCTTTCACTGTGATGTTGGCAATATGGGATGAGAAGAATGTGACTTGATCTTCTGTACGAACATTCATGTGCAAGCCCTTGCATTGAGAACCAGCTGCGAGTCTGTGCTGATCCCAGTACTAGTACTATGGGCTCATAAGGAACATGATGAAGCTTTGCCTTTTGAAAATGATGCCTTTCGTCGTTGGAGTAAGTGTCACCGAAATACACGACATTCATTGCTTCAGACTCTTATTGTCCACATTGCTATACCAGCCACTATCTTGTCGCTTCTCGTGATCGTTGAGTGATGTGGCCGCGCTGAATTGTTGCTCATTCTCATGGTCTGGAAGCTTCATTAACCCACGGCCGATTCCTCAGCACTGGCCTCCTTTGGTTGTCACTGGCCCCTTAGAAATGCTCATGCTGGAGCAGCCACATACTTCCCATAGGGACAGCACTGCCTTAAAGATGTGGCCATATTCCAAGTCTGCAAACACTACAATAAAATTGCAATTATTACCCCCCCCCCCTCTTGCGTTTACCGACAGCCACAGCAAGTGTGGCAAAGGAACTACAACTGGCAGCCAAAGTAGCAGATGCGCTCATAATGTGAGTGCATCGCGTGAGCGCACTTGAGAGCTCGAGCGGTGCTATGAGGAGGAATGGCAACGAAATTTTAAGGTCGAGCGCTGCGTACAATCTCTCGAATTATATAATATTGGTCAACTGTCGTCGCGTGGCTTGTCTGAGAGTTTGCGCAAGCTTGTCGTTTTCTTTTTCTTTTTTTTTCAGAGCATAGCTTGCCGGAGCTCTGACCGCATTATCGAAAAAACAAAACAAAAAAAAAAGGAGCAGCGGGGGGGGGGGGGGGGGGGTAAAAACGCGTTTCATCTGCTTTGTTGCGTCAACAGACCTTGTGGCAAGGGACAGGGGAACGCGCGTGCTAGGGATGTACTCCGTCCCACCCCCCCCCCCCTTTTTTTTTTCGATAATGCGGTCGGAGCTCCAGCAAGCCATGCTCTGAAAAAAAAAAATCGACAATTGCTTGCGCAAACTCTCAGACAAGCCACGCGATCGACAGTTGACCAATATTATATAATTCGAGAGGTTGTACGCAGCGCTCGACCTTAAAATTTCGTTTCCATTCCTCCTCATAGCACCGCTCGAGCTCTCAAGTGTGCTTACGCGCTCACGCGGCCCGATCTGTTGACAGTCGAGAGAACAGTGAGCGGCTGCCAAGGTCGTTACTCGTAACGATGACTATCTGAGAAAGTATACAGCAGTTAAAACATTGAATCCTTGATCGTGTATGAACTTCGACAGACTCGCTGACCAGAAACGTAGTCATTGGCACAACATTCACTGCTCAGTCCGTCACGATACTTCCGTCTTCGACTGTTTTTCTCAGAGCGCCTGGCATCGTTGGCACCGCGTTGCTGCGTAGCCGCCGTTGCTCGTAGCCTACGGATGCATAAGCTACCGATGAACACTCGAAGGCGTCTGGAGTGAAGTGCGCCGAGCACACACGCCGATTCGGTTCTTTTTCAATGCCCAGAGCTTCTAACCACATTCTTTTTCGTTCATTATGGGAAAGAAATCTGTGTACGACACTCCTCCAATGCCTTCGCTGCTCGAGCAGCCTGGGACTGCGCAGAATTTCTTCTTGACAGCACGAAATATAACCAGGCTTCACCAGCGAAAACCGATCGGTCTAGGCAGGACAGCCTACTAGGATACGACGAACCACCTACAACAAACCACGAGGAATAAACAAACGGCAAACCACATGCAAAGTCTGGCAAGGTATACGCAAGTATACGTGAGGCAAACACAGGGCAAAAGGAGCTACATGAGCAAGTATTTCTACTAGAGGGGCGCAAAATTCTTGGATTCGGGATAATAGACAGAGCCTCTAGCGTTATTTTTTGTAACATTTTATTTGAAGTGCTTTAATCAAAAATAAATATGTCGGTTTTGTAGGTATATTAGAAAACGCAAGACCATTACAGAGCGTATCATTAATCATGAGTTCATTTAGCCATGAATTTATTGTTCGTCCAATCATCAAATCGGACCCAATGTCGTCATATCCGCTGCCAAAAAATGGCCGCTGTGTGCCGGCACCATCAGTGGTCCGAACTCGCTTTCACGAACAAATTAAAATATTAAATACTGGATAATACACAAAACAACCACCGTTAATAGTGTCACTATAACTCAATCTACGTGACCAAGAGGCAAAACAATGTGCTTAAAAATCGTTTCGGGGCTCCTTTAACTGAGCCGGTACAGGCGAAATTCCACGGTCCGAAGTCTAGGTATTTCCTGCAAGTGCGGAGCCGATCCACTTCGTCTTTCGCTCCGCGCGCCACTTCAACGTCTTTCGCTCCGAGCGCCCCCTGGCATTCCTCCCTCCTTAAGCGTGACGCACACGGCACACGTGCACACATGTGGATAAAAGCAAACGAAAAAAAAAAGTTTGCAGATGCCGTTTTTCAGTTACCGCGCAAAATACGGCTTCATGCGTAGGACATGTACTGTCTCTGGACGAGCCGGCGGCCTCTCTGCTCTGGGCCATCTGGTACCACCTCATAGTTAACTTCGCTGAGGCGCCGCAAGATTTTATATGGTCCGAAGTAACGGCAAATCCGCTTTTCTGATAGGCCACGCCGTCGAACAGGAGTCCACACCCACACTTGGTCCCCGGTGTTGTAGGAAGCTTGTTTGTGGCGGAGGCTGTATCGGCGTGAATCCTTGTCCTGTTGCTGGGCGATGTGGACGCGTGCTAGTTCGCATGCTTGCTCAGCATCTTAGGCAAAGTGCTCGGCGTCGGTAGAAAGCTCGCTCTCTGTTTCGCAAGGGAGCATTGCGTCCAGCATCGTCCGAACCTCCCTGCCGTAAACGAGGCGAAATGGCGTGAAGCGTGTCGTCTCTTGCACTGCTGTATTGTACGCGAATGTCACATATGGTAGGATAGCATCCCAAGTCTTGTGCTGGGCGTCGACATACATCGCCAGCATGTCCGCGATAGTCTTATTAAGCCTTTCCGTCAGCCCGTTGGTCTGCGCATGGTAAGCATGTAGCTTTTCGATGCGCCGTACCGCTGAGATGAAAAACTTCGGCCATGATTTGTGAAGTAAAGGCAGTCCCTCTGTCAGTATTAACACAGGTCGGAGCACCGTGCCGCAGCATGATTTGGTGTACAAAGAAATGGGAACTTCAGATGCTGTACCACTAGGTAACGCTTTGGTCTCGGCATATCGAGTCAGAGAGTCTGTGGCGATGATTATCCAACGGTTGCCACCGGAGGATCGAGGGAAAGGACCGAGAAGGTCCATGCCGACTTGATCAAACGGTGCGCGTGGTGGTATTATGGGCACGAGGAGGCCTGCAGGCTTTGATTGCGGAACCTTCCGACGCTGACATTGCCGACAGCTCTAGACATAGCGCTTAACAACAGTGGCAAGGTTGGGCAGTAGAATGTCTTTCGTATTCTAGCAAGTGTGGGAGCATAGCCCAAGTGGCCAGACGTTGTTTCATCGTGGCACGCGGAAATTATTTCCTCTCGCAGAGCTGCGGGTACCACGAGGAGGTAGGTTCTCGACTCAGATCTAGAGTTGTGCTTATAGAGAACACCACTTCTCAGACAGAAAGTTGAGAGGCTCCGAGAAAAGCGCTTAGGTATTGTGGCTGGCTCACCTTCTAAATAATCGATCAGGGCTCGTGACTCTGGATCAGCATGCTGCTGATGAGACATATCTGAAGCATCAACAGCTCCGAGAAAACTTCCAGAGTCACCCGTGTGTGGTGAAGCGAGCTCGACGGGCGCACGAGAGAGTGCGTCCGCATCCTCATGCTTATGTCCGGACTTATAGACTATAGTGAGGTCAAACTCCTGTAGGCGAAGGCTCCATCGCGCCAGGCGGCCGCATGGGTCACGCAGGTTGGCCAGCCAACACAAGGAATGGTGGTCAGTGACCACTTTAAATGGGTGACCATAAAGGTAGGGGCGAAATTTTGCAGCAGCCCAAATAATGGCGAGACATATTCCTTCTCAGTAGTTGAATAGTTCATCTCGGCGCGGGATAAAGTACGACTGGCATTGGCGACGACTCGTTCCACACCCTCTTGACGTTGCACGAGAACCGCCCCAAGGCCAATGTAACTGGCGTCGGTGTGGATTTCTGTCTCACCGTGCTCATCGAAATGGGCTAGAACAGGCGGCGATTGGAGACGGAGACGCAGCTCGGCAAAAGCAGCTTCTTGCTCGTGACTCCAAACAAAAGGGGTGTCTCCTCGGGTGAGCCGAGTCAGCGGTTCAGCAAGATCAGCGAAGTTATCGATAAAACGCCGGTAATAACTGCACAAGCCGAGAAATCTGCGAACAGCTTTCTTGTCACGTGGAATCGGAAATTCCGCAACAGCAGTGAGCTTGTCAGTGTCGGGCTTCACGCTGGCAGCGCTTATGACGTGACCGAGGAATTTAAGCTCTCGGTAGCCAAAGTGACATTTCTGTGGCTTAAGTGTCAAGTTAGCGGATCGAAGGGCTTCGAGTACTGACCGCAGGCGCTTAAGATGTTGTGCAAACGATTCTGCGAAGACCACCACGTCATCTAGGTATAGACTAGGCAACACTGCAATTTAAGCCCGGTGAGGACAGTGTACATCATCCGCTGAAATGTGGCCGGCGCGGAACAAAGTCCGAAAGGTAGAACTTTAAATTCGTAAAGGCCGTCGGGTGTGACAAAGGCCGTCTTCTCACGATCTCGCTCATCTACCTCAATCTGCCAGTAGCCACTTTTTATATCGATGGACGAAAAGTACTTCGCACGCCGAAGGCGGTCGAGAGAGCGTCGTCAATCCGCGGCAAGGGGTAAATATCCTTCCTGGTTACGGTGTTCAGCTTGCGGTAATCGACGCAAAAACGTAACGTGCCGTCTTTCTTTTTAACTAGAACGACAGGGGAAGACCATGGGCTATTTGAAGACTGGATAACATCATCTTCGAGCATTTGTTGAACTTGTGACTTAATAACTTCGCGCTCGGTCGAAGAGACGCGGTAGGTGTGCTAGTGGATTGGGCGCATATCATCGAACGTCACGATCTTGTGCTTGGCAATGGGAGTCTGATGCACTTTTGACGATGGTGCAAAACACTCTCTGAATTCGAGTAACAATGAAAACAGCTGTTCACGCTGGCTCACCGATAGCTCTGAGCCTGAGGTTGTCGAGGGATGTCGGCGGTGACACGGTTTCTGTGGACAAGCACTCGGAGACTTCAGATATGCGTTCCGCGAAAGCTACGGAAGTGTTCCGAAAAAGGTGTCGATACTCGTGCGAAAAATTGGTAACAAGTACCTTGGACTGACCACAGTTAAGATGGATCAAACTACGAGCCACGCAGACTCCCTACGTCAACAGTAATGAGACGTTAGTTTCAGCTATTGCGTCACCATCGTGTGAAGTGCATTGCATTTGACATTAAAGAAAGGGGCTGGTTCGGGGTGGCAGCGTGACACTGTCCGCATAAACTCGAAGCACATTGAGTGGTCGCTGTGTACATCTGAGGGCCACTGCTTTCTCAGTAGAAAACGAGACCTTAAAATCCCGGAGGTCAGTAATTGCGCCATATTCACGAAGAAAATCTACGCCCAGAATTAGGTCACGTGAGAAGCTTTTCAGAACGAGGCAGCTTACCACAAATGTCGACTCTTGAATTTGAACCCTGGCCGTGCACATGCTGTTCGATATTCAAATACGTTAGGGAGAGCTTTTAAAACAACAGCAACATGAATTTTAATTCTCCAAACTGCACTCACTACAACACTGCTCGGAGAGCGTCTCAATGAACCATGCACCGGACTGCTCCGTAAACGCTGAGTCTTTCTTCCACTTGAAGGGATCACGTGCACGAGCGTCCCTCTCGCGCGCCACCCACCGACCACACCACACAACACATGCGCACACAGCCGTACCCCGCGGTGACGAATGGGCGATTCCAGGCCGTGTACGTCCATCCCTCGTTGTCAGTGGGATGGCCCAAATGTCGTGCCGTGAAGACCGCGGAGGCAGCACCCGGATTATTCAACATGCTCCCCGCCGAATGAGCGCTAGCTCATTAATTTCTGGTTTCCAACGGCTACAAAAAGTACCACCTAGTAAACGAATCATGTAGGATCGCGTTCTTCCATCTCGCCCAGGAAACTTTTCCGTGATGCGACCATTTCTGTGCCTGTTGGATTTCGAGTGCGCAGAGCAGGCTCTCAAGTCGATCCTTTTTCCGATCACAGTTGCGAACAAAGTGTCGCATCCAGGCTGTGACTCGCTCTAAGCGATTCAGTTTGCTGAAGCACTTAATTTTTATCACCGGAAGAGGTGCTTGTGCTGCGATTGTTACTGGGCCCAGCAGACCGAGGGGATCGAAGATCCTCGCTGAGGCCTGGGGCGCGAAGCGTTTAGTGTTCCTGCTGTCAGTAAGCTCCAGCGCAGCTTTCAGGGAATACTTCAGCTCGTCGTTTTCTCTGTCATACTCGAGCCCCAACACTCTTGCCATGGCTGAAGCCATCGTCGAAGTGTCAGCGCAGGTATTTCCAAAGCCGTCAGCATCGAACCGTTGTTGTAGCAGTTCGTTGTTGGAACTCCACTTTCGCAGTTTCATTCTTGCTGAGCTCATTACTTGCTTTGCCTCCTCGTAAAATTTCGTCGCCTCTTCCGTGTCTCTGACTCCAGCTATCAAATCGCCGACTTACAGGCAGCTGCCTAATATTTGTGCGGAGTGAGAGAGGTCCTCAGAGACATTAGCCAGATGTTGTATTGTGGTAGCCAACACGAAAGGACTGCTTGTGGCACTAAAAGGCACTCTTGTCATGCGCCAGACCTCTATATCACCCTCTGATGAGCCCTCACATGACGCAGAAGAATACCAGAGGAATCGGAGTGCGTCGCGGTCCTCACTTTTGATGCCACTTTGAAGAAAGGCCTTCCCGATGTAGGCGGTCAATGCAATTTTGTGGCATCTAAAATTCAGAATAAGCCGCAGCAGGTCGGGGTTTCGGTTCGGGCCGGTGCTGAGGGCATCGTTAAGTGACAAGCAGCCTTGTGCTTTCGAAGATGCATCGAACACTATGCGAACTTTGGTGGTAGAGCTCTCTGAACGGAAAACAGCACGATGAGCATATAATACACTCGAGACGAGGTGCTGTCGATTTCGTCGGCTGCAACCTTTTCAGCAAAGCCTTTATCTAGGTAGCCACGGACGGCTGCATCATAGACCATTCGCCTGCTCTTGTTGGGTCTCAGACGCCGCATCAACCAGGCCAGGCGTTCTCTTGCTACAACTTCATTGCTGGCTAGCCCTTGGTCAAGTGCCTTCCACGGGAGGCTCGCCCCGTATCGCCCATCGGTCAAAGTCAGAGAACGAGTGAAGTCTTCTCTCACCTGCGGCTCCTCGCTTCCAAGTAGGCAACTGCTTGAGAAGATACCGAGGCTCTCCAGCTCCCGGAACGCTCGAAGTTCGTCTGACAGGTTGGCGTCCATGTCACAGACGCTGGTGCGCAGAACGGCAACGGTGGAACACGACACAACTGAAGCAGACAGTGGTATCGGGCCTTGCAAGGTCCAGCCGAAGACAGTCTTGAGCGCAACCAAGGCCCCTTGCACTTTCCTTACTTTTGCGTGCACAAAACTCCAATAATAATCAGAGCCTATCAGAATTTCGATGCCTTGTGTGAAGAGACGAGTTGGTGAGATGGTGACTTCCACTAATTTCAAATCAGCCACCTGACTCATCTCAACAGCGTTTTCTGGAAGCAGCAGTTGGTCGGAGCAGATTTCTTCAGTTTCGAGGGCTTCGATGCTGTGCTCCTTGCGGTCGTACTGGCTTCGTAGCCGGAGCTTCACTCGGCGTCGGTTTTTCTTTATAACGCTGGTCGAGCCGCCGAAAGGGTAAATGGTCACTTCCACTTCACCGATCACCTCAAGATCCAGTATTCGCGAGAGCTTCTCTGTTATAAACGATCGTTGACTGCCTCCGTCAAAGAGACAGCGAGCTAGGCGTTTTCGTTTCGGTCCGTTGACCCACACCTGCGCCGTCTGCAGCAGCACGGCGTTTTTATTGCTGTTGCTAAGAGACGCTGTTCAGTGCAACCCAGTAGCAGTCTCGCCCTCGGCGTTCGGTGCCGGTGGATCACAATGCGAAGTGATATGTCGTCGGCCACACTTCGCGCAACGTAATGTCCAATTCTTACACCCTTTCGTCATGCGCCCCTTCTTCGCGCAACGGTAGCACCTCCCTTCGTTTCGCAGTTTTATTTTCTTCTCATCAATTTATATCGGAGTATTGCAATCTGCCACCTCATGCCTCTCTGAAGCGCAGAAAGGGCATCTTTCCTTGCTCGATTTGTCACCCACCTGGAGGCTGGCCGCTGAGCCCTTGCCGTAGACGCGCTGTTGGGACGCCGTTCACTGGCGCGGCCAGGTCGCGTTTGCTGAGGAGCGTTCGTGCTTTCTCCGTGCACCTTTTCCCTGCTCTCCACTTCCAGGCGAACTGATTGCAGAATGGCTTGAAGACTCGAGCTGTCGAGCATGTCCTTGTCTGCACTGTGGGCCTTATGGTACTCAACAGCCCATTCGGCCGGCAATACCCGAAACAAAGCCGCGCACAGCAGCGCACCATAGCTGTCCGATTTGACACCTAAAGTTTCAAGTGCTGCGATGTTTCGCAGAACATCATCATGAAGGCGTCGCAGCGCGTTCAATTCACTGAGAGCTCTAACTTGGGGAAGGTTTAACAGCTGCGTAAGGTGTTCTTGCACGAGCACGATCTGACGCCCGAAACGCTCTTGGAGTGTCTTTACAGCATAGTCGTAATTCTTCTCCGTCGCCTGGACGCCGGTCAAAGCGGCCGCCGCCTTTCCTGTCAGTGCTGTCCGCAGGTACAAGAACTTTTCTACGCTAGTCAAGCCGTTATTCTCGTGGACTGCTTGCCGGAATTGTTGCCAGAACGGTTGCCAGTCGAGCTTGTTGCCGCTGAATTTCTGAAGCTCCAGCTTAGGCAACCTCGGTTGTCCCGAACGGGCAGCAGGTAATCTGGACGCGGTTTCTTCTGCATTCAATGTGCTTGTTGCACCGTTAGAATTTCTTTCACTGAAATGCCGAAGCCTTGTCCGCATTCGTGTCACGAGAGCTTGGCACTGACGAACACCTTTGTATTCTTCCGCGAGGCCTTCGTCACACACATGAGGCTCAATCAAGGCATCTAACTGTTTCAAATCTCTCGAAACAATGTCCAACTCATCTGAAATTTCCGCGATGAGGTCTCGTTGCTGGGGGCCGAAGTCATCCGCCGTCGTTAGTCGCTCAAGCTCCTCTTTGATTCGGTTCAGTTCGGCGCGCGTAACTTTTCTCTTTGTTTGGAGACGCTCCATCGCTGTCGTCCGTTGCAGTTGGAACGCTGGTTTCAAGTTGCCGTTGTTCTTCGCTTACTCCCGGGTTTCGGCACCAAAAAATATATGTTCGTTATTCAAAGACGTTAGGGAGAACTTTTAAAAGAACAACAACATGAATTTTAATTCTCCAAACTGCACTCACTACAACACTGGTCGGAGAGCGTCTCAACGAACCATGCACCGCACTGCTCCGTAAACGCTGAGTCTTTCTTACACTTGAAGGGAGCACGTGCACGAGCGTCCCTCTCGCGCGCCACCCACCGACCACACCACACAACACATGCGCACACAGCCGTACCCCGCGGTGAAGAATGGGCGATTACAGTCCGTGTACGTCCATCCCCCGTTGTCAGTGGAATGGCCCAAATGTCGTGTCGTGAAGACCGCGGAAGCAGCACCCGGATTATTCAACACATGCCTAAAGGAGTACCCAGATGACCACCCGCAGTGCGATCGTGTGTGCCAGGCCACGCAGTCAAAACCTTCTTGAGAATTGCGGCAAACTGGCAGCTCAAAATAGAATAATCAGCGCCAGTATCCAACAAAGCTCGAACATGGTGACCATCCAGTATTACTCGTATGTCCAACGAAAGCTGCTCGCGAATATCAGGCTTCTGAGTGTTTGAGTGCTCGGCGTCGGTGTACGCGGTATGCTTCACCTGCAATTCGTCGTTGTTGCCGGCGCGTTGTTGCGGCGTCCGTCCCACCGGCAATTCGTCGTCGTTGCGGGTGCGTTGTCGCGTCATCTGTTCCACCGGCAATTCGTCGTTGTTGCGGGTGCGTTGTTGCGTCGTCGGTTCCACCGGCAACTCGTCGTTGTGCGGGTGCGTCGTGGTGGCGTCGAGGCAACGTTATAATCTGCAGCCGCGGACTTTTCCAATGTCGATGCATAGTTTTTCCGTGTCCGCGTCAATGGGGGGGGGGGGGGGGGGGGGGGGGGGGGGCTCCCGCGCAGCGATGTCCAGCGAGCCTACCCCCGAAGGTCGCTGGTTTCAGTTTTCCCGCCGGGGGCTGGGCGATCGGCCCTGCGCTGCCCATGAGGACCTCGCAGCAGATGGCGAAGGGCGAGCCCTGGGCGACGGTGATCGAGACAGCCGCAGACGAGAAGGAACACCACGGCGCTGGCCATTGACGAAATCTTCAACGGCTCGGGGCCGTTCGCCGTAGCGAGGCCGCAGAGAATCGGCGGGAAAACCTTCGAGGCCCAGTCGACGGTAGGGACAGCGCCGATAGACATGACCCGGTTCGCCACAGTAAACGTATAAAGGCCGTCGGTCGGGAGTAAGCCACTCTCCTGCTTTCCGTCTAGACGGTCGGGAATCCGTTACGTACTGGATCACGGGGGCTGGTGTTGTCGGTGCAGCTACGTTAGCAGGAATGAGGGTGGGCGACTGGGGTGGAGAGTATTGTAGCACCTCGGCGTATGTGGGGCGGTGAGACTCAGGTGGCGTAAGAGGAGGAGCAGGGTGAGGTTCACCGCTTGGAAACGGAGGCCGGAGCGCTTGCTGCACTTCGTCGCGGACAACGTTTGCAATGGAGGTAGAAGCTGGTTGAGCTGCGCCATGCAGCAGTCTGAGTTCGTCGCTCACAATCGAACGTACGAGCTCCCGTAGCGCCGAATGCGTCCATGCCATGTGATGGTAATTCGGCAGAGACGGAGGTGGCGTGGACGGTACGATTCTGTGCCGAAGCTCGCTGCTGAAGCACTTTTTCGATCGTGGATGTTTCCGCAAGGAATTCTGCGACAGTTTTCGGTGGGCTGCGCACCAGGCCAGCAAAAAGCTGCTCTTTGATGCCAAGCATGAGGTAGCGCAGCTTTTTGTCCTCGGACATTGTAGGGTCTGCCCGCTTGAAGAGGCGTGTCATGTCTTCGATATATGCCGCGACGGTTTCGTTAGGCATTTGAACCCGAGATTGGAGAGCGCGCTCGGCCCGTTCGCGGTGATCTGAGCTACCGTACGCAGCCGTAAGATGACGCTTGAACTCCCTCCAGGAAGACAGCTGCTCTTCATGGTTCTCGAAACATGTCCGAGCGCCATCCTCAAGGCTGAAGTAGACGTTGCGAAGCCGGACGGCATCATCCCAGAGGTTGAAGGTAGCTACCCTTTCGTAGTGCTGCAACCAGTCGTCGACGTCTTCATAGGTGTCCCCGTGAAAGGTCTTTGGGACGCGGGGCAATATTCATTAAACGTCATCTCATTGTCATCGACCATCTCTCTATCCTCTGTTCTCCTGTTTTCATCGGCTTGTCGCTTCGTAACAATATAAAAGGCAACGAGTTGTCAGCACTCAAGCAATGGCTATATTCAGCAAATATGTGACAAGAACAGCTATTAGTTTGTTCTGAAGAGCGTTCTTGCGGTCGGATACTACCCACGTGGAGTTCTTCAATGCAGAAATAACGAAAGAGGTCGTTATGAAGCACACAGTGGCTGTTCCTTTTCATTTAGAAGGCCATTATTCCTTGGCTAGCTAGTGCATACGTCAACCTGGGGACTAGTAGGAAGGCTGTATTCCGTCCCTGTCAGTCGCCGCCTGTTCCCTCGGAATCTTCACCCCCTCCCTGTTCACTGCGTGATTAAAAAGGCGTTCGATGAAAACACATGCCGATTTGCAGCTGACGAGCCAGTGATTGCTCAGGTGTATGAAGCCATTTATGAAGCATTTCCTTGTTGCGTGGTGCTGCTGACAACAAAATTTCGGTCCCTGACACACGTCTCTATACTTGCCCCTATAACTCTGCTCGATCCCCCCTGTGGTTTTTCAGTGGTTAGGGGGCTCGATTGCTGTGCCCAATTGGATGTGGAATCGAATATCCCTGCCGCGGCGGACGCTTTCAGCGTACGCTAAAAAACCCCAGGTGGCCGCAATTCCCAGAGTGCTCCGCTACGGCGTCTCTCATAACCTGAGTCGCTTTGGACGTTAAACCCCATAAATCAAAGCAACCAGCTCTGTTAGAAGGAACAAGTGCCGCTGCTGGTTTTCACCTCCTTAGCTACAAAGTGGCACTTAATTGGTCCGGGACAATGCGGAGCATGTGTGCGTAGAAAACTATGCGTAATCTCTGTTTAACCTTTCAGCGACCATTTAAATGAAATAGAAACGTGAACTACGTCTACTATGAGCAAGCTGACCGCACTATGTCTTAGCGCAAGTTTTGCATCTACTGATGCCACAAACATAATCTGGGTTTTGGGAGTATTTAAACAAGAGCGCTTATATATAAAACTCTGAGTCACAAAACTAGCCTATTAGCTTTTACATGCTTTCTCAATGCTGAGCCGCGCGACGCCACCTTCTCTTTCTGCACTTCAAGTTCACGAAGTGAGAGGGTGAGCGGCTTCAGACAGACATCGCCGAAATCTGTGATTCCAGCTAGTAG
Organism: Amblyomma maculatum; assembly: GCF_055883805.1. Lineage (NCBI taxonomy): Eukaryota > Metazoa > Arthropoda > Arachnida > Ixodida > Ixodidae > Amblyomma > Amblyomma maculatum. Next base: position 261,600,798 of record NC_139344.1, read on the forward strand.
TGCTACGCATTAAAAATTGGCGCGAGTTATCAGGGTGCCTTCAGAAAAAACAATGCAGTGTGTGTACAGCCTGTTGAGGTGTGCTTAGAGGGTGTTTACCATAGTAGTGTGCTTGGTGGAGTAATTAATTTCCCTTCAATTACACAAAATCTAGCCAAGTGAGTAAGTTAAATTACTTCTCAAGGAACGTAGACCGAAATGTTAATTAAGTTGCGGTTCTTGCTTTTGAACAGATTACTAGCTGGTACGGGAAACGTTTTTGAATTCGAAATGTTCTTGGCAATAGCTTGGTAGAAGGCTTGAACTACAAGGCATTCTCCATGAGCCTAGATGGTGCTAACAATATACGTGCAAAATATTTGCTTCTGTAATGAATCGAGACACAGCTGTGAAAATACTACAACTCATGACAGGGTTGCTTGTACAGTCCGACATTTTAGATGTTAAACTGAACGTTACTACATGTTGTGACAATAACCTGGAATCGCCTGAGGCCGAAACACTCTTCTTGGAGGTCTTTAAAAGTATGCTGAAAGGACTTACCCGTCAGTCATAGAGAGGGTCGAGATGATGGCGTACATCCACTTATAGTAGCCTCAGTCACTTTTTTGCTTGAGTGATAAACAAAGAAATTGTGAGGACGATCACGACATTTCTTAATGCGAAACTAGAACGTGGCTCTCCAAACTTTTTTTTTTTCAAAGTGAAAGAGAACTTACGCGAGGGGCGAGTGCGGTAGGGAGGAGCCCGAAAGAGAGAGAGAGAGAGAGTGTATTGGGTGTTTTTTTTTGAAGCCCGTCTCGGATGTACGATGAGAAAGCGGCACATGAAGAGCTCGTGGCTTATCTCTATATTCTGAAAAATTTTCTTTGGCTGGTGACTCTCTGGTGGCTTGTGGTTTTATTTCGCGCAATTACCATAAGACACTAGATAGAATCATGAAAGCAGTTTTCTTGGAGGAACCGGAAAATGCTCCTCCTCTTATTGTAGGTCTCTCCTAAGAAAATCTGCCTCCCTTCCACGCCAGTAGAACAACTTCCTGAAAATGTTGTTTTTGACGCCTTTGTCCCAGCACAAGCCCTCATCCCAGCCGACGGCAAAGAAGCTTAACCGCCGAGCGGGTGCATAAGAGCTGTAGCTGCACTCTAAAATGCAGTTGGCTGCATAAACATGAATCAACATGGCTCCAGGGTAGCCATTAGCATAAGCCCGCAAATCTAGACACAGCACAGAAGAAAATTAAGTACTGGGGTATCATAGAAAGCATGCCACGTACGCAAGCGCGTTTCGACTGCTTTCAAGACCACATCAATAGTGTACATAGATTCGGTATTTATTATGCCTTAGCTTTTACGGAGTTACGGATTTAAACGTACTAAGTAAATTTTTAGTTTCAACGGTAATTGCCATTAAGTCGATTCGAGGTCGTGAAATATATTTAGAGCACAAAAAAAAAGACCGTTAAGAACAGCAAAATTTTAATTCATCACACTTCCTCCAAGTATAGATAATAGCATTTAAGAGACCGAATAATGCACAATACGTGATGTATTAATTTTACAGTTCAAAGTTGGATGCTGCTACTTAAAGAATTTCTCATTTAAAAGCTGCTGGTCCAGGGTCTGCCTTTTCCGAATGACAGCATACGTGAGGCCATCGACCACTATTTCCATGGGATGGTTTCTCGACGCGAAATTTGATGACAAGCATAATCCGTACGCCCCCGCGTTGAGGATGGCGAGGACGTCTCCCTGCTCTGTAGCCGGAAGATAGCGGTCACGGCCAAAGGTTTCCACTTGACCACTTCCTGAACCGACAATGTCATAGAGCTCCAGCCTCCTGCCGGGCCCATCGTGGAGGTTTCTGATTTCGTGGTATGAGTCGCAGAGGACCGGTGTCATCATATCGCTGAGGCCTGCATCCACAATGAGGTAGGTTTTGGAGGCGGTCGTTCGGACATACTCCACTCGTGTCACGAGCACAGCGGTGTCCGCCATCAGCAGACGTCCTGGCTCGCAGACGACGCGCAGTTGTCGCTTCTCTACAGGCTCGGTGATTTGGCGGATCATGGCGACAGGACCAGGAGCGTCGACACTCTTTCGAAGCGGTTCTCCGATTCCTCCGCCGATGTCGATGTGCTTGAGGAGGATACCTTTGCCCTTCAATTTATCGACAAGAGCCACTATCTTGTCGGAAGCCTCGATGAAAGACTCGAAGACCGCAACCTGGGAGCCGACGTGATACTTCACTCCAACGAGCTCCATGCACGCGGACAAGTGGACTCTCAAGCAGGCGTTCTCGGCCTCCTGTAGCGGGAATCCATAGTCCACGAGGGGCGTGGCCAGGTGTGGATACGTGCGGGCGTCCCCCTCGGGGTTGACAAGGATGCCAACCGGAACGACTTTCCTGCTCCTCAAGGCGATTGCTTCAATGCGATCCAGCTCCTGCCATGACTCAGCATGGATGCAGTACACGCCGTTGTCGATGGCCTGCGAAATCATCTCCCTCGTCTTGCTCTGTCCCGCGACCACTACTTTCTTCGGGTCGCCTCCGACCTTGAGCACTCGCTGTAGCTCTTCGACATTGGAAACGACGAAACCACTGCCCAGCTGCTTGAATATGCTAATAACACCCAACGAGTAGTTGGCTCGGACAGGGTAGCATATCAGGTGTTCGGAAGATTGAAGACCTTCCCGGACCATGTGGACGTTTTGTTCGATCTTCCCCTTGGAGTATACATAGAAGGGAGTCTGGTACCGGTCAGACAGCGCGGCAAGGGAAACGTGATCCACGTGTAACACGCCGTTTCGGTAGGACTCCATGTCGCCAAACAAAATGTCACGGGTTGCTGCAGAGCTAGGTGTCAAGACATTAGACAGAGTCTGCGCACAAAAGATAGCTGCAGTCTTTGGTCACGCTGACACCATTTTCTTCCATGGGCTTCCTAAGTCCCATCACAAGTCATCTCCGTAGGGCAAGCATAAAAGCGTGCGTTGTCACCACTCACAGGCTGCATGAGCGTCCGTTCCTTCAAGTAAGCGGTTTGGGCGACACAGAGATTCTTCTTGCTCGAATAGTTCGTTGCTCTCGGTCACGAACAGGCCTAACCGTACCGCGCAGTCACAACTGAAGAACGTGCGCCACGTGCTGCCATTCCTTTCTTTCTCTTTTTCTTCAAGTCGCCGCAGTCTTCGTCTTAATACATTTGATCAAGCACTGATGCTAAACAAATGACGTCAAGTCAAAAACTGACGGCTAGACGCGGGGGCAGAAGTAAAGAAGAATCGAGAAAATAAAATAAGGAACAAATAGCAGGACAACAAGCAATTCCGTTTGCTTGCTTTGGCTCGTCACTTTTGAGCTCTGTTCCCTTCTCTTCTTACAGAAATAAAAAATGCCGACGATTACGTCATTTCTAAATGCAAAATTTAAGCGCCACTCATCAGCTGTTTCAGTTCTTCGATAGATTGAAGCAAAGAATTCGAGCAAGACATATGTGTACAGTTACATAACTTTTTATTTTCCACACACATTCTTTCTTCGAGAAACACTCCACAAACAGTTCTTGATTTAAACGCATATGTGGCCTGCGCTACAACAGGAAAGGGGGCGGTGGCACGTATACTTACTACATACCGTTTATGCTGTGCATGCAGCGGCAGGCGAAAGGAAGGGACTTCCATTGGTTCAGAACGGCGGCGAGCACGGCGACGGCAGAAGAAATTTATCAACAACAACAAAAAAATGAAAGATCCCAACATACTCAAGAGGGCACCGATGCCGAAGCCCCCGGAGAGCTACTATAAAAGAATATTCAGCCCAAGAGGCTGGAATTTGAATGCGTACCACGTCGCCTACTGCAGGTCATGTGCGCGGCTGCAAATCCTACCCTATGGCGACGTCCTGGACGAAGACATTTCAAGGATCAACTCCTTGAAGAAAACGTACATGATCAGCACGCCGAATCGTCAACGAGCGAGTATTTATGTGAACATCAAGTCCATAGTTATAGACGAGAAGATACTCGACAACATCGGAACTCCGGAAGAAGTGCGCCAAGGCTTTATCAAGCGCAACACGAACACCGCCGGTCTCAACGCAACGAGAATCGGCAAGCCAAGATCTGTCTTGATCACTTTTGGAGATGCATTAGGCTCCCGAGACAAGTTTTTTTTCTTTTTCTGGGGTCAGCTAGTATGCACCGTCTACCCGTACCGAGAGCAGGTGGATAATCTGTTACAGCTGTAGGAAGACGGGGCTGTTATATGCGGATCGCGGCCCTATCGTTAGCGTTGGCTTGGCGGTTCCGTGGCTTGGCGGACGGCATCAACGGTCCCGGAAAAGACGAGGCGTCGATTAACAAAACAAACAGCTGTAACAGCCGTCGTCCACGGCTGAAGCGGTGGCGGTTGCAATGACGGCCTATAACAGACAAAAATTGGTGGCAGGCTAGGCCCCGCCGCATGCGGCGGTGACATACCTATCCCAGCCCCATCAGGGCCTTGACCAGCCACCCTCCTCTCTCACGTAGCAGACACTGCCGCTGCTTTTTACACGCTTGTCAGTTCAGAGGGAAAGGGAGAAATTCATGGCCGAGCGAGCTGTGATGACTCAGTCTCGGTGTCGCTACAAAAGTCTCCTCCACCTCCTGCAGACGGGTGAAGGCGACGCACTCTCGAGCGCCAGGCTTGGCCAGCGTTTGCACACGTACGCGCACACATTACGGCACGTGTGACTTCGACATACCGGATCACGACCGCGGTAGGAAGCGTTCGGCGGCCGACCGGACAGCGCTGAAATGTCCGAACCGCTTGCTGCTTTGACTGACGCTGCGGCCGCGTCTTTTGTCGCCTATGTCGGTGGCTAATCGTTACAGGGCACAGGATGGATTTGTGGCACAAGCCAAGGCTAGAGCGGTGCCGCAGATGCGGCGAAAACCACTCGGAACCCCCGGATTGAGAACTATACCGACGTGTAAGCCGGAATGCATTTTATGCGAGAAGGGTTGGAGGGGGCGCACAGAACCGGCAGTCAGAATTGCAAGTATACGCTGCTCTAGAGACGACCCCACAAACCCGAAGACGACCTAGGGCAACATGCTCTGTACGCCTGCCGCGATCGAGGGTCAGCAACAACGGTTACCGGGGGAAAAGCAGGTCGAACTCCTTTCCGCCACTGCCGGGCACAGGAGACAGAGGCGTCGGCCCAAGTACTGACAAAGTCAAAGGAAGAAGGAGCGGAGACACAGGCAAAAAGGTGAGCTGGCCAGTTAAGACCTCCCTTTGGGAAATGGCTCGAGAGAAGGAACTTATAGAACAGCTCGCTATGAGAAACAGAGAGCTTGAAACATAGAGAAGGAATTGGCAGAGATGAGGAATCTTATTCCTGATAACACAAAAATGCCAAGGGTACTTGACCAAGTCCCCTTTTCAAACTTCACAAAGCACTAGGCGCCTCGCGATAACTCAATTGCTCTCTCCATTTCTCCGACCACAAAGCTTCTTTCATGACAGCCAAGAACTGTTAGTGGAGTGTTTCTTGAAGGAATACGTGTGAAAAATTAAAAAAAAATTGTCTGTAATTGTGCATACGTGTCTTGCTCGAAATATTTGCCTCAATCTATATGAAAAGGTGAAACAGGTGATGAGCTGCGCTCAAATTTCGCATTAGGAAGTAACGTAATCGTGGCCGGTAGTTTTTTTTTTTTTTTTTTTTTTTTGCTTTGTGGCCAATCTTTTAGCGAGGTACGTATTATATGCGTATCACCATAAGCTTGCCCGTTTCCCGATTTCGGTTTTGGAGCGCTTTTTGTCGAAGGTGACACTGCAGCTCGAGTTCAGTGTTTCTTGCACTGATTCTTGCGTCTAAGCATTTCAAGTTTCTGGGCCATTCACCTCAACAACTTTGCCATCTCCCTCAGTCTTTTCAAGCACCGTAGCCACTGCAGCGAGATAACGCTCGTCCTTGGCATCGATATGCCCAAACTCTCCGGCAGCAGCTTCCGACGCACGAAAGGAACGCAACTATAATGGCATGGGGATGGCAACATTACACGCTCATTTAGGTGTTGAACTTCTCGGTGTAAACCGGGAAAAAAATACAGTAAATGTACGCCGAATTCATTTATCGGAATTTGTTTTGAATCGAAAAAGGTCAGTACTCGTACTCTTAGTATTCAAGGCGTATGCAGCTGGCTGTTGAGTACGAGTTGTGCTCAAAGTTGAAAATTAACAAAGTAGAGCGATCAAGGGCGTGGTGCAGTTGAGCGGTTTCCTATAGTGTACTTGAACTCGACAGAACACAAGTGGAGTTGGCTATTATTAAAGAGAAAAAACAAACTTTGATAGAAAGGACGCGACTCTCTCTCTCCCTCGTCGTTTTACACTTTCCTTCTAATAGCGGACTCGAGTCGACATCTGGTCAAGATCATGTAAATGTTGCATATATAATGCATTGAAGTTTGCCTTGTGTATATCGCAGCGCCTTGTAGTACAAGCCTAGCGAGAGCAGCCAGAACTTTTTGTGCACTCATAGTGCTTTTTCCCTCCACCTTCTTGCGCTTACAAGCATAAGTTACAAGCTTACAAATATAATTAGCGCTCAGCGGAAGTCCCGGGTGGCATGCGTCGGCTAGCTCGGCTACATGCCAATAGCACCGAGGCAGGAAACGTATCAGACATACATGGTTTATAATCACCCAGAATATTGGCACGCGCGCGGAGCACGCAACTGGCGGCAGCAGGTTTTGGGCGTCTATAGTGGAACATTTAAAGCGCCGTCAGGCCTGTGCATATTTTCCATACGATATTAGAAATTCTCTGAATGAATTTACTCGTGCAACTTAAACAGCGACTGAGCCTTACAGCTTCTGCTAGGGGGGCGCTAGCCAATAAGTGATCATCGGCATGCATGGTGCTAGGTGGCAGGACCACAGATACGTCCAAGCAGCAGTCCTGACGCAGCAATAAAACACCCCTTTGTCGCATGGCCATGGTCTATATCTGCTTGGGGCATGGCGTCGACGTTTGTGTATGCTACTTTTCAAATGTTTTCTTGTCTATCTTTGTTTTCACCATATCACTGAGACCACCTATTCTTGCAACACCCGCTGCACAATACCGTAGAACCATTTCCTTGAAATACGAATTGATAATTAAAAATTAAGAAATACATACGGATGTCGCCACATTTCATGGCGGGGGGCTGTTTCGTGCTATCGGTTCTTCTTTCGAGTGATGGAAAGCTTTATTGAAGGACACTGAAGCTGATTTTTTGTTGAGGAAGCCGCTTTGGATGATAAAGCAAACAATTACTTTTGCACATGTGTGTGTGTGTGTGTGTGTGTGTGTGTGTGTGTGTGTGTGTGTGTGTGTGTGTGTGTGTGTGTGTGTGTGTGTGTGTGTGTGTGTGTGTGTGTGTGTGTGTGTGTGTGTGTGTGTGTGTGTGTGTGTGTGTGTGTGTGTGTGTGTGTGTGTGTGTGTGTGTGTGTGTGTGTGTGTGTGTGTGTGTGTGTGTGTGTGTGTGTGTGTGTGTGTGTGTGTGTGTGTGTGTGTGTGTGTGTGTGTGTGTGTGTGTGTGTGTGTGTGTGTGTGTGTGTGTGTGTGTGTGTGTGTGTGTGTGTGTGTGTGTGTGTGTGTGTGTGTGTGTGTGTGTGTGTGTGTTTTAAATAAGCCGCAGTTTTGTTAGCGTGGATGTGCGGCGTGCGTGAATGGCTGAAGTTTTTGAGCCATTTTTGTCACGTTTGTGAAACAGCTATAGGTTGTTCTAATATACGATATACAAGTATGAAATCGATACTAGTCATTGACTCATCATCATCATCATCAGCCTGATTATACCCACTGCAGGGCGAAGGCCTCTCCCATATTTCTCCACTTAACCCGTTTCTGTGCTAGCTGCATCCACTTGACCCCTGCGAACTTCTTAATCTCATCCGCCCACCTAACTTTCTGCCGCCCCCTGCTACGCTTTCCTTCCCTTGGAATCCAGTTTGTTACCCTCAGCGACCATCGGTTATCCTCTCTTCGCACTACATGTCCTGCCCATGTCGATTTCTTCTTCTTAATTTCTACTAGAATGTCGGTAACCTGAGTTATTTCTCTGACCCACTCTGCACGCTTTCTATCTCTTAATGTTACCCCTACCATTTTTCGTTCCATATCCCTCTGGGCTGTCCTCAACTTAAGTAGAACTCTCTTGGTTAGCCTCCACGTTTCAGCCCCATAGGTGAGTACAGGCAAGATGCAACTGTTGTATACTTTCCTCTTGAGCGATACCGGTAAGCTGCTAGTCATAATCTGCGAGTGCTTGCCAAATGCGCTCCATCCCAATCGTATTCTTCTTGTTATTTCCTTTTCGTGGTCCGGGTCTGCGGTTACTACCTGTCCTAAGTAGACATATTCGCCTACTACTTCCAGTATTTCGCTACCTAATGTAAACTGCTGTTCCTTCCCGAGGCTGTTGAACATTACCTTAGTCTTCTGCATATTGATTTTCAAGCCTACCTTTCTACTTTTCCTGTCTAGGTCATCAATCATTATTTGCAGTTCATCCCCCGAGTTGCTTAGCAAGGCAATGTCATCAGCAAATCGCAGATTACTGAGGTATTCTCCATCTACCCTTATCCCTAACTGCTCCCATTCCAAGTCTCTGAATACTTCCTCTAAACAAGCTGTGAATAGTACTGGGGAGATTGTGTCTCCTTGCCTAACACCTCTCTTTATGGGAATTTTGTTACTTTCTTTATGCAGAACTATGGTTGCTGTGCAGCCGCTATATATATCTTCCAGCACTTTCACGTATGGCTCGTCTACCCCCTGATTTCGCAATGCCTGCATCACCGCCGAGGTTTCAACTGAGTCAAATGCTTTTTCGTAATCAATGAATGCTATGTATAAGGGCTGGTTATATTCCGAGCATTTTTCTATCACCTGATTGATGGTATGGATATAATCGATAGTAGAGTACCGTTTCCGAAACCCTGCTTGATCCTTTGCTTGATTGCAGTCTAAGGTTGTCCCGATTCTATTAGCGATTACCTTAGTAAATACCTTATACGTAACAGACAGTAAGCTGATTGGTCTGTAATTTTTAAGGTCCTTAGAGTCCCCTTTCTTGTGAATGAGGATAATGTTTGCATTCTTCCATGGTTCCGGTACCGTCGATGACACCAGGCACTGCGTATACAGGGTGGCCAGGTTTTCTAGCACGACATCCCCCCCGTCCTTCAGCAAATCTGTAGTTATCTGATCCTCTCCAGCTGATTTCCCCCTTTTCATAGTTTCTAGTGCTTTCTTGACCTCGTCCTTCGTCACTGGTGGAACGTCTGACTGTTTTTCCCTACCGCCAATCTCATTACGGTCCTGACTACTTTGGCTACTGTAGAGATCTGTATAGAACTCCTCGGCTACTTTGACTATCTTTTCCATATTAGTGATGACGTTGCCCGCCTTGTCCCTTATCGCATACATCTGGTTTTTGCCTATGCCCAATTTCTTCTTTACCGCTTTAAGGCTTCCCCCGTTCTTTACAGCATGCTCAATTTTCTCCATGTTATACTTCCTAATATCGGCCACCTTGCGCTTATTGATTAGCTTCGATATCTCGGCCAATTCGATCTGGTCTGTTGGATTGGAAGCTTTCATACTCTGGCGTTTCTTAATCAAATCTTTCGTCTCCTTAGACAGCTTACCGGTATCCTCTCTAAGTATCCTACCGCCTACTTCTACCGTGCACTCAGTAATGATAACTCTGAAATTATTGTTCCTTGCCTCTAGGGTAATGTCGCCATCCTCAGTTAGAGCTGAAAACCTATTCTGTAGCGAGATCCTGAACTCTTCTGCCCTCCCCCTCACCGCTAATTCGTTGATGGGTTTCTTTCTTACTAATCTGTTGCGTTCCTTCTTCAGATTTAGGCTAATTCGGGACCTCACCATCCTGTGGTCACTGCATCGCACTTTCCCGATTACCTCCACATCTTGCATAATGGCGGGGGTTGAACACATTATGAAGTCGATTTCATTTTTAGTCTCTCCGTTAGGACTTTTCCATGTCCATTTCCGGTTCTTCCGTTTGCTGAAGAAGGTATTCATGATTCGTAAGTTATTGCGCTCTGCAAACTCAACTAGTAACTCCCCCCTGTTATTCCTAGAACCAATGCAATAGTCACCTACTACATTGTCTCCTGCCTGTTTTTTCCCTACCTTGGCGTTGAAATCGCCCATTAGTACAGTATACTGCGTCTTTACTTTTCGCATTGCCGATTCTACATCTTCGTAGAAGCTTTCAGCTGCCTGGTCATCATAACTACATGTAGGTGCATAGGCCTGTACAACCTTCAGTTTATACCGCTTATTAAGCCGAATTACGATGCCTGCAACCCTCTCATTAATACTATAGAATTCATCTATATTACCCGCTATATACTTATTGACAAGGAAACCTACTCCTAGTTGTCGCCTCTCTGGTAAGCCTCGATAACACAGTACATGCCCATCTTTCAGTACAGTATATGCCTCATTCGGCCTCCTAACCTCACTAAGCCCTATGACATCCCATTTCATGCCCTCTAGTTCCTCTAACAGCACTGCTAAGCTAGCTTCACTAGCTAGGGTTCTAGCATTAAACGTTGCCAGGGTCAGTTTCCAATGGCGGCCTGTCCAGCGGAGCCAGACTTTCTTAGCACCCCCTGCTGCGTCACAGGTCTGACCGCCGCCGTGGTGAGTTGTTCCGCAGCCGCTGGTGACTGAGGGCCGGGGTTTTGATAAGCTCCATAAAACCCCGGCCCTCAGTCATTGACTATTTTCCTTCTATTGTGATCAGGACTCAGGTGTACAAATAGCTCTAATATTGTTACGGACGATCAAGTAAAAAGAAGCCGGCAGTGACGCGGACAGGAGCGCTCGCGCTAGGCGTATTAGCAAACCATATCCCGTAGGAGCACTCGAGCAGACGACGCTCTGGCGCGTGATTCCTCTGAGCAGCGCCACCAGGCGACAAATAGGGAATATATTGTCTAAACGAATAAGAACATATTTAAAGCCCTCCGTTCACGTCGTTTTGGTGGCGTAATGTAATGTAAATCCAAGAAACTAAGATTGAAAGCGAAGAGCTAACTGATCGTATGGCGTCGTCCTTTTCTTCTTTGTATGACGTATGCGTCTGCCATTCCATCGGCGCGTCGGGTGGCTGCGTTTTATTTATTCGTAAAAGTTTAGGCATCAACGTTGCTTCCGTTGTGGCTTCCCAATGCGGTCGCCTTCTTGTTGTTGACTTTTCATTTTCGAATTATAGTTATCGTGTTGTCTGTGTTTATGCTCCGAACGCGGTGAGCGAGCGCAGAACATTTTTCGAAAGTCTCGAAATGCATCTTAGGTGCGACAAGGTAGTAATATTGATAGGAGACTTCAACTGTGTTTGTTTCGCTCAGGACCACGCAAAAAATTTGCCAGTGAGGGATAAGAGTGCTCAGCTGCTGCACTCTTTAATTAATGAGTGTAATCTCGAAGACGTTGGCTATTTGTTCTCTTACGACGCACACCCTAAATACACGCATTTTCAAAGGGATAGCCACGCCAGATTAGATCGAATTTATGTCTCTGTTGAACTGACTTCATTGTGCACAGAGTATGACGTTAAGCCCGTAAGCTTCAGTGACCATTGCTTAGTAATTGGAACATTTGGCAGGAAACAGCGGAGGTCACGATTTAACTGGCACCTGTGGAAATTTAACGTGAAGCTTTTAGAGGACGACAGTTTTGTAAGAGAGACAACGAAAGAACTCGATAAATTACGTTCGACGCAGGCCGAAAGCTATATAGTTGAGTGGGAGGAGCTAAAGCAGAGAGTAAAGCTTTTAGCTATCAAAACTGCAAGCGCAATTCGATATGACGAAAAAAGAAAAGAGAAAGAAATGCACGAGGAGCTTGAGTTTTTGCTTAGCATGGATAGCATCCAGCCAGGAAGATATGCACAAGAAATAAAAGCCTTGAAACGACAACTTGAAAACATTGACACTGAAAAGTATAAGGCAGCAGTGATAAGAGCAAGGTCTGAAAAATTTTGGGCGAGGGAGACGCCAACTAAGCGAGCGCTGTCAGATGAGAAACGGCACGCGTATCAAAAGGAAATCCGGCAAATTGACAACCGAGGTGCTGTAACTAGTGACCCTGCTACTATCAAAAATACCTTTATAGAACACTACAATGAATTGCTTGGCCGTAAACGCGAAGTCAAAAATGGCTTTCAGGCAGAATTTTTGCGCCAAATGCCAAAGCTCGATGAGGATGTTAAAACGCGTCTAGAACGACCCATAAGTTTGACAGAAATAGAAAGTGCGATAGACGAGCTTCCAATGGGAAAGTCGCCAGGACCTGACGGGCTTGGCGCTGCTTTCTACAAAGCATTTAAAGATTACACAGCCCAGATTTTGCTTAAAGTGCTAGACGAGTCATACGAACGTAAGCAGGTCCCACCTTCGTTTTCTACCTCGCACATTGTTTTGATTCCGAAGTATGATGAGCCAGGAAAACGCCTGTTGGTGGGTTCTCATCGGCCGATAAGCCTCACCAACGTGGATTACAAAATATACATGAAAGTGCTGGCGAAAAGGCTTCAAAGTGTAATATCGAGTCTGGTTGGGCCACACCAGACGTGCGGCATTAAAGGTCGAAGCATCGCAACTAATGTGCACGGTACGAACTGTTTTGGAGTGTTGTGACGCGATTGGATCTCGAGTGGCAATGATACAGCTGGATCTCGCCAAAGCATTCGATCGCGTTTCGCACGATGCCTTGTTCGAAGTATTGACACACTCAAACATAGGGCGAGTGATTCAGGAAGGTGTTCGAATGGTGTATGCGAACTGCACGACACGGATAATTGTGAATGGAGAGCTCACTGACAGCATTCGTGTGCTGTCGTCAGTGAGGCAAGGCTGTCCCCTGTCACCCCTACTGTTTGCGGCCTACCTCGAGCCTCTCTGCCGGTCTATCATAAACAATGAACGTATAACTGGTTTTATGCTGCAGTCAGCACAGGTCAAAATGCTGGCATATGCAGATGACATCGCTGTATTCTGTTCAAGCAGAGAAAGCATTCAAGAAGTTACTGCTCTTGTTGAAAAATTCTGCCGACAGACAGGCTGTGAAGTAAATTGGGAAAAAAGTGCCGGTTTCTGGCATGGAGACTGGGATGTTACGCCTGAATACTTTTCTCGTTTGCAATGGTCAAAATTGCCGACCCAGTATTTAGGCGTGCCGCTTGAATCGTACCAAGATCCCACCCCTTTGTGGGCTGGCCAAGCAGAGAGAGCGAGAGAGAAAGCTGATTCATGGCAGGGCAAGCCGTTGTCAATGTTCTCACGCGCTTATGTGTGCAATGTTTTCCTTGTGGCAAAGATATGGTATGTAATGAATGTGCTTTCGGCGACGCGTGTTAGCATTAAAAAAATTAATCGTGTCTTTGCCGTTTTCATGTGGGCATCAACATGGGAAAAGTGCAGCAGAACCAACCTCTTTCTGCCTGTTAAGGCGGGGGGCTTGGGCCTTGTGCATCTCTTTTTGCGACAGGTTGTCTCGCGTTTTTTTTTCCTTCGTGATCAAAACGACAAATTCTTGAGCACGGTCATGCAAGTACGACTGTGTAAAATGCTTCCAGAATACGTTGTCTGTTCTGGTGAGAATATGAGTGGCGCTTTAAAAGGGTACATGCGCGAAGTTGTCTTGTCTTTCAGAATGTTGCATGCGCGTTTTTCAATGGAATACTTGAGCAAAGTGTGTAAGAAGAAGCTGTACAAAGATCTTCTGGAGGTGACGATACCGTTGCCGATTTACCGTGCACCACACCGTGGAGGCCCCGGACAGGATGTCTTAAAGCGTGTGAAAAAGATGCCAGTTAGGCCTTCAGTTAAAACGTTCTTCTTTAAGCTACATTCCAACACATTACCTGCTAAAACCTGGTTACATGAAAGAGGCTTATTCGTTCCCTGGACAACAGACTGTCTCCTTTGCAAAAAACCAGAGACAATCGAGCACGTCTTTCTGGATTGCTGGGACCCAGTCTTTCACTGGGATGTTCTCCAGAGAACACTAAAGAAAGGCCTTCCGTTAGATCCGTATGGCATGGTTCCTTCCAGTCGAGAGTGAGGGTATTCCTTTGGATTTAGTCATGGTCTTGGACCTCCACAGCCTGTGGAAAACAAGGATGCAAGTGCAACATGCAGATGTCAGCACGCGTTCTGTACGCGAGAACTTTATCGAGAGTGTGCTGCTCCTTAGAGAAACGTATCGGGTGCTTTCTGATCCACCTGACTGGATCAGTGTGCTCGATGAACTGGCTGTCCTCAAAAAATTTTAAACCTTTCGTGACAGCCGAAGTCTGGTTGTTGCGAGTTTTACCATTATTGTGGATCTTTTTTGAATTGATGTGAACTCAAAACAGGCAATAAAGCAGAAAAAAATTTGGTGGCGTAATGGAATAACGCCACGCATCTGTTCACTGGTGCCACTTAAACATGCGTTCGATTCCTGTGTTCTATTTTATTTCTGAATATTTTTTTTTGCAATTGCCTTCACTGTAATTATATCCTGCCTTCAGTGAGTGTATGTTACCTTTAGGTTGCGTTTACAGACACCTTTAAGTAAGAATCGGTATGACAACAGTTACACTAAGCAATTACCTTCCCCACAATCATTTCCTGCCTCAGTGAGTGTATGCTGCCTTTAGGTTGCATTCAGAGACATCTTTCAGCAACAATAATCATTTACAGTGAGTGTATGTTACCTTTAGGTTGAGTTCAGAGAGATCTTTCAGCAACAATCGCCGTTTAACTCGCTGAAAGCGTCGTCTGCTTCAGTGCGCCTACGGGATATGGTATGGCAATACGCGGCCCGGCAACATATTCAATAAACGTCATCTCATATTCATCGACCATCTCTCTGTCCTATGTTCTCCTGTTTTCATCGGCTTGCCGCTTCGTAACAATATAAAAGGGAACGAGTTGTCAGCATCCAAGCAATGGCTATACTCAGCAAATATGTGACAAGAACAGCTATTAGTTTGTTCGGAAGAGCGTTCTTGCGGTGGGATACTACCCACGTGGAGTTCTAACATTCAATGCAGAAATAACGAAAGAGGTCGTCATGGAGCAGACAGTGGCTGTTCCTTTTCATATTGAAGGCCATTATCCCTTGGCTAGCTAGTGCATACTTCAACCTGGTGTCTGTATTCCGTCTGAGAGCCTGTCAGTCGCCGCCTGTTCCCTCGGAATCTTCACCCCCTCCCTGTTCACGGCGTGATTAAAAAGGCGTTCGATGAAAACACACGCCGATTTGCCGCTGACGAGCCAGTGATTGCTCAGGTGTATCAAGCATTATGAAGTTCGAGCAGAGACGGATGGACAGAGAGAGAGAGAGAGCGGATTGTGCTGCAGCTGTGCGACCGCTCCGCCTCCTCAATGCTGAGCCGCGTGACGCCACCTTCTCTTTCTTCACTTCAAGTTCACGAAGAGAGAGGGTTAGCGGCTTCAGACAGACATCGCCGAAATCTGTGATTGCGGCTAATAGACCTTTCCCAGCGACCGATTTGCGCATGCGCCTGTTTTTCGGAAGTGCTCGGCCTCCATGTTAGTTGTAGTCGGCTGGTCAAAGCCCGCACATGCCACTGCATTCCTGAAATCACCGCTCCACACAAACTCATCGCACATTTCTCAGGATTCGCCGCCGAGGAAGTTTGTCAAGTCATTATTTTAGAAAACTGCGCTGCCTGTTGCATGCAAGGAAACGTTCTAACCGTCCCTTTGCTATTTTCAGCGATGGCATATACTCTTCGTTTGGTCGAAAAGCCGTCGGCACCGCACATCCCAAATAATCAGGGCCTGAGTGAAAAATGTCATATCAAGGCAATTTGTGATTCTAGTGATTGATAACCGATTGATGTGCGATAGGCGATGATGAGTAAAAAAATAATTGTAATGAAGTGATGAATTGACAAATCAAGGAAATTAGAAACGAATAAAGGAATTTGAGCAAAGGGGCTTCACATGAGTCAAAATTATCAGAATGAAAAGCCAATGGTTTGTGAATCTCATTAGTAAAATTTAGAGTATGTAATTGATGAATATTTTCAAATAATTGAAGAATAAAAAATTGGAGAGGTGTCAAAATGCTTAGAATGTTGACTGGCTGACGTGGAAAAGCTTTATTGAGAGATAAGGGAGGGTGATGTGCTCAGAATTAAATTCAAGGCTCGAGAATTCTAATCAGGAAAATATTGAGTGTGCAATTGATCTTTATTTACTTGAAAGAATTAAATAAAAAAAATTAAAAATTGGAGAAAGGGCTTCGAAGGCCTTATAATGCTGAGAATGAAAAGCCAATGATTCATGATGATATTAAAGGTAATTTAGAGTGCATAATTGATCAAATAAAATAGTCGGAAAAATAAAAAAAAAATAAAAAACGGAGCTTCAAAGATCTCAGATTGCTCGGAATGAAAAGTCAGTGCTTGTTGATGCTAATTAAAAATGTTTCAGTGATCAATTATTTGAAATAATCGAGAAAAAAATGGAAAAGGAGGGCCTAAAGGTGTCAGAATGCTCAGAATCAAAAGCCAGTGCTTGATTGTGCAAATTAAGGGTAGTCGCTACGTGTAATTGTTCAATTATTCAATTAAACGAAGTAAAAAAATGAAAAGAGGGTTCGAAGGTCTCAAAACGCTGCGAATGAACAGTCAACGCGTCAGAAGGCTAAGGAATAAAATTCAGAGTCTGTGTTATCAATTTATTGTTTCCAGTAATTGAAAAAATCGAAAAAGGCTTTCAAAAGTATCAAACCGCCAGAATGGAAAACAAATGTATGCTGAGGCTAATTATATTGTATAAAAATAAAAATACCGGCCGAAAACAGTGAGATTTCAAAAATACCGGCAACCCCGAGGATTTGTGAAAGTTTACCTGACCTTAGGCCAGAGAGTCCTGGGTAAGTTGTTGCAAAGTGTCCCGTGAAGCAAATTACGTCGATAAAAAATTAAGATCTTGATGTACCATCAAAATAATAAAGTTAATTAATTGATCAATAACACGCTTCAAATTTTCTTAGAGTCATCAAGCACTGGCTTTTTATTCCGGACATTTTTGCATCTATAAAGCACTTTTTCATATTTTCAATTATTTTTTAAATTTCAAATAACTAGTTGTCACGATAATAAAGTTAATTATTTGATCAACTACATGGTCTGAATTTTTTTAATTAGCGTCATCAAGCATTGACTTTGTGTTCCGAGCATTTTTACACCTACGAAGACTCTTTTCAGTATTTTTTTATTTTTTCTTTTAATTCAATTAAGAAGTTGTCACGATCATAAAGTTAATTAATTGATGAAATACTCGCTCTAAATTTTCTTAATTAGCGTCATCAAGCACAGGTTTTTATTCCGGGCATTTTTGCATTACAAAGCACTTTTTCTTATTTTTAATTTTTTATTTCGATTAATAATTGATAATTTATACATTGTAAATATTTTTACATAGCATCAGCAAGCATTGGCTTTTCATCCTGAGCATACTGACACCTTTGAACCCCCTTTTTTCCAATTTTTTTCTATTCCCAAATAACCAATAATTCACAATGATTTTATTAACTTGTCCTTCCCTATCACACACCAATCCATAATCAAACACTATAACGAAAAATCCCCATGATACAATTTTTTGCGCAGCCCCGAATATTTTCGACGCGCGTCGTCGACTACTACTACTATTACGACGGCGCTGACGGCTTTTCGTCCGAACGAGCTGAACAAGCTACACCGAAAACCGGAGTCGCTTTTCCCTCGTGCTATTGTGATGGCATCCAGGAAGGTAACAAGTGAATTTTCCCAATGCATTCGGGCATGCACACGAGCTAAAAACCGCTCGGAAACGCGGTGCGTGGGCACTCAAGGCGGGCGGAGCGGCCGAATTACTACATCTACCAGCATGCACCGCGGCAGCGGCGGCGTCGTGAAACTTGCCGGTGGGATCGGTCTATTGCTACGCATTAAAAAACTGGCGCGAGTTATCAGGGTGCCTTCAGAAAAAACAATGCAGGGTGTATACAGCCTGTTGAGGTGTGCTTAGAGGTTGTTTACCATTGTAGTGTGCTGGTAGGAGTCATTATATTCCCTTCAATTACACAAAATCTAGCCAAGGAAGTAAGTTAAATTACTTCTCAAAGAACGTAGACCAAAATGTTAACTACGTTGCGGTTCTTGTTTTTGAACATATTACTAGCT
Source organism: Amblyomma maculatum (assembly GCF_055883805.1). Taxonomy (NCBI): domain Eukaryota; kingdom Metazoa; phylum Arthropoda; class Arachnida; order Ixodida; family Ixodidae; genus Amblyomma; species Amblyomma maculatum. The sequence goes on from NC_139344.1 coordinate 261,619,068, forward strand.
GGTACGGGAAAATTTTTTGAAGTCCGACATTTTGTTGGCAATAGCTTGGCAGAAGGCTTGAACTAGAAGGCGTTTCCATGAGCCTAGATGGTGCAAACAATATACGCGTAAAATATTTGCTTCTGTAATGGATTGAGACGCAGCTATGAAAATACTACAACTGATGACAAGGTTGCTTGTCCCGTCCGACATTTTACTTGTTAAACTGAACGTTACTACTTGTTGTGACTGTAACCTGGAAACGCCTGAGGCCGAAACACTCTTCTTGGAGGGCTTTAATGGATTGAGACGCAGCTATGAAAATATTACAACTGATGACAAGGTTGCTTGTCCCGTCCGACATTTTACTTGTTAAACTGAACGTTACTACTTGTTGTGACTGTAACCTGGAAACGCTTGAGGCCGAAACACTCTTCTTGGAGGGCTTTAAAAGTAAACTGAAAGGACTTACCCGTCAGTCGCAGAGAGGGTCGAGATGATAGCGTACATCCACTTATAGTAGTCTTAGTCACTTTTTTTGCTTGAGGGATAAACAAAGAAATTGTGAGGACGATCACATTTCTTAATGCGAAACTTGAACGTAGCTCTACAAACTTTTTTTTTTTTTCAAAGTGAAAGACAACTTACGCGAGGGGCGACTGCGGTAGGGAGGAGCCAGAGAGAGAGAGAGAGCGTATTGGGTGTTTTGTTTGAAGTCCGTCTCGGATGTACGATGAGCGAGCGGCACATGAAGAGCTCGTGACTTTTCTCTATATTCTGAGAAATTTTCCTTTGCTGATGACTCTCTGGTGGCTTTATTTCGCGCATTTACTAAGCTTAATAGATAGAATAATGTAAGAAGTGCTTGAGATTGGGCTAGTTGGAACATCTTCTCAAAAAAGCTGCGCTGCTTAGTTTTATAGTCGGTAGATTGCGCTTAACCACAGCGTTTGTCCAGTTCCTTTGTCCGTGTAAAACTAAGCAGCGCAGCCTTTGTGAGAATAATGTAAGCCGTTTTCTTGGAGGAGCCGGAAAATACTCCTGCTCTTATTGTCGGTCCCCTCCTTAAGAAAATCTGCCTCCCTTCCACGCCATTAGAACAACTTCCTGAAAATGTTGTTTTTGACGCTTTTGTCCCAGCACAAGCCCTCATCCTAGCCGACGGCGAAGAAGCTTAACCGCCGAGCGGGTGCATAAGCGCTGTAGCTGCACTCTAAAATGCAGTTGGCTGCATAAACATGAATTAACATGGCTCCAAGGTACACTGTAAACCGCTTTGCACCCTTAAGGGTATATTAGTCATTTACCACCCTTACAACACCCATGTTTTTTCGTGAAATGGGTGTTCTTAATTGTTCGCACCTATTTTACCCCCACTTGGGATTTTTGGGCTGTTGAAAAGGTTCATTTAGTAAAATGTACCCCACCAATCTCTAAGGGTGTAAGGGTGTTTTGATTTTTTTTCATTAATTACGAAGACTTCAGGATAAAGGAAGGGATCAGCGTGGATTTCGTTTGCAGAATGATGAAGTCTGTTATAGTAATTGTGAAAGCAGTACAAATGCTGTCACGGTGCTGATATCATGTGCTCTTTACTACACGTTCAGGCGCTCATTTTTTTTTTATTTTTGCAAACGGTTGCAAGAATGAAAAAAAAATACAGTATGCGGGGTTCAGTGTCCATAATTAGGCTATATACAACAGTTACAGCTAGGGAGCGTCGTGCGTAGTAGAGCAATCCGAGATTAACTTGCAATGCAGTACACATTGGCATTGTAAACATTACATGTTTTTAGTATCCATTCCGGTAGCCTTACGAAATCTGAGAACTGCACTACGCCGGCCAGAGTCCATGCATCGGATATAACATCAAGCCAACATTTTCATCCACCCCGTTACCATCGTATCGCGGGCTCAGAGTGACGGCGCCAAACGGAGCGTGCAATGCCGTTGCGGAATTAAAATTTGTCCAGCACTTCTTTTGCATCCTGACGATTTAGGAGAAAATTGCATATACTGCAGGCGCTTTGTTAACTACATGCGCAGCTCGTAAACGTTACTGCATGTTACTATTTTATTTGGCCACATAATTAACGCGTAGACCACCAACACTCTACCTCACTTTACGGCTTTCCTGCCTCGCATGACTTCACTACGAGTAGCCAGATGCGTACATCACTGCACCGGCACTTCCACGTATTCAGCCACGACCTGCTGAAAAGACCTCGGACGAGAGCGTTACGAGGCGAGTGGCCGTCGGAAAATCGGTCTTCTTCCGCAACTTCGCAGGAAGCCCTGCTTGGATAGAAGGCACCGTACAAAAAAGACTAGGGCATCGATCTTGGCTGATCAGGTCCAAACCCGGAACGGTTCGTCGGCACCTTGATCACAAAAAGCCAGGTGCTGAATCCTACCCGACGGAAGATCCGCCATTGAACGATCAGACCAGCAGCAAGCGAACAACAGTCCACAATGCCGGCTCCTTACATGATCGCGACACCACAAGCGGAAGCTTCGCCTGAGGCCAATCTGCCTACAAGCGCTTTGCCAAGGCCTCAACGTGAACGTCGTCCACCCAACCGATACGTTGACCCAGTCTAAGGAGGAAGGGGTGTTGTGTACGCGAACCGACGCACTGCCACACCGCCTCCTAGCAAACGGACGCACGGCCGCTCCAGTTGCAATGCCTCCTTGCAGCTGCGAGCCGGCCGCTTAGGAGGGACCAGCGGGGATCCCCCCCGCCTGCGCCGACGACGACGCGCGGATGTAATCGAGCCGTGCGTTGCCTCGGAACTGGACCGTCCTGGGACCATGTGCGCGACCCAGGGCACTAGAAGCAATGCCTTCTTTACAGGCGCTCGCGCTTCTCTCTCTCCGTCTCTTCCCCTCTCTCATAAAGCGCAATAAAGTAGTCTACCCAGCAACCGAATCGAGAGGTTCCTCGCTCACGGGGCTCCGACGCCCCAAACATAACATGGGGAATCACATATTCAATTTCAGATTGGAAAATGAACATTCAGTTAGGCTCAATTTTCATCTATCAGTAGTTTTTGCGCTCCATGTACCTATAAAACTGGAGGCCGACAGCCTTTCTTTAAAGCTCCTTGTTACCTCGTTATGGGCGCATATGAGAGAGCGCTTTGCTTTGAAATGAACTATTCCATGTTTTGATGCGGGCTTGCCTCTCATTCTAGTGCATGCCGTGAGACTGACCTTCGTGGCGACAGAGCAGATTATACACGCAATTGTAGCAATTGTCAGTGCAGAAACAAGGGACTGCCTTCTCGAGAGTCAACGAGAATCAACCGCCCGATATAACGCAAGGCGACGGGCCACAGAATTTCATCCCGGAGATCTCGTCGTGCTCGAAGCCGGCGCACGGAACACACGTGACGCGCGCTACGAAGGACCCTTTGAAATTACAGAAGTGATGAGCCAAACCTAGTAGCCATAGAAAGACTACACCACGCACCTGGTAAAATCAACCGAAAAACAGTGAACGTTGAACAACTGTGGAGATACAAGGAGCGCGATCTCGTCGCTAATGAGCTTATGCCATCTCCCCGGAATGCTTGCACCTGAGGACAGGCGCATATTCGGGAGGGTCGTATCAGCGCTACGTCGACTACGCCGACCAAAGTGCCCGTTTAGGCATTGTCTACCTTGACCATCGAACGCTGACGCCGCTATCCGACACCGCGCCCAGCCAAGGCTAAAACGAACTTTCTCACGGCCGTCGGCGCAGCACACGAAACCGCAGGGCAAGATCACATGAGGAGAGAGAGCGAGCCGTCTCTGACGTGTGTGTGACTGGTGTACGTGCCGGTACCAGGGATTCAACCGTGGGAAGAACGGATGTGAAGGTGTGAAATGTGAATACTGAAAGAGTCAGTCGAAGCTGGACCGAGCGATAGAACGGATACGCATCACAACAGCGTAGTTCGCACAGGCGCGTTCTTCTTTCGGACTGACATCCACCCAATTTTTTAATTCGACCTCAATAAATTAGTTCCCTTAATTTCTTTGAGTGTCTGCTAACACAATCGTTCTGGCTGCTGCTGCTGCTGCTGTACGAAAAAATACACGTTTCGTCTCGCGATAAACCGAAACCGAAAGCGAGGCCGAATCGCTGCATGTATGCCGCCAGGTGGCCATCGGTATCGTCGTGGTCACGTTTTCCCACCATTTTGTTTTACAGCGTGTGGCATGGCGGCGGTGCGTTGTCCACGCCAACGGTATTTTCGGACATATTTTGCGACGTATTGAAGTGAACCGTAGTGTTTTTGTGTGCATATTTAACTGCAAATGCGAGTAGTTTCGTTCACTGTTGTCAGTGTGCCGTCTGACATACACACGGAACAGAAGTGGCCCTCGAAGTTCCCTATGGAGCTTTGCGTTCTTTGTTGTCTTCACGACGATGCTCGACCTCCCTTTAAAGGTAAGAGATCTTATGTATTGGCATATGGTGGGTGCAAATTTTAGAACGCATGTTTTACAGAATGTATGCCTGTCATACTGCAGAGTTCGACGTTCAGGAAATTGCAAGCGTTACAGACTTGTTCGGAGCGCGGTTGCAACACTAACGGGGAGGGGAGAGGGAGGGGGTGCGCTGAACAGTAAACATAGAGAAATCATTCGATTTACACGATTATAACTGGAAGCCATGCATCCATGTTAGAGATTACTAGCGCATACTCTTTAGGACCTCTGCGTTCTGCCAGATTTAAAATGTGACAAGTTTGAAAGGCAAGGAGAATGCATTTGGTCGATTTTCATCTCGCCCAGAGGTTCCTTCGCGCATGTCAATTTTTACTGTCATAAGCGCTCATGGGCTGTATTTTAGCTCTATGTGATACATTGCGTAAGCACAATATTTGAGAAAAAAATTTCTCTATCTTCTGCACAGGCATTGGCCGCTGGTTTGTGCATCTGATTGCTTTGCATTTATTTCATTCTGTCTTCAGCTTCAGTGACAACTTATGCCGCACGTTCGGTCTAAAAGTCGTCGGCATAGTAGTAGTAGTAGTAGTAGTAGTAGTAGTAGTAGTAGTAGTAGTAGTAGTAGTAGTAATACTAGCAGTAGTTGTAGTAGTTGGCACAGCATGCCGAAAAGTACATAAAAATTTTGATCATGGTAATTTGGGCTTCTAGTGATAGATGATTGATTGGCGTGGGATAGGTGATGAAGAGTTGATGCAATTATTTTAATTCATCATTGATGAATTAAAAAATAAATTTAAAACAGAGGGTTTAAAAGCAAGAGAATGCTCAGACAAAATGCTTGATGTTGCTAATTAAGAAAATATAGTGTATAAATGACCAATTTGTTAATTGAAACAAAAAATGAAAATGCATTCAAAGTTGTCAGACTGCTTAGAACGGAAAGCGAATGTTTTGTGGTGCTAAGTATAGGTGTATAAAAGAAAAAAATGGGAAGTGAAAAATGTTTTGTGGTGCTAAGTATAGGTGTATAAAAGAAAAAAATGGGAAGTGAAAAATATTGTCCGTGTGTGAAAAACTGCTGCGTGATAACCTCTACAGAGCTTCTTTTATTTATTCTCCCTTCTGCCACATTTTTGTTCTGGCCGCATTGCTCAGTTGTATTTATGACGGCATTGCATTATGTCTGCAGGACATACCACATGGGAGCTCACAGCACTGAATTTGTGGCAACTGGAAAATATTCAGGAGCGGCATGTGAACAAATGGTGCGTGTTCTGGCTGTAGTACCTCTTTTTAAGTTGGATTATGTGTTCTCCATCCTACATAAGTAATGCAATATGTATGTAAGCACTCTAGTAGAACTTTTTGCTGTGTTGGTGCATGTTATGAAATAAAGAAGCGTCAACAATGAACAAATACAACTTAGTGTCACGGACAACTTGTATGAAAGAGCACTGAACAAGGGTAGAGGGAGATGCCTAAGTTCGCAGGTCAACATTTTGACCAGTTGGCTTGTCTTCATCTGGGCGGAGAAATCATCACTGGCAGAGGTTTAAATACGCTGAAGAAAAGCTGAGGAGGAGGAGGTTGCATGAGAAGAAAGTAGGTCAAGAACTGAAAGAAAAATAGAGAAAAAATTTCTTCAGTATGGATTTTTCAGCCTGGAATCTGTTCCTGTGGCCTGAAAAAGAAAAGTGGCAGCAGCAGGAAAAACTACAATGCAGGGTAGATGATTAGTCAGCATAGTCCATGGTTTCACGGACTACCGTCTGGCAAAAGGCGAACATTGCAGAAACAAACATACACTCTCCAAAATGTTTTTTAAAAAAAGGAAACATGACATTTCGGGGCCCGTGCTGGTCCCTTGATCACATGGAGCGCTGCGTGGAACTAGGGCAGCTTAAATGCGATAAAATTGGGTAGTGTCCGATTGTAGATCTCTGGAAGATTTCCACGTGTCCTATTAAAAGCATAACACGAGGCATGCTCTTAGCAGGACACATGTAAATCTTCCAGAGATCTACAATCGGTCACTATGCAATTTTAACCATATTTAAGCCGCTGTCGTTCCGTGCAGCGCTTCATGTTAACAAGGGACCCGTACCAGCCCCGAAACGTGGTTTTTCCTTCTTCTTTTTTTTTTTTTTTTTTTTTTCAGAAGGTTGGAGCGAGTGTACGCTTGTTTCTGCAGTGATTAGTTGGCACCTAAAGCAGTTTTAGTGCAGACACACTTTTCTTGAAAAGCAACATGCATTCCAAAAGGTCCTGATAACTGATATCTGCAGGGGAACAATTCTCAAAAGCTTTTCACAAAGGGGGAGAAGGAAAAAGAAACAAAATATTAACAGGACAGTGAACGATATACCTGCCACTGTGGTTAACTGTCCTGTTAATATTCTTTTTTTTTATGTCCTTCTCCCCCATCTGGAGAAGGCTTTTGAGAATTTTTTTTTTTGTGTGTGTGCAGTCGGTGGCCAAGCGGTTAAGGCGATGGACTAGATATCTATGCAAGGTGTTTTGCTGGGCTACTTGATAGTTGTCAACATTATGATATCGCAGTGCTGGCTGGCAGATGAGAACAAAATCAAAAGCATATTTAAACCCTTGCCAGTGATGCCCGCTCTGCCCAGACGAAGGCAAGTCCACTTGTTGAAATGTTGGCTCAACCTGTGAACTGAGGCTTCACCCCTCTACTCTTTTCCAATGCTCTTTCATGCAGTGTAGCAATCTTCTTCCTATAATTCTACATGGACAACTTGTAGTGGAACTTGTATTCGTTCGTCTTTGGCGCTTCGTTATTTCATAGCAATATGTATAACTGTGTACTAAATACCTTATTCATTCTTTGTAGTTGGATTTCAGCCGAGACTTGTTTCAGACCACTTTGAATATTATATTGAGCATCAGTGTTCCTTAAGACCCTGCATTAGGTGAATGAAAGGCAAAATATTAGGAGAGGTTATCATTGATGCAAATGTCAGCAGACAGAAATGGAGCTTCTCATGGCTTCTTTATTCATGTGTCATTAAATTGGGAATTCTTTAGCACTCTCATAATAACTATTTACTAATGAATGGCTACGGCTGTTGCAAAAGCTGATTGGTATTGAAATCGTGCTAAAACAATACGCTAATGCACTATATGCTTACTTTGAGGCCTGTATTTGAAACCAAATATATTGTGAGATATGCAAGGGCCTCAATATGACCAAATTAATTCAGGCTCAATCGTTTACATAATTCATTCAAAAAGGCCAATTGCTGAGGCAAATATAAAGTCCTAATTTATCAGAGGTGAGAGTTGGAAGAAAAAAAAATCTTTACTGCAACTATAGATGAAGCCACAGCTGGACTCAATTGCTGTATGAAGCTGCTATAACATTCCTAGCAAGCTAATTTGTATGGAACCAAGAGTCTGCATACTAATATGGCCTGAATATCAGTATTATATCATTAAAATAGATAGAACAAAATTAAGGCAATAAGCTACATAAAGTCAAAGGAGACTGAAGAAGGATTGAGGTGCAGCCGCAGTCTGCCAGTGGATGTTTTGACAAGTGAACTTGTCAATGTCTGGGCAGTGGTGTAGTTTGTTTTTGCTTCCCAAGGACTAAGGCGAGTAGGGAAGGAACAAAAAGGTGCTGCCTTGGATATGGCCTTATATTAGCATGGAACTTGTGATTCCATAACATGAAGAAAATAAAAATTTTGCAGCAGCAGTTAAAGAGCAGTGCATTGTACAAGATAGATGATCCCTTAACCTGAAGAAAATAAAAAAAAATGTTGCTGCAGCACTTAAAGAGCAGTGAATTGTACACAATGAATAGGCGCAAGAAGCAGGTTGGATGTTTGCATGTGTTTGTAGGAGAAAATTGATGATTTTGTAGGTGAATTGCCATGGGCCAACTTAGCTGCGAATAGCAGTAGGTACTGTGAGAAACAGATCAGACAGAAGGCTGGGAAGAAAAAGATGGAGGTTCTAGGAAGGCATTGCTGAGGAGTCTGGAGGGTGACATTAAGAAAGGAATAAATAAGGCAGAAAGGAGATATTTGAACAGAATGAATTATGTTACGCCACACATGCAAAGGATGAAATGCCAAAAGAAAAGAGACAAATGCAAGACAAAGTGAGAAGCACCAACAAACGTTTCAAAAAGCAATGCAGCTCATACTGTAGAGGGGGGAACAGTTTTGAAGAAACAGTTGATGAATAGAATAGATGAATAGAAGATCATTTGTAGTGCAGGTCATCCTTTAACGCATAAAAAAATTGCATATTGACATATTAACATTATTTACAGGGAAACTTGGTAGACTTAGTAGTTTCTGAACAATATTCCCCTCTAGATACCTTCACCACAACTGCAAGGTATGCAAGGACCAATATATGTATCGTGTGGCTTGGTAATACACCTTTCCTCTCATGCACATACATACTGGGTTTCCTGAAGAATGTATTTCATTAATCTTAGTTGCCATTTTTCTTGTGATATTTGGCAATTGCAGCATTCACAGCAGTGTTAAGACTGCCATTCAGTGGAAAACATGAAGGCATGCTGAAAAAATTTGGATTGCTCAAAATGTGTGGCAGCCACTTAGCAGCGGATGCAAAAGAGCAAGGTGTCTATGTGTTTGCAATGTCAGTGCGTGAAAACTTTAAGTGGTTAGAATTTTGAGAGCCCTCCACTATGGTGTGTCTCATAGCCTGAGTCGCTTTGGGGTGTTAAATGCCCTAAACCATAAAGAAAAAAATGTTTGACATCAGTGTGAAGTGGCTGAACTGAAAATCATTGTGCCATTCATAAACTCTGACTACAAGGCCACTTCTTGCCTGGAACATCATTACGACTTGTAAGTGTATAAAATTAATGCAAAGCAATTCGGGAGAAATGGCAGTCTAGATCACGCCGTGCACTGATGCAGTGAGGTTTCATTGCCACTGCACTATCATGCTTTACTCATGAAGTGTTTCCTTGGTAAGGGTTTACTTAACAATTTGATATTATTCAGAGAAATATAGGAGCAGATGCCTACTGCGGTCCTAGTTTCTAACATATGGCTGTGATTTGGAGCACTTCCTGAGTGGATATTGTAATCATGCAAGTCTGCTGCTGCATGCAGTAACTGTTGCAAGTTAACATCTCTCCTTTGTTTTGCCTTTTTTTTATACTGGTCTCTTTGCAGTTCCTGCATGACTCAACCTTATGAGAACGATGGGCTTATGGCAGTGCAACAAGGACATGAAAGTGGTTCTCCAGGCTTATGCATTGGTATTGTCCCAAGACACAAGAAATGTGAGTAGTTGCAATATCGAATAAATTGCAAGATTGAGTCATGCACTTTACATTGTTCATAGAAGTAGCAATAGTGGACCGAGCAAGACTGGGCTCATAGGCAGCAAGTGGGAGTGAAAGGTGCTTTATGAGAATGATGAGTGTGAATAAAAGCTTATATTGCTCATAGTTGTTTTAGGCATTGGTTTTATGATAACTGAGCTGATATTGGATATGTCTAGCCTATTCGAGCATATCCGATTGGGGATGGGGAACATCCAGAATTTGGCCCCCTGGACCCCCAAATTTCACTTCATCAGTTGCGACCAAAGTCGATTTTGATATTCAGCTTTAACCGAGAATGACAGCTTTTGTGTATAAATGATGAGTGATACCTTCAGTGATATCACTACTGGGTGCACGGTAGAAGTAGGTGGTAGGATAGAGAAGATACCGGTAAGCTGTCTAATGAGACTAAATATTTGACTAAGAAATGCCAAAGTATAAAAGCTTCCAAACCAATCGACAATAAAACTGGCAGAGCTATCAAAGTAATCAACACGTACAAAGTGTCCGATGTAAGCAAGTATTACATAAAGAAAATTGAGCGTGTTTTAAAGAACGGGCAGCCTTAAAACGGTGAATCTATGTATCATCCGAAGTAGTCAGGACAGCAAGATTGGCTGTTGTAAAAATCAATCAGACGTTCCACCAGTGATGAAGAACGAGATTGAGAAAGCTTTAGAAATTATGAAAAGGGGGAAAGGAGCTGGGAAGGATCAGGTAACCACAGATTTGTTGTAGACTGGAGGGATACCATGCTAGGAAAGCTAGCCATCCTTTAAGTGTAAGGCCTGGAGTCATCAACTGAACTGAAATCATGGAAGATTGTTAACACTATCTTAATTCATAAAAAGGGGAAGTCAAGGACTTGAAAATTATCGACCAATCAGCTTACTATCTGTTAAATATAAGGTTTTACTAAGGCAATGGCTAACAAAATTAGGTCAACCTTAGACATTTGTCAAGCAAAAGATCAAGCAGGTTTTTGGAAAGGGTACTACACTCTACTATCGATCATATCCATACCATAGCAAAACATACATTTCAGTTAGTTGGTACATCTTCGAAAACTTTACCAGTGCTGCGATAGGGGACAGAGAGCAGGAACGACAAACGCTACTAAGTGAAGGTTATTTGAAAAATACACAGCTATTATACCGACAAGACAACCAAAAGTGCATGTGCTACTCACCCCCCCCCTGCCCCCTAGAAAAAATATTAGGAATCCAGATAAGAACTTTTAGTCGTGTATATTTACTTAAGGGATGGTTATGTACGTTTTGCCGTTCTTCTACACCTAATAGGCATCATGCAATTCCCATGTCAGTTGATCTTGACGTCTGAATAACTTTCGCTCTTTAAAAAAAGAGAAGTGCATGCTTTTTTATTTGACACATTAGGCACACTTGGTTTGTTCAGGTGAGTTTCAGTAATGTAGGGCTAAATTTGACGGAGCACTATTCAAAGGCGTTTTATGTTGGCGTAAGTGCGTGTTCATGAATTTCCCGGTTTGGTCTATATAGTTCTTGCCAAACCTAAAAGGTATGTCATTGACCACTCCCTCTTCATACGGCACAAACTGCAACTCATGTTCCACTTGGCAGGCATTTTTCCTTTTGCTTCATTTTTGTTTTCATTCTCTGGCTCTTCAGTCAACAACAGCACAAATTCTTACTAGCTTATTAGGAGCTGGAAACAGCAATATAATGCCAACTTGTTTACGCCTATGGGATAACTGATGGATGTATGATATCACTGCATACTTCTTTTTCTTTCTGTTGGAAGGCCCCCTGTGGATCATGTTTACCAAACGACTATCTTTTTCAGGATTTTATTGCAAGCGTTTCAAGTGATTCGGAAAGCCGGCTAACCTGAGCCTATGGACCTGCTGCTTGAAACTTGTGTCTAGCATGGACGCATGATTTATTAATCGCTGATGCTAAGCATGCCACTGCTATGCCGCACTTGACTATCTTCAAATGTCCTGAATAATAAATAATAAAGGCTTTTCTGACCACTGTAAAAAGGAACAACAAACATGATCTTCGTTCCCTTCCATTCAAACATTCAGGAATTGGGGCTAATGTCTGGTATTTTGACTTTTTTCCAAATTTTGATGTTTACTTCCGAAATACGAAATGAAATCAGCTCCAATCTTGGCTGTTGGAAAAGAAGGAAGATCAAATTTGTTGGTTCTTTCTACATATGTCTGAAAAGCCTTTACTTAGTTATCATTTAGAGCATTCGAAGATAGTTAAGTGGGGCATAGCAGTGCCATGCTTATCAGCGATTACTAAATCATGCATCCACGATATAAACAGAAGTTTCAAGCAGCAGGTCCAAAGGCTAAAGTTAGCCGGCTTCCCAGATGACACGATAACATTTGCTTGCAATAAAATCCTGAAAAAGATTGTCGTTTGGTAAACATGATCCACAGGGGCCTTCCAGTAGAGATAAAAAGAGGTATGCAGTGATACCATACATCCATCATTTATCCCATAGGCTTAAACAAGTTGGCACTAGATATGTGGTTGAGGTATTATTTTCGGCTCCTAATAAGCTAGGAAAATTTCGTGTTTTTTTTTTTTTGCAGAAGAGCCAGAGAATGAAAGCAAAAAAGAACCAAAAAAAGCCGGCCAAGTGGAATATGAGTGGCATTTTGTGCCATGTGAAGAGGGCGTGGTCTATGACATACCTTTTAAATGCGTCAAGAACTATAATATGGGCCAAACCGAGAAATTTATTAAAACGGAAAATGTCTTTGAATGGTGCTCCTTCACCAAATTTAGCACTACATTACCGAGACTCACCTGAACAAGCCAAGTGTGTCTAATGTGTCAAAAAAAGCGTGTGCTCCTCTTTTTAACCGGGCAAAAGTTATATTCAGACATCAAGATGAATTGACATTGTATGAAACCTATTGACAAGAACAGCAACACGTGCATAAGCATCTGTTCAGTAAATACACATGAATGAAATTTCGTATTCGGATATATAACTAATGTCTCTTTTTTTTTTTTTTTTTCTTTTTTTTTACGGGGTAAGGAGCAAGCGCTTGCACTTTTGGTTGTCTTTCGTGAGTATATTGTGTATTTTTCACATAAACTGCAGTTGTTAGTTGCGCTTCTCCTTCCTTCGCATCTTTGTCCCCTGTCGCAGCACTGGTATTAGAACAGAATAGCTGATAGAAAAATGCTCGGTATACAACCAGACCTTACACATATCATTCTTTGATAGAGAATAAGCATTTGACCCAATAGAAACCTGCAATCGTGCAGGCATTGCTCACTGCAGAATCTTGGTGTAGACAAACCGTATGTGAAAGTACTGAAATATATCTAGTGGCTGTATAGCAACCATTATTCTGCATGAAAGAGGTAGCAAAATTGCAACACAAAAGGGGTGTTAGGGAGGAGACACGACTTTGTTAGTACTATTCACAGCTTGCTTCGAGGAAGTATTCAGACTTGTAATGGGAGCATTTAGGGATAACAGTTGATGGGAACCACCAAAGTGATCTACAATTTGCTGATGACATTGCATTGTTAAGTAATTCAGGGGATGAACTACAAAAGATGTTTAGTGACCTAGGCAGGGAAAGCAGAAAGAAAAGTAGGCCTGAAAATCAATATGTAGTAGACTAAAGTAATGTTTAGCAGCCTCGAGAAGGAACAGCAGTTTACAACGGGCAATGAAGCACTGGAAATGGTAGGCGAATATGTCTACTTAGGACAGGTAATAACTGCAGATCCGGACCATGAAAGGGAATTAGCTAGGAGAATAAGACTGTAATGGAGTGTATTTGGCAAGTACTAGCAGATTTGACTCGCAGCTTACCGAAGAGTCAGAAAAATAGCTAAAGTTAATGACATTCTAGTAAAAATCAAGAAGAAATAGACATGTGCCGGGCATGTATTGTGGAAATAGGATAACTGATTGTTGCTTAGGGTAACAAACGATTTCAACTACTGGAAAGCATAGCAGGGGATGGCAGAAAGTTAGGTGGGTGGATGAGGTGTACTTTGCGGGGGTCAAATGAATGCAGCTGGTACAGGAAAGGGCTAATTGAAAAAATATGGAGATATGCCTTTGCCCTTCAGTTGGTATAGGCTGGCTGATGGTGCTGTCTAATGTAATTTGAGTATGACCAATTTAGATGACCACATGGTGATTGGGAACCTCCACAATTCGGCCCCCTGGACCTCCAAAATTTGATGAAAATCAATGTCTGACCTAATTTGAGTATGCCGAATTCTGTGCATACCTCCAAACAAACTCAGGTCCTATCTGAAATTTAAATTCTAGCAATTTTGTCGAAAATTGGTGCCTAATCTTATTTGAGTGTGACCAATTCTGCGATGACTTTAAAATTTAGGTAGGCCATGTCGAAAACTTGGCCAACCTCTGGTTTCCTGAAATTTGACCTCATCCAAATTTGTCCATATTTTATGTCTAGCTTAATTTCAGTATAGCTAACTCAGTTGTGATTACCAGATTCAATGGGCCACTCCCGGATTTTGGTTTCTTGATTCCCATAATTTCAACGATAGAAAGGGCAACTAAGTAATGGTTCTAGGCAAGAAAACACAGGACTCATAATGGAACGAGGCACGGAACTTGAATGCTTTTGAATTTCGTCACATGATCAGGCTTAAATGCATTACTGTAATCTTTTATTCTAGCGCTGTGGCTGAAGCACCATTAGAGGGAAACTCCCTAGTGGTGGAATGGCTCCTCTGATATCGTGACATGAATGTGTGGCCATCTACTAGGGCAATGCATACATTTTAGTCACAGTTTGTAAGCTTCCAAATCCTATCACCTTCAAATAATTTTATTCCTGCTCTCAGTATTTTCACTGACGCAGCTCTGGTTTTTGGTGGACAGTGAGCAGTAGGATGCTCAGAAGATCTTATTGTCAGCTTTCATAGTGCCTTGTTCTTTCTAAACCAAGCCTGGACCAAAACCTTAAATTTGGCATATTTTTGTGTCTTTATGCACAGACATCCAAGCTGCATGCATCTTTTGCTTGCTGTCCAAACATCTGGATCAACCGAGAGCAGAGGGAGCAACTTCTGTGCCTTTGGTGAGTTAAGCTAGCATTATGCTGTACACAGTGTGTGCTAACTGAAATATTTCTTGGTATTTAGACCCTCATGTACTGTTGAAAGAAATCGTAGTCTCATTTCATTTGTAACATTTGTAATTATTATGTGGAGCCTGAAAGATGCATTTTAGATTTGGACGCATGTTATTTTGTATTTTTGCACATATTATTCGAGCACAGCTATGCAAAAACATTTGAAGATAGTAATCACATTCCTGTGTGCATGAGAATGAAGCATCAGTTTTGATGGTACATTCCTCTTCAGGACTAAGTTCCAATGGTAATGTGCATGAGTAGAACTCTTTAATTATATATGTGACTAGAACCCATACTAGATCTGGCTATTGGTACAACATATTTTATTCAGTAGGATTTTTGCACTCAATAAAAAAATGCCTTCTACATATAGATGCCTGAAGAGGGACAAAAACCAAGGTACTTGAAGCAGCGCCGCAATGTTCCACACATTTGTGTCTGATCTGGCTGTTCGAAACACTGCACTGAATATGATAGCCAGGAAAAATTGATTAAAAGGGCTTATAGACTGGAATTAAAAAAAGAAAAACCTTAGACTTAGACAGTTTTTTGACATAAATTTTGAAGATGGGCTGCTTTGTTGTGCCTTGCAGGTTCCAAAGTGTGAAATATTTTATCAAACTGCAGTAACAGCTTTTGCTGATACAAATTTGTAAGCCAGTAGATGGTAACAATGCTGTCATTTGTAGAAATAGCGAACATTTTAACTTCTGTTCTTCCTTTTTGTTTCTTATTCAGGACAAAGAGAAGCTATATACACCATGCATCGGATTCACCAGCATCATCCTCGCAGAGGCACAAGAGATTTTTTTTTTATTTTGTACTCAGAGTTCCAGACATCATAGAAGGCATTATAGCATGAATGGCAGCACACTGGCTTTTTGTATTTGATCAGGTATTTTTAGGTGTTTATGTAACAAAGGCGTGATGCACATCATCCAGCGCTTCATATCAGCACATCAAATTGCTTTTGCCTAAAGACCAGGCCATGGTAAAGCACATTGTTCTTGCCATTGAGAACCTGCTCTTCTAGCCTTGAAGCCAAAGTCATATTTTTGATAGCATGTATCTGTCTGTCATGTCCCCTGAATGGTTTCAATAAATGGTTTTCCAAGAGTACAGTTTCATGTGTGTTCATTCTCGTTAAATGTTTGACATGTTTTAAACATTCTGAAACCAAGAGAAAGCCGCTGTGTTGTCTGCAGCACATACTGGATATTTTGGGAAGTGCAAAGCCTTGATCATTTCACTGAGCATTGCTTAGCCACGCAGTACGTAGTAAAGAAATTTCCAAAACGAAAAGGACGGTATAAAAGTGCAAAATTAAAAAAAGGGTGTGAAGGTAAAAAATGTTTTTTACACCCATTGTGAAAGGGTGTAACTGGCATAAAACACCTTCCCCAGTTTCTGCTGCAAAAGGGAAAAATTATGAAACATTACCCTTTATAAGAGTACATTTCAACCTAAAATTACTCTTTCTGGAGGGTGTAAGGGTGTTAGTTATAGACATCGATATCCACCCTTAAGGGTGTATTTTGGTTTACAGGTAGCATAAGCCCGCAAATCTAGACACAGCAGAGAAGAAAATTCAGTACTGGGGTATCATAGAAAGCATTATGATGCCACGTACGCAAGCGCGTTTCGACTGCTTTCAAGACCACAACAATAGTGTACATAGATTCGATATTTATTATGCCTTAGCTTTTACGGAGTTACGGATTTAAACGTAGTAAGTAAATTTTTAGTTTCAACGGTTATTGCCATTAAGTCGATTCGATGTCGTGAAATATATTTAGAGCGCAAAAAAAAAAGACCGTTAAGAACAGCAAAATTTTAATTCATCACACTTCCTTGAAGTATAGATAATAGCATTTAAGAGACCGAATAATGCACAATACGTGATGTATTAATTTTACAGTTCAAAGTTGGATGCTGCTACTTAAAGAATTTCTCATTTAAAAGCTGCTGGTCCAGGGTCTGCCTTTTCCGAATGACAGCATACGTGAGGCCATCGACCACTATTTCCATGGGATGGTTTCTCGACGCGAAATTCGATGACAAGCTGAATCCGTACGCCCCCGCGTTGAGGAAGGCGAGGACGTCTCCCTGCTCTGTAGCCGGAAGATAGCGGTCACGGCCAAAGGTTTCCAATTGACCACTTCCTGAACCCACAATGTCATAGAGCTCCAGCCTCCTGCCGGGCCCATCGTGCCGGTTTCTGATTTCGTGGTTTGAGTCGCAGAGGATCGGTGTCATCATTTCGCTGAGGCCTGCATCCACAATAAGGCAGCTTTTGGAGGCGGTCGTTCTGACATACTCCACTCGTGTCACGAGCACAGCGGTGTCCGCCATTCTTTCTTCAAGAAACACTCCACAAACAGTTCTTGATTTAAACGCATATGTGGCCTGCGCTACAACAGTAAAGGGGGCGGTGGCACGTATACTTACTACATACCGTTTATGCTGTGCATGCAGCGGCAGGCGAAAGGAAGGGACTTCCATTGGTTCAGAACGGCGGCGAGCACGGCGACGGCAGAAGAAATTTATCAACAACAACAAAAAAATGAAAGATCCCAACATACTCAAGAGGGCACCGATGCCGAAGCCCCCGGAGAGCTACTATAAAAGAATATTCAGCCCAAGAGGCTGGAATTTGAATGCGTACCACGTCGCCTACTGCAGGTCATGTGCGCGGCTGCAAATCCTACCCTATGGCGATGTCCTGGACGAAGACATTTCAAGAATCAACTCCGGGAAGAAAACGTACGTGATCAGCACGCGAAATCGTCAACGAGCGAGTATTTATGTGAACATTAAGTACATAGTTATAGACGAGAAGATACCCGACAACATTGGAACTCCGGAAGAAGTGCGCCAAGACTTTATCAAGCGCAACCCGAACACCGCCGTTCTCAACGCAACGTGAATCGGCAAGCCAAGATCTGTCTTGATCACTTTTGGAGATGCATTAGGCTCCCGAGACAAGTTTTTTTCTGGGGTCAGCTAGTATGCACCGTCTACCCGTACCGAGAGCAGGTGGATATTCTGTTACAGCTGTAGGAAGACGGGGCTGTTATATGCGGGTCGCGGCCACATCGGTAGCGTTTGCTTGGCGGTTCTGTGGCTCGGCGGACGGCATGAACGGTCCCGGCAAAGACGAGGCGTCGATTAACAAAACGAACAGCTGTAACAGCCGTCGTCCACCGCTGAAGCGGTGGTGGTTGCAATGACGGCCTATAACAGACAATAATTGGTGGCAGGCTAGCCCCCGCCGCATGCGGCGGTGACATACCTATCCCAGCCCCATCAGGGCCCTGACCAGCCACCCTCCTCTCTCACGAAGCAGACACTGACGCTACTTTTTACACGCTTGTCAGTTCAGAGGGAAAGGGATAAATTCATGTCCGAGCGAGCTGTGATGACTCAGTCTCGGTGTCGCGACAAAAGTCTCCTCCACCTCCTGCAGACGGGTGAAGGCGACGCTCTCTCCCTTGAGCTCCAGGCTTGGCCAGCGTTTGCACACCTACGCGCACACATTACGGCACGTGTGATTTCGACATGCCGGATCACCCCCGCGGTAGGAAGCGTTGGGCGGCCGACCGGACAGCGCTGAAATGTCCGAACTGCTTGCTGCTTTGACTGACGCTGCGGCCGCATCGTTTGTCGCCTATGTCGGTGGCGAATCGTTACAGGGCACAGGATGGATGTGTGGCACAAGCCAGGGCTAGAGCGGTGCCGCAGATGCGGCGAAAACCACTCGGAACCCCCAGATTGAGAACTACACCGACGTGGAAGCCGGAATGCATTTTATGCGAGAAGGGTTGAAGGGGGCGCGCAGAACCGGCAGTCGGAATTGCAAGTATACGCTGCTCTAGAGACGACCCCACAAACCCGAACACGACCTAGGGCAATATGCTCTGTACACCAGCCAGGATCGAGGGTCAGCAACAACGGTTACCGGGGGAGAAGCAGGTCGAACTCCTTTCCGCCACTGCCGGGCACAGGAGACAGAGGCGTCGGCCCAAGTCCTGACAAAGTCAAAGGAAAAAGGAGCGGAGACACAGGCAAAAAGGTGAGCTGGCCAGTTAAGACCTCCCCTTGGGAAATGGCTCGAGAGAAGGTACTGGTAGAACAGCTCGCTATGAGAAACAGAGAGCTTGAAACATAGAGAAGGAATTGGCAGAGATGAGAAAACTTATTCCTGATAACACAAAAATGCCAAGGGTACTTGAGAAGTCCCCTTTTCAAAATTCACAAAGAACTAGGCGCCTCCCGATAACTCAATTGCTCTTTTAATTTCTCCGACAACAAAGCTTCTTTCATGACAGCCAAGAACTGTTAGTGGAGTGTTTCTTGAAGGAATACGTGTGAAAAATTAAAAAAAAATTGTCTGTAATTGTGCATACGTGTCTTGCTCGAAATATTTGCCTCAATCTATATGAAAAGGTGAAACAGGTGATGAGCTGCGCTCAAATTTCGGATTAGGAAGTAACGTAATCGTGGCCGGTAGTTTTTTTTTCTTTTTTTTTCTTTGTGGCCAATCTTTTAGCGAGGTACGTATTATATGCGTATCACCATAAGCTTGCCCGTTTCCCGATTTCGGTTTTGGAGCGCTTTTTGTCGAAGGTGACACTGCAGTTCGAGTTCACTGTTTCTTGCACTGATTCTTTCTTGCATCTAAGCATTTCAGGTTTCTGGGCCATTCACCTCAACAACTTTGCCATCTCCCTCAGTCTTTTCAAGCACCGTAGCCACTGCAGCGAGACAACGCTCGTGCTTGGCATCGATATGCCCAAACTCTCCGGCAGCAGCTTCCGACGCACGAAAGGAACGCAACTATAATGGCATGGGGATGGCAACATTACACGCTCATTTAGGGGTTGAACTTCTTGGTGTAAACCGGGAAAAGAATACAGTAAATGTACGCCGAATTCATTTATAGAAATTTGTTTTGAATCGAAAAAGGTCAGTACTCGTACTGTTAGTATTCAAGGCGTATGCAGCTGGCTGTTGGGTACGTGTTGTACTCAAAGTTGAAAATTAACAAAGTAGAGCAATCAAGGGCGTGGTGCAGTTGAGCGGTTTCCTATAGTGTACTTGAACTCGACAGAACACGGAGTTGATTATTATTAAAGAGAAAAAACAAACTTTGATAGGAAGGACGCGACTCTCTCTCTCCCTCATCGTTTTACACTTTCCTTCTAATAGCGGACTCGAGTCGACATCTGGTCAAGATCATGTAAACGTTGCATATATAATGCATTGAAGTTTGCCTTGTGTATATCGCAGCGCCTTGTAGTACAAGCCTAGCGAAAGCAGCGATACCTTTATGTGCACTCGTAGTGCCTTTTCCCGCCACCTTCTTGCGCTTACAAGCATAAGTTACAAGCTAACAAATATAATTAGCGCTCAGCCGAAGTCCCGGGTGGCATGCGTCTGCTAGCTCGGCTACATGCCAATAGCACTGAGGCAGGAAACGTATCAGCCATACACGGTTTATAATCACCCAGAATATTGGCACGCGCGCGGAGCACGCTACTGGCGGCAGCAGGTTTTGGGCGCCTATGGGCCTAGTGCGCTGGTATGGAGGCGCCACTGCTCCGGAACAAGTAGCGCCACCTCCCGCCGGCGCACCCATATGTGGTATGTCTGCTCGTCGGAGAGAGGCGGCGGGGTGAACGCGAAGTCTACTCTTCTCGGCAGAAACCTTGTTAGAAGAAAACGTGTGTCGGTCATTTCCTGCCTCCTGCCACACGCGTACATAACAGACACATGTATCATGTGTGTGTGTTGAAAAATTAACCAAAAGCAAAGCGAAGAAAGCCGCTACCCATTCATGCCAGACCCGTCTGGTAGAAAGCCGCCGGCGCTTTGGGCGCAGCGGATCGTCGGCGCGCGAGCGCTTCTGCTGGCGGCTCTACGGGTTTTTTTCTTCTTTGAAGTAGGAATTCGGAACCCGAACAATATGGCACTTTGAAAGTAAAGACATAAATAAAACAAAAACTAAGCCAGTGTGCAATGCGCAGCACTGGCCTTTCCCCTCGGTGGCAGTGTATGCGGAAACGGCATGCTAGACCCCCCAGAAGCGACAGCCGAGAGCTGGGCTCCAAGACGGGACGAGCAAGCTGTATATGGAGATGTACCCTAAGGCGTCGGGCCTTGCGTGCACGTGCTTTTTCGGCGCTCGGCAGTTCTACTGTAGTTTTTATTTTCTACTCGATGCGTCGAAACGAGTGGTAACGGTTCAGTGCGCGGAAAAACAGCCATGGCTGAGCAAGCTCCACAGCGCGTGCTGTTCGGGGGATTTCGGGCGATCGGGAATGTTGAGACTTAATTTAAGAATAACTCCTTGGTGCGCGGTAAGAAACTGTACGAAGCCAGCACGTGCATGGAGTGCGCGGGGAACTTCACAGTGCAGAAGGGCCCTCGGATATCTTCAGAAAATGCGCTGCCGAAATGAAAACCGGCCCCGCCGGGGTGGTGCAGTGGTAAGACGCCCGACTACTGTGCCGGAGTTCCCGGGTTCGAACCCGACCTCGGCGGCTGCGTTTCGATGGAGGCGAAACGAAGTGGCGTCCGTGTGCTGTGCGATGTCAGCGCACGTTAAGATCCCCAGGTGGTCGAAATTACTCCGTAGCCCTCCACTACGGCTCTTCTTTCTCTCTTTCCACTTTCATTCCCACCTTCCTCCCTTCCCTTACGGCGCGGTTCGGGTGTCCACAGAGCAAGTGTGACAGTTACTGCGCCTTTCCCTTCCTATGAACCAATTAAAAAAAATGAAAACCGCCTTCTACAACGTCAGCTTGGAGGTAAGTTTTATTCGGCCCTTTCGGCATCTCTTCACCACATATGTAATTCATTTTTTTTTGTATGTAGTTGTTGGCGAACCCACGCAATATCACGGATGCCAGTTGCATCTGCAAGGCCGGGTGCCACTGTTAACGATGCGACACATTGCTCTCGTATGATTTCCAAGGAAACCGCAAAAAAAAACAACTTGATTTTCGATTGCTTCCCGATGGTTTTTTCTTTTTTTATAACTATTATGACACCCATAAGCACAAGAGCAGATCGAGCTGTTAGTTTAAAAGGACGTTTTCTCTTTGCGGGGAACCATGAACGTGTGGCAAGTCAGAAATCGCGCACGCCTGCAATGTGCTTCGCTCTCCATGTCGTGCTTCTACGTCTTCTACGTCAGGCTAGGCTTCCCAAAAGCGAGTGCCGAGAACAGCTGGAAACTATCATTAGGAAGTCGTTAGAAAAAAAAAAAAAGTTCCCGTTGGGCAGGAATTGGCTGCGCGCTCTCTACGACACTGGCCGTGTCCGAAGGCCTGCCAGCTCTGGTTACAACAACTTTTAGTAGTTGTCACAACTTTTTAGAGCTCAAGTTGGGTCCAGAAGTAAAGAAAAAAGAAAAGACCTGTTAATTTTGTGACTTTCGCGTGCTAGCGATCGCTCGTGCATGCTTGAAAAAACCTAGCGTGAAGTACTGTACAACAAAAAATCAAACGTGGGAAATGCGCAGCCTTAACGAAAAGCAATGGGTGCGATATGAGATTCGAAATGACTAAGTACAGGCCCTTGTTTCAGTCGGTGTTTATTTTTTTATTCTTATGGGGACCCAAAAAGAAATCGGAACACAGCGTCGGTGCTACCCACGGCTGCGGATCCAGACAGCCGCGTTTTACAGCGGCGCCTCCCAGACGGCGCCACATGTTCGGCCAAAGCTGCAGCGCACCAGGCCCATAGTGGAACAATTACAGCGCCGTCAGGCCTGTGCATATTTTCCATACGATATTAGAAATTCGCTGAATCAATTTACTCGTGCAACTCAAACAGCGACTGAGCCTTACAGCTTCTGCTAGAGGTGCGTTAGCCAATAAGTGATCATCGGCATGCATGGTCCTAGGTGGCAGGACCACACATACGTCCAAGCAGCAGTCCTGACGCAGCAATAAAGCACCCCTTTCTCGCATGGCATTGGGCTATATCTGCTTAGGGCATAGCGTTGACGTTTGTGTATGCTACTTTTGAAATGTTTTCTTGTCTATCCTTGTTTTCACCATATCACTGAGACCACCTAGGCTTGCAACACCCGCTGCAGAATACTGTAGAACCATTTATTGTCTTGAAATAAGAATTGATAATTAAAAATTAAGAAATACATATGGATGTCGCCACATTTCATGGAGAGGGGCTGTTTCGTGCTATCGGTTCTTCTTTCGAGTGATGGAGAGCTTTATTGAAGGACACTGAAGCTGATTTTTGTTGAGGAAGCAGCTTCGGATGATAAAGCAAACAATTACTTGGGCACATGTGTGTGTGTGTGTGTGTGTGTGTGTGTGTGTGTGTGTGTGTGTGTGTGTGTGTGTGTGTGTGTGCGTGTGTGTGTGTGTGTGTGTGTGTGTGTGTGTGTGTGTGTGTGTGTGTGTGTGTGTGTGTGTGTGTGTGTGTGTGTGTGTGTGTGTGTGTGTGTGTGTGTGTGTGTGTGTGTGTGTGTGTGTGTGTGTGTGTGTGTGTGTGTGTGTGTGTGTGTGTGTGTGTGTGTGTGTGTGTGTGTGTGTGTGTGTGTGTGTGTGTGTGTGTGTGTGTGTGTGTGTGTGTGTGTGTGTGTGTGTGTGTGTGTGTGTGTGTGTGTGTGTGTGTGTGTGTGTGTGTGTGTGTGTGTGTGTGTGTGTGTGTGTTAAATAAGCCGCAGTTTCGTTAGCGTGGAAGTGCGGCGTGCGTGAATGGCTGAAGTTTTTGAGCCATTTTTGTCATGTTTGTGAAACAGCTATAGGTTGTTCTAATATACGATATCCATGTGTGAAATCGATACTGGCCATTGGCTATTTTCCTTCTATTGTGGCAGGACTCACGTGTACATGTAGCTCTAATATTGTTACGGACAATCAAGGAAAAAGAAGCGGGCAGTGGCGCGGACAGGAGCGCTCGCGCTAGGCTCGGCAACATATTCGTTAAACGTCATCTCATTGTCATCGACCATCTCTCTGTCCTATGTTCTCCTGTTTTCATCAGCTTGCCGCTTCGTAACAATATAAAAGGGAACGAGTTGTCAGCATTCAAGCAATGGCTATACTCAGCAAATATGTGACAAGAACAGCTATTAGTTTGTTCTGAAGAGCGTTCGTGCGGTCGGATACTACCCACGTGGAGTTCTAACATTCAATGCAGAAATACCGAATGAGGTCGTTATGGAGCACACAGTGGCTGTTCCTTTTCACATTGAAGGCAATTATCCCTTGGCTAGCTAGTGCATACTTCAACCTGGTGTCTAGTAGGAAGCCTGTATTCCGTCTGTGAGCCTGTCAGTAGCCGTCTGTTCCCTCGGAATCTTCACCCCCTCCCTGTTCACTGCGTGATTAAAAAGGCGTTCGATGAAAACACACGCCGATTTGCCGCTGACGAGCCAGTGATTGCTCAGGTTTGTGAAGCCATTTATGAAGCATTTCCTTGTTGCGTGGTGCTGGCAACAAAATTTCGGTCCCTGACACACGTCTCTATATCTTGCCCCTACAGCTCTGCTCGATCACCACTGTGGTTTTTCAGTGGTTAGCGGGCTCGATGGCTGTGCCCAGTTGGAGTTGGAATCGAATCCCTGCCGCGGCGGACGCTTTTCGGTGGAGGCGAAAAGCAAGGCTCCCGTGTGCGGTGCTCAGCGTACGTTAAAAAAACCCAGGTGGCCGAAATTCCCAGAGTCCTCCACTACAGCGTCTCTCATAAGCTGAGTCGCTTTGGACGTTAAACCCCATAAATCAAAGCAACCAGCTCTGTTAGAAGGAACAAGTGCCGCTGCTGGTTTTCACCCCCTTAGCTACAAAGTAGCACTTAATTGGTCCGCGACAATGCGGAGCATGTGTGCGTAAAGAACTATGCGTAATCTCTGTTTCACATCTCAGCGACCATTTAAATCAAATAAAAACGTGAACTACGCCTACTATGAGCGAGCTGACCGCACTATGTCTTAGCGCAAGTTTTGCATCTACTGATGCCACAAACATAATCTGGGTTTTGTATTTTAACAAGAGCGCTTATATATAAAACTCTGAGTCACGAAACTAGCCTATTACCTTTTACAGGCTTTCCATAAATACGGCCCGAGTTGCAGATGACACGCGCAGTGGCCATGCAATCAGTTCCTCAATATGCGAGGGGTGAGATGCCGAAGTTGAGGACGTGCGAGTCACACGCGACTGCTCCCTCCGCAGCAGGGAACAAGAACCCCTCCTGCGTAGTAACACACGCTTGTGCAACGCTGCCCAGTGACGGCTGCCACGTTCGCAACTGACACGCCCCTCTCTCACTGTCTTACTTTCTCACTGGGTGCATCTAGCTGTGCGGCCGCTCCGCCCCCTTCCTCCTCTTCAAGTTCGAGCAGAGACGGATGGACAGAGAGAGAGAGCGCCTTGTGCTGCAGCAGTGCGGCCGCTCCGCCTCCTCAATGCTGAGCTGCGCGACGCCACCTTCTCTTTCTTCACTTCAAGTTCACGAAGAGAGAGGGTTAGCGGCTTCAGACAGACATCGCCGAAATCTGTGATTGCGGCTAATAGACCGATCCCAGCGACCGATTTGCGCATGCGCCTGTTTTTCGGAAGTGCTCGGCCTCCATGTTAGTTGTAGTCGGCTGGTCAAAGCCCGCACATGCCACTGCATTTCTGAAATCACCGCTCCACACAAACTCATCGCACATTTCTCAGGATTCGCCGCCGAGGAAATTTGTCAAGTCATTATTTTAGAAAACTGCGCTGCCTGTTGCATGCAAGGAAACGTTCTAACCGTCCCTTTGCTATTTTCAGCGATGGCATATACTCTTCGTTTGGTCGAAAAGCCGTCGGCACCGCACATCCCAAATAATCAGGGCCTGAGTGAAAAATGCCATATCAAGGCAATTTGTGGTTCTAGTGATTGATAACCGATTGATGTGTGATAGGCGATGATGAGTAATGAAATAATTGTAATGAACTGATTAATTGACAAATCAAGGAAATTAGAAACAAATAAAGGAATTTGAGCAAAGGGGCTTCACATGAGTCAAAATTATCAGAATGAAAAGCCAATCGTCCGTGAAGCTCATTAGAAAAATTTAGACTATGTAATTGATGAATATTTTCAAATACTTGAAGAATAAAAAATTGGAGAGGTGTCAAAATGCTTAGAATGTTGACTGGCTGACGTGGAAAAGCTTTATTGAGAGATAAGGGAGGGTAATGGGCT
This sequence comes from Amblyomma maculatum, assembly GCF_055883805.1. Taxonomy (NCBI): domain Eukaryota; kingdom Metazoa; phylum Arthropoda; class Arachnida; order Ixodida; family Ixodidae; genus Amblyomma; species Amblyomma maculatum. The sequence goes on from NC_139344.1 coordinate 261,645,182, forward strand.
CAGAATGAAATTCAAGGCTCGAGAATTCTAATTAGGAAAATATTGAGCGTGCAATTGATCTATTATTTACTTGAAAGAATTGAATAAAAAAATTAAAAATTGGAGAAAGAGCTTCGAAGGCCTTATAATGCTGAGAATGAAAAGCCAATAATTCATGATGATAATAAAGGAAATTTGGAGTGCGTAATTGATCAATTAAAATAGTCGGAAAAATAAAAAAATTCAAAAACGGAGCTTCAAAGATCTTAGATTGCTCGGAATGAGAATTCAATGCTTGTTGATGCTAATTAAAAATGTTTCAGTGATCAATTATTTGAAATAATCGAGAAAAAAAGGAAAAGGAGGGCCTAAAGGTGTCAGAATGCTCAGAATCAAAAGCCAGTGCTTGATTGTGCAAATTAAGGGTAGTCGCTACGTGTAATTGTTCAATTATTCAATTAAACGAAGTAAAAAAATGAAAAGAGGGTTCGAAGGTCTCAAAACGCTGCGAATGAACAGTCAACGCGTCAAAAGGCTAAGGAATAAAATTCAGAGTGTGTGTTATCAATTTATTGTTTCCAGTAATTGAAAAAATCGAAAAAAGGCTTTCAAAAGTATCAAACCGCTCAGAATGGAAAACCAATGTGTGCTGATGCTAAGAATTGTGTATAAAAAATAAAAATACCGGCCGAAAACAGTGAGATTTCAAACATACCGGCAACCCCGAGGATTTGTCGAAGTTTACCTGATCTTAGGTCAGAGATTCCTGGGTAAGTTGTTGCAAAGTGTCCCGTGAAGCAAATTACGTCGATAAAAATTAAGGTCTTGATGCACCATCACGATAATAAAGAAAATAATTGATCAATAACACGCTTCAAATTTTCTTAAATAGCGTCATAAAGCACTGGCTTTTTTTCCAGACATTTTTGCACCTATAAAGCACCTTTTCATATTTTTAATTTTTTAAATTTCAAATAACTAGTTGTCACGATAATAAAGTTAATTATTTGATCAATTACATGCTCTGAATTTTTTAATTAGCGTCATCAAGCATTGACTTTGTGTTCCGAGCATTTTTACACCTACGAAGACTCTTTTCAGTATTTTTTTATTTTTTCTTTTAATTCAATTAAATAGTTGTCACGATCATAAGGTTAATTATTTGATCAAATACTCGCTCCAAATTTTCTTAATTAGCGTCATCAAGCACTGGTTTTTATTCCGGGCATTTTTGCATTACTAAGCACTTTTTCATATTTTTCATTTTTTATTTCAATTAATAATTGATAATTTATACTTTGTAAATATTTTTAGATAGCATCAGCAAGCATTGGCTTTTCATCCTGAGCATACTGACACCTTTGAACCCCCTTTTTTCCATTTTTTTTTCTATTCACAAATAACCAATTAATCACAACGATTTTGTTAACTCGTCCTTGCCTATCACACACCAATCAATAATCAAACACTATAACGAAAAATCCCCATGATACAATTTTTTGCGCAGCCTCGAATATTTTCGACGCGCGTCGTCGACTACTACTACTATTACGACGGCGCCGACGGCTTTTAGTCCGAACGAGCTGAACAAGCTACACATAAAACCGGGGTCGCTTTTCCCTTGTGCTATTGTGATGGCATCCAGGAATGTAGCAAGTGAATTTTCCCAATGCACTCGGGCATGCACACGAGCTAAAAACCGTTCGGAAACGCGGTGCGCGGGCACTCCAGGCGGGCGGAGCGTCCGAATGACTACATCTACCAGCATGCACCGCGGCAGCGGCGGCGTCGTGAAACTTGCCGGTGGAATCGGTCTATTGCTACGCATTAAAAAACTGGCGCGAGTTATCAGGGTGCCTTCAGAAAAAACAATGCAGGGTGTATACAACCTGTTGAGGTGTGCTTAGAGGGTCCTTGCCCTCTCTGCCCGTAAGAAGGAGGGCGACCCAGTTGTGCGCATAATGAGCCCTTGTGACTTGTCTCGGCTAGTCTCACCTCTTCTATTCTCCGCTTTGTCTGTTGTAATCTTTTTCCTTGATTCATGGCTTCGTGCGAACAATTTCGAGACTTTCCTTCTTTTTCTGTTCTTTTAAAACCAGGTGAAGGCACATTCACTGTTTTTCATGTAAACGTGCGTAGTATTCGCAAGCACTGGAATGAATTTTGTGTCCACGCTGGTGCAGTACGTGATATAGCTGATGTTTTCGTCTTAACTGAAATTAATATTGGGCAGGAAGATACTGGTCTCTTTCAACTCCACGGTTATCACAATCATTTTTTGACGCGCAAGGACGGCCGTGGCAGTGGAATTGCCATTTTCATTAAAAATGGTTGGATTTCAAGTCCTCTGAACATAATTTTCACAAGTGCTGAATCGCTAGCCCTTCGTATTCACACACAATCTTTTGCCATCACATTGCTCGCTATTTATAGGCCGCCAAATCAAAGTGTCAGAAAGTTTGTGGACGAATTGCGTCTGCTTGCTTTTCCATCTGGTCACGTGTGCATGATAGGTGATGTTAACATTGACGTGCTGAAGAAAGAACGACACATTGTAGCTGATTACTTGAACACGCTTGCTGACGTTGGGATAGAATCTATTATCAACCTTCCCACACGTGTCGAAATTTTGGGTACATCACTTGTGTCTTCATGCATAGATCACGTCAACGTTCGCACAGAGAACGACCAGGTATTTCCGTTTATTATTGAGCAAAAGCTATCCGATCACTTCTATGTTGGGTGTAGCTTTCTATCGTCTCAGCATGCTGCGGCTAACAACCCGGTATCACAGATAGAGGTTGTTGATAAATGAAAGCTGGACTCGTTGCAGCGCTACGACTGGAAATCTTTCCTAGCAGAAGTTCCTGCCAGTCACCTCTATAAATCTTTCATTGCCGTTTATACGCAGACAGTGCACTCTTGCAAAAACGTAGTCGTCTTAAAGCAACGAAAGCCGGGATGCCCGTGGATAAATGGAAATGCTCTAACCGCGATAGCTGAAAAAGAACTAGCCTGGGCGCGTTGTCGTCGCTCACCTAATAATCAGTATCTTCGTGAAGCTTATAAGATGGCTCGAAATAAAGTCACTGCTGTGCTTAGGGGTGCCAAGCAACAGCACTTCCAAGGTAAATTTTCTGAATTTAGAAGTAACCCGTCCAAGGCTTGGTCCGTGGTTAACGAATTAAGGGGTCGTCCCCGGAAAGGCGCATACCAAACTATTGCCAAGAATTTCGGTCCACCATCTATAACGTTAGCAGACCAATTTAATTCCTTTTTCTCGTCTACTGCAGCAAGTTTGTCCGGTAATACGGCTAGTTATTGTATGCCACAATCGGTAGTTGAGTCTGCCTTCCTGCCTGAGTGTACCGAGGATGATATTCGCTATATTTTATTTAACTTAAAACAGCACAAGTCGGTTGGATTAGAGGGTGTGTCTGTGGACGTCCTTCGCAGAAATTTCGAGGCCCTGAAGAATGTTCTTTTAGCAATTATAATAACATTATAACCACGCAAAGAATTCCACCTGGCCTCAAATAAGCGCTTGTAGTTCCTCTCTTCAAAAGCGGACAGGTCAATGTTGTCACAAACTACAGGCCAATTTCGATCCTTTCGTGCATTGCTCTAATACTTGAAAAGCATATTTTTCACGTAATGCAGAGCTTCATTGATGCGCACAACATACTGTCGCCTAATCAGTACGGATTTACTTGTGGGCGTGGCACTAGATTAGCATTCGATGAATTAACCGATTACCTTAATAGTACTCTTGAAATTAGTGCGTTCGCTTGTGCATTATTTCTAGATGTATCAATAGCTTTCGACTCCGTAAACCATCAAATTTTACTTTGTAAACTTCATAGCTATGGCTTCCGAGGGCCTTTCCTAACTTTCCTTGAGAATTATTTGCACGGTCGAATCCAAGTAGTAGTTCTCGGAAATATTAAAAGCAAACCTAGACAGTTGAGCGCTGGAGAACCCCAGGGGTCGATTTTAGCTCCCCTTTTATTCAACTTGTCGTTAATGATCGCAGTCAAGCAATTTTTCACTGTCGGGTGTTTCAATACGCAGATGACACGCTTCTAGTATCTCGTCATACTAATTACTATCAAGCCGCGGCTGAATTACAAACTGACACTACAAATGTTATCAGTTGGTACCATAATAACTTAATTTCTATTAACCAAAATGAAACTAAATTAGTATGTTTTCACGATCCACGGAAATCTATTCCTGTCACCACTCCAGTATTTATTACGTCTTAGCTTTTACGGAGTTACGGAATTAAATGTAATAAGAGAGTAATTACTCATTGCATCCACCCAAGCGCAGCTATACGGCTACAAAGGAAAGCTAGACAGCTTTCTCCGAAACTTCGCAGTTAAAGAAAAATTCGTCCTGATCCGGGAATCGAACCCGGCACCACCGCCTTTCCCGGGCAGTCGCTCTACCGACTGAGCTAACCAGGGCGGTCCGCAGAGCCTTTGTAGCTGTATGGCTGCGCTTGGGTGGATGCAATGAGTAATTACTCTCTTTTTACAATTCTACTCCACCTTGGGGGATTCCCCTAAATATTTGACCAACGGAATTAAATGTAGTAAGTAAATTTTGTTTTAACGGTAATTCCCATTAAGTCGATTCGAGGTCGTGAAATATATTTAGAGCGCAAAAAAAAAAAAAAGACTGTTATGAACAGCAAAATTTTAATTCATCACACTTCCTTCAAGTATATAGAGTAGCATTTAAGAGACCGAATAATGCACAATATGTGATGTATTAATTTTAAAGTTCAAAGTTGGATGCTGCTATTGAAAGAATTTCTCGTTTACAATTTGCTGGTCCAGGGTCTGCCTTTTCCGAATGACAGCATACGTGAGGCCATCGACCACTATTTCCATGGGATGGTTTCTCGAAGCGAAATTGGACGACAAGCTGAATCCATACGCCCCCACGTTGCGGATGGCGAGGACGTCTTCCTGCTCTGTAGCCGGAAGATAGCGGGCACGGCCAAAGGATTCCACTGGACCACTTCCTGAACCGACAATGTCATACAGCTCCAGCCTCCTGCCGGGCCCATCGTGGAGGCTTCTGATTTCGTGGTATGAGTCGCAGAGGATTGGTGTCATCACATCGCTTAGGCCTGCATCCACAATGAGGTAGTTTTTGGAGGGGGTATTTCTGACATACTCCACTCGTGTCACGAGCACAGCGGTGTCCGCCATCAGCAGACGTCCTGGCTCGCAGACGACGAGCAGCTGTCGCTTCTCTACAGGCTCGGTGATTTGGCGGATCATGGCGACAGGACCAGGAGCATCGACGCTCTTTCGAAGCGGTTCTCCTATTCCTCCGCCGATGTCGATGTGCTTGAGGAGGATACCTTTGCCCTTCAACCGATCGACAAGGGCCACTATTTTGTCGGAAGCCTCGATGAAAGGATCGAAGATCGCAACCTGGGAGCCGACGTGATACTTCACTCCAACGAGCTCCATGCACGCGGACAAATGGACTCTCAAGCAGGCGTTCTCGGCCTCCTGTAGCGGGAATCCATAGTCCACAAGGGGCGTGGCCAGGTGTGGGTGCGAGTGGGCGTCCCCCTCGGGGTTGACAAGGATGCCAACCGGAACGACTTTCCTGCTCCTCAAGGCGATTGCTTCAATGCGATCCAGCTCCTGCCATGACTCAGCGTGGATGCAGTACACGTCTTTGTCGATGGCCTGCGAAATCGTCTCCCTCGTCTTGCTCTGTCCCGCAACCACTACTTTCTTCGGGTCGCCTCCGACCTTGAGCACTCGCTGTAGCTCTTCGACATTGGAAACGACGAAACCAGTGCCCAGCTGCTTGAATATGCTAATAATACCCAGCGAGTAGTTGGCTCGGACTGGGAAGCATATCATGTGTTCGGAAGACTGGAGACCTTCCCGGACCATGTGGACGTTTTCTTGGATCTTCCTCTTGGAGTATACGTAGAAGGGTGTCTGGTACCGGTCTGTCAGCGCGGCAAGGGAAACCTGATCCACGTGTAACACTCCGTTTCTGTAGGACTCCATATCGACAAGCAAAATGTCACGGGTTGCTGCTGAGCTAGGTCTCAAGAAATTAGACGGCGTCTGCGAACAAAGTATAGCTGCAGTCTTCCGTCACGCGCACACCATTTTCTTCAATGTGCTTCCTAAGTCCCGTCACAAGTCATCTCCGTAGAGCAAGCATAAAAGCGTGCGTTGGCACCACTCACAGGCTGCATGCATGTCCGGGCTTTCAAGTAAGCGGTTTGGGCGACACAGAGATTCTTCTTGCTCGAATCGTTCGTTGCTCTCGGTCACAAACAGGCCTAACCGACCCGCGCAGTCACAACTGAAGAACGTGCGCTACGTGCAGCCATTCCTTTCTTTCTCTTTTTCTTCAAGTTGCAGCAGTCTTCGTTTTAATACGTTTGAGCATGCACTGACGCTAAACAAATAACATCAAACCAAAAACCGATGGCTGGATGCGCGAACAAAAATAGAAAGGAATCGAGGAAATAAAATAAGGAACAAATAGCAGGACAACAAGCAAATCTGTTTGCTTAATTTGGCCTGTCACTTTTGAGCTCTGTTTCCTTCTCTTCTTAAAGAAATGAAAAAAAAAATGCCGACGATTATGTTATTTCCTAATGCAATATTTGAGCGCAGCTCATCAGCTGTTTCAGCTTTTCGATAGATTGAGGCAAAGAATTCGAGCAATGCATATATCTACAATTACATAAGTTTTTATTTTTCACCCATATTCTTTTTTCGAGAAACACTCCAGAAACAGTCTTGACCTAAATGAATATGTGGAACAGAAAAGGCGATGGTGGCACGTATACTTACTACCTTCCGTTCATGCTGTGCATGCAGCGGCAGGCAAAAGGAAAGGACTTCCATTGGTTCGGAACGGCGGCGAGCACGGCGACGGCGACGGCGACGGCGACAAGAAATTTATGTCCCAGAAAAACGGGCAGGATAACAACATACGCAAGAGCGCACTGATGCCGAAGCTTCCGGAGAGCGACTATAAAAGAATACTCAGCCCAAGAGGCTGGAATTTGAATGCGTGCCACGTCCCTTACTGCAGGCCATCTGCGCGGCTGCAAATCCTACCCTATGGCGCCGTCCAGGACAAAGACTTTTCAAGGATCAACTCTGGGAACAAAACGTACATGATCAGCACGCCGAATCGTCAACGAGCGAGTATTTATGTGAACATCAAGTCCATAGTTATAGACGAGAAGATACTCGACAACATTGGAACTCCGGAAGAAGTGCGCCAAAGGCTTTATCAAGCGCAACCCGAACACCGCCGTTCTCAACGCAACGAGAATCGGCAAGCCAAGATCTGTCTTGATCACTTTTGGAGATGCATTAGGCTCCCGAGACAAGTTTTTTTTTTTTTTTTTTCTGGGGTCAGCTAGTATGCACCGTCTACCCGTACCGAGAGCAGGTGGATATTCTGTTACAGCTGTAGGAATACGGGGCTGTTACATGCGGGTCGCGGCCTCGTCGGTAGCGTTGGCTTGGCGGTTCCGTGGCTCGGCGGACGGCATCAACGGTCTCGGCAAAGACGAGGCGTCGGCTAACAAAACAAACGTTTAATTCAACATTACGTGGGAATGCGCAGAGAAGCTGGAAACGAGAGAAAACTGGCTCGCGTCGCCGCTGCGACGTCTCCGAAATCACTCGGTAATAGTCTCTCACGTAGCGTTGTTGTTGTGGCTGTAGGAAGAATGAAAAAAAAAATGCACGGGCCCGCAACTGGCTCTGTAGGTGAGCCACTTCCGCTGCCTCGTCCGGACAGAAGAGAAAATAGATAACAAAGAAAAAGATGTGGGAGAGAAAGACGCGCGCCGCAACAGTCGTCGTCCACCGCCGAAGCGGTGGCGGGTGCAATGACGGCCTATAACAGAAAAACTGGTACCGGGCTAGCCTCCGCCGCAAGCGGCGCTGCCCTACCTATACCAGCTTCATCAGGGCCATGACCAGCCACCCTCCTCTCTCACGTAGCAGAAACTACCGCTGCTGTATATACGCTCGTATATACAGCAGCGGCAGTCGGAATGGCAACTATAGGCTGCTCTAGACACGACCCCACAAACCCGAAGACGACCTAGGGCAACATGCTCTGTACACCAGCCAGGATCAAGGGTCAGCACCAACGGTTACCGGGGGAGAAGCAGGTCGAACTCCTTTCCGCCACTGCTGGGCACAGGAGACAGAGGCGTTGGCCCAAGTCCTGACAAAGTCAAAGGAAGAAGGAGCGGAGACACAGGCAAAAAGGTGAGCTGGCCAGTTAAGACCTCCCCTTGGGAAATGGCTCGAGAGAAGGAACTGGCAGAACAGCTCGCTATGAGAAACAGAGAGCTTGAAACCATAGAGGAGGAATTGCAGAGATGAGGAAACTTATTCCTGATAACACCAGAATGCCAAGGGTACATCACAAGTCCCTTTTTCAAAATTCACAAAGCACTAGGCGCCTACATGTACTAGGCGCCTCCCGATAACTCAATTGCTCTCTTAATTTCTCCGACCATAAAGCTTCTTTCATGACAGCCAAGAACTGTTAGTGGAGTGTTTCTTGAAGGAATGCGTGTGAAAAATTAAAAAAAAAAGTTGTCTGTAATTGTTCATACGTGTCTTGCTCGAAATCTTTGCCTCAATCTATCGAAAAGGTGAAACAGGTGATGAGCTGCATTCAAATTTCGCATTAGGAAGTAACGTAATCGTGGGTATTTTTTTTTTTTTTTTTTTGCATTGCCCGTCTTTCCGATTTCAGTTTTTGAGCCCTTTTTGTCGAAGGTGACACTGCGGTTCGAGTTCAGTGTTTCTTGCACTGATTCTTTCTTCCGTCAAAGCAGTTCAAGTTTTCTGGGCCATTCACCTCAACGTCTTTGCCATCGCCCTCAGTCTTTTCAAGCACCATAGCCACTGCAGCGAGACAACGCTCGTGCTTGGCATCGATATGCCCAAACTCTCCGGCAGCAGTTTCCGACGCACGAAAGGAACGCAACTATAATGGCATGGGGATGGCAACATTACACGCTCATTAGGTGTGTACATTCTCGGTGTAAACCGGAAAAAAAAATTACGGTAAAAGTACGCCGAATTCATTTATCGAAATTTGTTTTGAATCGAAAAAGGTCAGTACTCTTAGTATTCAAGGCATGTGCAGCTGGCTGTTGAGTACGAGTTGTACTCAAAGTTGAAAATTAACTAAGTAGGGAAATCAAGGGCGTGGTGCAGTTGAGTGGTTTCCTATAGTGTACTTGAACTCGACAGAACGCGGGTGGAGTTGACTATAATTAAAGAGAAAAACGAACTTTGATAGGAAGGACGCGACTCTCTCTCCCTCGTCGTTTTACACTGCCCTTCTAATAGCGGACTCGAGTCGATATCTGGTCAAGATCATGTAAACGTTGCATATATAATGCGTTGAAGTTTGCCGTTTGTATATCGCAGCGCCTTGTATAGTACAAGCCTAGCGAGAGGAGCCAGAACTTTTCGTGCACTCGCAGTGCTTTTTCCCGCCACCTTCTTGCGCTTACAAGCATAAGTTACAAGCTTACAAATATAATTAGCGCTCAGCAGAAGTCCCGGGTGGCATGCGTCGCCTAGCTCGGCTACATGCCAATAGCACCGAGGCAGGAAACGTATCAGCCATACACGGTTTATAATCACCCACAATATTGGCACGTGCGCGGAGCACGCTAGTGGCGGCAGCAGGTTTTGGGCGCCTATAGTGGAATAATTACAGCGCCGTCAGGCCTGTGCATATTTTCCATACGATATTACAAATTCGCTCAAGGAATTTACTCATGCAACTCAAACAGCGACTGAGCCTTACAGCTTCTGCTAGGGGGGCGCCAGCCAATAAGTTATCATCGGCATGCATGGTTTTTGGTGGCAGGACCACAGATACGTCCAAGCAGCAGTCCTGACGCAGCAATAAAACACCCCTTTGTCGCATGGCCATGGGCTATATCTGCTTGGGGCATGGCGTCGACGTTTGTGTATGCAACTTTTCAAATGTTTTCTTGTCTATCCTTGTTTTCACCATATCTCTGAGACCACCTAGGCTTGCAACACCCGCTGCACAAAACTGTAGAACCATTTATTGTCTTGAAATAAGAATTGATGATTAAAAATTGAGAAATACATATGGATGTCGCCACATTTCATGGAGAGGGGTTGTTTCGTGCTATTGTTCCTTCTTTCGAGTGATGGAAAGCTTTATTGAAGGACACTGAAGCTAATTTTTTGTTGAGGAAGCAGCTTCGGATGATAAAGCAAACAATTACTTGGGCACATGTGTGTGTGTGTGTGTGTGTGTGAGTGTGTGTGTGTGTGTGTGTGTGTGTGTGTGTGTGTGTGTGTGTGTGTGTGTGTGTGTGTGTGTGTGTGTGTGTGTGTGTGTGTGTGTGTGTGTGTGTGTGTGTGTGTGTGTGTGTGTGTGTGTGTGTGTGTGTGTGTGTGTGTGTGTGTGTGTGTGTGTGTGTGTGTGTGTGTGTGTGTGTGTGTGTGTGTGTGTGTGTGTGTGTGTGTGTGTGTGTGTGTGTGTGTGTGTGTGTGTGTGTGTGTGTGTGTGTGTGTGTGTGTGTGTGTGTGTGTGTGTGTGTGTGTGTGTGTGTGTGTGTGTGTGTGTGTGTGTGTGTGTGTGTGTGTGTGTGTGTGTGTGTGTGTGTGTGTGTGTGTGTGTGTGTGTGTGTGTGTGTGTGTGTGTGTGTGTGTGTGTGTGTGTGTGTGTGTGTGTGTGTGTGTGTGTGTGTGTGTGTGTGTGTGTGTGTGTGTGTGTGTGTGTGTGTGTGTGTGTGTGTGTGTGTGTGTGTGTGTGTGTGTGTGTGTGTGTGTGTGTGTGTGTGTGTGTGTGTGTGTGTGTGTGTGTGTGTGTGTGTGTGTGTGTGTGTGTGTGTGTGTGTGTGTGTGTGTGTGTGTGTGTGTTAATAAGCCGCAGTTTCGTTAGCGTGGAAGTGAGGCGTGCGTGAATGCCTGAAGTTTCTGAGCCATTTTTGTCATGTTTGTTAAACATCTATAGGTTGTTCTAATATACGATATCCATGTATGAAATTGATACTGGCCATTGACTATTGTCCTTGTATTGCGGCCACGACTCAGGTGTACAAATAGCTCTAATATTGTTACGGACGATCAAGGAAAAAGAAGCGGGCAGTGGCGCGGACAGGAGCCCTCGCGCTAGGCCGGGCAACATATTCATTACTACGTCATCTGATTGTCATCGACCATCTCTCTGTCCTATGTTCTCCTGTTTTCATCGGCTTGCCGCTTCGTAACAATATAAAAGGGAACGAGTTGTCAGCATTCAAGCAATGGCTATATTCAGCAAATATGTGACAAGAACAGCTATTAGTTTGTTCTGAAGAGCGTTCTTGCGGTCGGATACTACCCACGTGGAGTTCTTCAGTGCAGAAATTACGAAAGAGGTCGGTATGGAGCACACAGTGGCTGTTCCTTTTCGTATTGAAGGCCATTATTCCTTGGCTAGCTAGTGCATACGTCAACCTGGGGAGTAGTAGGAAGCCTGTATTCCGTCCCTGTCAGTCGCCGCCTGTTCCCTCTGAATACTCACCCCCTCCCTGCTCACTGCGTGATTAAAAAGGCGTTCTATGAAAACACACGCCGATTTGCCGCTGGCGAGCCAGTGATTGCGACTCTGGCTTCTGATCAGCTCAGGTGTATGACGCCATTTATGAATTATTTCCTTGTTGCGTGGTGCTGACAACAAACTTTCGGTCCCTGACACACGTCTCTATATCTTGCCCCTACAGCTCTGCTCGATCCCCACTGTGGTTTTTCAGTGGTTAGGGGGCTCGATGGCTGTGCCCAGTTGGATGTGGAATTGAATCCCTGCCGCGGCGGACGCTTTTCGGTGGAGGAGAAAAGCAAGGCTCCCGTGTGCGGTGCTCAGCGTACGTTAAAAAAACCCAGGTGGCCGCAACTCCCAGAGTCCTCCGCTACGGCGTCTCTCATAGCCTGAGTCGCTTTGGACGTTAAACCCCATAAATCAAAGCAACCAGCTCTGTTAGAAGGAACAAGTGCCGCTGCTGGTTTTCACCTCCTTAGCTACAAAGTAGCACTTAATTGGTCCGGGACAATGCGGAGCATGTGTGCGTAAAGAACTATGCGTAATCTCTGTTTCACCTCTCAGCGACCATTTAAATCAAATAAAAACGTGAAATACGTCTACCATGAGCGAGCTGACCGTACTATGTCTTAGCGCAAGTTTTGCATCTACTGATGCAAAAAACATAATCTGGGTTTTGTTTGTATTTAAACAAGAGCTCTTATATATAAAACTCTGTGTCACGAAACTAGCCTATTAGCTTTTACAGGCTTTCCATAAATACGGCCCGAGTAGCAGATGACAAGCGCAGTGGCCATGCAATCAGTTCCTCAATATTGCCTACAAGAAAAGCTGGCGTCACCGTTTCTACTTCATGTACTGCGGGAATGCCGGGAAGGCGGTGGGCGACTACAGATACAGAAATAGAAATTAAAAAATATCAAGAACTAAAATTAGATATGACGGATATATGATTGTAATAACGAGCACTAACTTACGTAAGTATAGTCCCTGCCACTCCCTGTATGGACATAAGCATTAATGAGCACGAAATATACTCAAGGTGAGAAGTGGCCGTCCCTTTGTGTGGCCAATATATAGCAGACTGTCGAAATCAATTTTCATGCGATAGCTTATACAGAGCATTCGGTCGAATAGGTGTTGTTGTCGCCGCAACCAAGAATTGAGAAGAGAAAAACGTGTCGGAAAAAATAATACGCACGTGATTCCGTACCAAAACTGTGGCGCAACCGTTCTCTGTGCAGCGTTTAGGATGGTGTCTATATACCATTTGACTTCGCATTTAGCCTCCATCTGCTTGGTAGTCAAGTTTGAGGTTAGGTTGCCATAGGGATTCGAACAGACGACATGTCTACCTTAGATTGTATACCGCTGCGAGTGTAGGTGTCCGCCGAGAAGTGAAACATATACTGAGCCTTCCTTTCCACAAAAACCAAACCAACTAACTCTGCCAATCTTTCAATGCCAAAAAATCGCAGAATGAAAAATCGTTGTCAAAGACGCTGTCGTGTCCACTCTTCAGAAGAAACTTGAGCGCGTACTCTTAATTTTTGCGGAGCACGTTCAGGCAATAAAGCTGTTTTTCCGTCTAATGTAGCGAAAATGAGGTGATTAACACCTGTACTTTCACATGCCATAGCTTCACTCGCTCATAATCCCTCTAGGAGCAAGCGTGAAAGGCTTAAACGCTGCAGCATCCTTTGTACTATTTTGACCCCACCTGTGACTGTCACCAAACTTGTCACCTGTCCCCTGATTGTCACCAACATGGCTTATCGGCTGCGAAACTCGGCGGCTTTGTTGTCCAGAAAATCTCCGATTGGTGAAGCGACCATACCTGTTGACGTCTTCACTCTGGGGACCAATCAGGGCTATGGCCGCAAATGACATGCAGTGCGAATTAAATGTCGCCGCATGTCTCAAATGACTTTACTTTATAAACTGAACGATTCCGCTAAGAGAAAAACTTTTGGGTATAGGCGGGATTATAAACCGGAACCCTGCGGTTTCGGAGGTCACGCAGCACGCAAAAAATGTACGGCTTGCACGAACGCGTTCGTGAGCGTACATGGCTCTCTGCCCCAGTCCATTCAGTTAGCCTTCGGCCGAGTGCGGTCCCTGAATTCCTCGCGCTGCAGCGGTGACGAGAATGGCAATTTAGAGCATCTAGAAGCTGATATGGATATTATTTACGGTGAGCTTCAAGCCTATAAATGAATGAAGACGTAACAATAATTTAAAAGGTGAAAATGCAGCATTAGTCAACCAGACTATTGTTAACATTCCAGCTCTGTTCTGGTGCACACCACCGCTGATAATAGCATGGCGAAGAAAGCAACATTCTGTATCAAAAATCATATCTATAAAAATTGCTGACATGCTTTAGGTGAAACACTCTGAATAGACTCAATAGGGTTCTGTGCAGACATCGTGCTGATGAAGCAGTGCGTACTTGCTTTCCCACCAGCTGAGAAAACATTAAGTGGGTAGCAAAAGTGCAAAGCATATAACAAAGCACATGAGTGCAGATAAGACACTGCAACGAAACATTATGCAAGAGTATTTCGATGTGTATACATTGCTTTTTCGCATTTATTCCGCATTCAGGATTGTATACGGTGCGCACCGGACTCAAGGCTGTCAGTATACAGTTATGTCGATATATAGCTTAGTAATTTCTGCCATTTCATCTCTTCAAGAAGCGTAACTTACTTTCCAGCCGCGTTGTTTGTTTACACTGAGCCCACGCTGCTTCTCCGACCCACACATGGCTTGTGCACGTACACGTCTGTGCCAGAGACAGTATAATATAGGAGATAAGAGCTGGGCCAGCCGCGAGATCCATGTCAGATCACCAGAAGAGAAACGCTCAGAAGAACACGATCGCATAGCGCAGCTAACCACTGCTCCTGTTCAGCCAAACGCAGCTGTGGCCGGCTGCACAAAGACATGCGCCGAAGCAAAAAGAAAGAAGAAAAAAAAAAACATGCCCCTTTTTTTTAGCGCGAAAGTGCTCATACAATCGTCAGAGCCGAGTAAAAAATATCTTGCTTGTGCCTCGCTGGTTGCCATAGCTGCTGTAACGCCACCCGTTGTCCAGCCACCCAAGCTGCGAGTGGGACGACGGCATGCACCGCCTATCTCATCGGGTGCGTCATTTGCTCGCACCATCTGGCGCCATCTTTCCTCTCTTTCCTGTCAAAACTGGGACGCACCCGTTCCTTGTGAAGCCTTCAGGGTGGTGTCATATACCATTTCGCTTACCATTTAGCATTCCCCTGCTTGTCATAGTTCATGACAGGGTTTATAGAACCAACCACGTATGTACACCTTCGATTGTATGCCACGTAATAAAGACGCTTAGCACTTTGCCAGAGTCTGTATCAGTCTCTATATGCTAAACCCCCAAGCAAAACCATGCCAAACCATGCCAAACAGTGCTTTAGCACATCTTAATTCCTTAGGCGGTGTTAAACCCCGGCTAATTTTATTTTTCATTTATCTGTCACTGGCATCGCAGCGATTCTTATCCAGTAAACATTGCATATGTGCGCTTGCAGAATTAATGCGCTCTGATGCTGAATACTTGGTGAGTAAGAACGAGCAGACGCAAGAGAATGCATGATGAACCCGAAAGAGAGGTTAGCCGCGGATACTGCTAACTTAGCACGAAGAAATTTGAACACACAGTACAACGGAGGTATCCTGTCGGTAGAAGGACTTTCGTCAATCCTATTACAAATCACTGTAAAAGTTAGTCTGTGAAAATGAAACGAAATACAAATTATCGCTTTCGGTCTTCGTTGCTTAGCGGGTGGCTGAGGGCCTTGTGCGGGCATTGAATTCGTATTCGACCTCGGCGTGATGCTGCAACTGAGTATGCACCACTACCGCAGGAAACGTGAGACATGAGTTTGCAAGAGAGAGAAGGTTGCATCATGTTAATGAGAGACGTTGACGGGCCAATGCTTCAGACAATGTGCAACAAAGCGCTACGTAGAGCGAACAAAATATAGATCATTGTTATGACCCCTGTGGATCGATAGAGCCCCGTTCAACGGTTTGCGCGTTTAGCCTGGAAGCCGAGCACTTCATGTTGCTGCTCTCGTATACGGACCGACAGAAATGCTTACTTGTTCGCACTCCTTAAGTGACGCGCGGTTGTTTATTGCTTGCAACTTTCGACCATGGGTTCTCTCTCAAGCTTGCCTCTTTTTACAAAATGATAAACATCATGTCCCAGGTGACGCATTTCAGTACGTCACAAACCTACACTCCAACCAAGGGCAACATTGTGGACAAATAAAGTGATCTCGTCTCATTTTTAGATAATCCACAGCGTGAAGTTGGGCTAGTTGCTTCATTATTACGAGCAATAATAGCACTAGCGAACGACACTCAAGAAGGGGTGCACTCGTGATATCCGTCAGTGTTGCTTCCAGTTCGCTTAACATTGAATGTAGAGAATCCATCCTCACGATACTTCCCCATTCCCAACCAGTCTGAGCACACAGCACAGAGCTAGTCAGCAAAGGCGCGTTGTCTGCACCTCGAGGATGGTGCCGTGGTTCAGTTCAAAATTCACGCAGTCTGTGCAAGTGCTCGCAGCAAGAGGATGGTGTGTCCGCTTGTCGCCCTCCGTACCCTAGACGCGGCGCCTGCTGCCACACGGTTGGACAGCTGCCTTGTTGGTTTGGGGGCCGTTCAGATGCGGCAGCGGTAGACGATGACCAGCGTGTCGTTGCGGACGAAGCCCGCGCGCTCGTTGTGCAGCTCGGAGAGCGGCGCCATGGTGTGGAACCCGATGGGCACGTTGCACTCGTTCACAGGCCGCCCCATCAGATGCTTACTCCGGGATGGGATGCTCCGGAACGACTGCTGCCGGTCCACGTGCAAGCCACGTCCCGTCTGGTCCACCACACGCAGCACGTGCTGCGGTCGAAACGTGAACAATTATTTAGCATGGGCAACCGGGACTTGCCGGTAAGCGCAGTGCTGTGGGAAAACTCGCAAAAAGCTCTCAGGAAGTGCCGGCCATTTATAAAGCGAGGTGCTTGGTTGCAAAACGGATGTGGCATACCCAGGGGAATGGCGTAAGGTAGTGCCGAGCTTGTAATGTCATGCTCGTCACCAGAGTCGTTTGGTTGCTTTACTGGTTAGCAATCAAACAACGTTAGCAACGAAGAGAGGCAATTGGTTCGTCATGTCAACCTGACACTCCGTATTTACTAAAACAAAAGCGCTAGGTACTTTGGTGGTTTGATTTTCGGAAACATATGTTACTGAAGCAAGGAAAGTAGTAGGTATACATTTTTACGCTCCGTTACTGTGTATATGCAGAATCAGGAATTAGCACTGCGCTACCGGCTTGCAGTGCTTTTGTCTGCACTTACCGCTTCTCACTGTGCCGGCGCCGCCGTTGAATACGGCACTTTAAGAGCGGCGCGAACTCGATTGCATGCGGGATTAGAATGAATCGGCCGTGTTGTGTTGTCGGCACGCAAAGCATGCACGCAAACCCTTCCGCAAGGTCTGCAATACACTTCTCACCCTTTCCAGGTTTGTGCCCCCCCCCACTACGTCTATACCATTGCGTGCCCCAATTGCTCCGAACCCTACGAAAGCCTGGAACAATTTGCCTTTTCCATTGACTTTTTGCCCTTCCATCCACTCATTACCCACAGCGCTCTCCTATAATGCGAAGGGCCTCCCTGTAGCGCCAGACCAGCTGAGGGACTTATCGGCTGCAAACGAGCTGGACATCCCCCACGCTTACCTCTGCGCCGAAGTTCCCTGTCGTTCTCCCTCAGGCGCAAACCTCTGCTCGCCAGCAGTAAATCAAAACTTTATCATACATCAACGAAACCCTTCTTCATTGAAGGATGATAAAATCGCCTAGAAGTTCACTATTGTTTATTTTCTGGTCCCGAGTATGTCTGAACAGTTTTATCATTTAAACATGTTCAAAATTAATTGTAATTTTCTAGCTTGTAACTATGCATTGATTACTTTTACTTAAACAAATGCCAGTTATCCGTTTTCTGCGGTGTTGGGGCCAGAAATGACGAAATGGTGGAACTTCGTTATTTTTATCTAACGTTTTCTTTGCCTAGGGCTTTCATCACCATCATCAGCCGGACAATACCCACTGCAGGGCGAAGGCCTCTTCCCACATTCCTCTCATTAACCCGGTCCTGTGCTAGCTTCATCCACTTGACCCCTGGGAACCTCTTAACCTCATCCACCCACCTAATTTTCTGCCGCCCCCTGCTACGCTTTCCTTCCCTTGGAATCCAAATGGTTACTCTTATACCGGTTCCACGGTTTCCATCCGCAACGGTGGCGTAGCGGTAGAACATCCGAATCGCATGCAAGAGGACCGGGGTTCAAATCCCGGTGCCGCGCAATTCTCCACCGGATGAAAAAAAAAAAAAATCCGCCTGTCGATGGAATTGCATAAACAGGTTTGGGGTGCGACCTGATGCCGGTGAACACCTCCGGCAGCGCACTCCCTCACCAGAACAGGAGTTGGCCACCCTGGTGCAGTAATTGGCCGCAACCTCCTATGATAAGCTCCATAAAACCCCGGTCCTCAGTCACCAACGGCTGCGGAACAACTGACCACGGCGGCGGTCAGACCTGTGACGCAGCAGGGGGTGCTAAGAATACCTGGCTCCGCTGGACAGGCCGTCATTGGAAACTGACCCTGGCAACGCTTAATGCTAGAACCCTAGCTAGTGAAGCTAGTTTAGCAGTGCTGTTAGAGGAACTAGAGGGCATGAAATGGGATGTCATAGGGCTTAGTGAGGTTAGGAGGCCGAATGAGGCATATACTGTCCTGAAGGATGGGCATGTACTGTGTTATCGAGGTTTACCGGAGAGGCGACAACTAGGAGTAGGTTTCCTTGTCAATAAGTATATAGCGGGTAATATAGATGAACTCTATAGTATTAATGAGAGGGTTGCAGGCATCGTAACTAGGCTTAATAAGCGGTATAAACTGAAGGTTGTAGAGGCCTATGCACCTACATGTAGTTATGATGACCAGGCAGTTGAAAGCTTCTATGAAGATGTAGAATCGGCAATGCGAAAAGTACAGACGCAGTATACTGTACTGGTGTGCGACTTCAATGCCTAGGTAGGGAAAAAGCAGGCAGGAGACCAGGCAGTATGTGACTATGGCATTGGTTCTAGTAATAGCAGGGGGGGGGGGGGGGGGGGGAGTTACTATAGTTGAGTTTGCAGAGCGCAATAACTTACGATGCACGAATCATGAATACCTTCTTTAGCAAACGGAAGAACCGGAAATGGCCAAGGAAAAGTCCTAACGGAGAGACTAAAAATGGAATCGACTTCATAATGTGTTCAACCCCCGCCATTATGCAAGATGTAGAGGTAATTGGGAAAGTGCGATGCAGTGACCACAGGATGGTGAGGTCCCGAATTAGCCTAAATCTGAAGAAGGAACGCAACAGATTAGTAAGAAAGAAACCCATCAACGAATTAGTGGTGAGGGGGAGGGCAGAAGAGTTCAGGATCTCGCTACAGAATAGGCACTCAGCTCTAACTGAGGATGGCGACATTACCCTAGACTCAGGCAAGGAACAATAATTTCAGAGATATCATTACTGAGTGCGCGGTAGAAGTAGGCGATAGGATAGTTAGAGAGGATACCGGTAAGCTGTCTAAGGAGACGAAAGATTTAATTAAGAAACGCCAGAGTATGAAAGCTTCCAATCCAACAGACCAGGTCGAATTGGCCGAGATATCAAAGCTAATCAATAAGCGCAAGGTGGCCGATATAAGGAAGTATAACATGGAGAAAGTTGAGCATGCTGTAAAGAACGGGGGAAGCCTTAAAGCGGTAAAGAAGAAATTGGGCATAGACAAAAACCAGATGTATGCGATAAGGAACAAGGCGGGCAACGTCATCACTAATATGGACAAGATAGTCAAAGTAGCCGAAGAGTTCTATACAGATCTCTACAGTAGCCAAAGTAGTCAGGACCGTAATGAGATTGGCGGTAGGGAAAAACAGTCAGACGTTCCACCAGTGACGAAGGACGAGGTCAAGAAAGCACTAGAAACTATGAAAAGGGGGAAATCAGCTGGAGAGGATCAGATAACTACAGATTTGCTGAAGGACGGGGGGGGGGGGGGGGGGGGGGAGGGCGATATCGTGTTAGAAAAGCTGGCCACCCTGTATACGCAGTGCCTGGTGTCATCAACGATACCGGAACCATGGAAGAATGCAAACATTATCCTCATTCACAAGAAAGGGGACTCTAAGGACCTTAAAAATTACAGACCAATCACCTTACTGTCTGTTACGTATAATCAGGACAACGTATGCGTATAGAATCAGGACAACCTTAGACTGCAATCAAGCAAAGGATCAAGCAGGGTTTCGGAAACGGTACTCTACTATCGATCATATCCATACCATCAATCAGGTGATAGAAAAATGCTCGGAATATAACCAGCCCTTATACATAGTATTCATTGGTTACGAAAAAGCATTTGACTCAGTTGAAACCTCGGCGGTGATACAGGCATTGCGAAATCAGGGGGTAGACGAGCCGTACG
Organism: Amblyomma maculatum; assembly: GCF_055883805.1. Taxonomy (NCBI): domain Eukaryota; kingdom Metazoa; phylum Arthropoda; class Arachnida; order Ixodida; family Ixodidae; genus Amblyomma; species Amblyomma maculatum. The sequence goes on from NC_139344.1 coordinate 261,665,357, forward strand.
TGAAAGTGCTGGAAGATATATATAGTGGCTGCACAGCAACCATAGTTCTGCATAAAGAAAGTAACAAAATTCCCATAAAGAAAGGTGTTAGGCAAGGAGACACAATCTCCCCAGTACTATTCACAGCTTGTTTAGAGGAAGTATTCAGAGACTTGGAATGGGAGCAGTTAGGGATAAGGGTAGATGGAGAATACTTCAGTAATCTGCGATTTGCTGATGACATTGCCTTGCTAAGAAACTCGGGGGATGAACTGCAAATAATGATTGATGACCTAGACAGGAAACGTAGAAAGGTAGGCTTGAAAATCAATATGCAGAAGACTAAGGTAATGTTCAACAGCCTCGGGAAGGAACAGCAGTTTACATTAGGTAGCGAAATACTGAAATTAGTAGGCGAATATGTCTACTTAGGACAGGTAGTAACCGCAGATCCGGACCATGAAAAGGAAATAACACGAAGAATAAGATTGGGATGGAGCGCATTTGGCAAGAACTCGCAGATTATGACTAGCAGCTTACCGGTATCGCTCAAGAGGAAAATATACAACAGTTGCATCTTGCCTGTACTCACCTATGGGGTTGAAACGTGGAGGCTAACCAAGAGAGTTCTATTTAAGTTGAAAACCCAGAGGGCTATGGAACGAAAAATGGTAGGGGTAACATTAAGAGATATAAAGCGTGCAGAGTGGGTCAGGGAAATAACTCAAGTTACCGACATTCTAGTGGAAATTAAGAAGAAATGGACATGGGCAGGACATGTAGTGCGAAGAGAGGATAACCGATGGTTGCTGAGGGTAACAAACTGAATTCCAAGGGAAGGAAAGCGTAGCAGGGGGCGGCAGAAAGTTAGGTGCGCGGATGAGATTAAGAAGTTCGCAGGGGTCAATTGGATGCAGCTAGCACAGAACCGGGTTAAGTGGAGAAATATGGGAGAGGCCTTCGCCCTGCAGTGGGTATAATCAGGGTGCTGCTGCTGCTGATGATGATGAGTTTCGGCGCCTACCAGTGGTCGAACAGGAGCTGTAGTGTTGTGTTCTATTGGCAGAGGAGGCGCACTTTTGGGATCCCGAAAGCAGCCGCGAGCAGTCCTCGGTGCTCATTCGCCAGCGGCAGAGTACAGGGAGAACGGAGGAAGTCACGGGACCTTTTTGACGTCACCTCTGGTTATTCCCCCGGAGCCCGGGCCCCGGGCAGGAAGCACGCCTGACTTCACGCGCTCCCCCTCGCTACGCTGCTCTCCGAGCAGTGTGAATGTTCCATTGGGGAGACGAGAATGCGCGTCCCCCCCAGTGCCCTCGCGCACTGCTCTGGCTGCTCGTTGCTCTTGCTCCTGCTCGCCCAATGGAAACCGGTATTAGCGACCATCGGTTATCCTCTCTTCGCACTACATGTCCTGCCTAGGGCTTACAGGATTAAATGTTATAAGCATATTCCAGTATTTAGCAAACATGAAGCAAATTATTCTCCCAATTTCTGTCGCCATTTGTAACAGGAAAATATGTAGATGTTTTTTTTCTTTTTGCACATGCGTAGATCGGCATAGGCGGCATCTTTTTCTTCTTCTTTTTTTTTTTTTGTGGCAAGCAGGTTTGTCCCTTTGCCACTACCTCTATCGGCGCGTTACGTCTTTGCATGAGCATATCTGTCCAGGACGGCAGGCCATCCGCCAGTATAAATGAAATATTCTTGCAGTAGAGGGACAGTAACGGATGTTACAGTTACAGAAACTGTTGAACTTGGACACTGCGCTCCTTCAGCACAGCATCACAGGCTACCAAGGTTCATGGGTTCGATGCATGTGATGAAGCTGCGAAACCAAAGGTACGATATGTAAACACATCTGACTTTGCATGAAGCAATTGCAACGAGCATTGCATGCACAATTCACGAGATGCATGAGAGCCAATTAAAAGACACGGAGTATTCCTGTCACACTCCAATCCAGTCCAATCCAATCCAATATCCAATGGGATTTTAACACGGCAGCTGCCTAGCCTAAAATACAAAAGTAGCTGTCGCTTCAAATTCCCGCAATTGAAGAGAAGCCTGTCGGTTCTTGTTTCAGTGTAGCTAGTTTGGACAGCGTATAATGAACGGCGTGACGTACTAAAGAAAGCGGCATAATAGACAGCATAGGAGTTTGACAGTTTCTTTCACTTGTAGGGGTCAGTGAGCAAAAATAAAAACCTTATATTAGAGTTTTCATTTTTATTTAACCTTATATATTTGTTTTTTAAGTGGCAGGGTACGCTTTATGGTAACAGGTTACTGAATTTAAGACGGTTTTTAGTATAATGTATTGTATTGTATTGTAACAAAAACGTTACATGCATTATTGCCAAGCAATGGTCAGTGGCGTTTCCTCGTCGGCAGACAACCTGTATGACCATCGTGCCCAGACGGAGGTTGGTCCACACCATGGATGCGAGGCTCAAAACGGCCAGTGCGCCTGGCCCAAGCCTGAGAACCGTAGTGAATGCCGACAGTATACACCGGCATTGGAGATAGGCGAGGCTTTGTGCACGTCTCAGTGCTCAACCGGTCTCAGCTAAAGGCTGCACACAAATTCTGTAGCTGCAATCATTTAGGCTGCTTTGTACCTTGCCCTTAGTGCGGACTGTTTGCTTTTATAAATATTTCGGTTAAATGCTTTAAGAACACTTTATTAGTGGCTTCACTGAAGCTTTTCTATTGAATTTAGTTCACACTAGATGAGCTGTCAGTGTTTTGTGCGCTGTATACAAAATATTGCGCTAGGAGGTGTGAATTGCAACTGGTATACGCTGTTAACGCAGTCCTTGCTTGTATGGCCAGGTGGGGTTGTTTTGGTGCATAGTTTCGCTTTTGTTTCTTGTTTCAGTGTATTATTTGTAGTGCGAATAGACGAGAAGAAATTATCAAGTGCTTTTGGAAGCTCTCATTGCGCCATGAGTAAATAAAGCGGTCCTAGCCAGTGCTTAATTTCGCATAATGACCAACGTGATGCATGAACTCGCTCTCACTGCGTTTCTGATTGCATGGAAAAATAGTAACAGAGCAATCGCTTCAAGCAAAAGCCACGCCACTAAAATAATTTCCTTTATTGCCTGAAATTTCCTCGAACCATGAATGGGCCAGTAACGACCATGATTGCAAAGTTGGTGATCCGTTGGTTATACACGTTCATCCGGGAAAGAATTTGCTCACTAATGACCGGCATAAGGACAATGTCTGTCTATAACCATGTTTGAACTAGGCAGATTAGGCGGCCGAGCCCGGCCTAGGAGTTTCAGCCGGCCACCTTATTCGCGACCGTCTTCCGACCTCAGTTCTGCGTCTTCGGAAGTACTGTTTAAGTGAAGGAGTGTTTGTCTGTGTGAAGTTTAAGGTAGCGAGGTAAAAAAATGTGAGACACAACGGCGCGCTTGCAAAAGTGTAGACAAGAACATTTAATTGTTCGCAATGCCTTCAGACCTCGATGCGACACTCGTACAGTTCGACGTTTGATCTAAGAGTTGATTTAAGGGATGTCACCTCATAGGTGGGGAAATTAGCGCCTGTATTCCTCTATTAGCCCAGAACATTCGCACTTTGCTCTTGTATATTGAGTAACTGCCGCCGTTCTTACCTCGTATTTACATGGCCAGTCCAGGACGCAGTCGAATTTTCCCTGCATTACCTGCACCAGGACAGAAGCAGAGGAAGGAAAATTTTGAGCTCGACGAAGATGGACGGGTGGATCAAGGATAGCAGCGCCGCCACCATGCTCGATATTTTCTATATATTTCTTAAACAGTGTTGTAAATTAAGCTATAATTTCGCATCTTCTCCGAGTGCATTTTTAACCCTACACGTCTAAACTTATGTTATTCCAAACTTCCACCGCAGATTGATTCACCCACCATGGTTATCTCTAATCCCTATAGGGCCTCAGGGATAGTGACTGTGCCTGCATCGACATTCGAATTGATACAGTCATATTCAAATATAAGATGCTTAATTGTTTCCAACGACTCACCACACACTGGCATGTATCAGCTTCTTGGCTAAATTTCTTTTTCTATTTGCGCTTCCTATGGCGCCCCGATCTAGCTTCAAAGAATAGGGCACAGACTCTTGAGTTATCAAAGAAAGATTCTTTCCGGATCGGCCTTTTACAATTTCAATATACTTCGACTCTGCTCCTTTTCTATTGAATAACTCTAGTTTTGACCCTTTATGTTTTTCTATCTCTCGTTTAGAGATTTTTATTTCTCCATCCTTGTGTCCTGCATACTTACTACTTAGTTTCCTAGTCCTTTTCCTCCATTTTGAGTCAGCCCTTTTTCTGTATAAGTATTTAAATACCTAATTAGCTGCCCACCTGTTATAGTCCGATTTCTGAGGAATTCTTTGCACAGTATTTCTTACTCTGGACTTCCGTGTTTGGAAATATGGCCAGTCCACATCACCCTGTACCGACGAGAAAGGCCCTCTTGAAGAAGGGAGAGACAGCTTCATCTTCACAGCGGCAAAGTCCAGTGCAAATGCCTACCTGCAGAAACAGCGACAGGTGGCTCCCGCGGCCCTCGCCGTAGCCGTTGAGGTCAGCCATCAGGCGCAGCTTGTAGCCGGGGACGCCAGTGTAGAAGGGTGCGCTAACGACGCGGGCTATATCTCCGTTCTCCTGTTGCCTTCGGAGGACGCTGTAGGGCTTGATGTACCACACGAATTTGCCTTGCGACCAGGACCGCGACAGCATCTCCTCCAGCCTCGAGTCCACGCCTTCCTGCCGGGGTGTATGCTCACGTCACCGTCGGCCGCTGAGCCGTGTGTTATCGTTCCATTGAAATGGAGCAGACCTATGTTCCCCCTATTGAAACTGCGTCATCATAGGCCCGCAAGCACAACAAGGCTCTGCTCATGCGCCTCTTCAAGAACGCTGCCACCACGGATGGCTTCCACTACTCCTGCCTATGTTCACATGTTGCTTGGAAGCTTTTTCGGATGGTTCCTGCCCGCTGTCTTCTGTCTTTAGTTTGTCGTACATAAGCAGCTGCTGCCAACCAAAACGAATGTAAAAGCAGCTGCGGGAAGGAGGGTCAAGAAGTAGAATGCAGGGGACTTGTAACTCGCCGCTTTCCTACTAGCTAAGAGGCGAAGCACGTCAGCAACAACAAAAATAGAAGAGGGCCCAGTGCCGAATCACTCTCATTTTCTGTTATAAAGTTACATTTGCTATCTCCGACCGTTACTGCATGCCGCCCTCCTGCCAGTTTATAAAATAAAAATTATGTTCATTTAATGTTCATAATGTAATAATGTTCAAAGTTTACAGTTATTCAAAGTTCTATCTATTTTACCCCCTGGACTGGCGGGATAGGCGGTTGATAGTGAAGTCTATAAATGAATTACTCGCGATCTTTTTTTACGGTGGGGTTGTTAATGACGGAACAAAAATATGCAATCCTTAGAAATAGCCGATTTCATATTAGCATCGCGGTTAAACAAGAATGGATGAAACGCGTAGAGGCGTTCTGTACGACTTCAAGCGAAGCAATCAAATTGTTTATGCTTGGATAGCAAATGGCTTGCTTCGTTTTGTAACACTTACCGCCATGCGTTGACATTGCTCCTGACCATCGTACACCCGCGCCGTCAGTATTCGGAGCTGCTCTTGGAGATCCTGTTGTTCCCTCAGCATGTCGGTCATTTGCTCTTTAATGGCGTTCAAACTGCTCTGCAGTTCCAAATTTTGTTGCGTGCTTTCGGTTAGCGCTTGCCGGAGGGTCTCCATGGAGCCATTGGCTTTCTGTAATGTGGGCTCACTTTAGCGCGGAAACTAACCGCACTCGTACGACTAAAAGGTCGTACCATACGTACTTCGGTGTAGGTGAGAATGAAATTCATGTGGCTCTCCAGCGTTTCGTGACGTTCGAGGTCTTCCTGCGTACCCTGCACAAGACGAAGCATGACCGGAAACTATAAGCACTCCTGCAGTGGCCGCTGTTGCGTCCACTGCTTATTACGAGACCGCAATCCAAGCGTGGGTTATGTTGAAGGATGTGCGAATCGAATCCGGCAAGGCAAGAATGAATATGTTCCACTTAGCGAATCTGCCAGCGAATGGTGAGATAAGCTTTTGCAAAACATTTCGTCAGCAGTGTTACTTCTAGTTGCAAACGAAGTGTGTTCAGATGAGTATGAATAGCGTTAATGCAAACCTTTGTTTCGTGTTGTATTATGCGAGTTTTCCTATTACACGTCCGTTATCTGCAGCCATTCTGTTCAATTCAGCCTTGTCAGACTGTCATCTACATACTGCTCTAAATCCAAGCGCGCGATATGTTTACATGTTCAGATGTTCGACCGGTTCAGATTGCCTGTTAGGCCCGAACTGCTGCCAAGGAAAGTAGTCACGCAGAGAAGTTGAATTACGTAAAAATTGTCACGAACTGCAGTTAGTTTAGTGTGCCTTAATTTCGGTCTTACGTCACTGAGTTTAATTCGCCCATTCGTATTATTGAATAGTTTATTTGACTTCTGTGACTATTTGACCTCAAAAATTTCATGCTACCTCCTCCTACGGTTTCAGCATTTTAATGCGTATTAAGTGGGTATGTTTTCAAGGTCGTGTCATCAGAAGTTTGTCGGCAGGATTACGTTCGAACGAAACGAGTGATAAAAAAACGGATAGTAGCACTAGATAGAGGATGAAAAATTCTCGCTGAAGAAAAATTTGGTGCATGCCAAATATTTAATTAATCACCTAGAGCCAATTAAAAGCAATCAGACGTCGGATATGTCATGCCACCAGAAGTTTGTCGGTAGGATTATGTTCGAACTAAACGAGTGATACAAAAACGAATGGTTGCAATAGGAAGAGGATGAGAAAACCTCACTGAGGAAATATTGGCGCACGCGGAGTAATTAGTTAATTAATTAGGGACAATTAAGTCAATCAGACGTCGAAATAGCCAAGGGGGAAAATGTGGACGTTTAGGGGAGTCACGTGGTACTTAACTTCCATTTGATGTTACGTAATAGTGTGATGTCACAAACCGGAAGCCTCTTCTTCCGTGCCTCTTCTTTCTTCCACAAAGAATGCTTCATTCCCCCAATGCGGGTGTCGCAGTGATCTCAAACGTTTTTTCTCAGTGTTTAGTTTCTATTGGCGCTTTAGGTGTCTTTTATAACGCGCTAGCTTAAATTAAAGGCCTCGTTCACCATAAAATCCGGCGTCGGCGCGCTGAGAGAGAAAAAATACGAGCATGACGCTGGCAGGCGGCGGCTGGCAGCTGACATGGCAGCGCACTGCCATCTCGGGTCTCTCCTTTCCAATGGGAGGGTGATATCAGAATCAGCATGCCAAGACCCTCGCATTCACGTTTATACCCCTAGGCCACGCAGGCACGTTCATATATGCAGCTTGGTTACAGCAGGGTTTTATTTGTGAGCTGATAGCTTACGTTATCGCGTCATACCCTTAAAGGCGGAACTTAAGTGTCCCGCATAATATTTTTTTTTTTTTGTACAACGCTCACCATCTGTATGAGGTGTCATGGGATGCATTTTATGTTACTAAAGAAGTGTGCGATGACGTGCATTAAATGACATCTAATGTTATCGCTCCCTGCTATCTGCCACTCTTTCTTGTAAACACCATGCATGACTAAAAACGTTGTTTGCATTACTCAAGAGTATAGGCGCTAGCATGCGCCGGCTTTCTTGAAATATTTGCTCTTGCATCTTCTTTGGGCTGCTCTGAATTCTCCCACTGTGATGAGCGTATGTTCAACTCGGACAGAATTAGCCTCCCCGGGGCGGTTCCTACATGGCTACGTCTGTTCATTTGGGAAGTCGTAGGGTTGGTCGCGATCTACAACGACGCACTTATGGCCGCAGCCTATGTATTAAAAAACAACAACAAAAAAGCGAAATAAATAGATAAAGCTGCTGAGAAGATAACTTCCTCTGCCACTTTTACCTCGTACGTGCACCCCAGGACGGAGAGCCTGCACGTTCGTCGGCCAGGTGAACATTGGTGCCGATGCACAACCTGCACGGTGGAGTCCATCACCTAAAGGCAAAAAAATATATATCGTTTACTGATTTGTAGACAAGATCATTAGTGCAACAAAGCAGCATTTTCTAATCTGATAGATTGCTAGTTGGTCATTGTTTGGTGTACTTGAATTTGTAGCAATATCGCCTCGCTGGTAAAGCCGGAACGCTCGACTTTCGTGCCACTATGATTGACCATCATTAGCCTGCTAACGATGGACGCGTAAGAAAATTTGAGACGCTTCCGTGCTGTTCTTGTCCGTGCTGCGCTATTTGTCTTGAAACTAGTACACTACAGCTTAGTGTTCTCTCATTTGGCTATTTTGTGAGCGGCGGCGATTTTTGAACCGCTTGAGAGAGGAGCGTAGCGTGGAGACTCCTCCAGCATGTCACGCGCCCTGAAACGAGACAAATGCGGTGATTCTACCGCTTACACGGTTCATTTAGTCGACGATATAAGTAACAGAGGCTCTGAGGATGCTGTCTCAAGATCGAATTTTAGTTCAGAGAGCGGAAAAGCCCAGAATATTAGTGGCAGCGTCTCAGTTAGTCTTGTTTGGGCAACTTTCGTTCGACTGAACGGCCGATTCGAACAGGGTATATTGCCATTGTCGATTTTATTTTCCTCATTTGTATAGGGTTAACACATCATTTGAACAAAATTTGATGCCACCGGCATTGCTAAAAATTCGCTCATTGGTGCGCTCAACTCTAGGGAGACAAAAGTGATTGTTTTCTAGCTGGAAAACTATACGAGCTGAAGCTTTTATGCTTTTTGTTATGAAACATTTGCTATTAGATAGGCAGATATCTCGCATACTCTAAAGCTACTTTAAAAGGTTTTTCTTCCTGACTGTAAGCATATCTTCGCAAGTAATGTTCAACTTTTATACCGAAAGTTTTAATTTTGCAAATAAAATTTGATAAACTAACCACTTTAACGAGACCCACATTATTAAAAGGCCTGTCTAGTCGCCTTCATTTTCGCACATCACATTAAATCTTGAACCTCATAGTCACTGGATAAAAAATTAACAAAGAATGTCCAAATGCGCAATTTTTTCCATGGTAAGGAAAGAGTTCAGTTCGCGGTAGCATGACACTGTTCAAGCCTGTTTTTGTTTCCTAAATTATTATTCATGAACTTATTTAACACAGGTCAGTACAGACCCATTATAGGAGTTGACTGACTGTACGAAGAACAAAACTCGAACGCAGAAGTTCAGCAAAAAAAAAAAGCAGATGCGAAAATTAAAAACTGAATGATGTCTTGCCAGCATTGTAGTTCACTTCAATAGAAAGACAACAAAGGGCAACACCACCGGGGCGCTTTCGAAGCCCACTTCAATCTTGATTTGTACAAAGAAATAGGATGCGCCTAAAGTGATCGTCCCTTTTGCGCACGCTATTTCTTTGTACAGTATGAACAAACTCGCCCAACAGCAAGTTCTAATCAATCTTGATCAGCGATAAGTCGGCGAAGGCGTGGTATTCACAATATCATGTGTCAATGCATTCCATGTCTCTTCATATAACAAGCCTGGAAAATCAAATATTTAAACGCATCACACTTTGAAGCATTCCATGTTTTTCTTTTGTTTGAAGGCTTTATTTTTCAGGTAATTTTCAGTACCATTTCTGCAGTTGTGATATGTGAGGAAAGCAGTTTCATCGATTGAGCATGTCGGAGGCATGTTAGAGTTGCTGTGCGTGCTGAAGTGCGCTCCGGTGTTTCGCTATCAAGGCTTCAGCATCGAGAGAAAACGAATCACAAGGAAGATTTCTGGATTTTTTCGAGCTTGTCTGTAAGAAAGGTTTGGTAAGGATTCCATAAAAGTTTGGGTCGGATAAGCTTTTTAACTCTGATAACCTGACTTCGGGGGCTGTCGCTGCAAGCTTTTCCATGGAAACTCTAATTGCGACTGCTTTCGCGTAAGATGTGTTTACGTGTATGTCCAGTCGGGAAACATCCTCGAAATGGTCCCCAAATATTTTACACTGTCTTTTTGCGCCACAGTGGCACCCGTTCAATATTATAAAAATTTCAGAAGAGTCTTTTACTGCGAGGGTATTACTAGCCCCATTGAGCAAAACAAAAAAATAAAAATAAATATTTGTCTCGCGTTATTGTTGAAGTTGGCGTTGGGAATACTCGATGGCACCCATAAAGATGGCGGCGAGTGGGACGGTTAGAGAATAGAAGTAACGCAATAAAACAAATCGGTCGGCATTCGTGTTCGAACACAGGCCCTCCGCGCGCCAGGCGTGCAACGCAACGTCCACGAAAGGCGGTTGGTTGAAGCGTGTTACATAGGCGGCTAGCAAACGCGTTGTGGCGCGTATAGCTTCCCTACATGAGTTTGGGATGCGTACTGATGTTGCAGTAATAATAATGGTCGAAAGCAGCAGGGAGCCTGACGGCTGTGCCTATAGGCAGTGATTGGCGATCACAGGTCCCGGCGCACTCAAGCATCACGTGAAATAAACAGAGATGAAACCTCGAATGCACTTCGAATACGTCTTGCTACCAGGCCGTGCAAACACGAAAACTCACGTCGCTTAATTTGTAGCGACACCGACCGAATATCGCCGGTATGCAACAAATACGCAAGCACATTGTAAGAACTTTAATGAATTTAGAAACTTTGTAGCGAAATAGCAGCCCCACAAACAGTGATGTTTTCGCATTCTCACACGTAACCAATCTAAAGTGCCTTTTCATTCTTAATATTTACAATATTTAAAAGCGCGAAAAATACGGGACAAAAACAGTGAAGACGACTCGTCCCGTCGTCTTCACTGTGTTTTTACCGTATTTTTCGCGCGTTTAAATATTAACAATGCTGTGTAACCAACTCGCCCAGCAACAAGCTCTCTTAAAAAAACAGTGTCTCTACCGGATTTATAAAATATAGCGTTCAACGTGCAAAGCAAGAATTGCAGGGAAACGCTTCGGAGGGCTTGCAGTACCGGAAATTTCACAATAATATAACTCACTCTTATAGTTAGTTATGTATAGCCTTATAATCATATGCTTGCCCTAATTGTGGAACCAGTAAGCAATATTGCTTATTGACGTATTTAAATTTCGCTGGTTTTCGGCAGCTCAAACAGTAGTATCAATGATGCAATCATGGGCAAAGAGCCAAACCGTTACGCCAGGTGTAAGAGAAAATATTGGCCCCAAGCTTGACCTATAAGGCGCTCCTGATAGTACATCAAGAAAAAAGTATCCTTTGATGGTTTGGTTGGCTTATAGTGTTTAAAGGCTCTGGAAATTTGGACCACCTGGGGTTGTTTCACGTGCACAGACATCGCACAGTACACGAGTGCCTTGCTTTTCGCCTCCTTCGAATGGGGGCCGACGCGGCCGGGAGAACTGCATCGCTCGTTATTTAGGTACTGAACGAACTGTGTACGATATGAAATTATGCGGTTATTCCGGTTACAGTTTTCGAACCTATAGCAATTAACTTAAACTCCCTAATTATTTTGCAGCGTACGATCGAAAGCTTCCGAGAAATTATAAAAATTGCGAGAGCCAGGGTCGTAAGCTAGTCCGACAGGAGTTGTGGCACTAATAAGTTACGGCAAGAATTAAATATGTGCAAGCGATGGCTTCAATGAGCTGCGGCTGGGTGTGGCCTTAATGGCGAAGTGTTAAATGGCACTCCTGTAAAATGCTAAAAGAAAGCATGATATACTAGATGATCACATGGAAATGGCCACGGAAAGATAAGCTCACGTTCAGTGACTCAACTCCGGGTCCTTAAATTTCTTATCAGCAGCCGTTATCTTTAGAACCACGCTCAGACCCTCCGCTATCTTGCACTGGTTGTTCTATGTCGCCTAGGTCAGGTTAACCGCTGCTCCAGCTGCAGCATTCTCAGGAAGATGCCCAGCGAACTTCAAAGGGTTCGTGAAGGGGGTGGGGGAGCTTTGTGATGCAGCGAACCCTTTTCAAGCTTTGGTTTTTATGAACAATGTAGCCTCGAAGCTAAGTAAGCTCTTACGGGACACTGGTCCGCGAGTGCAGCCTTCAGCCCCGGCTTGCTAACGGAAGGGACATGATCGACGTGAGCCACAGTATACCCGTGCAAGACCGTTCATTAAAATGTCGAAATTGTTTTCGGTTTGGTTTGTGGGGTTTAACGTCCCAAAGCGACTCAGGCTATGAGAGACGCCGTAGTGGAGGACCCCGGAAATTTCGACTACTGGGGTTCTTTAGCGTGCACTGACATCGCACAGCACACGGACGCCACTCCGTTTCGCCTCTATCGACACGCAGTCGCAGAGGCCGGGATTCGATCCCGCTTCCTTGGGCACAGTAGTCGAGCGCCGTAACAGCTGCGCACCCCGGCGGGGCCCGAAATTGTTTTCGAATTATTTGTTTAATTACCAGAGCAATGCGAATTCCCCATAAAGCAACGCGAGTTACAATTGAAACAGATAAATATAAGGACAAGTAACTTAAAAGACGAAAATGTTCTTTCTAGTGAGTAGCTTGCACAATACGCTTGATAAGTGAAAAATATTTATTGTTACAATTGCAAATTACCGCGTACGGAGTCATAATTAGGAAATGCTCATTTACTCTTATGAATAAATAAAACTCCGACCAGCAGCTACTCCAGTATTTTCTTTCTTGAACACATAATTAAAATTAATAGTATTAGTGTTTGTATGTGGTATGGGTTGCTGCACTCGTTTTTTATATAGTATAACTTTAGCCATGAGGGATATTCCAGTATACTTACATAAGAAGATGAAAAAAAAATCAAGAAACATGGCCGAGCGCCATGCGACGTCCCTAAGTTTTTTATCGCTTTGATTTGCCCATCGCCAAAGAACTCAGTGTGACTCGATCAAAGGCTTCGGCACAGGATTGTACGTTATGTATAGTAAGCATAATATTCTCACATTTTAAAGTAGATTCACTAGATTAGCCTGAATTAACACAATTAACTTGGCCACACCTGTGGGGCCTACATGCCAGACATCGAGATGATATGTGGCTAGTTGGAGCCTGTCTCAGTTTTTTTTTTTTTTTTTTTTTTTCATAAGTCCTGTGCAGGGTTGAGCTAGGTTACATGGCGCAACGAACCTTGGGTCTTCATGCGCGGCTCAGCGGTATACATAACATATTTCATTGGAACGGCGTTCGAGAGATGCTATATTCAGCTGTTATAATGTTCTGTATGACCACATTGAGATAAGCATCCTGTTCGATTGAACCCTAATTAGACCTTGTAATACCTGACTTACGATTGCCCCTATTTTAGCAAAGCTGGTTTTGAGTTCCATCGATGCAACTGTGAATGATTCATATCTAAAAACAAATGCCGTATTGAGAGCCGTTTAAAGAGCAACACACATCGAACTGATAGGCAACTAGAAAAGAGCGGCACGGTCAAGTTTGCGTCTCATGTCCTATCACCCGTGTATGGTTTTATAGTGAAACCTGGATAGAGTGCACTCTAGTTAACTTTGAGTGACGGTCACTCGTTAAAACCGCCCTTTTCTTTTTCCCACGTGGGCGAAGGCAAAGAAAAAAAAAGTGCCTAGGTTGGCAACGCAATTATTTCCTTTAGTTGACAATGGAACCCGCGTAGCTGACCTCAGGACACATAAAAAAATTTACTCGATATGATCAGAACTTCGGTATAGTCGAACCTACGTATAACGAACTTTGTTTTAATAGTTCGCTACGCGTAGTTTCGTTGTCAGTTGCAAAGCTAAAGTAGGTTACAAACTAGAACCTCGGTAGATTTGAACCGTATGAAACAGAGAGACGAGGAGTGCAAACTACACTTCATGAAAATTCAATACGCGTCTCTTGGTCTTCTAAACTTAGAAGACACTTGGCACGCAAGAATTAAAGCGAATTATTGAAGAAGCCGCATTCAGCTGAGAGTGGTGAAGAGAAAACAGATTCGCCCACAGACTCCGGTAACCACGATGCAGATTTCACGGACTACTGTTTCAAACAAAAGTTGCTCCTCTGAGAGCCCCGCCGGGGTGGCGCAGTGGTTACGGCGGGGTTCCCAGTGGTTCCCAAGGATGCGGGATCGAATCCCGGCCTCGGCGGCCGCTTTTCGATGGAGGCGAAAAGCAAGGCGGTCGTGTGCTGGGCGATGTCGGTGCACGTTAAAGAACCCCAGGTGGTCGAAATTTCCGGAGTCCTCCACTACGCCGTCTCTCATAGCCTGAGTCGCTTTGGGACGTTAAACCCCCACAAACCAAACCATCCTCTAAGAGCGCAAACCGCCCAGGTCATGCATTTGGCAAATCACTATGCGTTAAGGTACGTGAATTGCTTTTGAAAACAAGGCAGGGAACGATGTTCGCGACGGTAGCAGTCAAAAGCTACACGAAATTTTTAACCTTGACAAAAAGCCACGGACGCTCCCAACTCTTCTTCTGATACCGCTGCATCACTTATTTGCAAATTGGGGCACTTTGTTGTACCAATATTTTGGCGCTCATGGGAAATTTGCTGAGTCATCTACGGAAGCTAAAGTTGAAAAAAAGAAAACAAAGAGAGAGGACGTAATTTTGCACGTGTGCACACTGCTGTAGAGTACGCATATATAATACGTACGGTGGTTTCTGCTGAGTCGCCGTCCATGCCGCAGTTCTTGACGGGGAACAGCGTTCTGCGCTAACACCGGTGTACGAGCAACGTCGTTGAAATCTGTCAGCTCTCGTCGTCGGTTTCGGGTCTCCTCATGCTTTCCCAATGGAGGCGTGATGCTTTGTTACGTTTTCGGACCGATCCCAATCGCAAGGTCCGCAGAGGTCGACATGCCGAGACTAGAGAGTAGGTCCTGTAAGCGATTAAGATGCACGCTCAAGTTCCACGGTACTAAGCGACTGGCGCTTAGTCGAAGGCGCTTCAAAAGAACAAGACATGCAAGGAAAAATTCAAACCTTTTTACGACGCTCCCGTGGTTATGCAGTTGTCACCAAAGCTAGGCGAGAGTCTAAAGCGGCTAATCGCTCTCGATGCACGCTTTATATAGAACTTTCGAAAAAGGTATGACCTTTGGTCTCCCAGCGCATATTACAACCTAATTTCACCCCGGCGCTGATAAATAGGCCAAATGAGTATCATGAATAAAGACGTGTTCATGGCAGGAAAAAAAAAAAAAATGACTTCACGCGACCCAATATCAATTTTTACTGCTAAAAATGAGTAGAAGACCTCCTTTAAGCCGTGACATCACTGCGCAAGCTAAGCGGAAGAAATGAAAATAAGTTGTAGGTGGTCACGTTTATTGCCGGTCGCTAATCCTGTGACGAAGTGAGAACCATGCAGATAAGACTTCAAAAACAGCACCAATGCGAGACCGTTAAGTATACGAAGCTATGACGGAGGCAGCCCTAGAATGTTACCTATTTTGAGCTCATGTAAGAATTGCCGCTACGGCGGTCACATGCGACTGCGACAGAGCGAGTCAAGGCGGTGAAATCGGCCCGTTATATTTTCACGAACCGCACGTTTAGTCTAATCCTCTGTGTACTGTCGTGGACTCGTTTACAGGTTAACACGCTCCACGCCAGCGAATTCACTCGGTCTGTGGGCCACTCCCGGCTTACACTGTGGAAGTCCACGCGGCGAATGATCAATCGAAGAGCGAGAGCGCGTTTTTCTGACAGCGAGCGCCGCCGCTGGAAGGCAAGGAGGCCTACCAGCGACCGGACTGAGCCTACAGCTCTAGCTAGCTTGCGGGGAACCAAAACAGCCCCCGGCTGCGGTCACGGCTGAAGACGGTGCTCGACAGTTCGCAGCCGGTCTCTTTTTGGCATGGTTTCGGCTCGCGACCACTCTCGGTCGCCGAGAGGTGACGGGCCGAGGAACGTGTCAACGCTCGGCGCCTGACGATCGCGCCGCGCCGCCTGGGCGAGCCAGCGAACCCGGGTCGAGCGTTCCGCGTGCAAGATGGGCACTATCAGAGCGAATTATCCCTCACCTCTCGACTAGTGGAACACAGATCGACGTTACACTTGCAGCCAGAAGGTGCCATGCGGTGCGACTTACCTTTTACTTGTTGCGAAAGGCGCCCGCCGGAAGCTTTTGGTCGCAGGGCGCGTCAGTCGTTATCGAGCGATAGCGACCACAGGTCGAGGGGGCGCCAGTGAAAGTCCGACACTCGTGGCTAGATAGTCCTAAAAATCTCGTAGGCCGCCGAAACATCCCATTGAAAAGCTATCGGGACTTCAGTTTAACACCACATAATAGCTACAACAGTTCTTCACGTCAAAATATATATATATATATATATATATATATATATATATATATATATATATATATATATATATATATATATATTGCGGCAATACTTCGAGTGCAGAGAAGCCGCCCTTGCTCGCGCGCCTCCGTGTCCTGACCTCCGATAAGGAAGATAACGGCTACGCGCCCTTTTTAGAGGCACGCCAACTCGGACGCATCAGGCTCGTTGAAAAGGAAACACAGTCGCTGATGCATACAGAGTATTTTATTCAACATTTTGGCACAAGAAGTCATTCATTTGGTGAGAATAAATATGTTCCGGAAAACAGTGCCTTCGCTCTTATAGATGCAGCGTTCATCTCTGGTGCGGCAGGAAGCTTTTGATTGAGTTGTGAAGCACTCGTCGCACGGTATTTGTTTTAGTAACAAGGTGCGCTTGCGATGCATAGGTGGTCGTACTGCTGGAGTCCACAGTAGATACGTGAATTAAGTGACAGTGCTCAGCAAGCCGTGATGCCGCTGAGCGCAGCAGCTCAACTGCCCCAAGACTACACTGAAGGAAGGAGCCCCACTCAGTTGGTGTGTTCATATTCCTGAGTGCAGCAATATAGCGTCAGAGCGTGAAACACTAGTGTTAGCATCTGCACACCGGCACTGAATGGACACATATGCGCATATTAGAAAGCAAGTTTAACATGCACATGTACAGCACATCAATGCCGAGATGAACGCTGCGTCTATTATACGTGCGAGCAGTAGTTTAACAGTCATATATGTACACTCTCGTCTAATCGATAAAAAGAGAAGAAGAGAAATCGATGTTTGTAATGAATCCATTATACATCAGAAAACACACACACTTAGTTGGCACATCGCGTGCGGATCTGGGGATGCCACAAAACACACTAAAAACAGTGGCTGTTGCAAAACGAGCCTATCGAGAACGTTGAACGTGCTAGGTCAACTAAATTAGGCACAAATATGCAGCCTCATACTTATAAATCAAAACCCAGCTTTCTTTTTCACGAAGGTTCCACTTCTGTGATCTCACATCCTTCACAGCTACCCACGTTATTAGGGCAAAATTCAAGCTCTATATACGTCTGTCGAAACCGACCGATGACGTTGAATAACACTCGTTGTTTGGCTAGCTGTTTCATCAAGCAGCTTGCGAAAGCATGTACTGCGACAACAGCGACAAAGGACGGGAGATGAAAAGCACAAGATCCAGTTCACTTATCACTCCAGAAAAATTTGACTACCTTGCGTGCACATGTACAGTCGAGCGCGATTTAAAGGTTATCGCGCGAGCGTCGACCGAGAACATGAACAGCGCCATGGCCCAGAATTCTCTGCCGAGGCGGGGGAGGCATCAAGCCAGCTTCCCTCACTCTTTTTGCTGTTCCTTCAGCAGCCGTCACTCCCTGCTGGGCTATCAGTTTCTTTTTCTTTTCTTGATTCTACAAACAGGCAGTGATCGTAGCGCGCACGACGTATTCTTCGGTATTATCTGAAATTGGACGCTTTATTGCAACAAATGTAAAACTTAGAATAAAGAGAAAGGGCGGTGAGTTTGTCGCGGGGGTGATGGTTGTTGTATGGAACAGCGAACGAGGGTGAGAAGAGAGCGAAATCATGATTTTTCCTGTCCCAAAACCGGCCGCCAGGTGCCTGGCGTGCTAGGCTAGGCTGGTCGACGCTCGCGCGATAACCTTAAAATCGCGCTCGACTGTACTGTCCTGACGACCCTCATCAGCGCTAGCGCTTTCGTATCCTCACATACGCTGTGTATCAACCATAGTGGTCCCCTCTATGAAAACGTCGCCGCGGCCAAAACCCAGCACACTTGAAGCCTTATCAAGCTGTCTAGGTGGCACCACTAATAGCGCGATTCTCGGATTTAGATTCACAAAGCTCAGAGTAAGCCGTCGCCTGCCGTTGAGTTCACATTCTGATGCAGCCTCAAAGTTCGCCAGAACCCCGCTCCTCCCCCCCCCCCCCCCCCCCCAAACACTCTCGGCCCTCTTTCCTTCTGCCATTTTCTACGCATTTGTTGCACGCCTCTAAAGAAGCGCCTTCGAAGGCACTTATTCTGTCATTCTTGTGAACCTTGGTGGCTTTAAATTAGTGTGTTACTGGACAGTCGGCACTTATAGGCCCCTTCTCTGCGCTTCGTGTACCATTCCTTCGCCAGCACCGAGCGACGAACACGAGCGCCGAAGTGGCTCGGACGCACCGAGCCTTGCGGCATAGCTTGTTCAGGTGATGACCACCCCCTTGTGGACGCAGGAGCCCCTGGGCGCCTGCAGCAGCGCCGGCCACAGGTAGGTGCGGATGCGCTCCGAGCGGTGGTCGGACGTGTGGAAGCGCACGTGCAGCTCCCGCCGAAAGGCACGTGTCTCGAACTCGAGCACGAAGCCGTGTATGCTGAGCGCCCAGGCGAGCCGCACGCAGTCGCACACGTAGCGCGTCAGGCCCGCGCAGCCCTTGAGGCACGGGTAGTCGTACAGAGTGGCCCAGATCTGCGCGCACACCTCCTGCATGGCCAAGAGAGAGAGGAGCGTCAGAAGGACTGCCACACTGATTGCACACAAGCGCGAAAACCGCTCACTGACAATATGCGATACATCTGTAGTTGCCTTCCAGGTCAGAGCCCTAAAATTAACGCAGAACATGATATTTAACGAACGAAACTTTGGCTTACCGCAACGTCAGCTGTTGTGACCAGTCATTGTCGTCGGAAGTGTGAGCAATATAATAACGCCAATACAATACAATAGAATGTTTCGTGCTAATAAACTAACAATAAATGTAGATAAAACTAAATATGTAGTATTCCACTCCAAGAGAAGAAACATTGACCCTAGTACGATTTACATATCTCTAAACAACAATTGTGTTCAGCAGGTTTCCTCTTTCAAATACCTTGATATTGTCGTTGACCTACACTTGCACTGGCAAGAGCAGATAGATAAGCCATCGAAAAAGCTAGCTTTCAGCTGCTACGCGCTTGCCAAGGCGAAAAGGTATTTCCCGTACATCATAGTTTTCGTTATTTCACTGCCACATTAGCTACTGCTGCGAATCTTGGGGATAAACGTACAAAACTTATTCACTTCCCTTGCAGAGACTGCAGAAGAGAGCATTGCGTGTAATATGTCATGTATCTTAAAACTGCACCAACAATAATTTATATCTAGAAAATCGAGTGCTGTCATTAGAATCCTTGCTTAATTACAAAATCGGTGTATTGGTACATAACATCATTAATACTAGTATTCCGCTGCCATTTGGTATTTTCTTGTTACCATCTCGCAATACAAGACACGCATTACATGGCAATTTCAAAGTGCTTGCCTGCCACAATGTGTACGGAGAACGTTTAGTGCAATTTTCTGGAGCAAAACATTGGAACACGTCGCCTATTAATGTGAAACGATTGCAGATAACCTTAAGATGAGTTGAAAAATATTCTTTATTAACAGCCAAGAAGAGTCATGATCCCCTCCGGCGGCTTGTTTTGAACCCGGTTCTACCGGCCTAACCCCACGACGGGGCTCGGGAGGGAAGGGATGCAGGTTTTGAAAATTGGGAGGATGAGAAAAATTCCGGTTTCTGTCGGACGTATAGAGTCAATTATGCTTTCCTTATGCTTCTATAGAGCCACTTAATAATACCTCTGTGAATTTTAGGTAGAAACAATACATATGCTATTAGCTCTTTGCGGACTTATTTTTAGACTTGCACAGGGATACCAGTCGGAATAGAATTTTAAGCGCACACACGCTGGAAGTGTTCACGAAGCATAGGTTCCATAATCTGCACACGCAAACACAATGCCCGCACCGCATG
The DNA here is from genome assembly GCF_055883805.1 of Amblyomma maculatum. Lineage (NCBI taxonomy): Eukaryota > Metazoa > Arthropoda > Arachnida > Ixodida > Ixodidae > Amblyomma > Amblyomma maculatum. The sequence continues at coordinate 261,685,467 of NC_139344.1, forward strand.
CATCATATGCCAGTGACAAAGGGCTTCCACGTCGATGCCGCTCGTAACCCGCGTTTCCATTGCAAACTATAGAAACACGAAACAACATCGTTAACCTATTGGGGCTACAGGGCTTGCAGCCCTTTCCCGTACGTCCGGCGTACCTCCACATTGCGGGACACGTCGCAGGCGTCCGGGTTGGCGCGCAGGTAGTCATCCACGCTGGCATCGAGCTCGATTACGCGCGGGTCGTTGTTCAGCTGTGCCGGGATCTGCAGTGCACGCCGCACCTGGGCCTTCATCTCGCTCACGGTGTTCTGCACCGACCGGAAGCCCAGCTGCGAAAACGAGGAGACACATGGCGTCAATCTTGCTGGCCTGCGGCTGGGGTCCGGACTGGGACCGCCGGAGAGCAAGTGTAGGCATGACTTCGCGTTAATGGCGCGAATGGGAATAAAGACGCAGTTTATAAGAAAAGGAGGCCCACACCGTCCCATCTCTTACGAATGATTTTTAATGCCTGAAGTGAATTACACTGATTACATGGCAATATTTTCCCTTGTCCCGTGTCGGCTCATTTCTGCTCGCCCCCCAAACGCAGGGTCACAGGTGGGAATCCGTGCCCCCCCTCCTGTACCAGCGTCTGCACCTGTTCGAGCACGCTAGAAGTTATGAAATGGGCCAATTTTCCCCTTAAAGCTAGCGGCGCAAAGTCAAATATTTCGCTGAATCCTCCAAGGTTGAGTAGATTTGTAATAAGGGAGCAATTATTCACTGACATCCCCCCAAGCGTAGCCATACGGCTACAAGGGAAAGCTATACATAATAAAAGCTTTGCATAATAAGTAATTATTCTTTTATTACAAATCTACTCCACCTTGGGGGATTCCCCTAAATATTTCACCAACACCATTCCCACTTCGAGTTATTGATCAATCCACTCTCGTCCTACCATGTGATCTGCTGACCGTCCTGGTTAGCTCAGTCGGTAGAGCGACTGCCCCGGAAAGGCGATGGTGCCGGGTTCGATCCCTGGACCAATGCGAATTTTTCTTTAACTACGAAGTTCCGAGAAAATAACTTTCCTTTGTAGCCCTATGACTCCGCTTGGGTGATGTCAATGAGTAATTACTCCCTTATTACTAACGGGGCAACATATTGCCTTTAGTGGCTGCCCAACTTACCGATTCTGGCGTTAGATCCCCGGGATAACGTAGCAGCACAAAATGAATTCATCGCCCCTGGCGCGAATGAAGTCGGTCAGGAAATTTATTGCTGTGCACTTCTGCTCCCGACACTGCTTACAAGCACAGGTCGCAGGCCCGAAAAGTACGAACTGGCTTATATGGGAGCCTTAAAATTTATTCAAAAATATATGCAAAGCATCCGTGTTTATAGTGCGACATAGCCCCAGAGTTGAGGACAGAGTGGGGGACCTCTTAGAGAAGCGCGAAGAGAAAGTACCTAATGCCTAAAGAAATACAAACTCAGGCGTAGCATGCAAGGATTTTTGTAAGTAATTTGTTTTAGCCACCTGCGAATATGCCTAACAGTTTGCACTCCGTCCGACAACTTGGCGAGCGGAAGCTACGAATGGCTGCTAAACCTGTGCGGCTGGCAATCGAGCACGTGAAAGAGCACACTTACGGAAACGGTCTCTGTGCTTTCATTATTCCCCGGCGAATAGCTTGTGAGACGGAGTTCCCTCCGCATGTATATACTCCCCATGAGCAATGTGAACTGTCTTCGTCCAGTGAAAATACGATTGGTTTAGCGCCCATACATTTCCCTACTGGCTCATTAATGTTCGCCATTGAAACACATCTGTCGTCATCTATTTTAAAACTTCGAGACTAGAGTCACAGCAGAGAGGCCCCGAAATACATAACCGGCGTCATTGGGGTACAAGCTCTTCATGCCCCCCCCCCCCCCCCCCCTCCCCGCATTCCCTCCGTAAAAAAGAAAACTCGCCAAGCAGCTGTCACGCTGTGAAAGTGCAACCAAACACCACGCTAAGTAACTGCTTCCTAGATCCGTTATGATGTACATGGTTGTTTAGATTAGGATCACGTCGCTCCTAGAGCTTTGGTGGACACCAGCGAGGAAATCAGTTGATAGATTTTAATCGGAACGTAATGTAACGGCGCATGAAAGCTTCTGAACCAGTGTACGCTCCCGTCCTCGGCTCAGAGCCTCATGAATTTCGCTACAAATGGCATGCGGGATGCTCCGCACACACGTTTCGTCAGTCGCATGTGATGCGCCGCGTCGAAGCGACTGGACTGCAATGAGCGGCTGGTTCGGCGCCGCTAACCTCGTATGTCCGAACCCAAGAGGCGGCCTCCCGCCAACCAAGGACATCGGAGTATGAACACACCTTGTCAGCGGCAGGGTAGCAGGTCGAACTGCCTGTTATTATTATTATTTTTTTGATGCGCAAAAACCTTGTTTTCCACAGAGCGCTTTCTCCTGGCGTGCGTTAAAGATCGTACAGATAGCCGAACTGACTGATGAATATTGCTCGGCGTGACAGTCACTTAGTCTGGAATAAAAATTACGGCGCCGAATAGAGGATCTGGCTAACTAACTGCACGTAATCATTTCAGCCTTCCTGAGAAAATTAACCGTTTAAGAGATTGATTAAACTTGATTTGGTTTGTATAAGGTTCAATGCTCCAATGCAACTAAGGTTATGCAGGACGTCATGGTGGAGAGCTCCGGAAATTTCTACCATCTGGAGTTCCCTAACGTGCACTGACAACGCGCAGTGCCCGAGCGCCTTGCTTTTCGCCCCCATCAAAAAGCGGCCGCGGCCGGGATTCGATCCCGCATCCTTGGGATATCAGCAGTCAAGCGCGTTAACCACACTGAATCATCTCGGTGGGGTTGAGCCTGACGCGGTCGCCTTCAAGGCGCATCAAAGGCGCATCAAGCGGAGAAGTCATTGTCCATATAGTTACCGAAGTTACTGAAGACAAAGTTTCGTCCGTAATGCTTTCTCAAGGCTAAAGTATAGCTCTCATTGCGTTACCAGCTTGTGTTTAAATTTCAGCGGTGTAATTAGACTAGTTTTAAGCAATTGTACACTACTGATGACATCGCATTTCATGCAATCCGCAGTTTAGTCAATTTAAATTGTGAAACCTCAACTGCTGACCTCAGCAAATTAAAACCGATGGAGTTCTCAGGCTTTCAAGCAGCGAACCTCTGAGCGCTCGCTGTTCTGTCGCTGTCGTGCTAGCGGTGCCCGCAGTACAGTTTCAGCGGTGTGTGAAACGTCTTGTTCTTTGTTTTAATGCGAATGCGGCGGAAGCCCCATTTGGGAGAAAATGCGGCATACCTCCAAAAGTGTCGTCATAGAATCTATTGACTCAATTTATGCGAAAGTATTTTGAAGCCCCATTACGAAAGAAAGCCGGTGTTCCTCAACAAGCAACGTCATGAAACCACCTGCCAACATCCACCTGCAACAAAGAATTGAATCAAGTAACTGAAGTGAACTAAAATTGATTTACATATAGTTCTGTCTCTAACTGCCAGGGCTGGAAGGTGGCGAAGTGGAGAAAAGGAAGTATCTCATATAGGCAGGTGCTCTGGCAGGTGGCGGTTGGCAGGTGACATGGCCGAACAATGATTGCTCTTCAAGGTGTCTGACGTCACGAGACCACGTCATATATCCACGTTTGCAGGTGCCGAGACTGCTGGAAGTAGGTTGAACCCACAACATCCATAAGAGATAAAGTTAAAAAGAAAGCTGAAAGCGACAGCGAGCACGTCTGGCTGCTATAGTATTCCACTCCTAAGGTGGCATAAGCACTCCCAGTCATTTCGTTTTAGAGCATGCATCTATGTGTATAGTACGTGTACATATAGTGAAATAGGAGGAAGCTGGAAAAAGGAACAATGGTGAAGGCCTACCATCTTTCTTTATTCTACGTTCGGTGCCTGCAGTTTTACATTTTAATATGATTATCATCGACCATGTGTTTTCGTCCAACTCTCGACTTCAATTTGCATTTCGATTTGCTGAATACGACTACTGCAGAATCCTGTTCTATGAGCGGCACACCACCATCATGGATGACGTACCACGACATCAGGGGCGATAGTGAGGAGGGGAGAGATTATTTTGGCTGATAGCCGTTTAATCGGCCCCGAAACATGCATTTTAGCATTCTCCACCGCTGCACAATTGGCCCATCAGAGTAAAAAAAAAAAAAAAAGAATTACTGACTAACGACCTCTATCAGCAAGTAGCCATACGACTAAGCTTCACGGACAAACCAGTTACGAACCCCTAAGTGCAGCTTCTCTATTTATTATGAAGGTACTAAGTTCGGGTACTCTTTGCAACATTTCGAGGTCGCTGTTGGCATCCCATATCGATTACCCGTCAAAGCAATCCAAATGTAATTAGCAACATTCAAGTCGTAATTTTCCCGCATTCACGAACCTTTAAAAAGCGCTGGTACCTATATGTATATTATGGCATTGCTCGGAAGGCTATGAGCGCGAGCCAGCCAGCTTTCTGTCGGGTTGTCTCGCGTGCACGTGAGAATAGCACGCTAGCGGGAACCGTCCCCACGCTAGTAACCGCTACTACAATGCCACAGTGGGTGGATACAACCCAACTGCACTCGCAAGCGTGCGTGGTATGCATCCTCTGTCACCCTCTATAGCATCAGGTAGAAGATACAGTTTTCCGTCACTATCCTCTACCTTCCTTTTTTTTTTCCTCCGCCTTTTCGCCCGTCCTCACGAAGCATTTGAGGTACGCACTCCGCACTATTGCCATCGCATTTACTTCCTTTTAAAATCTCTTCGGCGTCTCCTTAAAGCGGATGACCACAATCGCAGGGGCTTACAGAAACACACCGGAAGTGCAATCGCAAAGGTGGGCTTTTGAAAATGGGCTTGTCATTTCTCGGCGCTGGTCCGGATCTGTATGTATGCGTAGCAACGGCGAGCTCCATTAACTGTGGTCTGGAATCCATTACGAACACTTATCGAGCCTGTTGAAGCATTGCGACGGATGGGGTCAGTGGCTACGTTGTTCGGCTACTGAGCACGGGGTCACGTGACTGGTTCCCGGCCACGGAGGACACAGTTTAACAGTGGCGCCGTGTGCTGCGAGATGTCAGTATCACCAGACCGATTAAGTCCCTTAAAAGACCCGGGCCTCTTCTAATGCTCGCCAGTTAATCTTGTCCTGCGCTAATCGCGACTATGCAATCCAGCAGATTGCCCAGTCTCACCTCTTCACCTGGTTATCCGCCACCCGACGGCCTATACGTTTTTCGTTTCCTTGGAATCTACTCCGTTACCGCAGCTGGCACTTGCTTATCTGTTCGCAGCTGTACATATCCGCACATGTCAATTTTATTTCAGTTAAGATCAGTATATCTTGTAGTTCCGGACAATTTGGTCATGCAGGGGAATGTAAAATTGCCCAGAACTACAAGATATACTATGCAAACTTGGAGCATTGCATCTTTTTATGCCCTGTCGCCCTCCAATCTCCTCACTTTCCACACCCTCCTCCCCCAACGTGGCGGGCTTGGTTAGCCTCTGGCAAGATCAGTTGGCCTTGGTGACCCTGGCCCAGGACATTCTTAACGCTTAATGTAATGCGTTAAATAAAGTTGTTTCCTCCTCCTCCTCTTGTAGTTTATGAATGGTCACCAGGCGCAATGTCCCAGTGAAGCTTCTCTGCGGCGGTGAGCTATATGATGTCACCATCGCCAGGTCAAGAGAAACAGGTGACATCGCTGTGATGTCATAGTGCGGGGGAGAGGAAGCGCAACCGGTGACAGTTGTTTCGGAGGCGCAACAGCAGCTACTTGACACTTCTCCGGATCTCTCGGCCGCTAATCACAATCAGCGTGCCACCAAACGCCTGAAGGAGTGAACAAGTGAAGCTCATGCCCGAGATGATGCGCAACTATACGAGATCGTTGCAAACGCCAGCAGAAGGAGGCAGAAGCGCCGCCAATCAGACAACCACTCCGGAATAACGCTGTGCTATAGGTAGGGTAGCGAAAAACGATTTTACACGGAAGATGCGAAATAATGTTTTGGCTCCCATAGCATAACCATGCACATACAGCAGTATCAGGATCCTGGCAGGATATTAATTTAGCATAGCTCAACTACAAGCGACAACTGTCGTTGGAATTTCACCTTAATCAAAACCAGAGCTTACATAGCCTTTTTTTACGCAATAGCGTATGCAGCTCTTTCGGTCGAAAAGCCATTGCCGTCGTCGCCGTAACACAGAATTGAGAAAAATGTGTCGAAAAAAAACAAAACAACACGCACATGCGTTCGTATTAAGACTTTTTTCGAAGAACAGCGCGACTTGGACAAGGACGGAAGGAAGACAACACGGACAGGCGCTGTTCTTCCTTCGATGTCTTCCTTCCGTCCTTGTCCAAGTCGCGCTGTTCTTCGAAAAATGGCATACCAACTCGCCCAAGCATCAGTTCTAACAACGTATTAAGACTTACGCAAACGTTCTTTGTGCGCACTCTGGGGTGACGTCATTTCGCTGCCCATTCAGCACCCAATTAAGTTGGAAGATAGTTTTCGATAGGGATTCGAACCGACGTCATACGTATACCTCCAACTGTTCATTGTACGTGTACGTGCCCGTCGAGAAGTGAGACAGATACTGCGCCTTTATTTCCCCCAAACCGAAACTAACTAAAGAGGTTTAACTCTTCACTTAACTCTGTGCCAGCCTCGCTATTCCAACAGTTCCTTCTCGTTTTTGTCTCTTGGTTACCCATCCCATATTCATTAAGTTTGCACGCTGCCGGTGCGTGCGATTTGAGTGCATATTTAGTTACCCCAAACGGGCGGCAACTAAACCGGCGCCGATCACCGGGACAACTATTTCCAGCTTTTACCCCAACTTTCATTTATTCCCCCAAAGCAGGGTTAAGGTACCCACTGTGAGCCACCGCTCCTCTAATTAACCTCACCAACTCAACAAAAATCAGGAAATAAAGGCTCCATTATATTCACGCGCCGGGAATTTGCTGCCAGTTTTCCTATTTTCCAGCTAGCCAGAGAGCGAGTTCCTGCTAACTTGTGCGTCATTTTAGCTTCGTGGCCGTGCGCTTCCTCGTCAAGCATGAAAAATTGACTTCGGAAATGCAGCCTCATGCGCTTCAATCACACACGTCGTATGATAACTTGCTCATACCGGGTATTTACTGCCATTGTTCATATTGTCCATTTCGCGGGAAAGAGGGGTATTCTTCATTTGCGTCGCACCTAGGCTGTCTCGCCACACTCCAGATTTAACAAAGGCGTTCATTACCAGCGCTTACTTGCTAAACTACATTTGAGCGTTTGACATCAGCTTTTGGGAGTGGACGTTATTGAAAATCGATTTACCGTGTGTCATTCGTTTTTCCCGCCTTACTGCGCCGTTGCCTGCCGCAAAGAATATAGATTGATGTCAACCCCGACAGATGACGCTAGTACTCTGGCTGGGGTAAGATTGGGGAAAAAAAAATTAGAAACAGACGCTCCGCTATCTCCCGGCCTATGTTAAAACAAGCAGCTCACCGCAAAAAATCGGCAGCAGAGGGCTTGAGAGATACAAATGTACGTGGAAAAAAAAAAAAAAAAAAAAAAAACGCACAAAAATTTTACCATTTGGTACCACGTGACACCAAAGATGAACTCATTTCATACAATTGGGTATTTATGACATGAGGGGGTGCAAAAAGAGCATAGACCTGCAAGAACATTTCATGCATGAATACTTTGGTTATTTTTGCTTTCATTAAATTATTTTTTGAACATGGAATGCTACTTTCCAGCACTGTGGCATTTTGCAGTATATCTTTAAGATCACTGCAATACTATAATAAAAGCACTTACACATCTGAGGACATATCTAACAGCTCGGGCAACGGCCCACAACAAACAGAAGAGAAGCAGAAGAATGAGCAGAAAGTAGAAACCGCACCCACGCAATCATTTATTTTAGCTTTTCTTCGGCCGTGTGGCGCTGCGCTATATATTAAAATCAACAGTACCAATTACAGTCGATCCCGGATATATCAAATTATTGCTTATCTCGAACTCTCAGAACATCTCGTTGAAAATCCCATGCCAAGCATAGGCGTGGTGTGGTGTTAGCATTTATCGAACTCCCGTTACGGGGAACATTCCATATATAAACTGCGCACCGGGCCCTTTCAAGGTGCGCTTCTCCTAATGGTGACTTTTTTGCGCGTGGAATCGGTTCAGCTGCGCAGCTTTGGCCGCCTGCGGTCAGAGTTAACCCTGTAAAGTCACTTACGAGGTGAGCATCGAGTCCGATTGAAAGTGGCCTTTGATCTGGCATGATCTTTCTCAACGCGACGCTGCTACCATGCGGGAAAGCCAGAGTTCGGTGCATTCTTTCTTATGCGGTGAAGCCAGCCTTGTTGACCGAAGGCGAAGAAATAAACCGTACCGTCTCTGAACAAAGTTACTGACTTATTATTATGTTTATATAGTACCAGTAACAGAATTAGACTTCTTATGATCTGTAGCGCTGATCAGTCAGTGCTCGTGAATGCCACCTGATACTATCTCCTGCTCGTGATTTTCTCTCAACGCCGACCCGAATTTTCTGCAGAATGGTGTCTTCAACACGATCGCGTTAAAATGCTGGCATAGGTCAGCGGGGTCAAATCGATTTAGTTTACCAGTCATATCGCAAGCAGTTACATTTCCAGGATTGTAATCTACGACTCAAGTCAGTTGCAGTTCAGACGAAGTAATTGCAATTACAATCGCCTAATTATTCTCTATAACGTGTACAAAACTTATTAGGACGTCACATCCCTATTTTTGGCCAATCCCTCACGGTGACAACTGAGAACCATTGTGATACGCATATTCTTCTTTGCACAAACGCTTGTATTTTTCTCCTGGATTCCTAAGTCAAAGTTTCGCTAGTGGGAGCTTTCTTTCTTTCTTTCTTTCTTTCTTTCTTTCTTTCTTTCTTTCTTTCTTTCTTTCTTTCTTTCTTTCTTTCTTTCCGTCCCCTCCTTCCTTTCTTTCCTACATTTCTTTCTTTCTTTCTTTCTTTCCTACTTTCGTTCCTTCCCTTTCTTTCTTTCCTTCTTTCTTTCTTTCTTCATTTTCATTCACTTTCACTTCACTTTCATTCCTTCCCCTCCTTCCTTTCTTTCCTACCTTTCATTCTTTCTACCTTCCTTCCTTTCTTTCCTACCTTTCATTCTTTCTACCTTCCTTCATTTCTTTCCTACCTTTCATCCTTCTTTTCCTTTCTTTCTTTCTTTCTTTCTTTCTTTCTTTCTTTCTTTCTTTCTTTCTTTCTTTCTTTCTTTCTTACCTTTCATTCTTTCTACCTTCCTTCCTTTCTTTCCTACCTTTCATTCTTTCTACCTTCCTTCATTTCTTTCCTACCTTTCATCCTTCTTTTCCTTCCTTCCTTCCTTCCTTCCTTCCTTCCTTCCTTCCTTCCTTCCTTCCTTCCTTCCTTCCTTCCTTCCTTCCTTCCTTCCTTCCTTCCTTCCTTCCTTCCTTCCTTCCTTCCCTCCTTCCTTCCTTCCTTTTTCTCTTTCTTCCTTCCTTTCTTTTTTTTTCTTTCTTTCTTTCCAAATAAGCAATACATGCTCGAGGAACTGGAATAAAAAGCCGTACCATGCGCTTCTTTTTTTATTATTATTATTGCTTGTACTATGCCAAAGAGAAGGTAGTCCTTACTATCGCATATGAGCAGACCAGGTGTAAGCGCGGGAATACCGAGAAAAAAACTCGGTATCCGCGCTCACCACACGCACTTCTCATCCATTCACTGACGGCTAATTTGTGCCGGCTTTCTTCGATCATGCAAGCCAGTAAGAAAAAAAAAAAAAAAGACTTCGCGAAGAAACACCATTTAGCATTGCGGCGCCGGATTCCGTTGAAACTCTGTCCATAAACTGAGTTCGCTGCTGTGGTCACTTGGTCACATATCCCGAAATACTGTCGACGCTCATTTTCAATCACTTATTGTGCGATGCACATATGGAGGCAAACGTAAACGGAGCACGCTGTTGCTTTCTGGCATATTCACGCGTCGCCAAATTGAAACTGGTCGCTGGATTATGTGCAGGTTTTTGTTTGATGCTAGCGAGCGTTCTCACATACAGTGCAATGCACGACAAAGATGGTAAATCAAGAAGAAAACATATCAAATGAGAGGCTCGTTATACAGCTCTAGGTGTGATTGCACCCGGTGCAATATCCAGTACGAACAATACGACCGTCAATATTTGGAATGTACTGATTGAAAAAAAAAAAAAAGGCTGACAATTAGTACCAGTGCATGATATTTAGTATGCGTTTAGGATTCTGCAGTAACCAGGCTGCTAACTAAACTACCTCGCCGGCCCAAATTCCCACCGACGCAAAGAACGTACACCACACATCCAGTGCAGGTAGTCGTGCGTGCGGATGGTGAAGCTTGGTCCACGTGAAATTACTAGGGGCAGCAAACTGCGCAGACGCATGGTCTGTTTTCCCGCCCCCTTACAAACAGACTGTGGTAGCCGTAAACCAGGTAGACGCATACTGACCACGACGACGGAGAAGAGCAGCTTGCTCTTGAGCTCGTCGGCGTCCCTCAGCTGGGGGATGGCGTCCAGCGCGTCCAGGGTGTCGACGCGCGCCTGCGCGTACAGGCTACCGTACCGCCGCACCAGCACCGAGGGCCGTTGGTCGCCCTGCGCTGTGCTCTCGAAGCGGGAACCGCGTGCCACCATCCGCTGGGCTTGGCTGGCCAGCCGCTCCTGGAGCTCGCGCTGGCGCTGCTGCAGCGCCGCAATGGTCTGGCGCGCTGAGGCCAGCTCCTCGGCCTCTGACGACGGCACGTCGGTCCCCACGGCGCTAGATCTGGAGCTGCAAGTGAGGAATGAACGTCACTGAATTACAGCCAAGAGCACACTTCGTCGCGACTCCTGTACGGTGCTCCATTGGGAGCCGTCGCACTCCGTTTGCTCGTCGGAAAAAAAAAAGGCATCATTAGTGGCACGGATGATGGTAAAACAAGGAGCTATAGTATTGCGAAGTGAAAAGTGGCGCGTTCGATCATACAACACGATGTTAAACAAAGCATCAGCAACGGTTCAAATCGCAGCTGCGCTCACTGCCCGCAAAACGTGCGCCAGTGAGTGCAAAGTATCGATTTACAGTTTCAACTCAACACGATGTAGCCCGCGGTACGCTGATATACAAGGCGGTAGGAGAGGACACACACCGCCCGTTAGCTGTGTGTGCTGTCCCTGTGAAAAAGCTGGCAGCGCACGGGACCTAGGTTAATGTCATAGCGGTTGAAATGCTGCTATAATGCTAGCCATTAATTCGGATCGCACAAGCTCGTGTCGCAGAAAAGCCGGTGTCGTCGGCGGCGTTGGCCGTGAGCGATAAATTCCGGCATGCACTTCATAAATAGAAAGCAACTTGCAAGATGGGCTGGGTGGGAATCGAACCAGGGTCTCCGGAGTGTGAGACGGAGACGCTACCACCCAGCCACGAGTGCGATGTTTGAAAGCGGTACAAAAGCGCTTCTAGTGAATGCGGTGTTGCCTTAGAAACGTGCCGTAGAACGTTATGCTGCGGTGTATATCGGTAATTATGAGCATGTTACTTACAGAAGTCGTAGTTACACGAGTAGCGAAGTACGTTTTCGCTACATTTCTTCTGCGCTCTGCGCACATGCAGAGCCATCTTTCGGCAAACACAGAAGAACTCCTCCTCGCAATGTGCGGCGCTGCCCCGACACGTGGCGCGCCACTCGTGGAACACGATAGCGTTCCCCCCCCCCCCCCGGAGTTGCCCTTTAAGCTTCGCCTTCAAGAGTGGAACGCGATAGCGTTATTGCACCTCGTTCGCACCGCCCACTCATTCGCTCGGTATGCTCGGTGTGAACGAGGTGCAATAACGCTATCGCGTTCCACTCTTGAAGGCGAAGCTTAAAGGGCAACTCCGGGGTTTTTTTCACATTCGAATATTCTAATAAAAATTTTACTGTAGATTCTCCTCTCCGTCCTGACGCATTCTACAAAATTTGGGCGCCGTACGATAATCCGTTCACGCGCAACACGACTTTAAAATATGCTGTTTTCATGGCTTCATCATCATCATCATCATCAGCCTGATTATACCCACTGCAGGGCGAAGGCCTCTCCCATATCTCTCCACTTAACCCGGTTCTGTGCTAGCTGCATCCACTTGACCCCTGCGAACTTCTTAACCTCATCCGCCCACCATGGCTTAAGTTGAGACTATTTCTGCCGGCAACACTGAGTTTCTGACGTCACAAACAGTATACCGGCATTACTGTCCACTTCCCGCATGATTATGAAATTGTGAGGCTTATATTGAACTACCTCAGACATTTTATGCAATGCTTCATGATTTTCATACTTTATTTTCACCATCCAAAGCATGTACGAGTGTTTCTCTAATACTGAGTGTGACGTCACCATTTCGTCACCTGGGACTTCGTTTCTGGCCGTAAAAGCAGTTTCGGTTTCGATTTGCTGTTTTTTCTCTTTAAAAATACTTTTAATTGGAATTTCGAAAAACGGTTTTTTTGTGTTCGAGTCAGGACGTGCCGAGGAATGTAATTCAACCAAAAACACAGAATGATGGAAAAACCACCGGAGTTGATCTTTAAGCGTCCTCCAAATTTTTGCATATCGTGTCTGTACGTTTCTATAGTCAGTATCGTGCAGCGCGTCAACAATACTTTTTTTTTTCATTCTGTATATTGATGCTTCAAAGAATATAAACCAACACCGATTTGTGACGTAAGCACGATGCGGTGGCGCTTCTGTCACCAGGCTGGGCCGACTGGGGGTGAAAAGTAGGGTTAGCGCCCATAGAAATACATGGAACCGAAAGATTTCAAAGCAGTTTTCTCATTTCACAGGGCACATATGATGTCGTTATTTGGCAGAGCAACCATGAACACCCCAGAACAAATCGTGAAAGTATGAAATCTTATTACCAAGGTGAAGTATCTTTAAAACACCACAAAACATATGAGTGTGCGAGTTCGGAAGGTGAGCCATAAAAACACATGTAAACACAACTTACCGCAACATTTTTCTCTGTTCAGCAGCGTTGAACCCTTCTCATTTTTTTTTGTGAATGCCTTGTACCACGCCCCGACATCACGTTGCATGGCACCCTAAATTCCCTTGCAAGTACTGCAAGTCTGGCGACTTGCGGGACCGTTCACAACACGATAAACTGACCGCGCACAGTTGCAGACGACCATGCACCACCGGCGCTGTCGTTAGCATATGCTCCGTAGCTGGAGGCGGCCACGGTGGGTATCGCCAGCTGCGCTGTCGTCTGCTGCAATGCGCGAATCTCGTTCGGTCCGTATTGTCGTATGGCGTTTGACAACTGCTTTTTAAATGTAATTCTTTCTAGGATTTATCACTTGAGCGACAGTATTATCAAGCTAGTTTACCCCATGCGGCAGCATATCAGACTGTAAACAAAACTGCGCTATTCGCTACATGAGCATTTTGGGGTTGTCCGGATTCACAGCATAGATTATACGGGGAGTTTTAAAAGTAGACCCCCTCCGCTATGACGCAGCATACTTCTTCAAAGCGCCGGCCAATGTTTAACGACCGGCCACCGCAATTCTGGTGCCCTGAGAAACGGGAATAATGTTGCGGTAAGTTGTGCTTGTGTTTTTATGGGTCGCCCTCCCAACTCGCACCCCCGTACGTTTCTCGACGTTTTAAAAATACTTCGACTAGGTAGTGAGATTTCAAACTTTCACGATCTGTTCTAGGATGTTCACGGTTACTCTGCACAGAATGAGGACATCATAGGTGTCCCGTGAAATGAGCAAACTGCTTAGAAATATTTCGGTTTCATGTATTCTTACGGGCGCTAACCCTACTTTTCACCCCAGTCAGCTGCGGTGCCACGAGCGGCCCCCTTTGTTTGTAAACACGGTGTTAGTCTATACTGTATATTAATTTGCTATCTTTTCTGTCAGCCATGTTGCGCCTACTGCATACACATTTTATAAGACCCCACCGAAATGAGTCAGCGGTTAGAGCCTTCGACTATTGAACCAAGATACTCGCGCCAGATCCCGGCCGCGGCGGTAACGTTTCGATGGAGGTTAAATGGGAGGCGCCTGTGAACTGAGCGATGTCAGTGCACGTCAACGATACCACCATGGTGTAATACCCGTGTCACGCGAGCAAGCAAAAACTCTTTCACCTAAGCGGTCTTTTAGCGAGTTGAAAGACTTTTATTCAGAAGGAGTTGCGTAGCAGACACATGACGCTGGCGATCTCTTTTTAGCGTTTGCTACCGAGGACGCTATCGGAAGCGTGGCGCTAGATCTTGAGACAAAACCACTCCGAATAATAATAGAGTCGAACGTTGAGCTAGTTGGTCACACATCTCTTGGAAGAAGGCAGCAGAGCAGGTAACCACAAAGCATAAGAAGCACGCACAAACACTTTGTGTTGTTACGTGCTCTGCTGCCTTCTTCCACTCAGAATAAACCTACGTATCGAAACATATAAATCAAATAATTGTGTTATTACACGTTATTTATAGTAAAGTTAGCTACGGTATGTTCACAAACGTTAAAGAAGATGGCGCGCATACGCATCGGCGGTTTGCGTCACCACGTGATATCTTGAAATGGTTACGAGAGTGCTGCAGAAAAACTGCAATATTGTGCCTAGTTAACTTTCTGCGAAGCGTAAAACTCTTTTTTATAATGTATAAACGTGACACGAAAATTCACTTTTGCTTTTTTTATTTATTAAAAGATAATCATTCGTGTCCACTGGGCTGGAGGCTACTCCTTTCCAGCCGTAAAAGAGATCGGTGATCTCCGCTTGCGGAAAAGACCGCCTCTGGAAAGGCGATCGAACTCTGTCGTGTGTCCGCGGATGAAACTCCTTTTGGGAAGGTGTCTTTTTATTCAAATGCCTTTACTGTGCACGTGTGACACAGGTATAAATTGTCCCGAGCCCTCCACGACGGCGTCCCTTATATTTTAAGTCGCTTCGGGACATCAAGCAGCGGAAAACCTTACCTCAATCTTCTTATAAGCTTTCATGTTGAAAATTGCTCTCTTCATTGTGCCTCTCGCGTATAATTTTCATTTACTAGCGCACCTTTTTATACCCGTAAGAAGACATTCATTCTGGGTTGTACATGTGTGGTATTCTCGTGTCTGAAGTTCTGATGTGGATACCGCATGCATCTTCACCGTTTTAATCACTATAGTCTCCTCTGTGACACCAGCAAAATACACTTTTATTGCGAAAGCAATACTACGCCAGGTTTCGGACCATCGTGTAGTCCGTGGCCGCAGTCACGAATTACCTTGAGCAGCCGCAAAGAAGAAGAACGCTCGGTCACCCGCAGCTAATGCTTTCGCTCTATATTCGGTTCAGCAGCGTTGAACCCTTCTCATTTTATCCAACCTGAAAGTACAACTTTTTTTTTTTTGCCGTATATTACTCGAAAGAGCTAAATCGAATAAGAATCAAACATACATATGTCTGAACGAAAATACATAAAAAAAAACGAGCATTGTGTGATTAACCGTAGTGCCAGAGGCCAGCTCTTGGAGAATACGCTGCCTCTATCCAAAAGCGATGCAGCACGAAGTTTATCTGGAAACTCGGTTCGACTCAGCGAAGGAGTGATTTCGCAACTACAATTCGAAAGGGGTGGGGGGGGGGGGCGAAACATCTTCGCTACGTGCGCAAGTTGCATCCTTGACTTGGGGTTCAAGAGTCCCAGAGGGTTCGATTTTATTTCATCCTCTCATCTCGAAGACGAAGCCCGATTGGCAAGTCATATCACGCGGTCACGTAACGTCACACAACCCGACGACCAATCAGTGCTCGGCCACGTCAGCTGCCAACTACCACTTACCAGTGGATGTCCGCGATTCTTCGCTCACAACGCCAACGCCGGATTTCCTGGAGAGCGATGCTTTCAACGTTATCGCGTTAAAATGGGGTGTTCGAGCAACACTGGAGCTATAGTTAGCCAGCGGTAAGGAAAGGTAAGGAAAGTTCGGCAGTACTGAAAGTATAGTAATTGAGAGCGGTGCATATAGATTTACGGCCGGCTGACCTGTAGCTGGAGGAGGTTTTGCAGACCTGGCCCGCGCGCTGCATGGCAGCACCGGACTGGTCCGAGTCCGAGTGGTATCCTGCTGACAGATCCGAGTCATCCTCGTCGTCCGCGTCGGCCACGTCGCGCATCAGCTCGAGCACACGCTGGCAGCCGGCCGAGTAGCGCAGCAACACGGGGGCCACCACTGCCGCCTCATCCAGGTCCTCGGCGATCTCCTTGCGAAGCTGCGTGAACTGCACGAGGCCGCCGCAGCGGGTCAGCGCAGATCGCCGTGGGGCACGACACGCCCCCCAACAACACCGACAGCCCCAGTCTATCGCCCGATTCTTTACAAGCAGAGCGGTTCGATTTCGCTTGAGCGGAGAGGCTCCGGCTGTGTCCACGAGCGCTCGCATTCGCCGTCTCTCAGCCTTCTGACGTTCAGCGTATGCTCTTCTGGTACGCTTCGCTTCACGGCAAGGAAACACTGCCACCCGTAAGGAACCTTTCTCTTAGCATTTACGAGAACAAATCGCAACGGTACCGCAGGCAAGTAAGGTTTCGGAATGCGAAAGGCTGCACTCGGGTGGATGTTAATAAGTAATTACTCCATAATTAGAAATCTACTACACCTTGTGGGGATTAATTCCCCTTAATATTGGTACAATAGCTATACGTGCCTCGCCTCAAGACCCAAATGCAAACCTGAGCCCGCTTGCGAGCATCAAATTAGACAGTATACTAACCAGTCTAACCTTAATCGCAGTCCAGACCATCCGTTGATATTCAGGAAAGGAAAAACGCACAGTTGGTTCACTCCGCCCGTAGACGCCCTACCTCCACTGTGAAGAAAAACTAGCAGACGATTACGGAACTCAGTTACGCGAAATTTGAAAGCAGCTGTCCTGGTTTCCTCTTTTTCAATAAGCCGAGATAAAAAATGTGAGACGTGCATATACATGCACATTGAGAAAATGCATTATGTTTTTCCTCAAATAACCATCCTTCAAGTGACAATGCATTCCCTATCCTTGATTGTTCATAACACCTGCTGGCGCCGCCACCTTGCCTCGTCAATAGCGGCACGTAGGCGACGTGGGTGTATTGCGCTGGACGCGGTAAGTTATTTCACCGGCGGGCCGGAGCAGGCTGAGCGCGACCAGTCTCCCCTCCGCCTTACCCTTCCACATTTCCACCTTCCGACGCTGCCCTTCTGACTCTCGGACACAATGCTCCCCTCCACCTTTCTTCCTTGCCCCGCTGTTGTGCTTTCCTTCGCCATAAGCTTCTGCTTTCTCGATAGGCACCCCTCGGCTTCTCGTAGCACCATGCTGAAGCTGCGCCTTCTTCCGCCCTTCATAATCTCTTCATCCTCCCACGCGATAGCCACCCACTGGGTTCTTCCCGTTGCAGTTACCTTTCGGTTGCGCAGCGTCGTCCGCTATTAACGGGAACAAACAAGGAAGTGGTCGCTCTTTTAGACTCGTCATTGCATCCGACACTACAGAGCATCAAGGCAAAATAGTTCAGGCACAGAAGGACCTGGAGGTGATGCTCCACATGGCCTGCCGCTTCGCTTCAGTGTGAGGCACAAGTAGAAGCGCATACCACCCATGTGTATTTTGATGTTATATTTAATGTTTCTTAGTTGCTAATTGCATCGTGTTTTTTACAATTGTATCCCCCCCCCCCCATGTAATACCCTCCTTTGGAGGGCCTTTAGGGGTAACCTGAATAAATAAATAAATAAATAAATAAACAAACCACTAAGCCAACCATCGCCTCTCCAGTCTCTCCCTCTTCTCTCTCCCCCTCCCTAAATAAAGGGGGGGGGGGGATTTTCATATCTCCATTCTGCGCCTTACTAGCCGTGGAAAAAGCTGCGTTCTAAAAGGCAATGCAACTTTGTTAAGCTGTTCGGCAACTGAGCCGGCCAGCGGACCTGGGTTCAATACCGGCCGTGTTTCGGTGGAGGCGAAACGCAGAAGGCACCCTAGTACTGCGCGACTTAGTGCGCGTAAAATATCCTCGGATGAGCGACATTATTCCGAAGCCCTCCACTACGACACCTCTGTCCCTGTTCCTTCTTTCACTCTTTCTCATAGCTTCCCTCACAGCACAGTTGAGGCTTCAGATGATGCAGCGCGACGGCACGAAGCCTAGACGAGGAGAGGGAACGAACACAACACTTGTCTACAGGCTTCGGGCCGTTGCGCTGCATCACCTGAGGCTATATATGTCTGACTAACTAGTCCACCATTTCATTACAGTTGAGGTGCCCGTCGAGGAGTGAAACAGTTATAGGGATGTTTATTTATTTATTTATTTATTTATTTATTTATTTATTTATTTATTTATTTATTTATTTATTTATTTATTTATTTATTTATTTATTTATTTATTTATTTTAATACCTGTTTCCGCGTTTTTGTGGTTCTGCTGCGAAGAATTTTGAACGAGTAAAGGGCAACGAACACGAGCGCTAGCTCACGACGGAGTCAGCATTCGTCTCTGGTTTCCTTTTCAGCGCCGCTGAGATCTGAAAGTTAACCAGGCATGCGCCTTTTCTTTCCTCCAAGTTAGAAGAGGACGTAGACTGCCTACTACTTGGCTGAGAACTGTAGTACACAACTTTTAAAAAATCAGCAATTGCTAACTTGTTCCATAGTACCCGGCGTGTGTATTGCTCCACTGAACAGCAAATAAAATCAGTTTTTGACATTTGACTATGGAAGTCAAGTCGCAGGCATCTAATAATTGAGTTTACCATTCGTTGTGATGATTAGGTTTATATTATGGCAACAAGAAGAGCTTTAACAGCGGACTACTTTCAATCACGTAGGGATTGTGTGTGGCGGTCAGTGCAGACGAACTGTATCCGAATATAGACTGCCTAATTTGTTCGTGCAAAAGGTCCTGGTTACTCGAGAACATTTAGCATTGCAGTAGTCATTCGTCCCGGCTGTGTATGCATCTCATTTGCCTTGCGCTAAACACGCGTTGTCACTTACATGGCTTATCCACATGCACACGACATAAAACTGGGCTGCATGGCGGAAATCACATGGCATCAGTTTTACACATTTTTTCTCGCTTAAAGCGCGGTTCTCTTTGCTTGATTGGTGTATCGTTATAACCCGCTGTCAAGATTGACAGGGTTTGTGAACCGAGCTGTCTTGTTTGCTATAAGGGGTGGCAGCGGAGTTTCTGTTTAATTCTACTTAAAAAGACCCTGAACTCTCCGCTCCAGTGCTTCAGCTCGAATAATTATGCCACGCAGGGTGTAGCACTGATACCAACTATACGATACTACAATAGCTTGTAACGCATCTCAGTTGAAGCGAAAAAGTAGTCTTACTTCATTTCGGCTCAACTGTCGCGTCATTGTGACTTAATGTTGTTGTTGGTGTTGCGAGGGGGTGGGGTGCGGGGAGGTAAAGGACATACTAATGTGCGCCGCCAAAGCCTTGTAGCGGCAGGAGCTGGGGGACGTATACTCATAGGAAACGGTGCAATCCAAATGGAGTTGTACGACGCTGTCGAACAGGTGCAAGTGAGGAAAAACGGAGGCGGAACTATTGCTGCCAGGTTGAAGGAAACACGAGAATTTGATGGAAGTCTTTAAGGATTTGAGCAATTGCGGCTTGAAATTGACTTCTTCTCACCTGATCAAGTGGTGACAGCGCATATGCTTGCACACCTTAGGAAAACCGGGCCAGCTTCAGTTCTGGAAAATTTTTCAGCCGCCAATATTCAAAGTAACTGGCCGAATGAATGCCCGATCGAAATTCAGCAGGGATCGTTCTTTGCTTAGAACCTATCAAGAAAGAACAGGGAGCTTTTCTAGGCTTGTCGCGCTGTGGACAAGGCAAAGGCCTGCAGATCTATGTGTGAGGGAACAAAGGCCATATTTACGGGCGTAAGAAGAAAGGTGACTCATAGATCCGTATATGGCATTTGTCGGACTTAACCTCGACTTAACATATTCTACATTTCATGTATTCAGATTTGCTTTTGTTCCGTGATTTTTCCCCTTTCCGAGGCACATTTCCTACTGCCACTGACGGCTGTTCTACTGTCCTTCCTGTGACCATTAGAAGTTTATTGAAACACTGGGATGACTTTTGCGTTTTCGGCAAGGTATTACACAATTCCATTGATACCTTCGCTATGATCGAGATGACCATTTTTCAAAACCTTTCCCAGTGGTTATCATTGCCAATATGTAACTTTTTCTTTACTCATGGCTCTGGGCAAGGAGGTAGAATAGTGCTTTTTGTTAAAGACATTTGTGTTTCGTCGTCCACTTAGATCACTTTCACATACTGCTGAATCACTGGCTATCCGCATTCGCAACGGTCTTTTTGACATCATCTTGTCTGTTGTTTATCGGCCATGGAGGCAAAAATATGACCTATTTCCTCGATGAATTGAGCAAGGTTAAGTTTCCACTTGGTCTTATTAAGTATGATCGGTGGCATGAACATCATTTGCATGATCGATGATGTTAAAAACGGAAAAAGAAGAACAGTTGACTGTTGAATATTTAAACACTCTTGCCGATGCCGGCATCGAAGCCACAATCAATCTTTCTATATGCCTTGAAAATTTTGAAAACAAAAATAGTGTCATCCTGCCTTGACCACGTGAACATCCGCTTTTCATGAAGATTGTGGAGCAAAAAAATGTCAGACCATTTCTTGATTGCGTGCCATGTCCTTCCTCAAGCGGGATTATAGTGGAAACATGTTAAGTTTGACACAGTCGAAATCATCGACAGAACTCGTTTTGACGCTGCTGTTAAAAACTACTGTAGCATTTTTTTGTTGTTGTCTAATACACGTGAACGTTTACTCTATGAGTCTTCTGCTGAAATATCTGCGTATCTGTCGGCTTCCCGTAAGAAGGTAATTACCGTGAAACAAAGAAAGGTTAGTTGTCCATGAATTATTAAAGCTGTTCTCTCGGCTATTGCAGAGATTGAACTAGCTTGGGCATTTGCCAAGAATAGAAAGGATAATAGCGCAAAAGGACACTCACAAATAGGCACAAATAGACACACAGGATCGGCGCTGACTCCAACTTCTTTCTCGGAACATCACATACAAACTTCTTCTTCAACCTCCAAATGCTCCTGCAAAGTCAGCAACAAAATCATCATAGCATTTTTGGCCAACCCTACCTTCCAACATTTAACAGTCGACCTTCACTACTATACAGTGAGAGAGATGGTTCACTAATACATTTTGAACCAAGTCTTTTTATAAACGAGGCTTCTAGCAGTTCACGGGCAAGATTATCCCTGCTCCTGCCTACAATCTTAATTTCTTTGAACTTCGGTTCGCATTTTCTCTTCAAATCGCACGATTTGCAATAAACAGGCATATGTAATTTTTTTTTTTTTTTTTTTTTTTTTACAGAGCGCATATGTTCTGCAGGAGCGATAATCTTGCCCATGAGCTGCTAGAAGCCTCGTTTATAAAAAGACTTGGTTCTAAATGTATTAGTGAACCATTTCTCTCACTGTATAGTAGTGAAGGTCGACTGTTAAATGTTGGTAGGTAGGGTTGGCCAAAAATGCTATGATGACATTGTTGCTGACTTTGCGGGAGCATTTGGATGTTAAAGAAGTTTGTATGTGATGTTCCGAGAAAGAAGTTGGAGTCAGCGCCGGTCCTGTGTGTCTATTTGTGCCATTTATGAGTGTCTTTTTGCGTTATTAACCTTTCCTTTATGTGACTATGTACCAACTATAGCCCAGCAATCAGTTTTAATTTTCCAAGAAAAATGTTCATTTGAGCAAAATTTACAAGTCAGCCTGTAATAGAGCAAATGAATTGCTCGTATCAGAAATGCGTAGATACTTCCAGGTAAGTTTTTTGGCGTCCAAAAGGAATCCAGCGAAGGCGCAGAAAATTGTTAATAGGTGAGACATACGCAGGGAGGCATCTGAAACAATATCCTACAACTTTGGTACGCTATCTCTACAGATAAATTCAATACTTTTTTGCGGCTAATGGTGAGGCTACACTTTCACCAGTGCCCAGTAACCTCGATCACAGTTTGACACATGTGCTCGACTCAGCATTTTTACCGCCTTGCATGGTCGATGATCTTCGTCGTATTCTTTCTGGTTTTTAGCAAGCGAAAGTCAGCTGGCTGCGATGGCATCTCAGTTCATATACCAAGCAGGCATTTCGAGCGATTAAAGCATGTTTTGCTCGCGATATAAACGGCATTACTTCTACTAAAAGAGTACCAGAAGACTCTAAGAAACTTCTGGTTATCCCCTTGTGTGAGCGTGGAGCAAAAATAATATCTTACCGTCGAAGTTGTTTGTTTTAGAAAAACACATTTCCTTAGTGATGATTGGTTTTCTTAAGTCTCACAATGTATTGGTCAAATATTTAGGGGAATTCCTAATGTATTCTGTAACCAGGTAGGTTTTATCAAGGGTAGTGACACGTAGAAAGCGCTTGTTGGACTCTCTGATCTTATAAATAGCATCACTGACGAGAATGAATTTGCCTGTGCATTAATTTTAGACCTTTCGAAGGCATTCAATTCCGTTAATCATGACGTGTTGTTTGGTAAGCTTCAGAAGTACGGTTTTATAGTACTTATAGTACCTTTCCTGTCTCTTGTTGACTATCTTGCTAACCGCTCACAAATCATTGCACTAGGTAAATATAAAAGTGACTTACAAAAAAACTAAAATCCCATGTTTCGCAAGGATCTATACTAGCACCTATATGGTTTAACGTATATGTCAACGACTGTGAGCAACGCCTGTAAACATTGCCGCGTATTCCAGTATACCAATCATAAAACTCTGGTTGCGTTCAGCACTACTGCAAGCAAGTCATGGAGTGACTCAGCAATAACTTAATCACAGTGAAAAGTAAAAAAAAAAGAACGCTATTAGTATGTTTTCATAAATATTTAGAGCCAATTTCTCACAAGTTATCAAATTTTTCTTGACCAACCGAATTGTGTATAATATGTAATGCTCTCCGATTATGTCTGTTTTGAACGGTCAAATGCTTACATGTATTCATTGAATCAGACATGCCCTGGAATATCCACTTAGCTTTTGTGCGTTCTGGACTCCGGAAAGTCGCTTGCTACTCTTAAATCCGCCCTTAAATATGTATGCCGAGGTTGCAGTGCTTTTCAATTTTTACTATTGCCTGACTTTAACCATCTGTTCCTTGGAACTGTTGTGCACTTACATCTTGGAAAAAGAGTTTTGTATACCACGCTCCTGTTCGCCACCTTCGTATTCGAAATAGTTCATTACCTAAAGCACGCACCACATATGGCAAACGCCTTCGGAAGCATTATGTGCCACAAGTCCTTAACCGAATAACTTAAAAAACATTTTTGCTTAACGCTTGTAATAATTGAAATCGTTCCTGGTTAAATTACGTTGTCAATTACTAGTAACTCGTGATTAGCACGCCTTTTTATCCCTCTTTTTTTCTCTTAAATTGAGAAGATTTCCTCGCTTCTGCTTTGTCTGTCTGCCACAGTGCATACCAGGTGTGGTGGCTGTTGCCGGGCGCTTCCACCCAAGCCTTCCGTGGCTTCGGCAGCCTCGCATTTGTAGAAACTAGTTGAAATAAATAACGTAGAAGGATTTCTATCTGATTCCTCCGTTCCTCTCGTGCATTTGTCAGGAATTTTTCGGAAAGAAATTTCTCGTAATACTCTGCTAGCTAGCAGGTAGTTCAGTACCCTTTCAGTACACTTTCGGCCTGTCGGAGCGGGAAAGTACGTGCCTGACAGAGGGCGTCCTTATCCAGCTGTATGCGCCTCCGCAGCACTGCCAGGAGTGTCTCGAGGCCTCTGGCCGCCTGCTCTGCTGGTTCCAGGGCGTCCAGCAGCGTCTTGTTGCGGATGAGACGCTCCTGGACCTGCACCCGGCGGAGGCTCAGCTGGCGCTGATGCGAAGCTGTGCTGGGCGCCGGGCCCCGACTGAGCGACACGCGGGCCTCAGAGCCCGAGGAGAGCCTCAGCGCTCCGGCCTTGCAGCGGGACAGCAGCGCCTCGAGCTGGCCGCGCAGCGCTTCGCCCAGGTGCAGGAGGGGCGCCTCGCCCGCGCTCGACGCACTGCCTCCGGTCGGGGTGACCAGGCCGTGCTGGCCGAGGCCTTCCAGCGCACGGTCCAGAGCCTGCTTGCGGCTACGCAGCTGCTGCCGCGCACGGGGGTCCGCCTTCAGCACCGCCTGCGAAAAGACCACGCCGACACTGACTTCAGGTGCGGAAGCGGATGCTCCCGTGCACGAAGCTCTAGTTCTGCTTCACACTGCAGGACCTGCAAAGCAACCCTGACTAGAAACCCTTCACTTCTGTATCCCAACATAAACATTGTATATTCGTGGAAATGAGTGTCATTGATTCGTTCATTCATAAAATAAAAACGCTACAGAATACGGAAAAATACCGAACTGAAAGATGGACACCTTTCTATCATCTGTTCTTGTGTGCGCCTCTCCGTCCAAATCGACTTGTGAGGATGCCACCTTCAGCGCTTATGCCCATGCAAAAATTTAAAAATTCAGCGTCTTAACGGCAGCGCTGACTTTCCATGCGGGCGCGGATTTCCAGAATCATGATTTGCGCCACTCCACCAGTTGTACCTACAGGACTCTGCGACATTCTGAAACGAGCAATGATCTAAACAATCCGTTTACGCGTCTTCGTAAAACCGTGCATAATTGAGAGAGAAAGAAGTGGGAAAAACAAATTGTGATCGGCTGGCGCCAATAAGCTGCCGCATTGCTAGCCGTTGTCATCGGGAAACGCAATTGCAATGCACTTGAATAAGTTCTTCTTCAAAGCTGCGCCCTTCAAGCAAGGCGGAGTTCTGGGGTGCTAAAGATATTGATAGGAATATGACAAATGCTACAGGTATCCGTGCTGTGCTCTATTTCGTGCTTTTCGTGGTACACCTCATTTTAGAGCGCACCTCTTAGGCGAACGTTCTAGCATTGCGCGATGACGGCGTCGTTGGCGGCGTAACGGACCACCTGCCAGCTGTGGCAGGTGTTCTATATAGTAGCAGAGTGAATCGCCGGTTGTCTTGGCTATCAGGTGGCTGAATGGCGATATGAAAATCACCTCCAGGAGAGAGTTGAAAGGCAACGGTCGGCGTAGTGGTTTGGGTGCGGCGAGTGCGAAGGAATACGAAACCGGAAGGTGGCTTCCGTGAGAACAGCCGGAAGTGTGGATACCGTGAATGAAGAGGTTATGGCGATGACTGAAGAATGCGTAATTGTTGGAGGTGGTGCTACGCGAAGCCGAAGGGTGTCTACACCGTTCATTCGAAATGCTTGTAGCGCGACAAAGGAACACAAAGGACAAACAGAACGGGACATGCGCTATACCGTTAAAGCAGAAGGTTATGACGATAGCGAAGGAATGAACCGCAAAGATCTGCGAGAATGAAAGGCGAAGGAGGGAAGATGTACCTGGAGGGTGAGGGGGGCAGCGGTGGAATTATAAGGCGGAAAGAGGAGGAGGCTTGCACGACGTGACAGGAGAAGGAGGTCGTTCTGTTCGCGCTGACTGATGCCGAATATTAACGCCGAAGTTGTGAGCGATGTCGCGAAGACCGGCGTTTTTCTTGTTAAGCCGGCGGGGAGCGAAGGAAACGCGCGCGCGGCGTCACGTGGACCCTTCGAGATCATCGGGGAAATCTCCCCTTTTCACGAGTGCAGAGCGCGTAACGTTGCGTGCATTGGGCATCCCCCTCTCCTCATCAGACGAAGCAGGCGGTGACTCACCGGCGGAGAAGCCGCTAGTACGTTCCAACTTCCAGGTGTTTCCCCCGACGAGAGGAAAAGAGTGTTACGAAAGATACGTGTATGTGCGCGCTTGCCTTGGCGCGTTGTAACGGACAGACATGGAGTGCCCTATGAATTTACGTGGCGTCGCTTCGGGAAGCTAGCGAGTGTTGCACTGGGTCATCAAGTGCTTCTGCTCGGCTTCCGGGACCAACCCGCTGTTCGGCAAGTCACTGATCTGCGAGAAATTAGCGCCAGTCTACTGAACGGCCACAGTGACTCTCCAGACGTCGATCTGTGATGGTGCCCGGTGAGCAATTTGGTGTTGATTTGTTATCTCTCGTGTATTGCGTATTGTTGTAAAGTCTGTAGCTGTATTTGTAGCCTCTTCAATTGCATGCTTTCCATTGCTTTTGAGATCCTTATTTATTAGCGTGAATTCGTCTGTATCGTCTATTGCTGTATAAAATTTGTTTTGTCTGTTAACTCTGACTCCGACCCTTTCTCTGGCTTGAACCGGCGAAAACTGGGCACCGAGCGGCCGCTCACTTCTGCTCCCGCTGGGTTCCCGCTGAGCTTGTCACGCAAGTCGAGGACATCTCCTCTGAGATCGGAACAGCTACCCCGGAACATTCTAAGGGTGTCTGGGAGTGTGTGCACCAACCAGTGGCGCATAGTTAATAAATATTATTGGCGGGTGGCAAGCGAAAAACCACATACACGTCTCTAACAGGTAGTATTTGTAAGATGACATACCAGTCATGGAGGTGACATCGATTGTTGCCTGGTTTGGCAACAGTACGTACCACGTCAATGTCGATGGGAGCCATCATAGCGGTCGGGTCATATAAGCTTCATCTGCGGACCTTAAATGCTCCCTATATTTTACCGCGGTGAAATATGTTAGCGCAGAAAAAAAATGCGTTCAGCGTCGACCTCGCGCCTCTCGAGGCGAGGTGGCGGCGCCGAAAGGTGTGATGCCGGCGCCTCCTTCATAACGCTCAAGAAATGGAAAAAAAAATGAGTGCCAGAAGATAGTTAAGTGTGGCATAATATAGAGTAGGAAGTAACACATATCCATCTCAAGTTATTAACCTCGGCATAGTGCAAAAACAAAATTCCCGAAGAGCTGCTCTCCAATGTCGCATCACCGAGTATCGTAGGCGTAAAGTTAAGAGAACTGCTTCTTAAAGTAGTTAAACACACCAAAAATACTTAAGATTTCACACCGGGCCATGATGCGGAGCAATTCGGAGACCCCAAATCAGCGAACACATGCATGAAAAACAACAACCGCCCCCTAACTGAAAATGGCGTCGCCTCAGTGGCGCACCGCGCTTAATTTGGAATTTGCGTACACGGCATCTCAAAGGAAATTAGCGCGGTACGAGTGAAAATATGCAAGAAGCCAACTTTTCTGCAAAATGTAGACGAGCGCCATGCAAAAGCATCCTCGTTTCGGTTTGGTTTGGAGTCGTTTGTGGGTGTTTAACGTCCCAAACCCTCAGGTCATGAGGGGCGTGTATAGTGGAAGGCTCCGGATAATTTCGGCCACCTAGTGTTCTTTAACGTGCACTAACATCGCACAGTACACGTGCATCCTTACTTTAACAGCGCCCCTTGGAGCTATACACTTCTCAGCCCCGTATAGTAACACACACGCACGATCGCGTCGTCGGAAAAGTGCTACAAGCAATCACATAACAGCAGTGAGAGAGGACGAAGAGCGACGGGCGCATTAAGCGGAAGAGTATTCTGGTTGGCTTCACAAGCACAGGAGGAAGGTAAAAAGAGGTAGATTGGAAGATTAGTCGATAGTTCCAGCTAACCTGGATGAACGTGATAATATTTTCTGAGCCAACTTCCCTGAAATCTGTCAAGCGCTGGCCCTGTGACCTTGTTAGCCATTCGCCTCTGTATAACTGTATAGACCAAACTGTGCGAAATATTGACAGCTAGCTGTATCCCTGCCCGCTTTGAAGAGGCCAACACCGGTTCCGGCGCTTGCTTCAATGACGGTTTCAACTATACATTTCTGGACGCAACTTCAAAAACCATCACATGCAATAACATGCCCGCGTTGAAACAAACGAAGCCTTCTTTTCAGTGGCTCACTTCTCATGATGACTCTTCGATTTGACGAGAAAAAAAAAAAAACGCAGTTCACATTGGCCGCTGCTAAAGTCGCAACTCAGTTTTGACTCTTATTGGACTGTTACACTATAATTGCTTCTCTTTTTTATTTCCTTCTCGTCGACGACTTCCAACCGACATTTCTTAATCATTTCGCCCCTTAACTTAGACCAACGCGCAACTAGATCACTCACGATCACACGTAGCCTTCGCTTGAAAGATCGAGTCAACTTGTTCCTGAACACATAGCGACAAGCGCTTCAGGCTGCAGACGAGAGGCCACGCTTGGCGCCTCTATGGAGCTAATTTTAGCCGCTTTCTAGTCGAGTCGCTGCAGCCAGCCAGGCTCGAGATGAAAGCTTAAACGTAGCCAAAAACGATAAGCCAGGAGCGAAACACCGCGAATTGCCCGGGGCCGCTTCGCTAATGACACAATGGTCGCAGGAGGCGCGCGGGTCATATCCAACGGGCTCGGCCGCGGCGCTATGCAGTTTCTGCTAGAAAGAAAAAATAATAATAAAGAAGGATATACGGAAAGAAAAGGAAAGAACGCGCGCACTTTCAACGAACACAAGCCCCGACTGCGATAGTCGCGAACAAAGAGAACATGCCCGGTATAACTGTCTCACGCCCCACCCCCCTCCGTACAACCTTCCCGCAGTCTCCTCTGTGCGCCTTCCCCTTGCGCCGCCTTCGTTCGTCGCCTCATAGCCGAGCAATCTGTGCACACAGCGAGTTGGCCGTGAATATAAAGGCGAGCTCTCAATTCCCCTTTCGTCTTCCCACCACAACATGCTACAGACGAGGGCCGTTGCTTTTAACTGGTGCTGCTAACCCAATTCGCGTATAGTATGCGTCAGTGCGCGCGCCTGTGATCAATTTTAGTCCATCTACTGGTCTTGCTCGTTCTTCACTGAGACTGGTTTGGGACAGATGCGAAGAAGACGGAGAATAGCGGACTCCCTGCTCGGCTATGGGGAGCGGCCGACTGTATCGCCCGTCTGCGCGGCGTGCCCACGTCTATCGGCTCCCTTTTCATCTCGAACGAGACAAGGCTTTCAGTGAGAAAGAAAACGATGCGAACGGACGCAGAGAAACTGGGTAGTGGTGGTGGTGGAGCTGCAGGGAACGGCCGGCTTTTCCGCCCAGCCGGAGAAGCAGCTAGAGCACGCAACTTTCCGCAGCGCGGAACATTTTCCGACCACCCCTGTTTCGTGCACGGGCGATAGACTGCGCGTTATCTGCAGCGATGGCGCGGCGCCAAATACGTCGGAGGCGCGCTGTATGCCCTGGGATCCTTCCACAGATCCGGGCGAAAAAAGAATGCGTAGGTACAACCCTGTTTAGCACGCCACTCCCTGCCGCCACTTCCTGCATGTGCCTCCGTGTACGAGTGCACCTGTTTCTTCTTCTGTACTGACGCAATGTAATTTGGATCTTCGCGACCTTTGCGCCGAAGAAACGTGACAGCGACCGGATTAAGTAGCTGAGTTACAGAGTACTCACGTATTTCCCTGTGCGATAGCGATCTCTGTTGAATTCTCGAAAACAAAACAAACAAAAAAAAAAACGATGGAATTGGAGCTCGACGGCGATGGTGTGGCTGAAATGTCGGCCACTATGACCGCATTTCAAGGACAAACAAAGTCGAAAAAGAAGGCTGACTGCTGAGATTTGGGTGCATATTTAAAAGAAAGAAAAAAAATGAACTCCAGTGCGCTCGACAAGGTTCTCTCTTGGATATTGAAGCATGCAATTTCAACTTGCATCTCTCTTTCTTATTATTCCACATACTATGCCTAGATTGATCACTGCACAGTGATCGGAATCCTTCCCAACTGCTGCTTTCAAGAAGCGAAAGCGCAGCGTGTTAAGATTTAATGACTACTGACGAAAGGGCAGAATGACCTCTGTATACGCCAGGGCACCCCTTCAGTTCACATCCATGCCGACAGGTTTGTCGTGTTTCCATCTCATAACTGGCTCATTGCACATTACTTCAGTGGGAAAAGTCACGACTTGGTAGCTATGCAAACGTTCAGTGTACATGATGCGGGCACTGGAGATTTCTGTATACTCCCGACATACTCAACTTCTGCCCACTCCTTCATCACTCCGCAAACGTGGCCTCATTGCCCCATTTCGCATCAAAGCCCACGTTATCCAGTGTCTTTTCGCACGACACAGCTGATAAGTTCGTACCAGATCGTGACGATAACGGAACCATATGCTGTGCCGGAGAACCTTCATGAAGGTACCTGTAAGGCTACCTTCAAAATTATATGTAAAGCTTGAATATGGCTCGAGTGAAGAGGGAAGGATTTTTCTTTACACTTACTTATTGCGTTCACCAACTGCTCCAATTCCAAGTTCTTACACATTTCAATAGCCCGCGATTTCAATTTGCTCGGCTTCAGGCTAGTCAGAGTGAAGTTCTTTTGCACTGCACAGCAGGTCTTTTCACCGTAGAGCCCGTAGTGAGCGAAATGCATGGCAAAAACATACTAGCCAATTTCTCTTAAAGCAGCTTAACGCGCTTGCTGTTGATGACCTCTTCGCTACAAAAAATTCGGCAAAAATTATAGAATTTTTTTTCGTTCCTGTGAAAGAGGGAAGGAACTCCTCAAGAGGCACAGAGTGTGAATTCAGTCTTTTCTTTTGATAGCGTTTTGGAAAACGTGCGTGCTAAGTTTTATTTTATTCACACATATCTGGGGGCCTCTGGGGCCATCTTTATCTGCATCCTTAGTCCTATTGACATATCCCCAAAATCTAAGTTAAAGAAAAATATGAAAAACAAAAATCGTGGATTGGAAAGGCAGTGTTACAGAGGCTGTCGCGGCAGCCCCCTAATTCAAACCGTCAAACCCAGACTAAACACGCCGAACCAATCTTTCACTCGTATCGTTTGTGCTTAAACCCCCACAATTTTTAGTTGACAGAACATCTTTGAAGGAAAAACTTACCGTGCATCTCTTCACGGCAGCGCATGCATTGGAAGTGATTTTTTACTTAGAAAATATATCCAGCAGTCTATCTAGCTATTTCCACTCTTCAAGGACGCCAGACTAACAGCCGTATGTATACAATGACAACCACAATGCACTGAAAGATTGATGGCATAGCTACTTAAGCAGCCTGGACTACGTAAAGTAATTATTAAAAACTTGACCAACACCTCTAGCGCGTTTTCTACCATGGAATTCAAAAAGCGCTTTTTACTCTTGTTTCTCGTTTGCAGTCTCCACTGTTGTAATTGAGAGCTCTCGCTTCTCGTGGCAGTTTGTCCACCTTCTACAAGTGCCAGGTGTTTCAAATGAACGTACGTCGCAATCAATTTTTAAGTATAGTGAACACACTCTGAGTGTGTTCGTCAGCGTGATAGTGAACGCTGGTATGTCTTACTATGTTCCCCAATGTGACACATTTGTAATTGAACTCAGCGTATATGCACCGTCTGCAGTATTTGAGTTAAATTTAATCCAAATGACGGGCAATTTGATCTAAGTGACAGTTATTTGAGTCTGGACGCATTCTCACCAGTTATGTGCAGGCCAAGATCAAGAGATACACTCAATGCGCGCGCGAGGCGACGAGCAGATCGCATGCGTCGTTTACGTGACTTTCCTATAACCATACGAAATCTGTCATTAGTCGTGTGTCGTTGAGTTATCTCATGATAATGTGTGATTTGCAGGGACATGCCTCAGCCGATTCATTTCAAATGAGTCGGCCTTCTGACTGCATATAATCCAGGTATTGCGGTAGAACAACTTTACTAAGGCGTACTGGAATGCAACGTGATTTGGTTTGATATGGGCGATAGTATGCTACATATGCAATATATAATATGCTACATATGCATGACAATATGCTGCATATACATCATGGCCATCCAGTGAATAAGCTCTTTGGGCGTAATATAAGGTGATTATTGCAGTAATCACCACAGTGTATAGTGTGGACAAGGTTGCCGTTGGGCAGATACTAAAAAGAGCCAGGACAAAAGCTAAAATTAGCCAAAAGTAGCCATGTCATTTGTAACCAAACAGAACAGGAGCGATACTGTAAGCGCAGTTTTTTTTTTTTTTTTTTTTTTTTTTTTTTGGCATAGAAAAATAGCAAGGCTAGTATAATACCACCAGTAGCTAATCTCGACTAAACAAAATTCCCTACAGGCCCGACTGTGTTTGACCATCTCCGGCACGAATCTGGAAGGTCAAACTATGATCGCCAATACAAGCGGGACGTCATCCCCACTGAAGCACCTGAACGAGCAGTTCGGAGGGTGGTCGTTACAAAACTGGGTCTTCGGTAACCGCAATTGCTGTGCGTGTCTTGCGTAATAAGGCGGAGCCCGCCTTTAGCAGTCGACGGGGTTGTCGATAGCCCGTGGTTACAAAGAAGTATTTAGATCACAGGGCAAGCAAACGGCCCTCGTCCTCGTCGCGTCAGAGAGCAGACGCTGCCGCGAGCCGTGTCTGTGTACATATATATATACTACATACATACTCAAGTAACCGAGAGCGTGCACCTTTCTTTTGTACACAGAGCAATGCCAACCTCGCGGATGCTGCTGCGAGACCAGCGCCGAAACGAGGCGACCCTTTTCACTAGGTGAACAAGTCGGAGGCGCGCCAAGAACGACACACCGAAGAGATCGCGTCCGCACAGAGACGCGCGAGCTGCGGGGCTCTGAGGCTGGGAGGGGTCAGGAGCGTAATGAGCCAGTGTGACCGGCGGCGACCAAGACGGGCCCGTAAAAAGAGGACGAGCCGACAGCGGCCGTCTAACGACCCCACGACTAGCATGCCGCTAATCCGCGATCGCACACACCTGCCCAGCGTGTGGGCCTGCGTGTAAATATACACACGGCCGATCCGACTGCGCGACTTCGGACTCGTTGTGGAATAACAAGTCGCGAGCAGAGGACACAGCGGGAGTGCGCAAGGAACAGCGTTCGTCAACGGAGCAGACCGAAATTCTGACTCATGCATTGCAAAGAAGACAATAAGCAAAAGCCGCGGGCACTGAGAGCCGCACAGACGCGAACGAGTCCGTGATTTTGCTGCTGCTGCTGCGAGAGTGCGCACCAGCAGGCCAGACGATGCGCCCGTCGATAACGGCCAATTGAGATGGCCAGCCCTGTGTATGCACGAATAATTTTGCGTAACACGGAGCACTTGGCCCCAATAGCAGTGCACGCAGTGCCAATAAGAACTTCCGAGCCGTGCGCCGTAGCTATTATTAGCCCGAGACGCGAGCGACGGAATGGCCTCTAATGACACGCCTTTCGAGGAAATTCGGCTGCGCACTCGGAGCTGCAGCGTGCACGTGCCTGCTAGACGTCCGCGTTAGTACTCGGACGATATTCCCACAGTGTCGTCTACATGTGTAGGTCGCCTCATGACATGTTGGTACGCGACTGGGGGCCCCCTTCGATCTGCATATTAGGGTGGGAGAACAACTTTCACCGCGAATGAGAGAAAAAAAGGAAGAAATAACAGAAGTGTATCTCCCCCTTTGTTCTCTTGTCTTTACGATCTTGAGCGCTTCCCATTATTGTTAATTTGAGAAAACAAGAAAGCTCGAGAAGGCCGAGGCATCGTGACAGTGCGGGGCATTTACTGCGCCGAGTTCATTGGAAGAAAGACGAGGATGGATGTCTGGCCTGCCTCCGTGTAGAAAAGCGCATGTTTTCCGAACTTACGCAAAACCGTACAAAAATAGCGAGTTTTTAACGTAGTTAAACAGAACAGAACGTGCGAATTATTTTGCGCACAGATGGATGTTGATGGAGACGACGACGACGCAATGCAAAGCGCAAAAGTGTGTTGCAGTTTAACATTTCGAGTGATCGGCTGCGGCCAGTTACGACTTTTTTTTTTTTATTTACTGCACTCAAAATATACAATATTTACACAGGAACCGTCAGCCGTATTTGACTGACGTACCAGGGTTAAAATTCTCTTAAAGATTGTGCAGGCTCTACGCCTTTACAAGGTCATATGGAATACTGCCCTCGTTTTCAATCGGGAGGTACCTGATTCCGTGAGTGTCAAACGGAAAATCCATTTTAAGAGTCCTTTGGAGGACGTCCCATAAGAAAACTGCGTCCCAGCAGTCCAAGTAAACATGCTCCATTGTTTCATCATTTTTACATAACAAACAGCGGACTCCCCATGGGACGTTCCATACTCGCTTCCCACGAGAAATTACTGGAACCTAAATCGCTGTAATCCGACGTTGTTCTTTTTTTTTTTTTTTTTTCCGAGCTCAGCAGAACAAGTCATAACATCTTTGGTTGTGTTTTGACGGTGTGGAGTAGCGCTTTAGCACTAAAAATGGTGACGTCAGAGGTCAAAGTGGTTATGCTGCGCTGTTTAGATTTACCTGCGTCAAGACATGTGGACTGTGACGTCACGATCTGGTGGACCAATCAGGAGTCAGGAACCAGAACAAATATCGTTGCTCGGCTCTGGCATCCGAGTGACTGCTTTCAAACTAAGGAATAAATTTCATTAGGGGCATGGTCTACTTGGACCTCCTCAGTATTTCCGTTTTGTGCATTGCGTTCCCGGTGAAAGGCAAGCTTCCTGCGAGTGAGTAAACTATCGCGACATCACTGGCATGTAACGCCAATTCTGCACCTCATGCTTCCTGTCAACGAATTGAGCCGCTAGGTATATGGCACCCTCTACAGTTATGAACGGTTTCTCAGCACAACTTGAACCAATATAGTCGTTCCTCTCCTTCTCAAGGCATGCTGTTGCGTCGTCGATCGGTATTTTGCCCTCAGATTTGAATTACATAACTCCGCCTGATCGTAGCAACAAGGTTTGTCCTTTAAATCCAAAACAGTCCCGTCGCAGTGGCTCAGTGCCTAGGGCGTTCAAATGCCCATCCAGAGGACGAGGTTTGGGCCCCGGCCGCGGCGGCCGCTTTTCAATGCAGACAGAAGGCAAGGCGCCCGTGTACTTTGCGATTTCAGTGCACGTCCAGAGGTTCGAAATTTCCGGAGCCCTCCACTACGACGTCCCTCCATAACCTGAGTAGCTTTGTGACGTTAAACCCCGTAAGCCTAACCATAAACCAAACCAATTTGCTACAGTCTGTCCAGTCGCGGCAGAATCAAATCAGCGCGATTAGCGTTTCCTAAAACGTTAACTGAATTGTGTGAGTTGCACTCAGTGAAGCGTTATTAGTATTGAAAGACATTTAAAGAAAACAACCTGCGTTACGAACGCTCGTCCTTATGCGGTGCCTATCAATGCAGACGCCTGCTGGCTATGCATACAAGAATACCCAAAAGCACACTAAGGCATTCGACTTCTATCACGATGGTCAGAATAGACCTTCGGCTCCACTTTTCTGTACCCTTTATTTGTAATTGTTTTCCAAGACGATCATTTGACATGTCTCGCGCTCGCATGGCATCTGACAGCCCCCCCCCCCCCCCCCCCCCTTCGAACGAGGGTTTCTCTAAAATAACAGCACTTATCGGCGTGACGAGAAGTATCGGTAAAGTACGCGTATTTCGGCCCACCAGCTATCTGCCAATACGCCACTTTCCTAAAACATATGCGAGGCAAATCCAGAATGCAGATTACGAAGGAATTTCGTTATCTCTGAGAAAGGGCGAAAGGGCTCGCGCCTGAGAGGGATTTCTATATCAGTGCGCGATTAATGGTATTTTTTTTTCTTCTGGCCGTCAGTGCTAAATAATCAGCACTTGGTGCGTCACTTGTTTGCCTTTGGCTGCTGGTTGAGCTTTGATAAGCTGAATACTCGATGCACGTACCGGTCAGTGACGTTTCAACGACCTGCGTTTTGCCCTCTGAGTTCTCGCCTGCAACAAGCCCCAAAGAAAAGTTGAGAGCACAGCAGGGACGATGACTATACTTGCAACACTATAGCCAAACGGGCGAGTTGGTGGAACATATTGGATGGGAAAACAGCGCAAAAGACAAACACCAGAGCAAAGGAACACAAGACGAGCGCTGACTCACAACTGAAAGTTTATTCAAGGAGGCGACGACGAAAGTAGGAAGGAGAACGAATCCCTTAGGTGCGCGCATTGGCACAACATGCCGAAAAAGAGGGAAAGAAAAAAAAAAAAACTCGCACGCAATATCCCTTCCAAATAAGTTCCGGCTGCGAAGGAAGCAGTTTCTGACCTTTGAATAACACTTTTCTGACTATGACGAGTACCATTATTTATTTATTTATATTTTGTTTTTTTTTTTTTTGCATGCATGCGTGTGTTTATGGGTTCGACTTCATCATTACGGCTGAATTCGAGTCCAAGTGCTATTGGAACGTGCTGCGCGATTCGGTTTAGCAGGTTCGGAAGCATTTGTACCGAGCAAGCGATCGACATGAACACTCGCATCCCGCGTGGAGAACACCGACT
Organism: Amblyomma maculatum; assembly: GCF_055883805.1. NCBI lineage: Eukaryota > Metazoa > Arthropoda > Arachnida > Ixodida > Ixodidae > Amblyomma > Amblyomma maculatum. Next base: position 261,721,917 of record NC_139344.1, read on the forward strand.
TGTTCGTTTGTGCACCTCCTGAGCTCTTTGCGTATCGCAACCGGCGAACATCGCTACTACATGAGCGAGCCCATTCTTTGAGAACTCGTAATCACCGGCGCGTAAGCGCTTCTCCGCTCAAGCGCGAATGAATTGCTGGGTAGCGATCCGTGGCTTCACGCCTGCCCTGCTCTTCCGAAGCGAGACCTTGCACCCGCAGCTCGGCAAATTGCTGTAATGAAGCCCGCACTCGGACAAAGGGCCATCGAAGTGCACCCGATTGGCGGCCGTCCCAGTGCGAACGCCTAATCACTTGCGCGACCATCGGCCCGCCCGCGGGCGCGCAGAATTTCCTCAGGACGGGCCGGGGGGGGATAATAAAAAGAATAAAAAACGGGATCGGCTACCGGCGCGAGAACAGCCGCTCTCGCGATAAGCATCGCGCCTGCGTGTCCCATGTTTCTGTAGCCGGGCCGTCTGGGCGTGTACCGTGCACCAATAGTTCGATGCACCACAGCGAAAAAGTAATTGAGAGGCGGTTGCTTCGGCGGCGGAGCGCGTTGAGACAAAGGCGCTCTTGGCATTCCCGCCAGCGCTGGACACGGTGGCTTGTTCGGTCGTAAACAAAGTGCCTTTACAGGACTCGACTTGTCGAGAGTTCCGGGTTGAAACGCACTGACTTCGTCACCTGTTTAGAGGGTGCGCGCGGGACTCAAAAATAGCGAGGACGACTCCCAGTCACTCTTTCTATGAATGACGAAACCGCTTCGCTAATCGAGTCGAGGAAAAGAAAGGAAAATCGTGCATTTGCAAAGACGTCGATCGACTGCTGGACGTTCTCGGTTGCCTATATACGAATCGTTTGAATTCCTTTCGCCTCAAATAACTATGGCGAAGTTGCGAGCAGCCGACTCCCTCCCTGTTCGAGTAGCAACGAGCGGTGCTCAGTGAAACAATTGCTCCAACTCCGAATCACCGGCTCAGAAGCCTGGACTCGATTTCCGGATATGCTCGAACATATCGACGAACACGCAACGACAGAAAAACTGGGCCAGAATGGCGCATTCGTGTTATTTCGGTCCGACCGATTCAATTGTCAGCCGCAACGCCGAATAGCTGATGGCGGCGCCTCGACCAAGAACAAAGGGAGGAGAAGAATAGAAACGTAATAGCATCGTTACAATATCCTGGCACTGGCATTTGCACTCTGTACAGAACCGCTGCGTGTTTTCACTATAATGCAAGTGCGGGTGACCAGTGCAATCCTCGAGTCCCCACCTTCCATTTCAAGTGCATGAGGAACACTGTCGAGCAGCCTGGTTTCGTGCGAGGTCCTTTTTGAACCGGTTGAATATTCCGTATGTGTTCGCGGAAACTTGGTCACTCACTGCCCAAACAAAGAGTGAGGCACCAACGAGCAGATAACGGCAGGGCTGCAACTGCTCGTCCAGCACCAAACGAGGGGAGGAAGGCCTCTGCACCGAAGTGTGCCCAGACGCGGCACGCGCGGCTGCCGATTCGTCCGCTGAAGGCCGAGAAGAAGGCTCCTTGTTTTGGAGTCACGCGAGACGATCGGCGACGCCTTTGTCTCGTCCGGCCGGTCAGGTGCGTTCGCGCTTCGAACTAAGTATACCGGTAGATCTTATCAGCTATCTTCATTTGTCAGGGGCTAAATGAGCGGGGCGCTGGAATCCGCTGCGATTACTGCTCGCTGAAGTGCATCACCCGCCTGCTCCGACGAGGGATGCGCGGGCCGGTGGCCGTCTTCACACGGTGGCGGATGCGGCGGACTCTACGAGTTAGCATAACAATGGGAGCGAGCGTGACGGCGAATGCTAACTGGACAAGTATAGGCAACCCGGAGAGCCCGCGCGCCGCACGCGAAGGCTCGCTCGAGTGCGGATTATTAGCAGGTGTCCGCAGGCCGACAAGAAGGGCAGGTCTCTTTCCTGGACAGCGATTGCCGCGTTGGCCACTGTTTTCCGAGCCCCTTGTTGTGCTAATCACGCAGCCTTTGTGCGACGGTTGAGGGAAGGAAAAACGTTCAGCGTGCGTCGAGTGGACTGCGTGAACCGCTACTCGCTGTGTTGAGATGGGGTTGAAAACTTGTTCCGCGCACGCACGCACACACACACACACACATATATATATAATGGCCGAGCCAACTTGTACGGCTTGATGGTTAACGTCCTCAGGCATCGCAGGAGATGGTAATGTGCGGCTGCGGAGTTCCAGGGCGAGAGGATATATCTTAACCGGCAGCTCCACCACATGTAAGATGGGGGTTTATTGATCAGATCAGCAGGACTCGATCAGCAGGACTGGGCAGATCAGCGGCGACCACAGCAACAGCGAACACCGTCAGGTCCAACACGCGCAGCGATCACGATGCCACTGCCTAGAATGTTCCTCGTGTTCTTCTTCCTTTTCACAATATATATATATATATATATATATATATATATATAAAATAAAACAGCGCAAACCTGACACACGGACAAAGGAAGAGACTGCAACACAGCACTGTGTTGTAGTCTATATATATATATATATATATATATATATATATATATATATATATATATATATATATATATATATATATAGACTACAACACAGTGCTGTGTTGCAGTCTCTTCCTTTGTCCGTGTGTCAGGTTTGCGCTGTTTTATTTTATATATATATATATATATATATATATATATATATATATATATATATATATATGGAACCCCATGTAGTCAACAATTCACGAGCCCTTCACTATGGTGTCCCTCATAGCCCGAGTTCCTGCAAACCAGACCTAATCAAACCAACCCAAGCTGAAAGGTCTAAGAAAAAAAAAATTTGCACTTGTGTCAATAAGTGCCTTTCACATGAGCCCGTCTACAAGAAACAGCCTAAGTCAGTTCGCGCTTTTACTGCTAAAAAAAAAAAATTAAAAAAATCGTGGGTGGCAGTTTGATTGCACCGATGAGGAAGAAACATAAACCTGTTTGCAAGGGTGGAAGAACGGGCTAGTTGGTAGTTCATATTAGGGAAATAAAACAGCGCACTCCTGACACACGGGCAAAGGAAGAGACTACAACACAGTGCTGTGTTGCAGTCTCTTCCTTTGTCCGTGTGTCAGGTTTGCGCTGTTTTATTTTCCTAAGATAAACCTGTTTTCTGCATAAATTGAATAACCCTTGTTTTTGTCATGTAAGTAACCACCTGTACCTTGATACAAAACTTCAGGATTCTGCATTCAGTAGACATTAAAAAAATGGTATATAAATGTGAAAAATATAAACAAATATATAACACAAGGCGCAATTTTCAAACCACTATCCAGCTCTATTGAAAATTTCGTTCATATATATGATTGCTATGAAATTTCATGTCCATAGCTTTTATTTCGACTATTCTGCTACCCATTTTCGAAAACTATTTTCAAAAAACATCTGCAATAAAACCGCTAGGACGATTACTATTTACCTAAGCATAATGTCATCATATAACATGTCAGGATCGTCAAGATCCCGGCGTCGTGCTTATCTGTAATTTTGTTCACATTGCTTTCATTTTGCTTTTTTTCTTATCCAGGCGTAAATCATGCGGTCCCCTGATTTGTCTCCCGGCCATGGCTTATGTCCCTTTAAACCTCCCTCTCGGGTCCACTACGCTTCCTTCTGGAGAATTCCACACATGTTTTGAAGCTGCGAGGCCTTACTTCACTTTTAACTTATTTTGCGAGCGTGGAGAGTGAGTGAACCATTGTCCTTTCGGTATACATTCCGACTTATTATATCTTTATTTGAAATCATGGAGTAACAATCCCGCATACTCGTTTAAAACGTGCTCTGTACAACGCTTTCTCCGGGGTCCCATTGCTCGGGGTAGCCAAGCAGGGTTCCCGATTAAGTAATGCCGAAAGTAGAGCGAATTGGTTAACATTCATGATGGAAAATAGCGCGAAAGTACACGAAGGACGGAAGGAAGTAAGGCACGGATAAGCGCTACAGGGTTCCCGAGTTGGGGTTGACCCGTGTACGCCTAGAGCCCTACATGTAGGACGCCATTCTTTTTTCTTTTTCACTGTGACACTAAAAGATTATCGTGTAAAAGATTTATCTCGCTAGTTTAGTTAGGCTCAAGTGGCTCTAAACTTTTTCTGACCAAGCGCTGCGTTGTGCTATGGATATAGTTTTCTTGCGCGCTGTACGCATTCAGGAACAATCGCTACTCGTCTTTGGACGCTTTAAGATTCAACGCCATCGACTACATTGCAATTCTTCATTAAAAACGATCATTTATTACCCACTGGAATGCGGAAGCTATCATGCGTGATGAGAAACGTTTGGAGCATTATACCGCATGTAGAGCATTAGCCTAGTATACTGCATTTTAGGACAGGGAAAACGTTAGTGTTTCCGAAATTATTTCCAACAATAAAAATATGATCCTGAATTGACATGAACATTTTTACACCGCAGCTCTTAGGCGCCCGTTCCTACGTTTCGCGGCGTCGCCGTTGTCCCTCGTAGCCAGGTTCTACACTGCACATACGCGAGCCGCCGCGGAAGGCAGACCGAGTGGAGAAGGAAAGCGTCTGCCGGCATCGCCATGCTCCCGAACGCCGGCGAACTTTTATGCGTTCAACGAAACGCTGGCTGTGTTCGATGCAACACTCGGCAGCCCGCACGCCGGAACGCATAGCCACCGTCGTTCGCCACTGTTTAACGTCCCAAAGCGACTCAGGCTATGAGAGATGCCGTAGTGGAGAGCTCTAGGAATTTCTGACCACATGGGGTTTTTCAACCTGCAATGACATCGCACATCAGGCGAGCGCCTAGCCTTTCGCCGCCAGCGAAAGCGGCCGCCGAGGCCGAGATTCGATCGCGCGTCTTTAGTCACAGTAGTCGAGCGCCCTATACCACTGTGCTATCCAGGAGGATAACAGCTATATGTAGCTAGAGAATCCCAATGCACTGAAGGATTAATTACACAGCTGCTCAAGCAGCCTAAACTACATAAAGTAATGATTAAAAAGTTGTTCTATACACCTATAGCGCGTTTTCTAATGTGGTATTCAGAGTTCGCTCTTAACTCCCACCTGCCGTTACAGTCTCCCTTCTGTGCTAGCCGTGAATTGCAAGAAATTGACGTGGCAATCCATTTTTCAGTATATGGAGCACACTCGGGGTGTCTTCGACAGCGTGACAGTGAACGCTGTCAGTCTCTTCTATGCGCATGTGTAATTTAACTGAGTCACAGCCGGTCCCGAGAAGAGCGCGCGCTCTTTCCTACGGCCTTCTCAATCGCTGCGGGATCAATTCATTAAGTCCGACCGTGGTTTTTCCTTGAGTTACGCTCTCCGCCGCCGCAAAGGGCGCGACCTGCTCATTGTTCGCTCCGCGTCTGGTGCAGCGACGACGGGTGGGTTTCGCGCTGTCATCTGCTGGTTTCGTAGTGCTCGCAGCGCCGAAATGGAAGAAAACAGAACATGGTTGCTTTAGCTGCATGTCGCCAGCGTATTCCACGTGTGAAGGAAGTGCTTATAAGAAAATCTTCCCGTTAGAACCATTAAAAAGATGAATCCTTCTGCTAAAGCATGACGAACATATGACAGGTACCGCTGTCTTAAATGCAGAAGATGGTGTATTCATCCATTCTTTCAAAGAGGGAGGGGGGGGGGGGGGGGGGGGGTTGCGTTAGCACCTAAAAAGGAGCAGTTGCTCACTTTCACTCAGTGGCACTTCCTCATTACGCATGGCAGCTGTACGGCTGACATTTGTACGTTGGCGGGATAAAGCCGAGCGTATCCCAATTTGACTGCATGTAGCTACCATGTCACAACGGTGCCACAGCAGACAGTTGCAGGTAACTGCATTCAATCTCTGCTGATGGTCGTGATGGGTTTTATTGCCACAAGGGCGGCTTATGTGAAAGGAGTTCGGCGGCACTAGGAATATCAACCCCTCACCTACCGCGTGCGATGCAGATGGACACCAGTGCAGTGCTGTATACAACGTTTTTTTTTTCTTTCTTCTTTTTTGCTTGCAGTAAAACTACGTCGTATGGAGTCATACTTGTTCGGCAGCAGAAGACGCAGTTATTGCTTAAATCATGGTTCTAAACGTTCTTTTTCTTGTCTTTTTTTTTTTTTTGCCTCAAGGAATTCCTACAGCCATCAATATGTGCCAGACCTCCCTTGCCTTCACAATCAGGCGAGGTTGCGCATGAATGGACCCGACTGATGGTTCCTTTCTGTTTTATTTCTTTTACTGCTTTTGGGAAAGGTTTTTATTAAATGATCACCTCTCAGTCAAGCACATACTTTTAAATCCAAAACAAAGATGTTGAACACTAGTCCAAAGACCAACATATCATCTCAGTCTAGCGCTCGGCCAAAGCCAGTGGCTGACCGGCTGGGCTGACGGCACGAAATTAGGAAGCAGATTAGGTAAGAAAAGCTAACTATCAAAAAATTGGCTTTGACAAACGAGGCACTGTGTCTGGTCTGCAAGCAGCAGTAAAAGAGGGGAGGATTGAAGATAGGAGAATTGGATTGAAAAATTTGACCACGTTTTTCCGCTATTGGGTCCACACTCCTAATGAGTTCACAAAAAAAAAAAAAAAAAACTCCTTTGTCATTGTTTCGAAGTGAATGGCAATATGTCTCGGCCTCCGAGACTGGCAACCGGAAACTAACGCACCGACATTATCGGAGCTTGCTTATGAACTCAGCCGGTGGCATATTCATGCATTTCATTTTCTGGCCTCATCTAGCTTACGGCGGTACAGTGTTCAATTAAAGTATAGCGTGTATTTCATTAGCTTCAGTTAACAGTTAATTAAATCTGTCTCTTTTTAAGGAGACTCCCTAGCATGAGTCAGAATTCAGTGACGTCCTCATACGGCGTTGAGGGGGTAGCCACGTGCAGTCAGATTACAAGTAACGAGCAAGTGCAATTTTCCAACACGCGCATTTGATTGTATTGTATATTTTGGTGGCGCATAGTTTCAAGTCAATCTGTTGCGTACCGGCGGGAAGTGATTGCTGGCACGCGGGTTTTAGAGATAAGGTCTTCCCCCGCCGGCCACGCGATGCGCTATTCATTCATGCCGACACCAACGCGTGCTCCCTTCTTCAGCACCTGTGAATGCATGAATGCTAGCATGAATCATTTGCGGAGTACGCGCTGCGCTTATCGCCGTCGTTTGTTTCAGAGCTCCTAATCTATGTGTCTCGGGTTGTCTCATTACTGTCTGCCTTATCTCGGAGGGTCACTTTCACCCGCTGACGGAAGCGAGGACGCATAACAGCGGGACGCCCCGTTCAGTGGGCGTGACAGCGTGCGCCGAAGTTGTTCGAAGTTGGAAAGAGAACGTTGAGGCAAAACTCGCCGTGTTTTCATCTGCCTTCCTGGCCTTCCTTTATCTATTTATTTTGTTTTTTGTACTTCTTGGGAAAACTTATTCTTCACACGACAGCCTTGAAGGCTCCGCCCGCCAGAAAATCCGATGATAGCACTGGCGTTGTCAACGAAAAATCATGGTAACGCATCGGGAGGGCGCCATGGTCAGGCAGTTAATGGTCATCCGGTTGATGACGTCATGAGACATGACACGACCGAGTTGGCAGGAGCTCTTGCGCAGCTCCTTTGAGATTGAGAGTCGAACCTTCCGGGACTCTTGAATCTGACACCTATCTAGCATCAACAAGCCTGCAGAAATTTGTCGACGACAGTACTAGAACACGATGTGTTACGCGACAAAGCGCTTCCAAACAACATCTCCTAAAATAAGAGAGACAATTTTGGAGTCTTGCCGTGCTATATATTTTGTATACGTACGCATAATTATGAATATATGTTCGGCGTTCAATGAGATGAAGTGACGTCAAGAGTAATCGAAATTCGAGGCCGCAGTTAGTCGGAGCCTGGAAACGCTCACACCCGGAAACAATCACACGAAACCGCTGCATTGTGACATGCTACATGTCGCGAGGTCGAGAACCCGTCATACGGTAATTTTCAAAGGCGATTGAGTCGATAGCCTTCGAGATTTTCAATCGCGATTAATCTCGAAGGAGTTGTGCCGCTGACGGCAAAACTCGAAGGCTGTTGAAATAGTTCAGGTGTTTGGCTCCAAAATTTTGTGGCGCGACTATCGTTGCTTTCGGTTTTGCTGGAAGAATTAAGATCTTTCTACAAAATGCAAAATAAAATATAACTGTCACCCTTGTGTTTTTACTAACTGCAGGTTTTTAGTTGTTATTAAAGGACAACTTTGTTCTCTTTTTCTTTTTTTAACGCGTTGAGGTTCATACGGCTGTGCTTTCCATTGTTTGCTTTTCTCAGCTGTGCAGGTTACAGGGTTACAGTGGTAGAGAGTACACATATAACGCGTCTTAAGAAAGAGCGGTGCTATTTTTAAATTATTGCGCACACTAATATTTTATCGTGTAAAATTAAATATACGAAATAACACTTGTTCATGTTTTGCTTCGTAAACGCGCTGTACGCGAGAGTGCGCGTGGTGCTCCGATCGGATGAACGCTATAGCAACCTTGCGCGACGTTCGAAGGCCTTCGAGATCTCTATAGAGTTCTGAGCTGTTCTCTTGACTGGATAGACTATCGACTCAATGGTCATTGGAAACGCCCGTGTGGCAGCGCTTCAAGTCAACAGACAATCGGTTCGAAGGCCTTCGAAATGTCCGTGTGACAGCGGTCAACAGGAATGTGTTCCGTTTACTTCTGAGGGCGCTTGTACACTGAGAAAGTTCTCTTGCACACGCAACAGGTGCTATAGGCAAAAGGCACGCATGGTTTGCGTGTTACAGGGCACCATAATCCTGACCCAGGTACATGCGAGTCACCAAGACGCTAACGTATACGAGATAGAGGCAGCTGGATATGGGGGCGCAGATAGTAGCCTTCAGTTCTCATCAGCGGAACGGGTGTGCACTGTCTCGATCACTGACAGCATCAAGCTAGTGCAGCTCTCTCGGACATCACTTTTATTGTGAGACAACTGTGGGACACATTGTAAGATACTGTTATGAACATATTGAAAGAAGTAGTCTAGGCTTCCAATGCGCATGTAGAGCAAATTCTTTTCTCTTGTGAAGTTTTTCCGGCGCTCACAACTATCGAGTAATTAGGGCTGCCATAGAAAACCAATGGTGTGCGTTTTTTGCGATGATCGTGAGGCGACTGTGGTGGATACTGCTATGGACATATTCGTGGGAATGGCCTCGGCTTCCGATACATAGCAAAAAAGTGCCAGAATCGCTGCTTCTAGAGTTCGTGCTTAGCTCACTTCGATTAGTTACGATTACCATAAAAATTCAATGAGACGCGTTTTCGATAATAACTAGCATAGATGTTTTTTTACGCCAAAATATGAAAATATGCAAAAGGTTTGCGTTATTGAACAACTTCCCGTTGATAACATTATCTTTTGCTGAATTTATAGGCATGATAGAGGGTGCGGTAGTCGATACATGCCCAGACGGCCATTGACGTACGACGGACGACCGAACTCGGCCGCAACTCGACGGCCGAGTTCGGACGTCCGCCGGAGTTCCGGCGTACGTACGAAAGCGGATGGTCGAATCCGTACGCCCAGCGGACAGCCGCCGTACGTCCGTCACTGGATTGGCTTTTACACAGCCATGATATAGTGTGTAGTCGTCGTGCTCGTCTGAACTGCGTATAGATCAGTAATACTGTCGAATTTGCATTATATGACGCCAGAGCGAATCGATGCGATAGAAAGCTTTCCATTAAACACTTTTTTTTTACTTTGCGCGTGTTTCATCGTTAAATTCTTTTTTTTTTAATTTTTTGAGGAAAAATGCAATGACCATAAAACATTTTTTCAATTATGATGTTTTGGTGAAACTTTAATTGTAGGCTGGGTAGACGCAGCAATCAGCAAGCTCAAAAAGAACGAAAGCGAACCTGCCCTAAAAAAACTGAAATGAGCCAATCCAATCCACCTGACAAGTTTTGTCATGGAGGATTCCTTCAGGCTACTGCGTTCTGCATTTTCTGCGCAGTTACAAACAACTGTAGCTGTTATGCACTGACCGAACACCGCAGAACAACCGGACAACGAGGAAATGAGAGACAAAAAAAAAAAAGAAATCAGCGCTTATCAGCGCTGTTCTGGCACGAATTTGACATACCGCCGCCGTGAAACAGTTGGGCTGTGAGCTCTGGTGACTGCAACGACTTCTTTTTTTTTTTTTCAAAACAGGCATACTGACAGGTCATGCACGCCACAGGCTCTAACAAAAAAAAAATCTGAGCTAAGCAAAAGTAAGATGAAAACAAAATTGTTTTTGCTGTGTCCTTACAGATGTTCAGAGGCTCCTCAGAACTTCACTGCATTATTGACAGCGAGATAATGCCAAAGCTGCACTAGAGCCCTGCAGCACCTTATAGTGCATGATACTTATGCCTCGCACTGCAAGCTCTTATCATGCTCTTAGATTATCATATTGAAGTGGTTTTAAATTCATGCTTGTTAATACAGTGATAACCATAAATTGAATCTACGGCATCACGCTCACATGCAAGGCTTCTGATAGCCGATGGACACATGATATGGGCTACATCAGGAACCTGTACCTGGTCATCCTAAAAACGGCTGTGCAGTTGGTGTTTTTAGTGTGTTGTGAAAGTGTTTGGTTCTGCTTCTGTATGGCAATGCTCCTCTGATTGAAGACTAACATGTGGCTTCATTAAATTGTTTCAGTTGCCATTGGCAGTAGCCGACTTCGTAGGCCAACATGAAGCCGCACTTTGAGCATGTGGGCAAAAGTTCCGTTGGCTAAACTGTCATCCATGGTGAAAACAGCAACATCCCTTATCATTCTCATTACTTTAGTATGGCTGAAAGTGAGTATTGTATCATTATCTCTACTATTGATATTGAATCATGATTGTCATGCTGAAGTTTTTTGAGCATTATAAGATTTTAAACACACAAGGCTTTCCTTGGACAGCAATGTTTCTAGCTTGTTCACATATAGGATGTAGCACTGGCTTAGCAATCCTTATACAGCAATCTCTTTTCACATTGTTCACCATGTTACGTTTTGGCATTGCTCCTTGAAGTAAACAGTAAGTATTTTAAGTTTACATGGTCGTCCACTCTTAGCTTGAATATGTGAATATGTAGCATGCGCTTTGCGAAATCTCATTGCATCCGTCGCAGCCGTGCATCAAGGCTAAGTGGCTTGTCCTTAGAGGGGCTGACAGCTGCAGCTTCACGTCATCTGCCTCTTTGCTCCGGTGTGCAGATGCGTATCGAAGCAAATTGGCTAATGGATAGAGGTACCAGGAGCTGCAGTGCCACGTCATTTGCCTCTTCGCTCCAGTGTGCAGACGCACATCGAGGCAAAGTGGTTTATGCGTAGAGGAACCAGGAGCTGCTGTGTCACGTCTGTCTGTTTGTTACGGTGCGCAGATGCGCATCGAGGCAAAATGGCTTATGTGTAGAGGGACCAGGAGCTGCTGCTTAATGTCCTTTGTCTCTTTACTATGGTGCACAGCCGTGCATCGAGGCTAAGTGGCTTGTGCATGGAGGGCCCAAGAGCTGCAGCTTCACGTTGTCTGCCTATTCGCTCCGGTGCGCAGATGCATATTGAGGCAGATTAGCTTATGTATAGGAGTCGCTGGAGAAAGATTTGATGTGAAAGGTTGAGGGTCGCCGGAGAAGGGGTAGACAGCGAACGCGATGGTTAGATGGCATCCTCGAGGCGCTGCAGATGAAGTTATGTGATGTTAGGAAGATAGTGAGAGACCGGAAAGCGTGGCGTGACATGGTCCATAGGGTCACGAAGAGTCGGACACGACTGAGCGACTGAACTCAACTGAGAGGGACCAGGAGCTGCTGTGTAACGTCTGTATATTCGCTATGGTGCGCAGCCGCATATTGAAGTATAATATGGCTCATGTGTAAAGGTACCATGAGCTGCTACTTCATGTCGTCTGCCTCTTTACTACGGTGCGCCGACACGCACTGAGGCAAAGTGGCTTGTATGTATAGGGACCAGGAGCTGCTGTTTCACATCTGTTATGGTGCACAGCCGCATATCAAGGGAAAGTGGCTTATGCGTAGAGGGACTAAAGGTTGCTACTTCACGCTGCCTGCCTCCTCGCTACAGTGTGCGGCTGCGATGGACGTGATGGCATCTCGAAAAGCGCGTGCCACGCAGTCGCGTGTTCAACCTAAGAGTGGATGACGGTGTACATGCTGCAGCTCTCTTATTCATAGCATGAAGCTAGGCCAAGTTGGATAAATTATAGTGCACCTCATATGGGGTTAGCAAAGATAAGCCACTCCAGAAAATTAGATGCATTCAGTGTCATAGAATCCTTATTCATATACATGCTACTGGCAAGTCAGATTCTTCCCCCTCAGAAATGCCAGACAAACATAACCAAGGGTTCGTCTGTAATAGTCTAGCTTGCTCTTTCTATTTAGACTTGAGTCAGGTGTGCTATCCATTGCTGTGGGTGGTTCAGGCGTGAACATTGGGATTTTAACCTTGCAACAAGTACGGTATTGTAGTTTAAAAGGCAAAATGATACTAATAACCGCAACCTTATCCCCTTATAATAGTGTTGCCAGGCACTGAATCATTAGTTCACTCTGTATTGTTTGTCTAGTTGATGTGCAGGAACGTACACATACTTATATGACTTGGAGGGGTAGACTTTGCACTTACAAACATGATAGCATTATCAGAATTGTTGTTTTCATTCCAGTAATGATTTTTATTTTTATATAACTGTTTGTTACATGCCTTTATGAAGATGGCGAGCTCTTTTGTCCAATCCTGCAACAAAGCAGCAAAGGGCTTCCAAATCTTCCACAAGACTGTGTGATATCTTTAATGCTAACTGATGCTTTATATAAAAAAAAACAACATGTAGTACTATCTGTTGAGGTAGTTTTATTCCCCCCCCCCTTTTTTTTTCGTTCTAATGAGGCCCAGAAGACACTAACTCTTGCATTTGTAATATTTGTAATGCCCTAGGCCCTGCCCTAAGGCACTACTCCAATGTCATTACCATTTTTTTAGCACGACTGTGGCATAGCAGTCATGTCTTTTATACATTTGTTATTACTAATCTCTTACACAAGTGGTGGCTTATACTATGGGCGCAAAAGTATCTGTACTGTAGGTCTGGAAATATAGGACTAGAATCGCGATGTAAACGAACTGTCACCTTCTTTCTCTAGCACACATAAAAAGAACTAATGCTCAACTTTCACATCGACAAATGGTCCGAGAATCCTGGTCGATGTGAAAGTTATACGCGTTGATTGCAGTTTGTGTGGTCCACACCCTTTTATCCCTGATATCACACAGGGAAAAATTATGGGCCATCCTTGGACAGGGGCAGTTCATTCGGCCTTCACTACCCTCCCCCTTAAGTCAGGTACAGTGTTTCCTGTGAACAGCTGGCAGCATCCATACAGACCATTTTGTTTGTAATTCATGCTGCATACTGCCGGTAATACACCAGGAGCTTATGGTTGCCAGCTTTCTCTGTGCTTTGTGTAACTGTAAGACTTGCTATTGTAATGTCACATATAGCACTGTTGGTTGGTTGGCTGGTTTGTGGGGTTTAAAGTCCCAAAGCGACTTAGGCTATGAGAGACGCCGTAGTGGAGGACTCCAGAAATTTCGACCACCTGGTGTTCTTTAACGTGCACTTTGCGTTTAACTCTTGTAGAAGCAATAAAACTACACAACCACTGCGGCGGGCCATGCTTCCACTTTGGGCTTTAGCCACATGTTAAATATCAATATTTATTCTGGTGCTGCGGCTTGCATATTATTAGTTACATTAACATAAGTTACTTCCTCACAGCTGCTCTAAGGAGACTCTTTCTAGACGCTTTCGCTAACCCACATGTTGATGTCGATATACCCCTGACACGTCCAGGGAGTGTCTTCTGGAAGAGTACATGGAAACCAGCAAAACGATTGCGCAGTTTACAGAATGAAAAGGTGAAAGTTTTAAATGATGTTATTATTATTCACTTCTTTTCAGAGCTGGAACGATGACTTTAGACCTTTGCCAGTTAAGCCACTTAAAATGCAGGTTTCTGCCACCAATGCATACCTGTGTAATACTGCAATGCTGTGGCTGTGCTTCATATTAATATACAGCATCGATCCTTTATGCTTAGTTCCATTGCATGCGCACTCCACGTCTTCGGCGTTGCTGATGGCGCATAGCAGCAAGCATTTATAACATACTATGTTTGGTCAGAGTGGCATGTTTAAAAAGACTACTAAAGCATTAAAATACTGAATGCCAGGTTCTGGTCAAACTATGTATCTTTTGGTATTCTGCATGGGTTTTGCTGCAGTTATGACCTTGGTATATGATCGCTCTGAATGGAAATGCACACGTATCGTGTCATCTGGAAAAAGCAGTTGAGGGAAACTGGCAGTTACTCTTCAAGATATCGAATCAAAGTTCAACAGAGATAACTTGAATTTCATTTCCCCCTCCCCCCTTTTTTTTTTTTTTTTTGCAGGAGGAGCCCAACCTGCTTTGTCTAACTTAGACCTGTGGGACCAGCAACAGCTGACTGAGCGAGTGCGCAGGATAGTAGCGGCTTCCGGCATTCCGGTCTGAGGAGGCCGCCCGCAGATGACTCGATCATCTCCTCAGCAGTTCCTAAATAATAGGTTTTAATAAATACATTTTCCTCCTCCACCTCCCCAAGGGAAGAGTTGCCACGGCCAAGGATATTTTAAAAAAAATATTCAAGTAGATTCTGAATACTCCAGTTGGCTTGCATTTTAACATGCCATTTTGACTATTTTCGCATACAGACTATTTACGCAATTTTTCCAATAAACCCTAAAAAGAATTAAAAATGCCGTGTTTACAACCATACATGCTGGCATGCTTATGCACTTAGCATATTTTAAGAAATTGTGCGTTTGTGTAAAGCTCAGCTAGCATATGTGCCTCTTGGATGGAAGTTTTAATTGCACACTGCTGTTCAGTGCTTTGTTGTGTTAAAGTAAAGCCGACAACAGGAAACTTGAACCTGTTACATATTCTGTTGTCTGCTTTACTCTCACGACAAAGGCAATGAGCCTGAATGTGACTGAAATTTCCATGGCACACGCTTGCTGAGCTTTACACGAATGTTATTGGCAAGTTTTTGCACCAATAGCATGCCCTGCGAGCAAGTTCCGGGAAACGTCCGAATGTCCGCCTCCGGCTGTCCATGGGACGCGATCCGGATCCACAAACGATAGTCCGACGGATGTCCGCTGTACGTATGTCGAACATAACCGGATTTCCGTCGGACGTCCGAACCTCCCGTCGGACGTCTATGGCCGTCTGGGTGGTGTTGTGAATAGGGCTCCGGTCGAAGTTTGGAGCAGACTCTCCGGCAGCTGAAGACAGACGGGTTTAGCGGACGCCGGCGTGCGACCGCTGCCAAACGCGTTGAAGCGGCGGCGACGGCGGGAGGAGGGGGGGGGGGGGGGGGGGGGGGAGTGACCCTTTGTCTACTGCTGCGGCGGCCAACCTTCCCCGCCTTCCACCCTTCGGGACAGAGACGGGCTGCCTTTCGGGCCTTAATCCCCCTTTTCATCCACGGCGGCGCCAGCAGGGAACATGTCCTTGTGTTGAATTATAGTTGAATGGACCAGAGGCGCGTCACCGGGCAGCATTGACCCCGCTCGCCAAATTCTCGAAGCAGGCGGGTGACCTTGGAATTACGCGGGGGGGGGGGGGGGGGGGGAATGACCGCCGCGAGCGGGCGACTTCGCGGGATGTTTTGCCTTGGTGCAGAATCTCCACCACCAGCACAAGATCGCCATCGACATCGGAGAAGTTTGCCCTCGCCACCGAAAGATGTGAGAGGAGGCGCTCGAGCACCACCCTTGGCAGTGGGCGGCACACCGAGTGATCTCTTGAGCCCCACTGATTGGACTGCACCAATTGAACTTTATTTCCCCAGCTAGCGAAGTGGGGATAACCAACCGTATTTAAACAGTAGAAATTGTTTCCACCGAGATCTCCGTTTTCCTCTCTTGACCTGTAAATATCCCATCATGTAAAAAGTTGTATAAAACGCTTTTTTTTGCTTCTCCTCCCTGGCTGCTTCGGCTCCGTCATCCCGGCTCCTCATGGCTCCACGGCGGTGAAGTCTAGGCCCCTGAACCCCAGCCACATATGTGGGGACTAATTCGCAGAAGTCAGGTGGCGGATCCCTCTATATACGTTGGTTAAAATTCAACTGTACAAAATATGTCGAGTTCCAAACTGCACACAAAATATGCCGTAAGCTATAGATTGTGCAGAAAATATCCCCGGTCCGAATCCTTTTACTGTGTTTTCTTTTTCATCCAGCCTCTTCCTCACCAGCGCTTGCATATAAGTTTTCGTGTTGGCAATGAACGAGAAAATGACCGGAACGCATGGGAATGATTGAGGCTGTACTGCAAGCACAAAGCTTGTTCATTCGCCAGGGCACAGAGCGACGCGAAGTGGCACATAAAGGGAAAACCTGTACAGTCACCACGTATATATAGGTTCTAGCTGTTCCGTGCTTGCACTACCGATCTAGTCGAGGCATAAGTAGCCAAGCAACAAACCGAACCAGTATCGACGTGGCTGGGCGCGAGGCAGTCGGCCCCGTTCGGCATCCCTGTAGAACTCTATGAGACCGCGCCCTCTCGTATTCAAATCCGATCTTAATTAAGCGACGACGACTTTAGGCCGGACACCGCGCTTGGTGGGGGAGAGGCCACAGTTGCCGTAATGGTGCGGCATCACGCGCATGTATGCACTTGAGTGGGGAAGCGCGCCGTATGCGCAATGCTCGCCACTAAATTTGGACACGCTTCTGGAGGCGAAACAAAAGGGAACGAGGAAATCCGTCGCGGCATTCCACACCGGAATCGAGGAAGCGCGCAGGACTGCGGGTGCGGCAGCTCTTTTCCGCCACTGGCACGATATCGATACCTGGCGTGGCCGCGCACTTCCCTGCATCGAACACGAGCCGCGCGCGCAGGAGCTATGGCGCGCCCGTATTATACATAGACGCCGGCGCACAGACGAATGCGCATACGACGCGCCGCTCGTAGCGCACCCCAAGTAAAGCCATGATGCGCTTGCTGCCTCGCAGAGCGCACGGGTGTCAGCGCACGTTCGAATGGGGTCGATCGGAGCTCGCCGATTAATCACCGGCCGAGAAACGAACGAACGCCTGGCGGGGCGGCGGTGAGCCCCGCGCAATAACGATCAGTCACCGCGCCAGCTGCTGCTCTAATTACAAAGGCCGCCGCCACCGAGTGACCAGTGTACGAGTGTGTATACAAGCGGCTCTAAACGGCTGCACGCGCAAAAGGCTCTCTTAGCAGGGAGCCCCTATTACCTCGCCCTTGGCAAAACTGCACCGGCGTGTCTCTGCAGCGTCTCGGAGAACACGGGCGGGCCCTGCAGTTTAACGCGCTCTGCCTGCCATTCGTGCTGCTTCGTGAGTGTGCTGTAATGTCCCTTTCGTGGGATCGCATTTGTTTATTTTCTTGCGCGGCACGAAACTGCTCGGTTTCACGGTCTTTCTTATCTACCCCGTCGACGGATGAGTGCGGCGACCACTGTTGGGCTCGCGATCATCCGTCGTCTTTGCGGTCGCCACAGTATAGCAGAAACGAACTTCGGGTTACGTAAATGATATAAAAATAAAGTGAAGAAGCACACATAAGAAAGATAGTTACAGCTAGTTGGCGCATCACCAACTACGAGAATCATGCGTCAAAACATAGGAAAGAAACTTTACAGTGAAGTTTTGCGCACTATATATAGACGGCACAAAGCTGCTTCACAAAGAGAATGGACCCACCTGCCTTCTCCGGATGTCACCACGTGCAACTCGCCTACTTTGAAGCTCATATTTTAACTTACAACCGCGTACTTTACCGCTCTTATGGCCGGCTACCTCGCACTCTTCGTTTGTACGCGTGAGGGGAAAGCCCTCCGCGTTTTTCGAGCATACTTGCAATGCACTGTACATGAATCTCGGTATAAGCGAAACATCGAAACTAGTGGTGTAACACTCGCAAAGATCTTGGCATTCTTTTTTCCTGGGTGGGCTTACGCTGGTTAAGCAGTATGTACTACGCGCGGCAAATGCAACCTACAGAGTAAGTACATCCCACTGCAGAGACGTTACTGCGCTGATTCGCTTAATCGTGAAATAAGGGGCAGCTTTGGATACGAGTTTGCGTTTGTAGCTCTTAATATGACACACGCACACAGCGACACCTATGCAGTTCCTTTACAACCACGCCTGACTGGACTCGGGTTCAGAAACTCGTGGCCATTTACTTTTCCGCTTGCGGACTCCATCCTTAACAGCACGAACCATCTTCGAAAGCTCGTGCTAGCCGGAAACGTATAGGAATGAATATATTTTCTCATTTATGCATCCGTTGTCTCACGATGGGCTTGTCGCAAATAATGGTGTCGTTGTCAATTAGTAAGACAAGGACAGCATATGTCCCTTGACCGGAGTGTGAGGTACCATTGTGGGAATAATCTGCTGCATCAAAGAAGTTCAGCTTCCTTTAGAAATCGGCTTTAATTATAGGGAAACTGTGCAATATTGTAAATTACCGTTACGAAAATACAGGCGGTAATGATTCAATCTTCTGGCGTGCAGCAAAATTTTGCTTACAACGTTCGTCCTTTACTCGCATCCAGAACTTAAAATTGTAATGGAAAACCTACGGGGAGAACGCTGTTTACGATCTGCAAAAACGTTAACAATAAAAAACAAAGAGTAACTACGAACCTCCTGAGGAATTCACCAATATACTGAGTATTTTAGCAGGTTTGTGCCACATGCGAACGAATTAGGCGCTCGTAAAGAACTTCGCATTGAAAAATGCGCATCTACAGAATTTCTGGGTATGTCAACTGCATTGCCCGGAAGCAGCGTTAACAATTAAAAACAGAACGTAGTTTGTATGATTTGCTACAGGGAAAGAAACTCTTGATGCCACAGTGGACGTTTGCCACAGAGATTAAAATCAGGTTTTCTTTTCTTTTTTTTTTTTTGTGACTGCGTTGCGACACATTCCTCTCTTTACAGAGTGTTTTTTTTTTATCGTTTTTGTTCATTTTTTTTTGCGTCTCTGCTTCCCGCTTGGTGGAATAGTGGGAAAACTGAAAATGACCAAATAGGAAGAGAATGGCCACGACAAAATATATATATATATATATATATATATATATATATATATATATATATATATATATATATATATATATATATATATAGAGAGAGAGAGAGAGAGAGAGAGGAAGAGAGAGAGAGAGAGCACGGTGACTTATCACGCAGACAAGGCCAATATTTCCACGGCCGCTACCCACTGTACACCTGAGGCGAGCGTCTCGAGCTGCACGCACGCCCCCGACGCAGCCAGCAGTCCTGCGGGGTCAGGAGAGGTCGGCGCGCAGACATTCCATCCGTGACCCTCGGCCTGACCGACGACAAGCGATGCATAGCAAACAGTGGCCCGTGGCATCGTTGCACTAGTTGCGCCAGCGGGTGCTCGAGGGAAGGACCGCACCCCTACCCTGCCACCAGAAGTCGCCAAGTTGCTGTTCTCTCAGTTCTTTCTACCTCGCCGCAGATCTTTTTCGCCGTTGTGTAGACCGCCGCGGGCAGACCGGAAGTCACGGTGTAGCTAATGCGCGCTAGGACCCCCGTGGACTCACGCGCGCTAGCGGGAGTCCACTAGAGTCGAACGACGCAGAGCGCCGCCAAACAAACGCGGCCATACGTGTATTCACGAACGCTAACGACCGCCGGACGATGAAAGAACGCACCAGTGGCACGCGTCAGCGCCGTAAGCGTTACGCGGATTCGATTGCCGTGCAACTCGGCCTCGTCTGAAGAAGTAGAGAGAAGAGGGGCATCTGTGCCACACGACTCTGGCGAGCGCTCTAAGCAAGCCATTTTGCGGTCCACTTAACCGCGAGTGCTGCAATGAGGAGCTGCTCAACTCCAGAGCTCTGGATACCTAATTTAACTCGCAGTTGTAGTGATACCTACTGGCGGCGCATTACTTCTCACTTGAAGAAATATATAATCACGGTCACGCACATACATCCCCAGTGCAACGAGCGCATTCCAGCCTACCTCAGAAACACTACCGAAACCCCTAACAACCGAACAGAGTTATCGAGGAGGTTCGCAACGAGGTAATCTTTTTTCCCTCCGTTCGCGTCAATCAAAACTGAACAAATATAATTTTGTTTCCTTTTTCCTGGATGCGTAACCGGTAGATGTAACAACAAACAAACATACAGCTTCATTGACGACTTGTCAAATGACTATTTACAATCATTCGTCATCACAGGAAGTCGACAACGCACGCCAGCAAGAATTTGGAGCTGCTCACCCGAAAAGTAGCGGTGCTTGGGTGGATAGCAGTGCTGACGGAATGTCGCATTGAAGCGACTCGTTTTTTACATTTTCCGCATCTTTCTGCGGCGGGGGGGTGGGGGGGACAACAAAAAATAAACTGTGCCTGTCCTTTGTCACTCCTGCCCTGTTCTACAAGAAGAAGCGCTGCCGCCTGCAAGGGAAATGCAAACCTCGTGCAATATTTGTCCCTCCAATTTCGATAGCAGACTTCTCCATCAAGCCCAACTCGTCGCTTAGAGTTATAGCAGGTCCCGTCAGTGAGGCGTTTCTTCTTACGCCATTGCAGTCGTTTTTTGTCGCTCGTCACACTAGTCCGCAGAAGATTTCTGGCTGTATGCCATATGCATGTAGGCTAATTATGGAGGGCTGCTCTTATCTGACAGTCCTCTTAACGCGTAAAGCAGTTAGTGTACTCGGTATGTCATACATAAATATGCCTCGCCACCATCCCCGGGCAATAGAATGACAGAAAACAACCCGTTAGCCTTGCACAATAGAAGCAATGACAACCCCTGCAGCTATAGCGTCGCCTGTCTCGCTTGACAAACGGAACGCGAGCTCTCAGCTGACTGGTCGCAGGTGCATGCCCCTACGATGTCTAGTTGCTGGCGGCGTCACATGGCAACTTCGACGTTCACGCGCAGCGGGGATGCCACTCGAGCGCGTGCGTGGCGCGCCGCATTTGACGTACCGCGAGCGTTCGGCGAAAGCCGCTCCACTGAAGCGTGAAGCCGATGCACCACGGCGCGCGCCTCTCCTTCTCTCTCTTTGTTCCTACGCGCTTCAACGCCGGCAGCAGCGCTCATGCAACGGGGGTAGTCCGACGGACATTCGTTAGAAGCCGCGATAATGGACATTGTTGGGAAAAAGCCCGTCAACTCCAGGATTCGTTCGCGGCTTGCGTCGCTCGTCAGTGGGAACATTGGGGCCCCGTTGCAGCCTTGTGAAAATACTCGTACGCAGAGGACGAGTGTCTTCCCATCATTACGTGCGGTCGTCGCACAACCAACGCGCATTTTACAAGTGATGCTTTGCAGTGCAGGATGAAGGCGTATTGTTTTTCTCATCAACTCTATATCAGAATCAAAATGACCCTTTCCTGCTCGCCGACCATCTGATTAATTTATTTGAAGAATCTGATTTATTTATAGGAAGGGAAAGGCGCGGTAACTGTCTCACTTGTTTTCTGTGGACACCGCAACCGCGCCGTAAGGGAAGGGAGGATGGTGGGAGTGAAAGTGGAAAGAGAGAAAGAGGAGCCATAGTGGAGGGCTACGGAGTAATTTCGACCACCTGGGGATCTTTAACGTGCGCTGACATCGCACAGCACACGGACGCCTCTTCGTTTCGCCTCTATCGAAACGCAGACGCCGAGGTCGGGTTCGAACCCGGGTACTCCGGCACAGTAGTCGGGCGTCTTACCACTGCACCACCCCGGCGGGGCTCGCCGACCATCGTATGCCGCATAACCACTGCCTTTTATCTATTTATTATTTTTGCTGCGCTTGGAACTAAACTGAATGGGAATGCATGCCTTCCCTGTGAAAAAAACAAGAAAATAACGGAAACGAAGAAAAGAAATCGATTTTGGGCACCGTTTTTGCGGGCGTTCTTGTTGCACTTGTTCTATGGAAATGTCATTTTTCCTTCAGATTAGGATTAGCGGTAATGTTCATGCAAGAAACTAAATTTTTATTACGAAAGCAGGATAGCAACTTCATTGCTTACTTGTCAATTTTGCTGGTGATTCCTTCGTTTCGTTTTTACCGCCGCCAAGTACAGGGCAAAACACACAATGAGTGAATACGAGCGCGCGAAATGATACGCGAAGTGACTGTGAAACCGGAATGCGTGCAAAGAAAAAGATTGACGCACCATGTGCTTAATATTGCCATCAATTTGGAGGCGAACAACAGCAAGCTTTCAGGCACTGCAGGGGTCTAGTTCGTTCATTTTTCGTGTAATGCTGACGCTAGGCGCTTCATTGTGACACAGATGATGGCTATGAATTACCACATAACTGAGGGAAGCTGGAAAGCTTCTATGTTGCGAAGGTGCAGAGTCAAATAAAAGAACAATACTCTGGAAGCTTTAGAAAATATTTCTTGGCGCTAAATATTTTTGCGACGAGCGAAAACATGCTATATGTTGCTCGGAGGAAGTAAAGAGCAGTTTGGTGCCGAGATCACAAGGAGGCAAGCATGAACAAAGGCCTCGTCGCCCGTAAGACAGTACAAAAGAGATCTATGCAAAAACATGAAGCGATGCACACTTCCCTGATTCGTGCCGGCGAAACTGGATATGAAGCCACGGCGAGCAAAACCAATGGCATGGGCAATATTCGCGACAAAGTCACCAGCAGCACCCACTTCATTAAGCAGAATGTGCTTTGAGATAGCATGCATGTAATAAGGTATACTTTATTTCAAAGCAGGAATACACTGCTTAAAATCAGTTTCGGCGACAACACCAGGGCCCGCTTGCACGAAACGATCTTAAGACTGTCTTAGCTAAGTCCAGACTTAACTGAAGTCAAATGATAGGCCGCTTAAGACTAGAGTCAAGGCTCGGCTTCAGTCCTGACTTGAATAAGTCGCTTGTACGATTGCGACTCTAGTGCCGTCTTTGTTAAGACACAAGGAAGTCAGGTCCTGTCCCTGTTGTAAGATGTAAACATTCCGTCAATCTTGCACTATGTAAAATCCGTGCCATTGCTTTTTGCGGCTTAAGATTGTGTTGCGAGGAAAAATGCCCCAAGTGGTTGCTGAGGGCGTTCAGAGAAGCCATTCTGGTGAACACATCATCGTTCGGAACACGAGCAGTCTTAAAAAAATGATGTTTTACTAAAGACACCGTTTAAGTCTAGACTTAGCTCAGGCTTTATCCTGCAAGCCGGCAGCATAATATATGCGCGGCCATTTAGCTACCCTCTTCCTCTTGAATTTCAGAAACTAACTGTCTTCGAATCATCTGGGAATATTTTTAAAAGCCCACTACGTCCGGACAGCGTTACGCATCTCGAATAGCCTCTTTTTTTTTGTTGTTGTTGTTTTTTTGTCAGCAGAAAGAAGTACTGGAACAGCACGCTTATCCTGACGGAACCGCTCAACAAGAAGGCCACTGCACGCAGGGGACAGTGGAATGATTGGACCGGCAATTCGACATGCTCGACCGGAGAGGGTGGATTTTATTTTTTTTTATGCTTGGCCGGAAGCGGTAAGCGCAGCAGCCTGCCAAGTGCACTATGTGCGGCTTCGTCATGACTTACGAAGCAGCGCGACATGCGGGAAAGTATACGAGGCACGAAAATTGAGAGCGCCTAAGACATCGTCGCACGCCAACCACGTGCAGCATAAAGCGTGGTCCGTTGCTTATTATACTGACGTGAACGTGGAGCAGAGAAGCGAAATCGACAGAATATTCACATTCCTTCTTTTAGAGTGTCAAACTGTGACAGCGCAGATTCTGGAGAACCTTAAAATCAAAAAGAGGGCCAGAAAGACGTCTTTGTTTAGAAGCAAAGTAACAGAACACACACGAGAAACTAGACAAGATTTGCACACTGACTCACACTACGGTCAAGTGAACCCCAAACCGTGAGGAACAACAAACTTATCCTGGTCAGCTACACTATGCTGCCGGGTATAGTAATTAAGGTTTGAAGAATAATGAGTACATATGATGCGGCGCCAAAATTATTTATCACTAAAGAATTAACACTGCAGTGTATAAGAGGGTATAATTCGTATATACTATTAAGTGGCCATTCAAATCATATTAATATATTATCGGCCATATATTAATCGGCCAGGTGAAGTCCACTAGCCCGTACACGCAGTTTCCTGCGCCACGACCCTTACCGGCTAGCTGTCATGTGCCGGAACTGTTCTCTACCACGGGACCTTATTGGCCGTCACACTAGCAACCAGGACCCGCATTGCTGTAGTTCCTGGCGCGTTAGCGATGCCTGGGTGAATGATACTTTAGTTTCCTTGGCTATTACGACTGCCGACGGGATCGAGGCCAGCCATTCACAAACTACCATGACGCAGCGCTTTCAGTGGCAGTCAAGCCGCTCAGAATGAGAACAGCTGAGATCGGCTCATAGCTTCCGAGACAGACTCGGCCCGGACCTCGTCTGGGCATTTGAAGCCGTCGACGCCGCAGAGGGCCCAGCGCCAGAGAGCGCGTGGCGCTGAACCCCCTGTGCCATGGGCGAGTGGGACGCACCTTGAGCAGCTTCTTGCACGAGGCGACCATGGGGGGAGGGCCGAGCCATGGGACACCGTCGCGGTCAGCGTCGTGCTGCAGGGCGAAGAGGCGCACCAGCTGCAGAACCAGAGCGTCGGGCTTGAGCGCCTGCAGCGCCGACTCCTCGAGGAAAGCGGCGCGTGCGTACAGGGCCTCGAGCGGCGGCAGTGATCCGGGCAGCTGGTCCAACAACAGCTCGACCGGCAGCTCAGCCAGCAGCGCACGGAAGGCGGCCGGCGCGAGGCGCGAGAGCAGCGCGGCAGCCTCTCGGTGTTGCTGCCGCTCGCAGAGAAGCAACACGCGGCGCAGGGCCGCGCTGCCGCTCATGTCGCTCAGGCTGGCCGAAGGACCGCGCGGCTCGTCCACGTCGCCGGCGAAGCCCTGCAGCCAGTGCGAGTCCCGCCAGGTGAGCTTCTGCACGTTTCGCCGCTGGGCGCCGGCGGGCCGCTCGGGACGGATGCGCCTGCCACTGCTCATGGTGGCCGCTGAGCCGCCACTGGCCGACGAGGGTCAGGCCGCCGCCGTCCTCGCTCTCGCCTACTGACACACTGAGCCAGAAAACGGGTTCGGCCCGCCCGCCGCCGGTGCCGCCGAAAGTGGTAGTCGCACCCCCGCAGCCCTCGACCGCGGGCGGCTCGGA
The DNA here is from genome assembly GCF_055883805.1 of Amblyomma maculatum. Lineage (NCBI taxonomy): Eukaryota > Metazoa > Arthropoda > Arachnida > Ixodida > Ixodidae > Amblyomma > Amblyomma maculatum. Next base: position 261,747,270 of record NC_139344.1, read on the forward strand.
CCGCAGGGAGACTCTTCTCTTTGGACGACTCCCCATTTCCCCGCCAATCTAGACGACACTCGTGAAGGCCGAAAAAAGAAAGCACAACGCTTCTTTCTCGAACTCTACGTCAGGTCAGCGTTGACCAGCTACACTGTAGCCGGAGTACGAGATAAATAATTAGATTAAACGATGAAGCTATAAATCGCTCGATCGGTTAATCAAATAATTAATTAGTTCGTAAGTTTATTACTAAACCGGTCGAGTAATTAAGAAATAATCAGTCTGTCAACCAATCGGTTAAGAAATAAAACTAGTCAAATGCAACCCTACAATTTGGCAAACAGATCCTTGATGGAACCTGACATTTCAAGGTTATCTATGTAAGGTTAAACGTAAAGGATTAGGTGCGGCGCGAGGTAAAAAATGCAGGCGCTAATAGCCATCTTTTCTAGAACTGATAACAGAAAATCGTGAATTTGTTTCAATAACCCAGTTTCTACCTGAATATTAAATGAAAGAAGCAAAAATCACACCGTTTATTAACTGCTCTCTCCCCACCCACACAGTCAAGTAGGAGTCCTTATTTAAATCCATAACGGCATGTCCAGCTTCTCAGGGACTGGTTTTTTTCTATAAGAGGGGGGGGGGGGGGGGGGGGAGAACCACGAGGAACTATTTCCGAGAATGTCTCTGTCGGGCTTTTTGCCGACGACTGCAATTGAATGCATTAACGGATTGTTCACTGTCTACAGAATTTGCTTTTAGCTGCGAGCCGATGATGCGTTCAGTGGAATATATTGAATTGAAACTTGATAACACTGTTCTTTTTCAAATACCACGCAAAAAAACCACACACCCCTTTTAGTCTTCTCTCTTACAGCCCCAAATCATCCCACTATGGATGTTAAACATCCCAAGAATTTAATTATTAGCTTAACAAAAGATTTACCATGCACGTCTGTATTTCAGACGCTTGTTCCTCGGCGTTTTCCAAGTTGTGCTATTTAAGGACGAAGATAGTGGTGCTGCAAATAGGCTCAAACTTCTTGCACGCGTAATGTTTGGTAGGTCATAATTAAAATATGCTTCGGTCCTAAGAGGCAGGCTCAAGAAGGAAGTCATTTCCCTGGCTTAATATGACGCGAATGAAAGTGATTAGGTGTATTTATAACAAATATGCGCGATTAGATTCTCTTATGACACTAATGAACGCCTCTCACATTTGGCTACTAAAGGTATAAGCTGAAAATTATCCCCTTTATTGTTTATGCGTAACTTTTAACATAACTATACGTACCTTATCACAAATTTCTCAAAGTCAAGCCCGTGACGAACACAACAGTCAAAAGGTCATTCGCTCGAAACATTTTTTGCACTTGCGGACACATTCAGGCACAGTTTCTCCCGTCAACATTGTCTGACTTAATCTGTCTTCCAGTCCTTCCCAGTCCTCTATAATTTATGTACAGCATTTTTTTTTTGTGGGGGGGGGGGGGGGGGGGGGGATGAACATTGTGTTTTTGTTTTATTGACACCAACCTTGTGAAATGCATTTTCTTATGTCATTTTTTGTTTTCTTGCTTTGTATATTGCCCTTCCGGTATGGGCCAAAAAGGTTGGTGCGATTATGAAATAAATAAATAAATTTTTTTATCTTATTCTGAGTCCTGTTTGTGTAATATACAAGTGGACTCGGAGAGCAAAACACCGTTTATCTCGTTACACATTTTATTCTTGCTGTTCTCCGATTCTATTTCTGAACCCCAGCGGAAAGGCCCGTGCTCCGATCACGGAGGTTGTCTGTCACAGATACTGATAAAACTAAACTTAGTCAGCAAGCTGTGCGAATGGCCTCAGCATATATTGCTTAACGGTGCCGAAACTCGATGCCCCGTCGCAGAGAACGGGGACAAGTGTCTAAAGCAAACACCGCCTGCTGCTCTTTCTCCTGGGAAGATCACATTTGGCGAACCCGGAAAGTCTGGCTTCATCAGACAGCCTCTTTTCATGATGACTTTGTGTCTTTGTTGTTTAACACATGCTTTGATGCTCCTCGAGCGCGGCTTCTGCGACCCATTGCCACGGCTTTTGAACTGTTCATCGAAGGCATAGGTTACTTAACCGGAGAGTATACGTGTTCGTTTGGAACGAGAAAAATGAGACGGACATGCGCACAAAGAAACGGAAGCAAAATAAAATCAACGCTGGTGACCGTTACGCTCCCAGCGTATATAGGCAAGGCGCACCGTGGAAGGTTCATGAATAATTTCTTCTATGACATCCTTTCCTTGACGCACGCGTCGAGCTTTATGTCCTCATCTCACGACACAACAATGCCCCAAGCCCGACGCATTCTGTAGCACGAAGAGAAGGCAGTAAAAAATGCAAAGTGCGCTAGCCTTTCCCGCTGATCGCTCCGTCCCAGCTCCGCAGAGAAGCCGTTAGCGCGACGTCCAAAACCTGCTGCAAATCGGGACGATGGCTTCCTCATACGCGGCAAATGTGGTAATGCTTATACTGAAGCGTTTTGCGTCTGAACTCGGTGATAGACAAGGGCGTTTGAGTCCTTGTATAAATCGACAGACTTCTTCGCAGCCGGTCCGGCTAACCAGAAGCAGCACGCCAAAATTGGCGGCGACTGGAGGAATGGGCCTTGCGCCAAGAGCGCCCAAGGTGCGGCCAGGTGCCGAATTTCCACGCTTCCGAGTCGGCGGATCACGGCGCATCGGGTGTTGCAGCGGTAGTCGCTGCTACGCGCGCGCCGCCGGAGGTCTTCACCTTCGGCGGCGTGACTGCAGGGGTTGGCTCGCTGACCGCACTATCACCGCCCCTTGACTGGGGCCGGCGGTGCGAGCGAAAGGAACCGCGTCCACCACCTTCCTCAATTTGGTCACGTCTTATTCCGCGGCGTGGTTATGAGCCGCTGAGGTAACGGGAGCTCGTGCTCTCGGCGGCACGGAGAAAGGAAGGTGTTTGCAGCAATCATGCCGTCAGAGGTGAGAAGAAAACTGAGTCCGGCGGTGCTTGCCATGTTGAAGAAAAGGCAAGAACCAGTGATTAGATCTCATTGACTAGAGGCAGGGATTCTCCGGTTGGTTGTGTTTGCATAGAGGCGACATTTGTATTTGAATAACGCAGTAAGAACCGACTGGTATTACCCAAGCGGAGGTTTCCGAACATTGGAAGACCGCCTTGGAAGCTGATGTGCTGTATACTACACACAACACGCGCTTTGCAAATTTCGGAAGAACACGCTTGGCAAGCACTGTTAGAGGCGAAAACCCCCTGGCACGAATTGAGCTGAATGGGCGATAGCTAGCTCTCAGCTCTCAGATGTCGTAACGTGGTTCGTCGAAGCTACAGGCGCGAGGCGAAGGTTTCTACTTGCGTGCGTCTATATGTTGTTACATATATGATATATGCCCTGCGTCTTTGAACATCCATCGATGAAGACGACGATCAATAACAGGGAGACAGAAGACGAAGCTGTAGCAACCGTTTGTGCTAAGAAGGTTGGCGCTTGCGGGAACATTTACGCTAGTTCGGCTGTTGTGTTTCGTGGCTAACCTTCTTGCCACGTGATAGGTGATACGCTCTCACCTCGAGGATGTCAAGATGTGGATAGCTTGCGCTCGCGAATTCCACTACTGAGGCACGGCGGGTTTAGCTCGAGCATGCACTTTTTTCGCGAAATGTCAAATGTCGCCGCAATAATCAACTTTAGACGAAAGGAACGGCCTTGGACACCCAGGCAACCGCCAGGTTCCAAGGAATCCTGGCCGACTCCCAGCCTTTCAGGTTAAAACCTCCTCGAATTTTATTGAATAAATTAAGTTATCTGTCTCTCTCTCTCTCTCTCGCCCTCGGACACCTACTCGTAGAATTTGATATATTTGGTATTTAGAGTTCACCAAGTTTTCCTTTCAGCTGAAACAAATTGATGTGCAACTAAGGGGCCGTGTATAGTTCGGAATGACTGCATAAGCACATTTTTTAACCATAGATTTAGATGTCAACCTTGCCACAGCCTACTTAAGAATTCAGGTGCCTCAACTTATACCAACTTACACCAAACATATCACCTACGCATAACTTATGTAATTTTATACCTTATACCAACTTATATAAACTTTTACCAAGATTTTGAAAGCAGATGGAGTGTCTTATTTTCAATAAACCCAATTGCTGGGTGGCGTTGAGAGTCGCGTGGTCTAGCCTTATTTTTTTTCGTTCTCCAACATAATTATACACGAATGATTAGCAAACGTTTCAATTATTGGCTCGAGGAAAAAGCAGCGCTATAGCAGGGACGTCTTTCGTCCTGCTGTTTATACTTATTTTCTGGTCCTTTTTCAGGCGTATATAACATCGCGCTGAAAAAAAACCGCCTTGAGACCATCTACAACATCTGGATTGACACCTTGTTCTTCAAAACAATATTTAAAATGTTAGCGATTTCATATACTAATTGATTAACTTTGAAACACGAAAAAAAAAATTCCGCAGAATATGTCAAAAGGCTCTCAGCAACTCTCAGGTGGCCTCATGCATTTGGCTGGAACATTTCGTCTTTTTAAAAGCTTGGTTGCATTTTGCTGCATGGGATACCTGTTATGAATGAAAGAGAAAGCAGTTTGCTGTCACCAAATGCAACAGCTGACCCTACAGACAGATTCGAGCCCTTGACGAATAGAAACAGTTGCTCTGCAACCTATTCCCAACGACTGAGTCCGCTGTATATACGCGTACGTGATGGGGCAGACGCAGGTCTGCGTTGGGGGAGAGTCTAACTGGAGGGAAGAACCGTTAAAAGAAAAAAAAAACAGGCTCTTTTGGTGCAGGTACTGAACGCCCTGGCATAGACGGTGGTCGGGCAGCTGTTAAGTGATTGCAGACCTATACCGAGGAGGTGACATCAACGGCACAAGGACAACGCATCTGTAGTACTGTTAGGTAACTTTTTTAGAACATTATCGTAACTCCATTGCACGAATAGAATGGGGCGTCAGAGAACACTATCTCCGCCCGCACGATACCCCAAAAGCGCCTTGTTTCTTTATTTTCCACTACACAAGGTTTAATGTAGGTTTAAGAACAGGAGTTGGCCACCCTGGTGCAGTAATTGGCCACAACCTCCTATGATAAGCTCCATAAAACCCCGGCCCTCAGTCACCAGCGGCTGCGGAACAACTGACCATGGCGGCGGTCAGACCTGTGACGCAGCACGGGGTGCTAAGAAAGCCTGGCTCCGCTGGACAGGCCGCCATTGGAAACTGACCCTGGCAACGTTTAATGCTAGAACCCTAGCTAGTGAAGCTAGTTTAGCAGTGCTGTTAGAGGAACTAGAGGGCATGAAATGGGATGTCATAGGGCTTAGTGAGGTTAGGAGGCCGAATGAGGCATATACTGTATTGAAGGATGGGCATGTACTGTGTTATCGAGGTTTACCAGAGAGGCGACAACTAGGAGTAGGTTTCCTTGTCAATAAGTATATAGCGGGTAATATAGATGAATTCTATAGTATTAATGAGAGGGTTGCAGGCATCGTAATTAGGCTTAATAAACGGTATAAACTGAAGGTTGTACAGGCCTATGCACCTACAAGTAGTTATGACGACCAGGCAGTTGAAAGCTTCTATGAAGATATAGAATCGGCAATGCGAAAAGTAAAGACGCAGTATACTGTACTAATGGGCGACTTCAATGCCAAGGTAGGGAAAAAACAGGCAGAAGACACGGCAGTAGGTGACTATGGCATTGGTTCTAGGAATAGCAGGGGGGAGTTACTAGTTGAGTTTGCAGAGCGCAATAACTTACGAATCATGAATACCTTCTTCAGCAAACGGAAGAACCGGAAATGGACATGGAAAAGTCCTAACGGAGAGACTAAAAATGAAATCGACTTCATAATGTGTTCAACCCCCGCCATTGTGCAGGATGTAGAGGTAATCGGGAAAGTGCGATGCAGTGACCACAGGATGGTGAGGTCCCGAATTAGCCTAAATCTGAAGAAAGAACGCAACAGATTAGTAAGAAAGAAACCCATCAACGAATTAGCGGTGAGGGGGAGGGCAGAAGAGTTCAGGATCTCCATACAGAATAGGTATTCAGCTCTAATTGAGGATGGCGACATTACCCTAGAGGCAAGGAACAATAATTTCAGAGATATCATTACTGAGTGCGCGGTATACAAGTAGGCGGTAGGATAGTTAGAGAGGATACCGGTAGGCTGTCTAAGGAGACGAAAGATTTGATTAAGAAACGCCAGAGTATGAAAGCTTCCAATCCAACATACCAGATCGAATTGGCCGAGATATCAAAGCTAATCAATAAGCGCAAGGTGGCCGATATAAGGAAGTATAACATGGAGAAAATTGAGCATGCTGTAAAGAACGGGGGAAGCCTTAAAGCGGTAAAGAAGAAATTAGGCATAGGCAAAAACCAGATGTATGCGATAAGGGACAAGGCGGGCAACGTCATCACTAATATGGACAAGATAGTCAAAGTAGCCGAGGAGTTCTATACAGATCTCTACAGTAGCCAAAGTAGTCAGGACCGTAATGAGATTGGCGGTAGGGAAAAACAGTCAGACGTTCCACCAGTGACGAAGGACGAGGTCAAGAAAGCACTAGAAACTATGAAAAGGGGGAAATCAGCTGGGGAGGATCAGATAACTACAGATTTGCTGAAGGACGGGGGGGATATCGTGCTAGAAAAACTGGCCACCCTGTATACGCAGTGCCTGGTGTCATCGACGGTACCGGAAGCATGGAAGAATGCAAACATTATCCTTATCCACAAGAAAGGGGACTCTAAGGACCTTAAAAATTACAGACCAATCAGCTTACTGTCTGTTACGTATAAGGTATTTACTAAGGTAATCGCTAATAGAATCAGGACAACCTTAGACTGCAATCAAGCAAAGGATCAAGCAGGGTTTCGGAAACGGTACTCTACTATCGATCATATGCATACCATCAATCAGGTGATAGAAAAATGCTCGGAATATAACCAGCCCTTATACATAGCATTCATTGACTACGAAAAAGCATTTGACTCAGTTGAAACCTCGGCGGTGATGCAGGCATTGCGAAATCAGGGGGTAGACGAGCCGTACGTGAAAGTGCTGGAAGATATATATAGTGGCTGCACAGCAACCATAGTTCTGCATAAAGAAAGTAACAAAATTCCTATAAAGAAAGGTGTTAGGCAAGGAGACACAATCTCCCCAGTACTATTCACAGCTTGTTTAGAGGAAGTATTCAGAGACTTGGAATGGGAGCAGTTAGGGATAAGGGTAGATGGAGAATACCTCAGTAATCTGCGATTTGCTGATGACATTGCCTTGCTAAGCAACTCGGGGGATGAACTGCAAATAATGATTGATGACCTAGACAGAAAAAGTAGAAAGGTAGGCTTGAAAATCAGTATGCAGAAGACTAAGGTAATGTTCAACAGCCTCGGGAAGGAACAGCAGTTTACATTAGGTAGCGAAATACTGGAAGTAGTAGGCGAATATGTCTACTTAGGACAGGTAGTAACCGCAGATCCGGACCTTGAAAAGGAAATAACAAGAAGAATAAGATTGGGATGGAGCGCATTTGGCAAGCACTCGCAGATTATGACTAGCAGCTTACCGGTATCGCTCAAGAGGAAAGTATACAACAGTTGCATCTTGCCTGTACTCACCTATGGGGCTGAAACGTGGAGGCTAACCAAGAGAGTTTTACTTAAGTTGAGGACAACCCAGAGGGCTATGGAACGAAAAATGGTAGGGGTAACATTAAGAGATAGAAAGCGTGCAGAGTGGGTCAGAGAAATAACTCAAGTTACCGACATTCTAGTGGAAATTAAGAAGAAGAAATGGACATGGGCAGGACATGTAGTGCGAAGAGAGGATAACCGATGGTCGCTGAGGGTAACAAACTGGATTCCAGGGGAAGGAAAGCGTAGCAGGGGGCGGCAGAAAGTTAGGTGGGCGGATGAGATTAAGAAGTTCGCAGGGGTCAAGTGGATGCAGCTAGTGCAGAACCGGGTTAAGTGGAGAAATATGGGAGAGGCCTTCGCCCTGCAGTGGGTATAATCAGGTTGATGATGATGAAGGTTTAATGTCGCAAAACTGAACAAGCGCCATGAGATGTGTCGCTGAACTCGGGATTAATTTTTATCGCTCGTGAATCTATACTACTGTACGCTAACATCACACAGACATTTTTAAATTTCGGCCCCGCCGGGGTGGCGCAGTGGTTACGGCGCTCGACTACTGTTCCCAAGGACGCGGGATCGAATCCCGGTCTCTGCGGCCGCTTTTCGATGGAGGCGAAAAGCAAGGCGCCCGTGTGCTGTGCGATGTCAGTGCACGTTAAAGAACCCCAGGTGGTCAAAATTTCCGGAGTCCTCCACTACGGCGTCTCGCATAGCCTGAGTTGCTTTGGGACGTTAAACCCCACAAACCAACCAACCAACCATTTTTCAATTTCGCCAACAGCGAAACGCGACCACGGCCGCGATTCCACCCTGCGACCAAGCAACGATGGCTGGTGCTCTTTTGTGCTCCTTTAGTTCCCAGTTTTCTACGGCATCGATAATGGCACACTTTGTGAAGCTCTTGAAAGGCCAACAGATAACGTTTGCGACAACGGCACCTTTCTCACGGGACTACGTGTCTGATACTAAAGTGGCGGCTCCGCATTCTGCGTGAGAGGAGTTTTCCACGCGCACGAATAGACGAAGGTATCAGTGGAACAATAGATATAAGCAAAAGGAGCTAATATTAGTACCAGTAATTTCCTTCACACCGGGCAACTTCTTGATAGGTATATTCATACCCCGTTCTAAGCATACGCATTTGCTATGAAGACCAGTATAACAGCAACTTCGAGAAAAAGTTGTACATTTTATATTAGCGAAGTGAAAGATTGGGTAAACAGAGTAGAATGTTTTATGCAAAACACAGAATGACGCATGCTGTGAGCAAATGATGCTTGTGCGCAGCCTCGGTCGCGGCATTGACTTCAATGCCCTCGTTGGGTTCCGCATCTTCAAGGATGGTGAGTGCAAACAGCGAAACAAAAGCTCTCCGCTGACTTTCTACTCTTCAGAAGAAAGAAATTTAGGGAGACATAAGGAGCAGGGAATGGTACGAATTAAAACAAAATAAAAAAAAATTGATGGACAGGTTTCCTTTAAGGACTGCAGTTAATGGCCTGTGCCGGTCCTACGCGGCTATTGCATCACGATAGTTTAGGTTGCGGGCACTGATGTCATTTCACCAGGGAAAGACAGCTTTATAAAGCTGTTTGCACACGATAAGGGCTCGTGACTGATCAAAGCGCGTGAAGAGATCAATCGCGATGTCTAACTGTATGATAGCTGAGGTTCTGACCGATCACTATGTTAATATAAAGCAGACAAACTGACGATTAATCCTTTACAGGTCGGTCAGATGCATACCCAGCAGCGTAAGCTCGTGTATGTCTCGCACGTACTTACACGCTACTTTGTATGCTTTTGGAGTGCTTGCGAAGTAAGTCTCAATTGATGTCCTCGCCTTGTCCATGCCTCTTCTTTCTGCGCCCCTGTCTGCTTGCGCGGTTACAGTATGCAGTGCAATGACTAAACATATTCACGGGCGAAAACATTTTCCTTCCTGAGTAGCTGACGCCAGCCTTGTCGTCCGCGGTCGCAACGCGAAGTTTTAGCGATCCGTGTCACGCTTTATGGTGGCGTATGGTCTGGCGTGGAGAGCCTTATTACCACTCGGTCTGCTGCGCCATTAGCGACGTGCCCCTCACTTCCTGCAGCAAGTGATGCGCCAGCTTTAGTTTGCGTGGCGCAGCAACAAGGTTGCCGTCGAGAGAACAAGGCGCACACGGACCTAAATGTCGCGAAACTTCCGAGGCTTTCTAAAAAGGTTTGGTCTTACATACCCGTGGTGGCATCGAAACGGCAATAATCGCAATGACAAAAGGAGCGAAGCTTCAAGACCCGGTTGCACCCTTAGCAGCCTCCTATACCAAACTTCAGGAATCGGGGAGTTTCTACTCAAAGGATCTGATAGTGGCTGACTGCTTTGCAATGGGCCAGGTCCTAGACATACCTGTACAAAGCGATTATGTTGTGTGTATAAAACTCCGAACAAAGAGTAGAACAGAGTAAGCTGTTGACCGTATGTTTAAATGGATATGTCACCTTTGCTGACCCTTCTTCTGTAGAAATGCAAGAAAATGCTTCAATGATATGTCTGCAGTCCTTCGGCTAGGCAAAGTGTTCATAGTCAAAGGAGAGCGAACTGGCATATGGATCGATTATACGGTCATTGCTTTGGTAGAGACAGCATAAGTAATATGACTAAAATGTGCCTCCCGCTACTATAACTCCTCCCAAAACAGCGATTGAGACACAGTTATCACGCGCTTCCATTTCTTCTCGATAATTAAGAGATGCAGAGAGGTTGAGAATATCTGGCCTGCTGCACTGAGGAACAGGAAGAGGAGAAAAGAAAAAAAAAAAAGGTAGTGATGAGTGATGGTGTGGTGAGAAGAGGTACGAAAAATCTACAGGCACATTACTTCGCATCACAATCGCGAGTCAAGGCCCGTATCATTCAGAGGGCGGGGATACGCCTGCACTGCCTGGAGCTACACTCAAGGAACGCAGCCGAAACGCGCGGGGCCTTGAAGGATGCTTCCAACCGCCTAGGCTGATTGACAACTGCTTGCTATTGTCGCAATGTGTCTAGCGCAATATCCCAATTCACCGACGATGTTCGTTCGAAGCGGTCGGGAAATACTCCAAGGACGGCGTCGCACAGCAGACGAGAGAGCTGTCCCAGCGCGTTTTTGCCCGCAGACGACACAAGCTCGCGGCGCACGCATCCTCGAAGCGAAAAAGCGATTACGCTCCGAAAACTACCAGCTTGAGTACACATCCGTGTCCCTCTGGCGCGCCGCGCTCACGGCGGGCAACTGCCAGGCTTGCTTGCCGGAAAAGAAGGAAAAAAGAAACACCAAACTTCCGCATCGCCGGCTCGGACATTTCACTGGCTCGACAACAGAGGAGGGGCGCTCAGGTGGGAATCCCCATTTCGCGGCGGCTGTTTTCTTCGGCTGCAAGAATGAGCCGACTGCTCCCGGGGGGAAGGGAAGAGGATGCAGACAAAGGCTGCGTAGGCATGATCGGCCTCTTCCCTTTCGCGGAGCGTGCGTATGAAAATGCATAGAGCACGCCGCCGGACGCTTCTCAACGCGTCGTGTGTGCGAGCGCTCTACTACCGCGCTGCGGCTCGGCTAACGACCGCGTGCTCGTTTTCAGCGTGAGAAGGAGCGAAAGGAGTGGGCGGAAGCCCATTTGAGGGGAAAAGAAAGAAGAGTTGGATGAGCTGCGACCTGGAACGTAACAGAGTAATAATAAATGAACGCTGCTCGAGCAGGGCGGCATAGGTGGCATATTCGTACTATACATGACGGAGTTGATGTGCGGCGGCGTGCAGGCTGCTTTACGGCAGCGGAAAAAGCATGGAGGGAGGATGTGCTCCGGACGGCTCGCGCAGTAAAACTCTGGAATTGTGGGAAAATCTTCGAAGGCTGGAAACTTTGAGCAGTGCAGCAGTGTGACATCAACTGAAAAGAGCACTGCAGGGAAGAACGTACTCCAGAAAAGCACGGAAACTATCCCCACAAGAGTTATATGCATATTTCATGAGACGTAAGAGCTTGGGCGCCGAAGTCTCATTTGACGGTCGATGCTACGGTCGATTTTCGGTCTACGCATTTCCAGATGGTCCGCAATGACAGAAGCCCAATCCCATCAACTATTGCAGGGATGCTTCCGACGAAAATCCCTACTTTGAGCTGATCAAGTTTTCTCTGTTCATACTGATGCTGCTCTTGTTGAACGCAGAGGTTGGATTTATATTCAGCTACCTAAAATATTTCACTTGTATACAGGGAACCTAATGTTAACAGAAATGGTGGATCTCATCTTAATTATTCAAGCCAGATTTCTAAGGATGACTACAAATGCTGCTCAAACTACTAACTGTTCACAAACGTAATCCCAGTGATCGGCACGACATGAACGTGTACGTTGGCAGCAGGGCTGCAATCCCGCCTAAGACAGTATGAGTGGCCCACAGAGTGCCTGGAAAAGTAAGATGAGGGAGACGATGCCTTTTTGCGAGTGAAAGCGCCTGCAGACAGCAGTTTGTTGTCAGGAAAGAAACATGCAAATTTGTAACTTTAATTTAAACCCAGAGAAGTTAGGTAGCGTAATCCAGATAATGAAAGTATTCTCAAATTTCTTTCAATGTTTCTACCCCGCCGGGGTGGCGCAGTGGTTACGGCACTCGACTGCCCCTCGGTGGCCGCTTTTCGATGGAGGCGAAAAGCAAGGCGCCCGTGTGCTGTGCGATGTCACTGCACGTTAAACAACCCCAGGTAGTCCAAATTTCCGGAGCCCTCCACTACGGCGTCTCTCATAGCCTGAGTCGCTTTGGGACGTTAAACCCCACAAACCAAACCAAACCAAACCAAACCAAACCTTTAAACGTTTCTGAAATATTTGTAATATTGTTTAGAGGCTAACTAACAAAATAAAATGCATGAAATTATCGTTTTTACGCAAATCTTGAATTTATCGATTTTTAGCGAGCTTTGTGGCTTCCTGTTGTGGGTTTTCTATTTTTTAATTGACAATGCTGAAAGGAAATCAGCAGCCCATTGACACAAAGGAAAGTATAGTGGATTTTTTTTTGGCATCGATATACTTGAAATAATGATGTAATTGTGGAGATAGTTGATTAGAAAGCAGAATGAAAATGGTGGAATCCGAATATACCAACTCAGAATTTTGAGTTCTGATTCACCGGCGCATGCGGTTGTTTTCCTTCTACTTTGTAATCAATTATCTCCACAATTATATTATTAAGAGTTTAATTTGATGTGGTCTTTCCTTTTTGCTGATAGATCCACGAATTGTCACGCCCGCTGTGCAGTACACAGACACGAATTACGAAAAATGCTATAGGTTACATTCATTTAAATGTGGGAGTACACGGTGATGGTGTTGTCGCGCCCTTGGAGATGCAGTCACGTTAATGTTATACCGGCTTCTTCTTGTTTCGTTATGCAGAATAAGGCCATAATATGATCAATAAACATCGAAAGGCACGGTGGTCTGAAGTTCTTTCTCACATGCGCGGAGAGAAAAAGAATTAACGATTCATGTACGCACAGCTTACGAACAACGAAGGAAGTACCATACGTCAGAAGGCGTGATTCATTTCAAAGAAGGAGGCAAAGAGGCCTACTAGAAGTTATAGTGCTCTAGAATTCTAGAGCACTATATAGAAGTCAGTCCGAAGAACGGACCGAAATAAGTTCCCACATGTCATGCGTACTTTCAGAGCTATACGCAAAGAGACAAAAAAAAAAAAAAGAGAGAGAGAGAGAGAAATATGCAAGGCAAGAAACTACAAACTCAAGTGGACTTCGTTTGAGGGCCCAATGGATGCACATGATGCTTGTTTTTGTTCGCACATAACCTTTCGGTCGAAGCACTGTAGAGGGGATTGGGTTAAAACAGTAGAATAACAACTGAACAGCTAGAAGAGATAGCCACCTGTGCAACGCTGCTCTAGCGAGTTGAAACTCTTCCGCCTTTTCAGATTTCAATTAAGAACACACTCAGTTTATGCGTAGGGACCTATATAAATCGTTATCAAAAAGAATCAATAATGCCCCAAAATGTTTCATGCTTCTGAGAGGTATAACTAACGCGACTAATCGATTAAATTCCTCAATTATGCCTTTAAACTTGAGCCCAGATTTTTCGCTACAAAGGGCGACCTTATGTCTCAAGCTTGCAATGTGCCAGTGAGCTACTATTTGCCCGCCTCTGGCGTGGTTGCGGCGACGTAAAAGCGAATGCGCAACATCTTCTTCCGGCTCTTTTCAGGAAAAAGCCTCGTTGAAGACCTTGGAGACGTATATACCGTCGCCTGAGATCACTATAGATTACACAGCCATATTTATTCGTAATTTATAGTTTTAAACTACTTCTTGTACGCTCTGTTCCGGATATATTTTAAGGCGAAAGCTTTTAAGCGCTCATACTCGCGGTGGCCGTCCGTCCGTTACATCCAAAGGCTAGAAGAAGAAGAAGAAGAAGAAGAAGAAGAAGAAGAAGAAGAAGAAGAAGAAGAAGAAGAAGAAGAAGAAGAAGAAGAAGAAGAAGAAGAAGAAGAAGAAGAAGAAGAAGAAGAAGAAGAAGAAGAAGAAGAAGAAGAAGAAGAAGAAGAAGAAGAAGAAACAGTAGTCGTGGGGGAGGTAGTAGCTGGCAGCTGACATGGCCGAGCAATAACTGGACGTAGGGCTTCCTGACATTACGTTTGGCAGGAGCTTCCAACTCGGGCCTCTCCTTTCATATGGGAGGGTGATATCACAATAAGCCTGCCAAAGCCTCTGCATTCACGTTATCCCCATAGGCCACGCAAGCACGCCCATACGGCTGGTAGCTTATATACGCTATCGCGTCATCGCGAAGGTGGGAGTGAAAACAGAGAGAAAAAAGTACCGTAGTGGAGGGCTTCGGACCACCGCGCGATAGAGGCTTTCGCCTCATCGCACTTTAGTGGTCGAAAGTTCCTCCTAGATTTCTTTTGTGTATGTGATTCTGTTCGCAAATGTAAGCTCTTATATTATCACCAGCCGAGCCATGCCGTCCAAGATTATTATCTTTCAACCGTGTGGTAGTAAATCACGTGGTATTTTCTCTGGTACAGCTACTGGTGCACTAGTTTGCGTCGCTTTAGAGTGCGCCTTAATACAGACTAACATCGCGAACTTGTTTCTGAATGCTTTCGCGCATTCTGTAACTACGAACTAGAACAATTTCGAGTATATTTCAGTGTTCCGATTTTATCAAATCAAGAGGATTCCGCTCTGTAATACGTTTTAACCTGAGAGTTCCATTCGAACACATTGCCTGCTTGCATCTGTTTTGACACCGTCACGAACGAACACGCCTGTGCCACCTTGCTGATTATAACTGACGACACATATCCTCGAGGATAGCCACTCGTCTGTCCAGAACCTGACTCAGTCCGCATCGTCACTTATTGCACCGAGAGTAGCAAGCGGTTATGCGGAATGTCTACGCTGCAACCGCAAGCGCCGTTACTCCAGCGCGTACTTCACAACCGCTGACATCTGTACGCCGCTCGTGCACACCTTTCAAACGGCGCTTGGCTGGCATGCGTACAACCGAACGTAGCGTGCGTGCCTATTCGTCGCACAGCTCCTTGTCGTCACAATGCGCGAGTGACGACACGAAGGTTGCTCTTCGCGGCGAAACGGTGTTTTTCTCCCTCCTTTTTCTGTTTTGCTCGGTGGCGTTTGTAGACGCCGGCTCTTTCGAGTCGCGGCGCTCTCGACGGCCGTCGTGTCGTCACTGCCGCTCTTGCCGTGTATTGCACCCTCCGGAGTGCGCGCCATGTGCGCTCCCATTGTGCTTAGTCGGGGGCAGGGGAAGCCGCCGGGGCTGCCCTCGCTCATCAAAGGGGCCACGAGGACTTCTCCAGACCACAGCCTGTTGATGCATCGCCTCCTCGCTGCCAAGAGCAGCAGCGGTAGCCGCGTAGGGCCGATACGCGACTCACGATAGCGACACCCGGGCGCCTCTTCAGACCGCACTCGAGTTGACGCTGGGACCGTTTTTTTTTTTTTTTTTTTTTCACGACAGAGGCGCAACTGGTGACAACGGGGAGGATATGGGTGCACACGATGGGAATGGCGGCACGCTCGCATGCGTTGTAAATGAGGGTTTCTGAAGTGGCTACTGAAAGAGTTCAAAGGGGTTTGGACGATGAAGTGCAGTGCTCAAGCAGTGTTTCTCCGGCTCGTTTCGCAACGACTGCGAGACGTTGCGCATCTACTGCTAAACTCCGGAGAAGCGTGCAACGTATAACGGAGGCCAGTGGCTTCAATCTGCAGGTTTGGCTATCGACATGCTCTTGGAAGCTGCTTGAATGATTAGAAGTTTGCCTTTGCTGCACCATTCAGTGAGACGAGTGACATTTCGATGGGGCCTTGAAATACATCGGTGTCTCCGAAGGCAACAAACGTCTCATGGGAATGGGGGAAGAAATAGTTAACGACTGAAGCGGGATAGAGTTCGAGGGAAGTGAAAGGAATTCCATCCATTCAGTTCCCGGAGAACTTTCCTGGCAGCATGGGAAGAATAGAAGCCGGGTTCGTAAAGGGAATGTAACATTCGCGGAGTACAAGGCATGCTGATGCGATCCCTATCTGAACTATATCGGCCTCCACAAGCAGCACCAGCACTTGAGGTCATTGAATAAAGGTCACTGCCTCCTACCATCCATGGGGTCAGATAGTTACGCCTGCACACACAGCTTTGGAAGTCAGTCGGGAAATTTGGCAAGCCGCGCACCGTGTCACTGTTTCCATTACTGTAATATGGAGTAACGGAGACACTACTGTAAATAAGACGAATCTTATCGGAGGTGACCATGTACCGCAACGTGTGTGTTTTTACCTTGACGCCGTAGCTTTACGGGTTGCATATTGCCACCTAGCATTACCAGGTGCTAGGTGAACGAGAAAGGACAAAGAAGAGCTGGTCACACTTGCGCGTGTGTGCCGCATCCAACGTTCTCCATGTATTGCAGTTCTGTGCTTCCGTGTCTCGCTCCCTGGTCACAGATTACGTGACATTCTGGTGGAGATACGGTGTCTGCAAGTTGTAGTTACCCGCCGACGCGACGCCAGCGGCTTGCTGAGCGGGTGCACTACATGTCATGGTGGTGGCTAAGGACTGAAACTCCGGAGATAGTCCCTGGAGCCGTTGATTGAAGCGATGCACTGACGTGTCAATTAGAACAGGACTGGCGCGACGTCTTCCGGGTGGTGTATCTTGCATAGCCGACCGGTTTTACCCCAATATACATATAAATCCAAATTCAAGCCACTTCGGGGCCGTAAGCAACTGTTCATTCATCCGTCGACGTTCCCTCAACAGGCCCGCTATCCAAACAATGAGAGGAGTGATAGGAGAGGAAGAGCAGGCTTTCGTCATTCGCCTCTTAAAAGACATCTAAGAGACCATCTAAAGAATTACGAGGGCCTTTAGCGACTAAAGTAGTGAAAGGCGAGAGCCTGAGTACCGCATTCTGCTACGCAACTGTCACTAATCAGTAATTAATTAATTATTGAATGATTAGTCCTTGTTTAGTTAGCTAAGTATTTAATTAACTGCTTAAATTATTAATTAGTGATTAATTTGTAGTTGATCATTGATTGGCATATGGCCATATAAGGCACGCATTCGCGCATACTGTGGTGATGCTCTGTGATTGGTCGAGACCTCTATGACGTCATCCCGCCACGGCCAATCAGAGCCGCCGCAAAAACGGGACACATTTTGTCCACGACAGTATGAGCCATTAAAGGCTTTCGCCTTAAAATAGGCTGTTTGCCGCCGATCTGTCTCGTCCAGCCATTCTGATTGCAGGCACACCTGCTTGTATGGTTTACGCAAAATAAGTATGGATACGTGCAGAAATCTGCAAATATTGTCTGATCACGCACTTGATTAAGCATGATGCTCACCTACCCGTTAAACTCTGGTCAATATTTAAACCCCGTGGAATCATAAACCTTATTGAATCACTGAAACTTCCTTCATGGAATTAATGCAAAAAATATTATTTGCACTAAGCACGTATCAAGTATTATTCTATTTCATATCATCCAACAGTTCCTTTCATCAGGCTTGGCTCCACAGGGTTGGAAGGTAGGCAAGGTCATTCCAATCCCAAAAAAAGACCCCTCACAGTTACCCCGTAACTCGGCCTATAATATCTGCCTTGCGTTTGCTCTATAAACTAATGGAACACGTTATTCATTCGCATGTCCTAAACTTTCTTTTAGGTAATATTTCTTTGATCCCAACTAATATATATTTCGTGAAGGTCGCTCTTATGAGACACAACTAGCATTATTCATTAATGAAATCAGCTATAGCCTTGATAATAACATTCCCGCTGATGCCGTATTTTTAGACTTCGAAAAAGCCTTCAACAAGGTTCCTTACAAATGGCTATTCTTAAAGCTTTCGCGTCTTAACCTCCAGCCGCACATATATAAATAGCTATGTGACTTAAAGTCTTAACTAACACTGAGCAATTTGTGCATGGTAACAATACCGCTTCTTCCAGGTCTCCCGTACTTTCAGGTGTGCCCCAGGGCACTGTCCTTGGTCCCCTACTCTTTTTAATATATATAAATGACATCGCTGCAAACATTTCATCTGACATTCGCCTATTTGCCGATGATTGTGTTATTTACCGCCCTATTAACAATAATGCCGATGTCCGTGCCCTTCAAACTGACCTTGTAAATATTCAATCTTGGTACAAAAGTTATTGATGTCTGTGAATGTCAAAAAAACTTCGTTAGTTTTTTCCACCTGCGACGTTCTTACCCACCACCAGTCTATGCGCATTTATCCGACATCATCATGTAAGTACCTAGGAATTAATATATCGCATGATCATTCCTGGTCCGCCCATATCACAGCTATTACTAGCGAAGCTAATCGTGTCCTGTCTTACGACGTAGTTTACCATTAGCCTCTTCGTCTGTTAAATCTCTCGCCTACTTAACTTTGGTTAGTCCTAAGTTGAATTATGCGTGAGCACTTTGGGACCCTTACATTTCTTACCTAAGTAAAGCATTCGATTCTGCCCAAAGCCGTGCTGTTAGATTCATCTACTCAGATTACTCATATCATTCTAGTGTGACTACTATGCAATCAAGAGCTAACCTTCCTGACCTCGAGCTGCTACGCAAAATCTTCAAACTTACCGTCTTCCACAAATTTTATCACTTATCCCTCGCAGATTTAAAGCCAGCTCCCCGTGTATCCCTTCACGCTAGCCACCCCAAAGCCGTTTAGCCCCATCGCGCACTTATACCACTGCGCACCTGCACTCTTTCTTTGCCCAGGCTGCAGTCAACTGGAATGGCCTGCCTGCCGACGCCGCATTCCACTCCAGCACCGTCCATTTTAAAAACTCAATCAAAATTATTATGCTGCCAAACCAGTGTCTTTAATTTCAGTTTAATTTTGTGTTTTCCCTCATGTAATACTCCAAATGTCGCCTAACTCACTCGGTCAAATCCCATACTACAGCTCTGGTATACTAAGTTACTCTCACACGCTCTAGCTCTCGCTAGGCGCATGCATTTAAAAAGTCCCCGGCTGCAATTGCCTTTGGGCCAACCGACATGAAAGGCTCGTGCACTGAAATATATTTTTGCATTTGGATGAGTTTGCTTTCAACAATGTCACGAAGCAGGTTTAATAAAGCAGACTTGGCATGCAATTATTGGCAAATCACACTTCGAATGGTGAAACGAAACGTATACATATGGTGCTCTCTATGATATGGTGCTTCTGGTGGCAGAGCCCAAGTCAATGTAGACCTCCCCGCAGATTACCACCTTTTAGAGGTCCGGCATGAATATATTCGACTTGTCCGTTGTGGAGCCGTCATCCCGATGGCAGCCCACCATCTCTCGTGGTGCCTATACCGTCACACTGCCAACATGCAAAAAGCTACCGATAACGAACACCCTCGCGACACCTGCACTAACGACCAAGAAGCCGTCCTCCTATAGGTTGCGCTGTTGCCTTCCCCCATGAATACTAGGACAATTAAACGAGCACTTGCAGCGTACGTTCGATGCTGTTAATCATGAGGACATTCTTTTTTTTTGTCGAGCTTCCCTTTCTCATAGCCACCATTAATGTATAATCTCATACTTCCAGACTTGCCGCAGTAGCTATGTTCCATCTTCTCATATGGTGGTTGGCAGGGTATGGCGCGACCAATTCAATGTCACGGACGAGATAGTGCTGCTGCGAGGGCGCGCGGTATGCTGAAAGTCTTTTCCGCCTTGGTACGCGGCAGTCTTTGCGTAGTCGAGGTACTGCACGGTATGTGCTAAAGGTTCTTTACTAAATGGAACTACGTGCCGGCGAAAATTAAAAAAAAAAAAAGTATGGGGGACACTTAAGCTCCTCCTTTAAGGTTACGAAGCGATAGCGTAGACTACCAGCCCACATATAAAGCCCAGCTTTAAGCCGCAGGAACGCAGCTGCGTGGCTCAGGGGTAACGCGAATGCAAGGGTCCTGGTGGCAGGCTGATTCATGGTATCCCACATGAAAGGAGAGTTGGCAGCTCCTGGCAGACGTACCGACAGGCACGTCCACTCAGTGCTCGGCCTCTTCAGCTATACCTCCTGACAGCGCCATTCTCATGAATGTTCGCTCACAACGCCGACACCGGACTTTCTGGTGAACTTTAGCGCTGTCGCGCTAAAATATTGCAGACGTTTAACGTGGCTAAAGCCTATAACGCGCGAAAACACTAGTTTGGTATATTTTATCTTGGTAGATAGTAAATGTCCATGATGTTGTCGCTATCTTCTCGCCCGCGTTGTTCACGCCGCTTGGCGCAGCGTATTTTAACCTCCGACAATTGCCGCGAAGAACCAGGCTCCATTTCATGGCAGACTGAATTCACCCGGCTCATGACGGGAGTGTTTACGTACGGTTAAACCATGTTAAACGTAGGTCAGTGCTGACGTTACAGACATAAAGACGTGTAACTTTAAAATCAAAGGTCAAAGGTGAAGGTCGAAGGTAGAGGCTTCACGCACACCGTTTCTTTTAACGATTTACACTGTGAAATAATGCTCTCGCACTAAGAATGACGGCCGATTTAACGCGGTTTGGGCAGTGCGAATTAGGCGAGCTGGCACTTTGATTTCGGGTCGCACATACTCATTAGAAGATAGCTGTAACATACCACATCATATGAAGTGCATCCGACGCATATATGAAGATCTGCTTTAACCAAAACCAATCCAGGGGTCTCAGTTACTTGTATTCCCACCTCCAAAGTGCTGCCCAACTTCGGCAAAGTCGGAAACTCCTGCCATGTCCAGTTTGAGAGGGACATACGTCGTCGAAATGAATGAATGGGGCTCTAGTGGTAACACACGTACTAATTGAGAAAATAACAATGCGTTATAATCAGCATATCGTCCGGAATGATGATGGAAAGCCTAATAATGTCTGACACAGTCCAAGGATCAAGATTAACGCCCCTGTATCATTCAGCGCGCCAGAAATGACAGCTGATAACACTGCGTGCCCTCTTCAGCGTTGTTCGCTAAAAGTGTTCAACTATACAATTCTAGGTTGTCGACGTCTTAACAGGACACCAGCGCGCATTGCGCTTACTCTACCAGCGAACTCGCTGCGTCGACACTCTCTGTTTTCTCGTCACCTTAATGTTAATCGGCAGAAGAGCCAATAGAAAAATGGTTAAACAATTGCGCGGTACAAGTTCAGGGACAAGTTCGATCCAGGGACAAGTTCAGGAGGAGAATTTCACGGTGGTCATTACTGCTGAGTTTCGACGCCCTCCAAATGGGCGCTTATAGTATTTTGTCTTCTCAATGAGCGGCGGCGGCCTGGCGGTGAGCATCTAGATGCGGCCGGCCAAACAGGTCCTCCAAGCACGCGTCCGTCGTTGGGACCGAGAAAAAGGGGCGAACGGACGCACGACCAACTGCGCACGTGCTCTGTTTGCCGGCCGGCACTCATGGGGCTCTGAGGGGGGGCTCGTATATAATTGCCCGGTATGTCATCGCTCTAACCTCAATCGTCTCGTGCTTCTTTCGCTCGGCGGGTGCTGCTTCTTCTGCTCGTGCAGAGCACGTGCCTCCGGACTACTCCCGCTCACGTGGAGTGCGCGTGATCGACCGTGGACACGTTGTGGAGTCGTGAAGCATACGGATGCAGCGCTGAAGGCACGCCGACAGAGCGCTGGTCCGTGACGACCGCAGCCTTTTTCTTTTTTTTTTTTATGGATAGGCACTGAATTGACGTCATGATGGACCTAGCTACTGCGCACACCAACACAGGGAACAGTAATGACCACGACGCTTTTGTTTGATGTGTCGGTGCGCGCGATATATATCTTGGCTACGATGTATGCACTAACCAGCACAGACGTGCACGTTGACGTCAATGGTGCCGTTTGATGCAACAGTCGCATCGCTGTGCACTCGTGCGGTGCGTAACAGTAGCTTACTTCGTTATGGTGGTGATGTTATGGCGCAGGCAGTGAAAGCCTCAATATATGCATGTCGGCAATTGCTCGCGTGTGCCTATATATGCTTCGCCTGTGCAACGACGGCGAGGCGGTTGAGTCAACGGATAATGCATGTTTCGACGAAAAAGGATGCGATAGTAGGACTGCGACATGCAGCGCTGAGTGCCAATGGAAACAGAATAGCCTTGGCTGATTACTTCTTTTACCACCGTCGACCCCAGCGGTCAAGCCAGACGCAGTACGTGTGTCAGCGATAACTATATTTACCGCCGTCCCACGCGCCTGCCGCGTCCACTAGTCCTTAGAATTAACCTAACCTCTCCAAATGCCTATCTACTATGCTCAACAGCGGAAAATCGCGACCAGTCATTAGATATATACCTGCCCTGCACCAGTATAAGGCTTGCTCGCTTAGTCATACAGAGCTCCACTGAGAGGCCATTTACCGTATCAGTAGAGATCTTACATCTATTGAGGGATTCTAGAAGCATGTTCTTCAGTATTACTCTACACAAGTTCTTAAGGGGGGATTCATGCAAATTTTCGTTGTTAGCCTTACGTATAAATCTCGATCAGCTGCAGTTGAGAGCCATCAACCATCCACTGAAACATGTGACTTGCATTTCTCTTGAGTCAACACAATCGATGATGGATCGCCGAAATTGCATGTCATCCCCGAATAGGCCGCCGATAAGGAATCTGGCAGCTTAATCACTTGTGTTTACTTGATATTAAGGTAAAGAAAAACCCAAGACCTCATAGCATATCCCAGATGAGTTTCTGTATCTATGAGCAAAACTGAATTCAAAATATCTTATTCTTATCTTTCAGTCGTCAGGCAGTAATGGTTCGTTTCCAGTGCACTAAAGGAGGCGAAAGTTGCACCGATATTTAAAAGTGGCAATGTAGAAGACGTAGCTGATTATCTTCTCATCTCTTTCATGAGTGCTTGCTCTAAACTGTTTGAGCATATAGTATCGAAACATCCCGTCTTACTTACCGAAATATACTCTATTAACTGAAGTTCAACTTGGTTTCCCCAAAGGGTTGTCCGCAGCTTCTCATCGAATTGAATTAGTCTACGGTCCTTCCGAAGGGGTGATTCACGTGTCAAGAGTGTTTAAAGGCTTTACCAGAGCCTTTGATAAAGTATATCAGCCTAAGTTATTAACAAAACTGATGGTAATCTTTTACTTCTATGGTCATACGCTCGATATCAATCCTTAGGTGGTACAGAATGAGACACTATACAGGAATACAACAGATACATATTCTAAAGAATGATGGTATGATGGTAACATGGCCAAAACGTATAAAATTAGGGCATATATTAACACCTTTTCACGAAAATAGGAAACACCTTCAAAACACATTGTGAGGTCATATTTCGCAACATACTCAAGCAAGATGAATTACGCTATCGAATACTCAGGTACATATGCAGGTAAGTTGTTCAAGGTGTGAATTGTTCTGGGGAAGAAATTAGGCCGCATGTTTTCTTCATAGAAGCTCGCTCACTATTGTTTAATGAAAAGGCCTGGATGGTCGCCGAATAAACGAATGAAATCATTTTCGGAATTATAAGTCAACCTGGAAGATTTACACTAGATTTCGTGAAATTTAGGAATAGTGGCCTTTGTGTGACGGCCAGCAATAAGCGCTGTATATATATAAAAAAATATGTATACTTTGACGACAGACTTGCGTGAAAGGAATTTGATCGTCGTCTGGAATTTGTCAAAAAGTTTCTTTAAATCATCCAAGTTGCTTCACTGCATTTTACACGCCATCAACACAGAAACGCATGTCAAAGCAAAAATGAACCCCCCCCCCCCCCCCCCCCTGGCGCGGAGTACCATTCTATTATATTGCTTAATACTGCCATCAGTACAGCATCCTTTGCGGGTACTGTGCGTCGATATTGCTGATTTCACCCCTTAGGTAAATAAATTTAGGCAATACAATTTGAAATGTCTTTTAAGCAAAGCAGCTAACAATGCCTCCCTGGATCCAGAATTAACCAGCACGGCTTCAGTAACGACTACAAGTCTTACTGTTGTGTGTTGCAGAGACCCCAGAAAAAAAGAAAAAAAAAATCTGTCTTTCTTCGAACCTGTTGCCGTCACTGGTTGATGCCGCTTCTTGAATGAAATATGCAGTTTGAGAACCCCCAGATTATTTACCACCAAAAAAGCCCCACATTGTTGCGATCAGGGCCCCTTCCGCAGTTCTTTGTGTCATTGTGTTCCTTTTGGAACAACCTAAGCATTCTGTAGCCAAATTATTTATTCATAACGACGATGGTTCTTTCCTTGGCTTTTTGTTTCGCACAGTAAATAGTTTTCACGGCGTTCTCTCGCCTACACAAAAAACTTGGAATATTATAGAATAATCTAGAATTAATTATTTGATTAATTTCGAAACGGGGACGGAAGTATGGTCTCGACGGCGGCATGGGGACAGTTGTTACATGCGCCTCGCTTGCACGCTTCCGCCCTCGGACTTCTAGCGTTATTCCTTTGTGACAAGGAAAAAGACCCGGGCGAAAAAGTTTCTTCCTTTCCATGGCGTGGCCGTTGGCTTCCCGATCGGTGCAGTCTTTACAGAACTGCATATTCGCGCTTCCTGTACGTGCGCAGGCTTTCCTTGTGATATCGTGCGATGATGTGCACGATTCTGGGACAGATCGAATTGCGTAGCGTGACGCTCGCCGATTTGTCATTCGGTGCCGCAGCTCTTTTTAGACAGTCGCCTCCGGCACGGCCATGCTATGGGAACACAAAGGAAGCGAGCTGAGACGATGGCTAAGTGAGAAATTTTGCATGTGCAATGCCATCCAGTCGATTAAATGCGGGCGTCGGTTCACACCAGCACTATTTTCTGGTCTCAGTAAAACACTTCTCTGCTTGACAGGCGAAAGTAAAACACCTAAGCAAAACGTGAAAGAATTCATGCGGTGTAATGCGAGTTTACTTTTCACTACTACCGTATAAAGTTCTATCGAAATGTGACAAGGCTTCTGAATACTGCGCCTGATATGAATTATGCTTTTCACATTTTGAAACATGATTAATGTTAACAGTGATGGATTTCTTCTTTCAGTCCCCATGCTGCTGTTCGACATGTGACGCGCATGAACAGTCGCATGATCCAATAGAATACGAGTTTGAGGTGTTAGAACTTAACTTCTAACATTGGTATCATTGCATGATGGGTCGGATTCCGATGTGTCATCGCGCTAGTAGCGGTACATTTGGAGAATGAACGGACGGGTGTGACAAGGAGAGAGCGAATGGCCACCTATGCCACCTAATATAGCATCGGCGCTCCGGAAGAAGTATGAAAAGAAATGCCGAGCCGAGAGAAATGTCAATACAACTAGAGCACTTCGGTAAGAGCTTAATCTACACGACGTAAATAAATTAAGCGTAAGCTTGGCTCAGGGACGCCTTTGAGCGCTACGCAATAGGAAATCTCGTATCGTCTTACTATGTCTATACAGGACGGCTTGAATTATCCTGTATTATTGTTTGTATGTTTCTCTATGTTTTCCTCTGCGCTAATGTACAAAAGAATACTGTGACATACCCCCCTACTGTAATGCCCCTGCTTGCGAATGTAGGTACATGTATAAATAAATAAATCTATAAGCATTGCGCGCGAAGAAAAGAATCGCAGACAGAAACCTATAGTTTTAGTTCACTCGTTGATGTCAGCCCCGAGTTTGAATGTTGCATACCAAGAACCTTACACTCACAGCTTTGGTCTCCATGAAAAGCTGTTGTTCAGATGTCCCAGCAGGAGCATTCAGCGACTGACCGCGATTGTAACACGAAATTTACACACCTGCACTATTTCACGTCAAATGTACTATTTCACTCTATTAAGTGCATAGGTAGCGAAAATCTCAATTTTTATGTTGCAGCTCGTACACAAAACTTCTTTGCAATCAACTACCTCATCGTTCGTTCCGAAGACGTCGAAAAAATTTCACTGTAGCAGCAAAAAGGCACCAGGACTGCCGCTCCTTTCCTAGCAAGTTTTTGAAATCCTGAAAAAGTTGAGATTGCGACTAACTCAAAGCTGAACGCATCCAGCCGAAAGTAGGTATTATTAGCACCCTTAAATCTTAGTACAAGAATAAAAAATCTTCCTTGTCCGGGGAGCAAACCCCGGATTAACTGGTGCACCGTGCCAGTCAGCTTTAGAATTGCGAGCAGGAGGCAAGGAGATATAGAAATTATGACCAACTCGGACTCACAAATATATGAGGCGTTAGCTTCGCTGACGACGGCGTTTACCACTAGCCCTAATTAACTATTCTTATTCCTTCTTTAACGATCTTACAATTAAAGAGTGCCCCAGTACTCTTTTGAGTAGGAGAGGCCGTAAAAACTTGCTCCATGGCGCTGGAAGCCATGAGGTTTGCTTCTTCCATCTCCAGGAGCGGAATGTGAGCATTAAAGGAGTACGACTTATACTCCTCCAGTTCATGGCGTACTTTCAGTTTATCATATGCCTAAGACCCCTTCATAGGCCCTAATTACCGGTCAACCATAACAATTACCCGTTTACCGCTCAAAACGGGAAGCAAGGAAGCACCACTAACAGTTCCACGGGACAAACATTTGACAGAGCAGCATGTAGCATGCCACGCTGCCTATCCGTCTGTCTTGTGACGCACTGAAGAGACAGAAGGTTGCTCCCCGGAACTGCCTATGCACCGACTCTTCCTGCGAGGCTGCGCAAGATCCATTACGCAGCTTGAGCTCCGTGCTTGAGCTTCAGTTGTATCGTTGAGTGCGGCGTCCTCCACTTCTCTGCTACAGTGTGCCCCAGCTCTCGCGATTCGCAACTCGAGGAGGTGGAATGCGCGTTCCCTGAAGGTCTACGATTTGAGAGGCGCGCAGCCATATATTTGGAGGACACTGGCATTGCGGAGTATTTCTTTCCTGACAATGGAGACCAGGCGGAAGCATTAGCCGGCATGATGAAAGTATAAGGTGAACCCGCCCTACCCCTACTACCTTGACGACCACCTCTGCCATCATGTAAGCACCACTATCACCGTCAATTAGATGCTTGTTATTTTATCATATAGCCTGCAGCCCATATATATATATATATATATATATATATATATATATATATATATATATATATATATATATATATATATATATATATATATATATATATATATATATATATATATATATATATATATAAAGGAAATATATATATATGAAGGAAAGAAGCCAACAGTCGGCGAGGCCAAGGAAAGCATTGGGGATTGTACTTTACGTCTTTTTTAAATTTTTACTTCGATAATCACATAAATTAGTAATGTAATCTGTTTAGGGGAAGATAATTAAACACAAATTAGAAGTAAAAACAACGTGCCGATGGTGGGGACCGAACCCACGACCTCCGAATATCGCGTCCCGGGTGCTCTTCCAACTGAGCTACATCGGCCGCTGTCGCCCCTGCTACTTTCTTGGGTATTAATGTTGTCTGTATACGAACCTTGAGAGTGTCCACCATATATAAATATATATCGCAAACAACGTACGCAGTCTACAACGCACAGCTAATGGTATTCGCTTGAACGTCCAGCCCGACGCACTAGCAATCAATCATCACTGCCGGCTTCCCTGAGGCCGTTTCGCAGTCAAAGCGCGTCGTTCACCGTTCGGCGCGCCCCCTCCCTCGGGGATGGCCGAGTGCATATCTCCATTGCTCGTGGCCGACAAACTTCGTACGCTAGAGCGTGCGTCGTTTGTGTAGAGTGCGTGATTGTGTGCCGCTCAACTACCGTAGTCTCGAGCCACGCGCGTCTACGTGCACTGGGAAAGGAAGCTCCATTCCGTGCAATGTCAACCTGCAGCTACTCGAGAGCGTGCCAGCATTGGCACAAGACAACGTGGGCACTGTATTGACCGCCACAGCAGGTGCAATATATTTCATGCTGCGCAAATTAAACACGACACGTATCTATAGTGCGTATGTCGTGGTGGGAATATTCACGGAACTTCGTTGACAGACAGGCTTCTTCCGTGCAGCATGTACGTTATACGAAAAGTGCCGCTCACTCGCAGCCTCTCCTGGTGTTACCTGAAACATAGCCGCCTCGCTGTGGTGCCAGAATTGTTCGTAATTACATCAACAGCTGAATTCAAGTAGGAATTAAGCTTCTCTGAAGTTAATCATGAAGTTATTATTGCATTCATGCTTCCGTCCCCCTCGTTCTATCCAACCCAAATGTATACAGTCAGGTTGGAATGACATGCGAACACGCATATGCCGCATTTTTCTATTTTGCAGTGGAATATTCCTTTACAATCGGTTTATGAATATGTAACGATACACCCCTTACACAATAACGTGAATCAGGCTAGTTGCATTTTGCAGCTGAAAGTACACAGGTAATTTATTGTTACGTGAAGAATGAATGTATTTACAGTGTATTTACAACACAACCGCATGCTAGCAGGGCAGCGAGCGGCACCACGGAAACAGTCCCACTTCGTCGTCATCTCTTTGTCTCTTCCGCGAGGCAAGGGACAGCCAACTATGTGTGCACTGGTTCTTAGAAAGAAAGAAAGAAAGAAAGAAAGAAAGAAAGAAAGAAAGAAAGAAAGAAAGAAAGAAAGAAAGAAAGAAAGAAAGAAAGAAAGAAAGAAAGAAAGAAAGAAAGAAAGAAAGAAAGAAAGAAAGAAAGAAAAAACTTTATTTTTATTTTCTCATGACATGACCTTCGGCGGTGTGAGCGCCGTCCCAGCGTTAAAATGGCAAAGAAGCCGCGGGTTCGTATGGCAGGAAACATGTACAATGCCAGAAGTGGGGTGAAAGGAGCAGAACGCGGGCACTAGAGGGGCAAGTCATATACGTCACATCGCTGACTTGGCGCACCACAAGTGAATTTCCGTTGTTGGTTTTCTTGCTCTGTGTACCAGGGGTGCGCCGTCAGAGACGGTATACCGTGTTGCAGCGGAGGTTCCTTGCGCCAGAGGCGCCCCGTCGGACACGGTCTGTAGCGATGACTTGAAGACAGAAGGCTGCCAGAAGAATAACTGAATATTTATATACACAGTATTTACAACAACATTTACAACAGAGATGCAAGGTGGAACTGGCTAACTGAGAAATATTCCCACCTCGGCATAGCCGAAGATGCAGAGCATCTAAACCTAGCCCAGAACACCGGACTGGGCTCTCTGGCTCGGTCTTACCCCCTGAGGTCCAGCCCTATTTTCATCAACGTCAAATCACCACAAACATCAACCTGAAAAATGGGGAAGAGATAAATATATTTCTTTTAATTTTTTGCCTAGGCGGCGCAAGCTGCCGTCCGATACAAAGGGCAGAGCCACTATCATCCATCCATCCATCCATCCATCCATCCATCCATCCATCCATCCATCCATCCATCCATCCATCCATCCATCCATCCATCCATCCATCCATCCATCCATCCATCCATCCATCCATCCATCCATCCATCCATCCATCCATCCATCCATCCATCCATCCATCCATCCATCCATCCATCCATCCATCCATCCATCCATCCATCCATCCATCATCCATCCATGGTTCCGACGTCCATAGAATAATAAGGAAAAGAAAAACTCTGAGGGTCACGTCCTTCCTATACATTCCGCGGTACACCTGGCCGTTCAACTGGCGGTTACAACAATCGAGTCAATGAGTACCCTGGCTACAGAAAAAAAAAGGAAAAATAAAAGAGTGGTCAGTGGTTCTGGCACAGCTCGGCTGTCCTCACGAGTGAACCGCTTTTGTTAGTGCTCGCCACCACATTCCATCGGGCGCTTGCGTGAACGGGCGTCTCACCTGCGACTGCGAGGTCGAGACAGCGCGCTCAACCAAAGCCACCTAGACTAGGTGGCTTTGGCTCAACCCGGTGTACAAAAAAAAAAAAAAAAAAAAAGAGCGGTCAGCGGTCCTGCCACCGCTCCTCTGACGTCACGAGTGCCCTACTATTTTTAGGCGCTCGCCACCGCATTCCATCGGGTGCTCGCGTAAATGTGTGTATCACCTGCGACTGCGGGATTGAGACGGCGCGTGCAAGCTGGTATTCACCACGTTACTGACTGTCACTCAGCTCGTAACGCTCGTCATCCTAAATGGCTTTGCGTGCTTCACCAGGTGTCTTGCGGCGCCCTCCTGTCTGCGCACCACCTGCGTCCACTCATGCTGCAAGACTCCCAAGAGGAGCTGCCTTCCCCGACTTCCCGCTCTAATCCGTTGTGCCCGTCGGTCTCTTACACCACACGATAAGGGCCACTGTAGGGAGACAAAATTTTCTCCGAGAGGCAAACGCGGCATGCAGGAGACCAAAGAAGAACCAGAGATACAGGATCATAGGATACATAGCGATGGCGCTTATCGTAGGCATACTTCTATATAGGGAGTCTGAGAGGCGAGGAGCCGTCGACGGGCTACTCGACGCGCTTCAGTGGCTTGAGCAATGGCGTCACGTGCGTAGGTGGTCATAGGGCGGCCAGCAGGCGGGACTAATGTGTCCAAAGGTAAGGCGGGATTCCTGCTAAAGAGCAGGAAGAAGCGTGAATAACCCACCGTGTCGTGCTTCGAAGAATTGTAGGCGAAGGTCACATATAGCAACGCGAGATCCCAGTCTTGGTGATCAGGTGATAGCATGTCCGTTAGCATACGATTGAAGCGCTCGGTAAGGCCGTTTGCTTGGGAATGGTGCGCGGTCGTGAGCTTATGCTTCGTAGAACATGAACCGAGTATAAGAGTAGAGGCCAACAAAGCTGCGTACATCCTTCGAAGACTGGGGCCGCAGGAAGTCTTTGACGGCTTGAATTTTAACTGGATCAGATCGCACTCCAGAGGCATCAACCATGTGTCCAAGATGGTGAGTTGGCGGCGACCAAATTGGCATTTCGATGAATTGAGCGATGAATCTCCCCAAAGGATACGGGGCAGCAAGCCAATGAACACAGAGAACAGAGGGATGATCACCGATGAGAGATGATTTTAATGAATCGCGGCGGGCCTAGCCGATGTCGATGATATTCATGGAATGACGATGGTTGTGACTGTATGGCTGATGATAGAAGAGGAAGAAGGAAGAAGACAACGGCTTTCCGCCAGGATGATTTTCGGTTGAAGCCTTGCCCAGAACGCTTTCGGGCTACAGGTCGCCAAGATCCAATGGCCGAGGCCCAGGCACGCATCGCATGGCATGATCAGGGGTGACGTGTTCATGTTTGGCGGTGTCTTGGGTCGTTCGGGTTTTTGGTCGGTACATCGGATCAGTGTGGTCACATGGTCGTTCGGCTCTCTCGCTGTGTCTTGTGATCGTGTAGGTGGCGTCTCGGGCCAGTCTCTCCTTCGTCGTGTCTTATCGTCAGGGTGGGAAACGGGACGGTAGAACGGAGAGGTTGCGTCGGGTCCGGCAGGCTGGGGACCAGCCTTGCGATGCCTGCTAACCTTCCGCCGACGGCGCAAGAAGACACATGGCGCCGAAGCTCCGTGCGCAAATCTCATTCAGCACATCTATGTTGTCTAATCAACAGGATGTTTTAAAACAAAACTTCAACTATAGCGAACCAAGAGCTTGTGTATGCACTAAATTGCCCGAGACAATAACTGAGGAAATAGTGCATTTCAAAGAGTTCTCAAGCCGGTACTTGCTTCGAATTTCCCGACATTCAAATTTACATGCGGTTGACGTGCAAGTTGATGAACCATAGTTGCGAGGACTGCTGGCACAGCTGCATGTGTCCACGCGGTGAGAGCGTTTAAAGTTGCTGTGGCGATTATTGTGGATGAGCAGCGCCAAACCAGCAGCGTCAGTATTAGCCTGCTAGAGTCCGAGCACTGCCGTATGGTCTTAAAATTCATGTCATGCGCTATTTCAAAACTGCCCGAAATGAACTAAATACTTCCATCCCTGGCCTCGCCCGTGTGTCGCAGCCTGTCGATTCAGGAAAATTTTAATACAAGCCAAAGTAAAAAAAAAAAAGTGAAATCAATGAACAGAACGCGCAATATCGACCGTTAGCTCTCCGAAATTCCAGATTCAGCAACCCAGACTCGGCAAATTTTCAGAATTATTAGATTCATACTTATGCAGAAAGAAAAACGTGACTTTTAACTTGAAGCTCTCATTTTTGCATTCATACAATTATTGAATCATTGTATTGCTGCACCCTTCAAGTGCATTCGTATTCCCTTCCGCTGTCACGATACCTGTCCTATCAGGGATAAGGCGGAAAGCGGAAATAAATAAAGGTTATTGACTTTTCGCGCACTGACCCCCCTTGAAATCCCCGAGGATGAGTTGAGGAACCAAATAACCCAGATGACGTCACTCCAGCAAAATGGTGATTACTCTCTTCTTCTTTCGCGTTCCTGGCATTGGAAACAAAAGATAAGGTTCCGCCCTGATTCCACAACAAGTGTTTGCGCTGGCGATATCGTGTTGTGGATACGAGTGACGTCGAGCATTTGCCCTTCTATGAAGGATGCTTCCAAGAAGCCTGTGTAAACTCTTCTGTGTTTACTTTGTGTTGGAATTTGAGTTCTCTGCGCTCAAGGTTCCCTCGCTTTATGCTTCACTTGCTCCGCGCAAACTACCCGCCACTACAAGAGTAGCGAGAGACGATGGAAACAAAACGCTAACGTCTAAATAAACAATTATCTCGGATGTATATCCAGGAAACCGCGCAGGCGCGTGCACTGGGAAAAGGCCAACGTATCTGCGCAGATCAGCTTTGCAGGAAGCGAGCAAGAAAGAAGCGCGCCTCGAAATCCTAAACTGATCGGGGCGTTCCGGGCGGCAGTCGGGCACGGTGCAAGCGGCCAGTTTGGATAAGTGCCGCAACATCGCTCAAATTCGCGCAGCGCACACCGCGCAGGGGCGGCGAGCAAAGCCGTTAAGCAGATCCCCCTCCACGCAGCCCAGTCAAATTTACAGCACGGAGGCGCGCGCGTGTGATACACTTCCTGCGCGGCAGCCGACCTGGGACGACGCGCGACCCAGTTCGGCACGACCATTAATATCGGCGGGGCATCCCTCGGCATCGGCTCCCGCTGCTCCGGCCCGGCTTTATGCCTGAGCTAGGCCGGTGTTGGCAGCGGCATGCAGCGGCTGTTACCCCTGCGCGCGCGCGCGCCTCAAGATGCAGTGCACCCCCTCCCCCGCCTCACTCCTTGCATCTTATGTTTTTCTCTATGGTTTCGCGAGATCAGTAGCCGGAAACGGTTGACTCGGAACGGAGAGATGGCACAGAGACGCGAGATGCTCCTGCAGGCACTCATCCTGGGTGTAGCGTAATGACTCCCTTCCGCGTATCGCCGTGTGGCGGGCTTGCGCGGATGTACCGGCCACACGGTTTTTAACCAATCATCCGAATACGTGTGGTTGTCGGCGCCCTGGAATAAAAAAGCGCTTCCCTCTCGCAAACTCGAGAGCAGGAAGAGACGGGGAGCCAAACAAGGGCGGGAGGAGGAGGTAGGGCTGCCCGAATCCGCGCCGTTGATGTCTGATGCACGACCTTCCTACTTTGCTCCGCTAACTCGTTTTGCACGCTCGGAATTGCGGGCTGTTGCGAGACGCCACCGTTATACTACCGGAGAGTGTACACGGAAGGGGATCGGCTCGTGTTGTCTTTGTTTTCCCGTTACGTGTTTTTTAATAAACCAGCCCCGCATCGGACTACCAAGCAGAGTATATAGTCTACTTTCGTGGGCTGTATTGGGCGTTCGCGTTTTGCGGCTCCTCTATATTTTGAATGCGAAGCCTAACGGCTCCAGAATATATTGGCCGACGGGTTGAGGCGCACGCAACTCCGGGCACTCCAAACACGGACACTGTGCCGCGTTCTTTCTGACACAAACTGGTTGGTCGCGCGGCGCGCATACAGACAGCGGCGCGTCCAGCGTCTCCCCGTTCCCGGCTCGCGAAAGAATACAGTATCTCTTCCAGCAGGGGGCCCACCGATGTGCCTCGGGTATCAACTTTGGTGGCTTTCTTTTTTTTTTCTTTTTCGCTTGAGACTGCCGATAGCCCGTATGGACGAAAAAGGTAGAAAGAGGTGCTCGGAGGGCCGAAAAGCTGTCGAAGCTGGTCGCATGGCGTCGAATGGCGGAAGAGAGGCCGCCGTGGACGTGTAGTGTCGCTCACACGCCGCCAGCGAGCAGAGTCTAATTAAAGTTGCGTGCAGTGGTATTACTTATAGCGACTGAGTCGACGAGACGGCGACACCCGCCTTCTTCGCTGTGCAGTGCCGCGTTTGTCCATTGGCATTTGAACAACGAAGCTAACAGGGCGAACCTGAAAAGGGCCCGGAACCACATGCACCCCCTCTCTCCTCTCTTTTGCCCCTGCGGGTGAAGAAAGAGAAATAAAAACGCCGGTTTAATCATAACGCTCTCGGAGTTGACCGCCAGAATAATATTTTACATTGACTGGGAAGGCGATCCACTGGATGGATCGAATAAATATGAACGACGCAAAGTTGATGCAGTTAGCACTGAAATGTGGGTGTCATGTGGCGCTGCCATATTCCCTGTGACATAAACAGCGTGCGTCGCTGTGATGGAAGCGACGGTAGCCGCGAGTAATTTATCCGAACTGCTACTATAGACCCGTGCTATACGTAATGCGATGTGCGGCTGCAGTACACACCTGCACGGCATCCGTCCGTGAGATCAATAACAATTGAATGAGGATTGCTAAAATACCCGATCCCAGCACTGAATTAAGAAAGCACACCTCATTCGGAACTTCGGGCACATTGCTTTTATTTTTTTAAAACTGGGGCACTACGACTGTGACAGTGGGCAGGCTGCCGAAATTGAGAACGTGCGCGGCGTCGCAGCTATGTGGCGCTCAGGTATACCTACTGCAAATCTGTCTTCGCTCTAAAGCAACGAAGTTTGGTGGCATTTCTACAGAGCTGTAAAATCGTTTTCACACTTGTATGCTCCACACAATGGCAGTTTCCGAGTGCTGTTTCGCGAGATGCCTGTAGGTGAGCTGCACTGGTGATTTTAATACTTCGTGAGAAATACGGTTCCCCACTCACTCCATCAATATAACCTCAGTGTGTGGATTCATCAAGCCACAATACCAGTGGTCGGCGCTCGCGGCATGCTGCACTTAATTGTTCCCGATGGAATGCACGCAGCGGCGTGCCGAACACGCGCAAAAGCAGCTTCGGCGGCGCGTGCGTATGGTCGGCCGGTTCAAGGACGGGGCCTTCCTCGATTACGTCGCGGCATAGTGAGGGCCCTCGCACGGCCGCCGGCCCGATAAGGGAGACTCGAAGGAACGCGACCGCTGCTGCATTTCCGCCCGTCTCCGGCGAAAGATACGTATTCTGGCGCCTATATAGGCGACACGATAAGGCGCGGTGCCCACGGTTCATGCGCGAACTGTGCGCGGATTGTGTTCTGTCGTTGCAGCTGCGCAGTGCGCGCAGCGAATCGGAAGGGTTGAAGGTCTCTCATTAGTGCCGCAAAATATAGGCTGCGGAGCTCGCGCGTCGTATCGGATGCGTCTCTGGTATCTGCCAGTATCGCCCCGTCGTTGTTCGCTCTCGCCACCCTCGGAACCCAAGGCCGCGTCCTTTCTAAACGCTTCCTCTCCAACACTCGCGGTAACCTGAAACGGCCAGCGAAAAAAGACAAAGAACGCATCTGCAGCCAACATCGCGCGCTGCCACCGCTCCGGCGCGAGCACTATCATGTCCGCGAGAGTTAGCAGCTTGTACTATACATAGAACAGCTGCGTTCAGCGTCACACCAAATACAACGGCACTACCCTTGGCGAATGAAAAAAATTGCCATGATATGTGTCGACCAGAAGCAGAGCATGTATAAAGAAAGGGTGCGCTTGCGGCTTGTTCCTGTGGGGGCTGATGAAACTTCCTCGTGCATCGCTGTCGGGGGCACTGCATTGCCCATTGTATTCTCTGCCTGGTAGCTCGGCTCGCTTCCTGCAAGAGACGCTTCTTGTTACGAGGCCTGCGTGTTAAATACAGCTGTGTTGGCGCACACTTGGGACGCCAGCACTGCAAGAGGCGCCAAGAGGGAGAGGCTTGCAGACCTCTCCGAGTTGTGATTTACTTGCAGGCGCGTGAGCAAGAGCATGCGCTTGTGGAAAGCGCTGCTTCGCCTCGTCACTTATTATTTATTGACACTTTTAAACCGTACTGGAGAATCTTTATACGGAGGGAACATAAAGAACAAATGCTAAATCCGACACTTGTGACGTTAAGTTACGCGCCCGCGACACCAAATGTCAGTCGAGCCATTCGAACTCCGGAACATCTGATTGAATGACATAGGCAACGCATTCCAGATTTCTATGGGAGCAGGAAGAAAAGGAATATCATGAAAACAACAACACTCGTGGAATAAGGCAGTCGCGTGTTAAAATAATGCTGCGCCCCCCAACCGCCTAGCCGTAATAGTTCTTTCACTCTAGCCAACGAACAAAGCTCCCCTACGCAACCGTCCCGCGCTTTTTTTTTTTTTTGCAAGAAAATTTGGTTTGCAAAGCGACTCAGGCTATGAGAGATCGCAGTAGAGGACTCCGGAAATTTCGGCCACCTGGAGTTCTTCAACGTACAATGACATCGCACAGCACACGAGCGCCTAGCTTTCCACCGCCATCGTAAGCGGCCGCCGAGCCGGGCATCTTTGGGAACAGTAGTCGAGCGCCCTAACCATTGTGCTACCCTGTAGGGATAACAGCCGTATGTAGCTATAGAACTGCAATGCAATATAAGATCAATCGCACAGCTGCTCAAACAACCTGAACTACATAAAGCAATAATTAAAAATTTGACTTACACCTATTAGCGCGTTCTCTAATGTGACATTAAGAGAGCGCTCTTAACATTCACCCCTCCATTACAGTTTGCCGTTGATAACCACAGCTTGCCACAAATTAACGTGGCAATCCATTTTTGAGTATATTGAGCACACCCTGGGTGTCTTCGTCAGCGTGGCAGTGAAAGCTGTCAGTCTCTTACTATGAGGCGCATCTGTAATTTAACCGAGTCTAGCCGGTCTCGAGGGAGAGAGCGCGCTCTTTCCTACGGCCTTCTCAATTACCGCGGGAGCAATGCAATGCTCGAAATTACCGAAGCCATCCACTATGGCGTCTCTCCTAGCCTGAGCGGCTTCGGAACGTAAAACCTCACAAACCGAACACATGGACCACTACGTGTTATTCGCCTATCATCATCGAATTATTCATAACTGAATTTTTCCTTACATATCTGCTTCGGTTTCAGCAGTCTAGCGATGGTTATGTCATGAAAAGTCACGCGAGGCATGAAGAAAACTGCTATATAATCGCTGCTTCTCCGCTACTAGTTCCGGCTGTTGAAGCAGACTGGGCTTAGGTTTCTGATGAACTACAATGATTATATCACTGTTTTTAAACAAATGTCAAGCGTTATCATTTGATTCGAAAACACCGACGGTGAGCAGGCACAGAAGCCACTCGTGGGGGTAAAGGTGGGTTTACTCTTGTCCAGCTTTACGTACGGTTACGGTCGAATGAAGCAAGAATAGCCATTTCATGTTCGTCCAATGCTATCATAAGTAGCTCTCATAAATGTGAAGGAGCTTCTTAGGAAAATGGTGGAGATAATTTGTGCATGGGCAGCTTCGCCGATTAGGGCTGTGGCGTAAAGAGACGGGATCAATGAAAAAAACCTTTCTAAGCGTTCGCTTCGTGAAAGCCTGACCTCAATCCATGGGAAAGCGTGACAACCATAGCGAAAAAACCCTATTAGTCACAATAACCTCTGTAAGGTATCGCTAGGCACCCCCGGATTAGCGGCTATGTACTCAGTACCTCGTGGTAGGTTTGCTTGTAGCATGAATTTGTGCTAGCTGCATGCAGACGAGTAGGCGCCGCGGATCACCGGATAAAGCAGGGAATGCCATTAGAGTGACGAGTGTCACCGGGCGGCTGACAGGCGATCGAGTCCCAAGAGGGGAATGTTAAGCTGCTTTGTGCATACCTGCAGTATGCTTTTCATATGAGCCGACACGACACCCCCGTCGCGGTTGAAACGTCCGTTCATAGACACGAGAACGCGGCAAGGTGTGCAGTGGAATGTGGACAGCATGTGACATTTTGTGTTTCGTGTTTTTCTTTCTTTCGTTGTGGGGAAAGGGTTTCACTCACACTGCTGAAGTTGCACGCGGCCACGAACCAATCATGTTGAAGTTCGTGGCGATTGGACGCAACTGAAATGTGGGCTGGACACGGAGGGCTTAAAACCAAGCCCGAGAGACCAGTCTGATGTTCTGAGCTATGGCTTGATGTGTACATCTTCGGCTAGGCCGAGCTAGCCAGATCCATGTATATTTTGCCTAACCTTGCTGTAAATATTGTAAAGTTTTGTATATAAACTTCAGTTAATCTCTTTGTAACTCTGAAGTGTCGTTATCCATATTTCGTCGTCTCTGATCACCGTCTTGGACGGGGCGCACCTGTGGTGCAATTTGCCACGTCTTCAAGTCACCGAAAAGAACCTAATTTCGTGAAGAACAACGAAAATTCACTGGCGCAGTCGACGAGGACCCTGTGGGAGCACAGGGGAGAGACGACGACGTTCCTGCAACGCAGACGCAGGAGGGAAGCGGCATTCCAGGAGAGCAGAGAAGAGAAGCAGCAGCAAGGACAGCGGCAGCCAGGAGGCTACCGCTGAGGCGAGCAGCGGCGCGTCAAAAGGACCGGCTGCTGAAATCAAGATCCTGAGGTGAAGAGTGCAGCGGCGCGTCACAAGGACCGGCTGTAGGCACCAAGGGTTTGATCTGGAGCAAGCAGCGGCGCGTCAAAAGGACCGGCTGCTGAAACCAAGATCCCGAGGTGAAGCGTACAGCGGCATGTCAAGAGGACCGGTTGCAGGCACCAAGGGCTTGATCTGGAGCAAGCAGCGGCGCGTCAAAAGGACCGGCTGCTGAAACAAAGATCCCGAAGGGGAGCTGCAGCGGCGCGTCATCAGGACCGGCTGCAGGCATCGCGATCCTGATCATCGGCTACGAGGAGGCTGGAGACAACGACAGTAGGAAGGACAAGGGAGAGGCGACGAAGGTCGGAAGCCAACTTCTGCTCCGACAAGCGAGTGAGTCCTCTTTGCCCTTCATTTTGGCGTAAGCATTACTGTCTGTGTAGGATTACGAGGGGTGCATGAACACCCGGTTCGCACATTTAAACCCGGACAGGCGAAAGGCGGGGAAAATGAGCGCTACAGATGAGACGGTGGTAACTGAGGACAGTTTATCCGTAACTGAGATTTCCGATAGCCAGACGGCTATGGAGGTGAAAAGGGAGGAACTGAGAGTTCGAGCTCTCGAACTTGAGCTTGAGCTAGCAAAATTTAAAGCAAGTAACGAAGGAAGCGCGGCGAAGAACGCCGCTGTTGTGGAGAGAAGCGACGCTCGCGCTGAGTTCGGTCGCTACTCAAAATGGCTATCCGGTGCGATCCCGAAGTTCCCGGCAGAGGCAGAAGTTCCGGTCTGGTTCGAGTCCGTCGAACACACGCTAGAGGCTTACGCAGTACCAAGGGACTTGTGGGGCCATATTGTATTCCCGCTAGTTGCGGAAAAAGTTCAGTTCCTGTCAACGCGCTTGACACCGGCACAGCATCGCGAGTATGAGGTTCTGAAGAAAGTGATTTTGGAAGAGCTTAAACTTTCTGCAGGAGAGTACCGCAGACGATTCATGGGGTCCAAAAAATTACCCAACGAAGGCTGGAAAGCGTTCGCAACCCGCCTGCAGAGTTATTTTAACTTCTATGCAGATGCAAGGGGAGCCAAAACGTTTGAGGAGCTGGCCGAATTGCTAGTGGCCGACCAGTTAAAAAACACGCTGTCGGAAGACGCCCTTCGCTATGTAACCTTGCAAGAAGGTGACAGGTGGAAGAAAGCACCAGAGCTTGCCACTTTGCTTCAAAATTTTGAAGAGGCTCAAGGAAAGAATAGCGCGGTCAAAAAGCGTGAACCGGGAGGCGCGGGAGGCTTTGGCGGGCGAGAAGGAAGGCGAGACGCGGGCCCCCCTAAGCGAGAGACAGGAGCCGAGCAGCGGCCAGACGTAAAGCAGAGGTACAAAGGGTGCTTCTCGTGCGGCTCAATGGGGCATAGAAGGGCTGACTGCCCACACGGCGGGGGACCAACAGTGCAGAAAGCGCCGCACACAAAAGGGGAAAAACTGTCGGCACGCGTAGCGACGCAGGACGGATTTGTCGCAATGAGCGAATTGAAACCGATTTCTTTGGCATGCCAGAACCAACGGATTAACGCAATTCTCGACACTGGGGCCGAAATCACAGTAGTGCGCGAAAGTATAGTACCCCTAGAGTTGGTTAAGCCGCACGGAACCATCGAGTTGGTATCGGCTTTCGGGGAGAAGGTGCAGGCCAAACTTGCTATTGTCCCCCTCACGATAGACCGCGACTCGGGCATTTTCGCCGACATTAAAGAGGCAGTACCGGTGGTATGCGCCCTGACCGACAAACTTGTGTCGAGGACAGATTGCTTACTCTCGGAGGAAGCCTGGGAGTCTCTTAGGGCCGAATGTGATATGAAAGGCGTTGTGGCAGCGAGTAAGGTGGAAGCCGCAGACCAGATGAAAGTCGACCTGACAGAACTGGTGCCAGGCGCGCAGGGAGAGGAAACCTATGGGGTCGTTATCGCACAGGAAGTAAAGGCGGTAACCAGTCGGGAAACAAAAGGCGGTGCTCGAGATACTGAAGACACGGGTCTTAGTACAACCGGAGAAAGCAGCGCGTATGCAGTTTTCCAGAAGGATCAAAAGAGTGACCCCACATTGACAGGAGCTTGGAAACAAGGTATAGAAGGGAGAGGAGGCATGGCAGAGATAGATGGCTTGCTCTATCATAAGGAAAACTTGCTTGGACAAAAAGTAATGCAGCTTGTGCTCCCGAAATCCCGGCGTCCAGAAGTCCTAAAATTAGCACATGAAGCTAGCTGGGGGGGACACCTAGGAGTCCGAAAAACGCAAGCTCGAATTAAGTACAGTTTTTATTGGCCAGGTTTGGAAAGCGACGTACGCGAGTACTGCAACAGCTGCCACGGATGTCAAACGAGGTCTGAGCGCCGGCAGAAAGACAATGTACCCATAGAGCCCTTAACGAGGCCGCGGTACCCGTTCGAGCAGGTTAACGTGGATTTAATCGGGCCACTGGAGCCGCCCTCAGCGAGAGGTCACAGGTATGCGCTTTGCATCATCGACTTGTGCACGCGCTGGCCTGAAGTGGTGTGTTTGCGCTCCCTCAGTGCTAAAGCTACCTGTGACGCCCTCCTGACGGTGTTCAGCAGAACAGGGATTCCTGAGATAGTGGCCTCCGATTGTGGCACTAACTTCACAGCTGAACTAACCAAGGAGTTTTTGAAGAGGTTGGGGTGTTCCCCGAGGTTTTCTACGCCAGGGCACCCGGAGAGTAACGGGGCGGTAGAGCGGTGGAATCGAACCTTCAAAAACATGCTTTACCATGTCATCCAAGAGGAAGGAAGAGAATGGGACAAGTTCGTTCCATTCCTTTTGTGGGCTTACCGAGAAGTGCCACACGATACGACGGGAGTTGCGCCATTCCAGATGTTGTACGGGCGAGAACCAACTGGCCCATTATCGGTTCTAAAGCGTAGTTGGGCAGGGCGGATGAGTGTACCAGCAACACTGGGGCCGTCCCCATCAGAGTATATGCGACAACTGAAGACGCGCCTAGAGCACGTAGCAGAGACCGCAGAGTTAATAAGCTCGAAGCAGCAGAACGCATACGCAACCCAATTCAATCGACGGGCAAAGGAGAAATCTTTTGAGGTAGGCGACAGCGTGCTGCTGTTTGACGACCAGCGCCCTGGAAAAATGTTCCCTCAGTGGAAAGGGCCTGGAAGTGTAGTGGAAAAGTACCGCGAGCATTCGTACTTCGTGGATATGCCGGGAGGAGGCCGAAAACTGGTACACGCCAGCAAACTACGACCTTACCAGAGGCGCGTAATGACGATCGGGGTGATATTTGATGATGATCGCGCGTTCGGTGAAGTGGAATGCGTACCCAGGTCAAGGGTAACGCTCCCTACGACTACGATCTTCCCCGAGGGGATGACTGCTCACCTAGAAGTAGAAGGAGGTGCCCTAATTCGCAAGGTGTTTGAGGGGTATCAAGGACTGTTCGATGACAGACCCGGGATAGCTGACGTGGGGGAGCATAACATCATCTTAGAAGAGGGATTTAACCCTAGACCAGGTAACCATTACCGCATACCTGCCAGCTTGAAAGGAGAAGTGGGGAAGCAAGTTGACGAACTGCTTCAATTGGGCTTGATTTTCCCCTGTGAAAGCCCGCACGCTCACCCTGTTGTTTGTGTCCCCAAGAAGGACGGAACCATACGAATGTGTGTGGACTTTCGGAAACTTAATGCGGGGACAGTGGCTGATGCCTATCCTATGGCCCTGCAGCAAGAACTTATAATGAGCGTAGGAAGGGCGCACTATATCACCCTCCTCGACCTTAGGAGAGGATACTGGCAGGTACCGCTGGCCCGATCCGCCCAGCTGCTCACCGCTTTCGTCTGCCACCGGGGGCAGTTTGCTTGGAAAGTCATGCCATTCGGGCTGAAAAATGCAGCTCAAACATTTCAGCGAGTGATAAACGCACTATTACTACCGCACTCTGCCTACGCGTGCGCGTACCTAGACGATATCGCTGTTTTTAGTGATACGCTGACGGACCACGCATGCCATCTGCGCGCAGTCTTTGGAGCACTGCAAAAAGCCAACTTAAAGGTTAAGCTAGAAAAGTGCCAAGTGGCGAGAGGATCCATACGTTATCTGGGTCACGTGGTTGGTTCAGGAATCCACGCACCCGATCCCGACAAGTTGTCGGCGATTAAGGGACTGAAGGCGCCAAAAACGAAAAAGGAGCTTCGTAGCGTGCTCGGGTTGTGCGGCTACTACCGCGGCTACGTACCTAATTACGCCGAGGTCGCAGCGCCGTTGACGGAACTGACAGGGAAAAAGATACCGAACACAATCCCATGGTCTGCGAGAGCCGAAAGAGCGTTCCAAAATCTCAAGACGGCGCTCTGTGAAGCCGTTGCCCTCGGGACGCCTGATACATGTAAGCCATTTTGGCTGTACACGGATGCCTCAGCTTTAGCAGCAGGAGCCTGTCTCGCTCAACGCGCGGAGGATGGCTCCGAGCGACTGATCGCATTCGCGAGCCATCGATTCTCTCCAGCCCAGGCGCGATGGTCGACTATAGAAAGGGAAGCATTTGCCGTGATTTGGGGGCTGGGGAAGTTTGACCTCTGGCTGTTCGGAGCCCAGATTACGGTGGTGTCTGATCATAACCCCCTCTCTTTTCTCACCCGGACCACCCCTCAGGGCGCAAAGTTGACACGCTGGGCACTTGCCCTGCAAAGATATAATGTGGTGGTGGAACACCGGAAGGGAAGCGCTCACGGCAACGCCGACGCACTGTCCAGGTTACCAAACGAAAACTGGGAGACAGACAGTGGTGATTGCGCCGGGATGCAGGGAGGGGAGGAAACCTCTAA
Source organism: Amblyomma maculatum (assembly GCF_055883805.1). Lineage (NCBI taxonomy): Eukaryota > Metazoa > Arthropoda > Arachnida > Ixodida > Ixodidae > Amblyomma > Amblyomma maculatum. Next base: position 261,791,066 of record NC_139344.1, read on the forward strand.
TGCTGACAAGGCTCAGTGAGGTGTGACGTGGGGGACACCGTGAAACTGTGTGGGACACGTGACGGACATGCTGCATGCCCTACGATGCCAGTGTTTGACGTCGACAAGCGTGCAACCGAATTTTCTGGTGTTTCCCTTTATTGCATGCACTTGAGTTCTCTGTGCTGTTCGCGAGCAGTACGGGTACGTGCGTGAAAGTGTGAACTGAACGCCGCGCACGAACTTGGACTTCGAACAAGTATCATGCATTTGTGTGTGTGCATACTACATGTGTTTCTCACCCAGCAAGGTTTTGTTGGAGTGCATGTGTGAAGTTGTAACAGTGGTTACATTCTAGAGCTACGTTCACCACCCTCAGGGGAGTTTCGTGACGTACGCCGATACCTTTTGTTGGTTGTAATTTTAAAGGTGTCATTTGAGCCCCTTGTAAAATCTTGGGAGGGGCGTGTAAGGTATCGCTAGGCACCCCCGGATTAGCGGCTATGTACTCAGTACCTCGTGGTAGGTTTGCTTGTAGCATGAATTTGTGCTAGCTGCATGCAGACGAGTAGGCGCCGCGGATCACCGGATAAAGCAGGGAATGCCATTAGAGTGACGAGTGTCACCGGGCGGCTGACAGGCGATCGAGTCCCAAGAGGGGAATGTTAAGCTGCTTTGTGCATACCTGCAGTATGCTTTTCATATGAGCCGACACGACACCCCCGTCGCGGTTGAAACGTCCGTTCATAGACACGAGAACGCGGCAAGGTGTGCAGTGGAATGTGGACAGCATGTGACATTTTGTGTTTCGTGTTTTTCTTTCTTTCGTTGTGGGGAAAGGGTTTCACTCACACTGCTGAAGTTGCACGCGGCCACGAACCAATCATGTTGAAGTTCGTGGCGATTGGACGCAACTGAAATGTGGGCTGGACACGGAGGGCTTAAAACCAAGCCCGAGAGACCAGTCTGATGTTCTGAGCTATGGCTTGATGTGTACATCTTCGGCTAGGCCGAGCTAGCCAGATCCATGTATATTTTGCCTAACCTTGCTGTAAATATTGTAAAGTTTTGTATATAAACTTCAGTTAATCTCTTTGTAACTCTGAAGTGTCGTTATCCATATTTCGTCGTCTCTGATCACCGTCTTGGACGGGGCGCACCTGTGGTGCAATTTGCCACGTCTTCAAGTCACCGAAAAGAACCTAATTTCGTGAAGAACAACGAAAATTCACTACCTCATACAGACTTCTCATACTAAACTCATACTAAACTCAATCAAACCTCATACAATCTCATATATTTCTCATACGTCATATATGAGGTTGTATGAGATTTGATTGAGTTTAGTGTAAGTTTAGTATGAGAAATCTGTATGAGGTTATTGTGACTCATACGGTTTTTTCGTTAGGGAACTGGTAGAAGCTGGAAATTCTGAATTTACAAACCTTCCTTACGTTTCCGCATTATACCAAGAAAAAAGTGTTTCTATAGGGTGGCAAGCGCTGATCTGGTTTTAAAAACGAAAGCGTTCGAACTGCGAACCATGTAATCCGACATGGTACTCATCAAAAATGGCCATCAAAACAGCCGTTGCTCCTTAACAAGCAACCTGGCTTCTCCCCACTGCTTCGGTGGAAATCAGCAGCAAGATATTTCAGCGGTCGCGACAGGCGGTGTCCGATGAAAGCCCACACGAAAGGTTACGGGGCAGACAAACACACTTGATACAAATGCATGAGCTAATGCGCTTGAACTGATCGCTCGCAGACATTTCGAGCTCTTTTCTTAGACATATCAAGTATAGGCCGGTTCATTTTGACTCCAGTGCCCTTGGCTTTTTGCTTCACGTAGTATTGACCAAGTTGGGGTCGATACAGGATTTATTTAAAGAACGCAGAGCTGCTGCCATCGCAGGGGCACCCGGAGGGACCCCTGGCGAAATATAACACTCCACTAGCCGCGCCTGCCGACGCGGCAGATGAAGCAGTGTCTGCGTACACTGTCTCGTCGACTAATCCCATTTCCGGCTACCCCATGTATGCTTTTTCCCTCTGTCACCTTATTATAAAGCAATTGTTATCTACCCTGGGCGTCACGTGCCCTGACCGAGTTCGCTTCTTTCTCCTGATTTTCACAGCAATATTCAACGCTCGTTTTTTCATGCAATCCACATCTGTCCTGTTTTTTTGTTTTTTTTTTTTTCGAACGTCACATGGCGCAAGGCACTAGCTTCGCGAACGAGAACTTTTTGAAGCTCATCGCGCTATGAGTTGTCTGAAGTGCTGGCTTGTCGTTTCCTATTGGTCCTATTGGGTGAAATGTGTGAGTCGAATAGCATGGCTGCTCACATTCTGAAGTAACGTCACGCCATTTGACTTCATTCACCTGGGGTACAGTTCACCGTTAACTAAAAAAAAATTGCACACACAGAGTAAATTCTGCATTTCGCGACCCTCAGAATGCGGGCCACCTTCCCTGGTCAGGGATAAGTGGCGCCAACTCGCGCTAGTGGCAGGCGACGTACGACCGCCATCAGGGCACCTACCATTAGGTATCCGCTCAAGAGAATAGTCAGACCCAAGAGCCCAAAGAGAAATTGTTAGACTGGCCGAAGATTCTGCCGGAGTCAAAAACTGCCGGCTTTCAACTAAGGCGACTGTCCCATTTTCCGGTTTTAAACCCCGAAGAGCGGGATAGTCACTCTGTTGGACAAATAAAAGTTCTCTCTCTATCTCTCTAGTTGCCAGTGAAGTCGCTAGTTCGTCGTGGTCAAAAGGAATAACTTTGCCTCTAGCGAGTGCTTGCAAATACAATAGAAGTGCTGAGAACGCACATCGAAGGGCAGGGGCTGCTATTCATCATCATCAGTTGGTGATCCATGACATGAGAGTGTAGCGCAAAAGGACGAAAGACACAGAAAGGGTACACAACACAGGCGCTAACTCCCAACTGAAAGAAACTATAAGGCGACCAAGGCGAAACGTGAAATTTGTGAAATGCAAATGGACCAACGCTCTGGAGCAATTGCGTGCTCAGCACCTAACCGATAACATCGAAGATAAAGAATCAGTGGCTAACGTGACAAATTTTGGCCACATATATAGGTTTCCATATAGGTTTCTTCGAAGCAAGGGAATTTATTTGAAAAATTCAACACGGTGATAAAGGTGCCGAGGAATTCTGTTGCGGAGTTCGTTGATTCTATACAGCCGCATTTCGCTGGAGGAGACACAAAGTAACACGTGTGCACTGTATGCATAAATGCTTGTTACATTATACAAGGTTGTAAAGCACATGAACATGAAGGGGATGAACTGCAAATAATGATCGATGACCTAGACAGGAAAAGTAGAAAGGTAGGCTTGAAAATCAATATGCAGAAGACTAAGGTAATGTTCAACAGCCTCGGGAAAGAACAGCAGTTTACATTAGGTAGCGAAATACTGGAAGTAGTAGGAGAATATGTCTACTTAGGACAGGTAGTAACCGGAGATCCGGACCACGAAAAGGAAATAACAAGAAGAATACGATTGGGATGGGCCGCATTTGGCAAGCACTCGCAGATTATGGCTAGCAGCTTACCAGTATCGCTCAAGAGGAAAGTATACAACAGTTGCATCTTGCCTGTACTCACCTATGGGGCTGAAACGTGGAGGCTAACCAAGATAGTTCTACTTAAGTTGAGGACAACCCAGAGGGCTATGGAACGAAAAATGGTAGGGGTAACATTAAGAGGTAGAAAGCGTGCAGAGTGGGTCAGAGAAATAACTCAAGTTACCGACATTCTAGTAGAAATTAAGAAGAAGAAATGGACTTGGGCAGGACATGTAGTGCGAAGAGAGGATAACCGATGGTCGCTGAGGGTAACAAACTGGGTTCCAAGGGAAGGAAAGCGTAGCAGGGGGCGGCAGGAAGTTAGGTGGGCGGATGAGATTAAGAAGTTCGCAGGGGTCAAGTGGATGCAGCTAGCACAGAACCGGGTTAAGTGGAGAAATATGGGAGAGGCCTTCGCCCTGCAGTGGGTATAATCAGGCTGGTGATGATGATGATGATGATGGTAAAGCACATATCAGAATCCTCTGCCCCGCCGCTGTGGCTCAGTGGTTACAGCGCTCGACTGCTAAACCCAAGGATGTAGGACCGAATCCTGGCCGCGGTGGCCGCTTTTCGATGGAGGCGAAAAGCAAGCTGTGCGATGTCAGCACACGTTAAAGAGCTCCAGGCGGTAAACATTTCCGGAGCCCTCCACTACGGCGTCTCTCACAGCCTGAGTAGCTTTGGGATGTTAAACCACACAAACCAGGAATCCTCCACTAGCCTAACAATCATTTACTTTAGCAGGTAAAAACAGCATGATTTGAACGAAAATGTCATCCTAAGTTTGTTGCAATCAACGGCGTATGCTGGTCAGAGAGACGTTATGAACAAAGATACATTCCGAAATAGGGAGGATAGCAGACTCGGCCATAATGAGAAGCATTGTTTTGCCAAAAATATTTGGTTTTGTTTGCAAAGCTCCGCTCATGCTGGCAATAGAGATTTAGCATACCGTGATCCGCGATCCGCCACCGTGGCCCTCTACCGCTCGTGGGCGGGGCGCACAAGCTGATTGGTTCCGATGCGGCAGGTCTGTGTGCCAACATCCAGTAGGTGGCGCCATATATCGGCGCCAAGGGGATCTGAGCATGCGCAGTGGAACGCGCGGTGGCGGATCACGGTAGCGGATCGCGGATCATGGTGGGCTAAATCTCTCTAATAGTTACCGTACCGCCGGCACCGCAGACGCTTAACTTCTGCCCACCAGTAGTTTCCATTGTTACAAATCCATTCACCCTATCTTCGTGAGCAACATTCACTCCACCGCCTTAACAGCTCTAGCTGACGCGTGGATTTAATACCGGTGGGAGGAAATGGAGCGGAGGACAGAAGCGCATTTCACTTTGATAGAGCTTAATTCTCACGATGTAGGGGAACGCTGAAGTACACAATCTTCCAGGCGTTCGTGCCCCATGCACGATGTAGGGTAAGAACAGGGCCCACTTAGCGAACGTGGAGGTACGTGCTGAAACTAAAGGCCACTTATCGGAATATCCAGTGAGATATGACAAGAGTGACATATGTAGGGGAACGCTGAAGTGCACACAATTTTCCAGGCGTTCGTGCCCCGTGCACGATGTGGGGTAAGAACAGGGCCCACTTAGCGAATGTGGAGGTACGTGCTGAAACTAAAGGCCACTTATCGGAATATCCAGTGAGATATGACAAGAGTGACATATGTAGGGGAACGCTGAAGTGTACACAATTTTCCAGGCGTTCGTGCCCCGTGTACGATGTGAGGTAAGAACAGGGCCCACTTAGCGAATGTGGAGGTACGTGCTGAAACTAAAGGCCACTTATCGGAATATCCAGTGAGATATGACAAGAGTGACATATGTAGGGGAACGCTGAAGTGTACACAATTTTCCAGGCGTTCGTGCCCCGTGCACGATGTGGGGTAAGAACAGGGCCCACTTAGCGAATGTGGAGGTACGTGCTGAAACTAAAGGCCACTTATCGGAATATCCAGTGAGATATGACAAGAGTGACATATGTAGGGGAACGCTGAAGTGTACACAATTTTCCAGGCGTTCGTGCCCCGTGCACGATGTGGGGTAAGAACAGGGCCCACTTAGCGAATGTGGAGGTACGTGCTGAAACTAAAGGCCACTTATCGGAATATCCAGTGAGATATGACAAGAGTGACAAAGCAGCGCACCGAATGAAGGCATGCAACTGGTGAATATTTATACATGAAAATGGAATAAATAGTGAAACTAGCAGTTGCAAAGCGGAATAAGAAAACAACAGCACCACCTGATATTCCGGGAAATATTTTGAGGAAAAAACGTATTTAAGAGGGGCACACTAGTGCGCCAGATTGACAACTGGTTGCCTCTTGCAATCACGTACTAATTAACGAGGAAAAACAGTGCATAGAATAACAGACTCAAGTTAAAAAAGAAATGACGTCGGGAACCGGATAAGACGGGGTTGGTTGGTCGGCAAGGAGAGGGGGGGGGGGGGGGGGCAGTGGCAGGTCGACGTCATTAAGAGAGGTCTTTAACCTGCAGTGAGTTTTACCTGCCTCATGATGACCATTATGATAACGTAACCAGAGACGATTTCCTTTACGGGGGATACAAGGCTGTCGATGAAGATAACAATATGATGGGGATGGAAGACACCTGTATGGACAAAATGCGGTCTTTACGAGGCTACTGGCATGATGTCTTTGAAGGATAGATTTTAGAGCTTCAACCACACATTTACGGATTACACACTGCGAATAGATCAACAGCAGCAAAGGGCGGTATCAGATAGAAGGAAGGCATTTGCTCTATCGTGTGTGCTTTTGGAGCGAAGCAGGGCTGATAAATGGAGCCTAAACGTCATAAGGAGAGAGCTTTTGCAGGTGGGTTTTGATGTGAAGGGTCATAAGAGGCAGAACAATTCTCAGGGGACCACAGCGCTGCTGTCGCAAGCCTGCCTGTATATTGCGAAGATAGCGTCAAAGCAAGCGGTGGCATACTTGGAGGAAATTTGGTGGGCTGAATGTATGGCGTGCTGAAATTTTTTCTGCCATTGCGAATGCCAGAAACAATGTAACGCAATGAACCGCGAAAGAGAAGCCTTTGGAAAAGCTCCGAACATATGCCACCAGGATCTGGCCTGGTACAGATCAGTGGAACAACAGCCACAGTGCCCAAACCTGCAGTCAATTAGAAGACCCAGGTGTTTCGGAGCCAGCGGTAGCAGACAGGAATAATAGATTCGGCTTTACAAACACGGTGTCATATCTTGTCTTCAGGATACAAATCTTAAGGTGAAAACCTTTATAGGCCCATCAGAGTTAGCAGGATCTGAGTGTTCGCGAGATGCGCCTGAGATTCCGCGGGACATCGAGGATTTCTTTCGTTATGAAATTTAAAGGCTATGAGAGACACCGCGATTGAGGTTTCCGGAAATTCCGACCATCTCGGGTTCTTTAAAGAGCAGCTGCACCACTTTTCGCGAATTTCGCGATATTCAAGGATTCAAATCTATATAGGCTGTGGGTAATGCACGCAAAGTGTTTTTGCGCTAGCATTCAAACCGATGGCGTAATCTACTGTTAAAACTCGAGCTTCTCCTCACAGCACTAAAGTTATACGGTGGAGCTCGGTGATGACGTCACGGACGGTAATATTTCTTATGGTCGTTGCCTTCGTCCACATCCTGTTGTGCATTTTCTGATGGTGCTAACCAACATTGCTAAGGCATTGCTTTCAGTAGTTTTGTTTTTACTTCGTAAAACCAACGTGTCTATGCAGAACACGTACCGGCACCGTCAATGACGTCATCATGATGTGGTCTTCCAGATTGTGGAGTGAGGCTTCCACAACACCGAGGAATGCCAACTCATTTCAGGATCAGCCGGCTCTGCATTATCATCCAGGATACACTAACTACCGGATAAACGCTTCTTACTGAGACCAGAAATTAACCCTGTAATTAACCCTGTAATTAACCCTGTAATCCTCGGTAATTCCATCCCACCAAACCTGCAAACCTGATAGGCGTTTGATGCGCTCGACTGCACTTACAGGGCCCACTCACAGACGACCGGTGACCTTGCTTTGTGCGTTACATTTCCTTCCCCCCCCCCCCCCCCCAAGCAAATTTTCTCTCTTTCTTTAAAGCCAAAATATCTCCAACTTGCCGCCGCGCTCTTAATCTACGATGCTGCCTTTCAGGCCGCATGATCGATACTGTTCAGAGTCAACGTTTCTTCAGGTTTTGTAATTTCGTAATTCCGATTCAACTCCAACAGCTACCGGTTCTATGTGTTGCGTGTATTCAGCTCGCGTTTGATCTCTAATATATGTAGCTTTCTTTCTATCGCCTAAAATTGCACCATCTCTTGCTGCACTGATTTCGTCTCATTTCCGCCATCTTAGCCTCCAAAGGGTCATCTCCGCATCATTGTGATGCGGTGTATGCCCAGCGAGTATTACGTACACTGCTCGTAAAGCCAATGCGCCACTTACTACGAATATTCAGTTCAATATGTGCGTGTGGTGTCATCGTCATTATCAGATTGTTCCTTTCACTCGCTCATGGCTTTTCTCGGGAATGAGTTGCACGTTTTGTAGGTGGGACGATAACGGCTGCCTATATCACCGCGAGGGGCGAGAAAAGAAAACGGGCATCGCTACTTGCTGCGAACGGCAGCATTCGTTGTGCGGTGGTGCGACGCAGTGAGACGAGTTTCGCATGAAGTAGTTGGGCATTATCAGTGACCACATGGTTCTGTCTGTCGCGCTACACTTTTTGGCGATAGCTGGTTGCATAATACCGTGATATGCTTTCGACGATGCCGACCGCAACGTCTCCAATCGATCTCGCCAGATTTCGCTCTCTCTATTCAAGACGAAGAGGGAAGGTGGTGTTCTCATTGCGACAGCGTTCAGGCTCCCGTCGAGCACAATACTCGACCTTGTCCGTCGGCGTTGAAATCTCGGGTTGCCAGAGAGCTCCTCACGTCGTACATGGAGTGGTGTAACTGAACTGCGATTGAAACATTACATAAATTGCGATAAATATCTATGATAAATGTGACAAATGCACATTTGATGAATAAGTCAAATCTAGCCGCTTTTCGAAGGAGGCAAAATGCAAGGCACCCGTGTAAACTGTGTGATGTTAGTGCACGTTAAACAAACCCCAGGTCGACGAAGACATCCGGAGCCCTTCACTACGGCGCCTCTCGTAGCCTGAGTGGCTTTGGCCGTTAAACCCCATAAACCAAATTTAACCGCAGAAATATGAATTTTTATAATGCCAAATTACAATTGTCGTATAGTTTTGCTTACTATTGTATGTCAGGATATTATGAATCGATAAACCTGCTGCGGGTGTGAAGTTGCCAGGATTAATGTATATTAGTGGTAACCACACTTACTACATAAGGAAAACCTGGTTGAGTTAGTATTAGCCTGAGTAATACTGCGAAACGAAACTGCCGGAGGGGTGTTATTTAATTATATTTTACGAGTATATTGTAATTTTGAATATTTATAACTTCGCAGCAAGTGTTATTTGGTGGCTGGGCAAAAGGTAATGAACCATCAGCATGGTACGAGCCGAAGATGGGTATCAGTATCAGCTAGTTAGGCAAGTGCTGAAGTGGGGCAAAATGCATTATATTTGCATTGCCCCACGAGGGAATACTGTAGTATAACGGGACATGCGAGAAAATGCGACGTAAAATGTAAGCGAATTTGCCCTGAAAAAAAAAATGAAAAGAAAAAGCTATATTTTGTAATGCCCTAACTGTATAAGTTGTTTTTAATTTTGAATTGGCATCTTGCATGTGTTTGAAATTTTGTGTTCATTCCTCCATACATCAGTATTTCGTATTTACGAAAATGTGATTGCCCACATAGATCCCATACAGGATCGAACTTTGTGGTTTGGCAGTAAAATAACTATGCGCTAGGCCGTAGCAAAAATTGACGTATCGTGAGCTGGTTCAGAATCTGTAAGGAATTTATGAGCGTCGCTCATATCAAAAAAATATCAAATAGGGCCGAGATTTGGACCTCCGGAACACCCCTCATATCAATGGAACAGCGTGCAGTGACAGACAACAAGACGCCTTGTTGTCTTTACTTTTCCCGTCCGTTGTCCGTGGACGCTACTCCGTTGATATTATTTTTTACCAACTAGCCCAATTAGTCGATCTAGTGAAGCATCCCTGTTGGCAAACAAGTCACAAGCCAGATAGTACTGTAGGAGTATAGATGGCTTGTGTGCCTTTCGATAGCAGCCTGCCCACATGGCTGGCTGCGATCGATGATAGCACGATTATACGGCGACCGAGAAGGGCGGAAATAGCGGTAAAAGCATTTTCTTTTCTTGTTTTTTTTTTTTGTATGAATGCATGTGCCTACTTTTTTGTTGTCTGCGTTCAGTTTTCCTTGTATTTCTCTTCTTTTAAACATGCTTACAAAATAAACCTCGTTACATTACCATAACGTTAACAATGTCATTGAAATGGGTCGAGAGGGGTTAAGAGGAAGAATATGAAGGCTCAGAAAAGGTACTTTGAGCATGCGATATAAAGTACCGATCACATATCGTCTCACCGTGACAACGTTAGACATACTAGCTAGCTGGCGAAGATAACATTGCTGGCCCACAAACCGAAAATGCGAATTTACTAGATCGTAATGAAACAAATACCACCTAGAGGAGCCGATAGTAAGGCGCACACTTTATAGATGTCGGGGTCAGACTGGCGGTGGCTTTCGGCAGCGCTCTATTTACAAATTATTCGTAGGTTTCCAGGATTGATTCTTCCAAACAGTCCTGCGCAAGTAGAACCGGCAACACATATTGCAATCCTTCGCAAAGTATCCAACCGCGTCTAGCTAACACACCCACGATAACTCGCCATGCGTGGAGAGTACAAAGTGATAAGGACGCGTGTCGGAGGAGATAGAACCGAAAATAAGCGGAAACAGTGGCAATGTCAAGGAAATCTCTATTCGTAAGAAGTGGGACTTCGCTGCAGAAGGGCGAAGAAGCAGAGGGGGCTGTCGTGTCGTGACTCTAGAGGGAGGATAAGTTATCCCCTTCTCCAATCAGCCGAGCAGCACTCAAACCCCCCCCCCCCCCCCCCCTTCCTCGCCAACTAAAAGTCGACTTTCGCAGTCGCTACCCACTGGGCAGACCTAAAGGAAAAAAAAAAGTTATTCGTTAGTGTGTTATTCGTTATTCGTGTTATTCGGCAATCTCGAATGTTTACCGTAACTGGTCAATCAATTATAGATAAGTTTCAGTTTGAATAACACAAACTGCCGGGCTAGTTGGATGTGATCCATTTGTATCTGCGCACACAATCAGGAAAAGAAAGAGAAGGCGACAGGACTGAGCGCTGAACTTTCAACTCTATTTCAAGAACACTGAAATCTGCACTTATATACACATGCCGGGTAAAACACCGCCAGGGGAATAATCAAAGAGACAGTAAGGATGCGCAGTCAAACTTTTAACCACACGCTTTTTTCTTCCTGGACAACAGAGATGCAACATCGCTAAAAAAACACTAGACAACGAATTTCATGGCGCACAGCAGAAATGTCAAAAGGATGGAAACAGGGCTGAAAGGCGCAAGAATGACAAATGCAAAAAAAAAAAAAAAAAAAAAAAGCTATCTCGTATTTAACGAAGAAACAATTGTCACTATTAACCGCCGACAAGGAGGGAAGGTTTGCCGTCCCTCCGAAACGCGTTTTTATGTCTAAGGTGACCTTAGACAAATGTATAAAGTTGGACAAAGTTCGGACAAATTTTGTAAATCAAAACTAAGAAATAACGCTAAATTAAGTTATGCCAACGGTTGAATTTAGATAAACTTGCACGCACGATACAAGGAAAAAAGGCTGGCTGTTTGGAAATGTGTTTTTTTTTTTTTTGTTTTTTTTTTACCGCAAAAACGCATAGGACCTGGTGCCCTTTGCGTGTTATTGTGTCTGAAAAGTTGACCTGGCAAAAAGAAGTCGCCAAGTTTCTCCAATGCAACCTCGAGCGGCTTCCGGTCAATGATCGTTTCCTCGTTAAAAGTACTGAAGATGTTGTAAGGTTCCTGCATGACAAGAGAGCGAAAACTTTCAATGGCTTTTCCATCAATATAAAAGACTTGTTTTATTCCATTCTCCAGGATGCCCTCATAGAATGTGTTCATGATGCCATCGATAATCATGGTGTTGTGGCCTTCCAGAATGGGTATGGCATATCCGTAGATGGTTTCATCGAACTACTTTGTGTCTACTTAAACGGTTCGAGGTTTATCCAGAAGAAAGGCATATATATGTATTGGATCATGCATCGCCCCCATTTTGAGTGACCTTTTCCTAGCCATGCACGACAGATCCTTGAAAGACCAACTACAGACTTCAAGCGTTCTAAAAATTTTCCGTCATGTTGATGACTTCTTATAGTTCTCTTAGACTGTAACACTGAGGTATTTCAAAACGAAGCATCTCAAGTTATACAAGTTTTCTAGAATACTTTGTCACCTCTTGTAGTTACTAATGAATTCCCAGAAGAAAACACTATGCGGTTTCTAGAGCTAAAGGTGATTTTCGGAAAAAAAAAAAGAAAAAACGCGTGCTGGTTATTTGAACCAAGAGCCAAGACGCCTATCTTTCCTTACGACTCAGCCCGCTCAAAACTGGTAAAAAGGAACATCGTGAAGTCGACCTTTGAAAACGCGCTCACCAAATCGTGTGAACACATGCTGTAGGACAGCCTTTCTAACCAACTGTTTAGGCTGATACAATCAGGTTACCCTTGTGTCTGTAGCAGCAAAAGTCCTGAAAGAGATGAAGTCCGAACAGGAGACACAAGATGCTACGAATCAGCCGAACAAAAGGGTTGTCGTTGTGCCGTACCTGCATCAAATATCCAATAACCTGAATAAAATGGGTAAAAAAGCTGGCGCAGACGTTGTTTTTTGAGCCCCACTGCACCTGTCGAGCCTGTGCAATAGGGTAAATGAAACAAAAATGAAAAAATGGCTGTTCAATTAGGCACCGTGATCCTTTTGTGGCCTGTGAGCAGGGCGTGGTCTACTCCATTCCTTTATATTGCGGTATAAGGCATGTATATGGAGGTGTTTAAATGAAAGGCTAATGGAACATAAGAATGATTTATCTGGGGCGCCGCTGTGAAATTTGCCTTCCCACTGCCGGGATTGTGACAGCCAAAAGAAATGCATTCCTCGATTTTAAAAAACAACAATCCTAGAAAAATATAAGAATCAACTGACGCGCGAAATTGTTGAAGCTGCCTTCATTTCAAGCCTTATACGGAAGGGTGCGTCAGCAAACCTTCCATCTCCACTATCTGAAGAAGAAATCACTTTCATCTGTGGTTTTATGACTTCTGGATTTTAGTGGCCCCACTCATATGTTGCTCTTTTTTCGTTCTAGCCGTGTTAATTATTGGCCCTCATCCCTCGTTCCGCTAATCTGTTTTTTTTTTTTTGCTCGCCCTGCCATGTTCTAACATCATTGCACCCTGAACACTTTTTTGTTTTGTTTTTGTTTTTTGTTTTTTGTTTTTTTTTTTTTGCATTTGTCATTCTTGCGCCTCTCAGCCCTGTCTTTTCATCCTTTTGACATTTGTGCTGTGCGTCATAAAATTCATTGTCTAGAGTTGTTTTTTTTTTAGCGATGTTATCTTTGTTGCCCGGGAAGAAGAAACGTGTGATTACCAGTTTGATTGCGCGTCCTCACTGTCTCTTTGATTATTCCCCTGGCGGTTTTTTACCCGGCGTGTGTATATAAGTGCCGGTTTCAGTGTACTTGAAATAAGTTGAAAGTTCAGCGCTCAGTCCTATCGCCTCCTCTTTCTTTTCCTGATTGTTAGCGCTGCTGATAGAAATGCTTCAGTTTCAGTTGCTCAGAATCATGTATTATTCTATTAAATAGTTCTGCTTGAAAAATGAGTTCAAATTTGCGCGGGTATTTTACCGCACAAGGAAGTTCGTTTCGATTGGCGTAATGCATCTGAATAATTCTTTTTCCCCCATAAATATTTCTGAAAACCAAGTAGTTTTTCTCGTTGTGCGTGTGGCTGTAATCAGGCGTAAATGTTGGTCGCATTAATTTTTCTCTTGAAAATGCACTCCGCCCTAATGAACTCAGCTTAATGCATGACTCTAATCTACCACTACCACATCTCTGTAACTGCGCTTATTAACCCTTTAAACACGTTTTACAGCCTTAGCTGACGAGTCCTAACCCTCTTTACTTCACCCTAAAGATACACGCAATATTATATCTGATTCTGCTTGACCGCCAGAAGGCAACTATCAGTGCACAGCTTAAAGTGGCAGAAACCACAAAGGCAGTTTAAGGACGCACGTATAAAACATAGAGGTGCCGAACAAGCTAAGGTGGTTGAGTTTACTTCGCTTTTATTCTGTGGCATTTTACTTGATGTAAGGCAACCAACCAACTCATACAAATCAAAATTCTAATAGCTAAACAGTATTGCAATGTTCTTCGCAATTTTCTCAGTGTCGATCTGAAGTCTTACGATAGAGACAGGGCAGTCCTGCCTCACAGACGAGCGCACTGGGATAAGTTCCGTTAAAGCTTTATTATAACCTTGTGCTAACCCCGCTATAAGCCATGTTCCCTCCTTCTAAATTTAATATCGCCGATGTCTGCGTATTCAAGAATTAAGAAAAGGATACCATAACTCATTTTATCAAACGCTTTTTCTAGATCTATTTTCAACTTAGCCACTGGCTGATAATCAATATCACAACACTCCAGAATGCCCGTGCTATCACTCATGAACTTCATTATCAGGTTTGAGAAGGAAGTGCACAGAGCCGGTGGCAGGGTCAAGGACAAGAAAGGTGAAGGTGGCCTCATTCACGAATGTTTTCGTGCGTGCAGTTGGTTTGAGACGATGATGTTCTTTCTTACCATAACTGTGTAGAGCGCAGGAAGTGGCGAAATCGACAAATCGAACCTGACAATTTAAGCAGGAAAATGAGACAAAACACGACGCGGAATTAAAATTGAAATTTTGAAACTTAGCTGTTATGAACATTCAAAAGTGCCATCAAATTAATTTGATAATTATCTATTATGACCAGCCACACATCCACTGCACTTACGTAAAGCTGACGAGATCGGTCTTCCTGGAAAATAAAGCGAAAGCGAACGCTTGTGAACGAGATAGCGGTCAGAAACGCGTGAATTTCGATAGGCTACAATTATTGTCACTGTTTTGCTAAACTGTCTAAGAGTACTGTATTAATGAGATTATTTATTCACTATATGTGGTTCTTGACGTTATCTTATACAAGGTTCAAGAATGTTTGCGCGTCGTCATCTTAGGACAGAATTATTTAAGCAGCCGGCTACAAGTGGGGGGCAATCGTGGCATTCTGCGAAACCTAAGTATAAAGATAATGCTACAAGGCTCTGCTCTTGCTGTATGGCTCTCTAAGATACGTGTGAATGCGCACAAGTAAAACACTGATTGCCGACTGGTGCGAAGAAGACAAGGAAGATGCGCTAAAGGGCATCAGTCAGTACCGATGACACCAAGAGCTTTGGTGTCCGCAGTGACTTCCGTCAGGGAGAGTATAGAAATGAAGGAACGTGAAAGCTAGCGAGAGCGTAACACTTCTTCGAAACTTCAGTGGCGCGCTCTCTTCGACGGGCGAGAACGGCTACTTGTGCAACATATCCTGACAGCTTTGGTCGGTCTCACCTGAATCCGCTGCGCTAGGTATATCGCGCTTGCCCTGATAACACACACGCGTACTTGCCTATATCAACGCTTCACTTAGTCGCCTCGCTACCTTCTACACTAAAAACCCTTCTAAGCCCGCTTTTTCTGGGAGATCACGGACGCCTCATCTGCTGCACGCTTGTCAAGGCTGTGACCACTATTACTCACCTTTTGTATAGGAGCATGTACAAGTAAAAAAGAACTGCATTGCATCAAGGCTACAGTAGCAAAAAACACAGGCACAAAACATCATACTACATCGGTACTGTAGTGCCCCTGCTTCGGCACGCGTGAAGGTGACGAGCTGACCTCTAACTGACGCTGGCACGACACCACCTCGCTACGCTCCGGAACTTGCCTCCTTCCATCGCCGGGCTCACATTTAAAAAAAATATGGCCTCTCTGCTTCCCACATCACTGCGCGCCGTAAGAGAATACTGTGACAGTAACAAATAAAACAATGTATACAAAACTAAGCATGACACACACAGTTATAAATGCTGGATGAGCCTCATCAGAAAACCTTGCATCAGCTGCAGTTTCTACGGCGTCGGGACATAGCAAACTCCGCAGGCAAGTTTTGCGCAAAAAAAAAGAAAAATTAAAAGCAGCCCTCTAGGTATTTTAGCTTTAAAGTATGCTGAGCTAAAGGATGCGACAGAGATGTTTCTACATATGTGTAATTTTATCCTGCTCAATCTTTTGCCCCATAACTATCTTTCAATTGGAATTCAATCCTTTCCCATTTCTTGGCCGCTATAAAGGAGGCAATTTCATGTCACCTGCCGCTGCCGCCGCCGTGTTCTGACGACCTCTCTTCGAGCTGCACTTGGATGACGTAGGCGCGCGTTATTCTTTTGTGCAAGCACGTTTCACCGCGGATATTTTGCTCACTCCGTCAGTTCCGCATTTAAGGGCATACTGTGACCACGTTAATGGCTCCCGTCTACGGCCTCAGCCTTTTCCGATTTAGGCTTCTATTCATGCATTTTGCTCGTTGCCAAATCCCTTCTCTCTTAATCTGTGCCCCTATTACATCGCCCGTCATCGCACAATCGTAAGCTGCCACATTATGTGAAAGATCTCCCAGCACAATTATAAAGCCCCACTTTAACCAAACCGTCCGGTTGTTCGTGCGTCGCCTAGAGGTTCCATGTGGGATTCGGTATTCAAGAGTTCCGGGTTCGATTCCCATGCCACCTTCTCATCTGACAGCTGCCGAGTTGGATACTCGGCTAGCAACCTCCGTACCGCTATCCATCATCATTACCTTCATCAATATGTCTACTTGTGGACAAAGGGCTCTCCCATACTCTTCCATTCAATCCAGTCTTTTGCCAGCTGCATCCACTTGATCCCGCAAGCTTCCTAATCTCAACTGACCACCCAACTTTCTGCCGCTCCCTGCTACGCTTTCCTTCCCTTGGAATCCAGTTTGTTACCCTCAGCGACCATCGGTTATCCTCTCTTCGCACTACATGTCCTGCCCATGAGCAATTCTTCTTCTTGATTTCCACTAGCACGTCATACCATTTTCCCTCTGACCCATCACTCTAATCTCTTTCTGGCTCTTAACGCCACGTCTGCCTACTTCCTTTCCATAGCTCTCAGTGTTGTCCACAATTTAGGTTGAGCTTTTTTTGTTGGCCCCCATGTTTTTTCCCCATAGGTGAGCATCGGTAAGATACACCTTGCTCCTGACGGGTACTGGTAAACTGCTACTCATGACCTGAGAGTGCCTGTCAAATGCGTTCCATCCCAATCCGAGTCTCGTAGTTATCCGTGCAACCTGCAAAATGAATACCACATGCCAGCTGCATGCTTGTGATTTATCGCTCAAAACGCGTGCTCCGTGCCACCGCAATAGTGCCTACCCTCCACCTCCACTTTCCACCCTTCCAACTTTCCCTTTCCCGCCGCTGTCCATCTCAATCTAGCGACGCCACAGCTGTGCCATCCACAATACTTGTCATAGACTACAATGCTTGGAATAGGGCGGACACCAAGGGAACCCTATTCCGGATGCACTTAGGCCGAGCGGAATCTTGCGTCGAAGGTTTTCTAGTGCAAATATAACAGGGTAGCCTGGGCCACCCTATACTTGCCTCACCGGTTACGCCGACGCCAACTAAGCCAGGAGCACCTAAGCGCAACGCTCTAAAAAATTTGAAGTGGCTTAACTCAGCTATAGGCCAAGATATACGCACCGAAAGTGTAGAGAAGTCAGCCGTTCAGAGACATTGTTAAGCACTGGTAAGCCTGGCGGCAACTTCCGGTATCGATACTCGTGCCTAACGCTGTAAATGGTGACCCGCTCCTTAGCCAGAGAAGACGTGCACGTGACACGAATTCTCTCTGCGCTGACTGTTTCGGCAGACCGTTCAGACAAAGCTTACAGAACTGCGTGCATGGTCGCACTCACTGGCGACAAGTCCTTCTGGTGCCACAGTATGTATCACACACCTTACACACATAGCCAAACTGATTGTTTACGAAGTCAGTCTCAAAGGTCCTAGTTGCCACTGTACCGTTGGACTCAGGGCTTAAAGTCAGGAGGGTATCGGGGGGTCTAAGGCCCCCGCCAGTACTTAAGAGGGGTCTGACATCTCCTGCGCTAGAATGTATAAGTACTGTATGAGTATGAAGCAGGCTGCCATTTTTTTGTTTTATTGCGAAACTACGCCAGGTTTCGCCCCATCGCGTAGTCCGTGGCCGCAGTCACGAATGACCTTGAACAGCCGAGAAGACGAAGAAGAACAAGAAGAAGGAGAAGAACGCTCGGTCACCCGCAGCTAATGCTTTCGCTCCATATTCGGTTCAGCAGCGTTGAACCCTTCTCATCTTTGTCAGTGGTTTTCAGATCATTCCTTCTCTATTGTTTCCTCAATTTCGCTTTGAGTTTTAATAAGAACAATTGACCTATGTGGTGGGCAAATGTCTTGACACAAAGAACCTTATTATTGAAGGTGTGCCGTAGTTTTCTCGGGAAAAATAATTCCATATCAGTTGTGGGGCTCGCGCCTAGCGCATTCAAATCCCGCGCAGGGATCGTCTACATAGTGCAAGGGGAAAACGGCGTTTTTTTTTTTCTCCCTTTTAAAAAGTGCTACTTAGGAGCCCTACAAGTTGCGCCCTAAAATATTGCCATGTATTATTCTACTAAATACATTTGTGCAACTCGTGCTTTTATAAGTTTATAAGACGTGTTAAATTTTTTTTCGTTGTCCCAATTATTTTAGTAAAAGAAAAAAAAAACGCTAACATTGCTCCAGGAGTTACGCACTGTAAAAAAAAAAAAAAAGTCTATTTTAAACCAAACATTGTGGCATGATGCGTTAAATTGTTTTATCCCTTTGTTATTTAGGTTATTTTCTTAATTTCAGACGAAATTTGGAGTTTTAGGACCTCTAGGTGTTTTCTCCACAACGCATCAAACTCTCAAAATTTGAAAACAGCAAAAAAAGCGGCAATTTTGATTCCAATTAAAGAAAAAAACATCTTCGATTCTTATTAAAATCTCTCTGAACACTCCTCAGCACCTCATAAATATCATAAACTAAAAATTGTTGCAAAATCATTAAAGAAAAAGTAGTTATGGTTTAGGTCTGGTTAACCCTAGTTGAATTGCGAAAGCAACGGTGGAAGAAGTTTAGCCTGCTACATTTTCCCCCTGTCAGTGTAAGGTGCTACATTATTGGGGACACTTACACTCATCCTTAAGGGTATGACGGGAGAGCCTAAGCTACCAGCCTGCATATAAAGTCACGCTTCAAACAAGTCGTATGGACGTGCCTGCGTGTTGCAGGGGTAACGAGAATGGAAACGGTTCTGGCAGGCTGATTTTGATATCACTCTCCCATATAAAAGGATCGACCCGAGTTGGCAGCTCCTGCCCGTGGCATAGGGGTAAAGTGAATTCAAATATCATGGCAGGCTGATTGTTTTTTTTTTTTCTTTTTTTTTCGGTTTTTTTTTTTTTTTTTTTTTTTTTTTTTTTTTTTTTTTTTTTTAAGGAGACTGTAGCTACGCCTCCTCACGGCGTAGCTGCGGCCACCCGAGGTCTCACCTTGGCTGTCGTAGTATTGCTTTCGCAATAAAAATTAATATAAAACTGAGCGCTTGTCCTGAAAACTGTCAATATTCAGCCATTCTGGCACAGCGCAATGAGACGTGTCACTGAAACCTTTTTTTTTTTTTTTTTTTGTATTAAACAGGACTTGTTCCTTATTCCGGGAAAATTTTGTAGCTCTAGAATTGTCCGTTATTTCTCCATTATTTTGAATTCGGCGAAACGTCGAAAATATAAAAAAATGGACAAGTTTGGTCCGAATTTAAAAAAAAAAGTGCATCATCTTTGATGTTTACAAAATATTTTAAAAACAATCCTAGGTACTTTATAAATATCAGGCAAAATGTATTGCATTAGCAGAGTAAAGACATAAAATTAAATACGAAAGTGAGCGCACGTTTTTATTCTATAGAATTGTTTAGGGTTTCTCCTTAAGGAGTAGGCGCCAGAAATTAGATTTCATATTCGCTGAACTTAGTTACATTTAATCTTATACAATATCCAAATCCTTCTCAGTGTTTATAAAGTCGTTTTCTGCTTGTTGGCAGTGTTGATAATAGCTTAAATTGAAATAATGTCGCTATTTGTTGCAACTTCATGAGAAAACGCAAGTGACGGTTGAACTTTTTCTCTATTCTGTAATTTTTTTTTTTTTTTTGTGAGGTGTAGTGGTATTCAATCCCCTTCTTAATTATATCATTTCATTCATTTGCTTAAGGCAAAAATTAGCAATAATATATTTTTGAAGACGATTTTTATAATGTGCAATTATGTACTATCATAAGCAAAACACTTTGCAGCATGATAATTTTGGTGGAATTATATATTTATTTATGACAGCAGCACAAGTTAGCCGAGATCAAGAGTATTCTTTTCGACAGAGCTATCTAGCCCAGAGAAAACGCGAGCCAACATGGAGCGAACCTTCTTCCACTAGGTTAGGAGAAGGAGCGAATTTATTCCATTTTCGATATATTCCAAAATTCTTTGTATACGACTGTCCCTCATAAATAATTCGTGATAATGGCACTAACTTGAGACGGCAAAGAAAGAACTTGCGAATGCGGTTAATTTTCATGCTTAATAATAGTGATTTAGCAATTAATCCTCCATCCTACCTGTCTCATTCAACGTCTAGGCTTTCTCGACACCATCATCCGAATTTACTAACGCCTTACTTGGCACGGACGGATGTATTCAAGATTTCATTTTCCCCAGCACCATAACAAATTGAAATGATTCCTTGTTGCCTGGCTCCATTGATTGATTCAGTGCTTACTTGTAGTATTGTTGTATTTTACCGCCCTGCTTGGACCTGAGCAAGGTTTCCATCATGGAATAAATAAAAATAATAAATAAAAAGTTGTCTCTTTTCTTAGGTGTACACCGCCTGTCACATAATCTTAAAAATGTGGCAAAAAGGTATGGCATAGGGGTTGTTTTTTCTGCACCTAAGAAACTTTAAAGTGTTCGTGCTATTTCGGAAAGGAAGGCTTGGCACCAAGAACATGAAATAACATGTGGGGTTAACCATACGCTGAAGGTGTAGTTTATAAACTTCCATTGCCATATGGACAAGTGCACATTGGGCAGACCGGGCGGTGCGTTAATGCACGTTTGAAATAGCATCAAATAACTTGGACGCTAACAAATCTACTAGTCTCGTTGACCACGTCTGTGACTGCGAATGTTGTTATCCTTCACTGCACTATTATGATATCCTGTACAAGCACCCGGCCCGCTTAACACGTGAGATAATGGAGGCCTACCACATGAAGAAAAAAACAAGGTTGAGCGTTAGTAAACCATCCATTTTCTACATGAAAGCAAGATTGCGTGCCTTCGTCCTACGTAGCAACAAGTGTTTTTTGCTTATCTATTTCTTGATAGGGTGGTCACGTTTTTCATATATTGTGTTCCGTCTTTGAATAAGCTTTCAGTTGTGAGTCAGCGCTCGTTCTGTGGTTCTCTGCTTTGGTGTTTGTCTCTTGCGTTGTTTTCCAGTCAATATGTTTCACCAACTCGCCCGTTTGGCTATAATGTTGACCTCAAGTTTGCTTACTGGCTTTGACAGTTCTGCCGAGCCCCTTCTATATATAATGTTAAAAGCTTTCGTGTTTTGGCGTTTCCCTGTCTGACATTTCGTCTCCTCATAGAGCTCAACACTACCCTTAATGTCTACCCTATGCCGTATTGCTACTGTACTTTTGCTATTGATACTTGCGAGATTATCGTGCATCGCTTGTACACTGAGGTCGTCTCCCTCGGTTAACATGGAAGGTCTTTTCTACTGCGATGTCCTGGATTCCCACACTTTCCTTGCCACCACTTATTCACCGATATTCTCCATTTATGTTTTTCTTCTTTCTGTGCTCAAATCAAGGCTAATTGCAGGCTTTGCCATCGGAGATCGCTATGACTCTTCTTTCCTATACCATCTCCACATCTTGTTTGATGCCGGATTGGGCACGAAGTGTGAAGTCTAATTTATTTTTTAGTTCTCTCGTTCGGGCCATTTCAAGTTTAGTGCTGGCTGGATGAGAAGATTTTTATGACGCGTAAACTATTTCGTTCTTGGAACCTTTCTAAAATCTCTCCTTCCGATCCCTAATGCCTGTGCCATAGCTTCATAATCCTTGTCATCTGCATGCTTCTTGCTTACACTGGAACTGAAGTAGTGTGATAGTACAGTAAACAGTGTTTTGCTTTATTCCTTCTTTACTTTTTAATTAAAAATAACGTGCAGACTTACTCTATAGTGCTAATACTGTTCTTAAATCACTCAATAAATGGTCCAAATCAAATGGCTTAAAAGTTAACACCTAAAAATCTAAGGCAGTTTTCTTTCGCCCAGTTCATTTTTCGGTCACTACAAGAACCCCACTCCTGCTCGGAAATGATGAGATTGAAATTGTTCGAGCCTTTCATTCATTTGGTGTTGTTTTCGATGCGTGTACGAGATAGAGTGGTTATGTGGACCACCTTAAGAAAAAATGTCAAGATCAGTCGGATTTTTACCAAGATTTCGATATGAATTTCCCCCCGCATAAGACAGTTAATTTATTGTACCTGAACTACTGCTATCTAGTGTGAGCAACAACGTCAAAACTTGGTCTTAACAAATTACTAGTCAAGCAGAAAAAAAAAGGGAATTCGGCTCTTTGCTGCAGCTGATTACATTAGCACGCACGCAAAAATATTTCCTTCACTACCAAGCTGTTCCTGTTGATCGCCTATATGAATATCGTTTGCTCTACTGTTTAAAAAATTATCAGCCTATAGTCGCGAATGTTTCCAGCTCTCCTGAAGAACTAACATCTAAATCGGATAGAATGACGCGAGGCTCCGATAAGTGGGCTCATCCACGCACTTTGACTAATTACGTCAAGCAAACAGTGCAGTTCTTAATACCATTGTAGGGGTGTGTTTATTCAGTAAGCCCAGATGGATATAGCCGCTCGGGAGGAACTCGCAGCGGAGCGTCAGGCGTGGCGAATCAGCAAGGCAGCAACCAACTTCTTCGTCCTCGAGCGCGCCAGCACGCGATGCATGGCAGTGGCTATGAAGACGAAGATTACCACACTACACCATATATACTAAAATAAATACCAGAAATGTGAAAATAACATTTATTACCTTTCTCTTAACGTTCTGAAATTCCACTTTGTTAACAGAGATGAGTAGCTCTTCTTTTGTACTGTACAGCATTTTTTTATGGATTATTAAATTACCTCGAGAGTTCGCTTATGTATGTGTAGACCTTGTGGTTTTTACGCCGCCTTCGCCGAATGATCAATACGACTTGCCCTTTTCAATAGCTGAATTAGACGCCGATCTTGCTTCTTGTCGGCATTCATCTGCACCTGGTTCTGACGGGATTACTTACTCAACCTTTTCAAACCTAGGCAAGGATGGTAGAACTGCGCTACTTAATTATTTAAATTATATATGGGCTTCTAGTACTGTTCCTGAACACTGAAGATTAGCCGTCTGGTTGCTGTTTTTAAGCCTGGAAATCACCCTTTCAAGGCTACCTCATACCGGCCAGTTGCCCTAGCAAGCTGTGTTGTAAAAGTTATGGAGCGAATGGTGCTGACAGGTCTTGAGTGGTTTCTAGAGAGTAATGATCTTTATCCGAATATGATGACTGGATTTCGCCGGGGATGCTCTTCCATCGACAGCGTCATCGGCCTTGTGGCGACAGTAGAACACGAAAAGCGTCACCGTCGACTAGTAGCTGCTGTCTTTTTAGATATAAAGGGGGCTTACGACAACGTCCTCCATGATAATATTCTTGATGGACTTGACGACGTGGGAGTTGGTGGCCGGGTGTACTTGTGGATTGTGAGTGTCTCACTGGCCGCTCTGTTTGCATGACTACGCCTGATGGAGAAACTACCCGCTATCAGATCGGTCGTGGAGTTCCACAGGGAGGAGTCCTCAGCCCGACTTTAGTTAACGTTGCGCTAATTGGCCTGGTGAGTGAACTGCCAACTAACATCCATATCAGTGCATATGCTGACGACATCTGCATATGGGCTCCTGGTTCGACGCGACCACAACTACGTGCGAGATTGCAACGAGCCGTGTCATCGACATCGATGTACTTACGGCGTCAAGGTTTGCTTTCAGCGGCAGAAAAGTGTGCAACGATCGCATTTACGGGACAATGTGTCAGCCGCTACCCGATTACCCTTCATGGAGTCGTAATACCGTACGTCTCCAGGCACAGCTTCTTGGGATTAATTATTGATCCTGACTATCTTGGTCGAAACATATTGATATGGTGAAGAAAAGGCTAATCAACTTTTTCCATGTACTTAGTTTCATAACTGGCATCAAATGGGGTCCAACTGAGTGCTCCTTAATACGGCTTTACGAGAGTCTGTTTGTTGGCTACATCCGATACAGTTTTCCAGTGCTCTCTAATATGAGAATTTTCTGCTGGCGGACTTTAGAGAGCGTGCAAGCGCAGGCACTGAAAATATACCTTGGACTGCCCAGATGCACTTCTAACAAAGGCACAATTGAAGAGGCACATGCTCGCCCAATATTCATATATTTGTCACACGAACCACTTCGTGTATATTTACGAGCACTTACAAGACACCGTTTTCACCCACTGAGCAAGATTCTGGATGAGCGGCCGGACTGCAGTTTTACAAGTGCACTCCGCTGCCATCAGTCGCTAATACCAACAAGATATGCCCTCCTATATCGTCCCGCCCAACCACCATGGGTGATGGATAAGCCTTTGGAGCACCTTCGTGTTGCTGGAATACTAAAGATATCAATGGTGTCACTTAGTGGTCTCAAAACAACTTACTCTGGCGCACATCTGGTCAGAATATCCTAATTATATTCACGTATACACCGACAGGTCTGTGTCAGCAAAGGCATCCGCTGCAGCTGTGGTCATGCCAGCTAAAAAAAACAACTCTACATTTCCTTTTGAGATATATTTCTACATCAACCGCTGCTGAACCTGTAGCCATTCGGGAATCTATTCGCTATATATGTGGAGAACCACCTCAAAAATGGTGTATATTCACGGAATCAAAGACTGCATTGCAAATTTTGGAAAACTTCTTACGCCACACTGCCTACCAGTCCCTGGCACTAAACATTATTGAGCTCCTCACATCTATCTGCCCAACTGCAAAGCCACAGGATAATGTTTCAATGGATCCCTGCCCACTGCGGGCTCCATGGAAATGAACAGGCCGATGTTGAAGCGAAAAGCGCTCTCAGCAACGGCCTCCAAAGAGCTGTGCCTTTTTCAAGAGCGGATATGACGTGCCTTCTTACGAACTGCATGAACAATGCTACAGCAGCTTACTGGGTCCAGCCAGACGCCCAACACATTCGTCTAAAAAGTCTCGATGGAACATTGAAATTTTGTGTTCCGCGTGATATTCTGCGTCATCATGCATGCTTGGTACATTAACGTCATTTAAACGTGGCTTTCACGCGCAGGTACTTACATTTAATTGGACAGGTGGACTCGCCGGAATGTTCAACTTGTGGCATCTCAGAGATTGTGGACCATATATTATTGGTGTGCCCAGTGTATGCGGGCGAAAGAAGTGTGCTAGCCGCTTCCTTGAAGCGTTTGTACAAGAGGCCTTTGTCGGAAAAACTGCTGCTGGGCGCTTGGCAGGACAAGGGGAAGGGTGTCCAGGCAGTGCGTGCTCTTTGCCGTTTTTTGAGCGCCAGCGGACTTGATTCGCGCTTGTAAAGCAAGCTACTGTGCCTGTATATGTATTTCATATGCCTTCTCCCACATCGTCATCCATCATGATCTTCTTTCTTCTCCCCTTCCCCAGTGCAGAGTAGCAGGCCAGAATTTAATCATTCCGGCCAACCTCTCTGCCTTTCCTTTCAATAAATCCATCTATTGGTGAAGAGATTCTGACTGTGTATTTAATTGCTTCAGTGTTGGTGCATGCAGTTGTTTGTGTGATCGTGCTGCATCTACATTGCTTTTGTTTACTTGTCCCATGTGTATTCTTTGTAGGGTAACAGACACTCAAGCTGCTTTAACTGTAGTTTGTCATCTGGGCTACATCCCTGCACTATCTGAAGGGTAAATAAACTAATGAATTGTTATAAAGGAAGAATGCAGATATTGTTTTTTGATTGTGACATGTAGAGTACAAAAAGTTCCGAACGAAATTGGTGGGCGGTATTTAGGTTCGGAAGGACACGGTTGGCATAGACGACAAGCAGGGTTAGGAGGATGGTATAGTTTACATCGAAGAGCGCAATAGGACGCCTGCCTGATGAATGAGCTGAGCCTGTCTGCAGCGGGTTTGGAAGCAGCATTATATGTCCTTGATCGTATATGAGCGCAGAATGAAATCTCCGGCAGAGTGAAATCTCCGTTCAAGGTCGCTTCAAGGGCGAGCTAGTGTCTGGCCGGATTCTGCTGCGATGCTCTCCCTTGCCGAGGACGCAACAGTGGGACCGCCATTAGCTACCTTGCACAAAATGAGCTGTACTATGTGCAGCCCTCTCTGGCGACGAAAATTTCAGTTTGGCATCCTGACTACTCTCTGCAGCTACTTCTAACTTTTGTTTTGGCTCCTTTACTAGCCCCATTTACCATTGGGAGAGACAATGAATAACATTTCAGCACGCCTTCCGCACCGCTGAGAACTGGCACTTTGAGGCTTGTTTGGATATATGCAGGATGTTTCACTTAAGACCTTCCGTAATTCTTAAAAACATGACTTTCGGCTTAGATGACCGCTTTCTTCCACATAGCGTTATCTCATAACACGGAGACACCGCTCTTCTCCGCGCGGCAAGGCGACATCACGCGAGGCATGGCCGTGAATGCCTGGTGTTCTCAATCGTGCAAGCGCATATAGCAGCGTTTACATACGTTGTACTCATTTTCTCATCTCCATAAATAGCGGGGAGGTCATATGCCAGCTTTCTGCGTGCAGTTGGACGATGCGCCGCAGCTGATAGCAGGGATGAGTACAATCTTGTCACGGTTTTTTTTTTTTACACTTATTTGAAAGGGAAGGCTGAAAAGGGCGTTGTTGACGCAGCCTACAAGGTGGCTTCTTTGTTTGGTTCGGTTTGGTTTGTTTTGTGGGGGCTTTAACGTCCCAAAGCGACTAAGGCTATGAGAGACGCCGTAGTGGAGGACTCTGTAAACTTCGATCACCTGGGGTTCTTTAACGTGCACTGACATCGCACAGCACACGGGCTACAAGGTGCACGGCTGCGAGAAAAGCGACACTCAGACAGCCACAAAGCTCCTTTATACAAACACACTCGCGAGGTTTCTTTTTTTTTTCTTCTTCTCTTCGGACAGCGGATCTGTCGACCGAGAATCACATCCTGAGTCCTTTTGGGAACGGTTTAGACGAGTCCGGTTCGTCGTCGTCCTTTCGAGCCCGGCGCTCTTTGACCTTCCTGACACGCCTGAAGAAAAGAGGAAATTACGGCGGTGAAATAAGTGCTCTCGCGAATTGCTCATTCTCAAAGCTCATTCCCTGTCTGTGTCGTTCTTTCTTGTCGTCCGCACTTCCTTTTACGCTTCAGCAGTCTTAACCATTAGAACAATTGGGCGCCTTTGAAGTTTCACGCCCGGCGCAATTGTGGAAAACGAAGCACTGCATGGCTACATTGCAGATGCCGTCGCGCGTCGGTGTCGGAGTGCGCCCTTTCTTCCGCGCATCATCGATCCTCCTACGAAGTTGTTTGTCGCGTCGCCGTACGTAAGAATGCCACAAGAACTGATTTCGTACTCCGCTCGGTCTGTGGAGCATTAAACAGTGCCGTTACGGGCATGAGCGGGGAGGAGCCTGTGACCCGAGGAGATGACATTCGTTAGACTGCGTATCACCGAGTTCGTATAGTACTGCGTCACAATCGATTCTGCTGAAACACCGTTATGATAAAAATTGGGGCGATGCATGGCGTGTTTGAGTTCACGCCCAAAAAACCTCCTCAGATGAAATGATTAGCCATGCTGGTTCATCATTACCCAAGAGGGCAACGAATGGTATCCTCTCGACAATGTCAGCAGCTGTTATTGTTGCGGGGTGTGCTGGGCGCAACCTGCTCCAAGGAGGCGAAGAGAAGGGCGACTCTGACTGCTTTTTGCTTGCCATGACAAGACCTATAGTGCTATACGAACCGGTAACATTCGCATCTGTTAGCATGTAAGGCGCAACATTATTTTTAAGGGGGGGGGGGGGGGGGGGGGTCTTCTCTGGCATTCCTTCTTTCCTCCCTCTAGTGATTTATGTTCTCCGGTCCCGTTTTCTGTTCCGCCGCAGGAATCAGTATAAAGATCCGGTAAAGCTGGAATCGATGGTGAAGATGACATATCCGAGAAATATCAGCAGAAGTCAGAAGCCTTCTTTTGATGGTAAAATGCTGTAACCCTATTTTAGACATTACCTGGCATCATCATCAGCCGGTGGACGCGTGCCAACTGCAGCCCCCTTATAGCCGTTTCTCGCATGTCAGAAACAGAGCGATAAGGATCATCACGCATTCTATCAAAGTGCTCTCAGACAGAGCAGCCCCAAAAGGCCCAGGACAGTGCACAAAATAACTATCAAAATCATGTGCTCTGGCATGCTTTGATGCCAAGTCATTAGTCACACAAGCGGACCTGAGCGAAAAGCAGCGCGGTTGGCTCACGAAACGTCAAAGGAGGACACTCAACATCAGCAGGACGGTCAAGGCCAGGAACCATGCTCGCCACAACCTCCAGGTCACGCCTCAGCCAGAAACCAAGCGCTGCCGTAATCCTCAAGCCAGCAGAAGGCTGCTGGAGAAACTGGTGAGTTTTTGATCATCAGCCTAACCGGCCACCTGCCACGACAAGCAGGAGAAATCCTTTCTGTAATTTAAAGGGAGAGGTGGCTCAGTTGTTTGGGCTGTGTGGCGAGACATAGCGAATGCGCAATCGGAATGGGGCTGCCACACGAGGAACCTGGAGGGCAGATAATGTGTCATGAAGACTGAAGAACGTGCCACCTGATGGTGGGGCTTCAAGGAGAAGTCGAAGCTATGGTGACCGTCGTGAAAGCAAATTGTGTGGCAAGAACGCAGAAATGCACCCCAAAGAATTAAGGCGGAGAATTAAACGCAAAGGAAGGAGATGCGGCTGGAGAGGGAGGAAGGCAGCGCCGGAAGAGGCAAAGGAGGTAGCGTAAAGTGGAAAGTGGAGGAGGGGAGTAAGACGGTCTCGTTGGAGAGACGTGATTCTCAGTTCGCGCCAGCCGATGTGCAAAATTAACGCGGAGGTTGAAGGCTCCCATTTAAGAGCAACACCGCCGTTCGAGCTGTAGTCAACGTTGTGAGCCGAAACACAAGAATGCCTCTTTTGGCAGGTCACATGGATTGCAGACATACAGTTGATGCTCAACTGCCAAATCGGAAGGGGAGATGGGAATTCGAGGAACTGATAGAATTTGAGGCACAGATGAGAATTCGAGGAATTCGACCCCGAGAAAGCTACACCGGTGCCTTGCGAGTACTCGGCGATACTTGCATAGGGGGATCGAGACGTAGATACGCGCCGCCACATAAAGATCTCAACGAAGAAGAGGCGGGTATATGGAGAAAATTACAGAATGGGACGTTCCCGAATCTGTACGTTCGAAACATTATTAATCCCACGGCATATCATGACGTATGCCCGTGGTGTCAAGGAAGATCCACGACGTATCATATAACATGGGCATGCCAAAAGATTGACTTGGTACAAGTCATACAAGACCGTAGTGTGGAGCAATGGGATGCAATGCTGGCCAGAGACCGCTGTGAAGACCAACGAGGTCGGATACAGCGTGCTATACGGGCTACTGAAGCAAGTGGAGCCCTAAAATGGGGACACCAACCAGCGCTGAAGGCTTCACAAAAAGGAGCAACCGCGAAGAGTACCCTGATGAATAAAGTTATTCAATCAATCAATCGAGGCACTGATCCCGAGTCGGGCGTTCGTTCTTTCATTCATTCATTCAATCTTTCATTCATTCATTCATTCATTCGTTCATTCACTCATTCATTCATTTTTTCCACTCTACATGCAACCCCTAGGCCATGCATGGACGCCCGGATGGCTTGGTTAAAGGTCAACTTTATACCTAGATGAAGAGGCCTATCACAATGTGGTGCTCACGACTCTGCTTTGTACAGCCTTTGTGGAAAGTTTAAAACACAGGGGGTCTGAGAGGGCAGCATCCAAACTTCGTGCGATTTGACACACTGGGAATGTAATTGAAGGACTGGGGATTGAACAAGCAATAAAGAGCATGTTTCGCGAAAGAGGATCCGGAATGGGGGCCGCAAATGGCAACCATTAGTGTGGTTGCATCATACCCCTTAAAGGCGGAGTTTAAGTGTCTGCCACCTCCCCCCCCCCCCCCCCCCCTCTCGCACCTCTTAATTTTTCTAAGATGGAGTATTTTCGCGCTGAAAAGAAACGTGCCCACGTCGCCCGCGCGTCCTGTGAGGAGAGGTCGATGAGGCAGGGCGGTGCCGACAGGCGTCATGACAGCTCCTCTTTTATAAGTCAAGTCTGAGGAAAGATATCTCAGCCGAATGATGGTTATGTGGGGAAATAAAGAGTAGGCTCAAACTGCGCATAAATGGAAACATGTCTCTCTCGAATTCCTTACCTCAACAGATGAAAAACTCGCGGCACATCGCATATCTGAAAAATATCGTCGCATATCACATACGTGAGGAGCAGCGCTCAGATTTCGCATTATCGTGTATCGTGATCATGTAGGCCGATTTTTTTCTTAATTAAACGCTGGTGCCACCTAAGTGGAATGCCGGACTAAAAAATAAAGTTGAGGACGGGGAGCATACAGGCCAGAGAAAACATGAAAGCACGCGACTGTGTGTGTGTGTGTGTGTGTGTGTGTGTGTGTGTGTGTGTGTGTGTGTGTGTGTGTGTGTGTGTGTGTGTGTGTGTGTGTGTGTGTGTGTGTGTGTGTGTGTGTGTGTGTGTGTGTGTGTGTGTGTGTGTGTGTGTGTGTGTGTGTGTGTGTGTGTGTGTGTGTGTGTGCGCGCGTGCGTGCGTGCGTGCGTGCGTGCGTGCGTGTGTGTGTGTGTGTGTGTGTGTGTGTGTGTGTGTGTGTGTGTGTGTGTGTGTGTGTGTGTGTGTGTGTGTGTGTGTGTGTGTGTGTGTGTGTGTGTGTGTGTGTGTGTGTGTGTGTGTGTGTGTGTGTGTGTGTGTGTGTGTGTGTGTGTGTGTGTGTGTGTGTGTGTGTGTGTGTGTGTGTGTGTGTGTGTGTGTGTGTGTGTGTGTGTGTGTGTGTGTGTGTGTGTGTGTGTTTTGCGAAGAAATGGGTTAATGGCTTCCAATTGGCCTTAGATGACTGG
Source organism: Amblyomma maculatum (assembly GCF_055883805.1). NCBI lineage: Eukaryota > Metazoa > Arthropoda > Arachnida > Ixodida > Ixodidae > Amblyomma > Amblyomma maculatum. Next base: position 261,822,321 of record NC_139344.1, read on the forward strand.
CTAAGACGACGCTTGGAATGATCGAAGGCACTACACCTATCCTCACGTCTTCTGGCTCTATTGTCGCTATGAATTTTCAGCGACGGAGATAGTTATGTCGGAATTTCAGCGTAAAATTCCCAGTTTGCGGTTTGTGTATGACGCAACGTAAAGTCGAGCGGAGGCACCTCACTATGGCCGCAAGGGGAGGCAAAAGCGGCTGGTTGTGCAGGAGCGCCCATAAAATTTGATAAGGAATACAACGCATGGCCTAGCTGATGCGTTGAATCTCACGCAAATAACACGCAGTTTGCAGTGTTCAGATAAATTTTCCAAGCAAGCGCCGGCTTTCAAGCGTCCGTGGAAATAATTGGACTATTGGTTCTTTGGCGACCGGACCTAAAGTGTGTCCAGCGAGCAGCTATCGACGACTCAGGGACTCGCTCCCTGTGATTTCAGTGACTGACCCCGTGCTACTATCTAATACTGCCCACGCGCTGACATCCTTCCAAATGAAATAGGAAATCATCAATTTAAAAATCGCAGGATTGCTCTTAAGACTGCTAAGAGCTTAAAATGCGAAACCCTTTCACTCTTCCTCCCATTCGCTGTTCCCCGCTGCATGAGACTGCTGTGCTGTGGCGTTTTGTACCAACCTCGCTAGATTGCACGACGCGTTTGTCTAACGACAGATTCACTTTTCATGTTTTCTTTTGAATTTTGTATGCGAAGATTTTGAAATGCTTTCGTCACCCATCATAATGAATGAATGAATGAAGTCTATTTGATTGAAGGGATGGCTCTCATAATGAATGAATGAAGTCTTTATTTGATTGAAGGGATGGCTCTCGGCCGCTGTTTGGGTAATTAGGGTGGTTAGGAGGGATGGGAGTGTAGCTTTTCGCTTCTTCACGGTTTAACAAGCTGCTTCTCGTTGCTTGCCATGCTGCCGATTTGCGCGCTGTAAGTCGACCTTTCTCACACTACTCGAACCAGGCCGCTCTCACTGCCATAGGTGGCAATGGAATCAATGGAATGTTGTATTGCGATGCTTGATAGTATCTTATCTGCTAGGGTGGGCATGTCGCCATGTGGAATATGCGTAATTTTGTTTCTTCCTCGTGAAAAAGATGCGCATTGTCATATAAGATTTTTAGGTCTGCTGTACATTTGCCGCATTTCAAACAAGTACGGTGGAGCCCGGCAAAAATCGTGCCAAATACTGTCTAGAGCGGTTGCTGTCAGCAGGATTCTGTACAGGGCACCCGTGTATGAGTTTTCTGATCGTGGCCTGAAAGACGTCGAAAAGCTACACAGGGCCACTCTTCACACCATTACTAGCACACGAGGAATGAAGAACTGCTTAAGCTGGTCAGCATACCACCCGTATACGAGACATTATCGGAGAAGAAAAAATACGAATGCGATCCCGACTAGAAAACACGACGCAAGGGAAGCAGATCATGGCATGGGATAACCGAATCAACGTTGATCCGAGGCCCCTGGGGACAGACACTTCACCTCCGTGGGAGGCGCCGGTAATCGCACTAAGGCCAGAACGACCTATGAGTAGTAGGCGGAACGCTGTGGCTAGGCACCTTTTAGAACAGAGAACGGCTCTCACAAGACCGTTGAACACAGTAGACATCTACACTGACGCTGCAAATGGAAATGAATGGGTGAGTGTGACATAGGTTTGTGTGCCAGCGCCCCAACACAACGGACAGCACACATGTCACTATACCTGAAGGAACAATTTTACACGCCGAGTTGCTTGCCATATGGGGAGTCATAAACACCATTACGACAGCTGCAGCCACAAGAGATAATTTCTATGGATATCGAATTTTAATCAACCCATACGCAGCGATTGCACAGCTGACGGCACCAACCACAGAAGACGCAGTGGCCAACGACGTCAGAAAGAGGCTAAAGCGAATGCGTGAAGTTGTAAAAGAAAAGTCACCGGGACATACTGGCACGGACGGGGGAAACGCAGCCACGCAAGCGGGTGGGCCTTGTGAAGGTACAACGCCCCACGCCCCAACTCCATGCCTAACCCGATAGACTCAAATCCCTACTAAACAATGCTCTCTAGAGGCTCCTCTGGCAGAACGATTATGCACGCACCAAAATAAAAGACGACAGCAGACTTAGGTTATATGAAGCAACACCAACGCCGGTGTTTGACAATACGAAAGGGCTCACTCGGCCACGAGCGATATTTCTCAACAAAGTAATAACAAAACGCAGCCTGCACATCACACGTACTCGACAAGTGGTTTCTCGGAAAACACGAAACACTCAAACAACATATGCACCCACCGTAACTATACTGTGGGACATGTTTGTTGACTTTTTGTTCATTTCATGTTGTTTTTACTCACTGTGACTGTTGTCCTTTCCCCCAGGGCCCTATGGCGTCATTACGCTAGACAAGGGGAATTACAAAAGCGTTCTCAGGTCTGTCAGAGTGTAGTTGTTTGCGCGCTAGGATGAGGGGCGGAAGGATGGCGCTTCGATTCCTTGCGGTAACATTTTTGGCACACACTCCGAGTATACACCACTCATGAGCCACGAAAAACTTTCGCCTAAACATGGATGCGCAAAGAGTACGGAGCCAGGAAACTGAAGCTAATCGCTTGTCGCCTGTGAAGCGGACGTTTTACAGGCGACTGCAGCTTGTTCATCGACTCCGCGCGATTGAATTCATGCAAACGCGTTTGCGTAAGCCACTGGCATGCTGTAACTGAGTACAAATTTAAATAGGATTTATCGTAAATTATATCAGAGTTGCGCACGCACGAGCTAAAGCCTTGTTTAATAAAAAGTAACTTTTTACAAGCAGCACTACCGAGGCTCAGCGGTATCGTAGGATACTCCAGATTAATTCTACCACAAGTTTCTTTTCGTGTGTGTCCAATAAAATAGCACGCAGCACACGATCTCTTTTAAACTTCACCTTCATCGAAATGCGTTCGAAGCATCAACAATAATGGTCCAACGCCGTAGCTACCGCAGCGGGCCGAGAGCTGGACGTTGCCGGCGGGGCGCCGGCGGATGCAAGGAGACTTTATTTGGCCAAGAGCGGTAAACTCCTTCGGCGGGGTTCAGACATGATTTAAAAACGCATCCCCTCGTAGACGGGAGTCGCAGCAGGATCCAGCAAAAGGGGAGGCATAGACAGAAAGACAGTGGTGCTTTATGGATCCCACTCAGAGGTTCAATGCAGGAGTCGGTTATGTACTGAGTCCAGTCCCCTCTTTGTAATCAGAGAAATACCAAATGTCATTGCATTTCTACGCGAGAACAACCATTTATGGGCAGAAATGTGGAAGCTAGTGAAAAGGGCTCAACTTCGATTGAGAACCACGCAGATGTCGTGGAAAATGGTAGACGTAACCTTGAAGAGACAAGAAGCGTACAAAGTGGGTGAGAGAAATAACTCGAGTCAGTTAATGATATTCTGGTCGAAACCACGAAGAAGAAATGGTTCTGAGAATAGAATGTAATGCGAAAGCAAGATAACCGATGGTCGCTAAGGGTATACAAATTCGATTCCATCGATGTCAATAGAAGGCAAGGGAGCGGCGGATAAGATGGGGAACTTTGCGGAAATAAAGTGGACACAGCTTGCACAGGGTTAAACAGAGACATATTTGGGAGACGTCCTTGACCTGAACTGGGCGTAGTAAGGCTAGTGATAGCCTATCAAAAGTATGCAGCCTTGGCCTCAGCAGGCCCTCATTTTACATGCAGGCGAAATGTGGCCGTTTCAATTATACACATAGTAACCTATAGGTGCAGTTATTTAGCTGTCCAGTGTAGGGTAGACACATAATTCATCCCCTCACGTTTTCTTTTATGCTCTTCCTTTAGCTTTGAGAGGGACTATAACATGGGGAAATGAGGGTAGCCAGCCGGACACAGGTCCGATTAACCTCATTGCTTTACTTCCACTTTCGATCTCTCCCTTTCGATCTCTCTCAATCACTCCCTCCTAGGCTCTCTCTCTCTCTCTCTCTCTCTCTCTCACACACACACACACACACACACACACACACACACACACACACACACACACACACACACACACACACACACACACACACACACACACACACACACACACCATGCTTTGCAGGCAGTGCTATATACAAAAGCAAACATGTCCAGCGCAACCGATGAAAATAACCTATCGATGCACGCTTAATGCACCCGGCACCATGATATGCGTCGCCTTAAAGAGAAATCTGAGCCCCTCACCTGGAGGGCCCCGCTGCCGCTCCAACGTCCTCGTTTTCTTTGTCGGAGCCTCCGGCGTCAGTGGCCTGAGCCTCCTGAAAGACGAAGGAAGCTCTGTAGTCACATTCAGCGTGGCAGCCACACATTTTTCTAATTTTCCTGCATTTTTTATGTACTGCGAGGTACGCTCTTACCCCTTTGCGGTTCGCCCTCGGGACTGCAAGGGAGTATCTAAACAATACGTATCACTCGAATGACACAACAACAAAATCTAGCTCTTCGCAGTGGACGCCGCTGACTGCGTTGTCAGTCGAGCAGTTGTCGTGTGTTCAAAGAGAGAATTTTCAACCTATTTACTCTGTGCTAAGACCGCCGGCAACTCCGCCTCTGCGAACTTCAAACTATCAGGGGTAGAAGCTAACGTGACTGCATAACGCGCAATACACGGGCTTTGATGCAGTTCGCCTGCTTCGAAATACAATCGCCACGGCCAAGATCGAACTCCTGACTTTAGTGCTTGACGTCGCGTGCTTATTAGGACTGTGGGCGACTGTACGGTTAGCCGCTTGTTACAGCTCCAAGCACTCGTCCTATTTTTCACTGTCTACGAGTTTACACTCAACCGTTCACTGCAGGGTTACCACCTTCTTTGGTCAGGACAGAAGTAATGAGAGTAATAAAATTACGGAGGTTTAAGCATGGCTTGAAAGTAGTGCTAGAGAGAAAGCTGTGGGTGTTCTAGAGAGAAAGCTGTGGGTGTTGCAGCGATAGCGGTTTTAAATCCGTGTTTTTTTTATAATTTTTATTTAAACTAGGTTTGGGAAAGTAAGGAGACATATTTGTGGGTGGACGCCACGGAATTGTGGACACCCACACCCAACCATGTCAAGATTACGTTTTCATATTTTTTCTTATATATTGTACATTGGTTTATAAGAAACGAAAGGCGCAGTATCTGCCGGGCTAGAGAGAAGGAAGGTGGGAATGGAAGCGGAGAGAAAGAGGTCCCGTAGCGCAAAGCTGGGGATTAATTTACCCATCGCACACAGCCTAGGGCTGCCTCTCCATTTAAGTCAGGTTTTGGGGATGGAAGGCGCAGCATAATTTTTGGTGCACCCCACGGAATCGCGGACACCAAAATTAATTTGGTCAAGGTGGTATTTGAAGGTCATTTGAAGATCAAACTCTCAGTCACGGCGACCTTGGTTTTACCTAGCGCAGTGAAGCTTTCGCTTCAGTATGGACCAGCCGGCTGCAGATCACACGCCGCAACCATATCAGTGCACATCTCAACACGACAGTGTCGATCAAGAAGGGCGTAGAACAATACAGCAACATTCGATGTTTGACAAAGCATAGCGGAATGCACATTTTCAGTCTGGCCGCCCTCTCCAAAAGCTATCCAGAAATTCGCCCGAGCATGGTACAGCCATGTGAGTTTGACGGATTTCGATTTGCGGCCTACCAAAGGAAGTTATATTATTACGAACTCATTGGATCTATACCCTTTTCTGACGTCATGAACCGCTAAGGCGAGGTAACTGAATCAAAGAGCATAATGTAGTGAAATGCATTCTCTTTTTCTTTTTGTTTTTGACTGAAAATCCGGGCTGACTGACAACTTTGTGAAGAGGGCGGCTTATTACGGTACCAAACGTCCAATACTCACGCTGCTAACGGCGTCGTATGAAGTTTACGAGAGCGGAACGGCCGCGCATTCCCCCTCTGTACGCCCTGCCTTGTTCAGCTGTCGCAGTACGATACTGTTATACGGTATCTGACGCACGTTCATCTGGTGGAGCACCGCAACAATTTTCAGAAAAAATCCATGCTTTGCCTGCTCTATACTACAGTAAAGCATGCCACGTGTTTTGCGCGTTGCGCTTCCTTTCCTGCTCCCCGTTACCGACGCTGTCTCCAGTCGCACGCGGAGCTGATAGCACTCCCTCCCGTCAATAATGAGTGGAGGTAGCAGTTTATTAAAAAATAATCCACAAAAAGGAAGGAAAACAATGTTTCCGGCCGAGGTAATTGATATCTAATATTTTAAGCACCCGTGCTGTAGTCGGCTGAGAGAAAAGGAACAGGGAGAGGGTAGTGAGAAGTACAGAGCGAGCGATAGCAAGAAAGGACAGGTTCGACTTTGTACGTTACTTAAAGAACACAAAAGAAGGTGAAAAAGTTCGCGTCGCTCGCGTGCAAGTGTCCAAGCACTGCCAAAAGAAAAAAGAAACAGCCAGCGCGAGCGGCCCTTGCTATTATTTGCGTATATAGTAAAAACAGTGTATATACATAGCGAATCAAACGTTTTAGCTCAGTCATTCCGTCAGTATCAAAGGCATTCACGAGTTCAGAATACAGGACCTATACTTCGTCTCACAAGATATATGCAGTACCGTGGGAAAGGCAGATGAACCCTTGCAATTGTGCTCCTAAGTGCCTCTCGCCCCTGCGCACTATATGATAGAGAATTGTGCTCCTACTGTCACCCCTGGCAAATTGGGGGGCGAGAGACGCGTAGAAGCGCAATTGCCTATGGTAGTGCGCGTGATCTTGATTGGACAAGGGTGCCCCTGCCTTTCGCAGTGCTGCAAACATCTTATGAGACGAAGTATAAAAGCTGGGGGCCCCTATTGGCATTGCGTACAGCGGAATTGTTGACGTTCTCGCCACCGCTTTATGACATCATCGACTGGTAGTGTTGGTCATTTGCCTCGGATCACGTATATCGGGTTCCAAGTTCGAATTTGGAGCGGAGGTGACGCCGGCACCTCGTGAGCTCACTTTATCGGACAGAAGGAGCATCTGACCGCGTATAGTTAGAGCGGTGGCCTTCCCAGCGTCCTTGATAACGTTCAGCTATACTTCCCACGGAGAGAAGAAAGAGGGAGAGCATTTTTCTACGCGTCCGATTTCTATGCAAGAGTATTTACTCAACGTGCATTTGCGAGCTTATCAACACGACACGTTTCGGCATCATCAAGCAACTTCATTTCCAATGGTTTTCATCGAGCAAAAAAAGGACGTTATGCGAGTGCCAGCCTGGTTTTTGCGCTCTGAAATCGGGTTTCAAGCTCACGACGAATCACTCGAAAAAATTAAGGGGGCATTATCCCCTCAGCCCTATCAAGAAGTGGAAGCTGTGACAGATTTTCTCTTCTTGGGCTCCACGATTACCTCGGAAGGAGACTTCAGCCATAAAATTAGGAGACGCCTGCTTCTGGGAAAGAGAGCAATGGTTAGCCTTGACCGCCTAGTAAAGAGCAGAGACATTAGTCTGCCAACCAAGATCCGTATAACTCGTGCTATGGTCTTTCCAGCTCTGATGTATGGATGCGAGAGTTGGACTGTGAAGACGGCTGACCGCCGAAGAATTGACGCGTTTGAATTGTGGTGCTGGTGGAGACTCTTGAGAGTTCCTTGGACTTCCAGAAGATCAAATCAGTCGATATTGTCGACCATAAACCTTGACTGCTCATTGGAGGGTCAAATTCTAAAGTTAAAGCTCAGCTATTTTGGTTATCTGATGAGAGGAGAGGAGGTCTGGAGAAAGATTTGATGTTGGGAAATGTTGAGGGTCGCCCGAGAAGGGGTAGGCAGCGAACGCCATGGTTAGATGACATTCTCGAGGCGCTGCAGATGAAGTTATGTGATGTTAGGGAGATAGTAAGAGACTGGAAAGCGTGGCGTGATATGGTCCATAGGGTCACGAAGAGTCGGAAACGGCTGAACGACTGAACTGAAACTGAATATCCCCTTAAGAGAAGACGCGATAGCGCCATGAACACTGCCTTTTCATTCCCCGAATTTTTTACGTGATGGCGTATAGAGCTTGTTCGATCGAAAAGGCGTCGCCGTCTCTGTAAAACGTGTTGAAAAAAAAAAAATACGCACATGATTTCGCATCCATATTGTGACACAACCACTGTTTGCGCGGTGTTTAGGGTGGGGTTACATTCCTTTGCTTCCCGTTTAGCCTCCATCTATTGGTTAAGCTTGATGATAGTTCGCGATATGGATATATGTACAGTTCTTGCCAAAAGTAACCAGGCTACACAGTTTGCTTCTCAGTCATAGAGTGGAACACTTATGCAAGCTTTGAATCCATAAATATTTGACAGATAATAAGAGCTCTTGGCCTCACCTTTCAAGGCCTTTTTTATCACCTTTTAGGAATCCATAGAAGCTCTACTGTTCCAGGGAGAAGCAAACCCTGCGTCCTGGTTACTTTTGGCAAAGACGGTACCTCAAGCACTACGCGTCGTTCATTTTAAATGTAGCTGTCCACAGAGAAGTGAGAAAAATAATGCACCTTCGTGTCCCAGAAACCAAACCAACTAAAAACGTTTATCCGCCGCGGTGGTTTAGTGCTTAATTTGCATTTACATTTACGCTCAGCTACTGAACCCGAGCACCCGAGATCGAACCCGACCGTGGCGGCCGCGTGTTCGATGGAGGCGGAACGCAAGGGCGCCTATGTGCTGTTTGTCAGAGCTCGTGAAAGATTCCCACGGGGTCGAAATTGCTCCGTTGCCCTTCACTGTGATACCTATTTCGCTCTTTCTTATTTCAATATCAGTTTCCGCCCTTCCCTCACAGCGAAGTCCAGATGTTTACCTAGATGTTCTCCGAGAGAAAAAGCAATATTTATTTGCAACTAAGGACGTTTAACACATTAGCAAACTATTTGCAGTCTCTCAATACCAAAAATTGCTTGAATGAAAAGACTGGTTTAAAGGCGCTGTCGCTACTCTTAAGGCAAAAATTGTGAATTTTCCTACGATTTGCAAACATTTTTTGATGAAGTCTGTTTTTGGCGAAAGGAAGGCGCTGTATCTCTCTCACTTCTCGGTCGACCCCTATTCACTTATAATTGACGGAATGCACTTGGAGACACAATATATGTCGTCGATCCGTATTCCCATACAAACTATAGTCTCTAACTTGACCAGCAGATGGATGATAACTGTAAGGTGAAATGGTATGTCGTCACCCTGAAGAACGTTTGCGTGACAATTTTGATACGAAAACACGACGAAAACACGACCGTATTTTTTCCGGCGCGTTTCTTAAGTGACATCTTGATTCTGGGGTCGCATAGAAATGATCGCAATCGCAGATCGCCCCGCAGAATCTCTAGGCCACGCAGGGACGTTCAGAAGGCTTGGTAAAAGCGAGATTTCGTATCTACACCGCTCCCAGCAACTTGGGTAACATACATCATTGTCTTCGTCGCTAGCGTGCCTCTAGGAGATGGTGACGAGAAGATAGCGCAAGTGTCATTTACATCTGCCATCTACCAAGGTAAACCACGCCAAACGTGTGCTTCCGCGCATTATACTGGGTTTAACCATGTCTACCCTCTGCATTTCCTACCTCCTCGTCCTTTACACTGTTACCTGAAGTTCATTTGCTATAGAACACTGAACGTTTTCGAAACGATACAGCACCCCGATCCACCTTTCTGCCTTGTCGGCGACAGCGTCGACGTTAAAATTTGGGCATGCAGGCAATAGAAGTCGCTTGCCTAAAAGACGGTCATAATGAAGCTTAATCGCCCTGTATTGCACTTCATGGCGACCCTGTCAATACGAAGACGTAGATCAGAGCGATTCCTACACTTCTAATGATGAAGGGCACTCCACGTGCAATCTCGCATCGACTTTTGAGGGATATTTAGGGTACAATCTCTGCCTAAAGGAACCAGGTGACTAGATAACCTTGATGTTACAAGAGGTCTCGGATGGTCAGGAATAAAGTTATTCCTCCCTGACCCATATTTATAGAGCTTAGGGGTTGCCAGAAGCGATTCACTACACGGCAGAGAAACAAACCCCGTTGATTGGTTACGTTTGGCAGATACAGCACACTATTAGCCCGGAAGCCAAAGCTCTCCTTGATATACATTGAAATGCGACGTTACGTAATGCACAGCGAAGGAGCGACGGGACACAGTGAAAGGCACGGACGAGATCCGACTTTCAGGTGAACATTCATCTTCTGGAGTGGCGGGCAAAAACAGGCAGGGCACCAAAGGATGCGAGCATACATTGCACAACAGCCAGACCTTAAAAACAAACGATAAAAGAAAACTCGGGGCGGAACATGCCAGGACTGGCATAGAGTTCCTTGCAAGAGCAATCGCGAAAACCGTGGCCTATAATCACACTGAGACGGCATGTGACCGCGACCCGAGCAGGGAAGGAAGATGGAGAGTAACGTAAGCCGACTGAAAACACGGGGCTAAGAGAGGAAGTTAGGAGGAGGCTATAAGAGGGCGGAGGAGGTTAAATTCAACGCGACGTGAGCGTGACCAAACCGACGTGGCTGCACCACGAGGCACTGCACGCGTGCACTCACCTGTGAGTCGGGGGTGGGTGGAGGCGGCGCCTCAGCACGGTACAGTTCAGTCGGGTGCTGCAAAGAGACGCGCAGGAAAATAAGCCGCTGCTGAAGGGGCCCGTGCAACAAAACTAAGCTCACCATGATGTCGCTGGGTTCCATAATATTCTTCCTGAAGTACACCAGTAAAGGCGCATACTCCCAGGACTCACGTCCCCGACGCCGCGGCATCATTTCTTTCAGTTTGGTAGCGTGGTTTACCCTGACTTTGTCTTCGACTCTTTCTTCGCGGGTGGTTTTAGCGGGAACAATTTGTTCAGCCCCCGAGCAACTTGCTTCGCAGCCAAGCTGGGTCTCTTTTGCAAGCATCTCTGCGATCACATTCAGGCAGTCTTCGTCACTGCCGCCGTCCTCCTCGGATGTTTCGCTCACGATGCTTTTCCCAAGCTCTAGCTCATCTTCTGACCTTGTGGTCTTGTTCACGTCCTCGCTGGATCCGCATTCCTTAACATCAGATGGAGAGGCCATCCCGGAGCTTGAATAAATTCTTTCCTGACAAATGGCTGCCTCGGGTCGATGCTACGGCATGACTCATTTGAACTTCGTTTTCTTTGTGCTCGCTGCAGTTTCTTTGTTGTCGCTAGTACCGGGTTACGAACTTCCCGCTCATGCCCGGCCATCTTGTAAGCAAATATTTGGGAATTAATAGATGCCGAAACGCCCATACTACTGTGTGTCGAAAAGAGATGGAAACGGGAGCGTTCCCGCGTTCCCGCGAGACAACAGGAACCGTCAGGACACGGGCGCCTGTAGGGGGGGGGGGGGGGGGGGGGGGTCAAAATTTTGCGTACAAGTTAAGGTGTGGTTTAGCTCATTGTTATTTTCCAGTATTCGCTAAAATTTCCAGTTATGTATTGCGGTTCGGAACGTGCCTCTTCTTCCTCCTTTTTCTCCTGCTGCTGCTGCGAGCCACGTGAAGTAAACGGAGGCGGGCAAGCGGTGGTGACTCAATGAACATTCGCCAGGCGTACGCACCGCACCTATGCGTCTTGTTGGACTTGGCTTCTGGCAAGACTGGGTTACATCACCGTCCCCAGAAAGCGATGCTCCTTGCCCATTTCCCGCTATGGCAACGCTGTAACTTTGCCTCGCACCGCACGCCGAACGCTCGAGCAACATCAGGCGTCGCTTTGACCAAGTGTTTGCTATGCCATTTCGGATGCATCACCCCTCATGGGACTGCGAGTTCGAGAAAAAAGTGTCTCCTGCGAGCGGGAGACACAAAGCCGTAGGCTTTGTTAAGCGAGCGAATCTCGGACTCCGTAGCGGTTCGGTTAAGAGAAAAGCCTCCAGGAACCCGCTACCTTGAGAATCTAGAACCGGACTCTTGATACCTGTTGCGGGTTAGTGCTGAGTGACGGCGAGGGAGCAGCTGCGAGGGATGTGCTGCGGTCGTTGGACAATGGGATGTGACCATACAGCCGCTGTGTTCGTGATTCTCGAGAGAGCCAGTTGCCTTGTCGGCATTCCACAGCCTCGTTTCAATGCTAATAACAACGTAAATAAGCATAAACAGACGTGGATCTTCCTGTTATTCGGTACGAGTGTCCTGCCTGCGTCCCTCTCTCTTTAAACGCCTGTTAGGAAAAGACGCCTACAATTTGGTCGCACTCCGTCAATAGTGGTCGCTGTATAGTATTCAACATCATAATGCATTACAGTTCGAAATCGACATCGTATCACGGAACAACACGTTCCAAACGCTGTCAATAACGTAAAAATACACCCGTGGCGATCTGGCGGTTAGTAGATGACACGATGTAAAATCGATTACGCAGATCAGAATGCATTTCTATGACCCCACACAAAAAAAAAGCAAAACAAGGAACAAACAGCAAAAAAAAAACAGCAAAGAAACAAGAAAAGCGGTGTCCAAACGCATGGGGTTTAACGGGCTGTTACGACCATGCATCCGCATTTGCGCGCTCTATTGTTCGCCTGTGGGCATGGATAAGTGCTGTGGATATGTGATGATGGTCCAATGGCTCTAAGTGAGCCTGTTTCCATAAATCCTTTTTGTAAGCCTGTTTTGCTTTGTGGACACCCTGCAAATGCCAAATTGACCCTGTCAAGAGACCGTATGGAAAAACACAAACAAACGTCCCTCTGCGGGAAATAGCAGGAAGTGCTTTCTTTCTTTTGTTCACCCTTCCAGTCGAGAAGTGCTATCCTCCAGTGATGAATGCCTCCTATCCAAAGGAGACGACAGAGTGACATGTCCGCTGACGTGCAGGACAAGAAAGGAGCATGACGCATACGGCCATTAAATGATTTCCCGGGAATGCAGGAAAGATTTGCAATTGTCGAAAACGGACAATGCTGGGAGCGTATGCGGCGCCCACGTGCACTTGGGTTTCTGAGAAGTAAATCCACTTGCCGAAACCAGCTGCCTATCGATTCTTGGCTGAAGAATAGAAATGTACCTCCTCGCCGTTCCCAAGCTTTTCCCGCCAACCAGTGACCAGGCTCAACGAAACAATGCCGGGCCAGTCAGTGCTTCAGACCATCAGTGCAGTGATGTGTTCGATTGGATGCCGATATCTGAGGGGCGTGCCCTGGATTTGGTTGGTCAGCATCTTCAGAGAGGGGCTGGACATAGGGGGTTTTAAGGACGCTGCAGAGCACGAAATGTCGCTCTGGGCCCTGGGTAAACGGCTCATCCAGTCGCTTCTCGCTATGAACTCTTAACGCTTGCCATTTTGCTGATGTACCCTTCTTTTTCGTGTAAATAATCTTGTAAATAAGTTTCTCAAAGTGCCATTAAACCTGCTTGTACATATTTCACCAACTTCGAAGATTCAATCCTACTTCAACCCCGAGTCTCTGCACGCTACCAAGTGAAGGCCGGGTCGACATAGCCCCAGCGTCACGACAACTGGTGACCAGCGTTGGGATCTGAATCTACAAGCCACAACATCTGATGACTGGAGGTGGGATCTGGATCTACAAGCTACAACATCTGGTGATTCGAGGTGGATCAGAATCTACAAGCCACATCTTGTGATCGGAGGTGGCATCTCAAGCAACAAGCAGGCGCAACAATCGGCCAACAAGAGAGCAGCTCGGAACATCGATCGCATGTGTGGGTGAGTGCTTGGCTTTTCTTCTGATGTGGACCAGGTTCTAGAACAGGGTTAGATTTTAGAACTGGTAAAAAAAGTGTTGAAACGCCTTTAGGTTTGGTAGTTTGCACTGTTGTTTTGGAAGTAGCCGACACTCGGAGCGATCATGGCCCTACAAAAGCTGAAGAAACCGGACCTGTTGCTATTGTGTGAGGAATTGGGAATTGATACAAGTGGTTTGGCACGGAAACCCTTGATTTTAAAGGCAATCACTGATTTGGGAGCCGATGATGAGGAGCTTAGTGAAGCATGGAACCTCATCGAACAAAAAAAGGAGGAACAGCTCAGACAGCAGAAAGAGCGAGAAATTGAAATTGAAAGAGAAGCAGAAAGGCTGGAGATAGAAATTGAGCTCCGGAAATTAGAAGTAGAGTTGAGCAAGAGGTCGGGCAATTGTCCCCAGCTAGCGGTACCTCTTCTCAACAAGGAGGCAGATTTCAAGATGTCAAAGTACATGCAGCCATATGTGATATCAGGGGATATCGGTCTGTATCTAGCTAACTTTGAGCGAACCTGCGAAAAACTGTCTTTCCAGCGAGACACGTGGTCTCAGAGATTATTGACGGTTCTGCCCTGCGAGGCAGCGGAGGTTGTCGCGCGGCTAAGCAAGGAGGACGCAGACAACTACGAGAAGGTCAAGGCTTGCCTTCTGATTTTCGGAGACAGAGTTGTGCAGGCCTTAACACGTTCAAAGGCGCGAGAACTAGCTACACTGCTCATTCCAGAAAAAGCCACAGTGGAGGAAACGGCAGTTAAAACAGTGGTAAATGCGGAAGATAGCAGGTCAGAAAACTTTGAGAGCGAGGCATCTCAGATATGTCAACTTGAAAGTGAGCTTGATGAGACGCGGAATGAGGACGTTCTTGAGAGTAACCTCTTGCCGCCAGTGTCTAGTAATCTCACGAGACTTTTAAGTGGAACCCGAGAGGACTTAGCTATGTAGCAAGCCGTGGTAAATCTAACGTTAAACCTTCCCGAGGAGATGGGGGACAACTTGATTTGCCTCAGCGGAAAAGGAAGCAACGCTCAGGAGCTTCTCAGAAAGACGGAGCAGAGAGGAGAACTAAAGAAATCCCAGCTGTCCGATCTGGGCGAGATAATAACAGAGTTTGAGGCCTGCTTCGTGGACAGGCCAGGCAGAACTGATTTGACTGAGCACGATATTGAGCTGACTTCAGACGTGCCAGTGCGATCAAGGTGCTACCGATTTTCTCCAAGGCAAAGAGAAATTCTGGATAGGGAAGTAACTCGCATGCTGGAATTGGGAGTAATAAAACCCTCGGAAAGCGATTATGCTTCGCCTATGATCTTAGTAGAAGCTCCAGGTAAAGACCCTAGGCCTGTGGTAGACTACCGAAAGCTAAATTCTCTCACCAGGGATCAAGTGTATCCTATTCCGAATATTGAGGAGAGAGTAGAACAGGTCAGTAGAGCGGCATATGTGACTACGCTGGACCTTACTCGAGGATACTGGCAAGTACCGCTCACTGAACGCGCCAGCAGATACGCGGCTTTCGTCACTCCGACGGGCAGCTACCAGCCAACAATGATGAGTTTCGGGCTCAAAAATGCTCCATTTTGTTTTTCCCGACTCATGGATAGGGTTTTAAAGGGGTGTGAAACATTCGCGGTGCCTTATTTAGACGACATTGCGGTTTTTTCCGACTCATGGGCGGACCATATGGTACATCTAAGAGCTGTACTGAGCCTTTTGCGTCAAGCTGGACTAACCGTAAAGGCCGAGAAATGTTGCCTGGCAAGGGCGACCGTGGACTACTTGGGTCACAATGTAGGTCAAGGTTTCAGGAAACCCAGCGAGATTAAGATTTCTGCGGTAGCAGACTATCCGCGGCCGAGCACGAAGACGGAAATTCGAGCATTCCTAGGTCTGACTGGGTACTACAATCACTACATCCTTAACTATTCAGCTTTGGCTAGCCCTCTGACCGACGCTCTCCGCAAGACAGAACCGACAAATGTAGTCTGGGACGAACAAAGGGAAGCCTCCTTCGTAAATCTGAAGGCTGTGCTGATTAGCCGTCCGGTATTGCGAGCTCCAGACTATGGCCGAGAATTCACGGTCCAGTGTGATGCCAGTGATCGAGGGTTAGGTGCTGTTCTCTGCCAGAGAGATGACGACGGTAATGAGCACCCCGTGCTCTACCTGAGCAGAAAACTGAGTTCTAGAGAGAGGGCTTATTGCGCGTCAGAGAAAGAGTGCGCTTCCATTGTATGGGCCATTCAAAAATTGCAGTGCTATCTTGGAGGGGCCAAATTCACCGTAGAGACGGACCATTGTCCCCTGGCTTGGCTGCAAACTGCGACATCGAAGAACAGTCGCCTTCTTAGGTGGAGCTTGATTTTACAGCAGTACAATTTTGAAATAAGATACAAAAAAGGGAAGCTAAATGGGAATGCGGACGCGCTTAGCCGCTCTTTCTAAGCGATCCGAGGTGTTCCTCACCATGTATCCAAATTGATAATCAGGTTTTTATTTTTTTTTTCTCGTGCGCTTGTATATGTGTGACTATGTAAAGCAGCACGTTTGGTTTTCTAGGAATACGTGGGTCCTGAACGTATTGAGAGTGGGCTTTTCTCGAACAACAATGGCAGTTTTCTTTTGACCTGGTCTCTTCAGACGGGAGCTGAGTGCTTGCTTCGACATGTGGTTGAGTTTCAGACAGCTCGAGCAATTTGGCCTACGACAATCAAGACAACGCGACAAGCAACAGCGAGCTTCAAGCGTTCACGTGCAGGCCATTAAGTCGTCTCTTCATGCAGCAGCTGCGACTGCTGCCCTCCGAGACTCTTCTGGCGGGGGAGGAGGCTGTTACGACCATGCATCCGCATTTGCGCGCTCTATTGTTCGCCTGTGGGCATGGATAAGTGCTGTGGATATGTGGTGATGGTCCAATGGCTCTAAGTGAGCCTGTTTCCATAAATCCTTTTTGTAAGCCTGTTTTGCTTTGTGGACACCCTGCAAATGCCAAATTGACCCTGTCAAGAGACCGTCTGGAAAAACACAAAGAAACGTTCCCCTGCGGGAAATAGCAGGAAGTGCTTTCTTTCTTTTGTTCACCCTTCCAGTCGAGAAGTGCTATCCTCCAGTGATGAATGCCTCCTATCCAAAGGAGACGACAGAGTGACATGTCCGCTGACGTGCAGGACAAGAAAGGAGCATGACGCATACGGCCATTAAATGATTTCCCGGGAATGCAGGAAAGATTTGCAATTGTCGAAAACGGACAATGCTGGGAGCGTATGCGGCGCCCACGTGCACTTGGGTTTCTGAGAAGTAAATCCACTTGCCGAAACCAGCTGCCTATCGATTCTTGGCTGAAGAATAGAAATGTACCTCCTCGCCGTTCCCAAGCTTTTCCCGCCAACAAGTGACCAGGCTCAACGAAACAATGCCGGGCCAGTCAGTGCTTCAGACCATCAGTGCAGTGATGTGTTCGATTGGATGCCGATATCTGAGGGGCGTGCCCTGGATTTGGTTGGTCAGCATCTTCAGAGAGGGGCTGGACATAGGGGTAAACGGCTCATCCAGTCGCTTCTCGCTATGAACTCTTAACGCTTGCCATTTTGCTGATGTACCCTTCTTTTTCGTGTAAATAATCTTGTAAATAAGTTTCTCAAAGTGCCATTAAACCTGCTTGTACATATTTCACCAACTTCGAAGATTCAATCCTACTTCAACCCCGAGTCTCTGCACGCTACCAAGTGAAGGCCGGGTCGACGTAGCCCCAGCGTCACGACAGGCCCAAGGCGACATCGGCCGTGAGGGACACCGTAGTGGAGGCCTGCGGTAATTTTGACTATCTGAGGTTGTCAAACGTTAGTGCAACCGAGAATCGCTCAGCGTGCCATGACTGAATTCATCCCGGACAGGGCAGAACACTTGGAGGATGAGTCGGGCGCATCGGGCCACCGGATTTGGAACCAGACCTTTCAGTGCTCGGTCGTCGCCAATTACAGCTATCGATTGAAAAAAGCGTTGCCAAAAGCGCGTGCACTGCATGCTGGCTAAGCGTGACGACTGCATGCTGATTCGAGATTGAAAACGTCGATCGACGACTTCAGATCATTATTCTGCGTCTCCCTGCCGTGGCTCAGTGGGTGCACGGCGCTTGTCTGCGAGGCACAATGTTGCTCCCGCTACTGGGGCGAATTTTGATCAAGTCGTAATGACAAAATGGCAGTGTCCAGCGCACGTTAAGTGACATCGAGTGGAAGGATTTAATGCGAAGTTCTGCATTAAGGCTTCCCGATCTTGCACCTTCGGGTCGTCAAACCTGAGAGAATATGAGATCACCTATACTGGCCTATATACGCTGCAACGTGCAGTAGATTGCTCGACCGGAAGCGTTCTACATTGAACTTTACTGATCTCTGAACGGCATGCAAAGTGATCTTACTTGCTCGAAGAAATGGTTCACTTCGTATAGGACACGGAAGCACTCATAATTTCTATCGTAATGTTCGCGTTTTGGCAGGTGACCGCATTGTATACTTCCTGAAACCAACACTGACAATGCTCCAGTGCGGCTTAGCTGGTGAATCACGTGGCTTATCGATTTCAGGAGAAACACGTGCAAAGCTGTATACCCGTGATCCGAACAGAGTCTTCTAGCCGTTCCTTATTGCTATCTCAAACACTCGCCTCCCCAGTGTCACTGCGACCGCATGACCTCTACACTTGCGTGGCTGTTGTTTAACGTCACTCGTTAACACCTCCACAAATAGCTTTTATTCGACCATGGCTATCGACTGCTGGAATGACTGCTTCCGTCAGAAATCAGAGTGCGGCATGCGTTGCTTTGTCCACCGTGATTTTATGTAGTAGCGATGGTTGCTCAGCAACTTTGACGTCATCCTTTCATCATCAGACGGTTTAAAAATGGGTGCGTGATATTTGCTGTCACGAAATTGACAGGGCAAGTCCAAAACATGGGCTTGAATCCTTCAGTTCTCTTAAATTGTTATAACAAAGTGTAAGGCTTTCAAGAGGCCAATGACACTATACTGTCGGTCACTCCAGCCCCTAGTAAACTGGAATGCCACAGGAACTTTCAGATGCTTTTGAATTTGCAAACAGTCAAGGCGTAGCAAGTTCTCAGAAAGCATAAATAGGTGGACAGATGTCAGGGTTCGTGCGAGCAGTAAAGTTGTGTAGCCAGAATAAAAAGAAGGTTGGCCTAATGGTTTCGATGAACGCGCTCTATTTCCAGTGGTTATAATTCATTGCAGGGAGACAACTGTAATCGCCACGGTATCGCAATTTTCTGTCGCATGGAACGCCCGAGCGGTGCCTCCGCGGGTCTAGGCGCACGCGCAGGTTGCCCGGGTTTATTTATGTCGTGGAAGGTTCTAACAAACATTCTGTGGAGATGAAAGTTATGGACCTTTTGTTCCAGGTACTTTTGGTTTTACATGCACGAACGTCTATCTCAGAATCATTGACCTCAATCTGAGTGTGCCCCTTTGTTTCAGCTGAGAGCTAGGTGAGCTCTCTTCTTCTGACTTTGTGGCAAAACATTCAGCAAAACTTTCAAACAAATGTGTCGGCTGCGCTTTCTTTGTTGCTTCGTTCCTTAAAGACGTTGATCGCAATTTTATGAGACGAAGCAACGTAACATATGCCTGATATATATATATATATATATATATATATATATATATATATACATATGCGCACTACGGAACGAATTGCTGTAAGCTGTTTCAGGGATGTGGACGACGCCAGGGCTTAGCACGCCAGGTTGGGACAAAGTGAGAGACGTTGTCAGCCTTGTTGCATTCATTCGTTCCATATTATAACGCGTTCCTTTTGCAAATTAGAGATTTCAGTAGCCTCGAGCCCAGTAATAAAAACAAAACGCTGTCGGACGGCGCATCATGCGTTGTCGTTGTTTTTTAAACACCCTTTGATTTTGTTTTCAATATGACCTTACCGAAACTTCCAGATCAATCGGCTCTGTTTGCTTCCAAGACACGGGGAAGAGTGCGGGAGCACTGCGCGTTCTCACTCCTTAGTGCACAGACAAGCCGGGCAACATCTCTAGTTTTGACGTTAAAAATATTCTGAATTACAGAAAAACGTGCTAAATGACACTACACGTCGCTGCTATTTTCACAGCTTCAGAGTTTCGCATTTTTCTAAACAATTTTGTAAAATACCTTTATTTACTTTTTTTTTATGATTACGAACTTTTATTCAAAGTTCGCACCTCTATGGCATGGGCACGTACTTATCAGCGGAGGTACCGAATGTCCCTGCCGAGGGAGCAGTCTAGCGCATAGAAAACGTGTGGCAACACAAATGGAGCCCGCCGTCTATGCCCAGCCTGGAAAACCACAAGCGCATCCTTGAATCTTGATCTTTGTTCCTTGAATCCCCTTGAATCTTCTTACTTCTGATAACGCTCCGGTTGACAGGTATGGCTTACTCTGATTTATTATTGTTCTGTTTTTAATTGACCTTCGCATATTGTTTTATATATTTTTCTTTCTCTAGCCTTTTATTTTTTCTCTGCTTGTTCTTAACCACGCCCAGAAAGCTCTTGACAACTATTCCGCTGCAACTGCATCGTTTATTAGGTCTCTTTATAATGCCTGTCCCCTTTCAGGAAACATATGCCAACATCGAACCTGCTTTAGATGCTAACTCATTGTCCATCTTGCACTGTAGTTTCCTCTGCTGTTGCCGCCATTTTATTTTATTTTTCCGGTGACGGGGGACCACTGGTTCAAGGTTCATCGAACTTGATACCCAAGGAAGCATATTTCACGCCTTGTCCTCCCCCCAATCCCTTACAATTATTCGGAAGCAAAAGCGCATTTAAGCCTTGCCAGCGATGATCGCGCTACCCAGACGAAGACAAGTCCCCTTGTGGAAACGATTGCTCGGCTTGCGAACGCAGGCGCCCTCTCAACTCATGGTTCAGTTCTCTTTCATACACACCCGACAACATTCCTGCGCCGCGCCATCTTCGTACGCAAAGGGAAGCCGGAAATGCGTCCTATCATTTATTGTTCAAGCTAGCCATGATACAAAGTCGATTACTCCATCATTTCTCACAAAAGTGACATAAGTAGACAGTTAACGTTGCTTGCGAGCTTTCTTTTCTTATAGTTGTCAAAAATAATTCCAGGGGTGCACTTTAGTCTGCTTACGTGCAGCATTGTGAAAGCATTGCTAGTGCTTTCACGCCGCCTGGTAGATTCGCCCGACACTACACTGGCGGACCTTGGCCGCATTCTGCATGAAGTCTAGCAGGGCACTAAGCTTGTGCTTGAATCTTAGTGCCCTGCCAGACTTCAAGGTCCTCCCTCAACCTCACCTAACCCCCCCCCCCCCCCCCCTTTTCCCACTAGGCCTCAGGTCATCCTTATGAATAAAAATTTACGAATGAATGAATGAATGTCGCATTCTGCCAGATGACGTACGTGTATTGTGTATTTACCTGGGTAAATGGAGGAGCGGCGCAGATGTAAATTCATGAAGGCGACTATATTTGCTGCACAGCGTGAGAGTGTTTTGCAGTTCAGACTTTATGAAGGCGACCATGTTTACTGCACAGCACGAGAGTGTTGGTTTTACAAGAGACGTGATCGGTTGCGGCGACAGTACATTGAAAAAAAATTCGCCGATAGTATATCACTCTAACACTAATAATAATAATAATAATAATAATAATAATAATAATAATAATAATAATAATAATAATAATAATAATAATAATAATAATAATAATAATAATAATAATAATAATAATAATAATCAATCAATCAATCTTTATTTAATGTGCGCAGGAACAACCATGTGGTCTTTGTGCTGCAGCACAAATAAAAAAAAAAAAGAAACAAAAATGAAAAAGCACAAACATGTTTACACACACAAAGAGAACACAAAAAAAGAAATAAATAATACATGAAATGAAACAGACGAAAAGTATCACGGAAAGTAAGCAAACAATGAGTAGCATCACTTATATACACAGTGAGAGAATTTTTTAGCACACCAGGAAATAAAGAAAAAAAAAAAAACGAACGGTAGATAGAGGACAAAAAAAAAACAACAACAAATAACTGACATTGATTATAGTAATATAGAAATATACATAAAATAAACAACCCTTCCAGGCGCAACAAGTGCATGGTACTTAAAACACTGGCTAGAAATACAGAATAATACAATAAAGAAGTAAAATTGAACAAGGGGCAGTAAGATTCGAATATAAAGTTTAAAGTTGAAATATAAGTAAGAAACGGATAAAAAGTAGTTCACGATACAGACAGCATTGAACAGGAGAAAAAGCAAGAAGTGAAGTAAATACAATTTAAGGCTAGAAAGTGGGAGTTTTAAGTGATAAAGTACTATTTAGAATACAACGCTACGAACATCCAATGTAAATGAACAGAGCGAGTTTTGGAAGATGTCAAGGTGAGGACAAAAAGAGTTAAATAACCACTGCATCCTGTCCAGAGGGGAGTGGGAATGAAGAGGAGAAACCTGAAATGGTCTGAATTCCCTCATGCTCTTTCGCGGAACGCGCAGTAGGATGTACTCTAAGAGCTGAGGGCACATAATGTGGCCATGAAGGAGTTTGTACAGAAATATGATATCAAGTCTGATACGACGGCAGTGAAGGGTAGGAAGATTCAGTTGGGCGCTCCTGGTGGAGCGAGAGGGGGAAGTTGCGCAAGGAAAGCGATAATGAAATATCCGTAAAAATTTTTTTTGTACTCTGTCAACCTTGTCCAAGTTCGATTTGCAAGTGCCATTCCAAACAACCGACGCATACTCCAAGACCGGCAGGCATATGGACAGGTACAGTTTTAGGAACGGAAGTGGAGTATGGAACTCTCTCGAAAGTCTGCAAACGAATAATAATAATAATAATAATAATAATAATAATAATAATAATAATAATAATAATAATAATAATAATAATAATAATAATAATAATAATAATAATAATAATAATAATAATAATAATAATAATAATATAATTTCTTTATTTCCATCAATGATGGAGGGGACTGCGGTTAAAAGTCGCTTTAGAAGCAAGCGATTTGACAGAGCCCGCAGCCTCCTTTACAAGGCAAGCAACGATAGAAAATGAAGCAGTCATACTTAGCACTTGACTTAATGCGTCATATACGCAAAAAATAAAATCATCAAGAGAGACAAATCACCTGAAAATTGCTGCTTAGCTATTTAAAAAAGCATATTGACTAAAAGGTTCACGTAATGCTCGTATATGACATGTATGAAAACCAAGACCTGATTTTTGAAAAGAAATTAAGTGTTGGCAATGTGTATGATATTTTTTGTGTAGAATAATTAGCTCGCGGATTGACCACCTTCCACTGTTCTCTGCATCTTGTGACATAAGAATGTGTGTTCCTGGTAAGATTAGATAATTCATGAAGAAACTTTAAATTTTCTTTTACCTCCTGTTTAAACGCTTGACTTAACTTGTACTTATAAAGGTTAAACACGGCTATTATATGTGCTTTCGGAAATAAGTCTGATGTGTGGGTAAGATAAGTTAAATAGTGCTCGAAGAAATTTTTTCTGCAATATATGTATCTTCTCTAAATTCGTACGTGATGTGGTACCCCGAACGAGGAAACAATAATATAGCGCACCAAAAAAGAGGGTGTTATTTGAACCTTTATTCTGTAGGGTAATAGAGCTCTCAGCCGCGCCATTATACACACTACACGAAATAGATTGCCCGAAATTGATTCTATATGTATGTCCCAAACTATGTGTGAAAATAACGCCAAGTATTTTAAAACTATCTACAATTTCTATATTTTCCTCATCATAAATGAGGTTGAAGGAACTGAATTTTTGCTTAGATTTGGGCCTAAATATTACAGCTTTTGTCTTGTTTGTATTGATTTGTAGACAGTTTCATCATCATCAGCCCGACTATACCCACTGCAGGGCGAAGGCCTCTCCCATATTTCTCCAATTAACCCAGTTCTGTGCTAGCTGCATCCACTTGACCCCTGCGAACTTCTTAGCCTCATCCACCCACCTAACTTTCTGCCGCCCCCTGCTACGCTTTCCTTTCTTGGAATCCAGTTTGTTACCCTAAGCGACCATCGGTTATCCTCTCTTCGCACTACATGTCCTGACCATGCTCATTTCTTCTCGATTTCCACTAGAATTTCAGTAACTTGAGTTATTTCTCTGACCAACTCTGCACGCTTTCTATCTCTTAATGTTACCCCTACCATTTTTCGTTCCATAGCCCTCTGCGTTGTCCTCAACTTAAGTGGAACCCTCTTGGTTAGCCTCCACGTTTCAGCCCCATAGGTGAGTACAGGCAAGATGCAACTGTTGTATACTTTCCTCTTGAGCGATACCGGTAAGCTGCTAGACATAATCTGCGAGTGCTTGCCAAATGCGCTCCATCCCAATCTTATTCTTCTTGTTATTTCTTTTTTATGGTCCGGATCTGCGGTTACTACCTGTCCTAAGTAGCCATATTCGCCTACTACTTCCAGTGCTTCGCTACCTAACGTAAACTGCTGTTCCTTCCCGAGGCTGTTGAACATTACCTTATTCTTCTGCATATTGATTTTCAAGCCTACCTTTCTACTTTTCCTGTCTAGGTCACCAACCATTCTTTGCAGTTCATCTCCTAAGTTACTTAGCAAGGCAATGTCATCAGCAAATCGCAGATTACTGAGATATTCGCCATCTACCCTTATCCCTAACTGCTCCCATTCCAAGTCTCTGAATACTTCATCTAAGCAAGTGTAAATAGTACTCGGGGGGGATCGTGTCTCCTAGCCTAACACCTTTCTTTATGGGAATTTTGCTACTTTCTTTATGCAGAACTATGGTTGCTGTGCAGCCACTATATATATCTTCCAGCACTTTCACGTACAGCTCGTCTACCCCCTGATTTCGCAATGCCTGCATCACCACCGAGGTTTCTGCTGAGTCAAATGCTTTTTCGTAATCAATGAATGCTATGTATAAGGGCTGGTTATATTCCGAACATTTTTCTATCACCTGGTTGATGGTATAGATATGATCGATAGTAGAGTAGCGTTTCTGAAACCCTGCTTGATCCTTTGCTTGATTGCAGGCTAAGGCTGTCTTGATTCTATTAGCGATTACCTTAGTAAATACCTTATACGTAACAGGCTGTAAGCTTATTGGTCTGTAATTTTTAAGGTCCTTAGCGTCCCCTTTCTTATGAATGAGGATAATTTTTGCGTTCTTCCTTGGTTCCGGTATCGTAGACAGTTTAGTTTGGACCATTTATGAAGAATTTTCAGAGCAGTGTTAGCTTCATTCTGAACGCTGCTAGAGTCAGGTGATGAAAATAATATACTGGCATCCCCTGCGTACATTACGTATTTCGCACCTTTATAGATATTTATTCGTTCATTTATATACACAATAAACAAGAACTGGCCTACAATACTTCCTTGAGGAACGCCTCTGGTAATATGTTTTAAATATGAGCGGCTATTGTCTATTTCAACATACTGATAGCGATTATCAAGGTAAGATTTTATAAGTTTTAAACAGTGCCCTCGAATGCCATATGTTTCAAGTTTATAACAGAATGAAGGATACAATCAAATGCTTTAGTAAAATCAATATAAATACCAAGTATAGTGCTCTAAACTGCAAATTGCGATAAAATAAATTCATTTTGATGGAGTAGGGCTAGTTCCGTAGATCGTCGTTTCCTAAATCCGAACTGGGCGGGAGAAATTAGGCTGTACCCGTCAAAAAACTGAAACCTGCATTAGTATTAGCTTTTCTAACCCTTTAGAAAAAATAGATAATATAGAAATGGATCTATAATTTTTAATATCATTAACGTCAAATTTCTTGAATAATACCGAAACTCCGTTTAGGAAAGATAGCGCTTGACAAACAAATATTAAAAATATAGGTATAACGTACGGTGAAATAATATCAAGCACGCACTTGATAGGGCGAACCTGCATGCCCTCTACATCGCAACTTGAGCTATTTTTTAGTGAAATGAAAATTGATATCACCTCGTGCTCCGTAAAGGGATGAAAAAAAAAGAGTGAAAATGGATTTCTGTTTGGCATGAATTTGCTAATATTAGAGGACGCACTGTCATCAGGAGAGGTTACAAGGTAATCATTAAAAGTATTCGGAAGAACACTCCCCGATACCTCGTTGCCCCCAAGTAATAGCGTTTGTACTCGTGGAGCTGATTTTCTAATATATAAGACATCATTTAGCTTTTTCCATAAACCATCAGGTTTCTTCAAGCAACCCTCAAATTCAGCATGAAAATAAAACTTCATATGCAATTTTAGTTCTTTATTAAGCTTGCTTCTAAACGACCTGTATTCTTTTAATGTACCTGGATCCTTAGTCTGGATGAACTTGTGATAGAGTACATTTTTATGATGAATTCGTTTCAGCAATTCAGGGGTTATCCATGGCTTCCGTATTCTTTTACCGAATTTCAGTTGTTTTTTTTTTCCAGGAAAATTATTCTTTTATATTCGAGAGACTTACTTCCTCGATAAACTTACTGTACTCGATTTCAACATTATCTATTTCTAAAATTTGCTTAAGGTCGCACCGTAGTAGTTCGTCTCTGAAGCTCTCTAGACGTGTTTGAGTAATATTTTGAAAAGAAATGTACTCATGCTTTTTGTTTGCTTTAAGAGTATATTTTCTTAATAAAAATACCTAATAAAATACTTAATAACAACACAAATAAGCCCATAATAAAAGGGAGTAGCTTATCCTTTAGCGCACTCCCCATTGAAGTCAGGGAATGATGCCCGACCCCTGGGACACATTTTCCTCACAAGATATATGGCAGCCAATTCTCACATCTGAATATGCGAATTTAAAACAATTACGAAGATTTTAAATGAGGTTTTCGTGTCCTTTAATAGCTAGCGTAAAAACTTCTGGTGCCGTGGTTAAAAACCCCATTCCCCATTGCTAATTACTAGAAATAAATATTATTTGAGAAGGGAATGGGTTTCTCTTACCAAAGTATCGCGAGGGCTTGGAGAAAATCTCGTGTCCCTACAAGGGAGTGGGCTAGAGGACATGCTACTCCCTTTTTACTTCCTTATAGGCTTATTTGTGTTTAGAGCATGATCTGGTATCTGGGCCAAGGAAGCTGATCTGTTCGGATGGTGGTTCGATTCCTGGCGGTGTTGCGATTATTTTTTCTCCTTGTCACTTCGTGTGGGGACGCTCTGGCGGCAGGCTCTTATGACTGGTTCTGTCCACGCCACTCCTCAGCCAAGAATTGCTTTCGCATTACAACAGCGGCGTCCGCAAAGCAGGCGCGGCTGCTGTCTACGTAGCATCTGGGAACATCGAGCAACCGTACCGATATATCACATGAAATCTGAAAGATTACGTGATGGTGGGGATCATCAGGAATGGTTAGAAGAGAATGAAAGCAGTGAATACAATGACCTGACAAACGTTTAGCTCAGAGCTTCATGTGCCGCGGTCGCCAAGAGCCGAACTCCAATGCTCGTGGAGCGGTTGCGCCGGGCGGCTTTGGCGGAATTAGTGTGTCGTCGTCTGGTAAGTCGCTCTAATTGTCTTTTTGTAGTGCCTTCATTGTCTGGTCGGGCTCGGGCCGAACCAGGCGGCGGCTAAGTAACAGAAGTTGTCGACGCCCCAGTACTGTAATGAGGGAAACATCGGCATCTCCAACAAATGTTTCACGACGAAAGCAAATGACAAGGACAGTATGATAACTCGATTAATTATGAGTTATTGGCTGCGAGCGTTGCGCGAGCGCTCCGTCCTGCGCAGCACGTCATATTTGAGAAAAGCTCTTTGTTTACGCCCCAAAGCTAATGTTGGAACGTTCGCATTGCATACCAATCACTGTCCTGTGAGTTCTAACCTGCGGCAGTTTAAGGCAAGATAAGCAGTATTAAGGCTATTAAAGGTTTGTCTTATTGGGGCTATCTGGTACACGACGGAGAGAGTGAAACAGCGTGAATTAAGTCCAGATGATAGAAAGCGATGACCTGTGTGTGACACTTCTTTCTCTCGTCCAGTCATCGCACTCTCTTACTTAAGCCACGTCCCAGGTAGAACGAGAGGAAGATGGTTACACAGTGTGAAAGAGCACTGAACAAGGCTAGGAGGGAGGGAAGCCTCAGTTCGCAGGTCAAGCCAGTGTTTCGACAAGTGGACTTGTCTTCGTCTGTGTCAGGCGAAGACAAGTCCACTTGTCGAAACGTTGGCTAGACCTGCAAACCGAGGCTCCCCCCCCCCCCCCCCCCCCCTTCTACCTTTGTTCAGTGCTCTTTCATACCGGGAGCCACATCACGTCATGCGGGTCTGCCTCCTACGGGAAATGCTTCCAATATATAGTTTGTCACAAGAAAGGCCATCTCTCCTGGCTTTTGCATATTCCCATAGATATTTTCGCTTTCGGGCATCAATAGATTACAGTCGTCAATGGCAGACAGATCTGCGCCTTTTAACTTACGGGTCTTGCGAAACAGTTCTTTATTTTTAATTAAATGAACTGGCCTGGCAGACTCAAACTGCCATCTGTCTACATATTGAATTATTTCAATGCCTGAAAGCGTTGCGTCTAAGTCCATCTCATCGGGAAAAGCTCCCTGGAATTCTTCCGTTCCGGCGTTCAAGCAGGCGTTTCGTCAGTTTCTTCCTTAAACGCTTTTGCTATCCACCTCAAATTTTTTATGTATGTTTTTCTGGCCGTCGGCAAGCACCTGTACATGACAAGCTTAGACCTTGATACATAACGCCATGCTACGCAAGGCATCAGCGCAATTTGTGACATTGTCTACGAAGGCTTTTCAGAATCATGTTTTATTTCGCAGGAAATAAATGCAGGAGCTGAATGGTCATTTCGATCCTTCCGCTATGGCTAGATGAATCAGAAATCATATGTAGCGATGTTGGTTAAGGCGACACCACTATATAGGCATTGAAAACGCTGTTCGACTCCAGAAAAAAAAAAAAAAAAAGTTTTTTTTTTTAATCATATGCGGCGCGTATTGACGAGAAGATTATTTGGTGTCCGCATGCAATGATGCCGCCTTGCTCAGTTCCGATTAAACGTCTTCATAAAGCCAGTCGACCGTATCGCCGTGATGATTAGATGTAGGTGTATAGGCCCCTGCCATTAACTCGTACATTCTAGTAAGCCTAATTACGTTTACTGCCACCATCTCGATAACACTGCAGACTTTATCGTTGCTCTCCTTGGTCACACGAACAGCACTCGACGCTAGCTTCACTGGATATGGTTGTAACGTTAATCGTCGCGTCAGGTTCAGTTTCTAATGGAGACCCATCCGGATGCAGTTTTTACCACCCTCAGTTGTCAGATAGCCAGCTTGGTCATTTGCTCTGCAGCCGCTGGAGACTGAGGGTCAGGGGCTAAGTGGTGCATTGACAGGGGAAAATCAGACAGCACTGTAGGCCCTATGTTATTCATTTTTATCAATCAACACTCGATTTTGATTTATCCAATGGAGAACTGCGGCGGCACCTTATTATTCGAATCAAAGGTATTTTAGTTGGCGGCTTTACGTCAACACCATTGCTGTATACATGCATCCAAAGAACCCAGTATCGCGCTTCCTCGTATTCATAACTTTATTTGATGCCTAAACATTGCCGGTTATGCCTAATTCGGAGCAAAATCTAAGCAAAATCTAAGCAAAATCTAAAAACTAAGCAGTCCCCGGGGCAGTGCTGAATTAACCTGCCTCTTTCATTCGTTAAGTACCATCATGCCAAGAGTTGTATCGATGAGAACCGCAAGCCCACAACGGCAGCTTAGGACGACAAGACATGTGGAGGTAGAAACATGCATGCAATGGAATACATCGCCTTTTCGGTCCCTGATGAAATGAAAACTATGCAAAAGAATATATAACAAAGGCAGCATCGTCGCAAGCTGTTCATTTCCTTCACCAAAAGGATGATCTCCTCGTAATAAAAATGAGGAATTGTATTCTTTTGAAATACCATTTTTGTGACGAGAAAAACTCAATAATTTACCGATTAATCGCCTAAATTCCGGCAATTAATAGGGTGACATTTCCTTTTATCGGCACGTAGGTGTGCTCTCAGTCCAATATTGCATTCGTGAGAGCTTAGCGGAACGCTGCATGTGTTTTTGACTATAGCCCAGCGTATTACCCCGAAATGCAGCCTCGGCGAGTAATATGGGCACCCTCGTAAAAATGACGCACGCTATTCAGTTAAGTGAACGCGCCCACGGCTATATACATTCAGTGTTGATTGCGGTTGAATGCTGGACTGTGACCACCATGTGCGCGTATGCTAATTACAAATTGAGTGCTGAAAATTAACAGTAAAGCAATATGTTGATTGCATGCATTATTGCACAATGACCTGTGACTCTAACAAACTGTTGTGTGTGTGTGTGTGTGTGTGTGTGTGTGTGTGTGTGTGTGTGTGTGTGTGTGTGTGTGTGTGTGTGTGTGTGTGTGTGTGTGTGTGTGTGTGTGTGTGTGTGTGTGTGTGTGTGTGTGTGTGTGTGTGTGTGTGTGTGTGTGTGTGTGTGTGTGTGTGTGTGTGTGTGTGTGTGTGTGTGTGTGTGTGTGTGTGTGTGTGTGTGTGTGTGTGTGTGTGTGTGTGTGTGTGTGTGTGTGTGTGTGTGTGTGTGTGTGCGCACGTGCGTGCGCGTGCGTGCGTGCGCGTGCGCGCGCGCAAACAGGAGCCAGTTCTGGAAATCGCAGGTCAGATATGTATCATATACTTCTCTTTTCCTCCTTTTCTGTACCCTTGTAACAGTGTTCACCTACCTCCCAGCCATCTCCAAGTCCTCCAAAAGTTGCAGTGAAACAACACGCAATATTACACTCGAGAAGAATGTTCCCCGAAAAAAAAAAAATATCAGAAACGGAGAGGCAAGCGCATATCTCACTTGACGGTAATCGCCAGCGCGTTGCAACAGCTCCAAACGACTTGCCTTAGGAGTGTTAACTCTCGCCGGAAGAAGATTCGCGTTCTGCGAGCGCCTATCTCTCAAGAAAGGGCATCAGGGAGAGAAGGTTGTGTTCCGTTCTTCTTATCCGCCTGCGTCGCGTGACGTGTCAGTGACGTAGCATTCGATGACGACACACGTCCTTCGATCAAAGGGCCGCGTCTCATTGATAAGGGCCGCCCAGCGCAGGCATCCCGCCCCTTTCCTGTGTCCCTGCTGCTGTGCGGTGGATGGTTCCCCTCCGCCGACGTGCGCAGGCCGCCGAGAGTCGTCGATTGCGAAAGTGCCTTTCACTCAACGCGAGTGGAGGGCGCTATTAACGGATGTGGGCATGAGCCGCCGTTGCCATTTCAGGTTAAACGGTTCGAGTAGGAGTGGTGGCCTCAGCTATACTTAGGCACCGCTCTTATCGGGTGTGTTGTGAGCGGCTGTGGTAAGGAACATCCATGCTCCAGATTATAATGGTACTTACGGTCTGAAGCCTCTCTCGCCATGCTATTTGACATGGAAGGTGCAATTCTAGCGTCCCTAAGAGCTCAGCATAAAAAGCCTGTGCGCCTAAGCTCCCTCGCACGATTTCGAGACTGATGCGGGGAAACCTGTCAACCCCTATCGCCCTGAGGTAAAGCTTGGCGACCGAGAGATCCAGTAGGAAAAGGTCGTCGGACCAAAAAGCCAATCAAGGCAGCGATACGGAGGTTGCATCTAAGAGTCCAGACGGAATTCAGCAGTGTGAAGGTGCGGCTTACTGGAGTACTAGACGAGCTCAGACTTGGCGTGAGAGGACGATGACCCTGCGAGTGCTTGGAAACCCACTTCCGGTCAGTGCTATTTGCTAAGCTCAGGAAATAATATTAGAGGAATCGCCTCAAAGGATCATGGGGGCAAAGTGAAGGCACGCGCGTTTTCACGAGAGTTTGACGTAAATAGTGATGGCTTGTTTTCGCTTGTTATTCGCTGGAATACAGTTGTCAACGTTTGTCTCCTCAGTGAAGCATAATTTTGATAGATACCATGTTACTGTTCTAATAATTTAGCGGCAGATCACTACCTGCTCTTCTTACTTGATCTTTTTTTTTTTTTTTTAAGAAATGAATTTAGGGCGTTTAGCAGTGCAGAGAGTTGACATGTCTCAATCGACGTTGCCCTCATCAGCGGGCAGAAAGCAAAATATTTGAACTCATTTTGTCAAAAGAAGCTTGCCCTGGGACCTTTTTTTTTTTTTTTTTTTTTTTTGTCAAGTCCAGCTTTGTGGGAAACAATGCGGAGCGTTTTTAAGTAGATAAAGAAACTATAAGAGCGGCTAGGGAGATTCTGCAAATGTATTGATTGTTACGGCGCAATAATGCAATATGTAAAAAACTACGTTCGAAAACTGTTTCCCCAAATTTGTCCAAATGTTTTTGGTATGACTTTATCCAAGGACGTGCCACATCAAACGTGCTGGAGTTACTCCTATTACTGGACGTTACAGGAAAGCCCACGACTAATATTTAAAAGTCGACATTTTAGAGGTGTAAAGATAGGTTCAGCGAAATAGTGATGTCAGTGTCGGCGGACGTCAGAAAACATGCGAATCATGTTCACTAGTAAGCTACTTAACTAATTTCTGATAACCTTTTTACATGTGACAGGCAGTTAATCACAATTATGCATTTCTAACTAAGAGGGTGTACTTAAGTGTAGGACAACGCAGAGGGCTATGGAACGAAAAATGGTAGGGTAACATTAAGAGATAGGAAGCGTGCAGAGTGGGTGAGAGAAATAACTCAAGTTACTAACATTCTAGTGGAAATCAAGAAGAAGAAATGGACATGGGCAGGACATGTAGTGCGAAGAGAGGATAACCGATGGTCGCTTAGGGTAACAAACTGGATTACAAGGGAAGGAAAGCGTAGCAGGGGGCGACAGAAAATTAGGTGGGCGGATAAGGTTAATAAGTTCGCAGGGGTCAAGTGGATGCAGCTAGCACAGGACCGGGTTAATTGGAGGAATATGGGAGAGGCCTTCGCCCTGCAGTGGGTATAGTCAGGCTGATGATGATGAAGATGACGATATATTTCTAGGGGCCGTTGGTGCTACCCCCCCCCCCCCCCCCCCGATACTGGTTTTCAGAACATAAAAACACGGTCACCCTGAGCAGTATGGCTCAATTAATTTTAGCCCCTCGCGTCAAAAGACGCGCGTTGTAAAGAAGCACGCGTCTTTGGCTCACTCGAAGCAACGGCCATATCAATTAATGCGACTCCACGGCGCTTAGCGCGCGCACGTCTGTTGACATGAGGTGGCCAAAATTTGTGGAACCACTGCACTGCGGATAACCGCATTTTCGCAGTTCCAAAATTTGGTGTGGCTTTTACAAGAGGCGAGGCCTGCTACAAGTCTATACTTGCAACCAGAAGCCGCGTTATAGAAAGATGCACTATCCTATTTTCTATTTCGGATCCATTTAGTCCTCTGGCTTCGGTCACCGTTGTCTGGCGACAGCCGTGGCTCTCGTGTGTTAGTGGGGAGAAACCGGGCCACTGGCTCACAGTCGACTGGACCTCCTCACTGGCTGTATATCTGGGCCTGTAATGAGCCATTTCGAGTGGCAAATGTTATCGTTGACATCTCGATTTCTGTCAGTGATCTGTCGCTGCTTTCGTCTGATTCCATCACTCTGATGCCATGCCAGATAAAATAGAAAATGCATAATGGTTTCTTGTACAAAATTGCCCCGGGTGCCTAACTGTAAAAATATAAAGTAGCTATTAAACATTAGTTGAACAGGCTACTATATATAGTCATCATTATTCACCCGTTTTCTCACGTCCGCCAACGCTCATATATGTCCCAGACGTCATCCTGCAAACTCAAAAAGCCTATTTTTAACAACTGGTGGCGGGATCTTTAGTTACACCCCGTATATATAGTCCTGAAAGCTATTTTAATGCATAGTGATTGCGTCAGGTTGAGTTATCTGCATTGCCTTCATGTGCTTGACGATCTGTTTTCGTACCAGGAAATTTCCGTTACAGAGCTCTACACCTATTGATTAGGGCTCCAGGCAGGAAATACTGAAAAAATTGTGCACTAACGCGCTATTCTCACGGGGTGTATTGAAGCCTAAAACGGCTGAAGCTGCAGAGATGCGTGAACTGAACGTTTCTGAAGAAGTTTTTCAACTCTCACTAAAGGGGTGCGAGCAGCACACACCTATATATAGGCCTGAGTGAGTACGGAAAGATCTTCGCCCACATCTCATCTCGCTGTAAGACCAGCATGTGCTCCACTGACAAGCTTTCGAAAGCCGTGCTAGTAGTGAGGATTGCTGTTGTTGAAGAGATAAAGCCCTTTTTCATTCACTTTACCTCTATAACTGGCATCAGCAGGTCTTTGAAGCGAATAACTTATAGGTATACGCAGCAGTTGACGATATTTAACCGCGGGAATCCTTGCGGAAACTCAATACGGTTTCAAAAAACGTTCAGAATACGGGTTAAACAAAATTAAACCTAATTAGATCTGCCCCGTGTTTATACGGGACATTCACAGTTTCTCTCTCTCTCTCTCTTTTTTTTTTTGCACCATGAATCAGTCTCATACATCATCATCATCATCAGCCTGACTATACCCACTGCAGGGCGAAGGCCTCTCCCATATTTCTCCAATTAACCCGGTTCTGTGCTAGCTGCATCCACTTGACCCCTGCGAACTTCTTAACCTCATCCGCCCATCTAACTTTCGGCCGCCCTCTGCTACGCTTTCCTTCCCTTGGAATCCAGTTTGTTACCCTAAGCGACCATCGGTTATCCTCTCTTCGCACTACATGTCCTGCCCTTTGTCTCATACAAAACCATTCAATTTGTTCACATCTTTAAATTCTGGCTCGCTCCTAAATGGTTATTTTGTTCTGCCGTTTTTTTCTGACTCACGCTATGATTTGGAGAAGAAGCACGTTTACTAAGCTACAGGAACTAAGCTGACCACCATCGGAACCGTAATGAATTCAAAGGAAAATCGTTATTTTATTTTCTCGTTAACGCTGATGATTTCCACTCAAGTAGGTGGCGCCGATAGTGGACAAGATACAACGAACACAAGCGATGTAAATGTTGTACGAGAAGCAAGACAACAACAAAGGAGCATTCTCTTTATTGTGAACGCAGGCTACACCTATCAGTTGGAATTTTTCTTTTAAACTGAAGGAAGAAAGTAAAGGACGATCCAATTTCCCCAAATTCAGTTTTGGAATACGGTTATTAACCGCGAATATAGTTGACCGATGGTCGCTTAGGGTAATAAACTGGATTCCAAGGGAAGGAAAGCGTAGCAGGGGGCGGCAGAAAGTTAGGTGGGCTGATGAGGTTAAGAAGTTCGCAGGGGTCAAGTGGATGCAGCTAGCACAGGACCGGGTTAATTGGAGAAATATGGGAGGCCTTCACCCTGCAGTGGGTATAATCAGGCTGATGATGATGATGACGATGATAGCTGACCTTGACATGCATACCCCCACAGCCTGAATGGGCGTAAAGCTCCGCCAAGGAAGAAAATGAACGAAGTACGGACGCCGTGGAGGTACGCTATAGGTTTTCGGAAGTCAGCGAGATCCTAGCCATTTCATACGGAGAAAACGTCTCTCCGCAATCTATCTGAAAGTCCGCACGTAATCAGTATTTTCTCTGGCACTTTGAAAGAACGCTTACACAGGCACGGCGGAAAGGAATACGACTATCGGTTATTTATTTATTTATTTATTTATTTATTTATTTATTTATTTATTTATTTATTTATTTATTTATTTATTTATTTATTTATTTATTTATTTATTTATCAAATAGAAAAAGTGCAACGTAGACGCAGGTCATTCTGCGCGTATTCGATGCAGACCGAGAAGCACCTGACATAGGAAGCAATCAGTGTATTACGAATGGTACCGATCTGCTCTTTGAGGCTGCGTCTTTCGACCACGACCAGTATAGAAAGGTATCCCAAGACCGCGGCTGGTGTAGAGGGAGGGAGAAGGCAGTTAGGAAGAGGACGGCAACTGTCGCGCCAAGCGCAAACTGCGCACCCTGGCAGTCGAGCTCAGTCGCGCTCCCTGCTCTGCATGAGGAGGAGGTCTTGAAGAGAGGAAAAGCTCAGGACCTCAGAATAGCCACCGGTCTCATTCGCAGCACACTTCGAGAGATAGTTTGAAAATTTCATAATGCAGAAACAAACGCGAAATAGATGACCGCTTTTTTACGTTTGCTCGCGGAATGTAACAAATTACAGCACAGATTAGGACACCTCACCTCCCCTTTTAGCCCTCCGCCCTTCAAATGTTCTTTTTTACTTAAGGTCCGCGTTTCTTTCTTTTTTATTATTATTTTGAATGGCAAAAGATGTAGCACTGACTGTCTTCAATGTTTCGCTTTCAGGACGGAGTCTTGACACTCACATTTTGTCAACCAGACGCAAAACTTCACGGGGAATCAGTGAGCCTAACCACAGCCCTTTTAAAGTTTAATAAAACCTGATCGGATTCTGTTTCACTGACCATTTAACTATGGCAATGACCCACTTGCTATTAGCTTAAGCAAGAAAAACGTACTCTTCAAAATGCATCATATAGTTGACAAAAAAAAAAAAAATCGCGTGCAAATAGCGGCCACCCTATTTCAGGTATAATGCCACATTCTGACACGCTGTCTAGCGTTGGCAGGTTTTTTTTTTTGTTTTTTTTTGTACCTTGCTTCCAAAGGGGCACAGCTGTGCTGCTCGCATTTCAGCGACGCACATGCGAAGTGGCCTTGAAAACCTGCCTCCGACTGCAAACAACTGGAATTTGGCAGGGAATGCGTAACCTCTCGTTCCGCTTGTGCGTAAACCTCCGTGCAGCCAGCAACCACACCAAGACAGCGAATTTCATTGGTTGATCAGCGCAGGTTGCGAGTATTTATTTGCAGTCGGTATAATTGCTGCTGTGCACAGAGCCCTGGTACTTGATTATGTTTATATTATTATTATTTAACCTGGTAACAAGAAATTGGTACGAATATCTTGCTAAGCAATGAACTCCTGAGAAATGTGGACATTATCCCATAACAAGGTTGATGTGAAAATCGTGCCTCTGGCTTGCTCCCAATCACATCACAGTTCTGCCTTTATCGACTAGATTAAGGAGACCTAATGGGATGGACGTATACCAGTTTCCAGGACGCCCCCTGCACGCGAGCAATGCCGGGAGTGAGACAAGGTGTGGACGCTGCGCGGGCGTAGGGGGCATCCGGTAAACCGGTACATATCTACGTTCGTGCGTGTGCTAGTGCCTGAACTATTTTTCTTTCTTTCTCTTTTTTTTCTTTCTCTTTTTTTTTTTTTTTTTTTTTTTTTTTTTTTTTTAGGCGAAAGGACCGAAGCATTAGCGAAGGTGCGTGCGCAGAACTTAGGGTCTAAGTGAAGGCGGAGATGGCCCTTAGAGCCAAGCCAAGCGTATAGATTGGCTGCATATTATAGCATAGGAGCGCGCAGTCTGCTCATTAAAACAGACAAATAATAAGCATCATAGGAAGTCGAAACAAACGACTGTTAGTGATAGCTTGCAGCAACGTTTAATTATTTTTTTTTTATTATTATTTTGTGTTAGATGGCTACAGTTGACATTGCGGTTGATGGGCACTGTCACGAAGCCCTTGTGACAATGACAGACAGCACGCATAAGGCTTAGAATCAGCACATAATGCAGAGTCGTGACGAGGAAGCGAAGTCTCTTCGATCTCACAATCTCAGGTTCACGCGCGGCGGCCGATACATCCGCGAGCAGCGCGCGCCGCCGGAGGAGGGGAGAAGGCAGGAGCTTCCCTCACCGGCCGCCGGGGGCGGCCCGATCAGCGGCCGCCCGTGGCGGCGGAGGTGGCGGAGGCGCTCTCACTGACGTCTGTCTTCATCCGGGAGAGTTTGTCGGCGTCGGCTGCTCGCGACTCGAACGGAGACCGAATGATTCAATCGAAACGAGCGCGGGGTTGAATGCATCGCCCTGACACGCTTCCTCTCTCGCACGTTTACCAGAGCGCGCGGCTGGCATGTGACAGCGGCCCGTCGGGTTCAACGAGCATGAGCGGCGAGAAGTTCCCCGACATTCGAGTCGTGGTCGGGATTCAGTACTTCAGCGATGTGCTGCCGGCCTCGACCAAGTGCCAGCCCACGGTGCTGGGAGCCGTGGTGCTTGAGAGCAGTGCCATCAGTGCGGACGAACTGCGGCGCGTCATGTGCGACCAGCTGCCCTCGCTGCCGACCCATTTCACTTTCATCACCAAGGAGAGGTGAGTGCTCGGCCGGCGTGTTCACGGCATGCGCGCGCGTGCTTCCCGGCGTGCCACAGGTGAACGTGTTTGGACCGGCGTGATCCGAACGCGGCCGCCCGTCGGCGAGGGTACCTGTCTCGGTGGTACCTGCCTTTCCGCGATTTTAAGTTATAGAGCTCCAGGGTCGTTGAGTACACTTGTTATTCGCGAGCTGTGTACTTACGGCGTGTAGCTCGCTTGCGGTTTCCTGAAGAGCTGCGCCATCGTACACGGATGCCGTGACGCCCCTACGAAACGCGCTAATCTGTTTACAGCCAACACGATTTCGGTACGAAATGAGGGAGGTTGTGACAGAGCGAGGGTATACAAAGGACGCCGACCACGGCGGAAGGATGTGCGTACAGGTAGACGGGAGCCTCACGCTCGCTCCCCCCGTCGCCGGCTAGGGATGCGGACGCTGTGTTGCGCTTCTATGCCAACCGAGCCGACCTTGACCAGCGGAACATCGCCGCAAAGGAAAGCAATGCTAGCGCGAACGACGCCCGGCTACCGGCCTGTCACTGACGGGTTCATTCACCGAACCCGAAACGGGCGCTTCTCGCCGGCGGCGAATTCCTGCTTGTCTCGCAGGTCTCTCAGCGAGCGAGAGGCGCGTACTACGTTGTCGCAGGTTCTGCTTTTCGGTCGCACCTCCTCACTCACTGTAGTGGCGCGCCGACCGGCATGCCGCTGCCCCGCTTGTTACGTTCGGAGATTCGTAAAAAAAAAACTGTTGGCGCTTCGCGTTCCCGAGTGCACTGCCGAGTTTGGCCGGAGCTCGGCGTTGGAAGGCGCCCAAGGCATTTATCGATGTAGAGGGTCTGCCGGCCGCAAAAGGCCGCGCTGCTTTCTGGCTGTGTATTTGTTTCCAAGTCTCTTATCTGCCCCGGTCTGCCTTTTTGAGTTTATTGGTGTCTGCACCTCGGAGGCGCGGGGGACATCGGCTCAAGGACGAGATTGAGAAACTTCGCGGCACGAAAACCCAAGTGCAAATCCTATCTCCGGGGCCGGAGAATTCCTTCGCGGCGGACAGCGTGAAAGGCGTGGAGGTATGAAGGGGAATCTGGGGGCCAGTATGTTTTTCCTGAGCCATATTTGGCAGCGTATATTATGCCGCATCGAACACAGCAACAGGTAAAGTGATACAAAAGCAGCGGTAACTGTCAAGGAGAAAGTCGCTTTTAACGTCGACGACACTACTCCGGTCGTGTGAGCTTCTGCCACTTCCAAAAGGAAATTCGCGAGGACATTGTCTAACACCCCAAGGGCGTTCTTGCCGATCCCGGACACGTCTGGGCGTACATTCTCCTCTATGTTTCAGAGAGACGAGAAATGCACCGCGCATTGCGTGCATCTTTCAGCGGGAACGAAGAACGCGTTTGAAGTGAAAAGAAAGCGGTGTTACCTGGTTAAACTAGGTCGGCGGGTTGTCTGCGCCCCGTGGTACGTAGTGAAAACTCGTGGCCTTCACTTTTCTTTAACGCGCGACATTAGCAATGGAATTAAACGTTCATCTTCTGTAGACTGTAGCGCTGTCACTGAGGGTTGGCTATTTCTCAGCAGAGCTCTCCTCGGCCGCATCCAAAAATTGACCCTATCAGCACTGAGGTCAAGCTGTGGATCCGCAATGCAGCATGCTCATATTTCAGGTCATCATTAACGCTGCCTGCTATGCTTTGCATTTTGCCAATAAGCTACAGATAGAGCAGTCAAGATAGCACGATAGCCGTGAGGGTAGGAGGGGAAAACTAGAATCGGTTGGACTTGCGCGTACATCGGAACTGTTCCGACCTCCCTGCCACAAGTGGCCAATGGCGGCTACTTTGATGCGCCATGGGAAGACAGCAAGCAGTTCGTCTGAGACTCTCTCATTGCGCAGGCCTCATTCGCCAGCGCTGCGCCCACTGACCTGTGGCGAACAAACACAGTGGTTAACAATTTGGGGCAAGCGGATAAAAGGGAGCCCTGGAATCAGGCCTGAACTCTGCCACAGTTTGTAGTGCTCGTGGGAGAGCGGCCTTCCGGTAAGCGCCAGTAACCGCGAACTCGGCGCAGATACCAGAGATAGAAGAATGCAGTGCTTGCCGCCCCTGTATATTATCTTACCGTTATCCGATCTGCATTCGGATGACGGCCGCATGCATGGTTAATGTGTTGCTCCTTGGGTAACGAAAATTAGAAACATTGCCCAGGTGTCAAAATTTCTGAAGCCTCCCCCCCCCCCCCCCCTTACTAGAGTTTCTCATATCATATGTGTCGCTTAGGACATTAAATGTAATAAACCAAACCAAAACCTTACTCAGTAGGCTTATGGCTTGGTCCCACGCTCGACCCTTGGCTTGCACCGCCAAGTGCTTCTCCGCTAAGGAGAAAGGAACCAGGAGGTCGGACGTAAATTAAGAAAACTTGGATATGAAATTGAATTATTTAGGAAAAGTCAGGGAGGAAACTGTGGAGGATGCAAAATATAGGCATATAATAGTGGTCAAGAAATTCGAGGTTTCAAAGCACCTTGGGAGTGTGTTTTTTTCGGGGAAAACGTTATTCCGCCAGGCTTTGCAGACATGATGAACCTTACTCCTTCAGTCATAGGCTGTTTTTCCAGCCGCCCGAAAGTAGTTGTCGCCTCGAGATACGTCACTAGCTGTAGGCTTTCTTTATTATTATTTATTTTTTCGCGAGCATGTTTTTCGCACTACGCGTCGGGTGCTTGTCTCGTGACCTTTTCCGAAATGGGCACTCTCGGACATGACTCCGCATGTCTGGTAGTGTTTCTTTTACTTTCCTTTTTTTTTTTTTTTGCGCATCGCGACGGAACAATGTCATCATGGGCTAGCTGATGTCACCGAGTGTGTGATCCACTCTTGTTCGCCAAGTGGAGTTTTTGGTGCTGTTTTGCTTGTGTGCACAGTCATTTTGTTCAGTCGTGCAGATACGGAAGGGGGAATGAGATAGCCCACCTTATCAAAGTCGCCCCTCTTTTCGGGTGCAGCAGAAACTTTCCTACTGCCCGTAGCAACAGCGCTACACTTCAGCGCGGCGCAACCGTGTGTGAACGCCTCCGAGATGTATATCTCGCTCACGATACGTGTTTGGTTTCTTCTCCGTGTCCATGTGCGTGTTTGTGACGCGCTCTGTGGACAGTGAATGTAGCAGGGGTTGCCACCGATGTGTCGTGTGAATAGTTTCGCGAGTGAAAAAGGCCACTTGCCAGCCTCTTCCGATAAAGGCGAGACCCGGTCGACCGAAGATGACCCAAGATGGGAGCGCGCTATCAGTTGTCAGCCTACTAGGATCGCGATTCAGATATTCTCTCAGAAGCCTGAGTCGAATGACTTCAGAAGCAGGGCCCAAGAATGCACGCTTTAGCCGATTAGCTCCCAGCCAGGGGTACATTTATGGGCAGCATTTGCAGGGAATAGTAGGGCTGTGTCCCGAGGCGACATATGGGCTGCTAGGGATACCCTAGTGGAGGATTCCCTTTTAATCTAAACCACTTAGGGTTATTTGGCCTGCACTGACATCGCACAACACACGGGCATCTCGTCGAAGTGCGGCCGGGATTCGAAGCCTCGTCCTTGGTAGGGCATGTGGAACGCCAAAGCCGCTATGTCGCCGCGCTGGTCTCATTGCAAGGCCCTGCACGAAGGGAGTCCTTTGCATAGTGCATTTTTTGTTTTACTTTTTGTCTAACAAGGGGGTTCCTATACAGTTCCTCGTTTTTAAAATTATGTCCACGGGGGAAACGGGGTCGCCAATGCTTTTTTCCTCTTTTCCTTTAATTTGTTCTGTGCTACGATTGTTTCCGTGGGGATGTGTACAGTATTTTCCGTATTTCCTCCTCCAAATCCACGGCAGTAGCCTGTGTGGTCGCTTGACTGCACCATACTATACTGTCCCCGTTTCTAGCGTTGCTGTCACTGAACGCCTTCCTTTCACTAGCACAGAAAAATGTTCCTTTTACTGCTTGTCGGCAGGAAGGCATTTTCGGACCTCACAGCTCCCCCACTTGCATCTGGTGGAGCGCTGCTTAACGTTAATTCGCAACACGAGACGGGAGTGCACCTTGCGTGGTTGCGGCGGATACACGGAGGAGGGTTTTCCCGGCTCCGGCGGCCAAGTCGGGGCTCTCGAACCAAGCGTCCAGAGAGAGTGGGTTCTGGCTAGCGATGTGTAGGCATTAAAAGTTCGCCGCACGATGTGCGATCGCATAGGAGCTTGGACAATCTCCTTGCGGGAAGGCAAGAGCGAGAGGGAAAGACCATAACCAAAATTACCAGCTTTGTCGCAGTGTCGGCGTCCCTCGCAAGGCCGTGGCATTAGCGTTGAAGTCCAACGTTTGCCTAGTCGCATGCCCCGTGTCAAAATTATCGGCTTGCACACTGTCCTAATATTCACACACGTTCATTGCGCGTCGCGCAATTACAAGCGGCAACATTCTTTACGACGGTGTGCGCGCAATGTAAGTTGCACGATCGGGGATGATTTCCTTTCGTAACGCTTCATCGATATATCAAGACCTTTCGGTGCACGACAGCCCATTGTTTTTGCCTGTTATCGATAAGCGACGAATAACAGAACCGGCGCCTCACCTTTCGATATCGGTTCCGCCACAATCTCTAAATGTCTCGCTCCGCCCTCTGGACGTCTCAGAGGGCTCGAAAACTGCCTCCACGAAACTCGCCTCTCGATTCATATAAACCGTTTTGCGTATGGTTTATTTTTTATTTTCTATTTTTTTATTTATTTATTTATTTATTTATTTATTTATTTATTTATTTATTTATTTATTTATTTATTTATTTATTTATTTATTTATTTTATTTTTTATTTTTTTTTTGCGCAGTTCAAGGAAGAACAGGGTGCAGCGGGGATGTATTATTGGGAAAAGTTCATTGGTGTATCGTCATAAACGTGGATTCACGAGTGTTATTTGCACAAGAAACCGACAGTGTACATTCCATAGGCAACAGAGGAAGTAATATTAGCCGGTTTTCTGTTGCCGATACTTCGACAGGGTGGACCGGCCGTTGCTGTTCTCTATGAAACTTCTACCGCGGTCAGTGTGTGGCGTGGTCCTTGGTCTGTGTTACGCGTTTGGGTTGAATTTGAATCGTCCAGCTCCATGCTGACAGTCTGTATATTCGCATTGGGTTAATTCGTGAAACAATAAAGAGTTTTAGCAGGGACGGACAGCCACGCGGCCAATACGGTAACGCGTTGCTGGTGCTAGTGGTGCCGCGCTTGCCAGACCACATCTTGCCGTTCGGTCGCAGTTGCCGTGTTCAGCGTGCGTGCCGTACGACGGTGCTATGCAATTGTCCGCTAAACCTCGCGTGATGGTCGTCAAGTTCCGCTGCCCACATACGTAAGGTCATGCAACGAAACCACGCGTTTTGGTCCGTACGATGCGCTAATGAGCGGCACCGACAGTGGGCAAAAAGGCGATTGTATATCGTTGGCTGCGTCCGCCCTCGGAGAGGAAGTGCTTCTTTTGTCTGCGCGCGCGAGGTATTACAGTTCCAGCCGCAAAAATAAACAGCACCGCGTAGCGCTAGACACATGTTAGCTACCTCTGCCTGATATAGAACGCGCCATGCTTCCAAAGGTGGAATTCATTACTAGCGTCCTTCGAGCCTCTCAGTGCCGCCACTCGCCGTATTGTCGAGCAACAGTGTTCGTAATATAATTTTGACGGGAACGCGTGGAAGGAAGGAGCCGTCACCAAGGAACAGACCAGTGCCGCCGACCAAAGATCCGAATGGTTTCTTCTTGCAAGTGCCCTTTTCTTGCCCCACCTTTTTCCGAAACCCTCCTCCTCGTTAATTCAAACAGCACGTAGCATCTGGGCCGTGAGGGCCACCGACGTGTTCCGCTCACGAACGCCGCATGCACAGATGCGCTCTGGAAGCGTCGTGAACTCAATCGTCGGGCTACCAATGG
The DNA here is from genome assembly GCF_055883805.1 of Amblyomma maculatum. Taxonomy (NCBI): domain Eukaryota; kingdom Metazoa; phylum Arthropoda; class Arachnida; order Ixodida; family Ixodidae; genus Amblyomma; species Amblyomma maculatum. The sequence goes on from NC_139344.1 coordinate 261,866,331, forward strand.
CATGCGGTTCACGTTGTCGCGCCTTTCAAATGATCAATGTTCGAGCTATGCGTGTGCTATTCCCGTCACGTCTTTGTTCGCCGTCTGTGTGTCGGCGGGGCGTCGCATTGGTAAGGGTGCCCGGCGTGCGATGACAATTTGTTGTAAATTTGTTCTTGCATTCGGCTCTCGCGTAACGCGGGGCAGAGGTGGGTATTCCCCTCCGCAAGGGTAAGTTGTGGAGCCCTGCTACGCTTCTTCCCGCCTCTTTCTATTCACACGCCGAAGAGACCGGAAATGGTACACATTGCAATCCTTATAAGTACGAGACTGGAGATCAAGAAAAGGGAGATAAAAAAAAAAAAAAGACACAAAAGAGTAAGGACTGGTATCTGCTTGGCACCGAACCCGATCGATGTGTGATTTCAAAGGAGCGAAACAGCACAAGCACACGAAGTCGTTCGCCCCAGACATAAAGCGACGCAGAAAATAGCGGCAGCGCCGTGCATTTCCCGTTTCTGTAACTTCGTTCTCTTCTGAGGGAGTGAAAACGTTTTAGTGCCAGTACCCGAGCTGACTGACAGCAGGGGAGAGGTTAGCCACTTTTCCATTGCCGTCTGGGTTTTTCCTCCGTTCACGACCGCTGTTGCTTTGCAAGTGAGCAGCAGTTCATTGTGGCGGCGGCGACCCAGAATGTGTAGAGTCGTGGCGCTATCAGCCGTTCGGTGCTGGGAAAACCAGCCACATTCCACGCTCGCCGTGCCCGCATAATAAAAGGCTGCGCCAGCAACACTGCACGAGGTACACTGAAGACATAATGGACACGCGCTGCGGAAACAAAACGATTGTCTGGAAGCGGGAATAATAAATAACAGGAGCAGACCGACGATGGCGGCCAGTTGCCGCGTGATGATGCTTCGAATGTCGGAAGACGCGCGCTACTTTCGCGCAGAATTGCATTGGATCCACGTGCGCCCGCACCATTCATCCCGTTGGACGACGTATCTCCTTATCATCATTCGGCGCACTTAGTGCGTGAAGCAATGGTCTCCGAATCACGCGCGGAGGGAAAGAATGCGGAACGCATGCTCTGAGCGAGGAGCTTTTCCCGGTTTTCGAATGCGCATTTCGCCCATTCAGCACAACGATGCTTCACGCCTAAGTAGTCGGACTCGTTCGCATGACAGGCATTTTGTCGGTGAAGAAAAGCGAACGAACCGCTAGATATCCTAAATGAGGTCGCAAATATTGTTGCTTTCAAACGTAAACTGTTGATGGCGGCACGGGTGTAAATTGTTCTCCCATCCGGCCTTTCGAAATTCTTCAACAAGTACGTATACCTATAACACCCTGGTGCTGGCAACCACACGCTCACCTAATTCTTGGACGCTGTCGTTGTTGTTGTTGTTGTTGTTGTCCAAATAACATATGGCACACACCCACAGAGGGGGATCAGCCAAGAATTGGGTAGCAAAGAAATTTTTTGAAGTGTACTTTCATGTAATAAAAAAAAAAAAAAAGTTGATTTGAGGGGTAGAGGAAAGGAAACAAAAAGGGAAATAAAAGAAATATAAAACAAAAAGTGGTAACACACACGGGTGATTGACACTGGAATTGTAGAACAAGTGATGTTGAAATATTTAGCAAGGCAAACGATTTAATTCCAGCAAAAAATTTTCCATGGCGATAAAACGCTGTCGCTCCGCTCTTCAAAAAGTGGAACACACACGGGTGATTGACACTGGAATTGTAGAACAAGTGATGTTCAAATATTTAGCAAGGCAAACGATTTAATTCCAGCAAAAAATTTTCCATGGCGATAAAACGCTGTCGCTCCGCTCTTCAAAAAGTGGAACACACACGGGTGATTGACACTGGAATTGTAGAACAAGTGATGTTCAAATATTTAGCAAGGCAAACGATTTAATTCCGGCAAAAAATTTTCCATGGCGATAAAACGCTGTCGCTCCGCTCTTCAAAAAGTGGAACCCACACGGGTGATTGACACTGGAATTGTAGAGCAAGTGATGTTCAAATATTTAGCAAGGCAAACGATTTAACTCCAGCAAAAAAATTTCCATGGCGATAAAACGCTGTCGCTCCGCTCTTCACACCTCACGCTGGCTTCGTCGTTATCAGGGGGTCCGCTCGGCTGCAACGCCTTGAAACGCATATCATGAAAACATTGAACTGATCACCTCAGCGCCGAGTGTGCCCTTTTCTGCCTTGGTCCACTTCCATTTGAGTTGTTTTAAGAGGCATGAAGAATGAATTGGGGCCTGCCTCCTCGACCCGTCTAGTTAGTTTATATATAAAAAAATAATACTTTAAAAGAAGATCTAAAAAAAAAAAAAAGCTGGAACACACTGGAATCCGGTCTGAAGAAAGCTAAAGAAGAATATTGTCATACTAAATACTAAAGCATATGGGAGGAGCCTCGAAAGGTGTGGGATGTAATAAATACGCTCACTGGAGGAACAAATAGCAGTTCAAACATTATGGAAATCACAACTGATGGCAATTGTGTGCGCGGTGGCGCGCACGCCAACACTATGTACATGCATTTTATAAAAGCTGGCTCAAACAATTGTACAACATTGAACATTGCAGATCAGTCAGTATCGGTCGTAGCACCGTGACGTGAGTCTATTTATGTGCATCCAACAATTCCCCGTGATTTAGAGCTATCTAAAAACGAGCTGAAAAATAGTGCCGTTTCTGGAATTGATGCCATTGGCCCGATTGAGCTGAATTCTGTACCGTGATATCCGATCGTTTGGACTACATTACAAACCTTATGCTATCCACAGCAGTGTTTTCACAAAAATTAAAGATAGCAAGAGTCACTCCGGTATATAAAAGTGGGGGAACTGAGAACGTTGAGGGCCGACAAGCTTTACTACTACAAACTACTACAGTTCATAAAACTCCGAAAGCTGTACATCTGCGACAGGGAAGAAAATTCTGTTTATCCATTCCGACGTATTAAAAGACGGACGCCAAAAACAAGAACGAACTATGCAAAACAAGCAGTCGCATACCAAAAGGTTGTATTCTTAATAAATTAGAAGATGCAATAAATTTTGAATCTAGTATAGGCAGGTTCAAAAAGCACATTAAAAATGTCAATAATATCCGGCGTTCTGCACGGGGATCGAATACTATACCTTGGTCTTGTGTCCGCTGAAGATGTCCTTGTATTGTATCTTGGCGTTTATTCTGTTTTTGTCTTGAATCTTATTCATGTGTATATAATCTTCATAGTGTTTAAAGTGTCTAGCAATGCATTGTTTAATTGTACTGAAGAGGGCTATGGAACGAAAAATGGTAGGGGTAACATTAAGAGATAAGAAGCGTGCAGAGTGGGTCAGATAAATAACTCAAGTTACCGACATTCTTGTGGAAATTAAGAAGAAGAAATGGACATGGGCAGGACATGTGATACGAAGAGAGGATAACCGATGGTCGCTTAGGGTAACAAACTGGATTCCAAGGGCAGAAATTCGTAACAGTGTGTGGCAGGTAATTTGATGGGTGGATGAGGTTAAGAAGTTCGCCGGAGTCAAGTGGATGCAGCTAGCACAGGACCGGGTTAATAATTGGAGGAATATGGGAGAGGCCTTCGCCCTGCAGGGGGTATAGTCAGGCTGATGATGATAGTAATAGAAGAGACATCTGGGCGAGTTGGTATGGTGACATGGTGAATAAACAGCGCTTAAGACTAGGACGGAGGTCAAGAACAAACAGGACGGGCGCTGTGATGATGATGATGATTACTGAAGGAAATTTGATTTCCGTCGTGCCTATATTGCTGTAGTTTCGTATAGTGTCAATTTTTTTATTCTGTTGTTTTGCTTACACACTTTTTTTTAATTTATTGCATTAATTTCTTATTATGCGGTAATATGACTGCGCTTCTGTCGACTGCAGAGGGAGGGAGGATTTCGTCAGGCGCGGCAGCCTTTAGCCTCTGCCCCTGCAGCAGATGGTGTATTTGTTCTGCAAGAGTGTAAAAAAAAAAAAAAAAATCACTAGGGCAAAGTAGTCAGCAGCGACGTGCCACATCGGTAGCGTCGCGCACAGCACATTGTGCGTATACGTATTCCGCAAGTGGAGCATGCAGGTCGAAGAGATCAAAGCCCGTGCCATTACATTCCTCGTAGCATAATGCTCTCGTAACCGTTCCCAAAACGTAAACATAAAGAGTGGGTAACACTCATACGCGGTAGCAGCATTCAAAGCAAACGTAACAACGGTAAATTCACGACATGTGGCCAAATTAGCGATCATCACCAAGCCGCATGTTGCGTATGCATATAGATGACGTTCAAGAACGGTATACTACATGTGTATCTTTTCTGTTTCTGTATTGAAGAATGGCCTGATGAGCATCGTCTTGAAAAAGGAAGGTTCCGATGTAATGTGTGTACCGCGAGTTATTTAATTGGCATGTATACGACAGCAAAGCAAAGACAACAGACTAGCCCACTGGTCCAGTAGAGCTGACGCAAGGGCTCGTGCGCATGAAATGAAGCTGACAAAGGAGGAATCATTCCGTGGCGTGTGCCGGAAAACAAGGTAGAGAAAAAAGGAAGAAGGCAATGTGCACGCTTGCGTCCGCGCGCCTGAGTGTGCATGCTGCTGCTTGCTCCAGTCCAAAAGGCGCCGCTGACGCAGTCCACACGTCAGTCAGCTACGTCCCGATTCTCTCGCAGACACACTCGCGCGCGCAATCGGGCATCTTCATTAACCGGAACCGTGAGCTATGTTAATTGGTTTGGAGGAAAGGAACGGCGCAGTATCTGCCACATGTTTTATGTGGACACCAGAACCGCGCCGTAAGGGAATGGGGGAAGAGGGGAGTGAAAGAAAATTTTTATTCTTTTTATTCGGAGATATAAACAGTACATCAGAGAATATACAGAACGAGGTCCCTGAACACGAAGGTTGTATCGGATGAATTCCTATGCAAACAAAAAAACAGCAGCAGGTGACAGTGAGAGGAGAAAAAAAAATATCCGGGTGTCTGAACAAAAATAAGGTAAGCAGGACCACAATAACCAACGTTAAGAAATATTACCAGCAAATTGAGGAACGACCATAAAATAGGAATTTTGTTCACGCTTAAAGATAATCAAAGATGTTGAAAGCTCATTCCAACTGACACGCAGAAAAATACTGATTCATTTCCCGTAATTAGTACACGCTTTTGAGAGTAACTGTTATTGGTGACAAATCTTGCTGAATTGTTGTAAATGAGTTCGTAAGTGTCAAATAAATTGATTGGTAGGATATACTTGGCAGCTTTGAAAAGAACGATTAAATGTCTGAATTTCACCAGAGAGCGAATTGGCAATATGCAAACGGAAAGCGAGAGAGAAAGATGTGCCGTAGTGGAGGGCTCCGGAGTAATTTCGACCACCTAGGGATCTTTAACGTGCACTGACATCGCGCAGCACACGGACACCTCTACGTTTCGCCTCCATCGAAACGCAATAATAATAATAATAATAATAATAATAATAATAATAATAATAATAATAATAATAGGTTCACAGGAAGGGAAAGGCGCAGTATCTGTCCCACTTGTTTCTGTGGACACCTGAACTGCGCCGTAAGGGAAGGGAGGAAGGCGGGAGTGAAAGTGGAAGGAGAGAAAAAGGAGCCGTAGTGGAGGGCTTCGGAGTATTTCGACGACCACCTGGGGATCTTTAACGTGCGCCGACATCGCACAGCACACGGACGCCTCTTCGTTTCGCCTCCATCGAAACGCAGCCGCCGAGGTCGGGTTCGAACCCGGGTACTCCGGCACAGTAGTCGGGCGTCTTACCACTGCATCACCCCGGCGGGGCACGAAACGCAACCCATTTTCTAGATTTTAGCAGTTCTGTAGGCAGCCTCGCGTCAACTTGCGGACACCCAAAATAATCCCAGGTGGCAGCAAAAGCCGAACAACAACGTTTCTAGCTCAAGCAGCATTAACGATTCGACATCCTGATCAGCTTGCTTCGGCTTGCGTGTCAGCGAATCGAGGAACATCACTCTCCCATTAGTGCACAGCCGCGGGCGTCAGCACTTGCACGTGAGGACGCCGGTGACCCGGCGTTTCCGTTCTATTCTCCCTCAACTGAAAATAAACGTCGTGTATGCGCATGTAATAAGCCATCGTGGGGCGTTTATGCCGCGCCCCGCGTCGGTTTTGCGCGCGCGGGGGCCGCGGTTTACCAGTGCATGTACGCGCGAGCCTTCGGCTTCCGACTGCGCGACTCATGCGGCTCGCCTGCGCGGTTCGGAAAAACCGCGCGCGATGTAAACAGCCCGCGTGCCGCCAAAGAGCGCACTCGTGAGGTCGTCCACGTAACGGCAGGCCGCGCCGCGGGTGCTGCTTCCCTTTCTGGCGCGCTGCGGTGATCGAGGGATCAGGCAGGTGTTCCGAGCCGAAAGACTCGTCCACGCGGCTGAGTCCCGGCACGCGGCATCAGTAGTCGCACTCGTACGCGTCGCCTGAGGCCCACACGCCTCTCTGTTCGAAATGCAAGAGTGCATTCTAGAGCTTGCACGGAACAAATTCACCCACTTGGTCGCTCGTTTTTGCATCGGCACTCGCTTTGGTCTACTCTTAAAAAAAAAGGTCGTACTACTTACTAAGGCAAACCTAGTAAGTGCTTGTCACATATGTTGCTAGATTCTTAGTAACTGCAGTGAGTAAATGGAGGGGTAGTGAACGCTACTAGTTCAATGAGCTAGTCCCTGTAACTAACCAGGCGAGCGTAGTAATAGAACTAGCCTTTGACGTGTAACCACCCAAGCAACGCAAAATGTTGCCGAAACGTTGCCTGAATGTCTTCATATATCGGTCCGATGCAGATGTTTTGACCGAGTACGTTAATTAGCACATGCACATCGCGGATCAGGTCATATATATCAGTCGGACAAGAACTACGGTGAAGCGCACCATCGCTCTGCGCGCGCACACAGAACAACTTTCAGCGAGCTTATATCCCCTGCATGATGACACCTTGTTTTAGAGCCAGTGACATTAGCAAGTTCAGAGAAGATATTTCAATCCTTTTTGCGCTTGAAATGGCAAAAATGAAAAATGCAAGCGTGTATGATCATGTTGCTAATATTTCTTATTTTAAATTTCCGCTCTGCCGTCTTGATGCAAGCCTTGTCCACATTATTTTACAAATTTTTGTTCACTTCTTTAGTCCTAGTAACTGCTTCCAGTTCAGTTCTAGTAAGTAGTAATCGCTGCTGCAATCAACTACCTTGGTTAGTAATGACTCCAGTTACTATCTGCACTATGTTTGGGGTAGTAAACGATTAGTAGCATGCTACGGAAAGGTAGTAATGACTGTGGTTTCTAGATTCATTAGTAACTCGCGCGAGTTTATTTCTAAGAGCGTAATTATAAGCATGTAGGTAGTAAAATAATTTTACCCTCTGTTATCCGGGTGAGCTTGAAAGATCAGGAAGAGAGCCAGCCCCAGCATGTACTGCAGAGGCTTCCGCAACCAACCTCTTTTTTTACAGTCGGTGTCAGAAGTGCAGACGATGCGAGCTGCGACAAATGGGCCCTTCTCGTGGCCACGGCCTGCACCGCCTGTGCTCTTGTGCAGAACCATAGAGGGTTGTTTCATACAGAAGGTGCTCCCAGCCAATCGACGACTTTCGTATAGCGCCTCATTCGCACCTCGCGAGTTGTACACGAACGAAGACTGACGGAGGTCACTTCGTGTCTCGGCTCACCATCCACCTGAAGTTTTTGTCGCAAAGCTGTATCGAGGAATCTGTACAATATTAAAAGACTAACCTGTCACAAACACTTCTTGCACAGCGAAATAGTTTTGTTGTTGTCGTTCTTATAGGATGCACGCTTAATTCGCTATCTGTAAAATGTTTTTGAGTGTGAATAGGGCGCTAGTTATGTGGGGACAACTTTCTGCTGCTTCAATGCTTTTATACTGACTGCCATGGCTGGCTGGCTCGTTAGTGTCTGAGAGCGACACGCTTGTGAAAGCTGATCCCTCGTGTTCGTGGCTTCCGGTTAACTCAGATTTTGATTCGCCGACAGAAATGAATTGCACAAGCATAGAAAGTTGGGCTTGTTGGTATAAATCTGTTCTTGAAAACAGCGCGAAGGACGGGTGAGAGAGATGTTTCGGGTTCGTGTATCTTGCGTCCCGCGTACTGCTGTTTTCAACAGCCAGCCCACAGAAAACTGAACTTAAAAGAAGGAAGTAAAATGTGGTCTACGTGCTCTATCATGCAAGGTATCACAGGCGGTCGAATTGAAAGAAAAAATAGGTATAATCGTAGTTAAAGATTTTTTTTAATTAAAATAAAAACGAGAAAAATTCATTACAGCGCAGTGTCTACCCTAATATCTTAACGTGATCGGACCAGACGCGTATAGAAAATCGTTTCTCTCTTGTGGCACATACAATTTTCTATTCGAATGCTTCATGCGATGGTAGCCACTGCCAGCTTTGAGAATGTTTTCAGTTCATCTAGCCTTACCTAGCCACCAACCATCGTCAAGCTTCCAGTGCAAAATGAACTAAACTTTTCTAGACCTTTTTTTTTTTTTTTTTTTTTTTTCGTGGCTAGAGATTTGTACTGCGGCGTAGGTTCTGTACCAGCAGTCGTAACGTACGATACACTGCAATTCCTGCGATTGGTCTTTTTTTTTTTCTTTTATGAACCGTTAATGTTCGAAAAAGTCTAATCGTTGTTTATACGTCGAAGTCCTTCTTGCACAGGTAAAACGATCCAGTCAAGTTCAGCTTCTATACACTGCCCCATTTCGCAGAGAAATCGCGTAGGTCGTTCATGCCAGGCGTACTCGGAAACGGTTGGAGATGCGGTTTCTTTTCGCGTGACGTCTGGTATCGGCAGCGATCGTACAGAAAAAGCAAACAGAAACATCCAGCTGCGCTTGACTCCTCTAATCGACGGATTTAACGGCGTATGTAATGCTTCCAAAAGACGTATGCCTTCGCCTTGAGAAAGAAACCTCGCTGATTGCGACAGGGGTAATTATAGCCCCGCGTTCGCTTCGATACGTGCCGTACTGCAGCGCACCGGCTCGTGATCGCGTAACAGCCGCTCACGTGTGCACCGCCGCCCTTGGCGGCCTCGTGTCGGCGTCGTCGACGATCCCGCCGGTTGTTTGCCGCCGCCGCCGCGCTGCAGTGGCCGCGAAGGCCGACGGTCGTCGTGGCCGGAGCCTGGGAACGCGACACTCGTGGAAAGATGCCAGTTGCGACGCAGACCGCTAGATGCTGTCGGGAGAATGTCGCAACGCTACGGACGCGGTGCGCGAGTGTGTTGTTGCTCGGAAGCTCAATCCATTGACCTGGCGCTCGTGTTGACGCGTTCGCTTTTGTCTTTTGATTTCACCGAGTTGCGTTTCTGCGGCACACGCGACTTGTTGGGCGTCTCTCTCTCTCTCTCTCTCTCTCTCTCTCTCTCTCTCTCTCTCTCTCTCTCTCTCTCTCTCTCTCTCTCCTTATTGGCTTCTTCGTGGAAGTCGCCAAGAAATACAGATGCTTTTTCCTCAAGCCGCCGGGAAACTGAACATATGCAGTGAGCTGCCGGCGCAGATATTGGGGGCCACCGGCCTCGCGTTTTTTGTTGGGTTTCTTCACAAAAACCTTTAATAACAGGCCTGCGTGGTGAGGCGACAGCCCTTCTTCGACGTGACAGCCCTGGAGGGTTGCTCTCGATACACGTGCTCGGCGGCTTCAAGTTCGGTAACATAAAACCATCGCTGAAACTCGATGATATCCCACAGTCAACGTGACGCTGGCAGAGAGTGTTTGCACCTACATCTTCAGTAGTCGAGAGGCTCTTTTGACTGATGAAGTTGTCGGTAGGCATGAAGTGTGCGCCAAACGCCGTCGCACTCGGCAGTCAGGTGTAAATCTTTTATTGATTACTATGGACTAATCCTCCTTCTCCAATTGAGAGCTACGAATGCGCGCTGGCTCTTCTGCGCTGTGCGAACAGCGGGAATATGAGCCAGGGATGTCAATGCGCCGTCAAGAAAGTGCACGATTCAGCCTGCAAGGAGTCATGCATCCCTTTTCCGGTATTACGCTGTCCGCGTTATTCACTTACCGGACGGGGCGGTGGGAAGTCACTTCTATCCTGCTACACTGTGTGCCGGCCTCTATAGCCAGCGGTGAAGCCGAAAGATGGCTGGCAAAGGGGGCTGCGGCTCGGGCGCGAGCGTCACGCGCGCCATGTCAGCATTCGGTACAAGAGAAGGCTTTCAACAGAAGAGAATATTAGTCTAAAATATATCTAGCCAGCGTTCACGCTAGGCTTAGTCTGTCACCAGTGGTGGCAAATTGTGTCGGGAAAAGTAATTCATTCGAAAGTGGTGACTCTGCCGCTCACCCCCGCTGATGAAGAGGAGCGCCTTTCGGAAGGCGTTCCGGCCTCTCGGTCTTCTGCGAACACGCGGAGCGCGTGCGAGCTCGCCGTAGCGAATTTCGCAACAGCGAGACGCACGGGCGCAACGCACGCTCTCTACCCGCTCAAAAATGAATGAAGCCGCGCCGTTTCCAAGGGCGCGTATTCCTTCGACGCCAGTCCATAGCGCGCTCTCTGCTCCCGGGGATAAGGTCCCGTCTCTGGGAGCACTAATAACGGGCCCAATTAGTGGAGCCCTCGGCGGGAGGAAGCGCCCCAAGGCCGGGAGGGGCCCAGCGGGGAAGTGGGCCGCGGTGGCCTTCCTTCCGGACGCGCGCACCGCGCTGGCCACGAAACGCGCGCGCGGCACTGACTGCATGCCCCTGCAGTCGGTGCCGCACGTAGTAGCACATATAGTACGCACGCGCGCGTCACAGATTGCCGGACGTAAACGTAACGTCTCGAGGGAGTGCCGGAAAAGGGGGTCAGGCCTTTTCCGCCGCTGTACACATACTACGGGCTGCCTCACTCTCACCCCTCTCTGCGTACAAGGGCGCGCATAGTACGCCGTGCGAACCCAAGAATTACAAGCTCTCCGAAGTACTCAAAATTGTCGCTCGACTCGCGCCCTCAGACTGCCCTGGACACCGAACAGCCGCTCAAGGACGCCTGCCACGGCAATGCGTGGCGTAATATAGTTGCTGTCTGTCCTATGCGCAATCCCAAATGTTATAGCGCCCGACTGCGACAAGCAAATCAAGGTCCCTCGAATTTCGCTGCTTGCTTGCTTGGGCGGCAATGCACACAGGTCGGCACCGTATATACGCCGCGTTTGCGCCGTTGCGGAGACGGTCCGCAATCTGCTAACCCAGTAATAATTCGGGGGCGCGGATTACGCTCGATTATGGCTCAACGCCGAGTCTCTTTCCACACTGGGCTCCCGTTTCACCGAACACACCTCGCAGCTGCTTGCACCTCTTCCGTTATTCAACATTGCCTTTCCCCGGGACCCATGCGCCATCGGTTATCTCAAACACCCGCACGTTGTCCCCCGCAAATTATCTTGTTGCAGTTCCTCAGTGCATTTCGGGCGAGTTCTCCTACAGAAGGACGTCAACATCGTTCGTTGTGACGCAGCCTCTGGGTTTGTCAGACCGGTTCGATTTCGTCCTGGTTAATCCCAAACACCAACCTGTTTGCCGAAATTATAAAGAGATGCCCGCACCTCTCGCGCCCCGTGTCAGTGAACTTATTCGAGAGAAGGGTTGCTCGTTACGCGCTAGCAGATGTACCATCGTCACGGACATCTTCGGCATGGCTCACAGCAAACCTGCCTGCGGCGTGCCACCTCAGCAGCGCGTCATGCTCGAGGGGCGTTTACGGGTTACGAGCATGGTAAACAGATAAGCCGCACATTGAGTGCGTGTAGCTATAGCGCGCTTATGGACAAGCATCGCTTACTTAGCTGCGGGATCGCATTCCGTTCGTGTGCATGTACGGCAAAAATATTACGGGGCACACTTCCAGTGTTTTAAATTTTCCCACGCGTTCTGTAGGGAATATATAATACGTTGGCTACTTGGTCCATACGCGAGGACATGAGCGGCATGTGCTGACGTATGCGTGAGGTACTCCGTGATATTCGCTTGGTTACACGTGACACAAGTTTTATCGCCGAGGCGTGCTCCTATTATTACGGGCTGGGATTGTATATGGCGCCCATTACACACAACGGGTGCTCAGCGCTGCGCCGCCGATGACGCATTTGAGCAGCGCGCCGCGCGGCCTGCGCTTGAAGGAAAATTGAGGGCCGCCATGCAAGTGTAGATGCGAAAACACTTTGCCGCGGGCGGTAACGACGCGGCGGCGATGCCCCGCTTGCGCGTCCCGCTGTGCTGGAGTTTTTTTTTCCGGGATCGCGGACTCTACAATTACAAACTCCATCTCTTCCGGGTGTTTCCCAACCTACTTTCGGGATCATGTCCCACATCGGTGAACTTGGCAGCCACCGATGGGATGCGCGCTCAAGATAGCGCATACAAGCGTATACGGAGGAGGCCCTGAATTGCATCTATCGTGGAAAGGGGGGGGGGGGGGGGGGGGCGTTTGGACGCGCGTTTTTTCGTCGTCCTTCGCCGGTTTTCAAGAGGCGCGTTGTGTTTTCGTCTTTATTAATAGTTTCCTTACTTTTTTCTTATCCTTGCTATCTGTTTTAAGCGGATAAATGCGCGCGCAATCATAATTCTCGGTGTGTCCCGCAATTTCCATACCTTCTCGTGGCTGACACACGCCACGAGATTTTGCTCTGGTTTAAATAATAATAAAAAAATTCACTGAAGCAGGAAAGGGACGGCTGGCGTCACTGAGCTAAACTGCGCTCCTGATCTTTACAAATCCATTTCCGGGCGCACCTCTTCTTCGTTTATTGCCTTGTCGCGCGCTTCTGCCGCGCCTTGGCACTGTCAACGCTGCACTGGAGCTTCGTGCCGCGCTGGTGCACCGGCGACAGACGCAGGGTATCGTCGCCGACGGATGTGCGATATGCGACGAGCTGTCACTGACGCTTTGCGTCATCCGTCAAAAGGTGACGCGTCATTGTGGACCTCAGGGCCGAGGAATTGTCGCAGTGTGCTGTGCGCGCGTCATTTTAACACGGCAGCGTTAACGTGCCCCCGTTCAGCGGGGAAGCCGGCGTAGCCGTTCTGACGGGTCGAGAACATCAGGATTGGTCGAAAATCGCGTCACGCGAAATTGAGAGCGATTGAAACGTCACATCAGTTGTGATTGTATAAGGTCGCAACGGGATTCAAACGCCGCTGAGAGTTATAAAGGAAAAAAAAAAAATCAATTGCGCTGAAAAGCAATGTGGAATAATTAGATGCGAATCGAACGCGAGGTAATATGATACGCATCGACCGCGAGTCATACACGCTAGCCCGCGGCCCATCGAGGCCAAGCTCTCTCGACTTTATTCAACGGAGGCCTTGTGTGTGCGTCCCTGTGGCCTACGAAGGGTTCTGCGAAGAGGAGTGCAGGCCGCTGAAGGGACTCATACGCTGTTGCCCCAGTGTATCCGGAATTGTTTGCCGAAAGACTCCTCTATCAAAGTTCGGCATATGCTGAGACAATCCCTGGCACCCGCCGAGGTTGATCTCCGTTTTGCTGAATCCGAGCAGTTGAGAACAGACGAGGAGAGAGGAACGAGGCACAGAAATCACAAAGATACGTGCTGACCACCAATTGAAGTTAGCTCCTTAATTCAGCTCAGTATCTTTGCTGCGGGAGGTCAGACTTGCCTTCACACAGAGCTCGCTGAGAAAAAAAAAAAGGGAATACAGTCGGCCGTCAGCGCTTGTCTTTGCGATATCTCGCGTATGAAGTCGCTGTAAAGCTGTCACATTCACAGGGTGCCAATAATTCAGTATAACTGCAGCGGAAAATATGTCTCATGCGTGCACGCCTCGCGCTCTTCGACGCAGTAATCATTAAGCTCTTAAACACTAACACGGGTCCTTGATTCGCTTCAATACATGTCAGCGTAGTGAACGAATTCGGCGCACGCGCCCGACACGCACGCGAACCGCAAGGCTACTCAGGATGTTCAAACGCGCTGCTTCTAACAGGGATCGATCGCGCTGTGCGTGCGCACAGAGGCGAGGACCGCGGGCGTCGCCGCCGCTGTTCGATCGAAGCTAGGACCCTCCCGCACCTAGGCCCGGACGCCAGTCTCCACCCAGTGGTGCGGGGAGAGGAATGACGCGATTGGGCCACTGTGCCGCCCGTGTTCGCAGACTGCAGAAGGCGCGACCAACCAACGAGCGCTCTTCACAATGCGCGCATATAAAGAGCGAGGTAAAGCGTTTCTTTGCGCACTTACTTCATAAAGTTCCGCGTCGCTCAGAGTCGTGTCGCGTCACTGAAGAAGCACGCAGGCTTATTCGGTGCCCGCAGGCTAGTTTATACATTGTGCTCGCCTAATATTTAGCGCTATCTATGCGTTCCGCTGGCAGGCACCGGACTTTCTCCTTTTGTACAGGTTGCATTTGCGGGATGCGCTGCGCTTACGACGCCGTGCATTGGCTCGGAACAAGGGGCTACGCTATATGGCAGCGTAGTGCATGCTAATTAGCGACCTAACTGCGTCGTATTTGAGAACAAAAACTTCGTTACCCAGTACCCAAGTTCGATACCCAGTACCGCCAGTGGGTACCCACCACCAGTGATACAATGGGCACGCGGTTTCCCGCTGGCCTGGTTACGTCCGGCTTGCCTGGGGTGAAATGCTTGGGGAAAGTGTCTTTCACCCCACCGTGAGAAAAAAGAGAAAAAACTTGTATCATGGCGGTCCTTAGCCATTGTTGCCCATGCGCCATTGAAAACAGTTGTTTCTGCTGGTATTGTATTCGGTGTGTATGTCTACCTATTCCACATAAACTGACATGCTCACGTGGCACCCGGGAGTTGTATTTGCCGAAATCTCGGTTTGAAGGCATACGACTGAAGGATGCATGCTTCGAGTCCCTGTCGCCAGCTATCCTCCATCTTAACTAGCAGATGTATGCTATGTGCAAGGAAGAAGAAAAAAAAACGGGTCAAAATCAACCCGCCGTTCACCTCTACGGCGCCTCTCATGGAAGGTTGCCAGATGGACACATTAGAACCCACATAACATATCAATGTTTAATGCATCTGTAAAACTTTCCTAACTGGTTGCGGCTCAGCTTCAGCGTACTTCGAACTGTGCGCTAATTCGACCAGGCGAGGCGAGGCGCTCGATTGTTTGCGGCCGTCAAGGCGCCCCACGCTGCATACCTAACAATTGCGCAAAGGCGCGCGGTTATCTGCCGAGGCCTCCATCGGTGAGCAGCTACCCCTCCTCCCCGGGATAGAGATGCAAAACAAGGAAATTGCAAGCCAGCTCGGTCGGTTTGTTTTGCGTAAACACGTCGCGCGACAGTCAACAGGGGTCTCCGGTCAGCAGCCCCGCGGGGCCATGCGCGTGCCAAGATGCGAGCGAGCATTTCCCGACCATTTTCATAACACGCGTCGTTATGGCACTCCCTCGTCCGATCGACCGCGCTTTGATTGGCGCCGCTCCAGTCAACGTTGGCTCCAGTGGCGCAGGCGGCAGCGCGGACAGCATAGCTTGCCGCGCGCTCGCCGGCAGCCTCTCCGTGGTGCGGACGCGAATGTATTTACCCCTACGCGCACGTGTCAGGTGCTCTCCCGCACAGACCGCCAATTTCGCTGAGCTCTGCTCGACGCTTTATCGCCGCCCCTTTTCGACGTCGGCGACTCGGCTGGCGGGGGAGTTGGCCGCGAGCCAAGCGGCTCATCAGACGCGCTAGGATGGCCGCGAGCTGCGTTCAGTCGGGCTTGCATTGAAACAAAGGAGGCGGGGAGGGGGTGAAGCTAAAGGGCATCTGAATAAAACGTCTATTAGTTCTGGCATCGGCGTGGTGATATGTGAAGCGCGTCGTTGACGGCGAGGAAGCCAAGGAGCGTTCGAATGTTTGACCGGACAGCTGGCCGCAGGTGGCTCAGGAAAATTTGTCCTTGACCCTAGGCGCTTCAGAGACACTGTTTATGTTGATGCAGCTAGAATGTGGTTCGTGTATGCAAGCTCGCTGCTGGGCAATAACTCGGGAAACCTGTTTAATTCTTTTACACGCCGTGTACACGGTTGTGTATGGAGTGAAATCACAAATTTGTGCGGTGCACCTAGCAGTGATTCTTTTGTTCCAGGCGAATTTCGCATCCTTCAAGTCGCAAATACGATAGGCTTCTTTTTTTTTTTTCTTTTGCTGTGTAGCCAGCGCGGTAAATAATATTTCACAAACAAGTGAGCGCAGTATACACCGCAACGTGCGCGCCATTTTTTGGCAGATATATTTTGCCACAATGATAGCATCGTACTTTTTTCCGCAGTTCCAGCGTAATTGGTATCTTCGAAAAGCGGATTGGTTCCAGGCTGCTATAATCGTTTACTTGATAACTCGTGGTATTTAAATGCTGTTATTTGCATCAATTGTGACAATTTTTACGAATTTTTTTTACATCCATGCAAAATACTCGCCGCTGGTTGTTTACTTTGTAATACTAAAATATTATCTTTCTTACAGCGGAGTATACTATTTATACTTTTTTTCTTTCGATGGAAGCGAAATATGGAGTTCCAGGGCTAGAGAGAATCATTTGAGCTAATGCCCGGGCAGGTTTTGTCAGAGCGTTGATTTGGTTTGGTTTGTTTTGTGGGGATTAACGTCCCAAATCGACTCAGGCTACTGGAGACGCCTTACCTCTGGGAACTTCGGGCAAAGTGAGCCGTTTTAAACGCCGGCGACCAGCGTAATCGATGCACCGTCCTCCTTGATTTTGTTTAGTTTACACGGGGTTTAACGTCCCAAAACAACTAAAGTATGAGGGACGTCATAGTGAATGGCTTCAGAAATTTAGACCAGCCTGTATTTTTAACGTACACTGACATCGCACAGCATACGCGCGCCCTGCTTTTCTCCTTCATCGAAAGGAGGCTGCCGCCGCCAGGATTTGATTCCGCATCCTTGGGCACAGCAGTCGAACGTCCTGACTGCTGCGCCACCGCGGCGGGACTGCCAAAACTTTCGGCAGTGCACTGATTGGAAGAGAGTAATGGCGGGAACATCAAAAATGCTCTTAATGTGTGCCGTAATGAACAGACGAATGATGAGCGCCGTCACTGTGCAAATATGAATACACTACGCAAATAAAAGCGGTGCTCGAAATCGAAGAGGCCCACGGAGCCGTCTTGGTGACGGGCTCGAGTGTCTTTGGAATCGTCCACCTGCGTTCCCAAAATAATTTTTGAGGGAGACAATTGAGAAAACGCAAAGTGTTGCGGACCAACGAGTGGCTGGAGACATGCGTCATGAAAATAAGCGGCACAGTATACACACCAGGGAACGTCGCTTGCAGTCAAAAAGCAGTTTAGTAAGAAACGTTTCCATGCATTACAAGGTCGCAACACTTGCGAGAAGTTGCGGAAGCTCTGCTTTCGATGGGTCGGGACAACGCACGAATTATCCGGAATGGCCGCTTTCACCGGCAGTTAGAACATCCGCACGTGCACTGCACTGCTGCTTCTATCTGCCCTTGCCATCGCATCCCGTAAAGAGAGCGCGCTGTCTTGAAGGCAACGCGATGACGCCACGTCGTCATGCAGGCGCTGTCGCACATGCTCTGCTTCTCGTCGTGCATCTGGTCACATCCGCTGACAGTGAAGCTTGAAATCAGTTAACCTAAAGCGAAACCATAAACACAGGCATTGCCTATCGTCCTGCCGGATCCTTCGCGACCTCATATCCACGGGTTAACTAATCAGGCCAACGTTTCTGCTACCGTTAAATTTTGCAACCAACTTACGCATCTTATCCGCCGTATACTGTCAATAAGCACACCAGGTAACGCGAGGGTCAAGTGACACAGCTTGTCCACGCATTAACACTCGGCAAAATTTTCTACAGAATTTCATACTTTATTATGTATTACGACTACCGGTCACCAAAGACATGAGGTCCAGGTCGAGCTTCACACATCGTACATTGTTCGTCCACTGAGCTCCATACTCTATACAGGTCTGTTCTTGCCCCTGGGAGACCTCATACAGTAACATCGACACCGGCAAATGGGGCATCTTTCTAGCACAAAACAAATACATTATACTCGGGGACAACTTTCTGTGGCAATGTGGTGGAAGCTACAGAGCCGAAACGCACCAGCTCACTCCGCACAAGAATATAGTACCTCCAGAAATTTCGCAGTGGATGCTCTGAAATGTTATACCATTACGGAACTATTAACCTTATTATTGTATCAGGCTTAAACTACAGTACTAGCCAGTACAGCGGCAGTTTAATACGCAGCGTTCATGTCGATGGCTGCGCGGCCTGTGGACAATCTCGCAAAGCGCAAGCAGCGTACACGGGGCCGGGTGGGATGCGTCTGCCGCTTTTCTCCGTCCATTTCTGCGCGCGTTCCTAACGCGCGTCTGTTTTTGACAGCGTACGTCGTACGCGTTGCTGAAACCGCAGCCGAGGCCAGGTACTCGGAACTACATGGCGTAGTAACACAGTTAGGAAAGCCCCGCCCTCGTAGCTTTGGCTCCATAGCCGCGGAAAGTTGTCCCCGAGTATAGACACTTCGTCAAGTGGCACTGAGGAACGTTGTGCAAAGCTGTGTTCCCTTGAACACCGCTCTCCTTCATTTCTCCTAGCACTGGTGTGAAAGGTAGCTTTTCTTAATTCAGTTTTCGTTCGCGAAGTGAATGAACAAATGTAATCGGAAAAGTCCAAGAGGTGACGCCGGAGAGTGGAGTTTAGTCCAAGGCCCCGAGGGCCGCGGCTCGCTATGGTATTCACACCAACACAAGTACGCAGAGTGCTAGTAACATACCACAGCTTTCAACACAGCCCGCCACAAACCTTAAAAAAAAAAAAAAAGAAAAAAAAAAAGCTTTTTGATAAAGAGAGAGAGAGAGAAAGAAAGAAATGCTTTTTTGGTAATGTAATGCCACTGGTGGCAGACTTCAGGGGGAAGAAAATTGTAATTTGCACCGGAAAGCTACTTAATTAAATTCTAATAGTTTAACTGTTTTAACTGCTACATAGAGGTAGTGACTTCAATTAGGGGTTTCTAATCTCTAAAAAGAGATTACCCATTTGGCGCTGCGGCTAAGCAATATTTTGGCCACGCAATGTTTCGCGCATGCTATGTGACGTTCTCTGCCCCTGCCCAAGACCCCACCCGCGATGCGCTCACAGCTTCTGCCGAAGAGAGGACGTGAAGGTCACGTGCCATGCGCGCACAGGAGCAGCGTGATTTGATGCGTCGCAGTCAACACTCAGCCGGCGCGCGATGTCCGAATTGCTCGAGAAATGGTCAAGCCATTGTTGAATCACAGCTGCAAGGGTAATCGCGTTTTCGAAAAAAAAAAATATGGGTATTACTAATGTTTATCCATAAGTCTCAAATTGAAACCAAGTACCTATCTGTAATAGTTGAAAAAGTAACTTTTATAGTTTAGTTTGCGTGTATTCCTTAGCCGATAAAGTCAACTTTTGCGTCTAAAACCCATTTTTGAAAACATTAGTGGCTGGCGTCCTTATTACAACGCTTCGTGTAAAAAAAAAAAAAGAGAAAGAAAGTGGAGACTTAGTATTACTGCGTACGTGCGTGTGTGAAGAAGGGGGTGTATAGCTTTTAATAGTTCTGCTGTCATAGCCTCGAAAATATTTAGCTGGACCTCCTCCAAACCGAAATGCCCCCTCCAAACGTCTCGCAAAAGCAGCCGCAAACAGCTCCTTCAGACACAGAGCGTCGTCCTAAGCGCTGATTTTCGAGACACATTTTATCTTGCGAAGAATAACACGCGGCCTACGGCGAAAAGGGAACATTCCACGACGCTTCGTTTCTCTGGGCTGTCAGTGACTGGTGAACAAGCAAGCATCATTGACCAGCGCGCTCAAATTTATCGCCCACAAAGAACATTTCGCGTGAATTTTAACGGTTGTGCCGGAGATAGCATCGCGAAGAATGAGCATGTCGTGTAGCGTCAAAAAGAGAAGGCTGGGAGGAATCGATTTAGTAAAAACAGATTTTGTGCCTATGGCTGGAAAATGTATACCAAACCAGCTTTGAAACAACACCTCTTCACATTGCTTTCTTCGCTTCTTTTTGTTTCAGCAGATTTAATTCTAGCACTGCCCGCTATGTATGTCTTTAGCCTCGGAGAAATGAAGTTGAACAAGACTTGTGCTAGCATAAGCGAAAAGGAAGAAAAACGGGGTTTCTCACAAGTGAATCGTCGTATGTCATCCGTATTGTGGACATTATACACTTAAGAGTTAGTTATATCCTTGTTTCGTTTCTTTTTCTCAGCTATGGAATAATAATTAAGGCGTCCACTAATCAAAGGGCGCTCTTTTCCGCCCCTCTGTTTATTCAAAAGTCATAGTCGTCATAATTATCAACACTGCGTTATTTTCAAACGGTTCGCAAAGTGTTCCTTCGTTAGCAAACTGTAGGTTCATGCAATAATATATTCCCATTAATGCATGTGTAGGCCACGAGAGCTGTAACGAGAGCTGCACAGCCTTAGCTCCGAGGGTTCAGTGTAGAAATGAGTGGATCGGTGACAGCACAGCTTCGACCGGAGGAGGAATGTCTGAACTTGCTCAGAAGGCAGCAAACTCGACCTGCTTCGAAGATCTCTTTTACGCAGGCGTTCTCCCGTGCTCACAAGTCGTGCACGCATAATCAGGACAGCAGCATATCTCCAACTCATTCCTCTTTTTCATCGCGTAAAGAGTCGTAGGAATCGACGCGAAAATCCCCAGGAGAGTCGTGCATATAAGGGCGGTCATCCGTCTACTGTTTAGGAAACGCGCTCGAGAAGCTACCCATCGTAAAGAGAGGAAAAATAAAACAACCGGGATCCTTAAGATTTAGTGCGGCGAAAATTGCCTCCGTAACTGCTCACCGCAATCTGAATTGCTCTGAATCGCGTGCACGCTTTAATGAGTGCCGTGATGGGGGTGAGTTCCGCTTCCAGCAGCCTGCTTCCCCAGTTAGGTCACTCGGCTGGCCGTCATTCCGGCGGCTTGCTCGTCGTCCAGCTTTTTCTTTTTTGTACCAGCGGCGTAACACCGCGTCCTGACGAGCTTTGTCCCGCGGTGCGTTGTCCGCCGGTAGAGTCGCGAGTGACGTCTCGTGTGGCTTAGGGCCGGGTCAGCGGTCGCCGTCACAGGTCACGCGGAAGTGACGGACGGGCACTCGAGTGCGGCTGGCGAAATAATGCGCCCTGATTGGCGCTAATCCGGATGTGTGGTCGACGCGAAATGGCTTCGCGGAAGGAGGCGGCGACGGTACTGGCCTGCCGACGCCGCTTCGTCAGCGGCGCGGCGCGCACGGCGGCCGGGGGCTTTCCCGGCCCACATCCGGCGGTCTCCTCCGCCGCCTCCTTGTGGGCCACGGGCAACCGGAATCTTCGCCCTCCTCTGATGCCCCTCGGCAACCAACATACTACACGCACGCGACGCGCGCACGCTGTCGTTTCCGGCGGGTCCCTCTCACGACCACCCTGTTTGCATCTAGCGCGGCCTGAACGGCTGAGAAGCTTCTTCTCCGTACTGCAATTAGCGCGTCGGTTTTGGGGCCCATGACCGTAGCTGATGGGTGGAAACAATTTCGCCCACCGGGAATGGAACGGGTAACGAGCTCCTCAGGCGCTTGCCCCACTTTTTTTTTTTTTTGGTTCTGTCAGTCAAGGTCTTATGCGACAACGTCATTGTGATACCGAGAAAACTTTTTTTTTTTTTTGTATGACTGAATGCACGTCGTCCCTGTATAGTTTCTGCTCTATGCCCGAAGGCAGTCTTGCAGCATCCTTTCAGCTTTTGCCACCATCTTTAAATTTATAGTGTACAAGTTTCGCGCTCTCAAGTTTACTTCCTCTTTGACAAAAAACTGTCTGCTGCCGCATGAGCGTTTAGCGCGGGCATTTTTTTTTTTTTCTTCGCTGTGCCAATAAATGTTTTCAGATTTACGTTATTTGTTCGAAGGCTTTTAGAGCAGAGTTTCTCAGAGTCGTTATTTTGTGTGTTGAAAGGCTAAATGAGTCCTCGAAATACGAACCTTAGATAGAATTAAGTGAACCATCGCCTGCACGGCTTGGCGGTCTGCTGAAACGTCTGTCACTCGTTTCCAAAGGCTGCATCGTCACTGTCTGCGCAATGAAAAAGATCGCGGAATTTAAATACTGGCCACCTCATGACGCTCCGAGAGCATTCTTTTGGTGATGCGCTCAACCAGTTAAAGCTTGCAATCAACAAGTGTGTTATCGTATTGGAAAAAAAAAACAAAAAAAAAACGCAAGAAAGAAATGCAGCTAAAACTCATGGATGCTTGAATCCACTTTTACGAAGGCAGACAGGTACGTGTGTTCACTCTCTTTCCGGATACACTTCGGTGCAGGAAAACCCTTCAGTCTTCTTGATGCTGGGACTAGGTGCTTCCCTTACGTTCGTATAGTGGGAGCAATTTTAATGCCTGCACCTATTGATATTCCCGTTAACGCAGCAGAAATACACACAAGATTACTGACGTTTTACTTCTACATTTTCTATCAACGTTTGACGTATATGTATATTGAACGGGGTATCGAAGGGGGTATATTGAAAGGGTTTATATCACAATATTATATATATATATATATATATATATATATATATATATATATATATATATATATATATATATATATAGAGAGAGAGAGAGAGAGAGAGAGAGAGAATGAGCGTATACTGAAACACTCGATTACCTCTGAGACGGTACCAATCACAGATTATTGAGGCAGTTGTCACTTGGCGTTGCGGAACTCCCTTTTATGAGACTACAATTTGTTACAGTGTCACATGCTGCAGACGACATTTACCGGCAGTCTCATTCGAACCTCCTCTATAGCGCCCCTCGCATAGCGCTCTGGCCGCTGGCCAAAGTGCACGGATGCGAGGGACGGTGTCCGCGTGGCGTCATCCCTCTGACCAAATTCACACGTACGCTGCAGCGGCCACGGAAAGATTAATCTATAGCACTGCCCGTTTTCGGGGATTTTATTCGCAGTCGTCAGAGTGTATAAAAATCATGATCTGCCCTCGGTGCCGAGTATAAGGATACGGCTGCCAGGCTGCGCAAAATTTTCAAACGCGTACAGCGCGCCCTCCTTTTCAAAGCGTCTCGCCGCGCCGGAGCCCTGCGTCACGACTCCCCGTCTCTTTCAAGCCGGTCGACAGGGCACGTGCGCCGGCAGTGCGCGACGTCGGTCGCTACAGTGTACTCCGCTGAAAGGCCTTTGATCTCGGCGCCTCCCCGTCCCAGGCAGAGCAGCGCGCGTGATCGGGGGTTTTGTGCCCGTGGCTTCGCAGAAATGACCTTCCTGGACGGCCGGGGTTAAGAGGCGTGACTTTGTGGCCATCGTGCTCTGAGGCGGGCGGATTAGACCAATCCACTGAGCGGCACGCGAAAGGAGCAGCGCAGGGCACCCGAACTGGGCTAAATGGACTGACGCAGGAAAGAATGTGTGTCAGCCGTTGGCCCTGATCACCGGCTGTTTCGCGCGTTTCGTTGGCTGGCCCTTGCTTCGGACAGTCGGCGCCCGAAGGGACTAAAGTGATTGGCATCGGTGAATTGCGGTGTTTCTGCATTGGGGAATTTCTTCATTTGCTGCTGCCACGTTTGCACGTATGCGTTCGGGGGCAGTCACAGTAACATATGTGCAACTTGCGTCACCTACTTATTAGGGCTCAAATTTCATTCGGCACAGTTCGCTACCAGTTTGCTCTTGTGAGCTCGGCAATACTGATAGAATAGCGCACGACACCCAACGCGCCGTGTAAACTTACAGACAGACATATTTAAGAATTCCGCTCCTCAACTGCTTACTCTTGCCGTATACGCTTTCAGAGCAGTACCAGATTTCAGTGGCGCCGGAACATAAGAAATCAAATAGATATACTACTAAAGCACATCGTATGTCGACCCACAATCGCGTCAACAGTCGGAGCTGGAACACTTGTTGCGGCGCGGTCTCAATCCCGTGCGCAAGATTACTTTATTTGTTGGAAAAAAAATAATAATATCGCCATGATTTGGCGTAGCATGTTTCGCTCCTATGCAGCAGGAACGGCCAACGCCCGCATTCTACACGAGCTTGGGCCAACATAAATTTAAATAAAAACCCAAATTAGAGTAAATGTATGCGTAAAACGTTGAGACAGCCTTTTGCCTGCTTCAGATCTGTAGTGCGTTGAAGCTTCGGCTGCCCTCGCCACAGGCGCAGCATCCTCCATGGTCTTGTTGGAGGTGGGGTTCGGGAGCCCATTACTCGGCCCATCTATAGTCTCCAATTCACGCCAATTCACAGTAATGCCGCCGAGAGAAGGAAGTGGCTGATGGGAAGACACGAAAACTGAATTTATACTTATATTTTGTCAAACGTATTGACCAAGGAGGAGGGTGCACCCCACTGCGGTGGCTCAGTGGTCAGGGTGCTACTACTGCGCCCAAGGATGTGGAACCGAATCCTGACAGCGGCAGCCTTTTTTCGATGGAGGCGAAAAGCAAGGCGCCGTGGGCTGTGCGACGTCAACTTAACGAAATAGTTAACGTTCTTATTGCGATGCATGTCTAAGGCTTGTGTGGATTCACAGCTTCAACGTATCACTGGACATGAGCTTTTTTTTTTTTTTTTTTTTTTTTTTTTTTTTTTTTTTTTTTTTTTTTTTAAGTCGTCCTCACAAGCATTTGCTTCTTAATGTCTGCTGTCTTATTCTGCATTCAGCTTGCATATACGTATATAAATGCTATTTTGAGCTATCATAGTTTTCCCTTCCCTCACCGAAATGCACTTCTCACAAAGCAGTCAGCTTGAACAGCCTTTAAAAATGTTTTGAACCATAAACTAATTAGTCGAGGCATTTTGTTGACATCGTTTAATTAGTTAAATGAGGAAGTAAGTGATAGGAGCTAATGAGGGGGACAACACTTAAGTCTTAACGCGGCTCCTCGGGCAATAGGCTGCAGAAACAATTGCGGATATTAGCTTTCTCATTAGGCTGCAATTAACGTAGCCCATATCTGACAATAAAAGAAAAACTTAACGTGATATACCTAAGGGGTATTTTCCTTTATTGGCACTGATAAATAGTTTTGGAGTATACAAGTTTTATTAGGCTTGCATATGTCTAAAAAAAAAAAAAATGTTTTTTTTTTTGTTGTTGTTTTTTTAACTATACTGAAATCGAAAAACATCATATACGTTACGCCAGACCGAAGAGAGTGTGACAGAAGGTTTTTATGTCAATAGTCCATTCACGGGACTCTGTGCATGTTTCGCGTTCTGTATTACGAGCCGATTTGTGTACCGGAGTGTGCTAGAGTCGTCTACCTTTCGGCGGTTAATAATGCTGTTTAGATGTTTCCGCAGTATAAGGTAGAAAAAATAGTAAAGCTTTTAATTTAGTCAGTGCTGGAAGGCAGAAACGTTTGCCGTGTTAACGGCACTGGTCGCCGTATACGGGAGAAAAACACTAGTTTTCCCACTTGATTCATGGGAACGAAAAAAAAAAAAATTCCGAGAGCACTGTGGAATCTACACTGCAGAAATGCGAAAGCCTAAGCGTTGCTGGCGCACGCGATGCATCACATTTGCTATCATTATCATTATCAGCTAAATGCACCCTCATTATCATTGCTAATGTCATCGTTTTCATTATCACTGATTGCAGCGTCATTTTCATCGCTACTGTCACCCTCACGGTAGACAAAGAGAATTATGAATTATGAAGAGAATTACGAAAAAAAAAATCCCGGGCGTGGCACAGTTGGTTAAAGCGCTCGGCTGGGGATGCGAGGGATGGTGGATCGATTCACAGTGGTGACAGGATTTCTTTATTTATTTTTAACTATCTTCCTTACGGTGGACAACCAGGAATTATGATGTGCTTTGCACGATTCCGGGTGGTACGCAATGATAGTTTCTGCGGTTTCACTCTCCAGTCTACGCAGGTAAAAGTACTTGCTTACGCGGACGATATCGCCGTTTTTTGCGCACATCGGGAAAGCGTTAAAGATGTCGCGCGAGTTGCGGGCGACTACTGCAAAAAGACAGGGTGCGAAACCAATTTGGAGAAGCGCATTGGTTATTGGCACGGTGAAGGGGATAATACACCGCCAATGTTCGCTAATATGCGGTGGACTATGGTTCCGGCGAAGTACTTGGGTGTACCATTAGAGCATTATAAAAGCATCAGAGAGTTGTGGAACGACACAGCGCAAAAGACTAAGCAAAACGCGATGGGTGGAAAGGGCGCGATCTCGCAGTGCTCGCACGTGCAAGTGTGTGCAATGTGTTTTTGATTACCAAAAGTTGGTATTTCTTCCAATTTTTATGCATCTCCCGCTCGAACGTCCAGAAACTGCACAGAGTATTTGCAGTTTTTAATTGGAGCTCAGATTGGGAGCGCACTAGCCGCACTAATCTGTTTCTTCCTATAAAAAGGTGTTGCCTTGGCCTTTCGAACTTGTTTCTGAGAAGTTGCGTCACGATTTCTTTTTTTGCGCCATCAAACAGACCCTTTGTTGCTCACAGTGCCGCAGGTAATGTGATACCGGACTTTGTTGTGTCTTGTTATCCGGGAACAAATCGCGCTGTCATTGGATTTTTACGAGAAGTTGTTTTTGTCTTACAAATTTTGCGCGAACATTTTTCGGTGAAGTATCTTAGTACTGTACCCACGAAAAAAAAAAAATTGTATAAGGAGTTGCTCAACCGCTTTGTACCCGCACCCCCATACCGATCCATGTATTGTGGAGGCCCAGGAAAAGATGTCCTAAAGAGAGTTAGGAAAATGCCGTTAAGCCGACCGTCAAATCGTTTTTCTCCAAGCTTCGCTCTGGTACCCTTCCCGTAAAAACGTGGCTTAATGATAAAGGTATATTTGTATCTTGGACCCTCAGCTGCACAATCTGTAAAAAAAACAGAGACATCGATCACGTTTTTAATTACTGCTATGATCCTGTTTTTCATTGGGATATATTACAAAGAACCTTAAAGAAAGAACTTGCCATTAATTTTTACGACACCCGGTTTCTACCGGTAGAAATTAGTGACGAGGTCCCGTACGACATGATTGTGGTGCTGGGCATCCACAGTATTTGGAAAACGCGGATGGCATTTAGGCATGCAGAAGAAAATGTATTATCTGTCAGGGACCACTTCATTGAAAGTGTAACATTTATCAGAAATGTTCTCCGTAGTCGGCCTGAGCAACCTCAGTGGATGGATGTGGTCGACGGATTGGTCAACATGAAAAAGATTTAATATATCGTTTTAGCCAAAGGTAGCATGGCGATTTTTATGTCTTTATGTACTTTGTTGACCGGCAATAGAGAGCGAAAAAAAAAAAAAAAAAAGCTCCGGGCGTGGCGCAGTTGGGTTAAAGCGCTCGGCTGGGGATCCAAGGGATGAAGGTTCGATTCCCGGTGGAGAACGGATTTTTATTTTTTGATGACGTCATCATGACGTTATTTGATTGACAGCTATAGTGTGACCGAACGAACGAACGCCGACAGTATCAGCCATTAAAGGCTTAAAAAACGCGGCAGGCGGGGTCCTCACTTGTCCCGAGGCATGGCTGGGATATGCGTAACAAATTGTCCTAATCCATGCCCACACTCGGAGAAAGGAGTGCATGTCGCTGCAAGTGCATAACATAGCATGAATTGCGCTTGAGCAAAGCTTGATGGGGTGAAACAAATTAAAAGGGGCACTAGTAGCGCTAGTAGCTGCCGTCTGCGGATCCGACATGCTTTCGTAATCCCTGTATTTTGATCTGTGCATCTGCTATGCCACGCATGCTCATTGGCTTAGTGTAGCGAGATAGAATATTATGTGAAACACCACGCGACATAGGTATAAGGAGCTGCCAGAGCCATGCCCGTGATTTTTCGCCGACACCACATTTTCTGGAAAGCGAGGCCTTTAACGGCATCACTTTAAAGGCCCGACCACATGGCAGCGCTTCTTCGGCGTCTCGTCAGCGTCTCGTCTATGAGCGTCGTCGCTCGGCGCGCGCCGGAAAGGGCGACCAAACACATGACGGCGTACGAACTGGCGTCTGCAAGGCAAGGCGTGGGAGAATCCTGGACGTTCGAACAATTGTCCCCCGTCCGTAGCTAAAATCGTCCTATTCAGCGACGGCGGGAACTTACTGGGGAGGGTGGGGGAGGCAAGGGCATCAAAAGGCGCAGG